>NC_072430.2:57863333-59086666 GCF_028878055.3 Symphalangus syndactylus
TTTGAGTTAATTTTTTGTAAAGAATGTGAGGCCTTTGTCGAGCTTTATTGTGTTTGCATATGGATGTTCAGTTGGTCCAGTATTATTTTTTGAAGACTATATTTGCTCCATTGTCTTACCTTTGCTCCTTTGTAAAAAAATCAATTATATTTATGTGGTTCTATTTGTGGGTTATATTATTATTCTATTTTTTCACCACTACCACACTGTCTTGATAACTGTAGTTTTATACTATGTCTTGAAGTAGGGTAGAATCAGTTCCCCAACTTTGCTCTTTTCCTTTGATATTGTGTTGGCTTTTCTGTATCTTTTGCCTATTTATATAAACTTTAGAATCAGTTTGTCAATGAAGACAAAGTAACTTGCTGGGATTTTACTGGAATTGCATTGAATCTATAGGTTAAGTTGAAAAGATCTTGACAATATCGTATCTTCCTATCCATGAATATGAACTATCTCACCATTTACTTGGCTCTTCCTTGATTTCTCCCATTAGAGGTTTGTTGTTTTCCTCATATAGATCCTGTATATATTTTGTTAGATTTATACCTAAGTATTTCATTTTGGTGGTGTGCTCATATGAATGGTATTGTATGTTTAATTTTCAATTCTACTTTTTCTTTGCTGGTAAATAGGAAAACAATAGACTTTTATGTATTAACTTTGTATCTGGCAAACTGATTTTCCTAAGCTGCTGGTAGTCACTCCTTTCCTCCCGTTTTTTTTTTTTGGGGGGACAGAGTCTTGCTCTGTTGCCCAGGCTGGAGTGCAGTGGCGCGATCTCAGCTCACTGCAAGCTCCGCCTCCCCGGTTCATGCCATTCTCCTGCCTCAGCCTCCCGAGTAGCTGGGACTACAGCCTCCCTCCACCATGCCCAGCTAATTTTTTTGTATTTTTAGTGGAGACGGGGTTTCACCCTGTTAGCCAGGATGGTCTCAATCTCCTGACCTCGTGATCCGCCTGTTTAGGCCTCCCAAAATGCTGGGATTACAGGCTCCTCCCCGGTTTTTGTCTTCCCGTGTCCTTGCTCAGCATCACAGTCATCTCTTCAGACACCTCGTCCCATCCTAGAAGAGTCAGGGTAGCCCTCAACTTAATTTAACTTAGGAAAGGTTTTCTACGCTGGAAGTGATGGTGAGGATATTAACAAGAAATGCTCATGATTACATGAGGGACTGCAGATTCCTTTGCCCAGAAGCGTCCTCATATGACCATAATGGGTGCGAATGAGATGGGATAATGATACTGAAATCAGTACCATTAAACCATTTCCTTTCTTCCTTCTCCCAGCAAAAGAGCAAGAGAATCAGAAAAAACAAATGCTTTATTCAAACAAAATAGAAAAAAATCATACGTAGTAATTTTTTTCCCATGAAAAACGAAAACATATTAAGGTTTGATACAAATAAGGATCTCCTTTGTCTGAAAACCCTAGGGCGCAGTCCTGTGCTCATGTGTTTGTTTGATACCATGGAAACATGCAGTTGATTACAGTAGATAAAAGCATGTTAGGGAAGAGACCAAAGGGCAGGTCTGACATTTTCCACAGGATTCAGATAAAAAATAATTCTGATTGGTATATGCTATGGAAAACACAAAATCCTTATAAACAAGAAACTTGTTCCTCCATGGGCCCCAAATTTTCTCAAACATAAATAATAGGCAGGACACGATTGCCCACGCTTGTAATTCCAGCACTTTGGGAGGCCAAGGTTGGAGGATTGCTTGAAGCCAGGAGTCTGAGAACAGCCTGGGCAATATAGTGAGGGACTGTCTCTGAAAACATTTTAAAAATAAAAATAATAATAAAAAAGAATTCAGATTTTAAGTCATCTCTTAATTATAGGCTCAACAGGTTTTTAGACTTCAGTTATTATCAATAGGGGCAACAGGGATATAGAGACTTAAAACAGTATATAGACCACACAGAAAATAAGCACATAACACAGTGATGGTTTATAAACACCCCATGTGAGAAGCCCTAGACCCCTGAATCTAATTCTCTCTATAGTCCAGTGGTTCTCAAAGATATTGTTTATGGAACTAAATGGTATCAAGTAGCTGTTAAAGCCTTGGAAGTTGCTAAATTTAGGTTTTCCACTTGATAGGAAACAGCTGATGTTATTAAAAAACAAAAACAGAAAGTTTGACCTTCCAGAACTCAGCCTTTTGAACACAGTAATGCATCACATAATGACATTTTAATCAACCATGAACTGCATATATGGCGGTGGTCTCATAAAATTACAATGGAGCTGAAAAATTCCCCATCACATAGTGACGCTGTAGTGCATTGCATTACTCATGTGTTTGAGGTGATGCTGGCATAAAACAAGCTACTGAGCTGCCCGTTTTATAAAACTATAGCACATCCACATGAACAGTACATAATACTTGACAATGATATGTGTTACTAGTTTATTTACTACAAATATGTTATTTTGAAGTCTACTCATTTTTTTTAAAGTTAACTGTAAAACAACCTCAGGCAGGTCCTTCAGGAGGTACTCCAGAAGCACTGTTATCATGGATGACAGCTCCGTGCGGGTTATCGCTCCTGAAGCCTTCCAGTGGGACAAGATGCGTAGGTGCAGACAGTCTCATTGATGATCCTGACCCCATGTAGGCATAGGCTAATGTGTCTTAGTTTTTAACAAAAAAAAAGTTTAAAAAGTTAAAGTTAAAAACCAAAAAAAGCTAATAGAGTAAGGATGTGAAGAAAATACCTTTGTACAGCTGTGTTTTAAGGTTATTATAAATCAAAACATTAAGTAATAAAGTAAAAGTTATAGTAAGCTAAGTTTTATTAAAGAATTTAAAAAATAAATTTAGTCTAGCATAGATGTACAATGTTGATAAAGCCCACAGTAGCGTATGTCCTAGGCCTTCACATTCACTCACCACTCACTGACTAACCTGGAGCAACTTCTAGTTCTGCAAGCTCCATTCATGGTAAGTGCCCCATATAGATGCACCATCTTCAATGTTTTATATGGTATTTTTACTGTATCTTTTCTATAGATATGTTTAGATACACAAATATCATTGTTAAAATTGCCTATGCTATTCAGTGCAGTAACATGCTGTGTAGTTTGTAGCCTAGGAGCAATAGGCTTTGTATACCATATAGCCTAGGTGTGTAGTTGGCTATGCTATCTAGATTTGTGTAAGTATACTCTATGATGTATGCACAACAATGAAATCACCTATTGGCACAATTTCTCAGAATGTGTCCTTGTTAAATGACACGACTGTAATTGTGTCGAAAGCACAGTATTTTAATAAAGGTTATCCCTTGCCTAACAAAAAACCCACATTAGGTTATAGAAAAGAGGCAAAGTTCTAGATGGATCACGTAACTTCACACCTCTGTCAGAAGCACATTTCCTTCAGTGATCATTGTTTTGGGGAAACTGAAGACACTGAAGCATATGATCTGAAAATTTCACATTTCCCCCCCTTTCTATTAATACACCAAGGTCAACTGAGGATCTAGGTGGTTCTGTACATAATTCCATACCCAAATATACAAATAGGCAGTGGCTGAGTTTGTGGGTGGTAATGTAACATTTGTCTAACATGCAGAAGGGTCTCTCCTATCTGAGTGTCAGCTCCACAGAACGTTGTTACTATAAAGTCATGCAGTGACTTGATAAAAAAACAAGATGGTCAGCTATTACAAGAACATCATGAGTTCATTCCAAAGATAAGAAGAATTAGTGTTTGGACTGCTTGGGTATTTTATCAGTCACTGGGGCAGTTTTTTTCCAACGTGAACTTAAATTGAGCTAAGGATGACTAGGCAGCAAATGTGATGTAGGACAAAGGGAAAGTTTCAACTTTCAGAGGATACTGATAAACAAATTTCTTGATCTGTATGGGTGCCATTTCCCATACTGACCCATATCAAATTAATTTTTAATAAGAAAAAAATGCCTCAAAACAAAAAAGGTTTTGATTCTAGAGACCAGAGATTATTTTCTCTACTCCAGTTGAATAATTTCACCAGTAGCCCTACCACACGAGTTACCACAAGAAATTGTATAACTCATACATAAACCAAGTATAGAAAGAGGTGGCATATGATAACTTGAACATACTGAATGCTGCCATAATAGAAAACTATATTCTTCTAGGTCCAGTAAGTACAAGTTTAAAAACAGGTATATATTTCTGATTCAGTGAACAATTTGCAAAATTGAAATTCAACGGTGGAAACTGCAAAGAAGTTTGATGACACTGTTTTAATAATTCATAGAAAGCATATATGTACACCCAATGAATTCATCTCTTTATTGCATATTGCTATTTTTAAAAAAATGTACAGTCTCATAACACATACATTTTTTTTTTCTCAGTACTATCTAACAACAGTCTTGCACCTAAAGACTAAGTGGTTCCAACTACTAAGCTAATAAGATACAAGACATATAATTAAGTTTACAAATTACGCATTTTCTTTTTGGCATTAATTTAAAAAAACAAACAAAAAAAGTTTAAAATACACACCCAAGAGAGAAAAGTGGCTACTTACACCAGCACCAATCTAAAAAGTAGTTTTTTTTTTTGTTTTGTTTTTTCTTTTCAACAATGGCACATGGAATTACCTGCACACAGTTTTTGGGGAAAGAAACCAAAAATGGAAATGGCAAAAGAGGCCCACCAGGATGGCCATATCAAAGGAGGATGATTAAAAGAAGGGGCAAAAGGGACAGCTACACAAACTTGCTCCTTTATGTGACTTGCCCTCCACCTGTCTATTCCTTAAACTGTAAGACAAAGCCATTTTCAAAATACAGTTCCAAAACTGAGCCAGACCAAATTTATCCTGCTACAAATAGAAAAGAATATACATAGAGGCACTTTAGTTAAGGAACAGACAAAACCATCATTATATTCCAATCTTCCTCATCTCCAAGCCTTTTTGAGCCAAGTCTCTATCTGCACCTTTAAAATGGTGTTATTGCAGACCTGGGTTAACTCGGGATTGGGGGAGTGCAACCTCTGCTTTGTATTTATGACTGTTTTATTTGCTAGTCATTTATTTCCATATAGCGTGTAGAAAGTCACTAAATTTGCAATGAGGAAAAGATGTAAAACCACAGCTCTTGACAACTCTTAGAGCACTATTTCACAGCTTTCACATAGCGCAGATACCTCGCCATCTGTGCTAAGCATTATAGTTTATACAAATTATTTTTAAATAGTATGATTCCTGTACAGTGCACACATTGGTATTCTATTCATCCCTTAATATCCCCATTAGAATATAAACTCTTTGGGGGCAGGGACTGTCTTGCTTACCATTGTAGCCCTACTATGCCTGGTACATAGTAGGAACTTAATAAATATTTGTTAATTGACTGAAAAACTCAATTTAGTGAGTAATGTTCTAGTGCAACAGGACAAACTACTCTCTCCACAGGAAACCCAACCACAACAGGATCGATAGAAAGAAAAGAGAAAACATTAGCCCCCAACTACAAATAAATAAAGCAAAGCCAAAAAAAAAAAAAAAAAGTAAAAAAGTAACAGTCCTCTTTATATATCACATAATTTAAGGATATTAAGAGTTGGTAGGTTAATGGTAAGCATCTATATTTTATTTTCTAATGTTCATTGTTTTTATTCATGTCTCCCTGAGAGCTTTATTTTTTTGGACTGAAATTTTACAGGTAGCTTTACTGACACACAATTTTAAAATGACAACATATAAACAGCAATCACTTCAAATATACTTAGAGATAAATAGATCTGGGCATCTCTGCTGATGTTGACATTTTGTGCATTCTTTATGTATCCTTTAGTCCAGACCTATATTTACAGAAAATGCAGCTTGTCCTACAAAACAGAAAATAGAAAGTATAACAAAAAGGCACCCCATTAATTTTTTTTTTTTTTTTAAGTAATCTTTATCCCTTCAGAGAATTCTTCCTTTAAGTCTTGGGTGAGATATTTTATTTTTAAGGTTTATATATCTATATTGTTAGAACAAGCATACTCTGGCAATGTTGTTCTTTAAAAAAAGCATGGATTGCATTTATATAGTGTTTTTTTTTCCAAAAATCTGAAGAAATTATCAAGAGCACTTGGCAGAGATAACTTGATGAAATCAGGGGAAAAAATTGATGTCCAACTTTTAAATATACAAACAATTCTGATTGACATTCTACATAATTCAAATTGTGTGCAAGATGTTCTCAATAAACACTTACAGACTGTATCCCCATATCAATGTCAGAAATTCGAAGCTGGTCCTATTACTGATGTGATACATCAACATCACAATGTCAGCTATCAAAAACCATTTTAAATCTATATTTTTCCAACTCCAGTTCCATCAATGAAAATAATTTCAAAGGATATCGAGCTTGGAAACCATAAAATATTTTGCAAGCTTTTTTTTTGTTTTTTTTCTTCTGTTTTTCCTTTGAATCTAGGGAATGTCTCTGTCATCTCTTTCAGGAGATAGTATTGTGCTTCTGAACAGTCATGGCGTTCGGGGAAAGAAAATTGGCCACACTCAATGTGAATATATACACGAAAGGTTTTGGAGCACATACATTAACATAAATCTTTTTAACCATACGTATAGGTCTCCAGACAACACTCAGACATCTATATACATTTTTTAATATATACACACATACATTTACATACACACACATTCACGCATTCACTCACAGATGAAGGAAAAAATTGCCACTGTTTGCATTGCAAGGCAGTGTAATGAAACGTTCTAGTCACTTCAGAGGGCCGCTAATGAGCTTTCTAAAAAAAAGTATTCATGGAAAATTAGAAATTAAGTTTTGTGATTGGTCTCTCTCTGCTGCTGTCAGTCATCTGGTTGGTAATGCGTTTGCGATTCCGTTTCAATTTAGAAAGGTCTTTATCAAACACTTCTCCTGAGCGTAAAGCCGAAACAAGGTCATCAAACTCTCCGCTTTCTTCACTATTCTCTTTAGCTTTTCTCATTTTACGTTCCCTTTCACGTTGTTCTTTGAGCTGCAAATAGAAAGAAATAACCTCTTCAAGACATGTCAAAATGTTGCATTTTGTTTTCAGTAGAGGCGAATTCTGTGAAATATGGTAATGCTCCAGACACCAAGCTATGCTCATCCTATAACCCCTCTGGATATCACAAGAAAGGGGTAATTGGAACATGGGGTCTCCATTGCAGGAGCAATGGACAACAAACAACCACCACTCCCTTGTGGTTAGACCCTCACCACCTAGATTCTAGGTAAACTGCATGATATTCTAGTTAAAATAAGAGCAATTGAGGCAATTTGTGTTTTTGCTAATGAAAATTAAAAAAAGGTATCACTAGTACATAGACCCCAAATAACTAAAGCAAATGGTCATCAGGCCATTTTCCTTATATCAAAGGCTTAGCTTGTGTCTACTGTGGAAGCCTGAAACCTGATACACAACAGTTACTGTTATTAAAAGCCAACTAATACATACACATGGTAGACAATTTGGATAATTCAGATAAAAGGAAGGTGGGGGAAACATCTTTAATTCTACTACTGTGAACTTTTTAGATAGAGGGTTATCACACCACTATTATTTTCTATATGTATTAACACATCTTAAAAAACAAAACAGAAAAAGATTTCATGTAGAAATCACTTTGTAAACTTTTCTGTATCATTATTCTTTGAATACATGTCTTTTAAGGACTGCATTAATATTCCATTATATAGCTGTTATATCATTTAGAACTCATGCCCTATTGGGAAACATTTAGGTTGTCTTTAGCTTGGTGCTATTATAAAGAATGCTGCCCTTTTTTGTGTAAATTTATGATTATTTCTTTAAAATAATTGCTAAGAAATGGAATTCCAGAGCAAAGGATGTGGATAGATTTTTTTTTTTTTTTAAGGCTTTGAATATACACTGTTAAATAGCCCAAGAGAAACAACAGCAATGTAAAGTCCCACAGCATTCTAGAGGGTACACTGAAGCCTTCCTTCCTGCCAGGTCGGAGTGCTCTCTAAATACCTTTGGCTGGGCTGCAGCCATAGAACTTCTAGGAAGTGGAATTGATCAATTAATCATCCTCTCACCTGAGCTTCCATGCGAGCTCGACGTTCTTCTTCCTCCTTTTTCTTTCTCATATTTTCGTTTTCTTGTTTGGCTTCTGACACAGCTTGAAGAAATTGATCAAAAATGCCAAAGAACTCATCTGGTTGTATTTTGCCAGCCTCTTCCCCAAAGTGCTTCACTGCTTTAGTAAACTAGGAAAAAGACGGTTTTAAGAAGTCAATGTTTCATGAGAATTCCATAATCAATCAAATATAAATAACTTTAGAAAGACTAAAGCCCAGATTGAGTCAAACATAAGTTTTGTTTGCTCATTTATTTTTATTTATTTTTTTTTTTGGAGATGGAGTTTCACTATCACCCAGGCTGGAGTGCAGTGGCATGATCCCAGCTCACTGCAACCTCTGCCTCTTGGGTTCAAGCGATTCTCCAGCCTCAACCTCCCAAGTAGCTGGGATTACAGGCACATACCACCATGCCTGGCTTATTTCTGTATTTTTAGTAGAGTCAGGATTTTACCATGTTGGCCAGGCTGGTCTCAAACTCCTGACCTCAGGTGATCTGCCCACCTTGGCCTCCCAAAGTACTGGGATTACAGGTGTGAGCCACCACACTCGGCAGTTTTTTTTTTGTTTTATTTTTGTTTTTGTTTTAATAGATGGGGTCTTACCTGTTACCCAAGCTGGAGTTTAGTGGCTATTCAAAGGTATGATCACAGCAAAATACAGCCTCAAACTCCTGGGCAATCCTTCCTTTTAAGCCTCACAAGTAGCTGGGACTATAGGCATGTGCTGCTGTACCCGGCTGAGTCAAATATAACTGATGGATTTTTATCTTCAGCTACTGAACATGTCTATTAATCTTTTTTTTTTTTCTTTTTTGAGACGGAGTCTCGCTCTGTCGCCCAGGCTGGAGTGCAGTGGCGCGATCTCGGCTCACTGCAAGCTCCGCCTCCCGGGTTCACGCCATTCTCCTGCCTCAGCCTCCGGAGTAGCTGGGACCACAGGCGCCCGCCACCACGCCCAACTAATTTTTTGTATTTTTAGTAGAGACGGGGTTTCACCGTGGTCTCGATCTCCTGACCTCGTGATCCACCCGCCTCGGCCTCCCAAAGTGCTGGGATTACAGGCGTGAGCCACCGTGCCCAGCCGTCTATTAATCATTTCTAAAGTAAAAATTGTAATACTCCTCAGCTTTTGAAACCACTTATTCCTGTCTACCTCATTTGAGCTTAACATATATGATGACCTCCTATGACTTCTTATTAACTAAACAGTAGTAAAAACAAAATATTGTAGGGCACAGCACCCTAGACGTAAAACTAATAGCAAACTCAGCAGGGGGAGGGAAACTTGTACTTTTAACTTTTCTTTGAAGTAGTTTAATGTCATTTACTGGTGCCATATGGTAAATATAGAAAGCAAATGGAAGCCAGTGCCTCTTAGCTGCTTTTCCCAATCATAAATAATGCTGCTATTGTTCAGATATTTTCAGGGTCTCAACGAGAAAACAGCAACTGAGTATGGAATCTTTAATGCAACCCAAAGTGTATGACTGAGAATACAATTTTATTCCAAATTCTTTGCTTTAGAACTCCTTTCAATGCCAATCTTTAAAAAAGTTTTTTTTTTTTTTTTAAAAGATATGGGGTATTGCAATGTTACATTGCCCAGGCTGGACTCAAACACCTAGGCACAAGTGATCCTCCTGCCACAGCCTCCTGAGTAGCTGGGATTATAGGTACATGCCACCATGCCCCAGTGTCAATCTTTTTAAATGGCCAAAATGCAAAATACCAAGAAATTTTTAAAGTTAGATAAAAATATATGTATACAGTAACAATAGTGTATCCAGTCTCTTTTTAGTTCTTCCAGGGGTTATCTCCATAACTGAAGATAGTATGTTTTCAATAGTCTTAGCATTATTATAACTACCCAAATAATATCCAAATTGTTTGTTAAAATTATACTTCCTTCTGTAAGAATCTAATGCTATTACTCCTAAGCTACTAAGGATAGTGTTCCTAGCTTCACAGTCAAATACATTTTTCCCTACACCCAATCAACTACTTAACGTTTTCCAGATTTTAAGTTTTCTTCGTATTTAGACCATGATGTGTTTACGCAGTGCCCCCAAACAGCTTATAACTGGTTTTATTTTTATTGCTTTACTTGCCTTTGTTATATTGTTAGGTTCTTCTGATATCTCAGTAATACTATCTACCTTAAATATTTTCAACATTTATTTTTAAATAAAACAAGTACTGGCTTATATTTATATATATGTTACAGTTACTATTTCATATCTTTAAACTTGTAATAAGAGTGTCCTTTTTACCATTTCTGTCTTCATGAGGAGTTGTTTTCAATGTTTTACTTATTTAGAAATATTCTATTAGAAAAGAGTTCTTTGGGCAAAAACCTAACATTCTTCAGACGCCATATATAGTGCTCTAGCTTGCTCCATGGTTTTATACGCTAACTTATAAAAGTTCTGGTATGAACAAAATAGCAATAGACAGTCTACAATTGGATTTCTAAAACATTCTAGCAAGACAGTCTACAATTGGATTTCTAAAACATTCAAGTTCACGTACTTCAAGCCATCCCGAGTGATCTTTTTATCAAGGAATTCTATCAAAATCTTAGAAATCTAAAGAAAACTAGGCCCAGATTAAAGTTCCATCCCCTACACACACACACACCCCAGTCAGTGTGCAAGGGGGAAATTTACCAGGTCTTTATGTTCTGCTAGAAGATCTTCAACATCAGAGAAGCGTGACGCTGGCTACTGTGATGAACAAGCTGACAATAGCCAGTTCACACACAAAAATGTTTGAGCCCCTTGATGAAGTAGGTGCTATATTGCTCAGGTGGGATATCAGAACAGGGGGAGTCTCTTCCTTTATGAAGCACAAACTCTAAAGTGGTGAGGCATACATAAAACATGGATGGGGGCTCTTTCACAGTGGAGGTCTGAATGATGGTTGCTGACATCAGTTGACTGATTTCCACTGTGGGATATCAGAGGTTGGACCTCTGACAGCAGCCATTTGAACATAGATGGCCATTTATTTTATAAGGTTAGAGAGAAGGTTTAATGCTGAGATTAGCTAATGCATGTGAACAGCCTACTTCTGAACTTTAACTGGTATGTGTGTACATTTACATAAACAATCATCCATATCTACAACCAAACAGGTGACCAGAGAAAAATAACATCCATTTACAGAAGTTTCGAAACAAAAGACTCAAGTAAAAGCAAAAGAGTGTTGTGGCAACTGAGAGGTGGGTAGAGTAAAAGAACCAATGGGGTGGGGAAGAGTGTTAATATCATTTATAAAGAACGAGAAGAGGAGAGAAAATGAGAGACTGTGTACGTCTTGTATATGAATGTGAATGCATTTTGGAAGAGGAAACAACCTGAGATAGAGAGGAGTGAGGTGAAGCTGAGGAGCTAAGAGGTCATGGTTATTAACCAGCAAAAATTTCTCTCTGAGGGAACACAAAATGTGAAATAGCAGAAATCATAAAAATGTCTTACTAAAAAAAAGTACCTCTTGTAATGAGACTCTGAATTAAAATGCATCTCTTTTAGCAAGTTCTGCTGGAGATTTATACAGGTAGTATCCTGTCCTCCAAGGCTGTATCTCAGATGAGCATATTACAACATAGAGGTAATTTAGGCACATGGCTTTAGTAACACCTGATTGCACATTTGATTCTGCCCCTGGTTTTCATCATCTACTCTTTTCTGGTTCCCAGAGATAAGTACTTCAAGCCAATTTCAACCAAGAGAAAACTGTCAAAGTATTTGCTGGTCTTACACCATTCAGAGCCTTCAAGGAAGGCAACATAGGCCAGTCAGACAAAAAGGGTGTGTTCAGATTAATCAGTCTTGGAAATGAAAATACACCTATGTCATACAAAACAATGGAATCTGGAAAGTAATTATCTACTTTATTTCCCGCACCACGAAGTTTGGATCTCACTCCTGCTATTCCCCTCCCCCTCCCTCCCCCACAGAATAATAACAAAGTATCACGCTGAAGCCCAGTCCGGTCAAACAACACCCAGTGCACAAGGGGAAAACTCACCAGGTCTTTAGCTTCTGCTAGAAGGTCTTCAACATCAGAGAAGCTGAAGCTGGCTACTGTGATGAATTGGCTGACAACAGACACAAACTTATCTCCGGGCTGTGGGGGCTGAGACTTCTGATATTCCAGCTCCTTAAACACAGGAAATGAATAATGTCAGTGCAGGCTTCAAATACAGACATGAGACACACCTTGTCTCGTATTTCACATGCCTTAAATTTAATAAATCAGAATGGCAAACACATCAAAACTTGTTCTAAAACATTTTGTTATACTCTAGTGTCCCTGCCCTTCCTCCCACCATGCCAAAGCCATGCCCATGTGCACACGCATATTTGCGAATAGCAATTTACCAACAATCTAAGTACCTGATCTATGTGATTTCTCTTTCAGGCTTTAGAAAGCAAGCAGATTTGGATTTGGATAAAATTAATAGAAGTTAAACACATAATGGGGGCAAACTGAATTCTAAGGGTTTGTGAGTGAAAAGAAGAGACTCTACTTGTCAATATTCCATGCTTAGAATTCTGGTGCCTTGATTTTTTTCTTTCCCTCTCAGCCAAGTCTATTTACTTCTTAAACTGTGGGATATGGGTCAGTAGAATTTTGGCTGTAACATTTGGCACCATAATCTTCTACCATTTTTCTCTTGTCCATAACATATTGGTTTTTGTGAACAGGCCTGTAGGGGAATTAGTCTCTTGTTAATTATCCATATTCCCCATTATTACAGCAATGAACACAGATGATTCAAATCTAATGTTAATAGTTAATTTAATCATTGCCAGATGCACATTCTTATTTAAAGCTCACAACATCCCTATGAGTGAGGGATCACTATTCCCATTATACAAACATATAAATTAAGGTTTGGAGGGATATATTACTTGCCCTGAAGTAGTGCTGACCAGTGACAGAGCCAGAATTTGAACTCAGACCTGCCTGACTCCAGAGTCTTGGTAATAACTATGTTGTATACCAATTGACTTAAACTAGATTCTCCCTTATTTTCTTGCACTGGCAGAGATGTTCACAAGCAGGCGCGTAGTCGTCACAGTTTATGGGTTCTGACTCAGCTCTACCACTGATTTGCTTCTTAACCATGGCATGTTGCTCTGGACCTCAGTTTATTGATTTTTTTTTTTTGTAAGAGGGCAATATCTACATCATCACTACACTCAAATGAAATAACAGAAGTGAAAACTCATCAATTATGGAGCTGGCACTGATTGGAAGAAATTGCCATGATTCCAGTACTTTAGCCTGGAAAGTGAGTGTATCTGTGTTCAGTGTGGGGACCGGAAAGGCATGTGAAAGTGTTTCATTAATGTATAATTTCATAAATATTCATCTTTGATACCTTCAAACAATATAATTAATTTGTGTAAAGCACAATTAGAACACATATATATTTGGCCAGGCGAAGCTCTGCCCCCCACTATTTCCTTACAATATTACATCACCTCCAAGGGTAGGGGAGGCTTCTATAGCCCCTCTCCTATAAAAAGTGTGACACAGTGTATATGACCCAAGGGATAGAGTGATTTCAGCAAAACTATCCTTTAATAAAGCAACAACACAAAATTTCCCTGGAAGCCCCCACCCCAGGCCTTGCTCTGACCTGGCTCAGAAGCAGGGGTCAGAGCCAGGCTTTAGGGCCATCATAATGACCATGGACCCTCTGGGGCTGGGAGAAAAAGTTCAATCAGTAGATTTTTTTTTTTTAATACTGCCCCCTACTCCCTACATTAAAAAAAAAAAAGAAAAAAAAAAACCTCACATGCTCCTTAATTTATTGAAAACAAAAAATTAGACATTGTGACTTTAATTTTTATTAGAGGTATGTCTTTAATTAATTAATTCAACTACTTTCTATGGCAGTATTGTGATTAAAAAAAAGAAGGGAGAGTCCTCACAGCATTACTGATAAATGATCTGAAAGATACTTATGAGAGGCACCTTTCCAAGCTGTCTGCAAATCCGTCTCCTTCACCCAGAGCAGGCCCGAGCTATGTCTGCTCTGAGCACAGTCACCAGGGATGCTACTCTGCCAGCCTGTTCTCATCCCTGCCCCCTCTCTCGCTGGCAGCTACATCTGCACAGTACCCACAGGGCACTGTGCCAACAGGCACGTTTCATCTTACCAGGTCCAGTCCGCCAGCCTGACTGGTTTTCCTTCCTCAGAGGCCTGGGCCCAGGTTGTCTTGTATGCCTGGGATAACCTCCCTCTATGCACCTAAGTTTACCCCACCCTCTTAAGCCATAGCTCAAACAACTTCTTTTCCAAAAGAGAAGCTTCCTCTAATAGGGGCCAATTGTTCCTCATGCCTCCAAAGCACCCTCAACCCACTGCCTTCCTTAAGGTACCTCTGTAATCACTCTGCTTATCTGGATGCGGCCAGGCTGAGGGAAGTGGCTGCACCGATTATTGCAACACCTGGAGGACAAGGATTCTGAGTCATCGTGACCCTCAGCTAGAGCATGTACTACAGTGTCTGCTTAGTAAATACTCCCCAAAGGACCAAGTCAAAAACAACAGAGAAGTTCGATTGGTCTACCGAAAGTGAACACCCTATATTAGCAGCACTTGGAAACTGAGAGCATCCCTGAAGATCATCTAGTCCAGCCCACTCATCCTTATGAATCCTGCCTTACAGATAAATTGGTGGCACACTAGGTCCAGTTTCCAGTTCCTGCTGCAGTGACTCACCCACGACCCCTGCTGCCTGCAATCAAGTTGCCAGGCTGAACATAACCTGCCTTTGCTTCTTGTGGTGGTGGTTCTTATTTTTTAATCAATAAATGTTTATCCTGGGCATAGCACATGCCAACACAACCCAGCTGCTGAAAACCACCAGCACTAGAGATAGTGAAGAGACCAGGAATTAGAACAACAAAAAAATACTCACTGTCTCTACTGCTTTCAAGCCACTTCTCAAGGTACTTATTTCTTTGTCCAGCTCAGTCATGCTGTTGTAAATAGCAATGTTTTAGCAATCAACATGTGACTTACACATATTAAATATAAGATGGGTTTAAATATTTCACGCTTGGAAGTCCATACTAGTTTAATTTAAATGTTTAAAATTCCCTTCCATGCTCAGATCTCAAAGAAAGACAACAGTATTTTAAACTCATGAAATGTAGGTATAAAATTATGTTTGTTTTCTGTAGCCAGCAGGTATATTTTACAGGTTAAAAATAGCAGAATAGAAATATCTTCCATCTGTACAAAAATATTTTATGTTTCAAACTCAAAAAAATCTCACTTCAGCAAATTACTCCATGTAGAAATAAATCTCTTGCCATACTTGGCTCCCTTTGAAAACAGAAAACAAGTTCATCTGCAATCATGTTCACATTGTACTCTGTATAATCAGTGTTCTGCTTTTCACTAAGGCCCCAATAATATGAATATTACAAGGTTAATGGCTTAAGTTGCAATAAAAAATGATTTTTCTTCAAGTTGTATTAACTAGTTTTTATTTTCATCTTTTTTTAATAGAGAAAGGTTCTTGGGCTGCTCCCATACACAACACTTTCTATTTCATGGCTTTTAAACATTAGAGATTGAAACTTAATTCTCCCAGATAATTTACAACATATAAAGAAACTCACCAATACTTCATTTAATTTCATGCCTTATATAGTATATTTCCACCAGATTCCATGAACAGAGAGAAAAAATGAGCCTGCTCATTACACTTTTCAAATTCACTGCAAAAAGATGCAGTTTATGTTTTAAAAAAAGAGCCAAAAGAGGGAGGGAAAAACAGCAAGGAAAATTGCCTGCTTCTCAGTCTCTGAAATGTGGTGTGAAGTTTGTGGTAAAAGTTTGGCAACTTTCCATTTTATTTTTAGTTTCTTCATTTGCTTAAAGACTGCTTCCCATTAAAGAGCTGCCTTGGTTTCTGGGAGTATGTGTGCATATGTGAAAATTATTGCAATGTTCTGACACTTAGGTCTTCTATTTGCTTAGCCATGCATCTTTATTTAACTAAGGTGCTCCTACCTGTATTTAAAAAACCTGCCCTTTAAAAGTATGAAAGTTAAAAATTGCATGCAGTATTCCAAAGAAGCTAGAACAAACATATATTCAAAACCTTGTAATACATTTGAGTGATCTGGATGAGATTCAAACTTTATTTCATACAATGTTCAGGTGAAAACAAATAGAAGGACTGACTTCATGCAGTGCAAACTACCTCAATGGCTAACACACAATCCAAGTGATTTAAGAAACAAACACCCACTGTAAAGTACTTACTTTACTTTCGCAGCTTGAGGAATATCTCGCAATTCTTCATTTAGATTGAGAACACTGGGGTACTTATTTTCCACAATAGTGATGAGATAGTGCAAAAGGGTAATGTTTCTACAATTGAAGAAGGGGAGAGTATTAAACATTCAAATTATTTTCATTTAAACTACATAAATATATGAATAGTTAATATCTGCATATGATTTATATGCTCAAATGGCAGAACCCACAATAATGCTATATTACCTGCATTAACTTCAAAATTTGGAGGGTCATGTAAGGCAAGGATTCTCAAGAGACAGGAATAATGGGAGAGCCTCCATGGGGATTACATAGATATATGTCAAAAAGAAGCACACAATTTCTAAAAAGAGGATAAGAATTACATTTTTGGCCCATAATGTGCATCTTTCAAAATTCTGGGTAATGTGACGGGTGATCTAAGTGAATCTGAACCACTGCCAGTGGAGATAAGCTCAAGTTTACCTTCCCAGTGGATCCACCCTAAAATGGGGTGTGCAGGTTTATAACTAGTAGGCTTGGGTGGAGTGGAGTGGGGTGGGGTGGAGAGTGAGGGATGTTTATCCCACTGAAAAGGGCAGCTATTCTTAAGTCTAAAGTACAGAGCAGCAACTCACTGATGACAATTATTGATACTTTTTTTTTTTTTTTTTAATTGAGATGGAGTCTGTTGCCCAGGCTGGAGTGCAGTGGTGCAATCTCAGCTCACTGCAACCTCCACCTCCTGGGTTCAAGTGATTATCCTGCCTCAGTCTCCCGAGTAGCTGGGATTACAGGCACCAGCCACCATGCCCGGCTAATTTTCGTATTTTCAGTACAGACAGGGTTTCACCATGTTGGTCAGGTTGGTCTCCAACTCCTGACCTCAGGTGATCCACCCGCCTCAGCCTCCCAAAGTGCTGGGTGGGTGTGAGCCACTGTGTCTGGCCTATTGATAGTTTTTAATAAGGTTTCGGCCAAAGGGTGGTCAGAAAGTTAGAAAGCCCCCTTTCTCAGGGCTGAACCTGGAAGTGGGCCATAACTGCCACCATGTGATATCCTTGCAGCCTTGAATCCACTTCCTAATTTAGCAACACTTCACCTCCTAACTGCATAACTCAGTAGTTAAAACAGTTGGTTGTGCCAGCTCCCTCTCTGGTGGTGACAGGGCTGAACTCTGACTGACCTGGATGGAAAAGACCAGCGTGCAGGATAACAGTATCTTATTAGGCAACACTGTGTTGGTCTGATCCCATTGTCACTGACTGCTACACATTACAATCACCTGGACTCCAGATGCCTGGGCTAACCCCAGAGATTCATTTAATTGGAATGAGGTGGAGTCAGGCATGGGCATTCTTTAAAACTCCCTGTTGATTTTATCAAGCAGCCAGGATCAAGAACTACTTATCTGTTGAAGTTAGAATTAGGAGGGTAAAAATACATTCCTTTAAAAAACATTTCCATAATTTCGGCAGTTTGCTAATTCACAATGCTAAACCCCAGTATTCCAACTCACCTCTAACCAAAATGATCAGTTTTCAAACAATTTTCTTTACCTTGCATTTCATAGAAACAATGCAATCCTATAAATCCATATTTTTCTCACTCTCAGTCTCTCAATAATTAGAAAACAATTGCCCACCAAAGCAAAACAGTGGCCAATGATTTTGGCCACTTATTTTTCATATGTTCAGCTGCATCCTTCCATTTCATTTTTTTTTTTTTCTCTTTTGAGATGGAGTCTCGCTCTGTCACCCAGGCTGGAGTGCAGTGGTGTGATCTTGGCTCACGGCAACCTCTGCCTTCTGGGTTCAAGCGATTCTCCTGCTCCAGCCTCCTGAGTAGCTGGGACTACAAGCGCATGACACCACGCCCAGACAACTTTTTCTATTTGTAGTAGAGACGAGGTTTCACCGTGTTAGCCAGGATGGCCTCCATCTCCTGACCTCATGATCCTCTGGCCTTGGCCTCCCAAAGTGCTGGGATTACAGGTGTGAGCCACTGCACCCAGCCTCCATTTCAATTTTGCTCTTCACAGAACCTACCTGTCTGCCCATGTGATTCTTACCTAAGGGGCACAAGGAGTGAGCAAAATGCCAGCCACCATCACAGGAAAGAGTAAGGCTATTTTTTTCATTTTTTAAAAGAAATGCTTTGCTATTGAGAGACATTTCAATTAATTTCATTAACCATACACATCTTTCTTGCTATAGAAAGGTTTAAAACCACATCTGATCTTCATTTGCTTGTGATCCAAATAATACCTCATTTGACTAAATGCAAATTCTTAAAAGAAAGAACAACAACAGCCACACATTTGATTCTTCCCTGCTCATTACCAGGAACTCAGCCTTCAATGCTGAGTGAATGCACCCTTCCTGCTGACTGTCCCACCACCTACACTATCTGATTAGATTCAACTGAACAATGTTCATGGGTGACTGCTTACAGGCAAAGCACTGTGCTAGGCATGCAGGTGTATAAAGGCGTGGGCACTGCATTTGGGGACCAAATATTAAAGGCAGAAAAAAAAGAGGAAAAAGAAAGATCAGAAATAGTTGTAGATTGTTCTTTTGAAAAGGCTTGTACTTTATATAAATTCTGTAGTAACCTCAGTAAATAAGCAGATAATCACGTAAGTGCCAGGTTATTGGTAAGTATTGGGGATGGGTGATTGCTTTTGTGTGTGTATAGTTGAAGGGAATGCCCTTCCTTAAAAAGGTAGCTGGCTCTTTAGACAAAAATAAGATCTGCCATTCCCTACTACAACCTCCAAATAAGATCCTTCTGTTGCTAATAGAGCTGTGGATGGACCAACAACGCAGGTGTCAAATACCTGTAAGGCCAAATACCTTGCTTGTTGTAACCATAGGCAAGCTGAATGAGCCACCTGACCCTGAGTCAGTTTCTTACCTGACAACAGGTGACAACAGTATTTGGCTTGTGTACTTCACAGGCTAGTGGGACAATCAAATGTGAAAGTGCTCTGAAAAGGATCAAGTGTTTACATTAAAAATAAGGTGGCAGGGCTATAACAACAGCTGCTCTTCATTAATCTATCTCTACACGATGCAAAAACAACAAATTAACACATTGCTTATTTCTTCTTGGATGGATTTAAGGTTGCCAGAATACTATGCTTCACGAACCCTATAGAAAATATAGGGTAAAAGCCCCTATTAGTTAGAAATAATTAGGGTGAACAGCCCATATTTCTCAAAAGAATTTGGGTATGAAGAAGCTTACCTTAGAAACAATTGTGCAAGTTCCTTTGAAGTCAGTGAGAATCTCAGAGAAACAAAGCTCTCAAGGAAACTCAAGTTAATATGCCTAATGACCCTATCCTGTTAATGACACAAGAACGTTTTCACATCTTGGTGTCTTTAATGAGAATCTGTTCACCTAATATGCAGCATTGAACACTTTCTAGGAAGCATTTTAATGAGACCTGCAATGAGCAACTAAGTGTCAATAGCCAAAATGCATTTATACCTAAGTTTTTAATATAGTTGCTACCACTGTACAAATAAAAACATAACCTAAAAACCCCAAAAGCTTCATATTCTAGCACCAACTATCAGTTTTTTTCTTTTCTGTGGAAAACTGTTTTCTGTAGAGGGGTCATGGGGAGATGTCGAGTGTTGGTAGCATCCTGTCCTTGGTCTGGGTGCTGGTTATGCAGGTGTGTTTAATTTGTGAAAAATCATCAAGCCCAACATTTGTGATGACTGACCTCTTCTTAGTATATTACACTATAATAAAAAGTTTACAAAAAATAATTTTTTAAAAAGGCAAGACAAAACAAAAACAACAGCAAAACAGAACAGATGATGTCCCTGTGGACCAAAAATGGATGAAGGATAATTGGTCAAACAGGAATGTGGGAGATGCCTGTGGTCATGAGAGAGGTTTAGAGAAGAGTCAGTGCCAGAGAAGGGAAGAAAGTAGTGAGAAAGAGAAATTCCACCTGAAGAATGCAGTGTCATGAAGGCTGAGGAGGACCAGAGAGGCATAAATCTGAGCCTGGACCTACACACCTGGCTCCCCCAAATGTTGGAAGATCTCATACTTACTTGTCAATGCTGGATTTTGTGTCAGCAATTTTGTTTAGGCTAGATATCTTGAATCCATATGCATTCCCTCTTTGACCTTTATTCATATAATTTCCAAATGCCAAAACCACCTCCAGCAACTGCTTGAGGGCACCACTCCTAAACACCTCTTCTGAGCCAGAACGAATTGCTTCAAAACAAAACACATAAAAACACGATTACCAAGTGTTTTGTTGTTTGAAATCAAGACGTTTCAGTGATACCCATTCTAAATTCACACACTTAATAACAGATATTGAAGATGTAAGACTGAGTTATTGGGTTACCGAGAGCACTTTCAAAACGCTTACACCAGAAGCAAAGAACAAGGACAGGGAGAGCCAACTCAAGTTGTTACCAACACCCATAGACGGCTGCAAAATCCTATCCTTTCTCAGGCCTTTCTTGGCTGACTCATCAGTCATAAGCACTGAGGAATATCTAGAACAGCAATCCCATCTCCAAGATTTCTTTACAAACATTTACTTGTCTGGTGTGAGTCAAGTTAACAGGATTATTGATCAATTCCACTGACAGAAAACCGGTTAAATGTGTTACACGTTATAGCTTGCAGGTGTCATAACACAGATCAGAGCTTAGGCAGATGCCTGATTCCAGCCTGCGTTCCGTGGCTGTGCTCTTCAGTTGCCTTGCCCACATTTCAAACATTTACAAATTTTAAAAATCAAACGATACAATAGCCTCAAATCTTCCCTTTAAAAAATCTACTAAGGCTCTGTTGTGACGAAGCTAATTACAGGTTTAATGCTAGTAGCAGTGAGATTAACTCCCCACCAACACCCTCACAGTCACAAGCCCAACCCTGTAGAGGAGCCCAGGAGGCGTGCTGTGAGCTCCGAGACTAGGGCAGGGCATCAAGCACTGACCTTAAGTAATCACCTCTCAGAATTTTAAAAGATTTTGAGCCAAAAAATAAAATAAAAAATTACCAGGCCAGGCGCAGTGGCTCATGCCTGTAATCCCAGCACTTTGGGAGGCCGAGGTGGGCAGATCACGAGGTCAGGAGATCGAGATCATCCTGGCTAACACGGTGAAGCCCCATCTCGACTAAAAGTACAAAAAATTAGCCAGGCGTGGTGGCGGGCACCTGTAGTCCCAGCAACTCAGGAAGCTGAGGCAGGAGAATGGCATGAACCCGGGAGGCGGAGCTTGCACTAAGCCAAGATCGCGCCACTGCACTCCGGCCTGGGCAACTGTGCAAGACTGTCTCAAAAAAAAAAAAAAAAATCACCAAGGGGATCTTGTTTACTATATGCACTTGGATTGCACTTTTAAATGGGTTGTAATGATGAACATCATTTCCAATCTAGGCAGCTTGACTTTACCTTCCACTTTAGGTTTCACTTCTGCCACACGCTCTGCAAACTTCTTTTTGAAGTACAGCGACTGCAACCTTTGCTGATAGTGATTAATTCTGTAAGAGCAAACATGTACTAATTGATATTCATTTAATATATCTAGGTTCACTTGATAACAAATATGGAGGTGGAGGTGCCTAGAAGCACCTCCCCCAATACCCACCCACTCCCCCGACACACATACATTAGTTGTTCTCATGGACAGGAACACAGGACATTAAGCCAGCTTTGCCTGGAGAGCCCATTTTGGTCTGACCTACAGGGGCTATTTGGCCAACTGCAGCAAAGTCCTTAGCGCCAATCAAGGCAACTGCTAAAAGAAAGTGGGAGCCTGCTGCTGCTGCTGTTGACTGAAGCCCATCTCTCCTCCCTCAGAGTCCCAGGAACTCTTTTGAGCATAGAAGAGATAAAAGGGAATGAAAATGTAAAGAACACCCTACTGCAAATAAAGGACAGTTCCCTACACTTCTCCCAAATTCCAAATTTCTTAACTTTTCATTTTACTTTCCAAAGTAAAAACTGGTCTCCAACACCCGCTTCCCACATTGTCCTCTCCTCACTCCCATCTGCAAACCTCTCTCTGTCTTCACAGTGAGCACCCTCTCTGCTCCCCTAAAGGAGAAAGCTGTGCCCTGAGGTTCACTGAGAGTTTCAGGACCACTGGTCCTTCTCTAATGCGGAATCAATTTTCTAGGCCTGAGATAGCAGATCGACTTAGCTCATATGTCCAAACCCAATTTCAAAGCTGTGGCTGCCTCAGGGATTTCTGGAGAAGGGTTCAGAGAGCTTGCCAAGGCTTCGTGGGAAGAGTGCCATGATTGATTAGTGATGTCTGCATGTGTCATGATCTGACATCTAGAACCTGGTTGTTCAGTTATGTGGGCTTGAGGCTGACATTGTCAGAGTCTGTCCATATATATATATATATATATATATATATATATATATATATTTTTTTTTTTTTTTTTTTCTGTTTTACAACCACCTTGCCATGCTAAGCTACTTGGAAGCATGAGACACTATCCCAAAAAAACAAACTGGTAAGGAGAATAATACTGACTGCAATCAAGAAAAGTTATTACTTGATAAGGCCAAAGGGGCCCAGAAATACAGATAATTTTGAAAAAACCCTCACCCTGGCTCATCCATAGGCAAGAACTGATATAAACAGAACAATCAAATTCCACATCACTCAGACTTGAGAAGATTTTTAGAATGAAAAAGCTTTCAAATTAAGCCAGGTTAATTAGCCCAAACAATTCAACATGAATTGAAAATTCACGAAGCTTAGAAAGGGAAGGGACATCTTCACATTCCAAGCATTTTCAAACTCACCGGCTCATCTCAAAAAGGAACCTGTCAGCCTTGGCCATCCGATCCAGTTCGTGTTTATGTTCCTCCAATAGGTCAATGTCACTTTTTTCAGGAACAAATTTCAAGAGCTGAAAAGTACACATGAATATTAAAACTGAGGTTTATCACTTAAATCCATGTAGTAATTTTTCATCCTTTCAGTTAATTTGTCCCAAGATAAAATGTTAACTCTTGTTGAATGTATAAGCTCTGCTCACAGGTTAAGATACAATAGAAATGATTAAATCTTTTCATTTTTACTTAAAAGTAGTTAAATGGGTATAAGATTCATTCCTGGCACCTTTCTGTTCTCTACTGCCTCTCAAATCAGAATTGTGGGAGTTCTCTACTGGAACCTCTTTTTCACAGACCACTAGAAGGACCTTAGAGAGTCAATGCTCTCATCAGCAGATGATACAACTGGGGTCCAGGGAGAGTAAGCCACTCACCCAGGATTACAAAGCAAGTTTGGGTAGTCATTAGAAATAGAACCTAGGTCTCCTGACTCCCAGCTCTATGCCTTTTTCTGTTACATCATGCTGGAATGAATAATTCCATTTGTAGTTTCCATTCCATTTTCTTATTTTTCTGGTGTATCTAATTCAATCTTTTTTTTTTTCCCTTCCATGTAGAGCTGGGTGCAAGGAACACAGTGGGATTTGATGTTTTTAATTTCATATTTTATTTTGAAGGAAGAAATGAGCATGGGATGTGGAAGAAATAGTAACAATATTTAACACTGCACTGAAACAGTGCTACTGTACGTGTCTGATTTCCTTTCAAGGTACGCACGTTTTGGATGTGTATGCAAGACCTGTGGACTCATGCTGTTTTCTAGATCAAATGCCCTTTTTTTTTTTTTTTATTGTACTTTAAGTTTTAGGGTACATGTGCACAATGTGCAGGTTTGTTACATATGTATCCATGTGCCATGTTGGTGTGCTGCACCCAGTAACTCGTCATTTAGCATTAGGTATAACTCCTAATGCTATCCCTCCCCCCTACCCCCACCCCACAACAGTCCCCAGAGTGTGATGTTCCCCTTCCTGTGTCCATGAGTTCTCATTGTTCAATTCCCAACTATGAGTGAGAACATGCGGTGTTTGGTTTTTTGTCCTTGCGATAGTTTACTGAGAATGATGTTTTCCAATTTCATCCATGTCCCTACAAAGGACATGAACTCATCATTTTTTATGGCTGCATAGTATTCCATGGGGTATAGGTGCCACATTTTCTTAATCCAGTCTATCGTTGTTGGACATTTGGGTTGGTTCCAAGTCTTTGCTATTGTGAATAGTGCCGCAAAAAACATACGTGTGCATGTGTCTTTATAGCAGCATGATTTATAGTCCTTTGGGTATATACCCAGTAATGGGATTGCTGGGTCAAATGGTATTTCTAGTTCTAGATCCCTGAGGAATCGCCACACTGACTTCCACAATGGTTGAACTAGTTTACAGTCCCACCAACAGTGTAAAAGTGTTCCTATTTCTCCACATCCTCTCCAGCACCTGTTGTTTCCTGACTTTTTAATGATGGCCATTCTAACTGGTATGAGATGGTATCTCACTGTGGTTTTGATTTGCATTTCTCTGATGGCCAGTGATGATGAGCATTTTTGCATGTGTTTTTTGGCTGCATAAATGTCTTCTTTTGAGAAGTGTCTGTTCATGTCTTTCGCCCACTTTTTGATGGGGTTGTTTTTTTCTTGTAAATTTGTTTGAGTTCATTGTAGATTCTGGATATTAGCCCTTTGTCAGATGAGTAGGTTGCAAAAATTTTCTCCCATTTTGTAGGTTGCCTGTTCACTCTGATGACTTTCTTGACTTTGAGGCTTTCCCCAGAATTTGATGCTGGAATTAGATGATCCACTTAGTAGGTTTTCAAATGTTTGTTGGATTTAACTGAGGGACCTCAGAAAAGGCAGTTAGTCTGGGTGTCATCAGCAGAGAGAGGGAATTGGAATTACAGGCAGGTGTTGTGTGAGGCTGGAATACATTCCAGGCAGAGTGTATACTATGTGCCGGGGTCTGGAACAGGCAGGATAGCACTTATGCAGGTGGAAGGGCAGTGGTAACATCAGTGGAAGAGGGCAGGGCAGGGTAGGCAAAGGCAGGGAGTAGCAAGGCCTTATAAGAAGTTCTGTCTTTACTTTGGGGGCGCTGGGACATACCTTAAAAATCTCATGTAGGAGAGTGAGTTTACATTTTTTAAAAAAATCGCCGTGCTTGCAGGATGGAAAAAGAATTAGAAGAGATTAAAAATGAGAGGGGGTCATGATTAGATAGTGGTATAGTAAGTAATCTAGGTGAGAGATGATGGTGGCCTGGATAGGGTGGAGCTAGTGGATAGATTCTAGAGCTATTTATGAGACTAAAATGGAACTGGCCTGCCTTGATGGATTGTGGTATATGAGGGAGGAAGAGTCAAAGATGACACCGGGGCTTCTGGCTTAGACAACAACGTAACAGGGAACATGAATTGAAGGAAGAGAAGGCTGGAGGTAGGGTGGGCCAGGATGGGGAGGAGAAGGTGAGTTTAATGTTCAAAATGTTTGCATGGAACCAAGTAATGATTTCTAGTAGGCAGTTGGACAAATGGGTCTGAAGCCCTAGGAAGATATGTTTGGAAGCTGAAGCATGGCATTGGTTTTAACAGGTAGGTTACTGAAGGTGCGGGTGTCAGTGAGATTTGGAGAGGTGCCATCAAGAGAAAAAAAGCAGGGCTGAAGAGAACCAGCATTCAAGGGGCCAGGACAAGAAAAGGAAAAACCTTCAAAAGGAGGCCAAGGAGATGGCAGCCAGAGAGGCCTGCGTGGCTCACAGGGCCATGGGAAGACAGCATTTCAGCATGCAGCCATGGGTGCCAACACCCCAAAGAAACTAAGAAAAATGAGGGCCCCACAGTGTCCCCTGGCTCTGACACCAGGGAAGTTGCAAGTGCCCCTGAGAAGAGCTCTAGGGAGGGGAGGAGGACAGTGCAGCAGAGTGGGTAGAAAGTGAGTGTGGATGGCTTTCAAGACTCTGGCTGCGTGAGAGAGAAGACAGTAGCTAAATGGGGATGTGGAGTCTTGAGAGGGGCATGTGCATAAGACTGTGTGTGTGTGTAAGGGGTGTGTGCATGAGGGTGTGCATGCAGGGGATGTGTGCACACTGTGTGTGTAGGGTGTGTATGTGTGGTATATGTGTGTAGAGGCTGTATGTAGGGGTGTGTTTATGTGCTAAAGGCTGACACTTGAATGAGCTAAGAGTAGAGAGGGTGAGGTTGCAGATCTAGAGAAGGGGGCAGTCAATCCAGCTGGGATCCTGACTAGAAGGAAGGAATGGGGCCAGAGCGAAGGGAAGGGACATCCCCTCCATCCTAATGGGACGGAAGTGGGGGAAGATGGAAGTAGATGCCAGGGAGTTCATAGGTCTGGGGGCCTGATAGCTTCTAGGCATTTCTGTTCCTGAGTTCAAACGGTGCCACTGTTCAGGATGTATCTTGTTCTTTCTCAGTGCAGGGAAGTAAGGGAGGAAGGCAAGAAGAAGGGAAGAAAAAGAGAGAGGAAAGCATCACCCCAGCCTCCCTCAGCTTGGATTTTTTCACATTGGGCAAGGAAACTGAGTTCTAGCCTCAGGGATCCTTTCACTAATTTGCTCAGTCCCCTCTCTCCCTGCAAACTTGTGCTGAGCCCACTTGTCCTCTCTTCAGAATAACACAGTCACTACATCTCTTTTGTTACCTAAAAGCACACAGTAGGAGCCACACTAAAAACTCAGTCCCTGATCAAAGGAGAGTTGTGTAAAGGACCGTGCGTGGGTAGTTTTAACAGAGGATCGGGAGTCAGGCAAATATCTGGGAATAAGGATAAAGATATGTGTTCCAAGAAAGAAGAGCATATAGCTCTCATCTGAGATCAGAGCTCAGCAGCTGCAAGCAGCAAGAGAGGAGGGGATGAAAGCAGCCACCAGGCACATCCTAAATTGGAGTAAGGAAATGCTGGCATCAACACTTGTCTGGGAAGAGTGTTGTATAGAGGAAACGGAAGTAAAGAACAAATAGTAAAATGCGGAGGAAAAGAAAGAGCGTGGGAGATGACCAGAGAGCAAGACACACACAGAATTATCAGGACAGGCCAGGTCAAAAAATATCCTACTTGGCCAGATTCTGCTTCAGTAGACTGGTTTTCTTTCTTGCATTTATTTGAAGTACACTGTATTTGCACTGCAGGCCCTTTTGGCAAGATTTTGAAATCCTTTCCCTCAAGGAGGAATTTTGCTGGATGCAATTCTACAGTAAACAGATCTTGTGGAATTTTAAAACATACGACCTTGTCAATAGGAGCTGAAGGCAGGAGGACTAAAGTGGCTTTATACATAGTCCTTCACTTTGGGTTAGCACATTGGGTGCAGCAACTCGAAGGAAGGGTCACCTGGGAGGGGCAGAGCACTGCCTAGAGCTCCACTGTCCCAGAGCAAAGACTGTGTGTGACTGGTCTACAGCAAGGGAGGGAAGGGTATGTGAAGGAGCTAGAAAATGCTCTCAAAATAAATTTTGGGTTCAGGAGATACTTTTAAACCGTTCATACACAGAGCTCCCCAAGAGACTTGAGAACATAATCATTAACTATTTTGATAATTAAATAAAACCTTTAAAGGACAGCATGAAGAGTTTTTCCATGGCAAATGTGAGGGATTTCCCCCAGGACTATTCCAGCCGCAGAGGTTGCAGGGAGGGGGCAGGTCCATTAGGGAGTGTCTCTGCAAACATCATTCCTCCCTGCGTGGTGTCTGAGACCTTTGAGGACATCGTGAGAACCATGGAAAACACACTTGCAGATAGACAGGCACTCTACCCAGAGCAACTTCACCACTCAGGATTACTGTTAACAACACAAAATACCCTTATTCTCTGCTCTTGGAGCAGGGCACACCTACAGATGCAACCTGGAGTTCAGTCTAGAATCACAGTTGCTTGTGCCCACAGCTGAACTTAGGTAGACTTGGCTCTAACAAACGTGGACTTATTGACCAAAACCACTCAAAATGTGAGCCCATCCCCAGAACAATGAGACAGAAGGATGGAACGATCTTATAGCATTCTGAGACTATCACCACAGAGCACAGAAAAGTTAAGGCCCAGACCAAGGGGCAGGGGGCAGAGACAGGTGAAAATCCCTAGAATATGTGCGAGATCAACAACATTGTTATTTGGGGACAACTAGACAAAGATGCCAAACAGCCCATGACCCAGTTGGAGAGGCTACAAAGAAATGCTATAGAAATACTGGCTGCTTGGTCATGGATAATAAAAATTATATCAAGATACCATGGGCAAAGATGTATACTGACTGGGTGTAAATACCATTCTTGCTACCCCTGGCATTTAAATTTACTGCTATTTATGACACAAGAGGGTGCTGTACAATGTATGGAGGTTAAGACTTAGCCCCAAGACGTTTACAACCTGCCTTGTGACACATATGTGTATTTAGATACAGATGGCAGTGTTAGGCGTTTAAAGGTCATTTTCATGGTTGTGGGTCTGGTGACCAAGACACAAATTATATTTAGAGTTTAGTAATCAATCAGTTTTTGTAGTATAATTTGCAATCTCACAGTGCTAGTGAGATTCTCGATATTCCTGTGAAACACAGATTTTCTTCTAGAGCTAGATTTATATGATTTACTGAGGTATAATGACTTAATTGCAGCTTGAGGGATGCTGTGGGTCCCAGGCATTTGACAAACTTGATCTTCTTTCTCACCCATCAGTTTGGGAGGCAATGAGAGAATAAGGTCATTAAGTTTCCTAACAGAGTCACATGGGAACTTGGTTCAGCCTCCTCAATTCATAGATGAGGAAATGATCCACTGGCAACAACTGGATGTTCTCAACATCCCTCTCCCTGTTGATGGTCGCTTTTCACTTCTGCTCTCAGATACATCTGGTAGCTTACCTGTTCCAACATGTCCTTGGGCAGATCTTCCTGTTCGTCCATTGTTAGAATTGCCCGTTTGATTTCATCATTGGATAATTTCAACCTGGAGAAAGAATATTTTGTTATTAACTATATTGGTTTGAGTATTAAAATTTAACATAATTCATTTTGCTACCCCAGCTGCTGATTTTCAAGTACTTTTTTCTCAAAATCTCTCAGTGAAAGCTTATTTCCTGACAATATTGCACCTAAAAATAGGACTTTAAAACTGCTTTAACATTCTTTCAGGGCTTTGTAATGCTCTGCTGACACAGAGCACAAAGCTGCTATGTTCTACGATTTAGTTTCCTTAAGCAAGGGATTGGAAGATTAGAATTAGGGAAAATACCCATACACAATTGTTTTCTTTCACATTTAGGATCCATGAATTGCAGGCGGGAGGACAGAATTAAGTTTCTGACCTGTTTATACGTCAGGAGTGTTTAAAGTTTGCTATCAAGTAAAGAATGGATTTTGAGAAGTTTAGAAACTACATGTTATTGTTAAAAAGTTGAGCAACAGATAATATGCAAAGTAAAATCTGCAAGTACTTCATAGTTAAGGCATTTTTTTAATAGATGGAGAAACTGGGGCCCAGAATGGCCAAGTGATTTGTCCAAGGTCAAACGTAAAAAACGACAGTAACCACAAACCCACGACTCTTGATTGCTAATCTCAAACTCTTTATACAAATATTCCTTATCTAGTTAATGTCTCATAGGGAAAGATTTAAGCAAAAATACAAATCTGTTTTCTCTTTTTCTGTCTACCATCAACATAAATGATTTACTAATTTAATCAGGAATATGTGTCTTGATTGTCAGAACAACAAAGTATTGACTGTAAAATATAAAATATAATGTTAAAATGTATTTTTATTAGATATAACAATAGTCTTACCCAGGGGAAAAAATCTTGATCACATTATTAGCTGCAACAAGAGAATCACTCCTTTGTTTAATTTGTAAGCATCAGACCCAGACTTTTCCTTTTCTTTGACAGAAATGGGGTCTCACTATGCTGCCCAGGTTGGTCTTGAATTCCAGGCCTCAAGTAATCCTCCTACCTTAGCCTCCCAAAGTGCTGGGATTACAGGCGTGAGCCACCATGCCTGGTCTAGACTTATTTTTAAAATCTTACTTCCTTATAGCCTATAACTAATGTGGCATATTAACATGATTTGTTCTTTTAGTCTATGCTCTTGAAAAAGCACATATTTAAGACTGGAGATAAAGATGTAAACACACAAATATAGAGCAAGATGTGCACATGTCACATGCAACTTTTGAAGTAGGGGCTTTGGTGTGAGACAGGTTGGGCCCCAGTCCTGTCTCCGATACTTCCTGGTCAGTGTGACTAGGGCAAAAAATTTTTATTAAGCCTCAGTTTCCTCATCTGTAAAACAAGGATAGTAATAACTACATAACTGCATCCCTCCAGGCCCTATGCCCCACCAAAAAAAAGGGATTGTGTTTGTATGTGTGCACATGAGGATTAAGCAAATGAATGCACGTAAAGTGCTTAGCAAAGTTCCTGGCCATAGAAAGAACACAATAAACTATATGTACGTTCTACAAGGCAGACTTTTTTATACTAGAAAAACAAAGTAGCAGTACCTTTGTATCCTTAATGTTCATATGCAGCTAAGAACCCATTAAACAGTGCTTAGTATGGTAATTATGATCACTTTCCAAAGCACTGTCATACCCACTATTTCACCAGTGTTTCCTCTCTGTGTATGACACCCATGAGGCCTGGGAGTACTAAGAAGGAAATAGAAGATGAGGTCCTTATTTTAACAGTGATTACAGTCATTGGGAGAACCAGATGATAAGCCGAAATCCTCAAGACACAAAGGTGTGTAAAGCACACACTCACCTATGGGCTTGCAGATGAAGATGAGGGCTGAACAAGTGAAAGCGTGCACTCAAAGGCAGCGAAAGAGAAGGGAAGCCCCAGGTGAAGCTGGATCCCCACCAAGGATGCCTCTGGCTTGTCTTTTTCTCTAGATTTGGGACCTGATTATGTTAAAACCATCCATCTTGCTATTTAAACTGAATGTTATTTCATGTGCCATTAAGTAGGGAAGAGAAGGAAAAAATTTGGGAATCTTACTGTACTAATACCATTCTCTCCTATTTCATGTTCTCAAACCCAAATAAAGCATCTAGGCAAAGTGCATAATTGTTTAAGCTGACAAATTAAGGCCCGTTTTGTCACCTCATCTGAGCTGTGGTGCCATTATAACCTCTATGCCGTTACAGCAGCCCTTGCCCTGGCAGACTTCTTCAGATGGTTTTCGTCATTCTTGGGACAATCATTGCCTCATGAACATGTTCCCAGAATATCGTGTTAGAAAATTCCCCCTACTTAAATGGAACAATTTAGCTAAGTTGTCACGGGTAAAGTATACAACAGGGAAACCCAACTCGCAGCATCAGGGCCTCAACTGAGTAGCCCTAGACTCCAGGACACTAGAGGCCCTTGAGCCAATTTAAGTCCAAACACCATTGTGTGGCCATGCAAGGCCAAGGAACAGTAACAATAGGGAGGGCTGAAACTGCCACTAATGAAAACCAACTGGCTGTGAAAACATCTATAATCACGAGGAGAGCTCTGCTTATAAGAAAAAAAATAAATTAGTTCTGTGTCCTTTTCACACCGAGTTGAAGAAACCATTTTATGGTGTAGTTCTGCTGAGTCCTTCTGTTTTGCATTTAAAAGAAAAGGAGTTGAAAATCAGAGTGAGAACAATACTTGAAGTATCAGATTTACATTTCATTAGCTCCCCATATGGAGCACAGAACTTCTTGCTTTTGAAATTGTATATATTTATGCTCCTCAACCCCCAGAGGCTGTCTGGACTAAACACTAGCTCTAATTCAAAACAATTTTGGTTTCTCTTAATGTGGCCCACAAAGAGACTGGAGACTTAAATGGCTAGTACTTAAGAAAATCTACCTGTCAACATAATGCCATGCATGCGACCTGTTGGATCAAAGAAACCCTACCTTAAGGGAAAGGGGAGACAGGTACCCCACCCTCAGGGATGGTTCTATAGGTTGCAGAGTTCTTAGTATCATCTGTCATCCACAGAATCATTCTCTAATCTCTGTAATTAATTGCTTTTAAAGCTTGGCAGTGTTCTGAAGTGCTAGAGGGTGGCAACTTTTGAGATATCTACTCCAACTTTCTTTACAAGGCAGGAAACAAACCAGCCATCTTAAAACAGTATTCAACGCCAGGTTGCTCTATTCAAGTATTTCAAAAATTTGCCAAGAGAATTGGAACATCCAGGCGTAATTAAAATAAGTTAAGAATGGATGGCTAGATCAGCCTTAGCTCTGCTTCAGTGGATTTAGGCCAAATCCCCCTACTTTAGAGTAGCTTTTTGTGGTTTACTACACCCAGGCTGCTGTGCTAAGTGAGCATCTGGAAAAAAAGAACGGCAGAACACTTCATAAAATCGTGTTTTAGGTGGGTTCATTTTGCAATATAAACCTGCTTCCAAGTTTCTGTCTCCCCTGCCGCCACCCCCAGGCCTTTGGCAGAGAGGTCTGTTTTAGGGAATAAAACAGAGTAAATTTTAAATTGCTACATGTCACCCATACACACATACACAGTAGAAAAGTTGCTTATTCCCTGAGGACCTGAGGAATGTCTCTAAGATGTGCCCATTCTACTCTCTTCCCATGAAAGGTATGGTCCCTGGTGCCCTGGAGCTCCCCATTCAAATGCACACCTTTTAGGCCATCTCTTTCTGAGAGCTTCGAATGATTTGGTCACTCATGCTGCAAATATCCTACTCACTCAGGCATGGGGAGTGCTGGCGCCTCCTCCCTGCCTTGGCCTCTTTCCAACTGCCTGCTTGGCTCCAGACAAAGCTGTGGCAGGTGCCCCTGATCAAAAGGTCCACTGACATTTGTAAAATACGAAGAAGACCTTTAAGGTATAATCTTAAATACTGTGAACACAAGTGTTCATTAAAATATAGCCCATGGAATACGCTACAGGCTTTCACTGTGGTGAACTTTGGTGTAATGATGGCATTGCCAGGAAATAAATCCCTAGACAGCAAGATAAGAAATAGAGAAGTTCACCAGCCTCTGGGAATGAACTAATCAGGAAAGAAAGATAGTGTGAGAAGGTAGGAAATGCTGACATAGAAACATTCTTATTTATTGTTCCCAAGCACAAAATCAGCCTTCAAGGGCTTCTTCATCTCTCTCGAGGCTGTCGGCTGTCGTTAGTCATCAGGTCTCACCTGGACAACAGAGGCCCTTATCTGATGGCTGCCCTGGTCCAGCTGTTAACCCCTTCTAACCTGTCCTGCGAAACCAAAAGACCAAACTAAAAAACCTTGTTAAACAAACACACAGTGTCCTCCTACTGAACAAATGGCACCAGTTCTGATCCCATGGATACATAAATAGGACACTGACTGGGCAGCTCCCATGCAGGCACCCTTCCCGGGGCTGCACACATCCTAGGAGGAATTCTCACAAGCCGCTGCAGGGCTGCTACCCTCATGATCTTCATTTTATAGATGAGGAGGTTATGAAGTGATCCTGGGCTGACTCATGCCCTTATAAGCGCACAATGCCTGAATCTCAGGCTCTCCTGCCTGGTTTCATTCGATCCAATTGATAATTCTCTGCCGGGATTGCAGGGCTCTCTTTACTAGCTGTGCTTATGTCCTGCCCACATCTTTGCTGCTGCACGCCTCCTTGACACCACCTTCCCGGCCCCCCTTCTTGTCATATAACAGTCCTCGCCTCTGAGGACCACTTTCTACAATAAGCCCTGCTGGTGCCCCTCCTACATGGCTGAGCTCCGTGTCCTTCAGTCAGACCAGTGTAAGCCCTGAATTGCGCACGAATTTTCTCACAGGTGTCATTTTTCTTCTCCAATTAGCCATGTGCTTTCAAAGGCAGCAATGTTATCTTAACTTTTGGTATACATCCTATGGCACTCAGCACAGTGCTGGGCAAAAAAATGCTCCAAAGTGGTGACTAAGAGAAAAAGTATTGAACATGTTTTCCTATTTCTTTCTCCTTTTATGTCCCCAGCTCCTTTTGTGCATAGTAATAAATTGCCAACAAAAAGAGAAGAATGAAAAGTAAACTGCTGATTGGTTAAAAAACTAAATAAAATACAAATTATAATTAAATCTGCTTAATTTTTTCACTTTTACCACAACATTTAACATGTCATTCTGTGCTTTCCTGATGAGAGAGTAAAACAACTGACCAGTGAGCACAAAAGGACGGGGCACTGAATCATCCATGGGAGAGAGGGCTTCAGATCCTGATCAATGCAGCCCAATGGCCAGCAGGTCAAACGGGACTCAAAATTACTTTGTCACACACACTTTTAAATTGTGCTCACTGTAATAACACTTATACACTAAACTTGATTTTAACTGATAATCTGACAGATACAAGGCCAGTTCTTAAAACTATCTTAAGATAGTTTAGATACATTCAAGTTCTAAGTCACCTCGAAAGTGTCAGGGCCTAAGGCAACAAGGAGATTTACATACCACAAATATGAACTAATTCCCTCAATAACAGACTGAGAAATTTGCCAGAAAGAGATGTAACCTTATCTATATCTAGTGTAATTACCCTGGTTGGTACTTAGTACTACTGAATCATCTGTCAATAAGGAACGAGGTCACAGTTTTTACTCTAAAGGCATTTCAACGCTATAGAAATCCTGTGACAGCTCCCTTTGTCAAGTGTTTTAAAGCATTCGTCTGGATGGCACGAGCATAAAATATAGAGAGAAATTCTAGGATGTAAAAAAAACTCCACAACTTTCCCCAAGTTAATTTAATTTTGCTACTAGGGATACTACTTATAAAAAGGTAACAAAACAGATTGTTTACACTGTATAGCAGTCTTCCCTTACTGGAGGGGAATATGTTCCATGACCCCCCAGTGGATGCCTGAAACTGTGGATAGTATTGATCCTTACATAGACTATGTTTCTTTTTCTATACATACATACCTAGGGTAAAGTTTAACTTATAAATCAGGCACAGTGAGAGATCAACAATAACTAAAAATAAAATAGAACAATTAAAACAATATATTGTAATAAAAGTTATGTGGATGCAGTTTACCTCCAAATATCTTGTTGTAGTGGACTGTGAGTAACTGAAAATGCAGAAAGGGAAACTGTGGATGGGGGGGACTACTGTAGAAGAAAAATAAGTAGACCTTCAAGTTATTTTAAGTGGTGGCTTCCGGAGGCAGATATTTTATCTAACCTGAGCATAGTTCATGGAACAAAAGTCAGAATAAATACAGGGTATGGCCATTTACACAGTTTTCAGCCAGAGGCAGAAATAAAATGCTAACAGGATGGTTCAGGTTACCTTACTAGTTGCATTAAAATTCAAAGTTCTCACTAAGGTTAAATTTCTCTTCACTAAAAAAAACATTTGCTCCCTGAAGTAATACATATCTGGCTAAGAATCAACTTCCATGAAAACCAAGCACCAGCTCTTTGTGTTATAAGAAATTCATCTAAGAACATCTAAATAATAGGACTACTGCTTTCCCTCTCTTCGTAGTCCCTGAAAAAGAAGTCACCTTATACTAGCCTCAATGCATATACAACATTCCTTCCAGAATGTAACTTATCTTTAAAGCCCCAACACTCAGGATTCTTTACATCTTCACTCACTCCATAAGCATTAGGTGTCTTTGCCTAATGTGAAAGTTCCTTTTACAGAAAAGAAGAAATTAGATACAGAAAAGCTATCTGAGGCCGGGCGCGGTGGCTCACGCCTGTAATCCCAGCACTTTGGGAGGCCGAGGCGGGCGGATCACGAGGTCAGGAGATCGAGACCATCCTGGCTAACACGGTGAAACCCCATCTCTACTAAAAATACAAAAAATTAGCCGGGCGAGGTGGCAGGCGCCTGTAGTCCCAGCTACGTGGGAGGCTGAGGCAGGAGAATGGCGGAACCCCAGGGGGCGGAGCCTGCAGTGAGCCGAGATCGCGCCACTGCACTCCAGCCTGGGTGAAAGAGCGAGACTCCGTCTCGAAAAAAAAAAAAAAAAAAAAAAAAGAAAAGCTATCTGAAATGCCCAGAACAACCTGACAACATTGCCTGAAGCTGCAATCAGATTCCAGGCTCCCAAATTTCCTTTCCTCTTTTCAAGTTCCAAGGCTGTGATGGTTCACTAATTATGAGAAAGATTTCTGAACAGGGCTGAACAGGATAAATTAGCATTTCACAGAGGTTTGAGATTTACATATCCTTTTAGCTATAAAAATGCTCAAAAAGAGCATGAAATCATATAACCTTGAAATGAAAAAAGGTGACATTAGAAAGCAAAATAAAACAGTCTTCATCTGTTGGTCCTGATTCTGTGACAGTGCTACTAAATGACCAAAATATCTCTAAGGCCAAGAAGTGTAAATAAAAGTCAAGTCCATTTTACAGGCTTTCTGGGAAGAAAAGATTGACTTAGGGTGTTCTGCCTTTACATTTAGAGGTCTGTGGAAATTAAACTTTGAGAAAGAAGGCATCCAGCTCTGATATGTTCCACTAGGGAAAGTAAGCACCAAGAGCTGTTCTCATTTTAACAGAAGGGGATCCAAAGAACTGTACCTCAGCAGAGTACAATTAAAACAAAATCACTAACATGTGGTTTTGAGCCACAGAATGGAAATGTTGGTCCTACTAGAAATGTTTATTCAACATCAACAATACCTCGATAGAAGGATGTTGCAATTCTGAGCTCTCCGACCATCAATCACCGAAAGCTCTTTGACTTTAAGTTTGGAACTCAGAGTGTCATCAATGGCATCTGCTTCTTTCTGTAAAGAGCACGAAAGAAATCCATCAAAGTCCAACAGGGACATTCAGACTTCAGAAACACACTTTCCTTTACATTGTTGTTCATACACACATACACACACTCGTATACACATGGGCAAGGCTGAGATGGTGAGGTGGGGAGTGTGGAGAATGGTGGAATTGAAACAAAGGCTACAGTCTAGTTGGTAAATAATAAGAAAAGCTGACCACCCACATTTGAAAAAGCATTATTTGGAAGAACAAAGTGCTTCTAAGTTGAAGATGCTAAGTGTGCATAAATTATCAGTGAGTGGTGCCCTCCTTTTGTCCCCCAAATTCCTATGGATTGCAGACAGAAGAACTGTCACTATGAATCAGGCTCAGCTGAGGCTTGCCATTGCCGGTCCAGCCACTTGGAAGGCCCAGCCACTTGCAAGGCCCATTCACCCCAGAACCATTTGCATCGTGAGCACTCAAAAAAGCTAAACGATAAAACCTCCCAAACATCTTCATGTACAACAGGAAGCTCCCAAAGCCAGATGGCACCTTTCATTACTCTGGAGCCTGATGGACAATGGGAAGGGGCAGTTTGAGGCATGAGTTCAGTTATCTGAACTAACAATCAAAGGCTACTTGCATATTCAGTATAGAAATCCGTAAGCTATGATGGCCAGTTATAATTTCAGGTGGAACAGACAAAAAATATGTATAATATACTTTTAGAGTGAACTGAGCATCAGGAGTATTGGTAATAATAAAAAGTTCAAGGCTAACTTGATAAATAGCAAGTTTGATTTCATTAGCAGTGAGAATCAATTAAAAAGGTTACAGTGTTTTAAAAATGTAAGAAAACTGATTATTAAGTAGCTCTTTCTTTTGCAAAGTTGTATCTACATTTTACACAAAGATAAAGAATCTTAGCTGAATTATTCATTCAACTTACCTACAGAGTTTCCTCATTTGATGAGGGGGCTGAATTAAAGTAGTACCTCTAAAGTCTGTTTAAGTTCTAAAAATTCTACGTACTTTCCTACTAAGCCTCGTGAATTTATAGAGAACATCAAACATTATCAGTTCTACGAACTACAAAATCTTGGATCAGACTGCTGTTTTTAACATGAGTCTGTACTACTGTTTAAATTTTGCAGCTTAAAGAGAAAATGAATTTGTAGTGACATGACTGCAATCTGGCTTGCTCAGACACTAAGCATATCAAGCATCTAAATTCAACTGCAGCCTATGCAATCTATAAAAAGTACTTGATAATTATCAGAAGACAATACTCCAAATCTTATATACACCATCAAGCCTTTTTCAAATATTTCCCACTCAGGAATTAGGAGGAAAAAAACAAACAATTATGTAAATTATTATACCAATAACGGTAGCATTAAAAAAAAAAGTAAAGAAACCAAAGAACTCTAGAACTGTGTAACAGTTTAGAAAACAAAGGCAATATGGAATTTATAATATGAGGCACTAGGTGATCAAATGTCAACTGTCTCATGCTAAAATTTCAGGTGAACCTCTAGATACTCATTTAAGAGTTGAAATCCAAAGTGGAGTTACCTAGGCATTAGATTACACTATGTAAAAAATAAAAACAAAAACAAAACCCTGGGTAATGAAGAGATCTCAAGCTTACAGTGAGCCAAGGAGTTATATTAAGCAAGCTTTAGGTAGTAGCTCACTTACCTGCTTGGAGTTACTGTTCACAAAGAAATCCTACAGCCATGGCAGAGGCATGGAAAAGGCAAATCAGATATATGCAGTTCAGAAGTCACAGCAACAAATGGGCAAAAGTCAAAGCAGTCAAGGAAACAAGTGATGTAGGGTAAGAGATGATTTATGCCCCTGGGATCATCAATGAGAGTTGATGAAGATGAGAAAATTTGGCTGAATACCATGAAGAGCACAATACTAAGCATTGAGGGTAGAGAAAGACGATGACATCTGCTGTACCCAATTTTCAATGGTGGAAAATCAAATTCAGAAAAGACAGGGCTTAAAACACCTGAGAAAGACCCAAGCTGGGAAAGGAACAAATCCTCTTTGAAATGACCACTGGCTCCATTTATTCAACATGATGATTTTACTTGAAGCAGGAGAATATCAATCAATCCCATCAACTTGAGGAAACTATTCCTACTGTTAATAGGAAAACCAAAAATACATAAATAAATAAATAAACTTTTTTTTTTGATGGAAATAACCTCCTGTCATCTTGTGTTATAAGGAAGGATTGAGAAAAGACAGGTTGAACAACTCAAGTCAGTAATATTAACCCTCAGCACCCCTATAAAGTGCAAATAATGCCTGTAGGTGCTACAGGTAGGTATGAGGAAAAAGAACATGCAATTAAGAGAAAATCAGTGATATGTGTGTTGTGCAGCCATTCGTGGCCCTGTCCTAACTGCCCCAGGACTGTTCAAGCATACAAGGTCAACAGTCTCTTCTGGAAATAGTTTTTAGAAAAGACTTGGAGTGAAAAAGGGAATGAGGAAGAGGTAACTGACATGCTGTGAGAAAGTTACAGCATATGTTGCATATTTTTGCAATGCTGAAATGAATAAGGCTTTGGTGTGCAAAACACGCCCCAGTTTTCGGGCCAACAGCTTGCACAACCAGCATTTGCTCAGCAGATTCCTTAAGGTCTCATTGGTCTCAGCAGCATTGCCAAGGCCAATTTTACACAGATGAGCTGTTTCACATAATTCCTCTAGTGGGAAACAGAATGTGTCCTCCCCTTGCTCTAGCCATACAAGGGGGGACTGCTTTTCTAGAATGGCATTTAAAAAACAATGGATACTCCTCTGATATCCCAGTTTTCTTTTGTCTCTGTTATAACTGCCAAGTTGTCTACTCTGAAGCTCCTTAGGACTTTTCCTGTAAAAGCAGTTTCCTTTCAAGGGCAAAAGACTATGGCGAAGTGAACTCCATGAAGTCATCTTAACCTATTTTTTTTCTCTTAAAGAGAGAGTTGCTAGTTGAACTTAGATTCTGCTCTTACTGTCTGACTCTCAAAGAAGAAACTTTTTTGAAGTTCACTGGCAACTCATCCTATTTTATGAGTTCCCAGTGTCAGGAAATTAAGACTTCTGACCTCTAGTGTAGAGGCCTGTGGAATCAGGCAACTGTTATTTACCGGGTGTGTGGCTTGGGGCTCAGTCTATCTGTCTGTAAAATGTGGTTAACAAACAACTGATTGGTATGAAGATTAAACATGACAATCATGTAATGCGTTGTGTATAGTACCTGACACATAGGTATCTGACACATATATATGAGCTCTGTACTTGGAAGCTACAATAATACAATTATTTCAGCTTTCAAGCTGATGATCAAGTCCACTTATTCCCCTTTTGCTCTGCTTTCAGTTGAGCTGAAAAAACAGCTGGTCAAGATCTCCAATTTGTGACCACCATCAGCAATAAGTGTAATAGTTAATAACTATGTAATACATTTTCTTTCTAGAGGTGAGGATGAAGAATGCCAAGCAAGAGTTTCTTCAATTATTACCCTAAAGATTCCACTTCTTTAAAAGTCCTTTACTTGGCACATCAGAAATAAAATCATAAAGCTTATGAGTTTCATTCAAAGGGGCATGTTAGAAATAATGATGCTTCCAGGCCTATTTCAAGTAGGTGAACATTCTTTTTGAAAGCTTATTCACTGAAAAATCAGAGAGAAGTAACAAAAGATACTTCTAATTGGCTTGGGTCAAATGTGGTAGAATCACTTATATTTGGCTTCACCTAACAGGATGTCTAGTTTTTCCAGGCAATTTCTGGCATAAAGCTTAGGGCTTGGAGTATAAATAGGAAGTTGGGACTTGCATTTTCAGGAAGCAGTGCTGATAGTGCTACAGATTGAATTCCACAATGGGATAATGACTCAACACTTCACAGATAATCATAACTTTTACATGAATGGTTTTTAATCTTTTGGAGACTTTTGTAAATCTGGTAAAAATTACGAATCTCTATCCAGGAAAATTCATACACTATATTTATATAAAAACCTGCATCTGATTAACTCTTAACCATGAAGCTCAGTTACAGAACTTATATTTGGTCTTAAGAAAAAGAAAAAAAACCACCACTATTTATATTTCTCTCCTCTGTTTTCATGTGCCATGGCTAAGGATCAAGCCTACTGAAATAAATATCTTAAATCATAACATTTTTCAATGTGAAAATTATATCTATAGAATAAAAACTGTAAAGAGAATAAAAAAGGAAAATTCTTTGATAAGTTATAAAAAATCAGAAGATATCACTGAATGCTCTAAATGGAGCCCCCAAAATGTCTTGTGTATTACATATAAGCAGGAGAGGTTGGATCCTGGAGCCTGAGACCACAGTTATTCTTTGTTCCTAACCCAGAGTAGAGGCTTTGAAAAGTTTTACAATGTGATGACAATAGGATCCTTAAGGAAGGGCTGTCCTCAAGCAAAGACCAGGGGGAAGGAAGAGATAGTGAGCTGTGAATTTGTTGCTACAGAGATATGACTCCCTTTAGGTAAATGTAGTGCCTTTAGCTCATTTCCCCTCTATTCAATTGTATGGATAGAGAGAAATGAATTTATAGCATCCAGGGATGAAAATTTCCCATAAAACGGAGATGAATATTGTTTCATTGTACCTGAAAAGTACTGCTATGCAATGTGCTACCATTTAAATCAGTCTTTTGTGGCTGAGCTGGAAATCATGTATAATATAGTTTCAATGAGAAAAAGAGGACCTGAGATTCAAGACATTGACTTTCAAATGAACTTTTGGAATGTGAGTGGAGAAATAACTGCCTGATATTAGATCCCATTTCATGTGGCACATAAGCTTACATAATCAGCTCTGCACACCTTTGATAGTTACACTGAAAAAAATTCTGAATAGGAGTAGTCTTGTTCTTAAAGCTGGAGTTATAGAAAATCCTATACAAAGTCCGACATTTATAATGAATAAAAACCATGGGGAAGAACAAAGTGAAATTGGGAATTATGTCCCTTTGGAGTTACTAAATACACACCAAGCCATGTTTTTATTATCTATAAAATACAAATATCTACTCATAGAGTTGGGGGTGAGCATTAAGGAAGAAAATAAGTATAAGAGCTCCTTGAGAACTAAATCTTAAGGTTGATGAGATTGGGAACTGTGCATATCATACTTGGCATCAGGAATGTAATGGATGCTTGATGTTATCATCTTGTAGTCCATATTATAGTTATTTACAGCTTTTTCTCATCTCTGCTTTTATATTATAAGTTACACTGTGGGCCTGTGCAAAAATTGAACACATTTTCATCCTTTGAAGTACTTTGTATACAAAGCAGACAATATAAGTTCTGATTTTAATGATTCCTCAAATCAACTGGATATATTTTATGCAGATATGTGTAAGCGTATATGTGTGTGCATATACATGTATGTTTGTATATATCCCCTAAGTGTCATTTCTCAGTATTCATCTAAATTATACTAATCCGATATTACTGAGATTTTTCCAAAATCTTACTCTGTGCAGGGTTCCTGTTGCATGCATACAGGTAATGGTATTCACGCCACTACCTTTGTAATGTTCCTTTGCCTCTCTGAGAATTTTATCTAGCCAAACAACTGGCTGAAGTCCAGAGAGTTTGAACAGGGTGTCATGACTCTGGAGGGAGGAAAGACGAGACATCATGGAAAAAAAAAAGATCCCCAGTATTCATTTGGGAGTAGAAAAGAGGGCAGTTCAAGTGAATTATATAATGCACTGCCAAGACTGAAATGAAAATGCATAGGTCTTGAGTATTTCCATTGGTCATGAGATAAGGGGACATTCAATGACAGGCACCCCATTTCCTTTACTGTGTCCTATATATTCCAACTAAAGTGTCCACATCTTTGGATTTTCTATCAGAATTCAGTAATTTCAATAAAATGGCTCAAATTATCCTTATTTAGAAAATACATTTACAGTTTAAAAATTCTCATTTCAAATTCTTGCACCAAAAGGGAAAACCTACTTGAATTACTCAAGCTGATCAGGTATGCTGAAATTTTTCTCCAGGAAGTGCTATTGAAAATATGGTCACAACTGATTCTACTTACTGGTCTACTTAGTGTTAAGTATAACTGAAATGTTCTGGACTCTCCTGACTGGAATGCCTACTGATTACTTAAACAGTGTTGGTTGCTAGGAGACAATTACCCAATTGCTAGGCTTTCTGCAATCTTGTCTCCCAGAGCTCTTGAGAACTGTCCACATATCTGTCCCAGAGCATTTTGGCAGTATCCTTCTGCACCTTCTGCTGAAAGCCAGTTAATTATGAGTCTTGTAAACTTAGGTCTTTCAACCACCTGCCTTTATAATAAATGCAACCCACATGCTCAGACTTGAATAGCATCATTTGGAACAACTGCTGCTTTTCCTTCCTTTAATTTACTTCTCTACGTTCTCAAATCTTCATATTAGGCAACCAGCATGGAAAAGTATCAGTGATCAAAACTGAAGTGGGAAAGCAATGGGACATGTAGCCAGGTAAGAAGATTATTTGAATTATCAGGAAATTTGCTAAAATGGCTCAAGATTCCATGTCAACACCAAGGAGACACCTTCTCAGGACAGCAGACAGAGAAAGAGGCAGCATGTTGCAGCCAATCAGGAATGAGTCTGGTCACAGTCCCTGCCACGTGACGACTCTAAAGACAACTTTTGTCCTTTGAAAGATAAATTGTTTTGCTTTCTATTGGCCAATGCCTTATCTTCATTGTGTTTTTTTCATTTTCCCTTATTTGGTGTGCCTAACATTGCCCAAGTTTGCCTTTCTACTTACAGTATGGGTGGGCAGCTGAGGGCTCCTGTCGTAAGGGTTCATGTCACTATGGCAGGCAACGGCCTCTATTTTTGTATTTTATTAAACTAGCATAAAAGGCATTGCAGAAGAGCTTTCCCTTTCTTAAGGAAAAATATTCATTTAAATACTGGCTTTTTTTTTCGCCCCATTTCGGATGTATCAAAGGCCATTTTGAAAAACAAAACAAAATGAAACAAAAAACCCTTAGTTTTTGTTTCTCCCCCTTGCCTGAGTCCATCTACTCTTTTGGTGCTCAGTATTTCTTTTCTGATACACTCTTTCTTGGGGACTAAGCCAAGGAAACCAACTAGGAAGTCTGCTGCTTGTTTAAGGATGCTCCACCCATGATTCATCTGGGAGTTAAGGGCCTCTCAGTAAAGCCCAAGGAAAGCCCCGTAAGAGGCCCAGCATTCGTGTGTTCCTGTTTAGGACGAACTCTGTTCTCTCCATCATTCCACTTCTTCAGTCATACTTAAGAATCTTTCTTCTCACACTACTGGACTCAAGTTTTCTCTTCTCAAGGCTTTGATTATTTGGGATCCTACTCCACCTTTTCTTTTTTCTTCTGAAACTCTCCAGACCTGGCCACCTTGCTATGTTCTTCTGGTCTAACTTTAAGAGGCTCTATCATGATGCCCTCTTGAAGAGCAAGAGGTACCACACAGATGTGACTGGGGCTCACATAGTGATGCCTTGTCAATGTTGAGTGCCAGCAGGCACCAAATCACATGTTTTTGCTACCATTACAAAAGCTTTGCTCACTTTTCAGTAGCATCTCTGGTCATATTTGCACCATTGCCATCTCCCCACTTGCTCGGTCTTTACAACCCCACTTCTTTTCATGACATATAGTAAAAACTCCTAAGTTCCATCTACTGGCCAAATTATAGTCACTTAAAAACCTCCGTACTTCTAAAAATTCCATCCATTTCACAAAGAATTCTGCTTCAAATGGTAACCATTTGATATGTATTTTTAAAAAATTCAGATGAACCAAAATAGCTTTAGATACAAACATTGTGGGGTGACAATTTAAGTTATTTAACTCTTCTACTTTCTCCTGGTGAACCATTTTGACTAAATACAAGTGACAGCATACAAAACTCTTTACACCAATAGAGACAAGGTCTTAGACATATACCAGATATGAAACTCCCTAACAAGGAGCTTATATACCTTCAACTGTTCACATACAACTGACAGGCACTTGGACGGGGACATGGACATGCACAGGGTAGATCCAACAGCCTAGAATTCACATGCCTGTCACATCACGGCCATGCCTCAAGGGCCAGGGATCATGCATACGACATGATTTTTCTACCTTTTTGGTGTCTGGAGGGCATATGCTGTTACCTGCTGTCTTTGATAGGCAGAGAAGGTTCTTTCCAGGTCTTCAAGATCTAGAATTTTGAAGACTTTTGTATCATCAATTTCGGTCCATACTGTTCCTTCCAGTTTGTTCTAGAAACATCAATGTAATAAGTGCTATAGTTTACAGTTATAAATAAAAAGAACAGGCATGGTTATTTAAAAAGTGCTTCTATCCCAAATTTTTCAGTCTACCAGACACTCAAAGTGAGCGGGTTTCAAACAATGTGTCATTTATTTCAGAAGCTTTATCAGTTAAATATCTGAGCTAGTGAGAACTCTGGGTCCACACTAGAAAATGAAATCATTTAACAGCCAGGGCTGTTTTCCCTTTCAGTGATAACACAATGAGCTGCTAATGCTATCCATTAGAGGGAAAACTGGAACAAATGGCTCACCTCGGGCAGTTTAGACCAGTTGAAGGATTTCAGGGCATTTGTGGGCTGAGGAATGCTTTTCTTCTTGAGTGCCAGGCCCATTGGAGCACCAGGAGGTGGCATGATTGCCCCTAAGGGAGGAGGCCCTGGGGGAGGAGGAGGGCCACCTGGAGGGAGGGGAGGTGGTGGAGGGGGAAGCATCCCACCTGGTAGAGGTGGGGGTGGTGGGGGAGGAAGGAGAGATCCAGGCATAGAGGAAGGAAAGGGCCCTCCCGGTGCTCCAGGCGAGGGTCCACCTGGGATTGAAGCACAGACAGCCCTCTGAAAAGATAAAAATAGGAAAAGAAAGATCAATGGAAGAAGTAAATTCATTGAATGATTTAAGAGTCTATAACTTTGCCTAAAATGTATATTATTGAGAAATTCACCCTTCTGAGAATGTTTAAAGGACCGGTAAAGTCGAATGGACTCTTTTGGGCCTTCATGGACTCCATTGCATCAACCTTTGTACCTGACACTCAAGTACTTGTCTGGGATGCATTCATATCTCTCTCACTTCTTGCACAATCACAGAGAGTCTGGTTTTCATGAAGTCAGTTTTCACTTTAAGAAGCTAATGCAATTTCCTTTGCTCTTAGAGTCGTACAGTATTTAAAAATGCACCCCCAAACAGCCTCTGCTGCCTACATGATAGCAGAGGGAGTGAGTCTCCTAATTGTGATGAATCATGAGCCATTTCAGATTTTATTCCCCCAGTATGAAGTTGTCTACTTAAGGGTGAGGGGCTCTAGGGTCAGTGAGGCCTTGGCAGCTGCCCGTCAGCTGAGCGGAAGACCTCACCCTGCTGAGCTCATGGAGCTGTGCTGTGAGGTCCGCCACCTGCTGCTTGACTTGCTTATGCTCAGTAGTCTCCTTTTCAAGTTTCTCTTTCATTTTATTTAAGGTCTGCATCATCTCTTCCTTCTCTTGAGTCTTGGCATCACATTCTCGTTCTTTCTTTTCCAGTTTCTGTTGTAGCTCATTGTGCTCTACACATGAAAACAATTGGACATGAAAACAGGAGAGTCTTCAAAGCTGAAGCATTTTCTCTAAAAAAAAAATTGACTGAGGATGATGGCAGAGATTATGAGGATCTTTATTAGGTAAATATTATTCCTCTTCTCCATCAAAGGGAGCAACTCAAATGCTAAATGATGTTTGTGCTTGGAGTGGGCTTCGGATGAACAATGTTATTAACTACGTTCTGTAAGAGACTGAAGAAGAGAGCCTACGCTCACAGTTCTAAATACAGAACAAAAGTTTGAGTGACTTCTTGTGGAGGAGAATGGTACCTGTTTGGTAGTTGATTCAGAATCTTGTCATTAAAATGGTCCTTTAGCAACATGAGGAAAAAAATAAATATTCAAATGGCCTCTTTTCACAAATTAGAAATGAGACAAAGAGTAGTTCGGCTTTTATGAGTTAGGTTTGCCAGCTCATGTCCAACCAGCCGAAGGGCTGGAAGGGAGGGTCTCACCTGTGAGGAAGAGCTGCTGTCAGACCCAGGGTTTGTCCCCAGAGGGAATCACTTCTCCCATCTCCCCTCAGAAGGCTACTTGAAGTATTTTATGCTTTCAGTAAACAATTATTAAGGCATATGAAAGCAAATGTTATCATCTCAGTATTAAATATCTTAAGGGGAGTGGGGTCAGTAGAATGCGAAAATCATGGTAAAACAGGGGAGAAAAATATTGACTCTCAGCTGTAGTTTTACTGACTTCCTCAATCCTGCTATAATAAAGCAGGGCATCCAATTCAGCATAATGCATATTCACATTGCCAGTGAATATAAGCTTGCTGAAAGGAGTGATGAGTTTTGGAAAAGAGAATTAACGAAGTTTAGGCTGCGGATTTTTATTTCAAATACATGGCCCCAATTCCTATTCTTTTTATATCAATAAATCCACTAGAGGTATAACCCACTGGGACAGAGCTATACTAATAGAGCTGGTCTCTATTTCTGAATTTGGTAACACATTTAAATTCTTGTTTTCTCTCTCACCTTCTCTCTCCTGAGTTCCCCCAAATTAGAGTTTACAGAGAGGAGTTCAAGCCACTAAAATCCCTGGATTTTGTCAGCAATCCACTTCTACCACTCTGTTGTTGCCTCCTTAACTTCTCCAGAAATATATCTAAAAATGACCTCTCTATATCCCATTTTCCTTCTTTTATCTCCATTTCGTTCTTCTTTCACAATTTCAGGACTAGAAACTTGCCTTCCTCTCACTGGTCATTAGCTTTTGATGAAGCTGGCTGTGTCTCAGAATTATCTGAGAAGCTTCAGCATTTCAAGATTCCCCAGACACTATTCCAGGAAGTCTATTTTGTAGGTAGACTACAGGGCTTAGATGATCCTGATGTATGCCAGGTTTGGGAAGCTCCAGCCTAAATGACTCTCTCCACAAATGGTATCTATTTACCACTCAGTCACTAAGCTTTTATTGAGCACTTCCTGGGTGTGCTGCCCTAAAGAGAATTCTCCCCAAATATTCTCTACCTTTTAGGTCCATAGAACTTCTGTCTCCTTATCACTTCTACCCTTGGACTATTTTATTAAAATATGCCCTCTTTAATACAATTTTGTCACCTGAAGCTTCTAGAAAAAAAACTAACGTTTAACTATAATCTTTCCTCTTTTAGACTCTACCCATCATTTCATTTTAAAACACTAAAACAACGTGTTCCTCCCACTGACATTGGTGATTTTCTTTTGCACCATCTCAGCCACCTAAATCCTGCAACAGTGGCTATCATTTATTGTGCAACTAGCATGTGCCAGACACTATGCTAATGTTCTTATATTTGTTTTGTCATTTAATCTTCACAACCACGCTGTGAGTCAGGATTAATCCTCAGGTTGCAAAGGTCGAGACTGAGGGAGAAGAGAGGAAATGACTTAGCCCATTCACACAGTGAGAAAGGGGGAGAGTTGAGACTCAGACCCAGGGCTCAGCACAGTGCCTGACACATAACAGGCATTCAACAGGTATTCACTAAATGAATGAATGAATGAATGACTCAAAAGCTTACATCCTAAGTGCTCTCCTCAACCTGCACACTTGAGTCTCCATGCTCTAGAGTGTATTCCTAAAATATCCACTCATTGACGATTTTCTCTTTGGTTTAATCTCTTTACCCTGACTTTTAGTCAATGTTTCTATTATTTTTGTAGCAGTTTCTGAAATTTATTTTTTAAAATGCATGTGCAATATCACTTATTTGAGAGCAATCTGAATACATATGAGGAACTCATAACATAACAGGAGTTAGTTCACAATTGGTATTTTCTGATATCAGTTATGGCCCTGCTTTTCTGCTCAGTGGAAATGTGATGAGAGAAAAGGAAATGCTTAGGCATCTCCTGAACCTGCTTTTCAGCACATTAAATACTGGGGTGAATGCTATTTATTTCACTGGCTGTCAGTGAATAACTTGGACAAGGAAAAGGAAGTCAGTTAACCAGTATGGTGAGAGCATGGTGGCTGGCAGTATGATTATTTCTACAAAGAGGCCAACTTCAATTTGCTAATATTTTAAAACAGGAAAGAAAATTATATACATTTCTCTGTATGGCTGGTACACTGATGGACATAAATGTCTCTCCTATCATTTGATACTAAGAGATAATATCAAAGACATATTCAGATACACACTAATAGCTGGCCAGCTAATGTTTCATAACACATATCTCAGCAACGGTCACTGCTTTTCTGAATGACTTCTCTTTTTATAACTGGTACCAAATCAAGGTCATGGACAGAATTGGGTTATTGAAACCAAGTAGGCCGGGTGCGGTGGCTCACGCCTGTAAGCCCAGCACTTTGGGAGGCTGAGGCAGGTGGATCACAAGGTCAGGAGATCGAGACCATCCTGGCTAACATGGTGAAACCCCATCTCTACTAAAAATACAAAAAATTAGCCGGATGTGATGGCGGGCGCCGGTAGTCCCAGCTACTCGGGAGGTTGAGGCAGGAGAATGACGTGAACCCAGGAGGCGGAGCTTGCAGTGAGCCAAGATGGCGCCACTGACTCCAGCCTGGGTGACAAGGCAAGACTCCATCTCAAAAAAAAAAAAAAAAAAAAAAAAAAGAAACCAAGTGACCTGTTCTTCTCTTTTAAAATTTTGGATAATTCCTCAAGTCCCTTATTATATTTCTTAAAACCCAGTCTGATTTAAAGAGCCATGACGGAGTAGGGGAAAGGTTTGAATTATTAGTAGTTAAGAAAATTTGATTTAAGGAATACTGAACAGCAAATTCTATAAGCTTTTCAAAACATTTACATGATTATAATAAAAGGATAAAATATTTGAGAATCAGTATGACAACTAAAATAGCTCAATTTAAGAAACTCAGTGCAAAATGCCCTTAAAAGATGGAAACAGAAAGGCTGCTTGCACCAAGCTAACAAGAAACATCAATGTAAATTTCCGAAATATATGGAAATCAAGGTCATCCAATAACCAATAACACAGCCTCTTCTCTTATCAGGGCCTCATTATTTACCTTTTCTCATTTTTTCCGCTTGTTCTTTCCACTGCTTAACTTCATTTTCATTAACCAACCTGTGTAAGAGTTCAAGGAGCATTTATTACAAAAAATATAAAAGGTCCACTGCTAACTGCATTCTCCCTAGGTAAAAAAATAGTCTACCGCAGAGAAAATCCTCAGTGCATGCTTGAAATCCATTTAAGACCAGATGTTACTTAGATATAGTGCATGTGTACAGTAACTCATATTTGACCCCTAGAACATTTCAGCTCTCCCAGCTGTTACTCTGAAGTAGGATAAAATAAATATCTTACATTGTCACCATTATCTCACAGGCAGCAGAATAAGAAGAGACTTACATTCGTACGACATTCTTAATATTAAAGTTTTCCAAAGGTGTGGAGTCAGGGTCCTGTCCTTTGTCATTCTGGATAACTATCTGCTGTATAATTCTATCTAGTAGTAGCCAGTACTGAACAGTGTTGCCACTCCTCTTGTCTAAAAAAGAAAAGAATAGTGAAAAAAATCTTCAAGTTGTTTCTAAGCTAGGATGAATATTTGTCAATGGTGGTCACCCTTTAGAGCCACCAAACCAGAGAGATGTTTATAACATCTGCACCAATGCTTCCCAAAGTTATGGAATTTTGACATGCAATGATCATTTATTTGATTGAGAGGTACCCTCTACCCCTTTCTGAACAGGTTGTAAGGCATATTTTTTATTTTTAAAATCAAAATTTTAATTTGTTTCATTTAAAAAATGTTGTAACACCCCTTAAGCCATGTAGACACACATACTTGGCTGTCATAAAACCAAGGCTTGGAATCCCTAGTGTGCACCCAATGTAATCAGCACTGTGCAGGAGCCAGAACCCATCTGGACAATGTCCAAACATTCAGAAGCACACATGTGAGTCACAAACACACTTACAAGGCATTTGGAGGCAGTGGTGCAGGATGGACATGAAATGCGGGTAAGCTTCACTATGTGTCAGCCTCTTCCTGGTCAGCTCAAACATTTGAGTTGCACTTTTTGTGTCTATGTGAACCTATTTTATAGGAAAACGAAATCAAATCAAACATCTAAGTTCCTCAATTTCCCCAGTGTAAACTCAAAGCAAACAGAAGCTAATCCTGCCACTTAGGAAACAAAATAGAGCTTTAAGTTTGCTTTTAGGTTGCCCTAAAGTCCATGTGGACTCTACAACACATATTACAAACAGAAATAATGTGAACTGATGAATCAAACCAGAATAATTGTAAGCATACGTACCAGTTCAAATCTTTTGGCAAATTCTAGTTCATCTTCATTTCGGAGCATTTCAAAAAAGTCTAAATGCCTGAAAAATAATGAAAGAAAAGTTATTAAGTAGAACATACTACAAACACAGGTGCATAAGACTGAGGACATTAATATCATGGTTTTTCCTGACTTTTCAGAGATATCTCAAAAAGAAACAATGTAACAAAATTTGAAAGCTTCAACTTTGTTCTAAGAAAAAAAGACATCACCTGAGTGAAACAGATCACAATATGAGAAAAATTTAAAAGTCTAGGATGCCTAGCATACAGTAGGCAATTATTAAATTAAAACTAAATCTAAAAACAATCAAGTTCAGATTCCACTATGGATTCCCTTTACGGAAAAACATGCCCATATACCTACACTTAACTTCCAGCTGAATTAAAGATCACAAAATACATGATCATGCCATTCATTTATTCAGTCACATATTTATTGAGCTCCTACTATGTATTCTACACACCCAGGATACATTTTATGAAGACAAACACATCAGGGTAAAGGAAATAGAAAATGATGGCAGATGAGGTTAATAATGTACACACAGTGGTTAGAACAGGTCTCTCTCCAGGGAATTAGAGAACAAACAATTTGGACATCTGTGAAAGATCTTTCGAAGCTGAGGAAATAGCAAATGCAAAGGTCCTGATGCAAGAGTGTTTTTGACATGTTCATAGAATATCAAGGAGGAGAGCATGCTGGAGTATATGAATATACAGGAGAGGAGAGCCGTGGTAGAGAAAAGCTCTGAAAGCAAGTTGGGATAGCTTAGACACAGTGAAATGATAGCAAACGAGGAAATGAACAGGCACTGGAAATTAACATTCACAGAATGCCTATCAAAGGGGCTAAGTAATTCCACAGGTTTTATAGTCAATTTTTACAACATTCCTGGAAAATCACTGTCATTATCATCACCACCACCAGCACTATCTTTTGCAGTTATAAAAACAGCAAAATTCAGAAAAATTGAGTAAGTTCACCAGGATACACAGGAATAAGAGGCAGGACTAGGATAGGATATGAATTCAGGTCTAATGCTAAAACCCACATTAAGTTCTCTACATAATGTGCTGCTTCCCTCATCAACAAAGTCTTACTATAAAAACATCATTAGCTGAACTAACATTCTGATACAAGCTCTTTATGTTACAGACAGGGCACAAGTAACCACAGGCCAGCACTTGATGAAGTATTGCATTACACAGATGGAAAACACAGAAACTTTCTCACATCATAACAGTCTGACTTACCTATCTAATGTTGAATTTTCGTGTTCCCTTAATTTATCTATTACAGGTTGAATTCCTAACATCAGAAATTCATAGCGAAGATGAAGTCTAAAGTCCAAACTCTCCTGAAAGTAAAATGGCAATAAAATACATATTTGTGGTTTTTAGACTACATAATAATCACTTTTTATAAATTATTATTTACTAATATATTTTTAATTTGTAGAAGGTTCTTACCACTCCTGCACCTTGGCTGAGCACTGCATTAATGAAGGACATGATGGCAGTCTTGAGACTCACTTCATCTCGATACCGCCCAGTGCTTTTATCCAAGTCGTTAATTAATGTCTATCAAAAATATAAAAACAAAGGACTGAAACATTACTAACCTCATGCTCATTTTATGAATTTTTTTATACTCAAAAGTTAACATTTTTTTTTTTTTTTGAGACAGAGTCTTGCTCTGTCACCCAGGCTGGAGTGCGGTGGCATGATCTCAGCTTACTGCAACCTCCACCTCCCGGGTTCACACCATTCTCCTGCCTCAGCCTCCCAAGTAGCTGGGACTACAGGCGCCCGCCACCATGCCCAGCTAATTTTTTGTATTTTTAGTACAGATCGTGTTTCACCGTGTTAGCCAGGATGGTCTCGATCTCCTGACCTTGTGATCCGCCTGCCTCGGCCTCCCAAAGTGCTGGGATTACACGTGTGAGCCACCAAAAAGTTAACTTTTAAAATCTTACGTTTAGTCAGGATTACATTGACCCATAGAAAGCCATCCTTTTTCTCCTTAAGAACAGTCCTAAAAACTCTAATTTCAAAATTCTTACATCATACATACATGTATACAAAAGCCTTTGCTTCATTATCTCTGCTTGCTTTTTACATCTGAGTAATATAGTGAAATATGAAAAATTATTCATATTGATCCTAATTCAAGAATGGCAAGCTGTAAAATTTTCAGGGAACACCCAGTTTGGTGGGTTCAAAAGATGTGTGCTGTATGACATATAGGATACAAGACCACATTTTCAAGTTCTGCAAATCTAAAGGCCCAGATTCATCAACTATTGAAAGTATACTCTGTTCTCTGGTTCTTAAACCTAAGAAGAAGGGAATGTTTAAAGTCACACTGTGAGTAATCACCACAAGAGGACATCTCAAGTAACATTTCCCTTTCAGGGACACGAAAAGCATGTGTTTGAGCAGACTTTAAAGAAGGGGTGAGTGAAGAAGGCTGAGGGAACACCCACCTGAAAGCGGGTCCTTTCGCTGGCATACTTCTGGTAGTGCAGCATGGCCTGCAGAACCTTCTTGTGGCCCCCGGGAACCAGGCACACGGCGCCCAAGATTTCCAGCACGGCTACCTTCGTTTTAATGTTCTCTGTGCTCAGACTCTGAGCAATTACATTAATACTCTCAGAATGAGCCAGGACGTGAGCCCGGCCTTGAGAGTTGTTCATTAACGCCTTTATACAGCCAATGAGAGAAGTATGTATTCGAGACTCTGAGGTCTCGTAGTCCATGGTCTTTAGAAAGTTGAGGATACATGATAGGCCATCCAAATCGATGAATCTGGTTACAAACCTGTCACGAAGAAAAATGCACCACACTTAAGTGCCTTTGGGGTTTTATAATAGCCACAATATAAAAGTCTGGAGGGCGGGGGAAAGAAAGATTTAGTTCCTAAAGTGCCAAAAGGCTTACATTGATGAAGTCTTTTTAATTCTTTGCCTCTTCCTTGGCACAGACCCAATGGTCAGGTCTAACCAAAAGTGTGAAAAAAAAAAAAACAAACCCTCCATTTGTGATAAACATATCTCAGTGGGTACAAACAACAGATCATATATTCATAAAAAATTAGAAGCAAGAGAATACTCGGAATACATATCTTGTCCTAGATTAAAATCATCTGCTGCTCCTGTGTTATTTAGCATATAGTTCCCATGCCCCCTCCCCCCAATCCTTTTTTTTTTTTTTTTTTTTTAAGAGAGACAGGGTCTTGCTCTGTCATAGCTCACTGCAGCCTTGAACTCCTGGGCTCAAGTGATCCTTCCACCCCAGCCTCCCAAGTAGCTGGGACTACAGGTGCATGCCACCATTCCCAGTCAATTTTTTCTTTTTAACTTTTTTTTTTTTAAGAGACGGAGACTTGCTATGTTGCCCAGACTGGTGTTGAACTCGTGGCCTCAAGCAAACCTCCTGTCTCAGCCTCCCAAGTAGCTGGGATAGTGACTGACCATGTCTGGCCCATGCGCTTTTATATGTTGATTGCTGACGCACTTTTAAGTGCTGATCACTGACCCAAACACCCCAACAATGAAAGTCAAAAGCTTCCTTAAATTCCAGGATATTTGCTTGTTGAACAAATGATAATCTACATCCCTAAGGTTTTGTAACAAAACTCTTCTATGACATGCTACATGGAATCTCAATATTCCATGTACACTGAATACAATAATAAAGCAATATTTTATTGTTGCATATTAATGTTATTAATATTTCTTACACTTAAGTTAATCAATGAGATGAACTCACAATGCACATGTACATATTAAAGCCACCGAAAAGTTCAGAAGTAACATAACCTGTTTATGTGATAAATTTTCCAAACTTATTTAGGCTTGGATATCGATTAACATCTGAGAGTGCAGAACATATTGAGAGAAATGCTGATACAGTTAGGATAGTCTAGATCTCTGTCATATAACTACACAGTATTTTTCATGAATCAGACTTTTCTTAGTTTGCATTTTATAGTCATATAAAGAAAGGGAATCTTTATTTTCTAGCCTTTTCACTCAACCACATGACCCAGATATAGCCAAGCTCGTTAAACCAGCTGGCTTCATTCACAGCACCTGTGCTCATGTAATGTACTTATAAGAACCTCAACATCTCAGCAAATCCTAGAGGCATTAAAGGAATGAAAGTGCAGGAGGCACAACATAGAAGCTGATTATCAGAGAGGAAATGAATCACTATTGCCAGAAAGTCTACCCATCTTTTAAAAAAAGTAATAGTTATATTGAGAAATAATTCACATGCCATAAAATTCACCCTTTTAAAGTGTACAATTCAGTAGTTTTTAGTATATTCACAGAGCTGTGTGACCAACAACACTAGCTAATTTTAGAACAGTTTAATCACCCAAAGAGAACATTTTCCCCCACTTCCTCAGCTCCTGGCAACCACTAATCTGCTTTCTGTTTCTATGGATTGGCCTATTCTGGAAATTTCTTATAAATAGAATCATACAGTATGTGGTCTCTTTTGTTACTGGCTTCTCCCACTTAGCATATTTCAAGGTCATTTCATGTTGTAGCGTGTATCAGTACTTCATTCCTTTTTTTGTAGCCAAATTATATTCCATTATGTGGATATATAACATTTTATTTATCCATTCATCAGCTGATCAATATACAGGTTATTTCCACTTCTTGGCTATCATGAATAATGCCAATATGAACATTTGCATACATGTTTTTGGGAGACATGTCTTCATTTCCCTTGGCTACATTCCGAGGAGCAGAATTATTGAGTCATATGGCAACACTATATTTAACATTCTGAGAAACTGTTAAAACCCTTTTCCAAAGTGGCTTCACAATTTTACATTCCTAGCAGCAATGAACGAGGGTCCCAATTTTTCGTAGAAAAATTCTTGCCTACTAACTTACCATTGTTAAAGTCTCTCTTTTTTTTTTTTTTTTTTAAGCCATCCTAGTGGCTGCCTACATACCTTTTCACAGAAGAAAATAACTTTATTAAATGTTAATGATTAAAGTATGTTATGGTTTAATTTTATGGTTTTAACTTAAGACTTCCTAGAAGGTCTGACTATTGCAAAAAAAAGGAAGGAAGAAGGAGAGAAAAAAAAAAGCATGCCATCCAGGTGAAAATTACCTCATTGGTTTTGTCCTCAGTGCTGTCTTTAAACTCTCTATAGTTTTACTTCTTTCTTCTTCTTCTTCCTTCTCTAAAGCCAGCAGAGATTTTCTCTATGCAAAGAAAACAGAAGTTACTTCTTCAAATTCTATTTTTTAATTACAGTACAAACAAGACAAACCTACAGATTATTTGCTACTATCACTTTAAATATAAACAACAAATCTATGATTAAGTAAGCTAAGTCTTTCAAATTTTAAATAAAGCTTTAGGTAAAAGTTTAGAAATCTTAGTAGAGATGACGTTGCCCAAATGCTTGTATAACTATTCTGTAATTACATTTTGATGTAGATACTACTATTTGTATTTGATAGAAGTAAGACTGAACCTGTAGCTGAATACAACATTCTGGCAATTAAAGATAATAATACCATCACATTATCAAAAACAGGAGGTGGGCAGCCGTCCTCCCATGCTACCATTCCTATTCCTCAGCCAAAAAGTGTAATCAAGACCAAAGGGATTTTGTTACATCTGATTATTTTTTAAGAGGAACAATTAATTTGGAGCTATTACTAGGATAGACAATTCCTTCAGAGTAAATGCGTAACTTCTAGAAATTATTCAACACCATTTAGAAATCAGGATATGGAGTGAGTGTGAGTGTGTGTGTGTGTGTGTGTGTGTGTGTGTGTGTTTCTTGTTTCTACCCAGGGATCTGCTAGAGCAGTGCTTCTCAAACTTTAATGTGGATATGAAAATCACCTGAGGATAGTGTTAAACTATGGAGCCTGGTTTGGTATGTCTGGGGTAAGGTCTGAGATGTTGCATTCCTGACAAATTTCTAGGCAATGCTGATGCCGCAGAAGCAAGGTTCTATGTAAGATTGCAGTTGTTACTATAAAATTGTGAATGCCAGTAAGGTGTCTAGTCCTTTCCATTCCCTTTCACTCTGTGATCACCTGGTTGCACTAAAGTACCCCAAGTCTTATGACTCCAGGATCCTCCACCCATGGAGCTCCTGGTCCCTTTTCTTCATCCTATTCTGAACACATGCTTGTCTAGTTTAATCTTTTTACCTATTACAAATTCCGACAGAAATGCTTGGCTGTGAAACAGATTGGGGTGACTGTATTGAAAAAGAAAAGCCTGACTCATATCCATGGGTCTCAATGACCCAGCCTCAGCCTTTCTTTCAGGACCATAAATCATCAAGGATGACAATCAATAGTATCAGCATTAAGTAACTAAATGTTAACTAAAACCTAAATATGATTTCATAATGAGAAGGGTAAAGATCAAAGCAAAATAAATATAATACATCAGTATCATTTATGGCAACTGAAATAAAACCCACTAGTTTTCTCGGTTTTTAAAATCTTGTTATTGTTTCTGCAAAGTTGTCCTCTTGCTGGTGATGCTCACAGACAGCTGTCACCAGGGGATGGTGAGGAAGGAAGCTGGGTGCAGAGACAGCCAATGAATTCTCCCAAAGCTCCCTGAGACCCATCCCCTGGAAAATTCACACAAATCCAGCCAAGAACGTTTAATCTCCAGTGACATAGCTGAACTCGTTTGGACTCTTATGCAATCACTTTGAATCTGTAGCTCAGAATCCAGCCTTTTATGAAGATCATTCCTTGTTCCTAAGCTTAATGACACAAAACTATCCCGAAATTAATGACTACACATTTTACTGTGGGTCACTGGTACAAATAAAACTGCATGTATTTATCCTTTTAAAAATCTTGGAGAGGGTGGCACATTTGAATAGCAGCAGTCTATAGTAAGTTTCTTCATACTAGAGTTGGGAGATTTATGAAATGTCAAAGAAAATTAAATTGGAAATTCCTTTCCCAATACTGTGTAAGGAACATAACCTTTCAAAACAGAAGAGACTACAACATTTTCTATGTGTGATTTTTTCAGATTTGATTCTGAGATTATATTTATCGTGCTGAGGTAACTGAGGATATGTAGCTGAACTTGATGTTCTAAATGTGACTTTTCAAAATGAAATAATTTCTACAAAGTTTAAAGCTTTCAAGCCTCACATTTAGGAAGAAGGTTTAATTTGCAACTTTTAGTAGATAAGGGAGATGCCTAGATTTCTGAAGATGACTACTATGCCAAATATCTAGTATGCATAGGCCTTGTGGAGGCTTTTTAAATGCTCTATGCACTTACTAAATACCTGCTCACATGAGAAGCAGACAAAGGACAAAGCGCATCCTTGCAGAGGGTCTTTCTGTCAAAGCTGCTAAGGTGTGCATTGGAACATGTGGGTCTGACAGAGAGGCACAAATGTGGCCCAGAAGTCATTCCTGCTGGGAGTCTGAAACTTAGCTCCCGTTTGAATCGTTTCTTTGGTGGGAAATCAATAAGCCAGCCCACTAAGCATACTGAACTTCACCTCACAGTCTTCCTCCTTGAGAAAGCATGGAGAAACCGCATATAAAGAAAGCCCAGGTCCTTCTAGATGTTAGGCCACACTCTTTATTATACTATTTTTCACTCTTTAAAAGCCAACAGATCACTCAGGGGTCCTTTAAAGAACAAAGCATTCTTGTAATGAGGCTTACATAAAGTAATTGAACTTGTTCCACAAAAGGCTGGCTTCACAGACTAGTAAGTGCTGCAGTTCTCCACCTGGACTGTTTATCAGACTCTTAAGACATTAAAGAAAACAGATGCCTATCCCATCTCAGAAAAATCAGCCTTGCTAGGCCTGGGGGCGGGGAGAAGGTGGAATAACCAGGGCTCTTTCACATGCCACAGGGTTTCAAAATCTGAATTAGTGAGAGGCAAATTGGAAAGGAGTCTTTGGGCTTAGACGGATACGTTTAAATTCCCAATTAGATGACCACCTCCTAATTAGATAACCTTGGGCAAGCTAACCTTTCTAGAGTCTCAGACTCCTTATCTATAAATAGCACTTACAGCATAGGATGCTGGTGGGACCACAAACAACATATGAAGTGCCTGTTACCCTGCTTGTCATGTAGTAGTTGCTGCTGATTCTGCAGACAATGGGTGATGACAATGTGGACAAACACTCCTTCAAGAATGCCCTAAGCAGAGAACCAAAGAGTCTAGCTGCTGGGCCATGAAAGGATTTGGAGAACTTGTCCGCCTTTCCACTGCTCCAGGTACAATATCTCAGGATTTCTGCTGTGTGTTATCAAGAATTCTCCAGTACAGACATCATAGTGATTAGCCAGAACTACGCAAGGCAGTGGTGGCAATCAGAATGTTGAGAAAACAGAAAACCAGGCATAGGGTTTCTGGTCTCATCAGATCTCCTTATTCTCTGAATTATGCAGGAATTTTGAGGCCTCACTAATTCATGGACTATTAATGCCTTTTACTTTTGACCCTGGAAAGATGTTGGCTCAGTCCTAAAAGGAACATTAGAAAGCTTTCTTAGGTGTTTGACACAAAAAGTTATAGCAAAGTCACTGACAATTTAATAGACTTGTGGTGCTCTTGGGAAGGCTTTTGGATTGGGAACCAAACACACAACAGTTAAAATGTAGATCACTCAAGAATGTGGCAAAGAATTGTCCAAGAGCTGGATGGAGGAGAGAGGAGGCCCTTAAAGAAGGGCCACATGTTGGCATATCACAGACCCTGTAGCACACAAATGAGCCAGGTCTACTTCAGACAAGGCAGGGATTAAGTCACTAAAGGACAAATTAATCTAACTGTCCTATACTTGAAGAAAGGAAAAATCCATACAGTACTTAGTATTTCCCCATTTATAGAAGGGAATTCATTAACAAATAAGCAACTTCTCTTGTTAGATAAACAATGCAGATTTAATTAGAAAGAGAAACAATTCTTTTTTTCCTAATGGCCAGGAGCAAGAATTCAGAAAATAGCTTTATATGCAGGAAATATAAATGGCTCCAAATTATTATTGCTTAGGCAGATGCACAGAAAATCCCTGGTGGTCATCACAAATCTCACATTTTGTTAGCATATTCATACAAATGCTGAGATCACCCTTTTCTCATCTTTGGCATTGTGTGAAATGCCTTGAATAAGAAGGATTTGGTGGTTATTTTCTGTCCATTTCTGCTATGCTTTTAGACTAGAAACCCTTGGGGAAAAACTAATGTAGTTTCTTCTATAATTTATATATAAATTATAGGCTGTTTATTATTCATTGTATGACAACAGAAGAAGCATCTTGAAGAAAAAAGCTAAAAAAGAGGAAGTTACTAAAAGTCAAGACCTCTAAAAGTTTAGGAAGCGTGTGAATGACTCACATATTCTAATCAGTTTTTAACTATTCCAGCAGCAGGAAAATGTTATGAGATCATTTAAAATGCTTGTTTTGAGTGATAAGAAATTTATTTTCCATAAAGAGAGAAGGCAGGAAGGAGGTAGAAGAAAGTATTCTAGAAGCTATCATCTACTTGCATCTTATAAACATGAATATAACAGATTGACTCTTAAAACCATGAGTGTGCCCACTGAGACAAAGACTGCATTCTACTATGGGCAACCTCTAATTCTTATCAACAGGGATGGGTAAGCTACTAAGGCTCAAAGGTTGATGACTTATTTTCTGCTGTGAATTTTAGCTGTGATGAATAGGTGTCCCTCTCAAGCTGCTGGCAATGCTGACATCACAGACATCCATGTGATTAGAATTCATATTTTAGGCATTGAGAATATATATTAAGCAATTACTGAACCAACAATCCATGTACTAAAGATTTTCCAAGGACATCTCAGCACTATTATTATGATGCCTTTTCATTAAACCACTTACTTCATGAATTCCTGATCTATTATATGAGTAAAGAGTACTTGGTCCCCTGCAAAATCACGATGCCAGGAAATAACCAAGTTCTCAGTAAGAAAGAGAATGGGAGGGATATAGTAAAGAAATCGCTTAATCATATTATTTTAAAATGGTATTAACTTTTAAAATAGTGCTGCCATAACCAAGCTCCGAGTGACTGGTAAGAGCAATTGCAAGTTAAAGTTGAACACAAGCCAGATTTCAAACTACATTTTCACTTACAACATTAAACTCAATTATATTTTAGTGTGTGCTGATTTTATTTAAAACATAGTGGAAAAATCACTTTGCCAAGTATCCCTCCTATGCTCTTTCCTTTCCCCAGCATTGAATGTTTAGGATGCAGTTTGGAAAGGTACTGACATTTGGTAGGTCATACTCAATCGAATTTATTGTGCAACTGTGTACTTTGTACTACACTTGCATTTTAAACAGTGTGTCAAAGAACATAAAAGTCTACTTACAGCAGCCATGGAATTGAGCTGATCAATGTAGAATTCAGGCCAACTTGTAGCTCCCTTGTTTTCTTCCTGGTCCTAAAAAGGGGGGAAAAAAGGTGACATACCACCCAACATACACATACAGCACCTAGAAACACATCTGACTTCCAGAGCACCCAGACAATGACCCACTCAAGCCTTTAGAAGACATGAAGGTAGGACGTATTTATTTTTAAATGTTGGCTTTAAATGATCAGACTGCCTACTTGACTAGGGTGCTCTTCCCAGCTCAATTTCCACAGAGAATGCTGAAGTGTGAGTTAGGTATAACAAGGGGATATTTTCTGAAGCGTGGATCAAGAAGAATTTAAGTGGTGTAAAGTTGTTTTCCTTCAGGGGCTATGTCACACTGGACAGTACTGTTAGACTACACACCTGGATGGAATCCATAAGAGAAGGAAACTTGCCTTAGGTGACCATAGGATTCAGCCAGTTATTAATCAAATTTTTTCAGTTAGTGTATTCAGACTCCATCAGACAGTAAAAACTTAAAGAAGGGTTTCATTTGATGTGGCAAAAATTAAGTACTGCTTCAGATGAAGAGGTAGAAGAATAAAGCCTGACATTGAATGGAAGGTAGTAAAATGAACTCACATTAGTTCCAGGCGCAGCCCTCATGCTGTGACAGCTCAGGAGTTTTGATAGAAATAGTAGTGCCTCTGAGTGGAAAAGAATTGAAACCCAAAGAATTCAGGCACCAATTCTTAAACTGTCCCAGCCAGCCTTGCCTCTTATAGAGCAGGGTGACCTGGAGCCAGCCCCTAAGCCCCCCCAGGGCTTCTGTGGATGGGAGATCTGTGCCAACCTGAAGCCAAATCTCAAAAAAAAAAAAAAACAAAATCAGTTATCAGTTGGCTGTGGCCTCTGCTCCACCTGCACACTGAGCCCAGCAGAAGATGGCACTGTGGTCAGGAATTTCTATGCGTGTTTGCACATCTATGTGGCTGTGAGTCACTTGTGTGATCAAACAGACCAGAAAAGGAAAATTTTGGTTCTTTAGCTTCACATTCAAAGACCACCTGAGGACAATCAATATCCCATCCTAGTGGAGAAGATGTTATGCCATGTACACACAGCTACTGTCTCATAATGAAGCAGTGACTACCTACTAGGTTTTAACATCTCTTTTAGTAGAGCTCTATATCCTGATGTCAGAATCCCAACCCTCAGGAGAGTGGTTTCAAGGTGGGGCATTTAATTTCAGTCCTATACTGTGCCTCGAAAAAACACTTTCTGTAAGCAGATCTTTCCAGACAGGTCTACACAGGTGGAATAAAAGAAATGTAATTTCCAAACTATTTTTTAAGTAGTCACAACAAGGGGGCAAAGTAACTATTGCTTACAGTGCCTTAAAAGCTGGCAGTAACTGATACCTCAACCAAGGCAGTTGTGTGAATTTCCTCTGGAGATTGAACAAGCCAGATGATGGGGACTAAGGCTAAAGCAGAGGCTTTGAAGTTAGACTGGGTTACACTCCCATAGTTTCACAACGTTTAGGAAATCTGATGAGTTTTTAGAAACAGGCCTTGGTTATACTTTAACATGTTAATAAAATAGCTGTAGTGGTAGTATAAATGCTAAACCCTTCTTTCCTCTTAAAAGGGAGTATTAAAATTAGCAAAACCCCACTCTTACCAATGTATTAAACAAGCCAAAACTCACAGTGATATTCAATGGTATTTGAACCTATAAAATGAAGCAGAAGGTGTCAGATCTCTCCATCCCCCAAAGTAGGGCAAATTTCCAAAACTAAAACCAAATCAAGTCCCATGACTGAGGTCCCACAAGAGCCTGTCTGTTGTAAGCTTAATATTTAACAGTTACAGAAGAGAGACCATTCTTGAAACTGAAGATTGGTACACAGAGAGAAGTCTTTACAGTTTGGAAATGTTTTAATAATGCAAATAGATTAACAGCACACGTAGATATTGTCATCACAATAAGGGGAAGAAGGCTTCATTTTTATTTCACATGACTCAGTGCTGAGAAGACCAAACAAGCTAAAGTATGTGAAAGTTTCTTGTAAATGTACTAACGTGATCCTCAGAGTTCTTAATTTGGGCAATGTATCTCCAGTTTCCCCTGTGCAATACTGGTCCCTGCATGCAGATGTGTGCTGCAGGAGCCATGTGAAACTCCCATCTCTGAACCAAAACTCTCTCTCCTCCTCCTTTGTGAGGCATTAAGAGTCTGTTGCTCTGTGGAAACATAGGCCAGAAGGAGATGAATGCAATTGTTCTCTGGCAGGAGGAGAGGGGGGATCTGAACATTAATTTTATTATTTCTCTAATCCAACTCTTCCCTTTTCCTTAGGAGGTTGATAGACATCTATAAGAGAATATTCATGGACAAGATTTCCTGCTGGATGGAATTCACCTTGACACTTCTTGCTCTCAGCCTGCACTGACTACTGTTTTAACTTCTGTTCTAGATTGTATACTTTACTCCATTATCCCAAATTCTGTGGATGGGAGAGCCCTTCGCTAGAAAAGAGAACTTGTACAGTACAAAGTGCCTTCAGGAACACTGACTTTTGCTTTTTTAAACATCCAACTCTTTTAAAAGATAAAGAAATATACAATCTTTCTAGTTTCACCTCATTTCCAAATAGCACATTTTTCATTCCAAATTTCTGGTCAGCGGCTAGTAAAAAATTCTAAGAGATCCTCTCCCATCCTCTTTAAATGTACAAGGACGCATTTATTTTTCTCAACATCACTTTGTTGAGAAGAAATTTTACATTGTTTCTTCGTTCTCCGTCTTACTGAGGTAGACATTCGCAGCTATATCTGGGACTTCACTATCACCTCTATTCACCTCGAAGATGACTGTGATACACTTCTCTCACCACCAACAGCATTTGAATCCTCAGTCTCTCACTAGCTACGTGACTCTTAAGTAACCTCTTTGTGACTCAGTTTTCGTTTCCTTACCTGTGAAATAGGTGCCTGCCTCCTCATAGCATCTTTGTGAGAACTTAAAAAGTTGATACAAATAAAGCAAGCTCTGGGAAGAGTATACACAAACCACGCTCAATAAATGCTAGCTCTGACAATAATGATACTGTTCCAGAGTCTCCAGTTATGTCCATTCAGTGTCCTTGTAACTGGGACTGTAAAAATTACAGCAACCAGTTTGGAAGTAAATTTTGGTAGTAATTGTTCACATTTAAAATCCAGATAGCCTTTGACCCTGTAAGTTTACTTTCAGGAATTTAGCCTATAATTACATGTTCACACTTGCACAGATATATAATCACGAAAATTTTTCACTACAGTACTGTTTGAATTAACAAACAATACAAAGGAGAATAAATATATATAGAGGGGCTAAGTGCAGTGGCTCACACCTGTAATCCTGGCACTTTGGGAGGCCAAGGTGGGAGGATCACTTGAGGCCAGGAGTTCAAGATCAGCCTGGGCAACATAGCCAGACCCCATCTCTCCAAAATAAATAAATAAATAAAACAATTAGCCAGGCTTGTTGACACATGCCTATAGCCCTAGCTACTCAGGAGGCTGAGGTGGGAGGATCGCTTGAGCCTAGAAGTTCACCAGCCAGGGTGACATAGCAAGATCCCATCCCACACACAATAAAGAAAAGACAAGCAAATATATTGTTGGGGAGACAATGCTTCAGAATATCATCTTTCCCATCTGTAGGGAAAAATATGTATACACTACACACAAACATTTCCAGAAATATAAATAAAACTTAACAATGGCTACCTCTGGATAGCAGAAGGGAAGGTTTTCTTTTTTTTAACTTATAAACTTCTATACCATGCAAATTTTTATTTTACCAAGAACATACACTATTTTTACAATTAAAATAGAAGTTAAGTTCTAAAGTATTATGTATTGTCAGGAAAAGAGCTTTGCTTTGTCTGACGTTTGAGGGGACATGGAATGCATCAAGACCCTTTGGCATCTGGAATGTCTCTGTCCTCCACTCCTGGGGCACCCCTCCACCTCCCACAGCAAATAATTTAAACCATTTCTCTCCTAATTGTCTTCTCTTACTGGATTTCTATTTTTAAAACTCACCATAACCTCAATATCAGCTGTTTATGCAGAGAGAGAATCTCTGATTTGGGACAAGATTTGTATACCCAAAGCATGTTAATTTTCAAAATTTCTATACTCATATATTTAGAAATTTGTGTGACAAACAATTTCTTGGTAGCAGCTGAAGTCTTCTGTTGATATAGGTGAGACTGAAAATGCAGTTAGAAAATTAAGTCTTTAAGGAAGAATAACTTCTTCTGAAGTTAGCACAGGACACTTTCTTAAAGCACAGGACACTTTCTTAATAGGATCATTTCCCAAATAATAATACATAAGTATGTCAGAGTTTTTTTGTTTTTTTTTTTTTTAGTTTAAGATGTTCTTAGTAAGGCCCAAAATAAGCTATGCAAAAGGTCAATCAATTGTAAAGTCATGCTCTGCGGTTGTTCGCTAGACCACAAATCACAGGCTGAAGCAACATTCATTTAGTCAGCTAAAGCCATAAATCTCTATGTGTGCTGTTACGAATCGAGGAGGTTCTTAGATAATATCTGTCAAGGAAGAAAGACACACTCTTTAACTGTCTAGACTGGCTGAAACTCTTCTAGCAATGTATAATAATACCATCATCTCAAATATAGTGGAGATATAGTAAGGCTTAACCAAACAAATGTCAACAGCAGAAGAATACTGTTTCAGTATGACACAATGTAAATTTTATTGTGATCATTTTCATTACAGGGGAAAGGCAAATAATTGCTAATAAAAACCTGCTCTCTTTGCAAAGAACCTGCTTTTAGAAATTTCAAGTGAACTGTAATCACATATAGAATGAAAAAATTCTATCCATTGTTAATAAGCAAAATAGTCACCTTGTTCATTAATTTGTCACTACTGGCCAGGCATGGTGGCTCACACCTGTAATCCCAGCACTTTGGAAGACTGAGGTGGGTGGATCACTTGAGGCCAGGAGTTCAATACCAGCCTGGTCAATATGGTGAAACCCCATCTCTACTAAAAATAAAAATAAAATAATAATAATAATAATAATAAAAAAGTTAGCCGGGCATGGCGGCGCATGCCTGTAATCCCAGCTACTCAGGAGGCTGAGGCATGAGAATCGCTCGAACCGGGAGGCGGAGGTTGCAGTGAACCGAGATCGCACCACTGCACTCCAGCCTGGGCCACAGAGCAAGACCCTGTCTCAAAAAAAAAAAAAAAAAGGAAAAAATTTGTCACTACTATTCTAAGTAACACCAGTCCAATCCCATACACTAATGAATACAACAAACATTAAATAAATTCACTCTACACCTAAAATTTATACAGAAACCTAGGCAGAAAAGGGCAGATAGGCCAAAATAGTTTATTCTGTTAGGTTATATCTCCATGATGTGTGGCATCTAAAAGAACTCTTATGTTAGAGAATAGGTGCCAAAATGAGACCAGGTCCAAGCAACAGAGAAAGAGGAGCAGAGAGGATGAAGATGTAAAAATATTTGTGGGCGGCCTTGCTAGTAATTTCTGCTAACTTCCCCCTCTGGCTCATAACAGTGTAAACAGCATCTTCTCAAAGATGGCTATGATAAAGTGTGGAACAATCTGAAACAACCAAGAGTCGCAAACTTTTCCTGTAAAGAGCCAGACAGGAAATATTTTAGGCTTTGCAGACCACACAGTCTGTTGTAGCTACTCAGCTCTGCTGTTGTGTAGTACGAAATTAGCCACAGAGAACACTTGAATGAATAGGCAATGCCACATTTCAAAAACACTTTATTTACTAAAACAAGTGACTGGCCAAATTAGCCCATGGGCCATAGTTTGTCAACCCCTGTGTGCTAGATTAAGCTTGGCTCTCAAGAGGGCTGGATTACATCAAAATCCTAACTTGGTCACCAACTATTTTTCATGCATCAAGCTGCCGCTATAAATTAAGATAAGCTCATAAAGTGTTTAGAATTTGCCCAGTAACCTGAACTTTTTCTAGAGAAGCAGTGACCTACCATGCCTGTGAAGTGTACCTTCTTGCCAAGCTCACTGCTCCCTGAATCTATATTTAATCCTACTTTTTGAAAATAGCATAGCATCATTAGGTCCTTTAAATCCTGATATTTGCCCCCAACTCTTTCCATCTGGCTCTTCCTTTCTGGGGGCAAAAAAGTAGTAGGAGATTTAAAACTTGGAGTTTGGAGATTGTTGCTTTCCTCATTCCCTCCAATACCTAACTTTAACCCCTGGTGGTGAGCAAAACTATATTCTATATCTGAAGCTTGCCAAAAGAAAGGCAATTGGTTTCAGAAAATAATTCCTGTGTTGTCACATTCCAAGATAGCCATGTGGTCCCTGGGACTGCCAATCCCGGTTACATTTTTTGGCTACTGCCACAATTATATATCAAGTACATCTGTTGCCAAAATCCGGTTGGGCCCACACAAAGAATGATTACAGAACAGTGGCTTCTTCATCTGCAAGGAAATCCAACACCTCCTCCTAAGTCTCAGAATGTCAGTCATTTTTCTGGAAAGACTGAATGATGACTTGCAATAACAGTGGCTTTCACATGTAGCAGGAGAAATTATGGAAGAAAGAGTAAACCTTCTCCATTTTTCCTAATGTTTTAATAAAACATGTGCATGTTTTTAACCAAAGCCATCATAGGATTATAAAACTGGTCTTTGACCCTAGAGACAACCTGGGCTGAGTTTCCTCTCACAGGGGTCCCTTATAAGGTTACCAGCAGGTGATCCATCATCTGCTCTTGAGAAGGCTTCCAGAGGTCCACAATCTTCTGGAACTAGCACTCTCATGAGCTGTTAAAAAATTCACCGGACATTGAATAGACAGATGTCTCCCTGTAACTTCAAGCACTTGTTGGCTTTAGTTTGGTCCCTGGGAACTGCATGGAATAAGTTTAATCTCTCCTATGAACAATGACCCAGCAAATATTTAAACAGTTTGAAGCAAGTGATTATATCCTCCCCAAATCTTCCCTTTTACAAGCCAGAAATTCTCTACTGGCCATATAACACAAGTTTATCTTCCTCAATTCAGAAACAAATCTCACATTTTCCATAAGCTCATCATACCCTCATGTCCATTAATTGCAGGGATAACTTTAACAAACATAACTAAGCTCCTATAAAAGGACTATTTTCACATATTTGTATTAGTCATTCACAGTTCTATACAGACTCTACTGAGAGGGAAGATTTCTGTCCAAAATGTCTCTCCAAGAAGAAACAGAACAAGCTCTTACTCTCCTGACAGTTCTCACAGATAACATTTATGACTTAGAATAGAAGATACGTCATATTAAGTGGAGGGAAACTTGTATAGTCCTTGCTTTATTAAGTATACATATTTTAACAAAGTTGGCCATAAACTAAATAGCAAAATGGGTTTTCTCATTATAAGACTGAGGATGCTTCACATCTAAAACATAAATCTAAGTTAACAAAATTGAAACTACATGAATAGGACCTTGACTTGCCAGCTGTCAAGAAATTTGGGGGGACATTTAAGTCCCTTTAGAGCATTGTTTTTTACACCTCCAGATGACTTCTGCTATCTCCGCTATTCTTCTGTATAACCATCCGTTCACATATCATAGGAATTTTTTCCATGTATGCATATGACACCTGATACCTCCTCTGACCCCCCAGGGCTCTGCTCCTTCCTTTTCTTTGGTTTATGCAGGTAGAAAGACTAGCTAAGCCAATACAAAATGCCACGTTTGCCCAGAGAAAGCCCCTTGCTACCGTATCACGTATTCAAAAATAAAATATACTTGAAGATTTCAGATCACTTAGAATCAGTTAGCTCCCTCTTTATCAATTCTCTAAGTTTAAAATTCTGTATTGGTAAAGAATAATTTTTTAAAAGCATGGCATGAATCCATGTCAAATATTTTTTACTAAGCTTGCCAATAAATGAGAGAACTAGGAAGATGTTACAACTGGTTCAAAGGAGAACCCAAAGAGTAGACTTATGATAAGCATCATGATGTTTGAAAGAGTTTACAAACAGATGCAAAACTGGCCAAGAGGGCAACAGTCAATTGTATCAGACTCAATTTGCATTTCATGGATAAGAACCATTGGAAGTGCTATCAGGTTTTTAAAAAAATAATTTACAGATTTGTGAAATAAGCTTAAGACAAAAGTAGAGATGACGCTTAAGAGTGCTATAGACAGGATATTTAGTCTATCTGATATTTACTCCATTTCACTATAACTGCGGCTTAGCAAAACAAAAGAGGCATGACTAGTACTTCCTGGTTGAAGAAAACACAATCTATAAAGGTATAATGCAGAGGCCACACTGCATGACTAACACTCTGCTCCAGGCTCCTCGCATCTAAATTACCTAAATGCCCAGGCTTGCCCAAAGCTCTTACTCAAGAACATCTACCCCATTCTGACCATTACACCACAATTCTGTGTATTTCTGTTGCCCTGCCTAGGCTGCATGGTATGGTTTCTATCTGTGCATCACTGAGTCTCAAACTTCAGACCGCTGAGCTCCTGACCATTCCATTCCACCTCCCTTGGAAGGGAGCACTTGGTCCTCTATCCCCCTCAGGAATTTGTTGGTTAAGTATTTAGGGTATTACTAAATCTTCCTGCACTATTGATTAAAAAAAAAAAAAAAGCTGTGAACTCAGTGAGGTTAGACCCTCCAGCCAGAAAAGATGCTATACTCAACTGCTGCTCCCTAACAGTTTGGTCTAGAGCTGGATGCCATGTTAGAGTAACACACAGTCTACTAAATCTCCCAAAGACACAGCAGCATTTTAAAATCTAAATACTTGTGTAGACAGCCAAACTCTGTGACAGCATTAATACTATACTGCTAAACATAAGGCTTCTCAAGGACAGGATAGGAGCAGAATTGTTTTCACTAAGCCCATATCTACAATGCTGAATGGAATCTAAAAAGGCATTTGCTTTCCTTCTCATTCCTTTACTCATCTAACAAATATTTATTGAATTCTATTATATAATGAGCTAAGCACTATTCTGGGTGTTGGAATACATGAATAAAAGAACAAAGTTCCCTGCTCTCCTTGTGAGTGATACCTGAGACAGATTTAGCAGTTCCTAGACTTATACATTTCTGAACTTTAGAGGTGAGAGGTTCTGAGAAGATTCCAAGTTTACTCCAACAATAGGTTCTAAGTCTTTGCAAGTATAGCTACAAAAAAGTATGCCTATTTAAATACTTCACTCTCTCTGGTCATCATGTTTAAAAAAAAAAAAAAAAAAAAAAAAACAGTCAAGTGTTCATTAACTCTCCTGCCTTTTAACTAAGCCCTGGTTTTTATCAATTGATCTTCTAACTTCAAAGTAAAGATACAGTGCAAGCATTCCTGAACTCCCCTGGGAAAAAATCCTTTGACACATTTCCTTGAGAGCACAAAATGTCACATTAATATTTTCCATATATCACAAACTTTATTTACACTGGTAAAAATCATCAGAGTTTCTGAATGGCCTGAATGAAATAGCACATAGCTATTATTTTTGTTCTCCCCAAAATCACACACCCAGAAAAGCAAGAAAAGAGTGCCACTTTACAGAGACATAGTCACTCTGTGGGGAAGAGCAGCAAAGAAAAGAGCAACAATATCACCACATTTCTGTAAGAGTTCAGGAGCCCTCTGCTCCAACACCCTCTTCTTTCCTGAACAAGCCTCAGCTAACTTTGCAAGGAGCTGGGGGGTGGTTAGAGGGGATGTGGGGGAATACATTTTATGTGCACCTGGTATATCTAAGAAAGCAGCCACAACACTTACCTAGAACTAAGAACTGGGATTTTACAGTCCACTTCCCAAACTATGAGGCACTTACTTTATTTATTTTAACAAGTCATTATTTTGGCAAAGCACTTCACAGCATGGCATATGACTGAAGCCTAAAATTCTCAATCAGTACAACTCCAACATCTGAAACCAATTTATATGACAACTCCCCCTCAGTTTCATGGCAAAGAAAAAGAAATATTCTCCAATTATTAGTTTCAGAAATGATACAACCCCACATTCCCCTGCAGGCAGGCACTGTGCCTATGACACAACAGTGTGCAATGACATAAAACAAATTATTCCTACATAGCTTGTTAAGAGCCAAGTCTTTGATCCACATGTCACCATGGAGTGCTACAGACCCAAGTACAATGTGGTCCAGTTGGTTTGTAAATTAACGTATTTGGAGACACATCGCTAAACCCTTATGTAGCGTGCAAATTCAATCAGTGGTGTCAATGGCCTTTGCCGCCTCACATCTTGCTACCACATTTGTAGCTACCAGACCCACCTTTCAGAATGTCATAAAGCAGGTTTTGATGTTCTGTAACCAGCCCTTGGGAAAACAATCAAAGTGTGTTTATGATTTGCAATATAATGTTTAACACAAGGCTATAACAAGAGAGGACCCTTTGGAAAAGAGTAATTAAGCTAAAAGGAGAATCGGGGTAACAGCAAGCACATAAAGGCATATTCGCATCCTCAGAGTGAGAAAAAAGTGCTAATGCAAGGTTAACTGTCCCTGAGGACAGTCAGAACTGTATTCCTAATTTTAGACCACCATAAACTCTATAATGTACTCCTGAATTAATGACATCATTTTTGGCAAAAGAAAGAAAAGCACTAGTTAGAAGATATCACTGTATCAGAAACATCTCAATATGGAGACATAGGGAAGTACCTCTCAGAAATTGAAAAAACAAAATGCTTTTCCTTATGTATGGGGACAGATAAAAGGATACTGCACAAGTCAGTGTTGCTCTGTACCACGCTGAAGAATAACAGAATTTAAGACACTGTAACTTAAGGGTGGTATTCTTTGGTAGACTCTACTGTAACCCATTTCTAGTGCCACAAGTTACCAGGTTCCTAAAGTGTTAAGGAATTTTGAGAATCCCAAATTATTAGTGGCACATTCTAACATACTAGAAGCTCAAAGCTTCTCCCTACCCTACAAAGAGGAGAAATTCTGAAATGCACCAAGAATGGAATGATTCAATAGTATTAGGTGTGCTGGAGCTATTAGTGAAAAAATATATATAGGAAAGACACAGGAAACGTGTTTTTTGTTCCTCTTTGATACATCTTCTGAAGGGGCCATTTCTTTCCATATTGATGTCTTTCATAATCCTATCTTCTGGAGTTGGCGTTGGTGAAGTCAGGCAGCCTTGGGGCAGTCTTTCTGTGAAAGTATGGGCCATACCATTTGGATAGTCAGCCAAGAACCAGAAAGAAGCTCAAAGGAAAGACAGCATGGAATATGCTACTTGAATCTGACTATAATCTAGTGGCAAGAGGAGCTTTCAAGGACAGGGATAGCAAATATTTCCCACGTAAGCCACATTCTCCATCATGTGTCATGGCAGATGCTGCTATTTATTTTATTTTATTTTATTTATTTTATTTTTGAGACATAGTTTCACTCTGTCACCTAGGCTGGAGTACAGTGGTGCAATTTTGGCTCACTGCAACCTCCGCCTCCTGGGTTCAAGCAATTCTCGTGCCTCAGCCTCTTGAGTAGCTGGGATTACAGGCACACGCCACCATGCCCAGCTAATTTTTGTATTTTTAGTAGAGATGGGGTTTTGCCATGTTGGGTCCCAGGCTGGTTTCAAACTCCTGACCTCAAATGATCCACCCACCTTGGCCCCCGAAAGTGCTGGGATTACAGGCGTTAGCCATCGCACCTGGCCCTATTTCTTTTTGAGATCATTCATAACCTCTGAATGCTTCCCAAAGTGCTCCAGGCATCTACCCCCAATTGTTCAGAGCTAGCAATCAAAATAAACCTTTATGCCAGTTTTGCTTGAGGTTATTAGTACTCCATTGCTAACCAGGGCAAGAAGCCACAGTTCTAAGGAATGCTGTAACAAAAGGTATGCATCAGTCTAGCAAGTCTACTGTGTTGTATGTCCCTCGGGGGACCACTGGGGTGGTGGTAACCAAAATGAATAGCTACTTATGGATTCTCAGACGTGAGATACACACCAGAGACTATTTACTCAGATTACTGAAACTATTCGCTCAGACTCTATAAAGAAACTCACTCTGAGTTTCACAGGACACTATAGGAGTCCATTTTCATGCCTAGTGAAATTCTGCATTTGCAGATTGAAGAATTTTGGAAATGAAATGGAGCTATGCCCTTGTTCCTTAACACACACAGGCAAGGGGTTCAAAGGGCCTCACAGTCACATTTAGAATCTTGGTTCCACCATAGCACTGTTGATAAACATTCTGTGACAACCATGGAGGGCTCAAAGATAGTCACAGACTCCTACCTCGGCAACTGACACACAGCCAAATTTGTCCTGCACCAGAGCTGTTAAAATGAACCTGCTTAAGAATAACTTAGAGGCTGGCTGGGCACGGTGGCTCATGCCTGTAATCCTAGCACTTTGGGAGGCCAAGGCTGGTGGATCACCTGAGGTCAGGAGTTCGAGACCAACCTGACCAACATGGTGAAACCCCATCTCTACTAAAAATACAAAAATTAGCCAGGCGTGGTGGTGGACACCTGTAATCCCACCTACTCGGGAGGCTGAGGCAGGAGAATTACATGAACCCAGAAGGTGGAGTTTCCAGTGAGCGGAGATTGTGCCATTGCACTCCAGTGTGGGTGACAGAGTAAGACTCCATCTCAAAAATAAAAAATAAAGAATAATTTGGGGGCCAAAGATTGCTGTTCTGTGGCAGTCGAGAACCACTGTCCTCCAGGACTGCCATTCAGAGCTTATGTTCCAAGTCTACTCCAGGCATTGGAGCCAAGACAGGAGCATTCTTTCCATGGTGCAGCACCAATGCAGGCATGAGTGACAAGCCCTGAGTGAATGCTGAGGGAGTTGCCTCTCTAACCCCCACTTGAGAGGGAAAAAGAGAGCTCCACAGGACACACTACCTTCATGCTCCCCATGATTCCCCATTAATTGGGTTGTCCAACCAATCTGTCTTACTTTTTCTCAGCTGTATATTGCTAACTTATTTTTGTTATTGTTGGATTACAAGTGAACACAAACACAAGGACATTCTCTTCTACTCTCTTCCAGCCCGGTGTTCCCCAGTTATAGGGAGTGCAAGACCTTCAGTAAAAGGGTGTTACTCACTAAAGAAATGCAAGTTTGGGTTAACTAAAGTGCTTGGATATTCCAGAATTGTTTCAAATTTTGGATTTTTTTCTTTCAGATTTTGGAATATTTGCAGTATACCTACCTGTTCATCTTTCCTAATCCAAAAATCTGAAAATCTAAAATCCAAAATGCTCCAATGAGCATTTCTTTTGAGAGTCATGTTGACTCTCTCTTTAAAGGTTTAGATTTTAAAGTTTCAGATATGGGATACTCAACATGTATTAGAAAGCACAAGGAGAGATGGTATCCACAAAGCACACACATTTTTCACTGCTTTTACAATTCTGTGAAGAACAAAGTATTTTCAGGCTAAGGAATCAACAAACCCCAAATCCATAAATTGACTTGTCTGTAGAAACGAGCTCAAAATTTAGGAATGGGGGATAGACAGCAAGTTAGACCTCTCAACTTCTGAATATCCAAAGGAATCAAGGAAGAGGAGAGAGTCTCAAAATTTTTATAAAGAAATGCTCGAAATAAAGTTGCTTTGGCTAGAGGAAGAAGGGGCCGATTGCGTGAGCCCCAGCAACAGTCCATCTGCTTGCTTGTGCAGATGTGCTGATTCTGCACCTGCACTTTAGTCACCAACCAGGGAAGTGGCAAATGCCTCAGAGGAACTTCCTGTGTTCAGTGATGGCAAATATCAGTCAAGAGCTTGCTAAAGATGGAAACACAATTTGCCTGGTCTGGAAATCAGGGTGCAAAGAGTTCTAGATGAAAGGAAGAGTGTACTGTACACAGAGCAAACCAAATAAATATTGAGCAAAATGTTCATTTGAACAATATGAACAATTCACTCAATATTTATTTGGTTTGCTCTGTGTAGGGTTCACTCATCTAGACCTCAATATACTTCTAATATTTTGTACTTTTGTATGGCTTTGTGTATTTGAATAGAATACTTTTCATTTTCTAAACCTTGAGTTTTTGTTTTTAATGAGCACTTTATATTACAGTAATTTTTACGTCAATTTGATTTGTGAGACATATGGGAAAAAACTGAAAAATTTTAATGACAGTTTCTTATACTGGAAACATTTCAACTTTCATAAAATGATTGATCAGAGCAATGAGATATTAGTTTCCTTCCCTCAGACAGTATCAACTCTTCACATGGTTGACAACTAATTCACTGCAGGTATAAGTTATTATAACCACTTTGAAGAGCAATTAAAGGTGAAAATGTTCATATCAAACAACTCAATAACTACATGTCTAGGTGTCTATTCTAGATAAACTCTTGAACATAGGCACAAACATGTTCATCACAATATTTTTTAAATAGTAAGAAAAACTGAAAATAAGTATGGTCTAATGGGGATAAAAATAATTAAACTGTGGCATGTTCATAAAATGGAATACTATACACCAGTTAAAATGGAGAAACAGTATATATTGTTTAGAAATAAATGCGCATGGAGTTAGGCTATAAATATATGGGTAAGTAAAAGACAGAAACACAAACCACCTTCAGAAGAGCAGTCACCTTTGGGCTTCAACTATATTTATGTTTTATTTCTTTTTTAAAAAAAATATGAGGTGAATATGGTAAAATGTTATTAGCATTTGTTAAATATGGGTATTTATTATATTCTGTACTTTTTTGTATATTTAACGTTTTCACAATAAAAATTAATCAAATAGAAAGCAATAGTTTATCTCACGACTTGAGAGGAAAGTTATCAGAGGTTAGATCTTTCTTTTAGAAATTTTGAGTGTCAACTGATTGGAACCTAGAATGATTGCTCTGGTAATTAGGTTTAAGACTTCTAATAATACCATTATCTGCAAATGTGCTGAAATGTTATTTTATTATCTTTGCATCACTGAAGTTTTGTTTTGTTCACTTCAGAAATAACACAGCTAGAATGCTCTATTGAATTACAATGCTGCAACTTTGAGCAAATTTTGTGGCTTAACGGCATTTGTAAATCTGGCTCACTCCAACCTAATAACTTACTTATTTGTAAAAATTGGCTTACTTAATGAATTCTCTTTGTGTCGGTCCTATAAAGGGATTTTCCCCCATTGCAAACAACAGCAGCAGTAATGTTTTCATCAAAAAATACTCTCACTTCAAAACTTAAGATATTCATCAACCACCTACCTACCTTTTCTAGGCAGCAGAGTAGGAATTTAATTTTTATTTAAAAAGTAGCTAAACTCACACATACCCACTTTCCAGACTTGACTTCAGTTGGTATTGACAACTGCTTGCCAAGCAAACCCACTCGTGTGAGCTCCTCCATGGGCTACACCTGGTCAGTAGCATGCTGAAGCACTGTGGAGGGCACGTAGCTAAGAGGAAAAAAAGTGTGGTGCAGGCTGACTTTCTCTGAACCGGAGACTTCCCAGATATAAATTAAGGGTGTTCCTTAATTCTGGAAATCAGGTCCAGGGTCCCACCCAGAAGCCAACGGACTGCATTTTGTTCACCACTGCCCTAGACCTTTTGCCAAATGAGTCCTCCTTTTACCAGCTTCTGGTGCTGAGCATAGTGACTTTCTCAGTCTCTTCCCTTATCTGTAATAGAACCTCCTAACTTACTATTTCTGCCTCTGAAATATCCTGCAGTTCAACACTTTTGAAATTATCACTATTATTCTGAGAAAACCAGACATCAACATCACTCAAGAAAATGGAGATTAATCCCAGGCCAGCATACGGGTGAACAAGCAGAAACTCAGTTCATACTATTGTAAGCATAGTCATCATTGTTCCCATTGAGTATGACAACAGCTAATGTTACCATATGCCTCCAAGCTCTCCGGTAAGTACTAAACCATATTATTACATTTAATTTTCACTACAACCCCATAAAGTTAATCTCATTTTACAGAGGAGCGAGAAACTAGAAAGGTTAACATGCCCCAGGTCATACAACTAGTAAATGGTATCCTCCCTTCTAAGATTACCTTTTAGATGGCTTTTAACTATGCAAAGTATTTATTTGGCTTCTATTTACCTTAGAAAAAACTGTATTACACATACATCATACTATAGTTTGGAACAATTATGAGGGACAAACGTAATTCAGGAAAGCTACATGCAGATACCTAGATTGAAAGGCTTTTGGAGAAGATCCATCCCTAAGGAGGACTCTACAGAACCAGAATGTTACACCCCAACAGATGGCTCCAAGAGTTTGTCCACAATATTGCAGATTTATTCAATTCTCCAAGCACCAAAGAGAAAAGACAGCTAATGTTTTGGTTCAACCTATGAGTACATTCACTTACTGCTGCCTCGTTAAGGAGAATGGGCATCTACTGAGAAGCGACATTTATGAAAATGCATACTGTGAGCACAAGACCATTCTGGATACACAAGGCAGGGGTGGTTGTAGGGACACAGCTGGAATGACCCAAGTGGTAAAGCTGACAGGAAAACAAAAATAATACCCAACACTGATATCATTAAACAAAGGAATTAGAGGAAGAGGAGGCAAATAAATATTCAAAAACCAACTGCCTTTTGTTAGACTATAACCTAACATTGATTTGACTGTCAGAGGCAGAGGATCTTTGAATGAACAGTATTTCACACTTCAAATCTAAAATTTGGTGTTCATTTTAATAGTGCTGACTTTTGCAATAGAAAGGAAATGGATCACTAGCTTTGAGATTATAGCACTTAGGAATGCAAGGACAATGAGAAACATGCCCTCAGTGGGTTTCTGGGCAGAAAATCGAGGGCATCTCATCAGGGCCATATCACTATGTTTTCAGAGTCATTGCCTAAACAGGTAAACGGTGCTAAAAAAAACTGGGTGGTTTATGGATTAATCTTTGTTTTACTCCCTCTGGGGAAGAGTAAAAAGTGAGAGACAATGAGAAAGAGAGATTGAGCTGGACAAAGAAAAAATATGCCAACATTGTCTTGACAACACAAGCACTGGCTGCATTTTAAATATTTATTTTTTCCTCCTAATTTTAATGGAAATATGTGGTGGCTTTGTAAGGTTCAAGTTGGTTAAGCTGAACCACATCCGTTGAGACAGAGAGAAACAGACCATGTCCCAGTAGTCCCGCTTCTCTGGCTAAAACCTAATATAAAATACACTGCATGAATTTTTAAACAGAGCAATTTTATTTTTTGCAACCAGAAAAAACTATTTTAACGTAAGAGGGAGAATAACGTGCTTCATAAAATTTGGAATCACCCACAATCCAACCTCACAAGTATTTTTCTGTCCACCTACCTCTTTATATACACTTTGGCAGACATTTGATTATACTAATTACAAAGTTTTACACAGTAGTTCCCCCTTATCTATGGGGGATACATTCTAAGACCCCCAGTAGATGCCCGAAACTTCAGATTGGATAGTGCTGAACCCTATATACACTGTTTTTTCCATACATACATACCTATGATAAAATTTAATTTATAAATTAGGCACAGTAAGAGATTATCAACAACAATAATAATAGAGAACAATAATGACAATAGACTTTAATACAAGTTATGTGAGTATGGTCTCTCTCTTTGTCAAAATATCTTATTGTCCTGTAATCACCTATTTTTGGACCTCAGTGGACTGCAGATAAGTGAAACCATGGAAAGCAAAACCATGGAGGGAGGGGAGGAGGCTACTGTATCTTTTTAAAAATCTTGCCATTACATACTGAGCAGATTCCCATGTCATTAAAATTTCTTTAGAAACATGACTTTTCACTGGCTGCAAGATGCTCTGCTGTCTGCACGCACAGTATGACTATGGCTATAGGGTAGCTATCCTCCTCTAAGTTGTTTACAGTCATTGGCTTTTAGAGACAACATTGCCAAAAACATTCTCGCACATAATTCCTCTTCTGCATCTCTTATCACTTTCTAGAACAGGAATGTTCCAAGCTCTGGACACACGTTACCAAATGGCTTTGGTAAACATCTGCAGGTCAATGTTCAAAATGTTGGTCAACCGGTATAACAAGGGCATCCATGAATAAGAACCAGTGATGCAATGTGGGAATAGGGCAGCAAAGTTCCTGGCTGTGCCATGCCAGGAGTTAGCCCTTCAGTTCTAGAATCATGGGGGAAGAATGGTGGGCCCTTGGGAGAAGGGCCAGATTGGCAGGGTGGTTTTTACTGGGAGGGCTTGGGGCAGCTCCTGTTGACCAACTGGAATTTGGTAATATTTTGACCAGTAATACAGTTTCACTGCAGCATATCCACTGAAAATCAGCCAGTGTTGGAGTTTCCATCTTACTCTCTCTTTCTCAGACTAAACAAGCCTCAATTATTTTAGTCTTCCCCTGCACTGACTTCATTGTTCAAAAGTTCAAGCCTTTTACAGATTTCCTAACAGGCTCTACAAATTGTGTTTAGTAAAGATTAGATTTGGTCCATAGTCCAAACTTGACCTTTTAAGCAATGGCAAAAGGGACAGAAACAAAATAGAAATCAAAGAGGAAAGTGTACAGTGCATGTGAACACAGCTCAAATGTTGAAAAAGGAGCCAGTTTCTAGACCACGGGATCAAAGCACAACATCAACTCTCACTGCTGTAACCAATGGTGGGTCAAAGTGGTAAAAGAATGGTTGTCTCAGTCAAACACACACACCCCTAGAGGTTGGCTTCTCCTTCCTCTGTGCCCCAGAGCCTGTCTGCTTACCCTTTTATGGAGTTTATGACAACATTTGATTACTATTTGATTCTATCTGCTTCTCCTACCAGGACCATCCACTCCAAGAAATTTGGCTTATTTTTTTAATCATCCTCAGAATCTAACCAAGAGTCTAGATTCTCTGTCTAGTTTTCTCTGCCCCAGAGAAGATATTCAATACACATAAAACAAATCACACACTAACTTGCCTTGCCCTTCACCAACTGCATTGCTTTGGTGAGTGAAACACCAGATACTCCAAGCTTGTTATTTCTTACTGTTTCAATCTGGGCTTATACACAAATCCTCATCTCTCAATGCCAGGGACTATGTAGATAAGACAGATAATTTCAGAGCCTGCAGAGTCTAGAAAGCTGGTTGTCCTGCAGCTACTGTGCTTCCCTTATATAGTCTTTAGAGAGGTAGGGAGGAAAGGCAGACAAATTTCTTTCTAATCATTGCTACTTCTGACACTTTCTGTAAGCTCTTATCACATAAGAGCACAAATGCCAGTTTGAACCCATCACTGGAGTTGAAAACTCAATTGCAGAAGACTAAACCAGGTACTTCTGAAGAAGTCTAGTAATACTGTCACTGAAGTCTAGTTTTTTCACTTTTACTGGTTCCCTCTCCCAAATCTTAACACCTAGCAAAGTGGACACCTGGAAATCCAATGCTCACTCTACTGTATATTTAATCAACCACAGTAAAAGAAAGAAGAGGACATCTAACTTCTCTTCCCTCTCACATCTTCAGGCCCAGTGCTCAGCCACTGCTTCCCTTCCCAGTTTACCCCTTTTCTCATAAAGATATTGGGAAGAACTAGAAGACTGATGTCTCATCTTGTCTCCTCGTTTTCCAGCTACTTTGTGTAGAAAATGGATGGTTTCTTTTGACTTTAATTCCACTACTTTAACATGTGTTTCTTTAAATCTGTGTAAATCTGTGTTTTGATCAAGCTACTGCCTCTCTAGCACTGGAAACACAGGAGGGCTTCAGCTCTCCAGGAACTGAAAGAACTGCATCCCAATGGCCACACACAATACAACTTTAATCTTTTTGTACGTGTGGTGAACGAATTTCTTTTTGTGGGGAAGAGTCAGGAATTGATCCAATCAGGGTATACAAACCAAATTAAGGAATAAATGAAAAGTACTAGCTGAACTTTCAGCCACTTTCCCTAGATGTCTTCAGCATGTACCTAGCACCAGATCAACAGTTTGCAGAAATCATGATAGCTGAGCTGCAGCCAGGACAGGCAAGATTACTGAATGATTTAATTAAGTTAGAATCAAACACACACTCGGCAGCAGAGTAAAAATTCACCTTCCCCAAAGTAGACCTCAAAACATACAGAAATGTAATATGGACAATCTAATACCATTTACTTAAGCTTTGGCTTTAGAGATCAGAAACAAAGCAGGAAAAATTAGGCACAATCATCAAATCCTGATCTTTGCCTCAAATATCTGCTGTCATCACAGCTAGCAGTGTCTATATTCCCATTTACTTACTTGGCAAACTCTGAAGCCCAAGAAGGGGTACAAGTATTTTTCTGGATACTAATAAGGACTGGTTAAGTGATACAACTTGTACATTTGCTTCTGAGCAGAACAGCAATTAAAGATGATTTCTTCCTGTGCTGATAAGATTGCTGTCAGCATAATACATGTATACACCCACTTTATTTTCTCCTCTCTGAAGACTTACTCCTTACTGTTCCCAGGATTTAAAAATCATGTTAACAATAAGCAAATACAGAGTGGCCAGATGCCTTTTTGTGGTCAGATGGTTCATTGTTTAAAAAGCTTCAGTTTAAAATCCAAAAGATTGTTAACAGATGCAGTTTCTGGCTAGAGACTGGGAAAAACCTCATTTAAACAAAAGAGTATGTTGTGATTGGAACTAAAAAGGGAATTACCTTTAAAGATAAGAACCACAAACATTTCCTATTTGAAAATACCCCATCACAACTAACAAACCCTTTTTAGACCTTTCATGAAAGTTTACAAAAAAAAAAATGACAGTGGATTGCTGTCTATGACAAAGCAAGGATGACCAACCAGTCTGGTAAGTTTTAGATCTGTTTGGACTTTCAACAAGGCCTCAACATCCATCTCTTATGCTCCCCCGAGATTACTCAATTAGACAAAATTCCAATTAACTTCTTTTGAATCATTTTAGTCTAAGAAATATTTTCTGCTTTGATTTTGGCTCTGGAAATAGGTTTTCAACCAGAGACATAGATAGAGAAGTTTCATAAATGAACACTGAGCTTGATAAGCAGATAGCTGCTGCCGGGACTCAAGTCGCTGTTGGACAGGGAAACAGACACTGGGCTGAGCCAAGCTTGGCCCTGTCTTTAGGTCCCAGGCTCACTGGCCTTCACAACTTCTGTTCATTTTTACATGGAAAGTCTGCTTTTCACCAATTCACGCCATCTGTTTCGGTTGGCTTCAGTGGCCCCTTACTCTATGACTTTACTATGTGTGAGAATGTCTGTAATGCCCTGTGTTCTAATCTTGAAAGACGGGAAATGTGACAGAGCCCTGGGAGTGTAGCTTTCCTCCAGCCTGAGAAATGGATGTGGCTTGGCTTGCTGGTGATAAGCCTGATTTGAAAAGGCTAAGCAAGAGATGTTCCAAGGAAAATAACCTGTTCTTAATATTAAGGATGGCCACTACAGGGCTCTATTCTGAGAATGGGCAACCTGTCCTTCAAGAAATTACATTCTCTGAAGAGAGGTAAACATAATATCCTCCTGCTGGTTCAGTTTTCGTGTTCTCATATTCATTGTGTATTTCCCAATTTATTGCAGTGCCCAAAAAGTTCAGTTTCAGACCAAAGGCACAGTAGAGTTTTAACAGTGTTAGAAGCTCAAATTAAAATCTTTGGTGAAGCAATGCTACCACCCATTTTAAAGTGAGGCAAATCTAGAACCCATGGGATTCCCTAAAGAGTCAAAATGGCTTTCCCACTGATTGCTAAGTCATATAAGGAAGCCAAGCTGTTGGAATGAAGCTAGTAGGAGAAGTGCATTCTCAAAGGTCTGTGCAATCCAGCCAGGTACTAATAAGAAAGGCCCAGCCGTCAAAAAGTGGGATTCTGAAGCCAGTGACCACATCCATATCCATCCTCCTATAAGAAGCAAATCCCCCATCATGCACACTTGAGATGAGGTTTTCAAGGGGATTTGATAGGTGTGGAAATTGAAAAATGAGCAGCAGCTGCAAGCCCGAGGTCATTACTATTCTCCAGGGTTTGCCTTTTCTAATCTAAGGGGCAGTAGTTTCCATGATTAACTTGCTATTGCTGTCAAGGGTGTAATAAAATCTGGGAAAGAAGAAAACTTTCCCCTCAGTAAGCTGCTCCTATTTTCCTGCCCTTTTCTTTCCTCTAGTGAACATTCTCAATCCCTCCTTTGTATTGTTTCCTTATTTTCAGAAAGAATCTACACTAGAATGAGCCAAAATAGACAATGTCCTCTGTGTGTACCCGCAACTAGAGGATTTCTCTTTCTCGGTTCTAGCAGCAGATTTTTAAGATGGCAGTGCGAAAAGTTTCCTTGTTTCCAAAGGCTATATAATACCAGTTTCAGAACTGAGCACATTTTATTCCATTTTAAAATTCTTTCTCAGTGTATTATATTTGTTTCTTGAGCCATGACAATCAGTTCAATAAAAAAGAGGTTTTCTAGTTGGTTCAATGTATACAAAGAGAAACGGCAGAAGAGGAGAGGAAGACATTTATTTCACAATGACATTTTACTGGTTACTACTGGATTAAGAACTCTTAAGGCTTTAGTTTGGAAATAATCTGACAGAGGCTCAGAGATCATACTGAGGGGTTAAGGCTGACCACATTTCTCAGAAAAGGCCACCAGAACCGAATCTGACACATAGTTCTACCAATTACAATTGCCCAGCTGGAAAATTAATGTGCTTTAAATTTTTTGACAGTATTCAGTGTAACACTAATGACAATGCAGTGATTCCGTCATCATGCATTTATTTCAAAGTATCAGATGCTGGAGTTACAAAGATGGATAAGATATGGTGCCTCTTCATCAGAGGCATAAAGTCAGGTGGAGAGCCACTCACATAGGCTCACTGCTAGAGAGAGTCCCTTTACTGAGTAATGTAAGATGCTCCCAGGAGAGTGGCACAGGGCAATTACACAAGATAGCAAAGGGGGGCAGATGTGCTGAGAGATGCCACATGGGCAAATGGAGGTCCCAAGCTGCATATTGGTTTCACCTAGTAAAAGGCTTCCCTGACAGTGGTGTCTTGAAAAAATATTGGATTATTGTATAGTTTGTTCCTGTTTCCCTGGGTTGGGAGCAAGTCATCAAAGTGTCCACTAACTGATGGAGAGCTAAGTGCTATCCTTGACCTTCCCACTACCCCATCCTGGTTTAAATCTCTGTTGGAACAGAAGGGAAAGTGGCAAAAGGTGGCCATGAACAGAATTAGTCCCAAAAATGTGTGTAGGAATATCCTCAGAATCTGCTACAGGGTTTAAAAGATGGCACAGTGCACTCTGTTTCAGGAGATACAGTCACCATGGAGTGATGCCTGGTGCCACAGATACTAGGCAATAAGAAGAGCTTTGGTGTTTCACTGTCCCCTATATCCATTCTCCCCATCTCTTGAGGTAATAGAACCCCTAGATCTTAAATGGGAAGTGACTGCCCAGAATAAAGACTTTAGTCCTTTCAGTGGATGTGGCCATGCAACCAGCAGTGGGATATGAGAGAGAGTCAGCCATATAACTCCAGGAATGTGTCCCTCAAAGTGGGAGTGGAGGAGCCTGTGCTTCCTTTCCTTTCTTCCATTGTTGGTTTGGAACATGAAGGGGCTGGAGAGTTACCTTGGTGCATGGGATGGGGCTACACCAGAGAGATGAAGAAATGGAAAGTTGTTAGAAGGTGGTCGTAGAGGGCTGTGACCCCATACCTGGCTCTAGACCACCTGTATACAGACTGCTGTGTAAAGAGCAGGGTTGGGGGGAATTTGTCTTGTGTAAGCAAACGTTATTTTGGGTCTCAGTTACACATGATTATGAATGATGGTTACAGGTGGAAAAGAGCCCAATGAAGTACTGACAAAAACAACATCCAGAGAATTGACACTGGCTACATGTAGCACCACAGCCACAACATAACATATTCAATCTGGTTTTCACATTACAAAGAGCTGTCCAATTCTAGTGGTGAAATGAAAGAGCAAATGGAATCAATGATTATTTTCCAGTTAACCATAATCACAATGAAAATCTTACCTTTTTCTTGCTACAGTATATTTGCCATTTTTTCTCAGCTGGAAGTGCAAACATGGCTTCTCTGTGTTTGTCTGTGAGGTCCAGTTCATCCTGAGAAGACAGAAAATAATTAGTGTTTCATAGGATAAACATTATTCCTGTAGGGAACGTTATCAGTATCATCAAGGAAGAAAAAAACAAAAACACCAACACATATTTAAATGAACTTGAAAAAGATCAAGAAGCTAAGTTAGGTATGTTTTTCCATCACGAAGAAAGCATGTCTCTGGCAGGGGGCTAGGCATGAGGCACAGCAAGAGGGATGAGGCACAGCCCTACAGTCACAAAGGTCGGGAAGAGTGGACCAAGCACGGGCAGAATTATCCTGAGCTACTGTCTACTGCTGAGTATGGTCCATTGAGCAGCAAAAGCTGTCAAACTTCAGGAGTTTAGAAATATTGGTCATGTTAAAGATGAGGATTTGCTGGGGATGGCTTCACAAACACTAACAGGCTGGGCCCTGAGAAGGACTTGGACATGAGGAGGGGAGAAACAGACAAAGGCTGAGTGTGGTGACAGACAGTGTGTATGTGGGACAATGGTCAGCTTAAAGGAAGCACTGGGTTTCTGCAAAGGATCATCAGTTTAAAGGTTGGAGAGGTAGGGAGTGAACAGCGGAAAGCTTTAAATGCCAGAGTAAGGAGGTTATTTTCTTGAATGAATTGAGGCAATGAAGTTTTGGGCAAGGCAGTGACTCTCTCATTGCATAAACACTAACTGATATTTACTCAGTACATTATGTGCAGGCATGTTCTCATTTACTGTAGTTCTCACAACAACCCCAAGTGGTCTACTCATTACTACATCCACACTGATACAGCTTGCAAAAATTTAGGCTGAAGATTGGCCACATCAGCTATTCAAGACTGCACACCTAGCAAATAGTGGAGTCGTGTTTTAAGCTTAGAACTGTTGAACTCCAGAGTCCAGATGTTTAGCCTTTCAGATCAGTGTTTGGAAACGTTAACTTTATAGTGGCATACTGCTTAGACTGAACCCTAAAGGAAGGTAATTTATAAATGTTAATAACTAATGGATAACAATAACAGAATCATGAATATAAAGAGCTTAGAAAAAAGTTATTGGTGTTTAACAAGAACTTAATTCACAGTCTTTTATTTTTTTTCTACTTTTACTTTAGGTTCAGGGGTACATGTGCAGGTTTGTTACATAGGTAACTTGCATGTCACTGAGGCTCTGTGTACAAATGATCCCATCACCAAGGTAGTGAGCACAGTACCTGAAAGGTAGCATTCCTGCCAACACCCCCACCACCTTCCCTGTTCAAGTCCCTAGGTTCTATTTTTCCCATCTTTGTGTCCACGTGTCTTCAAAGTTTAGCTCTTACTTATAAGTGAGAACATGTGATATTTCGTTTTCTGTTCCTGGGCTGGTTCACTAAGGATGCTGGCCTCCAGTGGCATACGTGTTGCTGCAAGGGACATGATCTTGTTCCTTTTATGATTGCATAGCATTCCATTATATATATCACATTTTCTTGATCCAGTCCACTGTTGATGAACATCTTGGTTAATTCCATGTCTTTGCTATTGTGAATAGTGCTGCAATGAACATACAAGTGCGTATGTCTTTTTGGGAGAACAATTTATTTTGCTTTGTATATATACCCAATAGTGGGATTGTTGGGTCAAATGCTAGTTCTATTTTAAATTCTTTGAGAAATCTTCACACGGCTTTTCACAGTAGCTGAACTAATTTGCATTCTTACCAACAGTGTATAACTGATCCCTCTTCTCTGTAACCTCACTAGCATCTGTTGTTCTTTGACTTTTAAATAATAGCCATTCTGATGGTATAACATCTCATTGTGGTTTTGATTTGCATTTCTCTAATAATTAGTAATTGATATGATTGGGCTCTGCAACCCCACCCAAATCTCATGTCGAACTGTAATCCCCATGTGTCAGGGGAGGGGCCTGGTGGGAAGTTATTGATTATGGGGGTGGATTCCCCCTCACTGTTTTTGTGATGAGTGAGTTCCTATTAGATCTGATGGTTTAAAAGTGTGTGGTTGGGCCGGGTGTGGTGGCTCATGCCTGTAATCCCAGAATTTTAGGAGGCCGAGGCGGGCAGATCAGGACGTCAGGAGATCAAGACCAGCCTGGACAACATGGTGAAACTCTGTCTCTACTAAAAATACAAAAGATTAGCCGGGTGTGGTGGCACACTCCTGTAGTCCCAGCTACTCAGGAGGCTGAGGGAGGAGAATCGCTTGAACCTGGAAGGTGGAGGTTGCAGTGAGCTGAGATCGTGCCACTGCACTCCAGCCTGGGTGACAGAGCGAGGCTCCATCTCAAAAACAAAAACAAAACAAAACAAAACAAACAAACAAAACAACAGTGTGTGGTACTGCCCCCTTTGCTCTCTCTCTCTCTCTCCTATCATAGGAAAATGTGCTTGCTTCCCCTTCTGCCATGATTGTAAGTTCCCTGAGGCCTCCCAGTCATGCTTCCTGTTAAGCCTGCAGAACTGTGAGTCAATTAAACCTCTTTTCTTAGTAAATTGCCCAGTCTCAGGTAGTTCTTTGCAGTGGTATGAAAACAGAGCAGTACAGTGATTAGCATTTTTTCATATTGGTTGCATGCATGCCTTCTTTTCAGAAGTGTCTCTTAATGTCTTTTGCCCATTTTTTCATTGGGTTGTTTTTTGCTTGTTGATTTCTTGTAGATTCTAGATATTACAACTTTGTCAGATGCATACTTTGCAAATATTTTCTCTGATTCTGTAGGGTGTCTATTTACTCTCTTGACAGTTTCTTTTGCTGTGGAGAAACTGTTTAATCAGGTCCCACTTGTCAATTTTTGTTTTTGTTCCCATTTCTTTTAGAGACTTAGTCAGAAATTCTTTGCTAAAGCTGATGTGCAGAATGGTATTTCCTAGGTTTTCCTCTAGGGTTTTCATTGTTTTAGGTCTTACAGTTAAGTCTTCAATCTATCTTGAGTTAATTTTTGCTTATGTGAAAGAAAGGGGTCCAGTTTCAATCTTCTGCCTATGGCTAGCCAGTTATCCTACCACCATTTATTGAATAGGATGTCCTTTCTCTACTGTTTGTTATTGTCAACTTTGTTAGAGATCAGGTGGTTGTAGGTGTGTGGCTTCATTTCTGGGTTCTCCATGCTGTTCCATTGGTTTATGTGTCTGTTTTTGTACCAGGACCATGATGTTTTGGTTTTTGTAGCCTTGCTGTATAGTTTGAAGTTGGTTGGTGTGATGCCTCTGGCTTTGTTCTTTTTGCTTAGGATTGCTTTGATGGTCCATGCTCCTTTCTGGTTCTATATGAATTTTAGGTTACTTTTTTCTAATTCTGTGAAAAATGACATTGGCAGTTTGACAGGAATAGCATTGACTCTGTAAATTGCTTTGGGCAGTATGGTCATTTTAACAATATTGATTCTTCCTATCCATGAGCAGGGAATGTTTTTCCATTTGTTTATGTTGGCTCTGATTTCTTTCTGCAGTGTAATTCTCATTGTAGAGATCTTTCACTTCCTTGATAAGCATATTCCTAGGTATTTTATTCTTTTTGAAGCTATTGTAAGTGGAATTTTGTTCTTTATGTAGGTCTGAACTCGAATGTTATTGGTGTATAAAATGCTACTGATTTTTTCACATTGGTTTTGCATCCTGTAACTGTACTAAAGTTGTTTATCAGTTCTAGAAACCTTCTGGCAGAGTCTATGGGGTTTTCTAGGTATAGAAACACATCATAAAGAGACACAGTTTGACTTCCTCTCTTATTTTGATGCCTTTTATTTCTTTCTCTTGCTTATTTGCCCTGGCTAGCAATTCCAGTACCATGTTGCATAGAAGTGGTGAGAATGGGCATTCTTGTCTTATTCCAGTTCTCAAAGGGAAGGCTTCCAGCTTTTGTCCATTCAGTATGATGCTGGCTGTGGGTTTGTCATAGATGGCTCTTGCTATTTTGAGGTATGTTCCTTTGATGCCTAATTTGTTGAGGATTTTTTTTAACATGACGGGATGCTGAATTTTATCAAAGGCCTCTTCTGCATCTATAGAGATGATCATAAGGTTTTTATTATTCTGTTTATGTGGTGAATCACATTTATTGATTGGCATATGTTAAACCAACTTTGCATATCAGAAATAAAGCCTACTTGATTGTGGTGAATTAACTTTTTGATGTGCTGCTGGATTTGGTTAGCTAGTACTTTGCTGAGGATTCTTGCATCTGTCTTCATCAGAGATATTAGCCTGAAGTTTTCTTTTTTTTCTTGTGTCTCTGCCAGTCTTTGGTACCAGGGTGATGTTGGTTTTAGAAAGTTAGGGAGGAGTCCCTTCTCCTTGAATTTTTGGAATAATTTCAGTAGGATTGGTACTAGCTCTTCTTCATATATCTGGTAGAATTCAGCTGTGAATCTATCTAGTCCAGGGATTTTTTGGTTGGTAGGTATTTTTTTGTATTACTGATTTAATTTCAGAACTCATTATTGGTCTGTTCGTGACTTAAATTTCTTCCTGGTTCAATCTTGGGAGGCTGTGTGTTTCTAGGAATGTATCCATTTCTTCAACACCTTGTTTGTGTGCGCAGAGGTGTTCGTAGCAGTCTCTAAGGATTTTTTTGTTTGTTTCTGTGGGGTCAGTTGTAATGTTACCTTTGTCATTTCTGACTGTGTTTATTTAGATTTTCTCTGCTTTTTCCTTTATTAATCTAGCTAGCAGTCTATAAATCTTGTTTAATCTTTCCAAGAAACAACTTTTCGTTTTGCTGACTTTTTGTATGAATTTTCACGTCTCAATTTCACTCAGTTTAGCTCTGATTTTGGTTATTTCTTTTCTTCTGCTAGCTTTGGAGTTGGCTTGCTCTTGTTTTTCTAGTTCCTGTAGGTGCATCATTAGGTTAATTTGGATCTAACTTTTTGATGTAGGTGTTTAGCACAACAGACTTTCTTCTTAACACTGCTTTAGCTATGTCCCAAAAATTCTGGTATATTTTGTCTTTGTTGTCATTAATTTCAAGGATTAAAAGAAATTTTTTTAAACTTTTGCCTTAATTTCATTCTTTACCCAAAAGTCTTTCAGGAGCAGGTTGTTTAACTTCCATGTGATTTTTATGGTTTTCATAGATCTTCTTGGTATTGATTTCCATTTTTATTCCATTGTGGTCAAAGAGTGTGATTGGTATGATTTTGATTTTTCTGAATTTGCTGAGATTTGTTTTATGGCTGAATATGTGGTTGATCTTAGAGTATGTGCCATGTGAGATAAGCAAAATATATATTCTGTTGTTGTTGGATGGAGTGTTCTGTAGATGTCTATTAGGTCCAATTGGCCAAGCATTGAGTTTAAGTCTAGAATATCTCTGTTAGTTTTCTGCCTCAATGATCTGTTTAACACTGTTGGTAGGGTGTTGAAGTCCCCCAGTATCACTGTTTGGTTCTCTAAATCTCTTTGTAGGTCTCTAAAATCCTGTTTTATGAATCTGGGTGCTCCAATATTGGGTATGTATATATTTAGGATAGTTAAGTCTTCTTGTTGGATTGGGCCCTTTATCATTATGTAATGCCTTTCTTTGTCCTTTTTGATTATTGTTGGTTTAAAATCTGTTTTATCAGATACAAGAATAGCAACCCCTGTTCTTTTTTGTTTTCCACTTTCCTGACACTTCTTTTACTTTGAGCCTATCAGCACCATTACTTGTGAGATGGGTCTCTTGAAGGCAGCAGACAGTGGGTCTTGGTTCTTTATCCAAATTGTACTCCATGCCTTTTGAGCGGGACATTTAGCCTGTTTACATTCAGAATCCATATTAATATGTGAGGATTTGATCCTTTCATTGTGTTATTAGCTGGTTGTTATGTAGACTTGATTGTATGTGCATATGTAGACTTCATTATCATGGCAGGTATTGTTTTTCATTTCCATATTTAGCACTCCCTTTAGTAGATCTTGTAAGGCAGGTCTAATTGCAACAAGTTCCCTTAGCATTTGCTTGTCTGAAAAGGATTTTGTTTCTCCTTCACTTTATGAAACTTAGTTTTGGCAGGATATGAAATTCTTGGTTGGAATTTCTTTTCTTTAAGGATATTGAAAATAGTCCCCGAATCTCTTCTGGCTTATAAGGTTTCTGCTGAAAGGTCCACTGTTAGCCTGATGGGGTTTCCTTTGTAAGTGACCTTCCCCTTCTCTCTAGCTGCCTTTAAGATTTTTTCTTTTTCATTGACCTTGGAGAATCTGATGACTATGTGTCTTAGGGATGGTTACCCTGCACAGTTTCTCATAGGAGTTCTCTGAATTTCTTCAATTTGCATGTCAACCCCTCTAGTGAGACTGGGGAAATTTTTGTTGACTACATCCTCAAATATATTTTCCAAGTTGCTTGATCTCTCTTTTCTTTCTGAAATGCCAATAAATATAGGCATTCACATAATCCCATATTTTTGAAGTTTCATTCTTTTTTACATTCTTTCATTCTTTATTTTTGTCTGCCTGCGTTACTTCAAAGGAATGGTATTCAAGCTCTGAGATTCCTTCCTCAAATTGGTCTATTCTGTTGTTAATGCTTCCAATTGTATTTTGAAATTCCTGTAGTGATTTTTTTATCTCCAGAAGTTTAGTTTGGTTCTTTCTTAAAAATGATTATTTCATCTTTCAACTCCAGGATCATTTTACTGTTTTCCTTGGATTGGGTTTCAACCTTTTCTTGTATCTAAATGAGCTTCCTTGCCAACAGATTGTGAAATTCTACATCTGACATTTTGGCCATTTCAATAAAATATGTAAATTAAACACAGTAGGATTTAGATCTCCAAGGAATATTTTAAAAGTCCTCCTCTGAATGGCTCTTGCATATATCTGCAGTTCTATAATACTCATGGACATGTAGGCTTAGGATACTGACTTCACATCTTATATTCCTACCTCTATTTAGTCATCAAGTCTTGTTATTTCTTCCCTGAAAAACCTCATTTTTTCCCCTTTGATTTTCCCTTTCATTCTCACTGAAACCACGAACACTTATGTCCTAATAACCTCTCCTTGGCTTCTGGCTATAGCCTCCCAGTGTTCCTCTTTGTCTTTCCAATTCTTCCTGCTGAACATGGCCAGATTTCTCCTAAAGAAGTGGTTCTCAAACATGAGCAAGCATCAGAATCACCAGGACGGTTCCTTAAATCACTTATCCAGCATTTAGGATTGAACAGGGAGGAAAAGGTACAAGAAACTGCATTTTCAGTAAGTTCCCAGGTGTTGCTGCTGGTCCTAATACCACATTTTAGAACCACTGCCTTAAAAATAAAGCACCTGTGCTGTTTTGAGCTCCCAGTTCAAAAAAACTTTATTAGTTCCACATTGCCTGCAAAATTAATTCTCCACTCCTCAGCCTGCCTTTGATGTCTTCCATTTATAATCCCAACTGAGTTTGCCAGGCTTGCTTCTAGTTATCACCTTACACAGTATCTTGTTAACACCCACACCTCCAGTGCCTAGCCATGGCCTAAAATATGTTAGTTCCTTTGGGAAGTTCATGATCTTTTTAAGCCTCTATATCCTCATCTCCAGGAGAGGTACATCATTTCTCTTGCAAGGCTGTTGTGAGGATTGGCAAAATCAACTAAGCATGCAGTAATGCCTGACACAGAGGTGGCAACTGTACTGTTGTTATTTCATCATTTAAACACAAATCAATTGCTACTTTCAAGGGCAAGATAAACAGTTATGTCACTAAAACACACACAGACAGTATTACTCCCTAACCACAAAAACTAGCTATTAAGAATTTCAACACAATGAACAACCAGAGAAGTAATGAGGGATTTTTATAGAAAATTCCATTATGAGGGAACATGTTTAAAATGTTAGAATTTTGGCATACAGCTATTATATATGTGAAGTAATTATTTTTCTTCCTTTTTAATTTCCTGTTATTCATACCTGCACTTAACTATTGATGAATGGGAAAATAATGGTGACATAAATCACTTCTCAACAATCAGGTCAATTATTCAAACAGCTCAATAGTAACTTGCTTAGTTTGGGGGGTAACGTTTGGTTTGTGTGAGAGAGAACTGTGCTATTAGGAGTGCATCCTTTACTCCACTACAGCACAGTTTTTGTTAACTGAGCAGAGGTGTGAAGAAACATGTGATTCCTAAAACCTAGAAATTCAAAGCAAAGGGTTTTAATATTATATGTTTTGCTGTCGCAGGTAGATAACTTCTGCTTCTGCTGAGATGCAGAAATGACCAATTCTGAATTGAAAGAACACATATGAACTAGGAATTAGGGGCAGTTATTTCATGCAGGAAGATAATTTTCATTGAGCAAAAAAAAAATTACTGTAGGGTCTCTGCATATAATTTTGGATTACAGTAAGAAAATGGAAAGGAATAAATGGGTACTGCTAATAGTAATAGCTAACAATTATTGAGCACTTTCTGTGTTCTTAATAGTAGTGTTTTATATTGATGAATATACTGTATCCTTACAACAATCCTATAAAGTAGGTCATATCATTATACTATTTTCTAGAAAACTGATTCAGAGAGGATTAAGTAGCTTGCTCAAGGCAACAAAGCTGGTAAACAGTGGAGGAGGAACTCGAGTCTAGACCGTCTGGTTACACAGCCTGTGTTCTTAACCACAACACTGTTCATTCTGTCAACACAGGTAGGCAAAATCACGACACTGATACAAACATCAAAATGCATCCATCTACTGAGTGTCTCTTAGCAAAAAGAGTGGTGCTTGTTGTCAGATATTCCTGAGTTCCACATCTGGCTTTATGACTTATGTAACCTTGCACAAGTGACTCAGCCTCTGAACTTCAATTTCTTCATCTGAAGACAGAATAGTCATATATTCCTGATAGTCATCTATCAAAAAAATGTTGAATATCTATCCATTAAATTCCAGGCATTGTGATATGTACAGGTTCAAAAAGCTATCATGGAGCTCAATCCTCATGCAGACGGAGGGGAAATCAAACAGTCACACTAACTCAAGAATGATCAACACAATGAACAATCAGGGAAGCAATGAGGGTTTTTTACGGAAAATTCCATTATGAGGGAACATGTTACACACTAAGTTGAGTTCTGAGAGCCCACTTGTTATGGGGAAAGGTGGGACAGTGAAGGCTTTCCCCAGGAAATGTACAGAGCTTAGAGGTAAATAGGAAGTAAAGAGGTAGAAAGCACTGCAGACAATGAATAGCAGCCTTAAAAGCCACTGTGGACTTCTTTATCCTACGAGCAATCTGGATTAGTGGATTCTGAGCAAGGAGAGTTACACAGATTAAATTCGATAATAACTGGGAGAGCCTAGGCACAATGACCAGGGTATAATAATAAGATCCCTATCCCTCCATTCCAAAAGTATCTCTGCTCTGACTCATTTTGATTTCATAATATGGCTGAATCAAGCATGCAAGATTCTAAGAAACTATCACAGCCTTACGAGATCAATCAACACTTACTCACTGTCCTACCCATTCCAGGACCAGGGCCAGACATTATAAAGAATACAAAGATGAATAACAGATCCTGATTTCAAGGAATTTATAATCTAGTTAGGAAGACAAGATGATAGAAAGCTTTACAGGTTCCCATTCTTTCCAAGATAAAGTCCAAATTCCTTAGCAGGTAAAGGCCCCTTCATGACATGGCTTTTGCTGACCTTCCCACCTCCCCTCCTCCTCCTCCTCCTCCAACAGCAGCACCTTCTAGTGATCTGAAAAGCAGGTTAATTTCTCACTGCATGCAAAGTCCAATTAACAAGAGTGAGGTCTGATACAAGGCAAGTGAATTTACTCCAAAGCTAGCTTGGGGAAGGGGCACAAGGTGTCCTGCCTTTAAATATGCCACTTCACCTTTGGAGCAGAAAGCGGACACCTTTATAAGGTAAGGGGGTAGTGAGCAAGGGGTCCCCCTGCTAGCCTGGTGTCTTATCTACCGAACAGTTGAGTTGGTGCCTTTCTGAGCAGAAATAAGTTGTAAAAGTGGCCAAGCCAGCATACTTTTGATATGTCCTCCTGGTAGATGAAAGTCCTAAGGCAATCCCCCAAGGGTGGAAGATCTAACGCTATTCCCTAGAGGTGAACGTTCGATAGCAAGTATGTTTTGGTTTGCAAGTCGACTGTCAACTCTTGCAGAGAAATCTGTCTTGGGGCAGACAGTAGGAAGAACTCATCCTGCAGGAAATGTCTGGTGAGGGGAAGGTGACAGGTTATATTTGCGTTCTGAAGGGCTAATAGGAAACAGGGAACAGAGGGAAAGGGCAGAGGAGGAGAGAAAATAAAAAAAAAATAGTAACTCATGCCCTTTTTCTTAGAAAAAATGATAGCACTTAAAACTATTACCTCTGATCACAAGTTGCCAATTTCTGAAAGTTTGCACATGCTGTTCCCCTTTTCCAAGGGCCCACCATGTCTAAGAGGCAATCCTATTGATACAAGCTTTTACAAGGCATCAGCTATTCCCTCCAGGTAGCCTATCCTGCCTTTCTGGGGATGAGTAGCTCCTCTGTACTTTGTGGAATTTATCACATTGCTATATGTTATTGGTATGTCTGACTCTCATTGTGAACTCATTCCCAAAAGACACGAATTCAATTTGTTCTATTCATCTTTGCATTAGTTGCCAGTACTTAAAAGCAGTCTGGCATAGCAGGAATGAAAAAAAAGGGAAGGTGTGCAGAAAGTAGAGAAGATGGGGAAGCTGGGAGGGAGGAAGGGAAGGGATATTTCAAGATATAGTGAGGATTATTTGATTATTTTATTGCTTAGAGATAGGGTCTCTCTCTGTCATCCAGGCTGGAGTGCAGTGGTGTGATCATAGCTCACTGTAACCTTGACCTCCTGTGCTCAAGCCATCCTCCAACCTCAGCCTCCCAAAGTGCTGAGATTACAGGCATGGGCCACGGCACATGCCGAATGCATTTTAAAGATTAAAACCTATTATTTGAGGTGAAATGCACATACAGTGAAATGCACAGATGTTAGATATACAGTTTTTGAGTTTGGCAAAGGTATACATTGAAGTGATTGTAACACTTAACACCTTAGAATCTAGTGGTACCATCTTATACTCATGTCAGCAATACATGGCAGTTCCAGTTACTCCACATTCTGATCAACACTTGGTGCTGTTTTTTTAAATTTTAGCTTTTCTAGTTTCTGTTAAGTATGATCTCAATGCAGTTTTAGTTTACATTTTCCTAATGACAACTGGTGCTAAATATAACTTTTCACATGTTTACTGGCCATTCATACATGTTCTTTTGTGAAATATCTGTTCAACTCTTTTGCCCATTTTTATTGAGTTACCTGTCTTATTTTTACTGATTTAAAGGAATTCTTTATATATCCTGGAAACATGTCCTTTGTCAGAGGTATATATTAAGAATATTTCTCCTAGTCTGTGGCTTGCCTTCTCATTTTGTTAATATTTTGATCACCACGTGTTTTTTTAAATTTTAATGAAGTCTAATCTATCAATTTTTAAAATATAGTTAATGATTGTAAATCTTCTCTAAGAAATTCTACAACTTACAGGTAAAAAAAAAATTGTATGGTTTCTTCTGGAAGCTGTACGGTTTTAGTTTTAGCTTCTATGTTTGAATCTCCAGTCCCTCTCACAGACCCTACTTCTGGATAACACACAGTATTTCTTTAGTTACAAAACAGCTTGATTGTTTTTGCCTTGTCTCTTCTTACTATGCATATTCATTTAGATAGGCTGCCGGGCAAGAAGAGCAATGAAACCAAAGTTGATGCGAGAAGGAAAAAATAATGGATACAAAACAATTTGAAAATCATTCTTCAAATTACTTCAAGGTCATATTTCAGGAGATTTTTCATTTTGGTAATTAAATACTAAGGGAAGCATTCATGAAAAATAACGCAATTAGTATCACTGTATCTCAATAGTATCTCTTTATATGAATTTCTTAGAAAAAGTAGATCTACAGAGGCAGAAAGCGGATGATTGTCTGGGGCTAGAGGCAAGGGCAGGGATGACTGCAAATGGGCACAAGGGGAGATTGGGTGCTGGAAGTGTTATAAACTGGCGGTGCTGGTTAACAACTATAAACATTTATTAAAATTCAAACTGTACAATTACAAGAGGTGAATTCTAAAACATATAAATTATCCCTCAATAAAGCTGTCAAAAAAAAAAAAAAATCAAGCCTGCTTGTTGGAGCCCCAGGAAAACAAACAAAAAATTCTATATAGACAAAGTAGAAAAAATACAGCCTTGTACATACATAGTAAGAAAAGAAAATTCTGTTTGAACATTAGATAAACCAAGGAGTTGGCTTAAAAGAGAAACTGATTGGAAAGAAGTGTATGAAGAAGGAGGAAAGAAAACTGGGTACCCCTTTAAAGTAAGTAGCTCAATCTGGGAAATGTTACAGTTTCAGACACAGCATTCCTTTGAAATTAAAGATCACTTCCTTAAAATATCCTTATCCTTTCTTTGAAAGTTACATAAATTATATTAGTGTGTATTCCATTTAGGCCAAGCAACAGGCAATGTTTCTCCCAAGGTCCCTTAGTAATTAAGTGATATGTTAATATTAACAAGAAGTCCTTAAGAACCTTTTCAGTTTTTTCTGTTTTTCCCAATACTGGCTCTACAGAAAAGTATAGTAGTGCCCTCTTATTCTCTGAATTCTGAATTCGCTTTCTGCCATTTCAGTTCCCTCTAGCCAACTGTGGTCCAAAAGTATAAATTAAGAATTCTAAAAGAATAAATTCCAGAAATAAAAAATTTCGAAGTTTAAAATTGTGTGTCATTCTGGGTATTGTGATGAAATCTCACTTAGTCCTGCGCAGGCCATGAATCACCCTTTGTCCAGCATATTCGGGCTGTATACATTCCTTGCTTGTTAGTCACGAATATCTAACCATCAGCATCCTCATGGTTCCATGATCTAGGTTCACCCGCAGCAGATGATCTTCCTCCTGACATTTCATCTCCAGGTCAATAGTAGGCTAACACTACCTCGTGATGCCTATGTCATTCACCTCACTTCATCTGATCACACAGGCATTTTATCATTTCACATCATCACCAAAAGAAGGGTGAGTACAGTAAGACATTTTAAGAGAGGGGGAGACCACATTCACATTAACATTTATTACAGCCTATTGTTACAACTGTTCTATTTTATTATTAGTTATTGTTGTTAATCCCTTACTATGCCTAATTTATAAAGTTTAACATAGATATGTATGTATAGGAAAAAAAAACATAGTATATATAGAGTTCAGTACTATCTGTGGTTTCAGGCATCCACAGGGGAGGGGAGGGTTTTAGATGGGCCATATCCCCTGCTCGTAAGGGAGGACTACTATGCCAGATCATCTGTGAGTTAACAGCCAGGTTTTTCACTATGATTACAAACAGATGTAATTACTCAAACCCCAGGAAGCACCCTAGTTGAGTGTAGAATCTAAATCTTACTACATCTTAGACTTGGGTGGCCGAGCTCCTTTCATTGGTCACAGAATTTTTTTTTCATGTTATTCTTTATGGATAGTTTTAAAAGTCAAAGGAAAATGATTAAGCAAGAGATAAAAGGAGAAATCTTTGCATCAAGCATCATGCCTCTCCAGAGAAAGTTTTAGTTTCTCAAAAACTAAAACCAACAGATTAAAAGGCTTTTCTTCTTGGAGATGATATTAATTATACTTTTATATATTTATATATTTTACATATTTATAATATTTTGGAGAAAAGATTTTTATTATTAAGAAGAAAGGACCTCTGAGGGAAGCCCAGCTGTGGGAACTAAAGTTCTAGGCTTCATCCGTAACAAAGTGCATTATTAAGCTCCACTTCTAAGAGATTCTGTACAAAGAAACCTTACCAATTCCACACTGTAGAATAAGCAGGCAGGTCTATAGAGAAACCTACATAAATTAGAAAACAATTGGCATGGTACAAATCAATCGAAGGAAATTGATTCATTTGCTAGATAAAGCAAGGGAAGGAATTTTGAAATAATATACAATAAGGGTCTTGAATGAGTTTAAAGACTAACACTTTGGAAGAAAAAGCTCTTTTCAGAGATTTTAGCTAAACTGAAATATGGGATCATTTATAAAACCTCTAAAGCAATATCTAAAGCATTTATTATTTGAAAATCTACCTAATCAATAGATTTCAATGAGATAAAATACAAGTTTTTGGCTAATAAGAGAAGTCACTAAGAAATTCAGGATATCTATTTCTAATGAGTTAACTAACTCTTTACATACATACAAATATATATTTAGATAAGGTCTGAGGACACTCAAATAATGTTTGAGGTGGGGGAATGGGCAGGGGGACTAAGAAAAACGAGAGAAAGCAGCTAAGACAGGCCCTTGAGGTTAGCCTGCCAATCAACTTGCTATTTGTATGTGACTGTGTTTGGGGGTTTAGTTTTTTGTTTTCTTTTGTTTTGCTTTTTAATGGTCCTTGATAAGGTACCTGTCCATCTGACTCAATGTACAGAGTTCACAGAATTACCAACCATTTTCTTACTCAGACAAGTCTAACTTTTATTTTTCATATTAGATACCTCTGATATTTGTCCAGAATAAACAGGCCCAATTCACCTATCCTAACTCCACCCAGAAAGCGTTTCCCACAAGCCCAGCAGGCCGCAAGCCTTCAGTTCATCTCAAGGATACACTCAACATTAGCAGTGCCTTTTCTGAGTTTAACCCTCTCCTCCCACCCCACAACTCAACACTACCAGAAATAAGTTAAGCCCCTGGAGAGGCACCTGAGCAGACCTCAAGTCACATGACATGGTGATAGTACAACATCAAGGGGAAGAAGCTGTGACCTAAAGACACATGACGTGGTGATAAGTACAACACGAAAAGGAAGAAGCTAATGGCAGATTGAAGGGTGATGCTTTGGCAGCAAACAAACAGAAAACGTTTTTATAAAGTGCATGGAGAAAATGTACTATTAAGCTATGATAATTCATTAAATATATAAACATCCAGCCCCATTACAGCAAATGACCATCTCATCTGGGAATCATGAATTGCCAAAGAAGCACTTAAAATTTAACCACAATGACCCTGAGAATAATATTTTAGTATGATGGTGGTTAGAAATCTGAAAGCTAGATAAGATTTTTGTCAGTTTCCATAGAGGTGCATTCAGTGAATTATTACCTGCTCCCAACCAGTCAGGAAAAACAGAAATGGAAAACAAGAGAGAGCTTTAAGCCCTAAAAGGGATTGGTAAACACAGAGAACAAACCTTGGAGGTTTTCAGCCTGTAAAATTTCTGCCAATATTCTTAGTCATTACATGAAATACCACAATATGACTCACCACCACCTACACAGTAATATTCTCTGTGTCTGATAGACATGTTTTCATTCGATACATAAAAATAAGTGAGAAACACCACAAGCAAAGGCTAATAGAAATAATTTCTAGTTTCTCACTACCAATGGTTAAGTGTTTTTTACACTATTTCCTTTTTTCTCTTAATAGCAAGCAATGCAAACTATATTCAGTTGGCTAGACAAAGTCTGCAGCTAAACACATAGGCTTTTTATTCAGCTTTTTTACTGTTAAACTAGAAACTCATTAGAGTGACTTCAAGTTTTAATAGTCTGCATCACCAGCAGTTTTCTGGTAATCTAAAATAAACTTTTTTCTAAACATGTTAGAATCATCTCCAAATATCCACCCAAATTTCCAGTATTTACACCTATAATCTAGTACAACTTCAGTTGACAAGTCTTACTAAATTTTTTTTTTTAACTTTTAAGTTCAGGGGTACACGTGCAGGTTTGTTGTATAGGTAAACTTGTATTACAGGGTTTGTTGTACAGATGATTTCATCACCCAGCTATTAAACCTAGTACCCATAGTTATTTTTTCTGATCCTCTCCCTCCTCCCACCCTCCACCTTCTGACAAGCCCCAGTGTCTGTTGTTCCTGAAAGAGAGAATTTCTAAGCGTGTTTTCCTAATTGAATGGAAGTATTTCATCTCCAGGGATACAGCACCAGCTGTAAAGTGACAGACAAGAAAGGTACCCTAAGTCCCTGTGGGCGACCAACCACGAAGCCAAGTTCCACACATGGCCACCTCCTTCGATAGCACCAGCACTGTGCTCTTGCCGGCCCAGGCCCCTCCCACACCCTCAAGAGGCTTGTTTGGCTGCTCATCTGACACTTTAAAGCTTTAATTGGGTCAAAAGACAATCTAGCACAATAAGTCTTCCCACATTGGAGCTATTTATTTTACCACGTAATATACAGTACAGAGACTTTTAAAGAGAAAGAATTATTTCTTAAACATTATCACTCTTATCCTTTTAATCTGCTAACTTTCATGCCAGCCACTTTGATGTCCCCATTGTAACTAACATTTTAATGAGAAGGAAGAGTAAAACAGGATGACAGCAGGTGGATAGGGTGCAGGCAGAATATAAGAATCAGCCCAAACTTATCACCACTATGAGAATATTAAAATACAAACCCAACTGCTGCAGGATTCCAGTTATTAATTCATGCATGCATGCATACATTCACTCAAATACTTATTGTGCATCTCATGTGTTATGCTTCAGTAATCAGTTATACATCCATTAATTCAGGCCACAAACATTCATTGAGCACCTACTCTGGACCAAGCACTGCCCTAGGCCCCCAGGATCCTAAATGTGAGAAAGTCAGATATAATACCTGAGCCATTCTGCTCTCTGAAGGTGCAAAGGTGCATATATATATAGTGGATTAACACAATGAGTTATTCATATGAGAAAAAACTCAAACTATCTGATTGTTGAAAAGATGGCAAAAGATTCTGACTTCTCCTTCTACATCCAAGAAAAGCCCATTTTTCCTGAAAACAACTCATATTTATGTTATATATATATATATATATAACATAAATATATATCAAATATATATACATGTCACATATATATTCTGAGTTTTGAGTTATTTGGCTTAATTTAGTTCTTAAATATTGCACTGAGTAATGAAATAAACAGCTAACTGCTTTTGGATCTTGCCAACAAATTCATTTAAAACTGAACACAAGAAAAATATTGCAACTTTTTTAGGAATCTGGTTTGCCAAGGAACAAAAATTCTAGCTGTTCATCCATAAGCCCGAAAATCATAACTAAAAGATATAGCTGGTCACTGAGCTCTTGTAACACGCACCAAGAACAGCTTGAAATTCCAGAGGAATTCTGGGAATTGAAGGTTGGGGTGGGGAAGATTCCAGACACAGCGAGTAAAAATATTCAAGGACTGTTCAGACCTGAAAAACACCATCCATGGTATTGAGCAATTACCTCCCAAAGGCCATGTTACGTGTGTTTTCTGAGAGCAAACGATGGTGACTAGATAATTCCCAGAGCATCAAGATATATTCTTATGTACAGTTAATTGCACAAACTACCAGATCCTTCTAGCCATTACTGAAACACATTTTTTAAATTACGCTTAAAAGCTCGCCTAAACCACACTACTTATAAAGATCAAATTATTCCTCTAGCCTTTTGACACCTGTATTGGCTTATATGAGGACACATAGAGAATGGGAATGTCAGTATACTATATCGACTTTGTATAATTTGTACATGGTAGTATAAGGACTAAGTTAAATAGTCAGATTTTAAATTGTAGCCAAAAGCTAAGTAGGTCCATACTATCCAGGGTCTCTTTGGGATTCATTTTAATAAAAATCATCAGGACCAAGAGGATCCATAGCCATTTTGTCAACAGCATTATTAATTCAGAGATAGTTTTATAGTATAGTATTTCTATTTAAAAACAACGTTTTCATGTTTCTTTCCTCCACCTCTTCATGCCCCCACATTTCAGTCTCCTTGATCTAATATTAAGATATAAGAAGCATCCAGAAATAAATGATAATTGAAATGGTAACAAAATATTTAATATGAAGTTGAAGTCCAAATTTAACAGCCTGTAGGAAAGGACATTTGGAATGATCTTGGTAAGATAAAATATACATTTAGAATTAGAAGGAATAAAATGGTTTTATGGTCATACCTTAAGCTTTACTGGATGTGTTTAATGAATCAGAGGATTAGAAGGAAACTTAAGAAATCATATTGACCATTTTACTGTCTCTAAGCAGACGGGACTTCAACCAGTACAAAGAAATGTATAATGCCACTGAAATGAGAGTCTACTGCCAACCCTACTGTTTTAGGAACAAAGCAATGTTCTATTCAGAAGTACAGTAGATATCAGCAAGCAAAACCACTTATGTCAACATCAGCCTACATCATAAACCATCAGTTGTTCTCAGGGCCAAAATAACTGATCAAGTCCTGGATATGAGATCATTTTCTGTCACCTTTAAATTGACTGTATCTTGGCAGCAGTTCACATTTACTCCATAGGAATTTTAGCACTGCACACCTTTAAGCCCATATCTACATTCCAACTATTCTTTGTGATATACTGCATATCTTCCAACTGTTCTGAGCATTTTCCTACAGCATCATCAAAAAATGCTACACTGTCAAAGGAAGATCTCTCTCCCTCCCTCTCTCCTACATACATACACACATACATATGTGTGTGTGTGTGTGTGTGTGTCTGTGTATATATATATATATTTTTTTTTTGAGACAGTCTTGCTCTGCTGCCCAGGCTGGAGTGCAGTGGCCCATCCTCAGCTCACTGCAACCTCCACCTCCCAAGGTTCAAACGATTCTCGTGCCTCAGCCTCCTGAGTAGCTGGGGTTACAGGCATGTGCCACCACATCTGGCTAATTTTATTAACAGTAAAGATGGGGTTTCACCGTGTTGGCCAGGCTGGTCTCAAACTCCTGGCCTCAAGTCATCTGCCCGCCTTAGTCTCCCAAAGTGCTGGGATTACAGGTGTGAGCCACTGTGCCTGGCCAGCCACTGCACGCAGCCAATATATTTTAATTCTCTGTCAACTGATTGTTTCCTTTAGCTAAACAAAACTTTTCTCTTTTTAAGCTTTATAGGTTTGTCAAATAAAACCAACTTTTAATCTCATGGAAACAGAACAATTTTAGTATCAATTCCCTCAAATTTTGGCTTCCAGATAACTGAATACTTTGACACTATTGTAGACATGTATCTTTGAAGTCTTATACAGTCTGATTTTCTCTGCGTTAACTACAGAGCAATCCTTTATACTCTAATAAAGAAACAATAGATTAAAACTACGACTCTTTACAACCAGTTTTTTTTTTTTCCTTCCATCAGTTTATAATGGAATGTTCCTATTAACGCAATTCTTTTGTCTTTCTTGGGGACAAGCAACTGAATAGCTCCTGTAGGTTACTTTCTATTGTTAGTCATGGTCTTCACTTATAAGGCAAGTTTTAAAAATAAAGAGATAAAAAATGTTGAAACTTTTCATTGATTTTGGTAACAATAGACGTACTTTATTCTTAAAGGCAGCTTAAAATAAGCCTCTGTCATAAGAGAAATTATGCTGACAGCCTGAGAAAAGGAGTAACAATTCACAAGGCTGGTAGAAGAACAAAATGTGTACCCTGGTAAATCCTTAGGACTCATTTGGGTTCCTGTAGCTCCTTTCATATCAAAATGACTTCAGAATATATGAAAAATGAAGAGATTACTGATGTAGGTTCCCAAGTGAATTCATTTGGCACAACTTACCTTGACTGTGAATTTATCTAAATCTGACATATCATCTAAATTCTCTCATTTCTACTATCTTCATTTCTCAAATTCTATGCTGATGATTAATCCTGCGAAAGTCCTCAGTACTTAATAATATAGGCCTATAGTAATTATATTTATGATTATATTTTGATGGTATAAATCTTATCCTACAGTATCCACCATCACTACCTTCTCATTGGGATTTTAGTTTTCCTTTTAAATTTTCTCGGTAGTATAAATAGTGGTTTTCTGACTAGTGATGAATTTCACAACAAGTTTCTTCAAAATATTTTACATTTCCTGGAAGGCACAGCACTCTATTATCCTCAAACATTAGACCCACTGGCCTAATAAATGGAAGTCTGAGAATTGGATTTGAAAGAAGGCAGATTAACCAGAAAATAGTATAAAATGGAATTGGAAACATTTCAGGCTTAGAAAAACTTGGGTTCATACTGCATATTATTTCCAACTAGCCACAAATTCACAGTGATGTAATGTATTAGAAATGAAAGCTCTCCTCTAAAACTATGAAATGGATTCCAAATATGTGTGCTGTAAGAGGTGAGACTGACTATAATACACTTCAAAAATAATAACCAGACTTGTTTTAAACCTGGATTTTTTACCTAAAATCTCACACAGGAAAATCAGTTGGACATTTTGCATGTTTCACCCATTAAAAAAGCTGATGGTCACAGAAACAGAAACTGTGAGAAAGACACCCCAATTCCAATACCACTGTTGCTGTGAAATATTCTGTAGGAAACTCTTATTCTTGGGGTATGCAGAAGTCTATTGCAGGGGGGCTCCTGGTAATTCTCTTTGTCCTATTCTATTTCAAAATTCAAGTAGCCAGAGGAGGTGCATGTTGTAACAAAGAGGCACCTCACCTCAACTACTGAGCTCAAAGGAAAACATATTCAGAATTGCTATGGTTCGGATGTGTGTTCCCCTCCAAATCTCATGTTGAAATCTGATCCCCAATATTGGAGGTGGGGCCTAACGGGAAGTGTTTGGGTCATGGGGGAGGATCCCTCATAAATAGATTAATTTCCTCTCTCCAGGTTACTGAGTTCTAGCTCCATTAGTTCCCTGAAGAGCTGGTTGTTAAAAAGAGCCTAGCACCTGCCATCCCACCACCATTGCTTCTCTGGCCACGTGATCTCTGCACATGCAGGCTCTTCTTTGCCTCCACCATGAGTGGAAGCAGGCTGAGGCCCTCACCAGATGCAGATGCTCAATCTTGGGCCTTCCAACCATGAGAACAATGAGCCATAATTTTTTTCTTTATAAATTACCCAGCCTCAGGTATTCCCTTTAGCAACATAAAATGGATTAAGATAAGAATCTACCCAGGGATACATGACACCTATCACGAAACTTACCAACACCTCACAAATACTGAACAGAACCATGGTTATTTCTGTAAATTTAACCAGATAGCAAAATATTTTGATGTACTTCACTGTATTTGGTTCACTGAAAAAATCTGTAAGCAAACAGAGGCACTTTTCTCTGGTTCAAGGAATAATTTGATATATATGTTTAAGTCAACAATATAACCATCCCCAGCACACCTTTCCCAGGCTCGTCTCTCAGAATCTCCAATCCCTCTAGCTTCCTGTTTTTTATGCGTCATCTAAACTGAACTTCTTTCAGTTACCTGAGCCTTCCATGCCTTCTCTCACTCTCTAGCACTTATACATGCTCTTCTCACTGTCTGTAACACTCTTTTCTTTCCTTTGTGCCTGCATGATTCCTTCTTGTTTTTCATGTCTCACATTAAATGTCACTTCCCTGAGGAAGCCTTCCAAGACCCTTCACACTAGGTTAGGTAATCATGGGGGTAGGTGTTAGTGAACAGCACCCTCCTTCCCCAGCAAGACTAGAATTCACTGAGACCTAAGCTAAGGAATCAAGCCAATAGAAATCAAAATGCCCTTCGTTTTACTCATGTAAGCTGCGCTGGAGAACCCAACTTTCATCTGCAGATAAGTGGGGTCTGCAGAAATTTAATGCTGAGTTATGTAGATGTTTATCCACTGTCCCACGGGGCAGCTGGACAACTGCAGAGCTCCCCAAAGGGTCTCATTCCTGTATAATGTATGGCACCAAGAAACACAATGTGTTTTCTCAAAGCACGTTGACTGTTTACAGAGAGGGACTGAGCTGTGCATGTTCCCAAGAGGAGTAAGGAGCTGGAAGAGAGGCCGGGAATGTGATTCCAATGAAATCTCCCTCCTCATGAAAAAGGGAATAAAGCTTCCTCCCAGACAAAATGTACTGCTTGAGCGGCACTCCCATAGCACTTGATCACTAGATTGCACATTTAGTTGCCTGTCTTTTCTGCTAGACCTTCAGCTCCACAACATCATCAAGGACAGGACCATGTGTCTTTCGCTCACCAGTTACCTCAGGATTAGCAGACACAGGCTCTTAACATGCACACATCAAAATAAACGATCAGTCGATTAATGACTCATTCTTCTGTTCATTCCAAGGGAAATCGTCTATTGCTAATATAAAAAAGTTCCTTGAATAAAGACGATTTATAGAGTTGTCATGCTTAGGACTCTTTGGATAGGTTGGTTGAGATAATTTAAGACTTTTAAAAACCTGTAGAAAAGAATATTACTGAATCTGTTTTCAATAGGTGAGTGTTATTCATATTGGTTATATTTCTTTATTTTGACTGAGGCAGAGAGCACAGAGGAAGACTGGGAGAGGGGAGGAGGTAGAGGTGAGAGGGAGAGGAAAAAGTAAAAAAGAATTGATTCTCAAAAGGTATAAAATATATGGTTAGCAGAGATTAAACAGACTCTTAACTTAGGTTTTATTTGTAAATATCCCAAATAACTTAAAAATTGTTAGCAGGGAGACTATTTCTATTTGACAACTCACACACACACAATTCCCGAGTTATTTTGTCCTCAGTTCTTCAGGAGCTATAGAACAGCTTTAAAAGCAGTTGTCTTATCAGTTGGTAGGGGGTGAATAAGAACAAGTGTTGGCAAAGATGTGGAGAAACTGGAACCCTCATACACTGCTGGTGGAGATGTAAAATGGTGCAGTCACTTTGAAACAGTCTGAAAGTTTCTCAAAAGTTCAACACAGTGTTACCATATGACCCAGTTAATTCCGCTCCTACATATATACTCGCAAGAATTAAAACATGTATCGATGCAAAACTTACATATGGATATTTATAGCAGCTTTATTCACAGGAGCCAAAAACTGGCAACAGCCCAAATGTCCATCAATGATGAATGGATAAAATGATGAATGGATAAAAAATGTGGCAGGGGCCAGGCGCGGTGGCTCACGCCTGTCATCCCAGCACTTTGGGAGGCTGAGGTGGGTGGATCACAAGGTCAGGAGTTCGAGACCAGCCTGACCAACATGGCAAAACCTCATCTCTAAAAAAAAAAATACAAAAATAGCTGGGCACATTGGTGCGTGCTCGTAGTCCCAGCTACTCGGGAGGCTGAGGCAAAATAATCGCTTGAACCTGGGAAGCGGAGGTTGCAGTGAGCCGAGATCGCACCACTGCACTCCAGCCTGGGTAACAGAATGAGACTCTGTCTAAAAAAAAAAAAAAAAAAAAAAAAAAAAAAGGGTATATCCACATAATGGAATATTATTAGGCAAGAAAAAGGAATGAAGTACTGGTACATGCTCTAAGGATGAACCTTGAAAACACTCTGTGAAGTCAAAGAAGCCAGTCACAGAGGACCACATATTGTATACTTCCATTTATATGAGCTATCCAGAGTAGCCAAATTCTCAGAGACACAAAGAAGATTATTGTTTGCTAGGGGATGTTGGGGTTAGGCATGAATGAGGAGTGATGGTTTATGGATTTGGAGGTTACATGCTAGGGTGATTGCTAAAAGTGATTTTGGTAATGGTTGCACGATTCTATTAATATACTAAAAGCCACTGAATTGCACACTTTACATAGGTGAATTATATATGAATTATTTCTCAATAAAGCTGTTTTTGTTTTTTGTTTTTTTAAGTTAAGCAGGATGAGACTAGAAAGACAATGCTAAGTCCTGAGGTAGGACTAATTCTGATTCCCCTGCCTACAGCAGGGAGCCTACTAGAGAACAAGGTGCTCCATGCCGCCCACCTTCTTTAAAGATTCACGTGGCTGACCTCCTATTGAGGCTTGCTTTATTAATGAGGTGATACAGTTGCAGTAATCAATTCTGAAAGAAATCTACTTGGTATCACTTTTAAAAACATCACATGAGTGACTCATCAGATGAGGCAAAGGAAACTAGCTTACAACAACTAGCTCTGATGAGATGCTTTCTAACAGATACAGAGGTAAGATGGTCTGCAAGTTAGGATCCACAGTGGCCCGCTCATACCAGGGCAGATTTACTTTCAAGAAAAGGAAAAACTGAAATATTTGCTTAGAGTGTTGTGTCTAGAAGACACTAGAATTATCTCTCATCCCTCTTGCAGTATTAGTCTGTGGGGTGTAAATCATCTATTAGGTGCCAGACTTTTTAAAGTTTATCTTCTTTCACCTCTACACCAACCCTATCAGCAAGATGGTATTACCTCCATTTTATAGGTAAGGAAACAACTAAAATTCAAACAGAAATAATCTTAAAGGGAGATTTCCTAGGCTACAGAGCTGGCATTTGGGAAAAGTATTTGACTCCAGAGACCAGGCACTGTCCACCACCACATGTGGCCTCCCTCTGCTGTACCAGACCAGAGGCAGAATTGCTTCAGCTACTACTCAAGAGAACCTGGGGAAGAGGCTTGCAGCAGCTTTGAGCCTACCTCTCTTGGCCAGGCCACCCCTGACAATTGGATAGATTTGTGGTCTTAGTCCTTGAAGTCAAGAGTAGACAAAAATTCATCCTTCACTTACCAGGACAGATACAAACCTCAAGATAATTTGTTTTCCAATGGTTTCAGCTTAAAGTTCTGGTTTGGCATTGGCTTTCTCACAACTAGCAGCTGTAGGCAATTTTCACACAGAATAGAGACATCAATAAGGCAGAGAGAGTAGAATTTTCTCCCTTATGGATACAGAACAATGAGCTGTCTTCAAGATGTACATGAAGCTGCCACCACACGGGCTCCTCGTTCTCATTTTGGGAGACTGACAGAATATGACTGAAAGGACTGTAGATGTGGAATGCTTTGAGGGTGCCAGCTCTGCCTACCAGCTCTACTACCACTGAGGGCAGTCATTAGCTATCAGCAACACCTATGTCCTTTGGTTGACTTTTTTTTTCCTTTTTTAATCCAAACACCAACTTGAACCAGAGACTTTCAGTTTTAAAACATTTTAAGTAGGAAACCCTGCCTGTCAATGCATCATTATTGCCCTTCTTGATTGCTGTCTTGGGAGATGATTCACTGCCCCTCCCTAGAAGAGGACTATGTGTCATCTGCCTGCCCTATGACCTCAGGCTTGGCCACATGACTTGTGGTACCAGTCTCTACAGAAGAATGATGCCTCCTTACATGCAAACTCAGGTGTGGCCATGTGATCTGCACTGGCCAATGAAATGTGGGCACAAGTGACACCTGTTATTTCCAAGCATAAGCTTAGAGCCTATGAGTGGTTTGCCGGGTTTGCCTTTCCTCCTCCACCCTGCCTGGGTATTGGACAGAAGACAGGAAGGAACAGAACTACAGCAGACCCACAGTAGACACACAGCACAGCAAGCAATAAGCCTCCGCTGTTGTAACCACTGGGGTTTTGCTATCACAGCATAACCTAGTTTAAGATGACTGAGACAGTCATTAACATGGATCCCCCCAACTTTTCTTCTCACCTTCAATTCCTGCTGACAGCTCACTTCCTCCATAAAGTCTTCCCTAACCACCTTCCTCATCTCCTTGACCCACACTGCACAACACATATTACACACACAGGTAATTTGTGATTATTCTTTTGGTGCCATTATACCTTCTTCATAATGGATCTCCTTCTACTACTGTCAGATCTTTGGGGGGCAGGTTCTGGATTTCTATTTCAAACTTCCTTGTTAACACCTGCAACAGAGTTCTTCATGCAGTGGAGATTAGGGAAGGAAGAGATTCCTTAAACACTGAAAATATTCAAGATCATAAAGTGTAAGTACACTGGTAGGAGTCATCTTTCCATTTTCCCTACCAACTCTGGTTGGTAATAGGCCCATCGCTCCATGCAGGAGACCAGAAATCAAACATCAGCTTCATAACCTCTCTCATATTGGCTTATCTTTCTGCTTTATAAATGAATTCTGGTCTATAAGAGTTGGAGTGACATGATCAGTTCAGATATTACCCAAGGAGAACACTAACGCAGCCTACAGTATGTCCTTGACCAAAGAATCATGCAAAATGAATAGTATTCTCTAGTGTCTGTTGAACAATATAAATGGTCCGTTTAGAACTAACTCCATTACAAATGAGATCATGTCCTTTACAGGAACATGGATGGAGCTGGAAGCCGTTATCCTCAGCAAACTAATGCACGAACAGAAAACCAAACACCACGTGTTCTCACCAATAAGTGGGAGCTGAATGATGAGAACACATGGACACATGGGGGGAAGAAACAGACACTGGGGCATGTGGCAGGAGGCAGGGGGATGGTGGAGTGGGGAGAGTATCAGGAAGAACAGCTAATGGACGCCGGGCCTAATACCTAGGTGATGGGATGGATGATCTGTGCAGCAAACCACCATGGCACACGTTCACTTATGTAACAAACCTGCACATCCTGCATATGTACCCCAGAACTTAAAATAAAAGTTGAAGAAAAAAAAAATTAGAACTAATTCCATTACAAAATGCCAGTGGTGATCAAGGCAGGATACAGTATTCATGTAACATTTATTAAGCATGTTTAAAGGCCAGGGAGTAGGCCACTCCCACTCTGTACTGTTCTCACTGAAACATTGTATCAAACCTAGAAGAAGATGTTTTTTTCCTTCAGAAAACAGGAACAGAGAAATAACATGATTTTTTACAATTATGAAGATAAAGTCAAAGCAGTGATTTGAACAAAAGTCTTCCTAATTCCTATGCTAACACCCCTTTAAACTATGCCATAATATCTTCTGAAATACAGAATAGAAACACCACTTGATGCTTGAAAAGCTAAGCTGAAGAGTGTACTTACATCTCTTGATGAATGGGTCCTGCACTAGATGCATCCTTCATTTCAGTATACTTGATTCTAAAATATGATAGTATCTATAAAAAGATTCCCACAGAAGTTATTATTCTAATCCTATCATTAGGCTAAATAATGATGCTGTACTGAAGTAACAATGTCTTTCACCAAAGGATCAATGACAGGATGGGAAGTATGACTAATTTTTTAAAAATACATTAATACTGTACATTTGGTGTGGGGGTAGGGGAGCATTAGGGAATCCCAATAGGTGTGAAGTAAATGAAGGAATTATTTAGCATAATGTATAGACTAAGGATTGGGACGGAGACAAATTAGGACGGGCAACTTAAGATGCAGTACTGTCACATATTTGAAGAACTGAAGGTCTAAATCCCTCCACCCACTTAAAGCACCAGCAAAGCACTTGGATGTAGTAATACTACCCTCTTCTAACTCTTCCTTCTCCACAGGTTTAGTGCTGACAGTGAGGGTGCAGACATAAAGGTGAATGGGGGCCATTTCACTGAAAAGGAAGAGTCCATGTCAAACCAAACCAACTCATTCACATCCTCTCCTCTTCTCCTTCCCTGGCTCCCCACCAATGCCAGGATAGAAAACTGGGACTCACCACCAGTTCACTGAACATGACATCCAGCTCCTCCACAGGGGGCATGGGCAATGCTGGCTCCATGGTCTGAAGCGCAAAGTTGCTATCGTTTCGCAGCCGATACGTGATTTCTGGGTGATCATTATTTCGGAAACAGCAAAAGATGAATGAAATACCTCTTCCACCTCTCTTTCTTGGGGCCATGGCTGAATTCTGTTCTATTTCTTGATGTGACTAAACTCTGCAAAAAGAGGATATGACATGGTTAAGAGTACAGGAACAGACAAAATGATTTTTAAAAGGCCAGACCAACTCAAGAAACAGCTCCGTGTGCTGAAGGCATTGTGTGCGCCCTGCAGGGCACAGAGAGAACAACACCGAGTGGGTTTGGAGTCCACTTGGAAAGAGAACACACACCCTTCTATTCATTTGTTGACTGTTTCCTGCAATAACTGCTGAGCGAACAGGACAACTCCAGCCACTCTCCCGACAACATACACTCTAATTACACTGAGCTACTGTCTGTTCTTTGTACATCACATTCCCTTTCCTGCCGACCTAGTTTGTTCTTGTTACTCTTCTTGGAAGAGTGACCTTCTCTTCCTTGCCCCCTAGGAGATCTCTTCCTTATCTTTTAAAGTCTGATTCCAGATTGATTTAAAAGTCTCTTCCCTAAACAGAATGACATATATGCTATGACATATATATCCACTTTAGCATGATCACATTCTAAGCTCTTTATGAGTGTGTCTTCCTGTTAGACTGTGGTAACTGAAGTGAGGGGAAGCGGCTGTGCATCAAGTATTTTGTGGGCCTAGTGCCCTGCACAATCCCAGGAAGAGAGAAGGCACTCCATAAATGTTCACTGTATTAACTAATTTAAATTTACAATAAAGCCAGGACTTGAGCTAGATGGGCCAGAGATTTTCAAACTGAAAAGAGAAAATGAATTCACCAGTAAGGAAAGGAAATGGTTAAATTACACACACACACACACACACACACACACACACACACACACACACACTCTCTCTCTCTCTCATCTAGTAGAATATTATGCACTCATTTAAAAGAACCAAGGCATTTGTATATGTAGAAATGGGAAAATGTTGAAAATGCTACAGGAGTACATGATTTGAAGAATGTATGTATTTATAAACATATGAAAGAAACTATTAATAGCAGTGATCCTCAAAATAAAAACAGAGGGTTGGAGAACTATTCATTTTCACCCTTTTGAATCCACGTTTTCACCACAAAAATATGTTTTTAATGATGATAGAGGGTATGTTTTAAGTTCCAACTGTATATATTGCCTTGGAAAGATTTCCAGTTGATACTGTCTATTTAAAAAACCAAGTCAAAGAAGAACAATAGGCATAGCATGATGCCATTGTGTCTTTTTAAAAACGTCATACAAAAAGCCATACATGTAAATTTATTTCCACCAAATGGTCCAGAAGGATAGACAGCAAATCCCTAATTCCTCTCTTCTGAGAGTGGAATAAGATTAGAAAAAGGCAAGAAAAAGAATGTTCTTTTCATGCTTTTTTAAGAATACTGGACACATTTAGATGTATAACTGTTATAAGTCTTCAATGTTTAAAAAGAGATGAGGTTAAAAGAAAAAAAGAAGGTGGGATGAGAATTGGTCCTTCAAGAGATGGAAGGGCAGGGGAGGAGAAACATATCTTGGTCAGGGAAGGTGGTAGAACAAGGCTGTGAATGCATTATTTATACACTTAAATATAAAAGTATACACATAGAAGAAAGACTAGGGTCAAGTTTGTCAACATTTAACACATGTGGACAGTGAGAAAATAGATGCCTTCTTTGAACTTTTTTTTGTTCTTAAGTTTTAAAAGTAAACTCCAACCCATCGACTTACGGCATCTTCCAGATCAGATAATCCAACTCCAAAATCTGTACCCAATTTCTTGATTTTGTAATTAACAATACTACGTAAATAAGTAAATGCCCTCATGAACAACTATAATTTCCAGAGACTTCCACAGTCTAGTCCTCAGCTGACTTGAAGGCCAAGTGGTCTCTACAGTCAGGAACTGGGAGGTTCTGTGACGGGAAGGAAGGGAAAGTTTAAAAGCAGGGTGTCTATCACGGAGTCCACAATGATGCTCCAACTGGCTCTTAAATAAAGACTAAGCCAAACATCCAACATCCTGTTCTGTTGAAGCATATGTCTCCTGGCCTAGGGTGTACTTGTGCAAGGTCATACTGAGACATATGTCATAATTGGGATTCCTTTGGCAAATGTGCATTAATACCCACTATGCACCAGGAATGACAGTAGTCGCCTAAGCATATGGAAATGAACAGGTCACTCACCAGAAGCTCATAATCTAGTGAGAGACAGTAGTTCACCAGATAGTTATAATAAAGGTAATATGCCGGTAAGTGCCATGTAAACTGAGCAGGAATTACCTAAGAATCTGGGGGTGGTCCCTGATGGATGAGTGGAGTTTTGACAGAATATGGAAAACAGGGTCTTTAGGCAGAGGGAACAGTACAAGCAAAGGCATGAGGTAGGAAGGGGCATGAAGGGTACAGGGAATGAGTGGTATAGTACAGACTGTGCTGTATATACCACCATCTTCTCAGAGCAGAGCCCTGGCTCTCATCTCCCTGCTGAAAAATCTGCCAATGGCTCCCCAATACCATTCTAAATTGGCTTTCAGTGGATTTCAGCTCAACTTTTCTGTCTTTCCTACTTCCTCAAAAATATCCTACACTTAACTCAACAGGCCATTTTCCATGCCCCATAAACATCTTACACTCCTCTCACCTTCCACCCAAGTAGACTACTCACTCCTTCTCACTCTTGCCTTTGTCTAGCAACATCCTCCCACCCTGAAAGTACCAATCCTGAGAGTACACTCACTGCTACTGATAGCTGAAATTCAGTTCTACATTTCTGAAGGGCAATTCATCAAAGTCTTAAAATGGTCACACATTTTGACCTAGTATTTCTACTTCTGAAAATGTATGCTTAGGAAATATTCAGAGATATTATCAAAAATGTTTTCACAGAAATTTCCAAAGCATTATCTGCAAGAGCAAATAAGGGCACAGAATAAGTGCTTGTAATGAAGGACTGTACATAAAAGGTAAATAAATTATGGTACAACTAGATAACAGACTACCAAGCAGCCCTTTGTAAAATAATATTTAATGACATGCAAACACATAAAGAATAAACAATACAGTGTCCCATTTTTGTGAAAAAAAATTTATATATATGAGCAGGATAAAAGGACAAAATAAATATAACAAAATGCAGGCAGTAGTTAGTTCTGTGACAAATGTAGAGATTACCTTGTTTGTTTTAACAAACAAAAAGACTCTTCTGCACTTCCTAAGTTGGCATATTGAAGACATACTATTTTCACAATTAATAAAGTGAGATTTTAAAAACCCATTGATATGATTATCTGCTTATATTGGAGGGGGAAATGAGTATGAGTATGCAAAAATGTTCCTATCAAAAATATCCAAGTTAGGTTAACCTACAAACCAGCTTTTCAAACTATCTGTGGTAAAGGACTAGTTGTTTTCATCCAATCTGTTATAAACTGAAAGGTCTCAGCAATGTCAAATTGCTATAAAAGTTTAAATGCTTAATTTCAATTTTTTTTTTTTTTTTTTTTTTTTTGAGATGGAGTCTTGCTCTGTCGCCCAGGCCAGAGTGCAGTGGCGCAATCTCGGCTCACTGCAAGCTCCACCTCGCGGGTTCACGCCATTCTCCTGCCTCAGCCTCCCTAGTAGCTGGGACTACAGATGCCCGCCACCACGTCCAGCTAAGTTTTTGTATTTTTAGTAGAGATGGGGTTTCACCATGTTAGCCAGGATGGTCTCGATCTCCTGACCTCGTGATCTGCCTGCCTTGGCCTCCCAAAGTGCTGGGATTACAGGTGTGAGCCACCACGCCCGGCCTAATCTCAATTCTTGTACCCAACACAGGTAGGCAGCAGCAGCGCTGATGTACATTAGGACATAGGAGTCATTACTTATCTTATTAAAATCTAACTGTTAATATTTGTCTCCAGTATGTGTCCTCAGGGCAGGGACCACATCCCACTCAGAAGCCAGGCCAGCGTCCCAAATCTTATCCTTGGTAAGCTGAAGAGAGATCATTCTGGGACTACCAACAAGGTCTGTATGACTGTGGGAGATGGGGATGTGTTCCCCAGGAAGACAGGGCAGGAAGGCAGTGTTCAGGCTACTGGGAAATGAGGGCAAGAAAATAAAGTAGGCTAAAATAGGCAAGGACCAGCTCATGGAGAGTCCTACGGCCCACATTCAGCCTTCAAAGCTCATTTCCAGCTTTCTCTTTCAGGCAGTCTTGCTAATCTGCCTAACTAGATATGGTCTGGGCTCTCTTAGCATTTTGTGACCTCCATCATGTACAGCCAACAGTTAACTGTAAATCGAGGTCTGGGTCTTTATTCCCTCATTGAAGAATCGGGAGGAAAAGTGACATGGCACATGTCATTTAGTGTTTTGCACATAGAGGTACAATCAAAGTATTTACGGAATAAATAAACATAGCAATAGTTTTCCTTTTGCATGTTACAAGTTTCACTTAAACCCAAGTTATATTACATTCTGGTTGTACTGAGGAGGGGCGAGAAGTCGGGGGTAATGTTAAGATCTAAAAATCAGTCCAAAGCATTTTTCAAGTCTTAAAAAGAAAATCCCAACAGTTCTATAAACAAAAGAATATGAAGTTCTTGGCTAGTTTCGAAGATGGGTAATAAGACACAGAGTCTACTATATTTAAGAACCTAATTGAAATCCTTTCAATACGTACCAAAATATTGCCTTTGACAGGTAATTTGTATGTGAAAGCCTCAGTGAAACCCAAAGGCCAAGTTTTTATGTTGGCTCCTCCACAGATCCCCAAATACAAGGTCCTTTATTAAACCCATCCCTAAACTCTAGATGATGGCATGTGTTGGAGATTTCCAACAGGCATCCATTTTTTCCCCATATATGGAGCTCCACTATTCAGAGCCTAGTCTTTTAGAAACAGACCAAAACAGGAAACAAAAGGAATCATTCTGCTGGACCCCTCAGAAGCACCTGCCCACCTTAACTTCCCTAGCACTTCACTGACTAGTGATCCCAACAACTGCCCAGTATATATGATTTAATACGCATATTCGCACCCATCACTTCATCATCCCCATTTCACAGGTAAGACTTAAGAGGAGACCCATCACTTAATTTCATCATGCCTATTTCACAGGTGAGATTTAAGATGGAAGGAGGTGGGCCATCAGGAAGACAGAAGTTTGAGGGGCCACACACTGGAGAGGTCTCTGCACTGGCCCTTAACAACTTGATTTTCCAGCCCTCATCTCCCAATACCCTGAATGCTGCCCATGCCCATACACACTTGATTTGCTGGTAAAGGTAGAGATGTTTATGCGGAGAAGCCCATACAGCATAAAAGTAACAACAGCTGCCCTAGCCCATCATATCCATCCATTTCATCATTAAGTCAAATGTTTATCAAGTAAAAATTATGAGCCAAATATTCCAAACACTGTGCTGGGCACTAAGGGAAGAGGGATGAAAATGAGAAAAGATGCCTGTGTGCTTTGGGGAAGGCAGGAAAAAAATCAAGAAAACTAAAACATTATTCCTGAAGTTGGCTCATGTTACAGGGGATGCAAGGAAGAAAGTGAAGGGCAATGGTGGTAGTGGTGGGAGGGCAGCTCCTTCAGATAGTATGATCAGGGACCGCCTCTCCTGACCACAGGCATTTAAGCTGAGACCTGATGGATAAAATGGGACCAGCCCTGCAAAGTGTTGGGGAAGAGGATTCCAGGTTAAAGGAGGTGTGTGTGAAGACCAGGGCGGGTGGGGAGCCGACATGTTTTAGTCACTAGGGAAGACCAATGTGGCTGAAGCCTAATGAGCCATGGTGGATGCTGAGTCGCAGGGGCGCTAGGAAGGAAGAGGCTGAGGATGGCAGGGCCCAGATCAGAGGAATTACGTGCTGGAAGGAGGTCTCTGCCCTGACCCTTGCCAACTTTATTTTCCAGCCCACATCTCCCAATACCCTAAACATGCCTCATACGCAGGCACGTGCGTGCACTCATCAGACCCCGGCAATGGTCGCACTTTTCAGCCCACATGTCTACAGTGTCCTCAGCCTGCAGTGTCTTCCTTATCTGGCTCTCTTCCACTCACCATTCAAGTTTCTGCTCAAATACTGCTGCTTTGTAGGCCCTCAGTTTCCGAGGACAGTTACACATTTCTTTCTACACCTCTAGCATGATATACATACTTGAGTGCCTTTTTTTTTTTTTTTTTTAATGTCCATTTCCCCCACTAGACTATGAGATCCTGAAGGCAGGGATGAAGTTTTAGTCAATCCCTGGCACGTAGTATATTCTCAACAAATGTTTGTTGAATGCAAAAGTATAAATGCCTAAGTGAACAGATGGTCTCACCTCTGAATGTCAGAGATACATGACTGGGTGTTCTTCCCATAGTTGTCTGCAGATCTGTTTTCAAACCCACCAAGACATTTGAAGCCAATCAGATCATCAAGTTCTCCTTAGGCACTTGTCAAGCTTTCTGATGCTGACAGAAGCCTCATAAATGAATTCCATCCTTGGGATATTTGCAGCTTTCCAGCTTCCCAAGAGCGAGGAGTTTCTGGCCAAACTAGCTGGTGTGTGGTTTTTCAACTCATTCCCAAGTAAGTGCCATTGAGAAGAGACTCACTGATAAAATCTTTTAGACATTTCCCCAATATCTTATATTCAGTCAACATTTTGCCCAACAAAATATTCACTTACTCGGCCATCATGATCTGAACTTCCTCAATACACCCACAGAGTGTTAGGTACTGGAGACACAGACGAAGAAAACTCAAAATGCCATTTGGGGAGATCATAGTCTAGTGCAGACATACAGCAGGGAGGGGAGTTGGTCCTTTTCCTGTCCGATGAAGAAGGAATGCATAGCTTCTGAAACTAGGGACCTAGGTTTCCACATCGGTCTCTTTTTAATCAGATCAGCCTGAGGAAGAGGACTAATTCCACCATGACAGCTGGGCCCTGAACCAGAGCACATCTTCTAATCTCAGCTTCTGGCACTGTTGCAGAGGAAGAAGTCACTTCTGGGACATCCAAACTGCAATCCATCTATAACATTACAGATGACTATTGCTATGCTGTGCACAAGGAAACAATTAAAAAAGCTTCTTAAGATTCTGGAGCAGGTGCATTTTCCTTAGCAAAGAGTAAGAAATTCAATCCATCTGTGGCCTAGCTAGAAGTCAGAGTCATTTGTACTGCTCTTCAACAAAACAAGCAAGACTCTCAATGTAGCAACAGTCAAAAACTGAGGCCAAATTTTAGGGAATGTGGATGATGATAATTATGATGATAAAACACTGGAGAACAACCTACAGTCCACAAGAAAACCCTCCCTAACACTTTCCCTTTGATAATGCCAAGTCACAATATATGTGATATGTAAAGTTTGTTTTCCACAAAGCAAGGCACAATCAGTATTTAATACATGAGTGAAATGTTAAGGTTGTCATAAACAAAACAGATTTTCGCTGATACGCAGACCGTTTTAATTGGTTCGTCAGGACTTCTGCCACACGTTTATAAGATGACTGTCCAGACTGAGGAATCCAATTGCCAAGGTCTTCCTTTAGCCGGAGGGGTTTAGGGGAAATGGCAGTCAAGATATGCTGGAGGAAGGGAGGGAGGGACAATGAGTTCCTGAGAGCCACCAAATTGTTTAGAAGTTGCAAGAGTTTTTACATCCACTTGCAAAGTGCAGTGGGGACCATAATTGTTCTTTCCCACTTCTATTATATGAATCAAGATAGACAGCATTTGACATTGAATTTTCCTAAGAATTATAATCTCAACACTAAAATATAGTCATTGTTCTGGTACTATAAATGGTCTCTGGAATTTCTGAAACAATAGAATTCATGTCACAACCATAAAAAGAAGGACAAGAAAACAGAGTTATGCAATAAGAGCAACTTTAAAGAGAAAAGGTTGGGGGACCCTCCACTTTAGTTGCCACACCCATGTTTTCAGAACTGCAGTTTACCTCACATTTTGCAATTTTCCAGAGGGCCCTGATGTGTAATTTGCATTGCAACAACACAATAATGTTAACCCAAATTGTCTTATCAAGAAAAATGTGAAAGGAAAAAAACTGCTTTGCTTCTCTCCTTGGCCATCCCTCTCCTCTCTCACATTCCTCATGTCTGGTTTCATTTCCCAAATACACCAGATGCCAAATACTATCTGGAGCTTAAAAAAAAAAAATCACGGGATATAGTCTAAAGCTTATAGGAGAAACATCTGAAAGGGAATTGTGTGTTCCCCGCAGGTTTCAACATCCTCTCCATCAGGAAACGGAAAGGGCGTTTCTCAGTCAGTGCATCCAGTGAAGGGACAGCCCTGCCCATACACTTGGTCCCAAAAAGATGTTCTAACAGGGCACTTCTTGGAGTAGCTCCTACTTCACCCAGCAGTCGGTCCTCTCGACCCAGTAACTTTTCTGAGGCAAGAGGAAAACAATGAGAGCATCTATGCACAGGGAAATCAATATGCAAATGTCCAAAAAAGCCGTTAGCACCCTGAAAACACTTTCTACTTCTGTCTGCTTTCTCTGCCTCGGCATAGGCAGGGGACACAGAGTGGAAGCCAGAACTACCCACTTCCCTCCCCACTTTCTCCCTAGATAAGGGAGAAGGGCACCCAGGTGAAGTCTGTGCATACCCTCAGGCCAAACCAGGCGTCAACCAGCACGTAATTAACAGTCTTTCTCCAAGCCCTGCCAGTAACACTATGCCCAACCCCGCATGTAAGAAGCAAAGAAGAGGCCCTCCAAGTTTTGATCCTAAAAAGCTGGCAACAACTGTTCTGTGTCACATAATACCATAACCATGGGTTTAGGGTATAAATCCCTAAAGCCAATATAACAAGGTTCTCGAGTTAGGAAGTTTGTGCTGTTCACGTGACAGAAACCAGAGTCTGGAAGCCAAGACATCTCGTCTAGATCATCTGGGAGAGGAGCCAAACCCAAAGTGTCCTTGGAGCACCCGAAGACATCACAGCTCACAGAGAGCTGTGCCCTCCCCCTGCTGACCTGTTGCTAGTCTGTGAGTTAAGTCAATAAACAAATGTAAGCTGAAGTCAAAAGAAATGCAAATAATTTTCTCCCTCTGGGTTCCAATCTGCCTCTAAGGGATCCACTCAGATACTGTACAAAGACAAATTTAAATTGTGGAGGCTACAAAAACATAAAACATTACAACTCCACAGCCAGCTTTGTCACATCAAAGTGCTCTCTCTCATCTAAGAGGCCAAGTTTTATATTATATTAGCAAATTTTATATTTATATTTATTAGCATTTTTAACTTCCTCACAATTGAAATAATGCAGGCGAATTTTGAGAGATGCGAAGTTGAATAGATATATACTTAATTTCAACAATTATGTTTACCATATCTTGAAGCAAAGTTTACTATGGATTAAAGAAGATACTGGAGGTACTCTGGGCTGAGGGCTCACGGTCACACTAAGTCCCTCTCCCTGGTGAGGCCTAGACAGGGTCCCCTGGGGAAGTGAGTACTGCTCCCAGTTCTCACAGCCCCAAGCCAGATGCTGTTCAATATTGTTCCTTCTCAAATATTATAACTGTATTTTATCATGGAGGCATTTTATTGCCAAGGAGGTATAATTTTTATTTCTACACAGGCTTCTGTGGAGAAAAATGGCTCTTGGCATACTTGGTAAATGACAGTTTGCTGAACTGAAAATAAAGAAAAAAAATTTTGCCCAGAGGTCTTTATATGTTCATGTTTATACTGAAAGCAAGTTTTAAAACTCACTAATTACCTTCCTCTTTTTATGTTCTCCTACTTTTATGCCAAGATTAATACAATTTCAACAGGAGAAAATGAAACATCACAAAGAACAAAGATTCTTGGTTAAAATTAGCCTCACTCTCTGGTAACAATTAAAAAACCTCCAACTTTCTCACGCAGATGCCTGTGCTTTCCAGTTAGGGAAAAACTGATAGACACAATATCACATAGACAGCCGCAGAATTGCAACACAAGTTCAAATAAGAGCTCCACCACTTCTTTCTTGGAATGACTTTAGGAAAGACACTTACATCCTCTGAAACTCAGTTTTATCATCTGTAAAAATAAAGTTGTACATATTTTCGCCTCCCCTCTGTTGTAAGAAAGTGAATTAAGATGGTTTGCAATGAAAACACAATGAGACCAAAATTTCAACACAGAATGAAACACAGAAAGTCAAGGTGGGAGAAACCCAGGGGGCTGTACATGAAAAAAATCTAAGACTAGGTAAGCTAGAGCACAACACTTTGGTGTGAGCTTCCAAGCAGCCTATGCAAAAAAAGAAAATGGATGGATCATGTAGCTGTTACCCACTAATTAAAAGAAACATGCCAATTCGTGTTTCATGCCAAGGGGAAGATTCCTTCTTAGCCCAGGGAGAAACTGTTCACAGGCATAGTCTAAAGGCTAAATGAGATGCTCTGTCTCCTCACACCATCTAGCACCCCGAAGTACTCAAGAAATGTTTGATGGCTTTTGAGTGGACACTATAAAGGGAAGTGGGGACTACATTAAAAAGTTGGGGGTGAGGATTTATTTGTTAACTACTGTTTGGTGGAAATATGTTAACCAGATTCCTTTCTCTGACATTCCTGTGTGTATCAGCAGAGTAAATTCCTGGCATGAGACTGGTTTAATCTCTATAGCGCAGTTGTCATCACTAAATCAAGGGCTCTGCAGGTTGGTCAGCTTACCTGCAAATTGTGGGAAATTCTCTGAGGGTTTCTGAGCAGGATGGGAAAAGGCATTTTTTTAAAAAAAGCTTTCCTGTATATTTTGAAGAATTCAGCAGGTTTAATATTCCAATCCAAACAACTGTACAAAAACTCCCACATTTGCATACCAAATTTAGTTACTGCAAGGACACTGACATTTGCAATACTGATATGATTCCCCTTGATATCCTCAGTCACTGATCACATCTACTTATCGTTCTACTTTCTAAGTCTGAAGGTATCTTCTCTGGCCAAGAAGTGATGGTGAACTGATTACCAAGATAGAAAATCTACTGCAAACCCTCAAGATATAAGCACCCAGGGCCGCTGGCTTTCACACTTTTTCCTCAGAAAGATCATTCTGAACACATGTGGACACTGCCACAATTTGCCATTACAAATGTAAAAAAATGTTTAGAGAGAGCTAAGTATATGGTGAGTCCTGAGTTTAAAACTACAGTGTGGCAAGCTGTTTATTAGAGCTTGAGTCTCTCCACAATGCCTGCTGCTCAGAGGGGCTCATTTGGGGCAGCACGCTGAGCTTTGCGTCATGGCCAGCACTACACCACACCTCAGCTCCGGCTTTTCTTAATGCGTCCTGCTGATGATGCGGCAAGGAGAAGCCACCCAGAAACAATGACGGAATCACATTATAAAAACTGGAACTCCCTTCAAAAGCAGCACCCTGCCCTTCGTAAAAATTCTACTTACAAATTTTACATAATGGATGTTCAAAAGAGGCATATGGAAAGATGATGAACGCTTCAACTGTATGCAAGATGAAGTATAGAAATAAAGCAGTAGAGAGGACAGTCACCTCTAACACTGTCCTGTTTCAGGTGCTGTGTGGCTCAAGGAGGTATTGCTACACATCTTCTCTGATGATTAAAGTAAAGGCATTAAGTTGGTATGTCAGCTATAAAACTTCATTCCAAAGACACGACATTAAAAAGACTTAGAGAAATAACGCCTTGACACAGAACTTGCCCAACCTCCCTTCATGTTGAGAACTTTCATATGCATTTAGATATACAACCCTCTAAAAATACAACAAACTTAAAGGAAAAAAAAAAAAACATGGCGGAGTGAAAGATGACTGAGGGAAGAACCTCAGCCCCACAATGGGCAATCTCGTAACCTGTGGATGGGAAAGTCAATTGCACCACCTCAGTGGATGGCAATCTGACAGCGTCTGTTATTATTTTAATGCACGGGCCCTTTGATCCACATCTTACACTTTCTAGATTGCATATCTAAGAATTTGACCTATAGATACATTCATACACAGGCACCAAGATGTATCAACGAAGGTGTTCATTATGACCGTGAAATAGAAAACAGGTTTCCTAACTTGTAATAGAGAATCATGTGTCTTTTAGTAGGGGAAATGTTTTAATAAATGTTGTCTCATACTTCAATAACAATGCTGTACCACACACCAATAAAATCGGAATCTCTGATGTTGGGGCCCAGGCGTGGGTATTTTTCCAAGCCCCACAGGTGATTCCAATGTGCAGCCAAGTTTGAGAAATAGTGCTAAAGAACCCTATGCCCAGGGTTACAAAGAAAGTACTAGGTCCACAGGACTGACATGAAAAAAATGAACATATTCAGAATAAAAGACAGAGAAGAAGAAAGGTTTATAACAATATATATGTAGCACCATTATGTTTAAAAACTGTATTTGTAGCAATATGTATGTACATACCTCTATATGGGATGCATATACTTCCAGAATTGTTTCAAGTATTAACTGAAAGAAGGCTAAGGTATTTAACCAAGTGCTTAGCACACACAAGATGCTCAATAAATGTTAACTATTATTTCCATATGTACCTAAGTTTGTCTCTGTGGAATCTATATGGATTTTCAAGTGGCTAATGAACTCTCCTGAGTGCATGATGCAGGTGACAGTATCCTACTGAAAAAAGGATGTTTGCAAGCCTTCTCAATAACCCCATTAAAACTCTAAGTATACACCTCAATAACTCCTTAGTTGTTATATTGACTCTTTCATTTAAAATTACAGCTTGCTTTTTGTGCATACTTGAAACCCATGTCCATAAATGCAGACAGTTTCACTGTCAGTATTTTACTCATTTGTACATCCACAAAAATGGTCCATTTAAAAGTTTTTCTGTTAGCCAACAAATTTAAAAACTTCAATGTAATGTTAGATGCAAACTTGATGAAACAGAGAGAGGAAGAATGTTCCCCAAGGTTGCAGGGACCAGCTACAGGGATAACAATGGGACAAAGTTTTAAACAATGATTTGTTGTTTTAAATTCTGTATGTTCCAAGATGTAATTTTAAGAGACTGTCTAGTTCACTGAAGCCGTTATGTCAGAAGTTCTTCAAATGGTCTCAGGGCCAGTTAGAAGAGAACATGGGGAGTTCTACTAATTTTTTCCTTTTATTGGACTTTGTTTCAATTATAGTTCTATTGTGGATCAGAAATCATAGGGGTATCACAAATATACCCAAGAACAAGAGATTTTAGTATGTTCATAAATGAATGAAACTTACTACTTGGTACATTTTAAAGATGCAATCAAATATATTTAAAGTTTATATTTTTATAAGACTGAATTCAATATAATTTCCAAAACTCTCCTCTACTTCCAGGTACTGTAAAAAAAAGTGCATATAAGCCACATTTCATCCTACTTAGACACTGAATGTGTGGCTGCAGCAATTTTAAAGCTGGTTTCCAGTAATTTTCTCAAGTACATGCTCCTGAAGTTCTATCTTTAAAGGGTAAAATGTTTGGGGTCCTCCTTATCAATGAATAAAAAAGTCGTCACACTGTTTATAGAATAAAATGAAAAATGGTGACTGAACTTACAAGGGGAAAGAGATGGTCTTGAGAATGAGAATGAAGTTATGATTTTTATCAAGAAATATTATGAAATTGAGGTCTGAATGCTGACAATAGTCCTATAAGATCTCTAATTACTTCCTAAATACACTTCCCAAGTTTACTTAGTTGCAACCTAATTCCCTCAAATATGGCCACTTAATATTCATTACAGACAGCTGGAAAAGAAATCAATGATTTTGAGAACAGCAAAATGATTAGCAGTTTCATGGTATCAGTCCCAATGAAATAAAATTGCCATTATTTTGGAAGCAAATATCCACTGGAAAAGAACAATGGATTTTTCTGAAACTGTTACAAACTTCTAGAACATAAGTACACAGGGCTCCCAGGACAAGGATGCCAATGGAACATGCCTATCAAGCTTTGGGAAAATACCTAAGATGCCAGGAATTTGTTCTGCTGTGTTAATAGGCTCCTTTGGCAATTGAATTACAAGTGACTTCCGGAATGACCTAGAAGAACTGGCTAATGTCGTCATTTCCAGGTAAGAGGAAGCCACACAAAAGTAGAACCTTGAAGAAGTACAAAACTGAGGGATGGGCCAGGCGCGGTGGCTCACGCCTATAATCTTAGCACTTTCGGAGGCCGAGGCAGGCGGATCACGAGGTCAGGAGATCGAGACCATCCTGGCTAACACGGTGAAACCCCGTCTCTACTAAAAATACAAAAAATTAGCTGGGCGTGGTGGCGGGCGCCTATAGTCCCAGCTACTCGGGAGGCTGAGGCAGGAGAATGGCGTGAACCCAGGAGGCAGGCGGAAGTTGCAGTGAGCCGAGATCGCACCACTGCACTCCAGCCTGGGCAACAGAGCAAGACTCCATCTCAAAACAAAACAAAACAAACAAAACAAAACAAAAACATGAGGGATGTACTCTCAGGAAAACAAAGGAATTTCCTTTTAATCTGCACTTTAAACCTGCCTGCCCTATACAAAATAAAAATAATGCACAGACCTTGAGGATGGAGAAGGGGTAGAGCAAATTATAAGACTAGCAGCCAAAAACACAAAAGCACATGTGTTGAGTGTGTAAACTGGTCACATATATAATCTCTTTTCATTAAACAAAGCTAATCATCAACCAAAATAGAAATTACCAGCGGCGGCAAGAAAGAGTGTGTTTTCTCACTGGGGATTCCTCTCCATGTGCTAAATATCCTTGGGAAGTTATTCACATAGCTAAACAAACACTTCTGAAGCTGCAGGAGACAAACAATAAGCAAAGAAAGATCTTTACTGAATTTTAATTACTGTAAGTGGATTATTACTCTCTTTACTTAAGGCTGAGTCAAACAAAACAAAACATCATTCCACAGTCATCAAGAGGGAAATGTGAAGGAAGCTGATACTACCCAACATGTCCTCTCCACCCAACTCTGTCATTTTCTAAATAATTAGGTGTGAACACTAATTGCTTTATTGGATAATTCAAGACAACTAAACACTAAAGAGACTGCCTCTCTTGCAAAATTTTTTCTAAGTGAAATAACATGGAAAGTTCTATTTTAAATTATTACTCCTACTCACTTACCAAGCCAGAGTATTTGGACAGAAGTTAATATTTAGACTTCAGATTCTGAGGAATATTGTTAAACAGGCAAAAGTCATCAGTGGCTAAATACGGGAAGCTTTCAATACAGTACTGCTTAAATGATTTAGGGTACACTCAATTAAAAAATCTTTTCTGGTATGTTAAAGGAGTAACAATATTAAATAACCGTCCAAGTTGCATAACATTGTATATGATAAATGTAAAATGGATATACTTGTTTAAACATGTAAAGAAATTATTTAGCACGTGATAAAATAAGATACCAAAACCCATTAAGAGTGGCTCCTTCTAGAGAAGGAAATGGGAATTACTTTCATTGTAATTCCTTGTTTTTTTTAACATGAGCTTGGATTACATTTTTTCTCTTTAATTATCAACCTGTCTCTGAAAGTTTAGAGTGGTTTAGCTATTATTTGTTTGTAAAACTAGTCTTTTTAAAAATTAAATTAACTTCCTTCGACCAAGAAGGTGAAAAGCTTGTACACTGAAAACTAAAAAAACATTTCTGAAAGTAATTAAAGAAGACACAAATAACATCCCATGTTCATAGACTGGAAGACAATATTGTTACGATGACAACACTATCTAAAGCAATCTACAGATTGAAAGCAATCCCTATCAAAATCCCAACGACATCTTTGGCAGAAACAGAAAAATCCATCCAGGAAGCCATATGGAATCTCAAGGATTTTGAATAGCCAAAACAATCTTGAAAAAGAAGAAGAAAGCTGGAGGTCTTGTACTTTATGATTTCAAAACAGTACAAAAGTACAGTAATAAAAACAGCATGGTACTGGCATAAAGACAGACATAGAGACCAATGGAATAGAACAGAGAGCCCAGAAATAAACTCTCAAATATATGATTAAATGATCTTTGACAAGGGAGACTAGACCATTTAATGGGGAAAGGGGTCTCTTCAACAAATGGTGCTGGGAAACCTGAATATCCGCATGCAATAGAATGAGGCTGGACCCTTATCCTACATCATACATAAAAATTAACTTAAAATAGATTAAAGACTTAAACATAAGACCCCAAACTATGAAACTTACGGAAGAAAATATAAATAAACATTTTATGACATTGGATTTGAAAATTATTTCTGCTAAGGAATTAATATCCAGAACCCCTACAATCCAACAACAGAAAACCAAATAACTCCATTAAAAAATGAGCAAAGGACTTGAATAGACATTTCTCCAAAGATGACATACAAATGACCAACATGCATATAAAAAGACACTCAGCATTACTAATCATTAGAGCAACGCAAGTCAAAACCACAATAATATATCATCTCACATCCATTAAGATGACTACTATCAAAACAAAAAACCAGAAAATAACAAGCATTGGCAAGGATGTGGAGAAACTGGAACCCTGTACAGTTGGTGGGATTATGAAGTGGAACAACCATTATGGAAAACAGTATGGTGGTTTCTCAAAAAATTAATAATATAATTCTGCACGGTCCAGCAATCATACTTCTGGGAATACATCCAAAAGAATTAAAAGCAGGGTTTTGAAGAGATATTTGCATGCCCATGTTTATCACAGCATTATTCACAATAGCAGAGAGGTGGAAGGAACCCAAATGTCATCAACAGATAAATAAATAAAATGTGGCATATACATACAACGGGATATTATTCAGCCTTAAAAAGGAAGGAAATCTTGTCACATGCTACATGGGTAAATGTTGAAGACATTATGCTGAGTGAAATAAGCCAGACACAAAAAGACAAATACCGTATGATTCCATTTATATGAGATATCTAAAGTAGTCAAATACACAGAAACAAAGTAGAGTGGTGGTTACCAGGGGATGGCGGAGCAGGAAATGGGGAGTTTTTGTTTAGTGGGTATGGAGTTTCAGTTTTGCAAGATGAAAAATTCTCAAGGTATGTTTCACAACAATGTGAATATGCTTTGAACTGTACACATAAAAATGGCTAAATGGTAAATTTGAAAAATAATTTAAATAACTTTATCAACCCTCTTTAACATGCTAGGTACTTTCAATGCACTTTAAGTCCATTAATTATCTCAATTAATCAGAGATAAGCAATGAGTTCTTCAGCATCTCATTTTGTCTTTCTAGAAACACAGGCCACTGTTAATGAATAGCTATGCTCTGAAAGTAATTAAAGAATGGTTTATAGCATGCTTTCATTTCTGCAATTTTCTACTTTACTACACTCAACTCTACAATTGTTAGTCCTCAAAATGAAAACAATCTGTTCAACTGTACAACACTAATATGAGCAATGACTTTCTTCTTTTAAATTTGTCATCAATTCACAGTGGGGCGATGGGGGAAAAGCTACCAGACCATTCACTAGAGACAATTCTGTACATTAATGTCACCCCAATTCATTGCTTAGTGACAGAATGCTAGCTGCTCACTTTCACCTAAATGGTATAATTTAGAATTTTCTTAAATTCATCATATTTTTTTGCTACAGAAGTAGATATTACTATCCTTACCTTTAGAACATCTACTTGCTGGGTGGTGGCCCCAGGAATATTATATAAAAGACTAAAAATGTCTAATTAGGTAATATTTTGTTGGATATTTATTAGAAAGTTTGACTCCACAGGAATAAATTCACTTGGTAATCTCAAGGTCCTGCTTCCTAAAGACAGATTCTAAAGCTACTGAAATAGCAATACATTGTATCCTGTCACATTCATGGCTTCTGACCCAAACTTAAACAAGCAAGCAATACAGTAATGAAAGTATAAATTACAAAAGGGCACCAAATGGAAACACAGCAGCTGATCACAAACGATAAAGGCAAAGGACATGAAAGTTAATGCCAAAATAAGAGGTGGTATGACAATAAAAGAGACCCCAAAATAACAAAGGGAGGAAAATTAGTCTTTGCATTTCAAGGATGCATTTGATCTACGTGAAGACACAGAAGAAAAAATGTTTAACTCCTATACATTCATTTCATGATTTCTACATACATCAGCTTTCCCCTGGCCCCCCCCTTCTTTTTCCTTTCCCTGAGATCATCAGTTATCTTACAGGTGCCACTTTCCATTCCACAAAAATCACCAACCAGGACTGTCGGTCTTCACTGGGTCTCCTCCTACTCATCACCAGCAAGCAGAGCCGTGACAAATGTTCTTGCTAACCTGGTTGCTAGCCTTTACGGATACTCCTCTTAAAAACACTGCCCCACCTCACTGGGTAGTGTCATGTAAAAGCCAGTCCCTTTGTGGAAAAACATGCTGTTAACAACTGTACTTGCTCATACTGGAAAAGCAACCAGGACAGTGATGCCAGATACTTCACCAACCTAAATACACACACACACCACACGCACACATTCACACAGCTGTCAAACTGGTTTTTCCTCAAAGGTACAATTGACAGGCAGTTAAGAATCTCTCCCTGTGCCCAACACACACTCCCAGATTCACAAGTCTGCATGTGTGTACTAATTTGTATATTTCCATTCATTCATTCAAGAAGCCAGTGGTGTCCACTCCCCTGTTCATTCTTGGGATATAAGGATGAACAAAAGAGATGTGTGCTTTGCCCTCACAGAGCTTATAATCAGTTCACATCCACATACACCCCTGGCTTCTCAAGCCATCTCAGCATTCCAGGTGCTATGTGAGAAAAGAAACCGCGTGGGAGTGAGTGTATGTTGTAGAGGGGGTGGTCTGTTTTTCCATCTCATCTTCAACAAGCAAGAGCAAATATTCTGCTTGCTTCAAATAGTGTACTAGTCTGTTTTCTGGCTGCTGATAAAGACATAACCAAGACTGGGCAATTTATTTAAAAAAAAAAAAAAAAAAAAGAGGTTTAGTATACTCACAGTGCCACATAGCTGGGGAGGCCTCACAATCATGGCAGAAGATGAAAGGCATGTCTTACATGGTGGCGGGCAAGAGAGAACTAGAGAGCCAAGTGAAAGGGGAAATCGCCCCCCATGGTTCAATTATCTCCCACTGGGACCCTCCCCCAACACATGGGAACTATGGGAGCTACAATTCAAGATGACATTTGAGTGGGGACACAGCCAAACCATATCAAATAGCAATTTAGTCTACCAGTAACTTCCATGTTCCCTTAAATAGGGAGCATCAAATAGAAAGAAGTAAAAGGAAGCAGAGGGTGATATCTGAGCTCTTGAGAAACAGGGACATACAGGTATCCCTGGGATGCTAATGTTTGGAACTTCAAACAAGATGCCAGACTTCCACTTCCATTCCATGAAGGACTAACTACTATAGGAATTGCTCTCCCACTACAAATAATTAATAAACAGGCAAAATATATGAAACAGCTGTATTCAGTCACTGGACAAACGTACTACAGACCAGTGATTGCTGAGAGAAAGGAAACATCCAGTAAGGCAAGCCCTAGGATTGCCCTTACTCCAGGCTGTTGTGCAGAAATTGGAAATCCAAACCAAGTTCAAGGGTCTTGTTGAATTGAGGGATCAGAGATAAAAGTTCAGAGAATCAGAGGCAGCCATAGCTCTTGGTATCTGTAAAGGAGTCACACCTCAAATTATAGGCTGAGTACTGATCTGCACATGGATGTGGGGCTCACTCAGGGCTGGAAATGACTGGCATTTCCACCAGCCTGAGTAGAAGAACCTTGTAATACATAAACATTAGGAAGAGTATTCAAAAGGGTCCTAGACTCAGGCTGCTCTAGAAAAAGCTTAAAGGCAGTCTAAAAGGATCTGTGCACCAGAACAAAGTCCAACACTCTTTAAAGAAAGTTCTTCAGGCAGAAAGAAATTGAGACCAAACAGAAATCTGGACCTACACAAAGCAGTGAAGAAAGCTGGAATGGCTGATCTGTGGGTAAATACAAAACCAGATACTGCCTGGACTCTGAATTTCCCTAGCCACTCACCTTTTGGATGTGCTTTTATAGGAATCCACCAATGACACTAACGAGGTCACAGCCCAGGATCAAAGTAGTTCCCAGCCCTACCACTAACTATCCCCCTAACTTTGGTGAGTCTCCTTAAACTCTCTGAGCTGCGGTTTCCTCAGAAAAATACCATCCCTTATTGTCATCACATTATATAATGAATATGAAAGTGCTTTGAACTTCAAGGATTCGTTCTTTCATCAAATATTTACTGAGTACTTCTACATGTATTTCTAGGCTCTATATTCTGGCAGCCCAATTTTCTCATCTGTAAAATGAAAATAATAATAGTACCCAGCGGCTGGGTGCAGTGGCTCACACCTGTAATCCCAGCACTTTGGGAGGCTGAGGCGGGCAGATCACGAGGTCAGGAGATCGAGACCATCCTGGCTAACACGATGAAACCCCATCTCTACTAAAAATGCAAAAACTTAGCCAGGCGTGGTGGCGGGCGCCTGTAGTCCCAGCTACTCAGGAGGCTGAGGCAGGAGAATGGCGTGAACCCGGGAGGCGGAGCTTGCAGTGAGCCGAGATTGCGCCACTGCACTCCAGCCTGGGCGATAGAGCAAGACTCTGTCCCAAAAAAATAATAATAACAGTACCCAGCACACAGCGTTTTTGTTCAGATTAAATAAATATCTGTAAAGTATAAATAATAATGTCTGGCCACAGTAAGCTCTTCTATAAGAGATCAGTCACTGTCCAGGGGATGGAGTGACTTGACTGGCAAAGCCAATGCCATTTGCCCATCTCTGGTTGTGACATGTGCCCATGTCTGTTGTTGTTGTTGTTACTATTGTTATTATTCTACCCCTGCTGCTGCTTCTAACACTGCTACTAGGCATATAATAATGGAAAAGACCAATTTGGTTCTTGCCTTTAGAGAGATTATATTTGAGATCTATCATAAAGAAAATAAAGCTGTTGGGATATTTGTTAAATTTTTTCCTGAGAAGATGTGGGATAGCTGGAAAAAAATATTACTAGTCTAAAGGGAAACCTAGGCTCTAGTCCCATCTCTGTTCCTCTTAGTAGCTTTGTGACTTTAGTTAAGATACATAGCCTGTTTGAACCTGTTTATCCTTAAAGATGCAGGATGAAAATCTTCAAGGTCTCTTCCAGTTTTAACACCTAATGAAATAAAAGATAATCCATTTTAGAAGCACATTGTTCCTGCCTTGATTTGAGCAATTTAATCCTTACAGCATCAAATCCTTGTATAGGTAACAACTAATTTTGAGGAAGAGGGGGAAAAAAAGAGAGAGAGAGAGACAGTTTGTGATTTAAGAAAGCCAGAAGAAATAAGCCCCAGATCTAGGATTAGTATAAATGTCTACATGTAACTCCCAAGTCTAGAACAAAGGTCACATAATTTATCCCTCTTAAAACAAAGAGTGCCATAGCCCATTTGTTTCTATCCAGTGCTGAGTAAACCAATTTGATCTTTGATAAGTTAAATAATATAATTAGAAGACACAGGGAAGCTCTTCCTTCTGCTTCCGATGTTTGAATTGGGTGCAGTAAAGCAGAATTAAGGGGCAAAATGGCAGTACACAGTAGAAGTTCCTCATGCAGAAGAAATAACAAGAAATATGTAAACAGCTAGTTTCTTCTACCCTTTGTTTATACTAGCATGCACCACAACTGGTAAGCTATCAACTACAAACACAAAAGCTCCCACAAAAGTAATTAGTTCAAATTTTAAAAAACACAGATAATTTTAGCCAAGTCTCAAAAACCAATGTTTTCCTTTTCACTCTACTTAATTCAGAAAGAGGTCCCACTGGAAGAAATAGGAAGTATCTGAACCATACGGCTGATGTTCCAAAAATAGTTGTGAAAGGACCTTTTCTAAAGTTTTCCCAACACTTTGCAGAAGACAAGCCAGACCTTGCAGAATTTTATAAAGTAAAAATCCCCTAGTAATTTTATTGGAGAGAACATGTTGTATAACATTAACTCAAAAAAATTTTTTTCCTGTACATGCATACAAAATGCAGTATATGATTTTAGGAAGTTCTCATTCCCCCTGCAGTACACCACAGGCCTCAGCAGAAGCACACTGAGATTAAAGTAATACACAACCATAACATACTGAAGACATCTTTGAAGCATATATGCATGTACACACATATACACACACACTGTAAAATGTTACAGCCAGCTGTATCTGTCTTTGGGAACTCTGATCACTAGCTCTAATGGACATGTCTCTTACCTATTTGCCTACTTTGCATACCTATGGGAACTAGTCCATCTCCTTCACCATGTGATTCTAATAAAGTGGTTAACCAAATGTTTCTGCCTCTCCATCCAGAGATGGACACATGGCATTGGCTTCACCAATCAAGTCACTCCATCCCCTGGATAGTGACTGATCTAGGGATGGCACACAACACAAAGACGACCAGAGGTCTTTATGTGGCTGGATGCCGCAGATGAGAGGGTGCTTCTTTTTTGCCTGGAATCATGACATATAAGCACCATATAACACCAGAAATTTACAATAGTTGCTTTTTCCACCATGTGTTAGAAGCTACCCCAAAATGAAGCCAGCATAGATAAAAGCAGAACTGAGAGATGGGACAAGGGAGGTGGGGAGTGAGGAGGTTTTGATGACATCATTTAACTACTAGATATACTGGGCCTCAGTCAAATACCCCTTGAACTTTCCATTGAGTGATTCAATGAACTTTTTTCCCCTTTAAGCCAATTTCGATGGGACTTCTGGCCCATAAAGATTTGAAGAACCCTGATTCATGGTCCACTTGACTAAATGAGATGGGAACTAACATTTACTGAGTACCTCTCAAAGGTCAGAGACTACATGGGACCTTCAACAAGCATCATTTCAGCTCATTTGTATATGCATGATAGGAAGATATCATAGTTTTACAATAAAGAAAGATCTTGAGAGATGAAGTAATAATAAAAATCCATAGAACTAGGAGTGGTCAGCAAGGACATAAACCCTACCTGTCTCATCTCAAGCCATACCCCCCTCTAGCCACAATCTCACATCTTTCAAGCTACAGCATTATTATTTTCCAAGAATCAAATTAACAGTGAACTGAAAAATTGAGCCATAAATCCAAACACAAATGTCTTGTTTTACAGAAGGCTGTATTGGTTTTACTGTTCACAAATTGACAGGAGTAATGTAACACCTCCTTTCTCAAAGGGTTCCCATTTTGGAAACAAATTTTGCCAGATTGACTTTCCAGGAGGCTTAAATAAGCCTATCAGGGAATCATTCCTTGGAGCTTGGAAGTAATTCAAGTTTCGGTATGTATGGTGCTAAAAAGATAAAGAAAAGTTGCTAGAATGTAAAAGTCATTATTGTTGCTGAGCAGGGAGCTTTTAGAAATAACATTACTCCCCGTCCTGGCCCCCGCCCTGTCATTTTCTCAAAGATGGCCACAATCTGAAACTTTTAGCCATTCATGTCCAACTCCATCCACAGCAGAATTTGAGGGAGACAGACTGTGTGGTAGGGAAGGAATATAACAAGGACGGGGGTGGGCGCACGGTGGGGAAGCATACAACAAAACACAACGTAAGAAAATGTCAAGAATCTAAAAATTCTACCATTGAATTTGTCAAAGAAAAAGTGCACAGGTAAAAGAATCAAGCTAGTTGGGGCAGGGGAGGAAGAAACCGATGGAGAACCTGAACTAGGTAAGAGTGTGGTGAATAAAACAGAGTGTTCTGCTCTTGACTTAAAATTCACTAGCTACACCTCTCTGTTTTTCCATCTAGAAAAAAGCTAGCGTGACAATAAGGAGACTGTGTTTAAGTATTATTATCATTTTTTGCAAGATTTGGGTGTGACAGGTGGAACTTGAGGCCCTATTTGGGTAACAGCCAATTGTCCTAATTATAGGTTGGATTACTTATTTTATATAATCACAAAAAAACTAAGTGTTAGCACCATAGGGCATTACCCTATTTCACAACAGCGTAATAGTATATTACCTTCATAAAGTAATTTATGGGTTTCTAAGTGCTTTTGTATGCACAGTATCATTTTATTTTCCCAACAACCCTGAGAGGAAAAGAGAGAGGCACAGGCAATCAGATATTGCTTTTATTTCTACTTTACAGCTGAGTAACTATCTGAGCACTTATGTGACCTGCATAGGGTCACCCACTCCTAAGCAGCAGAGCAGGGACAAATTCATGCTGTCCTGTTTTCGATATTCTGCATTGCCTGCCAGCCGGCCCATCTTAGAATTATCTAATAAAGGGTAGCCTTAGGCTCCTTCTCTGAAAGTCTCTGATGCAAGAATACCATTCAAATTATGTTTGAAATAAATGATTACCATGTGTCAGTGATACATTTAATGGTTTTAAGAACAATATGTTATACTTCCAGGAGGTGTCTAGAGAAGCAAAAAAAATATTCAAAAGTAATATTATAGTGTTTCATTAGGTCAGTTACAGCTTTACTCACTCTGTTCATCTGAACAGTCAGTAAGCCGCTATATGACGTGAAGGGTTAGGAATACAAAATTGAATAAGCTATACTCTGTTCCTTTCAAAAATCAAGAACATAAGAAGAGGCTGACCTGCCCCTGATCACAGTAAGTACAAGTGCTATGGGAACACAGAGGAAGGAGGAACTGATGCTATCCACAACTGTCTCCAGAGGGTGGGAAACAAAAGAAATCACACTTGGTTTCAGTTACTGTGGAGCTGACGCCCTAGCTGAGGAGAGACTAATGAACAAGGCCACCATACAGAGCAGTAACTACAAATGCCACAAAAGAGTGTTCAGTACCATAAGCGTTCAGAGGACATAAGGGCACTTCCAATTAGGATGATCTCAGAAGGTTTTTTTGAAAAGGGGGAAATATGAATGAGGCTTTACAGGACTGCTAGGTCTTAGTGGAGCGGAAGGCAAGGGATTTGAAAAGCCACAGAGCCAACCAGCCACTCCCTATCTCTACTGAGAAACATCCTGAGAAATTCTTGAGTTGTCTGTGGATCTGGGACAGACGTTTACCTCGGTCCGCTTGAACTTTCTCTCATTTACAAGGTCATGAAGACATCTCATTTAAAAAAAACACAAAACACAGATGAAAGACATCCAAGACACTCATTTTACCATGACCTGAGCCATTACAGTAACCTGAATCATTTGTGCCTCTACTATTTCTCTCTAAATGGCTTCAATGATGGAAAGATCTGAGGGAGCAAATATCCTGCTCTTCAAAATTATCATTTATATCCCCAAGAGCCATTCTAAATAGAATATTTAATTTTGAAGGAGAAGCAAGTTATGAATATATCATCTAAAAACATGCTAAGAGCTTCAAAGGAATATATGGGACTCAATGGAAAAGTAAGTCCAGAGACTGTTCTCACTGACCTACTGGCTCCTGCTTTGGTGAGTGTTGTGGAAAGTAGGGAGAAGATCCAGGGACTAACAGTTTTTTTGGCTAACAGGAAAGCTCAGACATGTGGTAGTGTCTTATTAGAGGCAATAAGGCCTATATCAATCCTGGCACAAAATATTTTATAAATTCAAGTTTTCAAATGTAGGCCCAATAGCATAAATATCCTTGAGTTTATTCTTCCTTCATTAGAAAAAGTATATGACAAAATGCTCTATGAGGTCAGATCACTTCATTTTCTGAATTCACTGCTTATGTAAATTATTCCACATTAGCCTAAATGCAATCCTGTATTGCTTAGCTTGCTCAGGGGTGGTCAAAATACACTTTTTCAACTTTCAGTTCTTAGAATTATTTCTCTTGTTATTTCCACAATCCTGCAGTACTTATAAGTGCTTGATCAGTATTTAATTTTTCAACAGCCTCTAATATGTATTCCACCACCTGCGGGATATCTCTCTTTTGGAATGTTTCTATCTCCATCATGCTACAAATAGTTTTCACTACACATTCTCTTCTGACAGAACAAGAATAGATGTTCACATTTCCCTAGCTGAAAACTAAATGAACTGAGCTTGTAATCAAGACAACCACTCTTCCAATCCACCCTTTCCAAATATATTCCACGATGTGTAGGTTAAAACTGACTCTATGCTAGGGGTGTGCAAATTGCAGGCCAAGGGCTAAATGCTAAGTGCCCCCTCACCAACAGTTTTGGTAAATACAGTTTTATGGATAACAGCTAGGCTCCTGTTTACATATTGTCTGTGACTGCTTTCCAAGTAGTTGTCTCAGAGATCTTTTAGCCCCCAAAGCCTAATAAATGTACTACATAGCCCCTTACAGAAAAAAATTGCTGATTCCCACTCTCCATTAAGTACATGAAACGAGAAGTTTGGGAAAGTTTTCAAAACCACTTATATTACAAATAAATTAGTTAATTTATTCTACAAACATACACTGAACACCTTTGGGCACTGTTCTAGGTGTTGGAGGCCCAGCAATGAACCAGACAGATGAGCGCTCCCCACCCTAAGTCATCACAGAGGTCACAGTTTAGTGAGAGGAGACAGACAAAGATAATCACTCTAATTTCAGATGTATAAAACAGGATATTTAGAGAGCTTGGCCAGAGATGCTAAAGGAAGAGTGATTCTTTAGAAAATGCAAAGTCATGAAGATAACATCTGGGAAGATGGCACCGAAAATAATATTTAAACGACGACAAGAAGACAGCCATGCAAAAATCTAAGAAAAGAGTGTTCCAGCCAGAGAGCAAATGCTTGAAGGGAGAAAAGGTGAGGGATGCTCAAAAACAAAAAGGCAGCGAATGTATCTGAAGCACAGTGGACAACAGGAAGAGGCATGAAGCCAGGTCACAGGGCTTGGCAAGAGCCAGACCATGTGTGATGAGTAGCAGAGAGCATTATAATTCTAATGATTTCCCATCTTCAGGTCCTTAGTTATTAAACAAAACAAAACAACACCTACTAGATAGAAAACTAGTCATTCTGCTACAACTTCTTCCCTTTGATCTGCTAAAAATTACCTGAAGATTCAAAATGCCTAGCAGCTCAAGAAAGAACACTATTAATGACACTTCATACTAAAGAGGCAATTCTCCAAAAGTAAATAAATTAATAAATAAATAAGTAAATAAATAAATAAAATGGGTTGGGGGGAACAAAATTTAGGGCTCTTCTCATTATAAAGCCATGGAGTAACCATTTAATATGGGATTTTTTTTAAGAAAGGGAATTTCCCATTATTAAGCATATCAAGTCTACTTTCCTAAGTATACCAAGCTATTCATTTGACGAAGTGAGGTCTGTCTCCACTCCACCTCTATGCACCAGCTGCATGCGTGTTCCACCATAACTCTTTCAAAGCAATTGGCTGGTTTGGATGAAATGCAATATATTCACATACCAGAATCTTGGGGACACAGCTAAAGCAGTGTTAAAAGGGAAGTTTATATAACTAAATGCCCACATCAGAGAGCTAGAAAGATCTAAAATCAACACCCTAACATCACAATTAAAAGAACTAGAGAAGCAAGAGCAAAGAAATTCAAAAACTAGCAGAAAACAAAAAATAACTAAGATCAGAGCAAAACTGAAGGAGACAGAGACATGAAAAACCCTTCAAAAAAATCAATGAATCCAGAAGCTGGTTTTTCGAAAAAACTTAAAAAATAGATAGACCACTAGCTAGACTAATAAAGAAGAGAGAAGAATCAAATACACACAATAAAAAATAATAAAGGGGATATCACCACTGATCCCACAGAAATACAAACTACCATTAGAGAATACTATAAACACCTCTATGCAAATAAACTAGAAAACCTAGAAGAAATGGATAAATTCCTGGACACATACACCCTCCCAAGACTAAACCAGGAAGAAGTCGAATCCCTGAATAGACCAATAACAAGTTCTGAAACTGAGGTAGTAATTAATGGCCTACCAACCAAAAAAAGCTCAGGACCAGATGGATTCACAGCTGAATTCTACCAGAGGTACAAAGACGAGCTGGTGCCATTCCTTCTGAAACTATTCCAAACAACTGAAAAGGAGGGACTCCTCCCTAACTCATTCTATGGGGCCCACATCATCCTGATACCAAAACCTGGCAGAGACACAACAAAAAAAAGAAAACTTCAGGCCAATATCCCTGATGAACATCGATACAAAAATCCTCAATAACATACTGGCAAACCAAATCCAGCAGCACATCAAAAAGCTTATCCACCATGATCAAGTCGACCTCATCCCTGGGATGCAAGGTTGGTTCAACATACACAAATCAATAAATGTAACCCAACACATAAACAGAACCAACGGAAAAAACCACATGATTATCTCAATAGATGCAGAAAAGGCCTCTGATAAAATTCAACATCCATTCATGCTAAAAACTCTCAATAAGGCTAAAAACTCTCAATAAACCAGGTATTGATGGAACATATCTCAAAATAATAACAGCTATTTATGACAAACCCATACCAATATACTGAATGGGCAAAAGCTAGAAGCTTCCCTTTGAAAACCGGCACAAGCCAAGGATGCCCTCTCTCACCACTCCCGTTTAACACAGTATTGGGAGTTCTGGCCATGGCAACCAGGCAAGAGAAAGAAATAAAGGGTATTCAAATAGGAAGAGAGGAAGTCAAATTGTCTCTGTTTGCAGATGACATGATTCTATATTTAGAAAACCCCACTATCTCAGCCCAAAAACTAAGCTGATAAGCAACTTCAGCAAAGTCTCAGGATACAAAATCAATGTGCAAAAATCACAAGCATTCCTATACACCAATAGACAAGCAGAGAGCCAAATCATGAATAAACTGCCATTCACAATTGCTACAAAGAGAATAAAATACCTAGGAATACAGCTTACAAAGGACATGAAGGACTTCTTCAAGGAGAACTACAAACCACTCTGCTCAAGGAAATGAGAGGACACAAACAAAAGGGAAAACATTCCATGCTCATGGATAGGAAGAATCAACATGAAAATGGCCATACTGCCCAAAGTAATTTATAGATTCAATGCTATTCCCATCAAACTACCATTGACATTCTTCACAGAATTAGAAAAAAACTACTTTAAAGTTCATATGGAACCAAAAAAGAGCCCATACAGCCAAGACAATCCTAAGCAAGAAGAACAAAGCTGGAGGCATCATGCCACCTGACCTCAAACTACATTTCAAGGCTACAGTAACCAAAACAGCACAGTACTGGCACCAAAACAGACATATAGATCAATGGAACAGAACAGAGACCTCAGAAATAACGCCACACATCTACAACCATCTGATCTTCAACAAACTGGACAAAAACAAGCAATGGGAAAAGGATTCTCTATTTAATAAATTGTGCTGGGAAAACCGGCTAGCCATATGCAGAAAACTGAAACTGGACCCCTTTCTTACATCTTATACAAAAATTAAGATGGAGTAAAGACTTAAATGTAAAACTCAAAACCATAAAAACCCTAGAAGAATACCTAGGCAATGCCATTTAGGACATAGGCATGAGCAAAGACTTCATGATTAAAACACCAAAAGCAACTGCAACAAAAGCCAAAATTGACAAATGGGATCTAATTAAACTAAAGAGCTTCTGCATAGCAAAAATTACTAGCCTCAGAATGAACAGGCAACCTACAGAATGAGAGAAAATGTTTGCAATCTACCCATTTGACAAAGGTCTAATATCCAGAAAATACAAGGAACTTAAACAAATTTACAAGAAAAACACAAACGACCCCATCAAAAAGTGGGCAAAGGATATGAACAGACACTTCTCAGAAGAAGACATTCATGCAGTCAACAAATAGAGGAAAAAAATCTCGTCATCACTGATCATTAGAGAAATGCAAATCAAACCCACAATGAGATACCATCTCATGCCAGTTAGAATGGCGATTATTAAAAAATCAGGAAACAATAGATGCTGGCGAGGCTGAGGAGAAATAGGAACGCTTTTACAGTGTTAGTGGAAATATAAATTAGTTCAACCATTGTGGAATACAGCATGGCGATTCCTCAAGGATCTAGAACCAGAAATACCGTTTGACCCAGCAATCCCATTAATGGGTATATATCCACAGGAATATAAATCATTCTACTATAAAGACACAGGCACATGTATGTTTATTGCAGCACCATTTACAATACCAAAGACATGGAACCAACCCTAATGCCCATCAATAATAGACTGGATAAAGAAAATGTGGTACATACACACCATGGAATACTATGCAGCCATAAAAAAGAATGAGCTCATGTCCTTTGCAGGGACATGGATGAAGCCAGAAGCCATCATCCTCAACAAACTAACACAGGAACAGAAAACCAAACACCACGTGTTCTCACTCATAAGTGGGAGCTGAACAATGAGAATACATGACACGGGGAGGGGAACAATATACACCAGGGCCTGTTGTGGGGTGAGGGGCAAGGGGAGGGAGAGCATTTGGACAAACACTAGTGCATGCAGGACTCAAAACCTAGATGACGGGTTGATAGGTGCAGCAAACCACCATGGCACATGTATACCTATGTAACAAACCTGTGCATTCTGCACATGTATCCCAGAACTTAAAAGAAAAAAAAAGAGAAAAATTAAAAAAAAAAGAAATGCAATATATTCCTCTAAAGCCTGTAGAGATACACTACATGGCTTATTTTATCATTCCGAACTAACCAGGAGACTGTTTCAGGGTACACAATTTCAACATGTTGGTGAAGAACCACCGTATCCATCTCCTTTGTTAATGTCCTTGCCCCTCTGATTTTTTAGGGCATTTCTGAATCTGAAAAGACAACTCTGCATTTTTAGATTCAAGAATAAAAGAAGTCAAAGGTCTACTGCAGGAAGGCTAAGACAGAGGTTCTCTGATAAAACCATGACTCTCAGTGACCAGTATACATTTAGGAAGAACCAGTAGTTTCGATATTCTCTGGAGGTGTGACATCCAGCTGGCCTTGACAATGCTTGGATCTGCAGAACAAGCTCTCTTCATGGTAAATGCTGTGTGGTGACAGGTATGAGTGTTTATAACCAGACCTGAATAGGCTATAGAAAAACAAGGTGAGAAATATGCTGAAGTGCCAACCTTTAAGCAGCAGCACTGCTGGAGAAATCCAGCGCACAATTCCCAAGAGAATTAACTTGCTATCGGTTTCCTCTCTGTAAAGTGGGGTAAAATAGTACTAGCTCTCAGGCTGGAGCATACTTCACTAAGTTTTCAATAAATAGTATATTTCTCAAATGTGCCCACCACTTCACATGCTGAGTCCTCATAAAATTACCTCCCAAAGACTCCACCTCCAAATACCATCACACTGGGATTAGGATTTTGACACAGACATTTTGAAAGGACACATTTAGTCCACTGCAGAGGTCCACTTACATGCTTTGGTAGACCTGCTTGGTGTTGATCAACAATATAGTAGCTAAAGTTTGTTAAGCGCGTACTGTATGCCGGGCACTGAGTTCTTCTAACGGATTCCTCATCAAGTTCCCTACATCCGGTGATGTGAGTTTTATTACTGGCGTGTTATACAGTGAGGATCTGAGGCCCAAAGATTAAGTATACTGCCAAGGTTGCACAGATAATGAATGGTACAACTGAGATCTGAACCCTGGCTGTCTGACTCTAGAGCCAACGTCTTAATCACTAAACAAAATACTTCCCTTAAAAAATGTGTTCTTAAATGTGGTTTTATTAATTGCCAAATAGCTAGACTTCCATTCGCAAGCATCAACAAATCTGATGCTGAGTTTGCCATGGTCCCCACTACTCCCTACCCTTTCTTAACCTCAAGGGTAGGGGTCATTCACCATTTTTCATCATTATTGTTTGCACTTTTCCTACTTAGAAAAATTAGAAGTAAAATATTTCTTGTGCTTGCATTTGTATCAAAGGTGGGGAAATATAAGATGGTATGCCACATGTTAGTTTGATTTAATCATTCTAGATTGTATACATATATCAAAACATCATATTGAACCCCATAAATATATACAATTATGATTTGTCAATTAAAAATATTAAGTGGGAAAATAATATGCTGTGCCATATGTTTGAAGAAAAAGTAAGTGGAAATGAATATATTCTTGTGTGTTTAATAAACAAAGTAATATGTACTTTCCTTCCCATGCTCCGTACATCACCTGCCTGCTTGAAATATCTCAATTTGATCTGTCTTAGTGTCTACATAATTTTAAGCAGCAAAAGACATTGACAGCAAGTGCACAGTTGTTCAACAGAGAACATTTTTAATTCTGGCAACAAAGATAACAGAACGAATCCCACATGCCATATAACAATGCTTACAAACTTTTTTATTTTTAATTTTTGTGGGTACATAGGTGTACATATCTGTGAGGTGCATTAGATGTTTTGATACAGGCATGCACTGTGAAATAATCACATCATGAAGAATGGAGTACCCCTCCCACACCTCCCCTCAAGCATTTATCCTTTGTGTTACAAACAATTCAATTACATTCTTTCAGTTATTTTAAAATGTACAATTAAGTTATTATTGACTACAGTCACCCTGTTATGCTGTCAAATAGTAGGTCTCATTCATTCTGAGTTTTTCTGTACCCATTAACTTTCTCCACTCCCTCCAAGCCCCCCACTACCCTTCCCAGCCTCTGGTAATCATCCTTCTACTACTTTCTAAGTCCATGAATTCAACTGTTTTGATTTTTAGATCCCACAAATAAGAGAGAACTTGCAATGAATAATGCTTTTTCTATTTACATAACTTAGTAGTCTCTGGTGAATTTAATTAATATCTGTTATATGTTTTAAGCACTTAATTTGTTTGGATAGAAAGAAACCCAGCCCAGGAAGAGACTCCATGTTAACCCCATGGCACACCAATGTCTCCTGGGTAAGGGAATCCTAGCTTGTGGAAAAAAAAAAAAAAAAAAAGCCTCTAAGCATCACCCCCTCGGCTGCAGTGTTTGCTTCCAGTTACAGGAGTCTCTGTGCTGCCCCAATCAGACTTCCAAGTAACAAAGGCTACTGGGAGTCTAGTTCCATTGCAGCCACCTGAGGGGACCCATTTGTAAGGAAGTGGTAAGAGGCACACCCAGGTACCTGCTGTTTCACAAAGAGAAATGACGGATCTGTTGTGTGGTCTGTCTCAACTACACCATAGCTGAAATTCAATTTGCAAGGGTAAGAGAGTTAATAGTGGGCCTTAAATTTAAAATCAGCTAAGGTTTATGCTGGTAGGTTGACAGTGCTAAATTTATTTACCCTTATCACTCTTCCATTATCTCAAACATTCTACTATTAAGATGGGTGGTGGTGGGAGAAGCTTATTTGGCATTCATTTCAACCTGGTGAACAGTTATTTATAGACAGGAAAATAGCCATGGCCACCTATCAGGATGGAAACCACCAGCCAGAGTCACGCCTTCACTGAAGTGCCTCTGAGGGCTTGCTAAAAGCAGAAACTAACCCACAAGGTGGGATTAAGCCTCCTTCTACTTAATTTCAACCAAGAAGTTTAATCAACCAGGTTTTACACTACTTTATTTACTCTTACCATGTTTTTAGAACTTAGGACTCCACTGTTGGCCCTCTCTTAGGAAGTAAAGAAAGAAGAAATCTTTCTACTGGATTTACTTCAAAAATGAGAGCAGAATAAATACACAAAGGGCCAGGACAGATAGTAAGTCAATGTGGGTCTTCATTTTAATCTTGTTTGTATGTTTATTCTTGGTTTTACCCACACCTTCTCTTAAGAGCAATGTGAAGTGAATTTATAAATCAAGAGTATTATATAGGCTTTTAAAAGATATCAGTATGTCATAAAGACAAATTAGTAAATACCTGACATGCAATGCTACATCATTTAGGGTGATGCTTAGGGTTAAATGCTTGCTCGATGAAGTCACAGTTTAGGACTAAAGAGGTAACAACTCACAAAAATCAAAAGCCAAATGATACACTGGCCTCAAGGAAGATCTCCTCTAACCATAATGAAAAACACACTACAAAATGCATCATTCGCTCAATGAAAAGTGGGAGTGTCTTTGGTAAAAACATACTAAATCAATATCTTCCACTGCTGACATGTAGGGCTGCGCAAAATGGCACACATGGAAGAAACACCCTGCGAGGAGTCTTCGAAATCAGCCCATTAAATGCTTTTTAGTTTAATACCTGCTTGCTAATCAGAACTACAATATTCACAACCAAATCCTCATTAAAAGGAATTTGTTAGACTATTTCTCTAACATTTTCTAATATAATGTAACTTAAAAGTCAATCAAAAATTAAAGTGTTTTAGAACTCAGGGAAAAGATGGAGACAGTATTCATTCTACCAATGGACTGCCACTAGAATCCAGGTGAAATAAATTATTTCAAACCATAGCTAAGTCCAAAACAAAGTAATCTTTTGATCTACAACACTTGGAGGAAAGGCAGAGGGAAAAGGTAGGCAAGGAAAATACATGATTTATTCAGATTATAAATGGACATGTGGACTGAGTGTGCTGGCCTCCAGGTGGTTCTGAGTGGAGAATAGGAAAAAGCCATCAAGCACAGAACACACAAATACGACTCTGGCCCTGAGGGAAAAGAATCTGAGTGATGAAACCCAAATATATGAGTGAAATCTAAAAATAGCCCTGTTTCTACAGAGGTATTTTCCTTTTAACATTCATTCAAAATGTGTGGGAAGACAAAGCAGTTGGAGTTAAGTGAATTTCCAGATTTCATTAAAAGTCAAGTGATACTCCGAACCATTTTCAACCAATAGTAAAAATACAATTTCCCCTTCCTTTAGTTTTTTTCTTGGAAGTTGGGGAGCAGAGGAGGGAGACACGATACTGGGCAAGAGTATCATTTCTAAATTTTCTGAGAAGCTGATATTACCTATAGGTTACACATCTTTAACATCTAACTTATGTCATGGGAAACAATTAGATCCTTGGAACTTTGTCAGTGAAAACCACCGTAATTATTTTTTTCCATAAAGAAAGATGAATAGAGAATGACAGAATGCTGACACTGTGATTACATTTACCCATCATGCCACAAATTTAAAAGATTTCATTATTACAGCCTATGATTTTTTTTTCTTCCCTTAAGATTTAGAAGAAAAAAAAAGTGGTAAGAAAAAACAACTTGTGGGATGAAACATGTAATTCCAGCACTTCTTCAAAAAAGTTCAAAGGGTTTCTACTAGTAACCAAGTTCTATGCTCTACGTTGTCTTTACTTGCAGGTAAACCTTTTCTAGAAGACTCCTGCCTCAACTGTTTCAGTGTGTGGCAGAGATACAAATCGGTAGCAATGACTAGGGGTAAGAAGTCCCTGCGCCTCACTGGGATAGCCTGCCTGTGGAACAAGGAGTACCGTCCATTCATTAGTCCTGGGTGCCCCATGGGTGCTCTACTGAACTCAAACACATTTGGACTACGTGTCCTCTGTGTGCCCAGCACTGATGGAAACACAACCTATCCCTACCCTCAAAAGAATCAAGTTTAGTGAAAGAGCTTACAATGTGAACAGCTTCTCCTAATCATGTTCTGGAGCACCAGATCTGGTCTGGAAAACTGGAAAAAGTGGAACAAGCATGAGGTTACAGATAATCGAGATAATGAGACGTGGGGAGAATCCGGGCCTGTATGTGAATCCTCCCATTTTTCTGCGTATTTTATGCAGCACAAGATAAACACTATAGGAATATTAGGTGTTGGAACAAATTAAACTTGCAAATCATACTTCTAGAACCTGGCCATCCCAAACAAGTCCTTCAGGACCGTCACACAAACACAGGTCTCACAATCTCATGGCCGTCTCAGTGAAACTACCTAAGATAACAAGAAGGTGACCTACATAGTCAGTCTGTAATGGGGAACCGGAGACTTTTCCCCTCCTACTCCCTGAAAGCACACTTTCAGGAGTAAGGGGCGAAGAAAAGGAAATGAAAAGGTACACCACACCATCCTTGTTCACACCATCCTTGTTCACATGTAAGCCCATTTCTGTACAGCAAGTCACTTTATGAAAGCACCAACAGTATTTGTAAGGGAGTCTGTGTAAAGAACCAGAAGCTTAAATTGGAATGTAAAAGAAGTACTTTAAAGGTATATCATATAATCATTTTATTCTGGGCAACTCAATATTTTAATTCAAAACAGTCAGTTTTACTGGAAATTCTATAGATGTATGCTAAGCATTTTAATTAAAGTAGAAAACAAGGTGGGGGGGGGAATCTGACAAACAGTCAGAGACACAGAAAGGTGGAAACTATAACTTATACAACTCCAGAGGCACTATTCATGCTGCACTTTATGTGACTGGAGTTGGGCAATGCCAGCCTATGTAGCCATCCACAGGACTTTAAAATAGTACAGGGATGCTACTTAGTGTCCCAGTCCATTCCCAGGTTCTAATGAAAGGGCCCTCCTATTGCATTTGCAGGGCAAATGCTTCCCAATCTAGTGATGATCCTTCCCTCTTCCATCTTTCTAAACTTCTACCTCAGCAAAAATGAAAAGGCAGCTTAACCCATGCTAGTGAACAAGCATGTTGAATTGCCTCTAGTTTCAGACAACTAAGAATCCTACTGAAATCTGTTGTTGTTTTTGCCTGCCTAGCATACAGAGATTGACTTTACAAGGAATGACCTACCTCCATTCCCTGCACTCTTGGTATCATGTCAGGCCCATCCCACCCCCAATCCTGCTAGAAATGTGATGCTGAGCAGACCTAAGATGCAAGAAATTGACTTTCTTCCTGGAACCCTAAATGCCCAAAGTCTCCTATGCTTTCCAGTCTTCCTTACAGATACAAAGACTGCCCCATATTCTTCTGCTATGTATGTGTGTGTGTGTGTTTGTCTTAAATTTAGTTTCTCTTGCTTGCAACCAAAATAATTCTGATATATCAACTAAGAGGAAAAGAACAAAGAAATATCCCCTTTGGTGCTACTTGGTGCCTTCTCTATGCTCTTACAGAGGTACAAACCAAGTCAGTAAAGACAGCAATATACTAAGGAAGTAGGTATCTATCTGTTCAATACCCCTCCATCAAGCTGAAAGTCCCAGGCGATGTTCTACCAATGCATTCCAGTGAAAAGTATCCTAAGTTCCAGTCTGAAACTACTTGAAAATAATAAGAGGTCTCAGGTTGACTACTCAAATATAAAAAAAGAAAATTATCATCAGGCAACTGAAACACATTTCGAGTATATGTTGCATTAGACTCCTTAGAGTTGTTCTTAGTTGCCCCAATGTCATGGGGCTTGAGTTTCTTGCCACATCAGTAAGAGGGTTCAATTAGTATATATATCAATTCATGGATATACATGGACAACCTATTATTATTTTTAATAGCAGGATCTTATATTTTATAGTGCTATGCAAAGTGATTCCATGTACTATTTCTCCTTTGATCTTCACAAGCACCCTCTTAGTAGTCAGGAATAACAGGCATCTTAATACTTTACAAAAAAGGAAACTAGATCAAACCTTGCCCAGAATCAGTACTGGCAGGGCTAAAGCTGGCCCAAGGACAGCCTCAAATCAAGATCTCTGTCCGCCAGATCTCTGTGAGCACTCTACTGCACCACCCTGACAAATCCAGAATCCCAGAGCCCACATTGTACCTAGCCTCAGGTGTCCTCACCAGCTAATGGAAGAAGTGGTACTAAACAAATTCATGGAGTAGGATGGAGGAGAGGCAAATCAAAGGCACAGAAAGAGGAGGCTCAAGTCTCAACTTGCTTTAGACAGGGAAACACTTGCTTCAGTGCTGCCTCACTAATCACATTTATTTTTGGCTTCATTGTAAGAGCTATTAACTATCAACAACAGATTCATAGTCTTAGGCAATTAAGGCTGCTACAGCAAATTACCTTAGACTGGGTAACTTTTTAAAAACACAAATTTATGGTTGGGCGCGGTGGCTCATGCCTGTATTCCCAGCACTTTGGGAGGCAGAGGTGGGCAGATTACGAGGTCAAGAGATTGAGACCATTCTGTCCAACATGGTGAAACCCTGTCTCTACTAGAAATACAAAAATTAGCTGGGCATGGTGGCGCACGCCTGTAGTCCCAGCTACTCGAGAGGCTGAGGCAGGAGAATCGCTTGAACCCAAGAGGCAGAGGTTGCAGTGGGCCGAGATTACACCACTGCACTCCAGCCTGGTGACAGAAGGAGACTCCATCTCAAAAACAACAACAAAAAAACCCACACAGATTTATTTCTTACAGTCCTAGAGGTTGCAGAGGTTGGGAAGTGTGAGGTGAAGGTGCCAGCATACTCGATGTCTGGTATGGGGCTACTTTCTGGTTCATGGAATGGTGCCTTCTCACTGTTCCCTCACACAGTGGAAGGGGCAAGGAAGTACACTAATCCCGTTCATGAGGGCAGAGCCCTCATGACCCAATTACCTCCTAAAGACACCACCTTCTAATAGCATCACCTTGGTGATTAAGATTTAACATACAGATTTGGGAAAACAAATTCAGACCATGGCATTCTGTCCCTGCCCCTCCAAAATTCATGTTTTTCTCACATGCAAAATACGTAATTCCACCTCAATAGCCCCAAAAGTCTTAACTCAGTCCAGTACCAACTCAAAAGTCTAAAGTCCATAGTCTCATCTAAATGCCATCTAAATCAGATATGGGGAAGACTCAAATGTATGATTCATCTGAGGCAAATTCCCTTCCAGCTGTGAGCCTGTGAAATCAAACAAGTTATGTGCTTCCAAAGTATTACAGTGGAAAAGGCCAAATGGACATTAGAACTGCCTCTACCTAGGACAGTAAAGTCCAAAGCAATACTGCATTCCTAGAGGGTTTACAGAGATGTGCCACCATCAAGGATTTGAAAGTTGCAGGGGTGATGATTCCCACCATATCTTCCAATTCGGCTCTCTCATTTGACCTGTGCAGAAGACAAATGGATCTTGGAAAAGGACAGTGGACTATCACAAGCTTAACAAACCAGTGATTCCAACTGCAGCTGCTGTACCAGATGGGGTCTCATTGTTTAAGCAAATCAACATATCACCTGGTACCTGGTATGCCGCTATTGATCTAGCAAATGCCCTTTTCTCCATACCTGTCCATAAGGCCAGCCAAAACCAGTTTGCTGTCACCTGACAAGGCCAACAATATAACTTTTACCATCCTGCCTCAGAGGTACATCAACTTGCCAGCCCCATATCATAATTTAGTGTGCAGGGATCTTGATCACCTTTCCCTTCCACAAGACATCACACTGGACCATTACATTGACGACATTATGCTGACTGAATCTAGTGAGTGAGAAGCAGCAACTACTCCAGACTTACTGGTAAGACATTTGTGTGTTACAGTGCAGGAAACAAATCTGATAAAATGCAGGTCTTCCACCTCAGTGAAATGCCTATGGGTCCAGAGGTGTGGGGCATGTTAAGATATCCCTTCCAAGATGAAGTACAAGTTGTTATATTTGGCCCCTCCAACCATCAAAAAGTGCAATGACTAGTGGACTCATCTGGATTTTGGAGGCAACATATTCTTCATTTGGGTGTGTTACTCTAGCCCACTTACTGAGTGACCCAAAGAGCTGCTAGTTTTGAATGAGGCCCGGAATGGGATAAAGCTCTGCAATAGATCCAGGCTTCCGTGCAAGTTGCTCTTCCACTGGGGCCATATGATCCAGCAGATTCCAACACTGCCTGAAGTGTCTATCAGTGGCAGACAGAGATGCCATTTAGATTCTTCAGCAGGATCCTACAAATGAATTGCAGCACCAGCTTTTAGGATTTTACAATAAGGTGTTGCCATCACCTACAGATGACTACTCTCCTTCTGAGAGACAGCTCTTGGGCTGGGCCTTGGTAGAAAATGAGCGCTTAACCATGGGCTACCAAGTTACCATATGACCCAAACCGCCCATCATGAATTAGGTATTATATGATCAACCAAGCCACAAAGTTGGGCATGCACAGCAGCACTCCGTCATCAAACAGAAGTGGTATATACACGATCAGGCGAAAGCAGATCCTGAAGGCACAAGTAAGTTAAATGTCATCATGGCTCAAATGCCCACAGTCCCCACTCCTGGTACACTGTCTTCTCTAGTCCCAGCCTGCAACTATGGCCTCATGGGCAATTCCCTACAATCAGCTGACACAGGAAGAGAAGACTTGGGCCTAGTTTGCAGATGATTCTGCACTACATGCCGGCACCACCTGAAAGTGGACAGCTGCAGTATTATAGCCATTCCCTGTGACATCCTCAAAGGACAGTGGCGAAGGGAAATCCTCCCAGTGGGCAGAACTTCAGCAGTCCACCTAGTTGTGCACTTTGCTTGAAAGAAGAAATGGCCAGACATGCAATTATATACCCATTCATGGGCTGTAGCCAATGGCATGGCTGGATGTCCACAGGCATGATTGGAAAATTGGTCACAAAGAAATCTGGGGGAGAGGTATGTTGACAGACCATTCTGAAAGGGCTAAAAACATGAAGATATTAGTTTCCCATGTGAATGCTTACCAAAGAGTAACCTCAGCAGAGGAGGATTTCAAGTGGATAGAATGACCTATTCTATGGATGCCAGTCAGTCTCTTTTCCCAGCCACTTGTCATCGCCCAGTGGCTCATGAACAAAGTGGCCATGGTGGCAGGGATAGAGGTTAGGCATGGGCTCAACAACACAGACTTCAACTCACCAAGGCTGACCTGGCTACAGCCACTGCTGAGTGCCCAATCTGCCAGCAGCAAAGACCAACACTGAGCCCCCTTTATGGCACCATTCCCCAGGGTCATCAGCCAGCTACCTGGTGGCAGGTTGATTACACTGGACCTCTTCCATCAAGGAAGGCACAGTGTTTTACCCTTGGATAAATATCCAAGGATATCCAATATCCTGGATATTGACTCTGGAGATGAATTCGCCTTTCCTACATGCAATGCTTCTACCAAAACTACCAACCATGGACTTCCAGAATGCCTTATTCATCATCATGATGAGTAAGAAGCATTGCTTCTGACCAAACAACTCACTTCACAGACCACGAAATGAGGAAACGGGCCCGAACTCATGGAATTCACTAGACTTATCATGTTCGCTACCATCATAAAGCACCATCCTGAAGTAGCTAATTTGATTGTACAACGGAACAACCTTCTGAAGACTCAGTTACATGCTATGTAGCTGACAACACCTTGCAGGGCTTGCAGCAAGGTTCTCCAGAAGACTGTATATGCTCTGAATCAGCATCTGCTATACGGTAGTACTTCTCCGACAGCCAAGATTCACAGGTATAGGAATCAGGAGTGGAAATGGGAGTGGGTGGCACCACTCACCATTACGCCTAGTGGGTCACTGGCAAAATGTTTGCTTCCTGTTCCCACAACTTTATGCTCTGTTGGCCTTAGTTCCAGAAGGAAGAATGCTTCCAGCAGGAGACACAACAATGATTCCACTGAAATGCAAGTTGAGGACACCAGGCCACTTTGGGCTCCTCATGCCTCTGAGTCAGTAGGACAAGAAAGGAGTTACAGTGTTGGCTGGAATGACCCATCCAGATTATCAAGGAGAAATTGGACTACTGTTCCACAGTGGAGGTAAGGAAAAGTATGTCTGGAATACAAGAGATCATTTAGAGCTTCTCTTAGTATTACCATGCCCAGCAACTAAGGCCAATGAAAAATGACAACAACCCAATCCAGGCAGAACTGCCAGTGATCCAGACCCTTCAGAAATGAAGGTTTAAGCCACCTGACCAGGTAAAGAATCATAACCAGCTGAAGGCGAAGGGAAAACAGAATAGGTAGTAGGAAAGCTAGTTAAGAATACCATCTGTGACCATGTGACCAGTTACAGAAAGGAAGATTGTAATTACCATGAGTATTTCCTCCCTATTTTGTTATGAATACGTTTGTGTGTATATAGACATATATTAAGTAAATATCTTTGTTTTCCTTCCTCTCTTATTCCCTTATCACATAAGATGTTAATGACTTTATGTCAGTATTTCAGTAATGATAATTTTCTATACTATTTAAGTTACAGAGTCTCAGGAGAGGAGTAAACATCACTCAAGGACTTCACTTCCTCTTCCAGAGAAGGGATTAGTGCACTTTCAGTTGTACATAGGATCGCTGTACCTTGTTAGGTGGAATTATGACCTTGTCATTGTCTTTATTTAGAGGTTAAGTATGGTTTAAGAGGATGTGTATGGATGTTAAGTTGACAAGGGGTAGACTTGTGTAATTTGACTGGGTTAAAGGGTACCCAGATAGCTGGTAAAACATTACTTGTGGGTGTGTCTGTGAGAGTGTTTCTAGAAGAGATTAGCATTTAATCTGTAGAATCAGGAAAGATCCTCCCTCACTAATGTGTGTGGGCATCATCCAATCGGTTTAGGGCCTGGGTAGAACAAAAAGGTAGAGGAAGGGTGAATTCACTCTCCGAGAGCTGAAACATCTATCCTCTCCTTCCACTGTACACTGGAGCTCCCCTAGTTCTTAGGTCTCTGGCTCTGGTACTTACACAGCAGTAAGTCATCCCTGTCCCCCTCCGCCAGCACCACAATTGGCTATTGGCTCTCCTGGTCCTCAGGCCTTTGGACTCAGCTAAATTACACCATCACCTTCCCTGGTTCTCCAGCTTGCAGATGGCAGATGGCGGGACTCCTTGGCCTTCCTACAATAAATCCCCCTGACAGATTTCCTATTGGTCCTGTTTCCTTGAGAAAACCAAGACTAATAATGTAAGTATTGTTGGGACAATAATTGTGGCTATTGAGGAAACCATGTCATAAGCCTGTTCATTCTTCAAAACTAGGCAAAACTTATTTCTAATACAGAATATTTAACTTCTACCTCCCCTAAATGTTGGCAAAAATAAGACCAAACAACAATCCACTCAGCAAACATTGAGCATGTTTGCTCTAGAGTTAATCCATGTGCCACTTATAGGTTAAGTATAGGTAACAAAGTAAAATATATCACCCTTGCCTTTTAGGAGCTTAAAGTTTAATTAAGTTCCATTACACCTGAGAATAGAGCAGCCAATTCTCTGACTTCTGCGTCTCTCTTCCTTTATCATTGTATTTCCTGCCAGAAGCTTCTGGCAAAACAAAATCTTGGGATGAGAGACCTTGAAATTTGGTCAAATGCTTAAAATCAAGAACTGAAGCCAAAACAACACTTTTCACTGTAGTTCAGTGACAGGCAATGGATGCCATCCTGGAAAAAAAAAATCTGTATTTTTCGAAACAAATAGCTACATCCATAGCAGGAACCACTCTTGAATTCAAACACAATCTATAGCTGGCACCCAGACAAGGTAAATGTGAGCTTTTGGAGCAAGATGTTGGACCACAGCTAAGAATGAATAAAGGCATGGCTATGCCAAGAATAAAAAGTGTTCTTGCTATACCCAGAAGAAACCAGGGAACAAGAATCAGGATACTGACTACACCATGCCGATGTCCCCCCAGAGGCTTATGCACAAGTCCTGGCTAATCATCATAGAGTAAGTTTTCCTAGCCCTCGAGAAAACACTATTTAAAAAAAAGAAAAAAACCCACACAATTTCATCTACAAAGTTTCTGAGGATAGGCTGGTGATGGGGTGGTGGTGGGAAGGTAGTAATTTCCTCTTCGGTATTACACACTGGCTGTAGAACAGGCTTAAGTTTGGGGAAGACTTTAGATAAAATTTCAGTGTAGACACTATCACCACCAAATGCCAACATTAGAAAGAACACAGGTATACATTCCCAAGCCACTGAGAATTATTCAAGTTAATGGAAATGAAAGAAACAATGCTCACATAGCCTAGAAAGAGTCTTTCCAATAACTGCCACTCCTCTGTCCTTTTACCTGAAACTTCCTAGAGCACTAACAGGTTATGTGTCCGTCATATGGCTTGTAATACAGTCCCAGCCCTTGCATATCAGTCATATAAAAACATTAATAGCTTGGCAGTCATGTGTGGAGGGCCGGGGGAAGGGAATATTTGTGCTCCATTCTTCTATTTATAAATTTATAACTTGTGAATTCAAATTTCAAGGTAAAGATAGCTAACAAATGCTGAGACTTAAAAATATCTCCAAAGAATCAGAAACCAACAGATAGACATTAAAGCCAAAATAAACTCTACTCCTCCAAAGGACAAAGCCTACATAAGATGAAACTCATACATGTGTGTGCCATCAGAAAATAACAGTGATAATCTAATCTTAGTGTAATTTTAATTTATCTTGATTTCACTCTTGGACATGGAAGTATCAGTTCTAATGTCAAGGGATGGTAGATAATAACTGTTTACATACTATTTCAGATTATTTAACTTGCATTTGAATATGAGCAAGTCCCATTACTGAATATTCACACCCCTTTAGAAACATGAAATCACAGCAAGGAAACACTACTCAGAGAAAACTGGAGCAAAATGGCACATCTATTTATCTCTCTCTAGGCTAGGAACAGGCAACAGCAATTTTCCAGTACCTGAACTCATCTAAGCAAAGCTTCTGTTTTGCTGTGATTAATGTCTTGCTTGGACCCTCTGGGGCAGAAAAAAGTTTACGGTCAGCATTATCCAGTAAAAGTTTTTGTGATGATGGAAATGTTTTATCCCTGCACCATCTACTACAGTAGCCACTAGCCTACACGTGGCTAATGAGCATATATGAGATGGCTAGTTTGACTGAGGAAATTGATCTTGAATTTTTTTTTTTTTTTGGAGATAGGATCTTCCTCTGTCACCCAGGCTGAAGTACGGTGGCCCAATCATAGCTCACTGCAGCCGCCAACTCCTGGGCTCAAGTGATGCTCCTTCCTCAGCCTCCTGAATAGCTGGGACTACATGCACATGCCAGTATACCTGATTCTTTTTTTTTTTTGAGACAGAGTCTTGCTCTGTTGCCCATGCTGGAGTGCAGTGGCGTGCAAACTCCACCTCCTGGGTTCAAGTGATTTACCTGCCTCAGTCTCCCAAGTAGCTGGGACTACAGGTGCCCACCACCAAGTCCCGCTAATTTTTGTTTTTGTTTTTTGGGTTTTTTTTACTAGAGACAGGGTTTCACCATATTGGCCAGGCTGGTCTCAAACTCCTGACCTTGTGATCTGCCCACCTCGGCCTCTCAAAGTGCTGGGATTACAGGCATAAGCCACCATGCCTGGCTCATTTTTGTATTTTTTTGTAGAGACAGGGTCTCACTATGTTGCCCAGGTTGGTCTCGAACTTCTGGCCTCAAGCAATCCTCCTTCCTCAGCCTCCCAAAGTGCTGGGATTACAGGCATGAGCCACCATGCCTAGCCTTTAACTTTAATTAATTATAATTTAAATAGCTACATACGGCTAATCAATACCATAACAATAGCATAGGACATGTTATATTTTAAAAAATCAAATGTCAAACTTTTACCAACTCTGGTTACACCACACTGATACAATCAGAAGCCCATCAACAGTGAAAATCTCAAAAGACACAAAAGGAAGATTTTCAGTAGTAAAATTGTAATGCAGATAATCTATTCAGAGTACTCAAGTTGAAGGTGGGTACATGAAGTGTTATGGTGATGGTGCTTGATAAATTCTAAATCCTTACTGCCCTACCTCACCCCTGCCTCCATGAAAACCAGCCCATTTCAGACAGTTTCTTTTTTCTCCCAAGACCAGGTCAAACACCATGCAAGACAAACAAACGTGGATCAAATATCTGTTTTAAAAAACTGAAAACTGCTGGAAACTCCTATATTGGGGTGTTTGGGGAGGTATTCTCTCTCAATTTTCAAGCATCGCTGGGCCACAAACAAGTAAAAAAAAAAACTATATATACATACATATAGTATATACTTAAAATTCAATTCTTTATAGTTCCAATTGAGGTCACTAAGCCAAATACCTTAATTACTACAGAAATCACACAAGTGGTTAGTAAACAGGAAACACATCAAGTGTTACCCTAATCTTAAAGAATTCCAATACTTCATGGTGACATGAAATTGACTTTGTTTTTCTTTTGAGACGGAGTCTTGCTCTGTCCCTCAGGCTGGAGTGTAGTGGTGCAATATCAGCTCACTGCAACCTCTGCCTCCCAGGTTCAAGCTATTCTCCGGCCTCAGCCTCCCAAATACCTGGGATTACAGGCACATGCCACCACACCCAACTAGTTTTTGTACTTTTAGTAGAGAAGAGCTTTCACCATGTTGGCCAGGCTGGTCTCGAACTCCTGACTTCCAGTAATTCACCTGCCTCGGCCTCCCAAAGTGCTGGTATTACAGGCATGAGCCACTGCGTCCGGCCTGAAATTCACTCTTGAAATTGATTAAAATCCTTTTTTTGCCTACTCTATGAAATACAGACAATGTGCATGAGTATAATAAACAGGCAGCTGTCCAAAAATATCACACACACACACACACTCTCGAAGTCATTTTAATAAAAGCATGATATTGACTTGACAGAAATACAGAAATAACACAGTACATTGAAAAACTGTGCCTGAGACAGGTGGCATTAATGGAGAGGAGCTCAGAATGTGGGGTCCTCTCCTCATGTGAGTAAGGCATTTTAGGGAGGGACCCTGGGAAGTCAGAGGAGGTACGGCTGGACAAGACTCAAGGAAGAGAAAATCAGCTCAAACAGGGCTGGGAGGCCCTGGGGACCTCACCTTCTAGACTCCACTTGTGTGTGGCAAACTCCACCCACAAGAAGAGTGACTGGGTGTGCAAGGTGCGTGAATGGAATGGAAGAAATCTACCCTCACAAACAAGCCTGTCATTCATATGGTCCTGCACAGCAAGAATAAAAATGAGAAGAACGTGAGAAAGGCTGTCCTAAGAGGCTGACCTCTCACGCTATAGTGTCATTTCAGCAGGCAAATAATCAAATTGCTTACTGTCAATATATGACCCAAAGCAATCAATTGCATCCAGAAGGCACTTGGAGTTATCAATTTATGTAACACAAATGACATTCCTTGGTGTTTCCTTCCTTATGTACCTCAACCCCCACCCTAGCCTACTCCCCACGGCTGTGACACAGGGCAAAGGAGCTGGGATTTTGCCTTTGGCTGGTGTACTGGGACATTTCCAGAGCCACCAGACTTGCCTGCTTAGTACCGTGGTGGATTATGAAAGGCCTTGTTATCCTCAGCTCAGACAGGGCAAATGCAAACACTTCGGCCTGGTGCAGGCCTTTAACAAGCCTGCAGCGGCTGCCGCCTGCAGAAAGCATGGTCGGTGGCGAGCTTGCCAACAGCCCAAGCCAGCTGACCAGCATCCAGCCACCACTTCTTTTCCAAACACTGACTGAACAAGCCTTGATTCAGCTCTTATGTTACACTCTGGTGAAGAACACTGCAGAAGCACCAAGAGAATCATTTGAAAGGAACTATTCTGGGCATACACCAAGCACATGTTCCCATGGAATTGTTAATAACTCAGGGGTCCTTTATATTTGTTTGAACCTTCCATGTCTAGCTGTGGAAAAGACATATTTCTTTTTTATCTCCAGGGACAATAAAGGCAGGAAAGTAAAACTCCTGGTAAAGTCATATCCAGTCAAACAGGAAGGTTTGTAGGCTCAGGGCTGAAAGGTTTCCACAGCTACACTGAGCCAATATGAAAATAATTTATTTCACTTTCATCTGTTTCATTTCCTCCAAAATTATCAATAAGGTCCCTGACTCCCTCATCTATGAAGACAAGAGGAAACATTTTGTAAACACAACAGAATACAGTGTTTAAAAAACACATGAGATACGGAGAAACCTGAACTTTCACTCATTGCTGGTGGAAATATAAAATAGTGCAGTCACTTTAGAAAACCGTTTGGCATTTCCTCAAAATGTTAAACACCAAGTCTCCACATGACCCAACAACTCCATACTTAGGTATTTACTCAAGAGAAGTGAAAACACTTGTTCACACAAACACTTAAACACAAATGTTGACGGCAGCATTATTCATGATAGCTGAAGAGTGGAAACAACCCAAATGTCCATGAATTAAAAAAATGTGGTATATCTATAAAACAGAATATTATTTTGCAATAGAAAAGAATGAAGTACCAATACATGCCATGACATGGATGAACCTTTGAAAACATTAAACTAGATGAGAGAAGTCAATCAAAAAAGACCACATATTATATTACTTCATTTATATTAAATGTCCAGAATTGGTTTATCCATACAGACAGAAAGCAGATTAGTGGTTGTCCGGGTCAGGGTTGAGGTCGATCTGTTAAACTACATGGGAAGAAACGAAGTTGAAACTATTGCCTAAAGTGAGATATCTGGCTTTTCCACAGTTAATAGAAAAGTATCTCTTCAAATAGGATGACCTTCCTGAGGAGAGCAAGGAAGAAAGAAGCATGTCAGGGGTCTGCGATAGCAGCCAGGCCTGCCTTGCACCTGCCAACTTGGAAGAATCTAAATGCAAAACATTTAACATCCCTCATAGTGATCCACACGAACTTAAATCAACGTATACAAGAAAGACAAAGAGGCTTCTCATGCCAGGCACAGAATTTAGGTCTACACAGCATCCTTTGCAAACTGTCACCAGACACCTGCTCCAGTTATCTTCAATCACCTACAGCCCCAATCTTCCAAAATAACCTGAAGCAAAGATCCTCGAAATCACAGTGAACTTCAAAGGGAAATTTAGCTTTGTGCTAACGCCTCAGATGAAAAAAGGCAGGCCAAACCAAACCAGGTAGGTTAAGTGTGATAGCTGCCTGATATCTTGGTAGCAAGTTGATTTAATAATGGAAATAGGTGACCACTGCTGAGAAACAAGCTCTGAGGTTGCCCTTTGATAGATGGTGAAATCCAGGAAAGATGGCAGATTCTGCTTGCCCAATGCTTAAAATCAGGACAAGGCAAAGTATGTTACAAACACAACAGGGAAGGGGTCCAGCTCCGGGAGAAAAATAAACTGTCTTCTGACTGCAGCATCAGCTCTTCTGTGTTTTAAAATAAAATTTATAAAAGTAAGCTTCACCTTCCCTCCACCCACCGTAAATAGTGAGAGAAGGCCACACATAGGCAAGACAAGCATTTACATATATGTATACCCTGCAACCCTTTATTTAAGGGCTGAAACAGATTTGAGTCCCCTGGTATTACAACGTAAACAATTTTTCTTTCCATATAAGTATGTGCTGCACTCACAGCTGGTGGTGGTGTCAGTTTACATCCTCCTTTAGTTTTAGGAATAGCAGTGGGTAGAGGGATAGTGACCTGCAAGTCAGACAATCAGAGTCCTCAACCTGGCTTCAACATTAACTAACAGGATAACCCCAAAATACTCTGAGCATTGCATTTAATCATGTGTGAAACAAGGCGGGATTATCAGTGGTTTTCTCTTTCCTTTTTTTTTTTTTTTTTTTTGTAAGCTGTGAAATCATTTATACAAATGAAATCTCATGGAGAATCTCAATATATATAAGAGCTTAAAGCAGACAGGCTGCTTAAAGCTGGGAGGGATACGGCGGAAGGGAGGGGTCTCCCTTGAGGCATCTTCTGGAATCCTGGGACTCCACGGCACATAATATGAAAACCACTGACAAGTTCCCCTGAATACAAAAACTCAATTCCACTTTTAGTAAAATACTTCTTTAGAACTTTAACTGAAACCACAGAAGACAAAATGGAAAGACTAATGGTTTCTAATCCCCACTCCTGGGGAGGGGGTGGTGTGTGGAATGGGGGGCAGGGGCAGAAGTATTACAAGGGGTCCTTCATTCATAAGCATGGAAATGTCTGATACATATACATATGCCTATTTTTCCAATGAATTTATATGCTGCGACTGATAAAAGTAAAATTCATTTAAAGTGTTAAAGAAATTCAAGGTCATGTGAGAATCTGATTCTTTTTTATTAAAAAGGAACATTCTAAAAGATTGGGAGCCACTGCGACAGAGAAATAAACAATATTCCATTTGAAATAAATGATGTAAATTGATCTCTTAAAAATACTAACAATAGCCTTTAAAAAAAAATTTAAAGATTCTACTACCCACACTGACAAACTAGTTAGATCCCTTGTTTACTAGCTGTGGCTATTAGAATGTTGCTTGGGCAGGATTATGAGGCATGTCCAAGCTGGGTAGGAAAGAATGTCACGTTTGATAAGCAATGTCTAGCATGGCAGTAGAAGGAATAGGAAGTGGGGGAAGAACATGTCTCCTGTATTTGGTACTCCAAGCTATGCCAGACAGTCATCTTTATCAGGCAATCATCTAAGATATGACATTAGCAGAGACCTGAGTTCTAACTTGACTCAGACATTACGCTAAAACACTGGAGAGTTTTCAACAGCATAAGCCATAACATGTGCTTCGAAACTTTGACTTAATTACTTATATTTGTTCACCTTGTGACAACTGATAGTATAAGAACTTCCCATTTAATACTATTTAAAAAAACAAACAAGTCTGACTTCAAAAAAGTTTATACCTCCCAAACAGATGACTATACTAAATGAATTATGGCATTATTATAATCGCATACTTTGTCATATATTTTTAAGCCTAAATAGTAGAAACATGAGAAACTCAGTAAACACAAGCCAATAACAGCTACCAGTCATGGTAAAAATTAATGATGTTTTATTTTAGAAACTATGTATCAAAGTTTTATCCACTTAGAATCAGCCCCATTAAAAAATGAAACCTACATAAAGAAAGTTACAAAATGTGAATCTAGCAATCACATATTTCACTTAAAATAAGAATTAACGAGGAATGGCTAAATCAGAAAATAACAGGAGTGTTTTGTATTTCTTAAAATTTATCTTTGAGAAGTTCATAATATGGAACTCATCATTAATGAGAAAAATATGTTTGAATATTTTTAGTCTACAACTTTACTAGCCATAGCAGGGGACAGGCTGTTTAAAATCATTATTCTGTGTTATATTAAAGATTGTTCACAAGATTTTTTTCAGTGCAAATTCAAGAAATATAGAAAATTAAGATAAAACATCTCATAATCCATTTTATGCTGGAGGTGTTATTTATTCACAGAATGTGAGTGAAGTGTCCGATTATTTTACTCAGAAAGGCAACTGGCACTCTTGGAAATTCTGTTCCTTCGGTCAATTGTATAGAGTCCAATCATTGGCATTTGAATGATGCAAGAAATTAACAAATCAACAGGAGAGAAATATTCATTTCTGCAAGCTAGGAAGACAATGAGTTGATGTTTTGGGAGAAGCCAAATGTGACTTCCTCCTCTGCAGCAGCATCCTTACTCCAGAGAATCCTCTTGTAACAACTATTACACCACTGGGTCAAACATGTCCCCCAAACAAATGCACAGGGACCTACCCACCAACACCTGCCCTAGAAGAGAGTGCCACAGGATGTGTGTGCATGTATGTGTTTTATTTCTTAAAGACAGATGGAGTACTTTAAAATAGAGTCCCAGAAAATAAAATCTGAACAGAACCATAATACTCAATATGTCTTCTCTAAAGTGTGCTGGGAAACACTGCATTATATTCTATTACTGGGATTATTACAATCATCTAAAATTTTAAACATGAAGCTCTCTATGCTTGGAAGAAGATTTATTTCTGTTTAAATTACCTAAAGCAAACCTAAAGTGCTTTACCAAACCTAAAGCATTTAAAAGAAAACCCATTTCTCCTACAATATTGGTTTATGATATACTGACAAAAAGGCAATTGGACCATAAGTACAGCATTTTGTAAAATTTAGGTGCTGTACAGGCAATGCTGTAAATATTTTAGCCAAGCATTTGGATCTGTTTTACAACACCATGTATAAACAAAATGTACTGGGCATAACATTTCTTTTATCAATAAATCATTATAATATAAACTTCTCCCTCTCTCCTCATAATATTTGGATTATTTCATTGTTCTACCTCCTTATTTTCCAAACAAGTTTAGTCCAATGGAAAAACTATGTATCATTTCCCTGGTTTTTATGCTTTCAGAAAAGCCTTCTTTGTAGCAGTCACACCATCAGCAGAAAACTACTAAGATTAAGAAAACACTAAGGCAAACTCCAGGAAATGCAAATTGGCAAGAAAATGACAGAAGCTAGCCTGAGGCTTCCCTCCAGATAATGAGGAGAGGGTATGTTAAGATAATTAATTATGCAAAACTGAAGCAAGAGACCCTTAATCACAGAGAAATATTTTAGATCATTTAAAATGTACCTGCAGATATCATAAGTTTCCTTCCAAAGGGTTTAATGATTGCTTATTATATTTATGAAACGTGTTGGCTTATTTGCATTGCTAATTATTCCCATTTCTGTTCATTTCAAAAATATTGAGATTTAAATAGATAAATTTGCAAACAAGCCATTTAAGAAAGGAAAAATATAAATGACCTAGGGAGGAAAGTTGTATTTAATAAATTTTTAAAATGCAAAAATACAATGTGATAGCTTTTGCTAGTTGTCCAATCACAGATAATTGTAATATAATAATACTCATTGTAGGCAATGGTGAAGTGAAAAATGCTTTAATGCTCTTTTACTGTCAAGAGCGTCAATTTGCAAAACTTTGTTGTTGTTTTGGTTTTGGTTGTTTTCTCTTTTGTTTTAGAGACAGGGTCTCATTCAGACCCTCGGGCTGGGGTGCACTGGCTGTATCATAGCTCACTGCAGCCTCAAATTCCTGGGCACAAGCAATCCCCCCACCTCAGCCCACACACCCCAAGTAGCTGGGACTACATGTGTGTACCACCATGCCCATCTACTTTTTTTCCTATTTTTTTTTTTTGTATTTTTGTAGGGGTGGGGGTCTCCCTATGTTGCCCAGGCTAGTCTCAAACTCCTGGACTCAAGTGATCCTCCTGCCTTGGCCTCCCAAAGTGTTGTAATTACAGGCATGAGTCACTGTGCCTGGCCCCTGCAAAACCTCCCTTGAGGAAGATTTGGTCGTATAGATGTTCCTTGACTTACAACAGGGTTACATCTTGATAAAGCCATTGTACATTGATAATAGTGTAAGTTGCAAATACATTTAATACACCAACCTGAATACTATAGCTTAGCCTAGCCTACCTTAAACATGCTCAAAAACACTTACATTACCCTACAATTGGGCAAAATTACCTAACACAAAGCCTATTGTATAATAAACTGTGGAATATCTCATGGAATTTATTAGATACTATACTGAAAATGAAAAATAGAATGGTTGTGTGGGTATTCAAAGTACAATTTCTACTGAATGCATATCGCTTTCCCACTGTGGTAATATCAAAAAACTGCAAGTGGAACCATCGTTAAGTTGGGGACCATCTGTCCTTTTAGAAAAACGAAAATTACACACCTTTTGTCTCATTTATTTCTATGAATTTATCCTAAGAAAATAATCTAAAACATGGAAAAGATGTTCATAATTTTAATGGAAAAACAAAAATGGTTATCTTGTACTGTGAACTGAAGAATCATAAGGTTCATAAATTTGGAAAGGAGAGCTTTATTTCTCATAAAAGATAACAGCCTGCAGGCTGGCCATCCTGCAAGCACTTGGAGGGAGGAGTAAAGGGAACAGAAATGTATGCCAAGAGGGATGGTCAAATATAAGTATTTAACAGATTATAGGAGGAGTCCTGAATATTTATGAAAGGAGAGACATGCACATGCGCAACTAAGCTTCATGCCTGTATTGGGAGTTTTTTTGTGTTGTTATAAAGAAATATCTGAAGCTGGATAATTTATAAAGAAGAGAGGTTTAATTTGCTCATGGTTCTGCAGGCCATACATGGACGGCACCAACAGTGCTGGACTTCTGGTGAGGCCCAGGAAGCTTACAATCAGGGCAGAAGGCGAAGAGGGAAGCTGGTACATCACATGGCCAGAGAGGGAGCAAGAGAAAGATGGGGGAAGGTCCTAAACTCTTTTAAACAACCATATCTTGCTTGAACTGAGCGAGAACCTACTCGTCACCAAGGGGATGGTGCTGAGCCATTCATGAGGGATCTACCCTCATGACCCAAACACCTCCCACCAGGCCCCACATCTAACATTGTGGATTACATTTCAACATGAGATTTGGAGGGGACAAACATCCAAATGATACTGATGCCTATTCATGGGTCATATGTTCAAAAAACAGTGGCATTAGCATGATCTGATGGTTGAGTTTTCAGCCCTCTGATGTCAAAAGGCAAAGCAGAGGACGTGAAAACCCTCACTGGACCTCCTGGGAGAGTTGGCCAAAACCTGCCTAGAGATGGTGGTCAGTTTTTAGGAAGGGATGCATTGTGAAACTAGTGAGCTGCCACATCGAAACTGCAAAGATGGGGAGTCCGGCCATGGCCTCAGATGATTGGCTGAAGGCGATGAAGTTATGACTCATTCGTTTCTTGTTTTCTGGAGTCGGCTTCTGCTTACTCCTTAGGAAGGAATGCTGGTTAAAGGCTCATAAGGAAGGGGCATACTAAGATGCGTCAAATCTCCCATTCCATCATGGCCAGGAATGCAATTTTTAAGGTTTCTCTGGGAGTCCCCTTGGACAACAGGGTGTCTGTTCGGTCAACTGGGAGGCTTAGGATTTTATTTTTATTTCTCAGTACCATGTATAAAATGAAAATAAAGTGAGCCATCTAAGAGTTTTATTAAGAGTTTTAATTACATGAAAAATGCTTATGACAATATTTAATTGGGGGGAGAATGCAAAAGAGTGCAGGTAATGTATAATCAAAAGCATTTTTAAAACTTCATTAAGATTTTTATCTATTTCTATGTACTTTTCTGCGTTGTTTTTTTCCCCCACAGTGAACCTAAATTAATATTATAACCAAAAAATAAGTTTCTGACTTAATAGTTTCAGAATGGCCTTGAAAATTCCCCATGCTAGGCACGGCAACATTTCTCAGAGAAGGGACTACTGTCAGGAAAAAAACCCAAGATTCAGAAGTGAGCAAAAGAGATTACTGGGTATCCTCTCAATGGAGTGCGATTTGTGGTCTAAGAGGCCCTCCAGGGATGATCTTTGACTTTTTTGTTTGTGATTAGGCCAGTGGTTCTCAAAGTATGATCTGAGGAGTCCTGGAGAGCCAGAGGACTTTTCAGTGTGTTTGTGAGTTCAAAACTAATTTCATTATAACACTAGGATGTTGTCATTTTCACTCTTACTCTCTCAACAAGCATACAGTAGAATTTTTGAGGAGCTTTAATACCCATGATGAAGTCATCATTCACATAACATGAAATAGGTTTCATTATTGATATGTTTTAAATGAAATGAATAGTTTTAAAGCTTCTTAATTCTAATTTCTGACATGATAAATATATTACATGGTAAAAATCTCTTTGGGATCTTCAATTTTTAATAGAGTCAAAGGTTCCTGAAATCGAAAAGTTTGAGAACCTGTTGGACTAGACTATCTCACAGCTCTGTAGAGGCAGAAACTCACTTGCAAAAAACACACAGTAATGTAAGGCCTCTTGTCCACAGCAAAACAAATGAATTTTGTCTGGTAGTGATATAATTGCCTTACATGCCTATAGAAAAGATAAGCAAACATTGCATTTTACGGCCCTTGAAAATATTAACCAGTGCTGTATACACTAGCAAATTTATTTCAGCATTTCTGATTGTAGATAGATGACAGATACACAGGCAGACATATAGGTACCTGTTCTTCAAATTCTCCTGTGAACGACCCTTAACATCTTACTGGTTCCCTCATTAATTAATGAATTAAAATTGTTGGCATGTGTTTATAATTTTGCGAATCTTATTTTTAAACTCTTTGAGAATTATTCTTTAGCACCAACTATCTACCAATAGATCAGTTCCTGCATACAGGCCACAACACTGATTAAAAATAAATTAATAATTAATCAAAATATGTTTTAAAACAAATGTAAGCTATGATAAATAAGTTTTACTAATTCAAGAAAACAAACCCAGTCCAGACTCTACTGTAGTTCCTAAATCTACTAGAGTATTTTTTGCTAAATGTAGCTGAAGATAATACAAACCAATTTGTCAAAATTTCAGAAAAGTAGACTTGATTCCCAATATTTCTTACTACTTTCCTCCTCGAAGTAGTTTGATCCTAAAGAGTTTCTACTGTTAACACCCTGCATTCTAGAAGATCTAATCTTTTTTCCAATTAATTTTAAACACTGGAATAAGAGTGGGATAAGTATATCTTATTTTATAGATGAAATATCTGGCCGGGCTCAGTGGCTTACGCCAGCAATCCCAGCACTTTGGGAGGCCACGGTGGGCGGATTACAAGGTTAGGAGAACGAGACCATCCTGGTTAACACGGTAAAACCCTGTCTCTACTAAAAATACAAAAAATTAGCCAGGCATGGTGGCGGGCACCTGTAGTCCCAGCTACTCAGAAGGCTGAGGCAGGAGAATGGCATGAACTGGGAGGCGGAGCTTGCAGTGAGTCAAGATCGCACCACTGCACTCCAGGCTGGGCGACAGAGCGAGACTCCGTCTCAAAAAAAAAAAAAAAAATACCTGAGCCCCAGAATGATCAAGTGAATTACACAATCTCACATGTATCAAGAGAGGTTAAGGAAAAATCTCTTCAGGTTCTCCATTTGCGCATAGTTTAGAACACTTTGAGGGCCAGGTGCAGTAGCTCATGCTGGTAATTCCAGCAACTTTGGGAGGCCACGGTAGGAGAATTGCTTGAGCCCAGGAGTTCGAGACCAGCTTGGGCAACATAGTGAGATCCCTGTCTTTATGAAAATTCTTCAAAATTTAGACAGGCGTAGTAGTCCCAGCTACTCAGGAGGCTGAGGTGGGAGGATCACCTGAGCTCAGGGAGGTCTACCCTGGACCCTGTCTCAAAAAAACAAAAACAAAAACAAAAAAACTTACCACTAGAACCTTTAGAGAAAAAGTTGGCCATCCTCTCTTCTAACCTACTGTATTCTTATTTATCTCATCCCAAGGGTATCTTTTCCTACAAAATGAAGTTTAAGTTAGATAACCTCTTCTATTTTCTTTCAGTGACAACCATATGAAATTATTCTCTTAACACAATATAAAGTGTTGCATTTTTAAAAATAGAATATTCCAATGGTAAAGATTTTAAATATAGTATATCATGTCTTTAAGGACAAAAGACATGTCTTTGGAGAACCTACAGATATGAAATAACTAGCAAAGGCTCACTATAAAAAAGCAATTATTTCATGACCTCAATTTTTAAATCTAGTCATCTTCCAAAACTCAAAACTCAAATGTCTTTCTCCTTTAAGAATTTTTTTTTCCTTTTAAAGAAGCTAAAACCTGATTCAACAAACACACTCAGGTCAAAGATCTCAGCAAATCCAAACATCACTTAATATTTTTAAATGTTATCTATTTTCTGTAAGAACCTTAACTGAACTAATTAATACACTGTAAATATATAAATACTTAAACTGTTCTCAATAATAGGAATCTGGAAAACCTGACATTTGCTTTATTGTGAAATGTATATGCTTCTTGAAATATATATACATGGACCTAATAAATTTTGCCAATACACACTGTTTATCACATAGTTTTTCTACCTCTAGTGACCAGATAGTATAAGACATCAATTATTTCCACTGTAACAAATTTACAGGAACTAGAGTAAACAGAAAATCATGCTGTAACAAGAGTTCCAGACTGTGGAAAATTCTACAGGACAAAATAACATGGAGGATTCTCATACTAGTTATATTAGTTTCTCTATGTATATGTGTAGGAAATGTTCAATAATAAAATGTTTTTAAAATCTTCATTTTCACTCCACATAAAACAAAAAAAGTAGCAACAGGAAGCAATAAATCTGATGGGGGGATCATTTTAGGAAGACAGAGGAAGTCGTGAAGCATATTTGTGAGTTGCCATTCATTCTGATGATTTTTATATATTTATTTATTTTTTTTAAGAGAGAGGTTTCTGCCATGTTGGCCAGGCTGGTCTCGAACTCCTGACCTCAAGTGACCCGCCTGCCTCGGCCTCCCAAAGTGCTAGAATTACAGGCGTGAGCCATTGCACCAGCCCCATTCTGATGATTTTTTGGATTTTGTGTTTTCATTTTAATAATCATCAAGAGTATAATGGTATAAATGTATGTTACCTGATATGACAGGCAGAACTTTAAATGATACCCCATTACATCCTTGCCCTTATATAATTCCCTTCCCCACTTTAAATGTGGATAGAACCAGTCACTATGATGAGATACCACTCTCTTGATTATGTTTCATTATATGGTCAAAAGAAGATTACTCTGGGTGGGCTTGGCCTAATCAGGCGAGCCTTTTAATATCAGCCTCTTCTCCAGCTGATTGCAGGGAAAAAAATCAGAGAGATGTTCTCCACGTGGCATGGAAGAAAGCAAACATCCACACTGTGAACTGCCAATGTGGGCCATGTGGAACAGAATGTGGGTGGCCTCTAGAAACTAAAAGCAGTCCCTGGCCCACAGCTAGTGGTCCTCAGTCCTATGGTCACAGGAAATAAATTCTGCCAACAATTCATGAGCTTGGAAGAAGCCCCTGAGCCCCAGCTGAAGACTACAGCATGTCGGCTGACACCTGGAGTTTTGCCTGCTAAGACCCTGGGCAGAGAATCTAGCCACAGCATGTGCAGACTACTAAGCCACTAAGTTTGTGGTAATTTATTATGCAGTAATAAAACTAATACACCTTCATAAGCATTTTATAACCAAATAACACCACAGTATCTCAAGGCCTACCTTTGCACATGGGTTTATGATCCCATCAACACCAAGTGAGCACCTAAACATTTGGCAATTTAACTTTTAATACAGTGTTTCACAGACGATCATGAATCCAAATTTGAGAAACCTTGAGCTACATAATCCCTGTTAAATAAAACATTTCTTATCCAACACAGTTAGTTTTATAGGCAAGAGTTCATACTTGAATGCTTTTTACAATATGAAGACTTCTACAGCAGAAACATGCTGCAAAATAATCAAATGAACACATTTAAAGCACATTGTGACCAAGCCAAAGGCATCACCAAAACCTTAGCTTGTCCTCACAGCAGGTATAAAGTATAACAAAGCTTTTTATCCTCTAATACCCTAGCTCATGATTAGGATGTATGAGAAAAACATAGACCAGATTCCACTACAACAAAAATTTCTTTGTAACAAAGATTCTCATATCTCAAGTGGTCCATAAATATTAAGGAATTGCCACATCTATCCTTTGTGCATGTCATATTCTGTTTATTTAGAGGAAAAAATGAGATGTACATGAAGATAACAAATGGGAAAGTAGTATTATCCCCAAGGCCTAAAAATCTAAGATTCTACTTAGTCTGATTCTTTTAAATGTTTTTTAATAATAGCTTTATTTTGAGATACGGTTTGTGTACCATAAAATTCATCCATATACACTGTACAATTTGGTGGGTTTTAGGAGATTCACAAATGTGTCACTATTACCACTACTTTTAGAACATCTTCATCATCTCCAAAAGAAAGCTATTCACGCCTGTAATCCCAGAACTTTGGGGGGCCGAGGCAGGCGGATCATGAGGTCAGGAGATCAAGCCCATGCTGGCTAATATGGCGAAACCCCGTTTCTACTAAAAATACAAAAAAAAAAATTAGCCAGAAGTGGTGGCGGGCGTAGTCCTAACTACTTGGAGGCTGAGGCAGGAGAATGGCATGAACCCAGGAGGCAGAGCTTGCAGTAAGCAGAGATCGCATCACTGCACTCCAGCCTGGGTGACAGAGCGAGGTTCCGTCTCAAAAAAAAAAGAAAGCTCATGCTCTGTCTTTAACTGTCCTTCTTTCTTCAATACTATGTTATGCTAATACATTTCCCTAGTAGTAGAAAGCCTTGGGCATTCAAGACTCAAAATCAACATTTAGGAAAGAAAAGAACAGGTGGTAGATTTGACCATAGGCATAACAAATATCTTAAAAACTGATTTGGGATTGTAGAACTTCCATAACTGATGTTGTAAACATTCCTTTGAAAAAAATGAACATGCTCCAAATAAGCAAAACATGAAAGCACCTGCCAGGGAAAGCAAAGAGCATTTCATTGGGGAAACTCTTCACCTATTGCACAGGTAATGTTTATTTCAGAAGCTGAAGACAGAGGATAATCTGAGCTTTATTTAAGTAAAACAAGACTTCTGTACTACAAAGGAAAAAACTGGGGATTTCTCTAAGAACATACAGCATTCTGAAATGTATACGCTCAACACGAAAAACATTTTTTAAATGGCAAATGAACAAATGAATGATGTTTTAAGGTGTTGCTTTTATGGTTTATGGGATAGTCCACAAAATGCCAAGTATATTTTCCCCTAAAAATCAGCCATTTTCCTTTCTTCTGCTATGCTTGCTAGAAGCCTGGATCTGAAATTCTGTCTGAATGTTTTTTTAAAGCCACTTTATTTGATCTCCCATCCCCTTGGGTCATTATAACTCTGGGCCAAAGACAAGGTCCTCCATGAGATGTAGTGCTGGCAACATGAAACAGACTGAGGGAAACTTGAAACGGACCTGCCCACGTCTATGACGCCAGAGGAGGGTCTCCCAGGAAGCTCACAGAGGTAGCTGTGAAAGAACCTAGATCTTTTCTAGATTATTTTAGATCCTTCTCTAGAAGGAAGGCTAAGAAAAGCATTTATTACTACTCTCCCGCTGAATTTTTATCTCAAGGATGTTCATGGTACTGATTATTTGTGAATGGGTAGTTTGTTTCCTTCTTTTACACAGTAGATTAAAATGTAAATTGATTCATCTACAGATTTAGAGGTTTTTCAGTAAAATCTGCCAAAATATAATACAACTTCAATATTATTAGAAGCATTAGGTTCAGTGTATTAGGTAGTGCACACTAGATGACAGGTAAAAGACCCTTCCTTTTCACAAATTCAAAATTCTAAAAAAATCTTTTTAAATAGTCACACCAAAATGGACATGAATTTTTTTTTTTTTTTTGAGACAGAATCTCGCACTGTCGCCCAGGCTGGAGTACAGTGGCACCATCTTGGCTCACTGCAACCTCTGCCTCCTGGGTTCAAGTGATTTTGCCTCAGCCTTCCGAGTAGCTGAGACTACAGATGTGTACCACTATGCTCAGCTACTTTTTTTTAGAAGCGGGGTGAGGCGGGGCGTGGAGATGGAGTCTCACTCTGTCGCCCAGGCTGGAGTGTAGGAACACAATCTTGGCTCACTGCAACCTCCACCTCCCGGGTTCAAGCGAATTCTCCTGTCTCAGCCTCCCGAGTAGCTGGGATTACAGGCACCAGCCACCACACCCAGCTCATTTTTAGTAGAGACAGGGTTTCGACATGTTGGCCAGGCTGGTCTCGAGCTCCTGACCTCAGGTGGTCCACCCACCTCAGCCTCCCAAGGTACTGGGATTACAGGCATGAGCCACCATGCCCAGCCAGACATGGAATTTTTAAAAACAAAGCTGTGTACTTAACCAGCTAGGCAGCCAGACCCAGCCCACATCTGCAACTATAACTACATTTCCTGAACCCAAGATATTTCACTCTTCTCACCTATTTTCCCCTTTTGTTGAATGTCAGAATTACCTGGGGATTTTTTCTTTTTTTTTTTTTTTTTTTTTTTTTTTGAGACGGAGTCTCTCTCTGTCGCCCAGGCTGGAGTGCAGTGGCACAATCTCTGCTCACTGCAAGCTCCGCCTCCTGGGTTCACACCATTCTCCTGCATCAGCCTCCCGAGTAGCTGGGACTACAGGCACCCACCACCATGCCAGGCTAATTTTTTGTATTTTTAGTGGAGACGGGATTTCACCATGTTAGCCAGGATGGTCTCGATCTCCTGACCTCATGATCCACCCGCCTCGGCCTCCCAAAGTGCTGGGATTACAGGCGTGAGCCACCACTCCCCGCCTACCTGGGGATCTTTAAGAATCCTGTAGAATGGGCCCCAACTCCACATCTACTGAGTCAGCATCCCTAAACATCTTTTTTAAAATCCACTGCGAACATTCTGATGCATATCCAGGGCGGAGAACTACAAGACCAGACAGAGCAGAAGAGGCTTGGATATCCTCAGAAGTCCCACCTATCGAACTGCGAAGCAACGTTGTTTTACATTTTACATGAAAATATATGCTTCCTTAAGCATTATCTTTGCATTAGTTGCTCAAGAAAGGAACTTGGGTTGGTTTTTAAAACCTTGTAACATTTTCATTTTGTACCCTGAAAATCTTATCAATGTTTTTTCTGAAAGGCAAGGCAAGTTTCAGTGTTGCCAAAGCCCAAGTTTTAGAGTCAAGCTTAAAAAATATTCTTGTTTGGGGGAGGAAAAAAAAAATGGAACATCACTGTGCTAATCCTCTTCAGAGCCCTTCCCACACTGCTGATTTGAGATAAGCTGTCATTTTTAAAGCTTAAGGTTTTTTTTCTAAAGCATTTTGGCATTTCACAATAATGACAGAGTTGGCCTTCCCTTTCCCCAAAGCCTCATCCTCCTTACCCACAGATAGCATTACTGACCTACCAACACAGGCCATGGGCTTCAAAGCTGTTTACCTACTAGATCTGCTGGGCTTACCCTGACCCAGCATCAGTGTCTCACAAAGTCTCCTGTTGTGACCAAAGACATGTCCTTAAAATGTGGCTGGCCTCCCAGGCTGTGGTCATGGAAGAATGGAGAAGTGACCCTAAAGGGTCTAATCCACTGACCTTTACTTTGCTCTAACCAACTGCCCAAATAAATAAAAACGGCAGGGTGGCGCAGTTTCCCAGATGAATGCCAATTTATCCCCTAAATATCCAGGCTTGGTTCAATGATTAAAGTCTTCAGACCATCCAAAACTCTGTCAAAATCATCCCCAGGGGTGATTTTGCCCCCAGGGGACATTTGGCAATGTCTGGAGACATTTTGGGCTGTCACAACTGGAGGAGGGGATGTTACTGGCATCTAGTGGGTAGAGGCCAGGGATGCTGTTAAACATCCTACAGTGCATAGCACAATCTGCCTCACAACAAATAATTATCCAGTTTCAAATTTCAAGAGTGCTGATGTTGGGAAACCCTGGGTTAGAGTACAAAAATGGGTCATCTGCCAGCCCACTGCTAGATAAACCTTTGAAGAGACATTCATCCCAGTTTAATTTAGTTGAAAATAAGAATCACAAACTCAATGCCTTCAAGGGCCAAGGAGATAAATATCACATAAACTAAGTGGCTGTGCATTAGGCACTAGACTATGGTAAGGTCTGTGACAAATCAGAACATAAATGCTCACTAAAATATCACTCCTTTTTAAAAATAATACTGTACTGGCCAAGCAAAACATGGACAGCTGGCTACATTCACTCTGTGGACCCCCTGGTGGTCAGACTCCAGTTGAAAGTGATGATCAGCCCGGCACGATTGCATGCGCCTGTAATCCCAGCAACTGGGGAGGCTGAGGCGGGGAGGATTGCTTGAGGCCAGGAGTTTAAGACCTCATGTCAAATTTAAAAAAAGAAAAACAATTAAGTAGAAACTAAAAAGTGATGATCAATTTAAACAGAACTGTATGACCACCAAAAGACTCTGTCGAGTTTCATCCCTTATATCCTACAGAACTCCTGAGTTGTGCAGTTGAGAAGAGACTGGGGATCAGATCATGGGGCTTAGCTCCAGCCAAGAACAGGATCTCAGGACACTGTGCCAAGGCAGGGGCGGCCAAGGTTGAAAACTGGAGGCGAAAAATTGGAGTCCTCCCTCACTGATCTCCATTTTAGGGAAACTCAATGGATATTACTTTGATATGTACACAGTGCCACATAAGTGAGGTCATTATTTTAAGAGGATACTGTCTTCCCAAAAATTTAGAATTTTTATCCAGAAGATAGCTTATTCTATGTGAATATACTGTGAATGAGGAAAGAGAGGTCCAGAAAGTTTAAAGGAATTGCCACGATTACCCAAACTGAACCTAAAGTCAAACAGTGTGTCTTTTCCTCTGTGCAACTGCAAAGCACCAAAAGACAGGTGAAGAGATTTCATTCAAGGTGTCAAACGTATGATTAAACGCTCTACCAAACAGAAGTTACATGTAAATTGAATCTACATTTACTCAGCATTATCCTCCTTCCTCATTAGAAAAGTCATCCACATGTTTGCCCCACATCACTGTTTTAAAATCTCTTTATCCCCTAATAGAAGCATTAAAAGCAGGTTAAGTATTTTCACCCCTCCTTCCAGATTAGGCTGTAGAGAAGAAAGGCAAATCAGCAAATGGGGCCAGGCACGGTGGCTCATGCCTGTAATCCTAGCACTTTGGGAAGCCGAGGCAGGCGGATCACGAGGTCAGGAGTTCAGGCGGATCATGAGGTCAGGAGTTTGAGACCAGCCTGACCAACAGGTTGAAACCCTGTCTGTACTAAAAATAGAAAAATTAGCTGGGCATGGTGGTGGGTACCTGTAATCCCAGCTACTTGGGAGGCTGAGGCAGGAGAATCGTTTGAACCCAGGAGGCGGAGGTTGCAGTGAGCCAAGATTGCGCCACTGTACTCCAGCCTGGGCAACAGTGCAAGACTACGTCTCAAAAGAAAGGCAAATCAGCAAATGGAAACACAAGAAGACGGAAGCCCCGATACGAATGTCCCCGAGTGTACACATGCTTTCTGTTGGAGGAATTCCTGGCCTGAAGAGACAGCATAAACAAAGGCCATCCAGAGGGAAACAAATGATAAGATAAGTGAAACCCAGCAACTCTCTCTGTCCTCCCCTCTACCTACTTCCCTCAACTGGTTCATCAGAAAAACAATCTGAGCTTGACAGAATTACAATGTAAGCCTTCCTCTCCCAGCTGCCTCACAGCTCTCATTCTAAGTTAAAGGGTTAAGGGGGAAAGACATGCTTTTCTGTAAGGTCAGTGATGGGGCTCCCAAGATATGGAACTTGGCAGACTGGAGACCGCCATCTCACCCTGCCCACAGAGAAGCCAAAAGAGCAGAACTGTCAAATTGCAACGCAAGGAGTATAGAAAGAAAAGGTAAGGCATGGAAGAAACGTAACTTCAGCCATAACCTGAAAAGAAATTGGGTTAAATGTAAAACTATATACATTTTTTAAAAAATGTTAACCAGCCCTTAGCAGAAAATATCACAGGCAAGGCAGTTTCCTGCCACAGTTCCTAGAACTTCTATAGTTGGAAGTATCACCTACTCACAGAATCTCAAGCCCTAAATGGGTCATAGAGTATTTGCAGTTCAATCTCTATTCTTGATTTTTAAAATACGAAAATGTAATAGCAGGCGTGTTCATTTAACCTTCTGAGAACATGGTGTGGTCAGTCTCAGCCACTGGCTTCAATTCTAGCATTTATTTATTGCACGTCCTCTGACTTTTAGTTCACATTACCAACAGTGCTGAGCAAAGTACCTCTAACGCAGAAATGATTGCCACACAAACAGGATGGGGAAACCAAACAGAAACGGTATTGTTGTTTCTTTTCCACCATCAGCCTAAATCAAATAGCAGCCACTAATAATGAGTTAACTATAGTTGCATTTGAAAAAATAATTCCCACAGTGGCTCACGCCTGTAATCCCAGCACTTTGGGGGCCGAGTCGGGCGGATCACGAGGTCAGGAGATTGAGACCATCCTGGCTAACACGGTGAAACCCTGTCTCTGCTAAAAATACAAAAAATCAGCCGGGCGTGGTGGTGGGCGCCTGTAATCCCAGCTACTCAGGAGGCTGAGGCAGGAGAATGGCAGGAACCTGGGAGGCGGAGCTTGCAGTGAGCTGAGATCACGCCACTGCACTCCAGCCTGGGCGACAGAGAGAGACTCGGTCTCAAAAAAAAAAAAAAAAAAAAAAAAAAAAAAAAAAAAAAAAGAATTCCAAATGGGTTGCCTTGAACAGAAATGTATGACATTTTCCATATTCACAATTTCACCAACTTTCAAAAATAAAGAATGCAGCAAGGTTCTTCAAATAGTTTAAGCTGCCTGTTTCATTTCCTTTAATTTCTTACAATTAGTTTGTTTGTTTGTTTTTTTTTTGAGACGGAATCTCGCTCTGTCACCCAGGCTGGAGTGCAGTGGCACAATCTCTGCTCACTGCAAGCTCCGCCTCCCGGGTTCACGCCATTCTCCTGCCTCAGCCTCCGGAGTAGCTGGGACTACAGGCGCCCGCCACCATGCCCGGCTAATTTTTTGTAATTTTAGTAGAGATGGGGTTTCACCATGTTAGCCAGAATGGTCTCAATCTCCTGACCTTGTGATCTGCCCGCTTCCGCCTCCCAAAGTGCTGGGATTACAGGCGTGAGCTACCGCGCCCGGCCAATTTCTTACAATTAGTTTTGTAGTAAATTCTGGGGATTTAGAAGGGTTCCTGGTCTAAACCTCTTGTTACAGAACTGCGGGTTCTAACTTGTGTCTAAACATTTCACTGCTTGGTTTTACCAAATCTCTATGAAACTAATACAAATTTAAGCTTGGGCACATATGAACAATCTATCTCATCTGGTGAATAATGTTGACCACCATCCTTTACTCTTCTCCTTGGGCACAAATATCCAGAACTTTATCGAAGAGTAAGCCCAGAAGTAGCACCCAAACACACATTGATGGCATCTGTCATTCTGCCAAGAAAGGAAAAAGATCAAAGCTATTGGCTTTGGCAAACTTTCAAGAAGCTGCCCCTAGTCCTGACCTAATCTTCAAAGGAGGACAACTGTCAGAAGCATACGGTTCCTTAGCAAGCTGCTGGCAGTCTTGCCTCTCACTTACAGGGTTTCTCTACCAGTTCACTTTAAAATATGGCACCTTTTTTTGCCCTTAGTAGTGATAGCTGTGCACTGATATGTCCACAATGTACAGTCTAGTCCCCAAGAGCATGATTAATTAAAAAAAAAAAAAAAAAGAAACAGAAAAAATCTGACTAGAATTACAGGTACAGTTTGTGGCTCCAAAACAAGGCAACGCTAACCCATGCCCTTGACCTGGTTTGTACGTCACTAACAAACTGAGCTAGCCAACAAGCCAGAATATAAGAACCTATCTCAGAAAATAAAAGATGGGCATCTGTATTACCCCAACAATGCCCAAAGCTAGGATCTGGGCTATCTACTCTTGTAAGCCTAAATTCAGGAAGTCTATCAGATAGGCAACATTTTCCAATCACACTGCAAGTATTTTTTTTAGACACAAAAATGACAAAGACCAGTTTAATAGGTGACCTTAATTGTGTGCCAGCAAAAATACAGGTAGCCTTAAAACCCCAATCCTGGTGTAATTTATAGAACAGAATAAACCCAGGTTATTACTAAAGGGGAATGACATACTTAAAAAGTATAACAAGATGAGGCCAGGTGTGGTGGCTCATGCCTGTAATCCCAGCACTTTGGGAGGCCGAGGTGGGCGGATCACGAGGTCAGGAGATCGAGACCATCCTGGCTAACACGGTGAAACCCCATCTCTACTAAGAATACAAAAAATTAGCCGGGCATGGTGGTGGACACCTGTCGTCCCAGCTACTCGGGAGGCTGAGGCAGGAGAATGGCGTGAACCTGGGAGGCGGAGCTTGCAGTGAGCCGAGATCGCGCCACTGCACTCCAGCCTGGGCAACAGAGCAAGATTCTGTCTCAAAAAAAAAAAAAAAAAAAAGTATACCAAGATGAATGATTAAGAAAAAAAAAACAACCTTCTGAAATTAATGTCTGTTCAAAAAATTTTATGATTGTGTAACCTAATGGCTAACAAACCTTTTGTTTTCATGTTTCCCTTCCTGGCAATATGCCGTTAAGGCATAGCTTTCCTATTATTTCCTTGTGTTTTAGTCAATTGTCTTCATTAAATATTGTCTAAGTGGCACAATATTTAGTTTTAAGCCAAAAGGAAAAGATCTATTGTAAGTCAGGAAATCGCACCAACTGCTTTGGAAATTGAACTTGCTTCCCTAGCTTTCCCCATTTAATTCACAACTGTGGCTATGGTTTAAAAGAATAGAAATTGTTTATTTGGCACCAAATTTGCTCCACTGTAAAAATAAATAAAAGTATCTCTTCTGAGGTGGGGGGAAAAAGTTTGTTTTAATATCTAAGGCTATCCAATATTAGATTACATGTTTGACTACTGCTCAAGTGTTCATTATTTTCTTTTCAAAAGAGCTTTCACAATTTATGTTAAAAGACTACAGGGAAGAGGGAAGCTGAGAAATTATGGGCTGTCTTAACTCTCAACACAGGCTTCTGTGGCCCTGTTCTGGGTGAGAAGATCTTTTATCAGATGAGGGATTCAACCAAGTGAAAAGTTACCTCACTTAACAAATAAGGTCTAATGCTGGACAGGCTCCAAACAGATTTAGAGCTATAATATAAGAGCATTTCCTTTTTCAAATAATGTGTCTATCGTTCATACAGCAAAAGAGAGCTCCAAAGGTTTATAATTTAAATACTCAAAAACAACATTTTTAATCTCACGCAACATTTTCTGTTCCAGAAAATCAGGCTGTAAGAACCCATGACATGAAGAAGTCATTTTACTCTCAATTAATCCAGGACTTACTGACCCAGCACTGTCTGAGAATTAAGAGACTCAAAGGAAGCTGTGATTCCCCCAACTCAAGTTGCAGAGAAAAGAATAATGTGCCGGAAAGTCAGAAACCAGGCGACATCAGGATGTATAAAGAACTAGACTGCTTGAGTCCCTAACCTGGTCTGCCACTTACAGGCTGTGTGGGCTAAGCTAGGCAAGTTCTTTAACTTCTCTGTGCCTCAGTTTCCTCATCTAGAACATGGCAATAAAAGTATCTATCTTGTATAATTATGTGTAGTCAACGACGTAGCCCATGGAAAGTCTTAGAAAGGGCTTTGCATGAGGTAGGCACCTCACATACAATATCAGTATCAAATTAGCTGTAAGCGTTGTGTGGTCAGGCTAAGTGCTTTAAGGAGGAAGGGCAGGGAAGGCTTCCTGGAAGCTGTGACACCTGAGCTAGATATGAAAGCACAAGATAATCCAGACACTCAGAGGGATGCACATTCCAGACGTGGACAGCCATTACTGCAGAAAATCACGGACGGAGTAAAAACCAGGAACACTTAAACATCAATGGGCTGAGGGTGTATTTGGTAACCCCAGATTAATTGGGAGTGATGGGGAAGGCTCTGTACACTTGTTGCTGTGCTTCTAGGACTTAACATTCAGTTCATTTTTAGACACATGTTCTATGTATGCAAACTTGTGGACTATGAATGCAAACTCTCCCTGAAATGCTCTGTTCTCCCCCTGCTCCTAGAACAGTGGAAAGGATACTAAAAAATTAAAAGGTAACCTTTTATTTCTGAAAAAAAAAAAAAAATCTGCTGGAGTGAAATATAGGTCACTAAAATCAACTTGAATCTCATGTTCATCTGTCCCTGTTTCAGTGGGGCTACAAACAAGGTGACAGCTCAGAGAAGGGGGGTGTACTTCAGATCCACGCTTCAACGCTGGTCTCTATCAGCAGCCTCAGCCACTCTAAACAATACAATCTACATAAAAGACAGTACCCTTGCTAAGTGAATGCATCTTCAAGAGGGGTATCATCCACCCTAGCCTGATCTGTCAACCAGACATTACTTCCAAGCCACATACAGAAATAGAGAAAATGCTCTCAGTACCAATTTCTTAAATAGTACCTGTGCAATCAATTTCCTCTAAACTTTGAGGTTTTTGTTGTTGTTGTTGTTGTTTTGAGATGGAGTCTCACTCTGTCCCCCAGGCTGGAGTGCAGTGGCGCGATCTCTGCTCACTGCAAGCTCCGCCTCCCTGGTTCAGGACATTCTCCTGCCTCAGCCTCCTGAGTAACTGGGACTACAGGCACCCGCCACCACACCCGGCTAATTTTTTTGTATTTTTAGTAGAGACGGGGTTTCACCGTGTTAGCCAGGATGGTCTTGATCTCCTGACCTTGTGATCCGCCCAACTCGGCCTCCCAAAGTGCTGGGATTACAGGCGTGAGCCACCGCGCCCAGCCTAAACTTTGAGGTCTTGAAACCACTACAACAGATGCCGTGCGTATTTAAGATTGGTATTCACTTAGAAGATTACCTCTATTACCAAGTTAGAAATTGTAATACCAAAATAAGTCACCATATTCCTCATCCAAAGAGGAAAAAATCACAATAGAATACAGAACTTTTATTTTGACTGGTGTCCCCTCTAGAGAGAAAACAAATTTGCTAACCGAAGTTGGACACCTTGCTTTGTTTCCAGCAATATAAGGATAGACTAGAGCACGGCTTGAAGCCAGGGAGGGCCCCACAGCAGTTACAAGTTCTGTGATTATTTCCTGAACCAAACACCTAGGGCACTCAAGGATACCAAGCGTTGTTGGAAAAGCATGTTTCCTCTGGTCCAACAGCTGCGACTTTAAAGTGTTTTCACACAAGACCTCAAGTTTCTCTTTATGCCGTCTCCCAAATATTTACAAAATGAAACACTTTCAATCAGAACTGTTTTGTTTGTAAACACCTTATTTGTTTTAAGGACCACAGTGCCAACACTACAAGCAGCCTTTTAAACAAAGTAGCTCAAAACCACACACACACACACACACACACACCCCTTAACATGCAGAACATGTCCACAAAACAAGAAAGCCAGGATTCAAATTCCCTAGCACCTATTCATGGAGCTCCTGTAAGCACCACCCAAGGATGTGACCCACCACACCCTCTTCATTATCACACCTCCTCACTAATTTACTAATTTATGCTCCTGAAAACCCACAGAATCCGACTACTGGATGGTAACATGTTACAAATATTAGGCAAATGTTCTTTCACATTTCTTTCACATCAACCAGCCTGAAACAACTGATCCTGTTTACAGAACAGCTCTGCCTGAGGTGAGAGGACTATTGTCTCCCAGCTCTTCTGGGAGACACTGGTGGCCTGGCAAAAGCTTCCGGGTATCTTTCTCTTGGTGTCTCTCCCTATTCACGTGTCATACACCTCCTGGGAAGATTATCTGGGCCAAGGATAGTGCAACTGAGAGAAATCTAGAAATGCCTGGTTCAGGGGTAATAAGAAATGGTAACTACAAAGAAACAGTCGATATGAGTGAATGTATTCTAAAAGCAAATAATTAGGAAATATGTCTATTTCAAATACATAGAAGGCCTTTTATGCCAGACAAGTTTTGGTTTATGATGAAATGAAACTGCTTGATAGAAAGCTAAGGGGAATATTACCATGGATGACAGAACTATCAGTGGAAATAATACAGACCTTGGATCTCCAATCATAGTTCTGCTAGTTAATATTCATTTAACATATATTTATTAAAGACCTACAAATGAACAAACTGCTCTAAATGCTGGGGAGATGGAAAAGGACAAAACAAAGACCCTGCCCTCAAGGAGTTTATAATCTAGTAGGGTAGACAAGCAGAAGAATGAAGGAAATTTTGATTTAATGTTAAGTTCCAGGAAAAAAGTGACAACTTCTGATCCTGTTTCCTCATGGGGATATAGTTACCTACTTAAAATAAGATGGTAAGTGTCAACCAGCAAGCACACAGCAATCCCAAGCATTTACCTGACTATGGATACACATGCATAGACACTCTCATACACACTTTCCCCCATAATTGCAACATCTGTGATAATGCACATTGGTATAAAATGCAAGCAGAGGGGAAATAAAATATTTATATAAGTCAATTACATTTAATGCAATTACAAATAACTGCATTCATTAGGAATCTATAAAAAGGCAAAACCTAAACAATTATTTATAATACTAAAGTATAATTAGAAGGGTCCAGATACTGAATAGTAGCGGTAGTATAAACAGTATTATAAATAGTCACATAGCTGTCTTGTCCATATAACCTGATGGCACAGTATCAGAAGCCAAGTTTAAACCCTTAACTTCAGATTACTTTGGGGTCGGGGACGAAAAAGGGCAATGACCAAGTCTATCTTGGAATCATAGGCTACTGCACCTAGAATTAACGTTAGGAAACCCTCTCTACCCTTTCCCCACATTACCAAAGAGAAGACTGAGGTCCCCAGAGGTAAAGGGTTAACCTCAGCGTGGAGTAGCCAGTGCCTGACAGAGCCAGAGTAGGACCCAAGTCTCCTGGTTATGGCCCTGCATGCTTCACCCTCAAGGACCTGCACCCTCTAGCCTGGCTTTAGATTTTATGAGAACCACAAGGGACTGCAGTGTCTTCCAACTGTTATTAGTTGTCCCTAATCACTTCCAATCAGCTGCACCTAGAGCAAATTGAGAGCCTTTACTGGTGACCAGGGGGCTCTCTTTATGCACAACAGGGGAGGGCGCCTTTCATGACAAAGCTGCCTCCAACACCATAAACTACCTTATTGGGGAAATGATGCGGCTAGCCCGAAAGGGGGACGAGATTTTTCAAATTATAATTTTCAGAGTCTGCCTCAGGAAAAAGGCGCCAAACAATTAGTTTCAGGGAGAGAGGTGGCGTGATGAGGTGTGGCACGGGGAAGGGAAACAGGTCTAGAACTGTGTCCAAGCTATTTAGGAGAGAAAGGGGAGAGTCCCGGGGCTGTGAAAGGGGCGAGGAGGAGAGAGTAGCTGGGCCAGGGCGAGCGTTTGACCACACCCACTAGCCACTCCCTCCCAGCTGCCCGCAGAGCCACATCGAATCGAAACAGCAGTGGCAGCGGCTAAGATTCCGAAGGCAGGAGTCGCCATGGCAACGGGATTCATCTTGCAGGCAACTCCGCTTCAATTCACTGGGTCCTGCTCGAATCTCAAGAAACTACCAGCAAAACGGTCACGGGTGGCATTTGCTCTTGATGCTCTCCAGAAAGAGCAAGGCATCACTAAATATGTTATGGGGCGAGAGGTAGCTCCGCAAAGCCAGGCCGTGAACAACTTGAGACCTTAGCAGGGCTTGATGAATGAGTAAACGAACAAATGAAGGTACTAGGAAAGGGAAAGAACATCCAGAGGACTGAGAGCTCTGGGCCTCGTGCACGTCTCCAGTCAGAGGGCAAGCCGATCACAAGCAGTTGGCTTTCAGAACCAGCTGGGTAAACCCGATTATCCAGCCCTCCTGCCCCAGAGCGAGCCTAGTTATTAGAATATCCGACACCTCCACCCCCGCGCTAACGCCTCCTGGCCCAGGGCTTCAGGGCAGGCGCTTCGCCCCAGCCCAGGTGCTCTATACCAAGGGACCGTGGAGACTGAGATGCGCCCTCCCGAGAGGGACCGGCGGCAGGAGCCCTCTGCGCGGTGCCTCACAACCGGGTCCGCAGGCGGCGCAGCCTCCCCGGCCGCCAACACCCTGCTCTCCCTCCGCAACGCCGGATTTCCCTTCTCTCTGTTTTGAAACATTTAGGTCCAACTTAGTCTGAATTACAGGCGCTCCGTCCCTTTCGAATGGGGCTGGAAGTGAGGGTGCCAGGGGTACTGGGGGCTCTGCTCGGACGCGAACGGGTACACGAGTCCCTCCTTCCCTGTCGCCACCGCCGTGTCCACCAAGCCTGCCTCGGGGTTCTCCCTCTCGGAGTCGCCGGGCCGGGAGCTCCCGGACGCCGCTGCAGTACCCGCGGCCCCAGCCCCGGGGAGCCTGCAGCAAGGCGGCGAGTGTTATCCCGCCAGCTCCGCGGCCAGCCGGGCGCCTTAGAAAGAAAGGGAGGGACCCCAGTCCTCAGGGGCGTCTTCCTCCCTGCTGCCTCGGTTTGCGTTGCGCTGCAGCCATTTTCCCACCCCCAGCGAGGCAGCCGAGAGCTGTCTCGGTCCCGTTCCCACCCAGACCCAACCTGAAGGACGGGTTTAATATTTACCTACTGGCCCGGGAGCTCCGGGGAGGCAGCGGGAGGGCGCGCCGCGAACCCAGCGCCCAGCCCACGGAAGCACGCCCACCCCCGCACCACTGAGCAGTGCCACTTAATGAATGAGTGCGGCGGGCAAGGAGGAGCGTCCCCCTTACCTGAGCAGCCCCTGCATGCTGGAAAGGCGGCTCTGCACTCTGGGTACAATGGGATCCGGTTAAACAGTTTCCTTCACAGCCGCTCGTAGGTTACTAACTCGCAGGTGACATCACCCTCTCCTCGCCTGATAGGATACAAAGTGGCTCCCACTGCGCATGGACGCTCCGGTCCGGCGCGCAGACTTCTGGGAGTAGTAGTCCCAATCTATTAGCGGAGCCGGGACAGTTTTGCTGTCGGGACTCGTAGAACCACATCTCCCGACACACGCCTCGGCTCTTCTGCCCCGCCCCTTTTTCCCGCCCCCTTCAGGACCCGCCCCACTCCCAGCCTTGGACAGCCTTGCAGCGTTAGCGGTGGTCGTTCCGAAGCCCAGCTGCGGACCTCACAGGAGAATGGGAGGGCTGCCCTCCGGTCGTGCCTGTTGACTTGACCTCTACTTTGCCCGGCGTGGGCTCTGAAGGATCGGAGAGGTCCGGGGCTCGCGTGGTCCGGCCAGGCTCGCTCTAACTGGTCTTTCTTGGTCCCTGCTGGGAAGGGACGATTAAGACTTTTTCTGCCTTCCCCAGGCGTAGCAGCTAATTCAGAGGGCTTACTGTTTTCTGGGTTAAATACGGTCCTCGAATTCTCCCCGCTCAACACTTCCCAGAGGATGGGGCGACGCCAGTCCCAAGGCGAAGGAATCTCCTTGTACCCCACTTGGCTCAATTCACCTTTCTCTTTTCTCCTTCCCGTTTAACGGAGACAAGGTGACCAGGCAGAACGCGGGGAACCACTTAGTCGGCTGAGCTGACAGAATAACGGAGGTTGTCACTACCAGAAATGCGGTGTGATAGACTAGACAGTCGCCGCAACCCTCTGTCAGGGCGCCTGCTGCTGCTGCAAAGATAATACTATCGTGCAGCCATGCTTTTGTTCATCCCTGCAGCAGACTTCCCGCCCTGGTGGCTCTCCACTCCCAGGAAGAAAACGTCCTTGTCTAAAGTTTTAATAATTGTGTATCTATGTATACACATGTTTTTAAATCCACAACACTCTCCCCTCATTTTCCATACCTTTCTTTTCAAATGTTTTTATAAAGACATTAAACCAAACAACATCGTGCCGTTCAAGAATTGCCCTACTCTTAACACACCTAAATATTTATTTAAAGGTAAGCAAAAGGTGTGTAGCAGAATTCTGACCCTTTAGGCAGGTTGTATTGTTAATACATAATTTTTTCCGTGGCATTTTTCATTATTCAGTGAATACCAAGTGTCTTTTAATATGAAAAGAATCAATGCATTTAGTTACTCGAGTTGTAAATGTAAATTTTAATAGCATTTGATGTGTCTCAATTTCATATAATGATCAGCTCACACACCCGTTCCACTAGCAAAATCTCTAGAAGACTGTGCATCTTGTGAAAAAAAGGTTCACAATTAAGGTTTCAGACAACTCCCTACTGAAGTGTTGGTGGAACTCTTCTTATTCATTTTCTACTTTCATTCTGCAACACTAAGTTGGGTTCAAGTGAAAAAATATTTATGAAACTAGTTGAGGATCTCAGGGGAGAGGAAATGCTTTGTTTTGCTCAGAGAGATGTTTAGCGATGAATTCTGATTTTCTTTTAACAAGCCTGTTCTTTATAGACAAGACCCACTTTTCTCCCCCGAAAGAAGATAGCTTTGAATGTTGCTCTTCTGTCCTCAGCTATTTCGTCCGTTTCAAATATTATCTAAAATGAACTCTGACAATATAAATTTTCCCCTGGCCATCAGATCAAGGGTATAATCACTGATATTCTAACTAATGGGTAGACTTAATGTAATGCAGTTCATGGTGGAGAAATATTCAGAGAGAAACTTGACCTGGGATGATTCTAAAGGCTCTTCTAATTTTATAACTGTGTAAAGCTTTTAGATCGAAACATAATCAGTGAGCCTGAAATTTATTGAGTCAATAAATTGAATGTGCAGCCTTTCCGTTAAGACAGGGCTTATCCTTGTAGATAAAAGTATGTTACTGAGGCACACTCTGTGGAGTAATTTTAATGGAGAAATCACCTTACAACAAGTTCTCTTGGCTCTTCAGTAATGAAGGAGAAGATGCAGTCTGTCTGAAAACAAATTCCATTCTCTTTAACAATATTATAGGGATGTGCCATGTGACATAGTCATCTCCATATAAAGGACAGCAGACACAATAGACTGTAAGCACATAAATGTGGAGAAATGCACATGTGAACTGCTCTTCCTATCTAATAGCTATAAATATAGATAATAGATACAGAAAGAGGGCATTGTGTTTGGAAAAATTCTCTGCAAGTGGTGATGGATTTGAACTGATCCCTGCACAGTTTCATTGGTAACCAAGGGAAACAAAGATGGCTCTTTAACATGAGAAATACAGTCTGTAGAACTAGCAGCAGAGGAAGCTTAACCACTTCTATGGAGACAGTAGGGAACTCACACACACACTCTCTCTCACTCACTTTCATACACAATCATTGTGTATGTTTGCATTTAATTTTTTCTAGGTGGCCAAGTAGTCTCATAAATCATCAAAAACACCCACTCTGTCTAGCTAATTGATATTCTCAGTCAAAATGGGTTTCTTTACTTTCTATCTTTTCATTTTACATAACTGCTGCTGTTCTGAAGACCTTATGAAAAGCCCTGCCTCATCCCATAATCGTGGCCTATTAATTGGGAACCTGTGAGACCACTAAGAATAGATTTAATTGACAGTCTGTACAGGTAGGGGATGAGGAGAAGGCACCACAAAGCATTTTCATGATCTTTTAAAATCACCTCTCTCAGTGCTGGTTACAAGGTTTTACTCTAGATATTGGATTTTAGATAAAGGAGGAAATGAGTTATCAACAGAGAGAAAGAATTGAAAGTTTGTAGCCTTGTGTGTACTTTCATGCAATAGCTTGGTGTTTTGCAACAATCAAGGTTGTGTGCTAAGCCCAGGTTTGGGATTGTGCCATTCCATTATTTGTGATCCATGTTACTTTGCATATTTATGTTATTTATTCTCTCTGAGCCTCAGTTTCCTTATTTATAAAATAGTTAACAATAATATATATTTCATGAGGTTTTTGAGAATTAAATTAAATGAAGCATGTAAAAATATTTTTCGAACTGAAAAGCACTATACAAATGTTAGTTCTTGATATCATTTGCAATTTTTCCCAAAAGATTACTCAGAAATGTCAGGCCTAATTATGGAACAAGATAATAAAAACCCATTTAAATTAAAAATTCTTTTTCTTAACAGAGACTATTAGAAAGAATATAGCACGCACATATTATCTCACTCTAATTGGTAAGTAGGCAAAATATACTTTGAAGACTAAAATGAGAAATGTCCTCAGTAACATAGGGAGCTTTTCCCAAGCTTCCCAGCATGGAGAGGCACTGCTGGGGGATTGTAGGCAGGAGGAAGGGAGAAGCTAGGGAATTTCTCCACTTCCTCAGAGGTGCATTGGGTGATGTTTCTGGCCATGGCAGCAGCATTTTCCTTGTTGGACTGGTCTGTCATGGTTCCACCTTCTTCCAGGTCACCCTGGCCTTGTAACACCACCTTCTCCCTTTGTCCCTCTTGCCTAGCGGTAGAGATAGCTTCCTGCTGTTACTAATCTCTGCACTGGGTGTTTGGCTTCACAGATCTTCTATCACAATATGGCCAGTTCTCTGGACCACATTATCTCTGTTTTAAATACTACTTAGAATCGTTTCTGTTTTTTTTTGGTGGAACACTTTAACTGACATACTCACACTTTAGTTAAAGTTCTTTTAGGGGCAGACAACAAAAACTTTCTATGGTCAGTTTATGCAAACAAAGAATGTAATGGGATTTATTCAGAGGACTAGACAACCAAGGCTCAAGACAAACAGGAACCAGACAAACTAGGAACCTAAGCAGTGGTAGTTTTCAGACCTTCTCTCCAAAGCACTGGTCTACTAGCACTCAGACTCAGAGCTCTTTGTTCCAAATTTCAAATTCCTGAGAGAAGCTTATTGTCCTATGTCAGGCAACAGTCCCTGACTTAATTATCTTAAAGTACAATCCCCAGACCAGCAACATCAGTATCACCTGAGAACTTGTCAGATATGCAGATACTTGGGCCACACCTACACATCTACTGGAAAAGAAGCTTTAGGGATGGGTCCCACCACCTGTGTCTTCACAAGTCCTCCAGCTGATTCAGACACTCCTGCACGTTTTTGAACCATGGATCTACAGCAAGCATAATAAGATTGTGTGGCTCAAATGTGATCACTCAGGACCCATCCCCGTGTGTCTGGGAGTCTTCTCAAAAAGGAGAAAGTGTGAACCTGGAAGCCACCCCAAGAGGTGTCAGTTAAAGCTGGCAAATCTGTCAGGATCTTAATGGTAAAACTTGGTTCTTCCTGAGGGAGAGGACTTTGTAGCATTCTGAGCCAACTGTTCAATTTAGTCACTAAAAAGGCACTTGGAAGAGATTAATTTCACTGTGTTTAATTGAGAGCTCAGAAAAACTGAAAAACCAGCATCGGAACAGAACAAGGGAGATGGAGTCATCCAGAAATGTGAGAATGGCAACAATACTAAGGTTAGGCACAGTAAGAGGAGGGGTGAAAATACCTCCAGCCACCCAAAACTCTCTCTAGACCAATCTTATTTGAACAGCTCCTCAGAGTTCCGAAAGAGAAACTCTCCTTTGACATCTTTTAGCTGGTCTTCCTGTATCAGCTTCTTCATAACTGGCTTACTCTTAGCCCATCTGTGAGACCTGCGCTGTTCAATTCTGTAGTCACTGGCCTCATGTGGCTATTTAAATTTCAGTTAATTAAAATTGATAAAATTTTAAAACTCAATTACTCAGTCACAGTAGCCACATTTCAAGTGCTCAAGAGCTGTGTGAGGCCAGTGGCTACCATACAGGACATCACAGATACAGAGTATTCCCATTACTTCTTCAGAAAGTTCTACTGGACAGCACTGCTACACATTTGTTCACTAATGACTGTTTAGATTCTTTCATGCTGAAATCCACTTTCTTTTCTTCTTCTTCCCCAAGTCAAATTCTGAAGAGAGAGAAAATGAAGAGACAAAGAGAAAGGATATATAATTGCTCTAGTTCACCAACTGAAGCTAGAACATATAATAAATCACTGGCCATCATGAAAAAGACAACCCAACTAATGCTTAAATTCATTTGTCAGCAGGAAAATATAAATTAAGACTATAATGGGATACCACTACATACCCATCACATTGGTTAAAATTAAAAGGACCAACTATACTAAGGATTGCCAAAGATAAGAAACAAATCTTACACTGCTCGTGAAACTGTAAACTGGTAAAACTGCTTTGGAAAAATCTTTGTTAGTATTTGCCAAGCATGAGCATACACATCCTTTATGGCTGAGCAGTTTCACTGCTAGCAATATACCCAACAGAGTTGTGTATATGTGTTCACCAAAAGATACCTATTCAAATGTTCAGTTATGCTATTCATATATTCATATATGTATTCATATAGCCTAGGCTTGCCATGCAATATTTGGGATATACTTACACTAAAAATAATTATTGTTTGTCTGAAATTCAAATTTAAGCAGACATTAGGTATTTTTATTTGCTAAATCTGGCAATTCCATGATAGCCCCAAACTAAAATCAACATAGTTGCTCATCAACGGTACAGTGGATAAATAGATTGTGGCATAGGCACATAATACTATATCGCAGGGGTTGGCAAACTTTTTTCTGTAAGGGGCCAGATAGTAAATATTTTAGGCTTTGAGGGCCATATGATCCCTGTTACAATTACTCAATGCTGCCATTGTAGCATGAAAGCAGTTGTAGACATAAAGGAATGAGTATGGCTGTGTTCCAATAAAGCTTTATTTACAAAACAGTCAGCTGGCCTGTAAGCCTGTAAGCCATAGTTTGCCAACCCGTGCTATCTGGCTATGAGAATTAACAAGCTATGTCTACATGTGAAAATATGGAGGAACCACACCAAAAAACATTGAGTAAAAAGAGTATATTCTGTATCCACTTACGTAACATTTTTTTAAAGAGGTAAAGCCATTGATAGTGTTAGAAGACAGAGTAACATTACCTTTAGGGGACAGTAATAGAAGAGAGCATGAGAGGTCTCTGGGATGCTGGTATTGCTCAATTTTTTATCTAGGTGCTGTTTATGTGGCTACTTTATTTTGTGAAAATTTATCATGCTGTACACTTAAGACTTGTGTCCACTTATGTATATACATATTAAAATAAAATATTTCTATGAATTAAATACTAGGCCAAATTATCTCAAGATCATTCCCATAAGAAATTGTTTTATGTATTCTGGTACCCAAGTTTTTTTAATATATTTTTCTAATTATAATGGTTATTCATGTCTTTTGTAAAGAATTTAGAAAATATTGCTACTTAAGGCCATAAAAATCACCCATGAGCCAACAAACGAGGGAGAAATATTAACATTTCTCCCTCCACTCCCCACCATCTTCCCTCTCATTGGATTTTTTTTACATCATTAGCATTTTGATTGCTATGTGATATTTTATTTTGGGAAGATAACCATTTGTTCTTGTTATTTAGTTTTTATTTCATAATTGTAAACTTAACTCTGTAATCAAGCTAGACTTAGAGAATAAGGAAAATATGGAACCCAAAGAATTGCAACAAGAGCACAAAGATAATGGACATTGCAAGCAGATGGGATGGAGGGATACTCTCTTGAGCTACAGAAAGAACAGTGTGGTGGTGAAGATAAAACACAAGCCAAATTTATTAGAGTTGTCCACAGTTAGCAATGGCGATCTTCTTGTTGGTCTTGTCATTTCTGGACCCAAAGCACTCTGTGCCTTCCAAGATATTCCTTCCGTCTTTACCTTGCCAAAAAACCACATGCTTGCCATCCAACCACTCAGGCCCAGCTGTGCAGATGATAGACTGGAACCGTTTATGTTGGGTTCAGAATTTGCCATGGACAAGATGCCAGGACCTGTATCTGTCAGGATGAGGTTCTCATCCTCAAACTTCTCCCCGTAGATGGACTTGTGTCAGTACCACTATGGCATATGAAGTCACCACCCTGGCATAAAACCCCTGGAATAATTCTGTGAAAGCAGGAATACTTTTCTCTCCAGTGCTCAAAGATCTAGGGGGTTAGGACTCCAGCATATGAGTCAACATATGAATTGGGTGTGGGGGAATACAATTCAACACATGATAGTCAGAATACAAAAGTTGTCTGCTATCTCTGGAACTGTCTGCAAACAGCTCAAGGAAGGAGATATGGCCCCAGGGCTTGCCATCCACTATGACGTGGAAGAACAATGTGGCTCTATAGCATATGTTAGGTGTATTGGTTTGCTAGGGCTGCTGTAACAAAGTACCACAGAAATGTATTGTCTCACAGTTCTGGGGGCTACAAGTCCAAAATCAAGCCCTGTCTGTAGGGTTGGTTCCTTCTGAGGGCTGCAGGGGAAGGATGTGTTCCAGGCCTCTCTCCTTGGCTTGTAGATGGCCATCTACTTTCTATTACCCTCCTTCTATGTATGTCTATCTCTGTGACCAAATTTACCCTTTTTATAAAGATACCAGTCATACTGGATTAAGACCCACCCTGGCCAGGGGCAGTGGTCCATGCCTATAGTCCCAGTGCTTTGGGAGGCTCAGGAGGGAGAATTGCTTGAGTTCAGAAGTTCAAGACTAGCCTGGGCAATATAGCGAGACCCCGTCTCTACAAAAAATACAAAAATTAGCCAGGTTCAGTGGTCATGCTTGTGGTCCCAGCTATTTGGGAGACTGAGGTGGGAGGATCACTTGAGCCTGGGAGGTTGAGGCTGCAGTGAGCTGAGATCATGCCACTGCACTCCAGCCTGGGTGACGCAGTAAAACCCCGTCTCAAGAAAAAACCAAACCAAACCAAATCAATAAAACAGCAAAAGACCCACCCTAATGACCTCACTTTAATTTGACTGCCTCTGCAAGGACCTTATTTCCAAATAAAGTCACACTCTAAGATCCTGGAGGTTAAGACTTTAGCATATGAGTCAACATATGAATTGAGTGTGGGGGAATACAATTCAACCCGTAATACTCAGTAAACACAAATAAGGGAAAACTGGCCTTCTAGGTCTCAGCACCAGTGTTTTGTATGTTATAGTCACATAGATGTTAAAGCTGTTGAACATCTGATTAGGAAATATAGATAGGATCAAAAAACTGAATATAGCAACCTGAAACTTTTCAAAAATAATGGAAACAAAAAACAGAGGGTGCTTCCGGAGTTATGTGGAAGCCATGGTGCTGTTTTGGGGTGTGAAGGCTGAGGTCTTGCCTCTAGGTATCCAGCCCTGTCACTCTTGATCAGGAATTCTCAGATGAAGACTCTACCGACCTTCCACTGGTAAAAATTCCCTGGTCATACATTTTAGACAAACCATCCCAAGTTAGCTTTCAAAATATCCCCTATTGAGGGTGTCACACAATTTTCATTTTCTTTTTCTCTCCAAAGGTCAAATCTCTGCATGGGCTCTTTAACCCTAAAATGGGCAGTCCATGTGTGGCAAAACCTTGTCTACAAGTAAAAGATGGGCTGAGTGGAGAGAAATAAATCTGTTTACTCTTTTGGTTTCTGTAACTTTCTTTGCCAGGAATTATCCTGGCAGATGTGTTCTGTTTCGTGGCAGAAATATTACAGCGTGTAGGATTTATTTAAGAGGCTTGTTTCACAGCAGGTTGTGCTAGCACTTAGACATTGGATTTGAAGATTAGGGATGACTTTAGTCCTGTATTACATGAGAACCTTGTGATGGGGAATTTCTCATGGAAAGCCGCACTTCAATACAATATGTCATGGCATATTATCTTTGAGAGTATTTTCTCTTCACCAAACTGTGATTGTAACCTTTTCTCTCAGGTTGTCTGTGCCCTCTCCCTGTGTCTCAAGCTCCTAAAATAATATTTTGGGTTGTCAGAAGACCAACCACCCAGTTAAAGGGGAAAGGGAGATATTGGAATGCTTCTTTCTTGCTTTGCTTTCTTGCAAGTGACAGGTTTTCTTCTCTGGGATTTATGTTATTGTTTTAGAAAATTATACTAATTTAAATCTAAACATAGTTAATGCAAGCAAAATATAATCCCATTACTTTTCACACACATGTAACAGTGATTCTGAATAACAGGGTCAACTCCCTCTTGACTTATGCATGTAAGTTAACTATGCATGTAAGTTAACTATGCTTGAAGCTACACTACCTCTGGTTACAAGCACGCTAGAATTTGCAAGTTGAGTAGCTTTGAGTAAGGTCAATGCTAGGATGGGAATCTCTAACAAAAACCCAGATGTATCAGAGATGAACACAGGATTTTAAGTGTTGATTGTTTCCCAGTTCACTTGTGACAGATCCTTACAGCCATCATTTCAGAAAGCTTTGTCACAAGGCACATCCCTACTTAACGTGCAGGTGAAGAGTTCCCTGCTCAAGGTAGATGCACATCGGTGGTGTGCTGGGAACCCACGGCCCTGCCTCACAAAACCCATTGTCAAATTTGGGAAATTTTATGAGCCAATTGTTAAACACAGCTGATATTAAAAATTAAATTGTATAAATATAATTATACTGAAAACAAAGGTAATAAATACTCTAAGCTCATCACTTGTTAATTGTTACTCATTTTACTATTATTTGTGCTCTTGTGGTCCCTCTGAATGTGAGTGCTGAAAGGACAGTCATGATGTGCTGCTGTACATCTCTCCCCAACCTCACATTCAGTGATATCACACTGGTAGCAAGACATCAATCATAATGGGAGTATTTCCAACAAAGAAATCTGCAAATGCTACAAATTAGGGCTTCCCTGACAGATCCAGTTGTTAAATGGCTACTGGCATCCCCATCCTCTTGTGTTTGTTTTTTTGTTGTTGTTTAAATAATTTCAACTTTTATTTTAGATGCAGGGGGTACAGGTGCAGGTTTGTTACATTTGTAATAGAAGAGAATAACACCCCTCTAACCGCTATGCAATGCTCTGCATTTTTCCCTTGTGATTTCATTTTGCTGTCAGGTTCTAGAAATGGAGATGCTAAGCATGTGTCATTGTACTCAACTTGGGCAGAAGTAAGGGTGACATTGTATCATGAGCTGAGAAGAGCCCAGTTCCTTAGTGGGTTCAAGAGCTGAGCATTTTCCCTCAAACAGGAAAGAGGCATTTGGTGATAGGTTTCACAGTGGGTAGTGGTTTTGAACCAGGAAGAAAAGGAATTCAGCCTGGGACTGTTGTAGGTATCAGATGGAACGCAGAGAAAATTCCCAAATGGCGGCACTAGCACTGAGGCTGCCTGACCACACAGCACTCCACATGCTATCCTTAAAAACATTTTCACGAATCTGCAAAATAATGATGAAAATAATCTTAAAAAGACAATGTAGAGAATTTTTTATGAAATGAAATGTTTTTATATAAAGGACTATCTTTATGCTGGGATCATAGGTTAACTATGTCGAGTTATAAAAACTACTTTATTAGAAGCCTGAGGCAATTAAGAGGATGCAAGTTATATACAGCCATGTGCCACATAATGATGGACTACATATATGATGGTCTCATAAGACTCAAATACCATACTTTATATGACGGTCCATATATGGTGATCACATAAGATTATAATACCATCCCATAAGATTATAATACTGTATCTTCTCTGTTTACATGTGTTTAGATACACAAATACTGTTGTATTGCAATTGCCTGTGGTATTCAGTACCATAACATGCTGCACAGCCCAGTCACATGCTCCTAATGCCTAGAAGCAATAGGCTATACCATATAGCCTAGGTGTGTAGTGGGCGAAACCATCTAGGTTTGTGTAAGTACACTCCATGATGTTCACACAATGAAATTGCCTAATGGTGTATTTCTCAGGACATATCTTGTCATTAAGCGATACATGACTGTATATGAGTTGTTTATATCTTAAGAATTATTTTGTCCTAAAAGTCCGTTTTGGGCCCATTTCCCCCACTTGCATTAGGGAATATCTCTTTTTTCTTAAAAAAAAAAAAAAAAAAAAAAAAAAAATCAGTGTTACAAATAGTGATCAAGTTCCCAGGCTAGACAACAAAAGCAAATGCATCCTAGAAGAGAGTTGAGTCATAGCGTTTATCTTGGTTGCCTGAGGTCTGAATGGTTGGGGAAGGGAGAAGTCCTTGCAGGAACGAGAGGCATGAGGGAGGAAACAGCATATATTATCCTTCTTCTAAGCCAATGGATGGTGCCCTAGGAAAACTGGAACCAGCTGGAGTTTGTCCTCAACATTCCCCTCACCTCCCTTTATGCCTTGCTTTCAGCAGCTGGTATGCCTTCTCACAAGGCCCTCATTCCCTCCTGGCACTCTGCATTCTCCACTATGGCACCTTGCAGGTCTGTCTGAATTCCTAAAGTGCTACAAATTCCAAAAATTACTTGCTCCCTTCTCTTCGCAGTCAGCCCATCCATTTATTTTCCCAGCACAGCATCTCAGGTGTTATTGAACAGATTTACACAATTATGTGAAGGACTGATGGCCCCTAAATTCACAGAATTATTTTTATTTTTAGGAATCTTATAATTCAGATTATCTCCAATTGGCAGTATATTATGAAATTTAAAAAACACACACACACAAGACAGAGTAAGAGTTTGGGAGCAAAGAATATTGGAATAGGGAGGAAAAGGGCAGGTCCTACAGAGAGGCACATTGTTAATGAATTGCTTAATCTCTCAAAATGTGTTTGTGATTTTCAAAAACTCCTCCCTTTGACCCATAGATTTTCCTGAACTGGCAAAACCTGGATTTTAGCTAATCCTTGTTTTGATAATTGCTCACTGGTACAAGCAGCCCCAGAAAAACAAATGTCTCAAGATTAAACGTTACAATCCTCTAAACTTTTTCAGATTCATACTTGAAAAGCTTCACATTTCCCATAAGTGGTTCTTATGGGAATGGTGAAACCTCCAGCTATAAAAGGAGGGTGGTGTCAGGTGAACTCTGCCTGTGTGTGTGTGTGTGTGACTGCACATGTGCACATATATGTGCTGGGGTATGTTGCAGATGTATGGGTACATGCACAAGCTATTTATCATTTTATAAGAAGTGCTCAATATGTAATTAAACACACAGAATCACAATGGGTTCTAGCTTTCCCCAGTCTGGAAGATACGTCTTAGCTCTAAAATCCATACTCACATCTGAAATTCCTTCTGTCCAGCTATTACCTTCCTAGATCAAGTTCTTCCCTCTACTATTACTGAATGTGTATTCTATTTATAATTCTAATCTCATTGCTTCTTTTTTTCTAGCTAAATATATTCTGGCTGGCGTGGTGGCTCATGCCTGTAATCCCAGCATTTTGAAAGGCTGAGGCAGGCGGATCACCTGAGGTCAGGAGTTTGAGACCAGCCTGGCTAACATGATGAAACCCCGTTACTATTAAAAATACAAAAAATTAGCCGGGTACAGTGGTGCCTGCCTGTAATCCCAGCTACTTGGGAGGCTGAGGCAGGAGAATCGCTTGAACCCGGGAGGCAGAGGTTACAGTGAGCCAAGATTGCACCATTGCACTCCAGCTTGGGCAACAAGAGTGAAACTCTTATCTCAAATATATATATATATATATATATTCTTATTCCCCAAGTTTTCTAAAAAACAGGTGTCTTTGAGTGCTTGAATTGCCTTGAGTGCTATTGTTCAGCATTAACCAGAATTCTAGTACCATCTGTAGAACAGCATTTACTCATTAGTAATAAATGCTCATCATCTAGCAATAATTCTTCATCTACAAATGTGAACACTAATGAAAAACCACAAATACTGATGAGCAACCATCTGGTGGAACCAATAGAAGAGAGTGTGCACTGATGGTGATCATTGTGGTTCATCTCTGATGTATGGCAGATCTTTATCTTACAGGCATAGTGGGTGAGCAGCCATGCAACGAGCGCATAGAGTGCAACATGGTCCCCGATCTTGAGGAACTGAGCAACTGAAAACTAAAAATAAGAGTGCATCTCTCATTTCACCACAGAAAACTTCAGCAGAGAAAAGGAGGGAAATCTCTTAGCAACTTCAGTGCAAGTCAGACAGAGACATTTTCAAAAGCAAACCATGTTTCTGTTTGGGCTAGGTTAAATGGCAATGGAGTGGCCACTGTCTATTATATTTTTTGCTAGGCAGCACCTGCTTACTTTTCAATCGAGAGGATTGCTGTCAGAAATATAATACAAGCTGCCACATGTGTACTTCAAGATTCTCTAGTAGTCATGTTTGAAAAGTACAAAGAAACAGAAGAAATCTATTTTAATAATATATTTAACCAGATACATAAAAATATTACTTCAACACACAATCAATTTTAAAATAATGAAATCATTTACACTTTTTTTTTTACTAAGTCTTCAACGTCAGTTTGTTTTTTATACTTATAGCACATATCAGTTCAGACTAGCCACATTTCAAGTGCCCAATAACTTCGTGTGGCCAGTGGATACCAGAGGGAGCAATGCAAGTCTAGAACATTCCACCCCAGAGGGTGCTCCGTGTGTACCACTGCTCACATTTACTGAGGATGAAGCACTTCACTTTCTTGTTCTATCGCCACCTCCTATAGCCAGAAATTGGCTGCAGGCAGGAAAGGGATAGTGAAAACCTTTTTTTTTTTTTTCTTGAGACAGAGTTTCACTCTCATTGCCCAGGCTGGAGTGTAATGGCACGATCTTGGCTCACTGCAACCTCAGCCTCCCAGGTTCAAGCGATTCTCCTGTCTCAGCCTCCTGAGTAGCTGGGATTACAGGCACATACTACCATGCCTGGCTAATTTTTGTATTTTTAGTAGAGATGGGGTTTCATCATATTGGTCAGGCTGGTCTCGAACTCCTGACCTCAGGTGATCCACCTGCCTCTGCCTCCCAAAGTTCTGGGGTTACAGGTGTGAGCCAGAGTTACAGGTGAGCCAATGGTTTACCCAGCCGGGAAAACCATTTAAAACGTCTTCACAGAGGCCATTTAGCAATGCTTGTTATCATCTTAAGGTGCGTGAGACTGAAGAGGGTCCTTTGTCAGAAGCAGACTTTCTTTTTGATGGATCAGAGGCATTCTCTGCATTCTAGGGAGTTTGATCCATGTCCTGGCATGCTCATCACCCATTTGATGGGCCTGGGCCTGGCGTTTTACACAGTCTTCTCTGTGGTTTGGATGCAGAGAAATCCCTTACCCATATTATCTTTCCTGTCTAGAACTACTTAAAGATAATTCACATTGGAAGCATTTCCTTCAGTCTCTGGCCCTCTTTAAAATGAAATGTTCCACCTCTGAGATAGTTTGACTGATAACAATAGCTTTCACTGGTGTTTGGATTTTTTAAAGCCAGCTCAAGGGTTCTACTGTGTATTATCCTCATAACAATTAGGATCAGCACTTTAATTAAGAATCAAAGTTTTTTAAAAAAAATCACAGCAATTTGAGATGAGTCTTTGGCACAAATTTTCAAATTTTAGTGTGCATAGGAATCTGTGCGTGCCAGGGTCTAGCACATCCTGAGAGTCAGGCCCCGTGTGAAGCTTTATTTTTAACAAGCACTCTAGGTCATTCTGGGGAAGGAGGTCTGGCTCCCTGTCATTTAGAAATAACTGGTGAGGACTAGAACTCAGGTTCTTATACCTGGAACTTGTTGCTCTGTGTTGTCAGTTGTCTCATATGAGGAGGTAGCACAACAAATCACTTGCATTTTAGTAGGAAATTTAGTCTCAAATTATTTTTGCTCATCAGAAAGTTTCATTTGGCAACATGAAATTCTGTGTCTCCATGGGAAAAGCCACTGCTAGACAGGTTTTTAAGATGATAATGAAAGGAATTTATAGAAGCAAATTAAAACATTGACTATCACCTAGGGTGATACTAGGTTTAATATTGACTTCTCTTTTTTTCCCTATTCTTGATAGACTGTTTATTTCTTTGATTAACTTTATTCCTTAATTAGTGAGGCTCTCCAGAGAAGCCCTTGAAATGTAGCTAGTCTGAACTGAGATGTGCTGCAAGTATATGCAGAAAGGAAGTTACCCACGGGCCCATCACTTGGAAATGTTTGCTTCTTTTTCACAAAAATGGATTCCTAACATAAATTCTGTCTGCACTTGCTTTTTTAAACTAATAATTATGTTAAACTTTGCTTTAGTTTTTAAATGTCTGCATCTATATTATTATTATCTATTTATTTTTGAGACGGAGTCTTGCTCTGTCACCAGGCTGGAGTGCAGAGGTGCAATCTCGGCTCACTGCAACTTCTGCCTCCCGGGTTCAAGCAATTCCCCTGCCTCAGCCTCCCAAGTAGCTGGGACTACAGGCACACACCACCATGCCAGGCTAATTTTTTGTATTTTAGTAGAGACATATTTTTACCATGTTAGCCACGCTGGTCTCGATCTCCTGACCTCATGATCTGCCGCCTCAGCCTCCCAAAGTGCTGGGATTACACGCTTGAGCCACTGCGCCTGGCCCATTATTTTTAATAATAGTTTCTTCTATGGTATAAAATAATTTAATTAACATTCTATTTTGGAACTTTTAAGTTGTTTTAAATTTTCTTTTGTTTTCTTTTTTTTTATAGAGACAGGGTCTCACTGTGTTGCCCAGACTGGTCTCAAACCCCTGGGCTCAAGCAAAAGTGCTGGGATTATAGGTGTGAGCCACTGCATCTGGCCTTCTTTTCTTTTTATTAACAAGGCTGTGGTAAAGATTCTTCATATGCATCTCTTTGGGTGATGAGCTTGGATTTTTAATAAACAAAAATGTGGAAGCAGAAACTAACACTCATTTTCCACTACCCAGAATTAATGACTGCTAATGTTTCAACACATCATTTCCCAGCCTTTTCACATATATAAATATACAAATATTCTTCTTTTAAAAAATATAAAAATATACAAATATTTTTTCTTTTTCTTTTTCTTTTTTTTAAAAAGGTGAGACTGTTCCAGGTAAAATGAAAATTCCCTTTGGCCACCACTTACTATTCTGGTCCCCTCCCTTCTCTCTTCAGAGAAAATAACTCAGCTGGTACATAGTGCAACCCACTTTTATACATTTATATTATATATGTATCAAAAACATTTACTAATGCCTTGTGTTTTTTACAGAAGTAGTGTTGTTCTGCAAATGATGCTGCAGTTTGCTTTTCCCATTCAGAAAGTTTTTTGACATCCATTCCCATGTAATTAGACATATACGTAATTCATTCCTTTATTGTATGACTTCATATCTCTTATTTATCTCTTACATGTGGAAATTTAGGCTGCTCCCTGTTTTTTTCCATTACAAATAATACATGAACATGCATGTGTTTATATGTTTTTATTTGTGAGTGTGTATATTTTTTCTAGGTTAGACACCCAAAAGTAGAATTATTGAGTTATAGAGTATATTTAGTATTTTTTTAATAGGCAGTGTCAAATTTGTCTTCCAAAGGGAGTACAGTCATCCCTCCTTATCTGTGGTTTCATTTTCTGTGGTTTCAGTTACCCACAGTCAACCTCAGTCTGAAAATATTAAATGGAAAATTCCAGAAATAATTCATAAGTTTTAAATTGTGCATCGTTCTGAGTAGCATGATAAAATCTTGCACTGTCCCACTCCTTCCTACCTGGGACATGAATCGTCTCTTTGTCCAGTGTATCCATGCTGTATAGTATGTACATAGAGGAAAAAACAGTATATATAGGATTTGGTATGATCAAAGGTTTCAGGCATCCACTGAGGGTCTTGGAACGTATCCCTCACAGATAAAGGGGGACTACTATATACCAATTTAGCTTTCAAAAACCAAAATATATCTGTATTTTCAGAATCTTGCTAGTGCTTGACATTGGAAAAACTTATAACTTTTGACAGTCTTATGGATGAAAGATAGCATATTGTTTTGATTGGAGTTTCTCAGATTAGTAGTGTTGGGTAGCATCTTTTCAATCTTTGTTAGCTAAACATACACTATGTACAATTATCTGATTGTATTCTTAGAAAAAAATTCTCAACTGGTCAAAGGCTATATTTTAAGGCTTTCAGAATATAGTTGGAAATTTCCATCCCAAAATTTTGTAACTGTTTATACTGTATTTATCTTGTCAAAACCATGATAAATAATCCATTTTCCAGACTGTCACACAACTCTGGATTATTCACTTTAATCTTTGCTCATCCACCAAGTACAAAGTGTAAATTGCCTTAATTTTTTCATGTATTTGAGTACTGGCAAGGTTAAGTAGTTTTTCTATTCAAAAATACATTCACATTTCTTCTTTTATATATATCACAGTTCATTACTTTAGCCAACTTTTATATTGGGGTATGCTTTTTCTTATTTACCCACTGTCATATAATTTATGAATATCTTTCCAGTTTGACTCCTCTTTTAACTTTGTTTTTGGAAGGTTTGTTATGTCTATATATTTTTAAATTTTTAGGTATTTAAATATTAATATAGTTCCATAATATTTTCTGCTTTCTCTTTTATTTTAAAGAACTTTTATTTCTAATCTCAAAATGCATTTTTTATTATAAAAAAAATGTTAAAGGCACTTTGGGAGGCCAAGACGGGCAGATCACGAGGTCAGGAGATCGAGACCAGCCTGGCCAATATGGTGAAACCCCGTCTCTACTAAAAATACAAAAATTAGCTGGGCATGGTGGCGCACACCTGTAGTCCCAGCTACTCAGGAGGCTGAGGAAGGAGAATCGCTTGGACCCAGGAGGTGGAGGTTGCAGTGAGCCGACATTGTGCCACTACACTCCAGCCTGGTGACAGAGCGAGACTCGTCTCAAAAGAAGGAAGGAAGGAAGGAAGGAAGAAAGAAAGAGAAAGAAAGAAAGAAAGGCAAGCGTGTGTTTATTATTATAATATATGATATTATACATATTATCATTATACATGTTGTATGTACATATATTTAGCTTTATTGAGATATATTTTGCATACCTTAAAATTCCTCCACTTACAGTGTATAATTCAGTGACTTTTAGTATATTCCTAGTTATGCAACTCTCACCACAAGCTAATTTTAGAACATTTCATCACTCCTAAAAAATACCCTGTACCCCTTAGCAGTCAGTCCCCATTGTCCATTCCCCTTAACCCCTGGCAACTACTAATTTACTTTTTTTGTCTACAGTTTTGGCTATTCTGGACATTTCACATAAATGAAAACATACAATATGTGGTCTTTGTGACTGGCTTCTTTCATTTAGTATAATGTTTTCAAGTTTCATCCATATTTTAGCATGTATCAATACTTTATCCCTTTTTATGGCTGAATAATATTCTGCTGTATGGATACACTACATTACTTTTATCCACTCATCAGTTGATACACATTGGGGAGGTTTCTACTTTTTAACTATTATGAACAATGCTGGGGCCAGGCACGGTGGCTCACGCTTATAATCCCAGCACTTTGGGAGGCCGAGACAGGCAGATCACCTGAGGTCAGGAGTTCGAGACCAGCCTAGACAACATAGGGAAATCCCATCTCTACTAAAAATACAAAAATTAGCTGGGCATGGTGTTGTGCACCTGTAATCCCAGCTACTCAGGAGGCTAAGGCAGGAGAATCACTTGAATCTGGGAGGCAGAGGCTGCAATGAGCTGAAATTGCACCACTGCACTCCAACTTGGGCAGCAGAGCAAGACCTGTCTCAAACAAAACAAAACAAACAAACAAACAAAAAACAATGCTGGTATGAACACTTATGTACAAGTTTGTGCATAGATATATGTTTTCAATTCTTTTGGAGATGGAATTTCTGGGTCATATAGTCACTCTACGCTTAAGTGCCAAACTGTTTTCCAAAGTGGCTGTATCATTTTACACTCCTATCAGCAGTGTATGAGGGTTCCAATTTTTCCATATCCTCCCCAACAGTTGTTTATATTATTTTTAAATAACAATTTTTTAAATTGTATTTTTAAAATTGTAGCTATCCTAGATTGTGTGATAAGGTATCTCATTAGGGTTTTGATTTGCATTTCCCTAATGATTTAAGAAGGTTAAGCACCTTTTCTTATATTTAGTGGCCATTTCTATGTCTTTGGAGAAATGTCTATTCAAAAGTTCTTTATATATTCTGGATACAAGTCCCTTCTCAGATACATGATTTTCAAATATCTTCTCCCATTGCTTGGGTTATCTTTCACTTTCTTGATGGCGTTTTTTGAAGCACAAAAATGTTCAATTTTGGTGAAGTCCAATTTACCTATCTTTCTTTGGTTGCATATGCTTTTGGTGTTGTATATCTAAATCATTGCTTAACCCAAGGTATATTAGTCTGCTCTGGCTGCCACAACAAAATACTACACACTGTGTGGCTTAAACAACAGAAATTTATTTTTCCACAGTTCTGGGGGCTAAAAGTCCAAGACTAAAGTGCCAGCAGAATTGGTTTCTGGTAAGGCCTCTCTTTTGGACTTTCAGATGGCTACCTTCTCACATGACCTTTCCTCTGTGTGTGTGATGAGAGAGATAGCTCTCATGCCCTTTCTTCTTCTTATAAAGACGTCAGTCCTATTAGATAAGGGCCCTACCTTCATGACTTCATTTAACTTTAATTACCTGCTTCAAGACCCTATCTCCAAATATAGTCATGTTGGGAATCAAGGCTTCAACATACAAAGTTGGAGGGGAACACAATTAAGTCTATAACACAAGGTAATGAAGATTTACTTCATGGTTTCTTCTAAAACTTTTATAGCGTTAGCTCTTACATTTAGGTCTTTGATTAATTTTTAGTTAATTTTTGTGTGTGGTGTGAGGTAGGGGTCCAACTTCATTCTTCTCCTTCATTCTTCTGAATGTGAATATTCAGTTGTCCTAGTACCATTTATTGATAACACTATTATTTCCCCCATTGAATTGTCTTGACACCGTTGTTGAAATCAATTGAATATCAAGTTAAGGAGTTCTGGGACTTTAATTTTTTTTTTTTTTGTAGAGACAGGATCTTGCTCTGTTGCCCAGGCTGGAGTGCTGTGGCATGATTTTGGCTCACTGCAGCCTGTAACTCCTGGGCTCACCGATCCTCCCACCTCAGCCTCCTGAGTAGCTAGGGCTACAGGTGCATACCACTATGCTCAGATAATTTTCATTTTTTGTTTTGTTTGTACAGAAGGGGCCACACTATGCTGCCTGGGCTGGTCTTGAACTACTGGCCTCAAGCAATCCTTCTGCCTTGGCCTCCCAAAGTGCTGGAATTGTAGGCATCAGCCACTGCACCCTGAGGAGACTTTATATATATAATGTTACTATAGCAATTATTATGTTGACTTAATGTAATAGAATGTAAGCTTCCTGAATCCAGAAATTGACCATGTATGATGATGGAGGTAGAGCATAATGCCCAACATAAAATGGTACTCAATATGTGCTCAATATTTAAATATATCTTATGTTTTCACTGTTAAAATGCAAATGATACCTGGGAAAGGACATAATTCTGTAACGTGAGATAGGTTTCAGATTAAAAGATAACAAATTCTAGGAAAGGAGACACAGGATAGATGGGTTTGATGGATGAGAAGAAAATATCTTTAGCATTTGGTTTTGCTTGGCTAAAGGAATACCTTGGCCAATTAGCCGTGCACATTCTGGTGTTGGGTCTTTGAGAGGGGCTGTGACACTAGAAAAAATACAAATTAGGATATGACAAGAAGGAGCTGAAGAATAATTTACCTAATTGACAGCCTTATCAAGGGATCATCCATTTTGGGGGAAGGCAAAAATCGGAAAGTTATCAAAGGAGATTTGCCCTTTCTTTTCTCTTTCTTTCTCTCTTTCTTTCTTTCTTTCTTTCTTTCTTTCTTTCTTTCTTTCTTTCTTTTCTTTCTTTCTCTTTCTGTCTGAGTGTCTGTCTGTCTTACTCTGTCACCCAGCTGAAGTGCAGTGGTGCAATCATGGCTCACTGCAGCCTTGACCTCCCCAGGCTCAGGTGATCCTCCCATATCAGCCTCACGAATAGCTGGAACTATAGGCATGCACCACCACATCCAACTAATTTTTGTATTTTTAGTAGAGTTATGTTGCCCAGGCTGGTCTTGAACTCCTGGGCTCAAGCAACCTGCCACCTCAACCTCCCAGAGTGCTAGGATTACAGGTGCGAGCCACTGTGCCTGGCCTTGGCTTTTCAATTAAGATGGGATCATGAATACTTGAGAAACAATCCTTGAATATCTACTTAATTGAAGTGAATATGATGGTTAACTGTATGTGTCAACTGTACTGGGCCAAGTACTTGGTTAAACATTATTTTGTGTGTCTGTGAAGATATGTTTGGATGAGATTAACATTTGAATTGATAGACTGAATAAAACAAATTACCCTCCCAAATGTGGATGGGCCTCATTCAATTTATTGGAGGCCTGAATAGAATAAAAGGGGGGTAAAGGCAAATTCATTCTCTTAGCCTGACTGTTTTTGAGCTAGGACATTAATCTTCTCCTACACTGAGACTGGAACATACACCATGGATTCTCCTGGTTCTTAGACCTTTGGATTTGGACTTGAACGATACCAGCAGCTCTCCTGTGTCTCTAGCTTGCAGACCACAGGTTGTGGGACTTCTCACCTCTGTAATTGTGTGAGCAAATTCCTTATAATAAATCTCTTTCTATACATATGTGTATATGTGTATATAGCCTATTGGTTCTGTTTCTCTGGTGAGCCCTGACTAATACAGACAATAACAAGTTTAAAAATAAACATAGAGGTAATACAATTAAGAATCACAGCTCTATTGTAAGTGCAAACACTAATACAATTTTAACCTACTTTATAGCTTTATTTAAGATTCAGGTATTATAAAGGCAAACAAAATCCACTTGCCAAGTTTTGTTTTTCAAAATCATTTCAGCATTTCTTACCTCACTGTTAATGTGTGGTACTTTAAATTGTCTTCTGAATCAGTTGTAATCTCTTATTGGTTGACTCTTAATGAGTTGAATAAAATTTTTTAGTCTGGGCTTGCTGGCTCACGCCTGTAATCCCAGCACCTTGGGAGGCTGAGGCAGGCAGATTACGAGGTCAGGAGATCAAGACAATCCTGGCTAACACAGTGAAACCCCATCTCTACTAAAAATACAAAAAAAAATTAGCTGGGTGTGGTGGCGGGCGCCTGTAGTCCCAGCTACTCGGGAGGCTGAGGCAGGAGAATGGCGTGAACTCAGGAGGCAGAGCTTGCGGTGAACCAAGATGGCGCCACTGCATTCCAGCCTGGACGACAGAGCGAGACTATGTCTCAAAAAAAAAAAAATATTTATGTGTTAATTTTATATTTCTTTGAAAGTCATGATTTTATCTTCTTTTCTTTCTTTCCTTCTTTCTTTCTCTTTCTTTCTTCCTTGCCTTTCCTTTTCCTTCCTTCCTTCCATCTCTTTCTTTCTTTCTTTCTTTCTTTCTTTCTTTCTTTCTTTCTTTCTTTCTTTCCTTCTTTCTTTTTCTTTCTCTCTCTCTCTCTCTTTTTTTGATTTTGATGGAGTTTCGCTCTTGTTGCCCAGGCTGGAGTGCAATGGCATGATCTTGGCTCACCACAACTTCTGCCTTCCAGGTTCAAGTGATTCTCCTGCCTCAGCCTCCCAAGTAGCTGGGATTACAGGCATGCACCATCACGCCTGGCTAATTTTGTATTTTTTAGTAGAGACAGGGTTTCTCCCTGTTGGTCAGGCTGTTCTCGAACTCCTGACCTCAGGTGATCTGCCTGCCTCAGCCTCCCAAAGTACTGGGATTATAGGCAAAAGCCACTGCACCCAGCCGATTTTATTTTCTTTCAAAAATTATTCTTGGCCAGGTGCCATGGCTCATGCCTATAATCTCAGCACTCTGGAAGACTGAGATGGATGGATTGTTTGACACCAGCCTAGGCAACACAGTAAGATCCCATCTCTATAAAAAATAAAAATTAGCCAGGTGTCATGATGTGTGCCTATAATCCTAGCTACTTGGGAGGCTGAGGTGGGAGGATTGCTTGAGCCTGGGAGGTGAGTGAGCCATGATTGCACCACTGTACTCCAGCCTGCATGACAGGGCAAGACCCTGTCTCCAATATATACATATTCTTTAACACATGCAACACTAGGAATAGAGTCTCCCTACTTTATGTTACATGATTTTTGTGCACTGACAGCACTCACAGGATGGGAAACAATAATTTTTCTAAACTGCAGAATAAAAATTCATTTTTATCTTTTCACTCTTTTCAGCACCTCCTCTTCCAAAGGGTATCATTAATTATCTCACAGTCACCTGCTTTAGGTACTGGAAATAATTCCTGTCTGTAAACCTTTAAAAGGGAAATTAAAAATTTTAACATAGTAACAGATTTCAGTTTTGTCCATCTTAAAAGTAAGATTAGTTCATCTCCTTAGTTTTTTTCTCTTCATGTCTCAACTCTCTTGGCTCTGCTCTTAAGATTTTAATTTCCAAAGGCTCTTTTGTTGTTGTTGTTCTCTAAATTTTTTTTTTTTTTTGAGACAGAGTCTTGCTCTGTTGCCCAGGCTGGAGTGCAGTGGCACCATCTTGGCTCACTGCAAGCTCTGCCTCCCAGGTTCACGCCATTCTCCTGCCTCAGCCTCCTGAATAACTGGGATTACAGGTGGCTGCCACCATGCCCGGCTAATTTTTTGTATTTTTAGTAGAGACAGGGTTTCACCGTGTTAGCCAGAATGATCTCAATCTTCCTGACTTCGTGATCCACCTGCCTCGGCCTCCCAAAACGCCGGGATTACAGGCATGAGCCACCGCGCCCGGCCATTCTCTAAAATTTTTATAGCATTCTGTTCTTGTTTCATGGGTATGGTATCTTCCGTAATCTCAATTATAATATTAATCCTGATTTTTAAAGAGTTCTCTTTGTCCTATTTGTATCTCCTTAAAGTTTTTTTTTTTTTTTTTTGGTATGTTTTTATGTTTGGGGCTCAGTCTTTCACGTTGGGAGCTTTCCTTAGAGGGTGGCAATCCCTGGGTGCTTACGTTTGAGAGCAGGGAACTGAAAGGTGCTTTAGAAGCTCTAGGTATGTTGTATTTGCCTGGCTCTTCTTCCCTTCCCACCCCTATCCAACCCCTTAACACACTTTCCACTCTCCCCTTCTCCTAATCTGGTTGATTCGTCTTTCTCTCAAGATTCAACTCGAGCATTGACTCTTTTTGGAAAGTGTTTTTGGTGTCCCACTCTGCTGCAATACTTTAATATACCCCTGTTACTGCTCCACACAGATTGTGAACTGATTGAATGTAGGGACCCAATTCTAGCTCTCCTTTGTGCCCCACTATGTATGGCATAGTCACATACATATTGCCAGTGCTCAGTAATTGTTTGTGGAGAGAATGGATGTATGAATGCTCACCTCCACCATGCACTTTATGTGCATTACCTATTTTTATCCTCGCAGTAACTCCATGCCACTCTGCTTTTTTCACGGTTTGTCTTCAAATGTGGAAATATGGGAAGAAAAGACAAACAACTGATAAAATGTTGAGTTAAGTGAATGTATTGATATGAAAACGAACAGCCTTTATATTGCCATATAGGTTTAAAACAGAGATGTAGGCCGGGCACAGTGGATCATGCCTGTAATCCCAGGACTTTGGGAGGCCAAGGTGGGTGGATCACGAGGTCAGGAGATGGAGACTATCCTGACTAACACAGTGAAACCCCGTCTCTACTAAAAATACAAAAATTAGCCGGGCGTGGTGGGGGGTGACTGTAGTCCCAGCTACTCGGGAGGCTGAGGCAGGAGAATAGCTTGAACCTGGGAGGTGGAGGAGGCAGTGAGCTGAGATCGTTCCACTGCACTCCAGCCTGGGCAACAGAGTGAGACTCCATCTCAAACAAACAAACAAACAAAAACAGAGATGTAAACAACAAGGGAATGAAATTGATGAGATAGAGAAAAGGCTTAATATGTACCTGGCACTGTGCTAAGTAAGCAATTTGTATACTTTATCAGTTATTTCTCAAAAAATCCATTAATTTATAGATGAGAAGCTGAGGTTCAGAGAGATTGAGTACTTTGTGCAGTTCACACAATTATGTTTTAACATCAGATTTCTCTGGACCCCAAGCCTATGCTTGTTGGTGGATCAAGACAGGCAGGGTGTTCACTTTGGTGGCACCTTTGGTACCCTAACAGGAGGAACCCCTCTCCAGCTCACCTAAGTCCCTTGTGCCTGCACTTAGTGCCCTTATGTACTTTTTATTTATAATGTTGCTCTGCTTCTGGACCAAGGCTGTCAGAAGAGCCAGACAAGCAGCCTAAGTCGCTTGTAGTGGAAACCCCTGATTTGGTTCTGTTTCCACCCTGGTGAATATCTGAACTGCTCAAGGCATAATTCCTTATAAATGCCAACTTTGTATTTATCAGCATGATTCTTAGCTATAGCAATCAATAAGACATACCCTTCTTTTGCTAATGGCTACATTAAGAGGCATCTGTCCCTTTGCATTAAGGAATCACGTTATACTTGTCTGCCAATTGACCGAAATAAAGCATTTCCAGTAGCTGTATCTCTTAAAATGCTGCTGTTTTTCCTTTAGATTTGATACTAAAAATGCAGGTAAGATCAACAGAATGAGACTCCTAGTTTGCTCACCTCAACCGCTACTTACATTGGCACTGACCAGGGGTCTAAACCAATAAATAAGCTTTTCCGGCATAAATGTCATGTGCAGCACTTCAGACATCTAGGAAAGTTCTAGAACTATTTTCTACAAGCCATTTCTCCACTTAGCACTGTGAAAGAACTCATCTAAATATGTGATTGAACCTGGGAGCCCAAGGAAATGGAGCATTTGTGTTATGGATAATAATTTTTTATATTTTTTTTCCCCACATCATTGGATGTAGGTCCAACTTAATTTGAGTAGGTCCAAGGCTAGACTACAGTTATGATCTTCATTAGCAAAGCAATATTGTATATTCTCCTCATAGCTGATTAATGGATTGTTTCCTTACATATATTGTAACTTTCTCTTTTTTTTCAAGCCATTAATCATTTAACCTTACCCTCAGGCATGAGACAGGGTTTTATTTTTGTGCTTCTTAAGAATATTCTTTAGACAGAATAAGTCATAAAAGCTCAAGTGCATACCTTCTCTTTTCAATTTGTGGATTTAATCCACCATAAAGCATTCTGACTACATAAAGAAATGAACTGTGTTAAAAGCAAGTATTATTAATGTGATACTTCCTCTGGGCACATTTGCCAACCAAAATATTAAACTTCCTTTAAAGAAATTCTTGAGAATTATTAGTTTGTCATTCAATTAAGGGTTTACGTGTGTAGAAATATTCCAACCATGATAATATGCCCTGCAATGTAATGTCAGATGTAGTTTTCCAAAAGGGATATTCAGGGGTCTATAATTTCCCATATTTTGGAGGTGGCCTAATTTTTCTCAATTAATAGAATACTAGAAGAGTGTGCTTTTAGCATTTTAGGCTAGTATTGGATACAATAGTCAATGTCCCTTTATGTTGAAAATATGAATGGCCAAATTGAATAGTTTCTATTTACCGCTTTTCTGTTTGAACGTGTGGCCCACATCTGCTATAATAATAAATGAAATACACTAAAATGTTTAAGCCCAAATAAAAATCACTACCCCAATTTGTTTTCTGTAAATGCTCAGAGTATTAATTCTGGCTCCCTCTCCCACCCTGTTCCCTTCCTCTTTCTTTACTTAGAACTAAACATGAAAAGTCATCTGTTTTTTTTTAGTCTAGAAATAGAAACCACCCTCCCACCCCATGCTCAGCCCAGGGAAGGTTACGGTGAGTTTGTGGCTCAGCAATGCAGGGTCAGACCCCATCTATGTTCCTGGAGGGGGATGGATAGGCACTGCCAACACAATGCAACAGCTGTTGCAGAACAGTCTCTTTCTTTCCCAGCAGAACACGGAGGGGACTGAGTCTCACTAGCTGCACTGGACATCTACATTTTAGTTTCTCTGAAAGGACAGGTGGTCCTAATACAGCCTGTCTCCAGCCCACCCTTTTCCCCTTTGTTCCTGTGAACGTTGGTTTGCCCATCCCCAAGTGGTGCGTTAGTCATTCAAGGCTTTGGGGTGAAATATGATGCAAGAGGAGGAAGGGAAATCTTAGACACAGAACAAAGCCATTTGAGAGCTGTCACATCAGCCTAGGACTTTGATTTTGTGTGTTTTTGTCTTAAACACTGGTTACTATAGCTACCGTGAGCAACACATATAAAGGAGCCAAGCAGTGGCTTTTCAGAAGAATTGTGTAATACGTTTTCTTTTTGAGCTTTTCTTGCACTGAATGTCAAGTCAAGGATACCACTTTAATTAATGGTTAAATTGGAATTGAAAATGAATCATAATTAAGTACCTGACACTGATCATCTACAACCTCAGAGTAAGATTTTCAGTACTTCAGTTTTCTGCCAGATGTAGAAGTGTGCATGATACAGTTAATCAGGAAGAGTCTCAGAAACCCATTTAAAGCTTATTAACAGTGATATTTATTCAGTTTTAAATACCCAATGTCAGATTTATTCTGTTAATTTCAGGAAACAATTGGTAGGAATAACCCTTTTCGCTGCTCTTCTTAAATGATTAGATATGCATTTTTTCCATATCATTAGACATTGCAAAGGTTTAAGAGTATGAACCGTGCAATCTTATGTAGAAGCTATAAAGACTCTTTATAAAAGCTGAAGATCAACCTGCAACTTTCGATATTTCTCTACTTTATAATCTGTTTTCTCTTTAGTGGCCTGCGCACTGTCTAAATAGCCATTGCAAACTCTTAATTTCCCTTTTGCTGAATTACTCTGCTCTCTGATCAGAGGCCATACTATCTGTGAAATTTTGCTTCAGAAAAGCCTGCATTGCAAAACCAAACAATACAGAGATGTATAAAAGATCTCCTCAACCTTAACAGAGAAGCAAAAAGCAAAACATCTTCTTTGCTCCTGATGGAAATGATTACCAATTTAAGATTTCCCACAGAGAAGCCTCTCTCCATGATGCATGGAAAAATTTCCAGAACATAATCTAATAATAGCAAAATAAATAGAAATACTAAATAAATATGCCGACAAACCCATGGCTGATATCACTAATGGAAATCCAGAGTGCTGACAGTATGTGGGTTTTTCCTGTGACTCAGAGCATGTAAGAGGTATACACCCAATCTCAGTGATACCATATCCAGGTGTGGAATGTCACTGTGCTTTTCCATATGGAAAAAGTGAGGTACAGAAAAGGGATACGGCTTGTCCATGGCTATCTCGCACACAGGAGAGTTTATTATGGAGGTAAGCATCTTACTGTTTGGCTGAGGCTTCTAATATATTGCCTGTTCTAAACTCTTTTTACTGTGAAGCCTTATTGTGCTTTTCTTACATCTCACTGAACCTAGTGAGGTGATCAGGAAATAATTATTCTCATAATAGCTTTTAAAATGTATGCAAATAATACATATTCATGATAGAAAAAACTGAAATTATATTGTAGAAAAAAGAAAATAAACTCAACTGTAATTCTATCACTTGCATTTTAGTGCATGTCCTTTTAGATATTTTCCTTGGCATATTCATTGTATATATATATATATATATATATATATATATATATATATATATATTTTATATATATATATATATATATATTTTATATATATATATTTTATATATATATAATATATAAACTTTTTTTTACAAAAATGAGACTGTACAACATAATTTTATTCTTTTCTTTTTTGGCACATTTAGACTGCTAATATGTAAATATGTTAATAAATGTATTTCTATAACTTCATTTTTAATAGCTAAATAGCGATCTATTATTACACATAAATTCAGTAACTAAGTTAACCAATTCTATAGGGGCTGTGCATTTAGTTTGTTTCTACCTTTTTTATGAAGTAGAAACACTAAAAAATACTAGAGTGAACATTTTTGTAGTTAATGTTTGCAACCATGCTTAATTACAAATACATAATTATTGGTTGATTAGTATTAGTCTAATGATGTTTCCTCGCTCAGCAACTTACAGACCATGAATGACATAAAGTACATGCCTCTGAAGGATCTATATCCTACCTACCCACGGCACCATACCAATAGGTATCTGTTGAAAGCAATTTTGAACTTTGCAGTCAGTCCTACCTTGGTAATATTGGCAGGCAGGATTTTAGCACTGGGGAGAGGAGGAGAGAAGAGTTAAAAGTTCTGACTAAATAAAAAGATTTTTCATTAGTGGAAGAGTCCAATTCCATTCCCTGCAGCAAATACTGAACAGGAATAGTCTCTAAATGCTCATGCGATAGAAAACACTATCTGTGCAAAGGGACAAATTGTGGGGAATAAACTGTGAAGGTCAGATTATCTTCTAAGAAGCCACATGGAGAAAGAAAACCCCTGATGACAGAATCCCATCAACCAGTAGTAGATCAGCCTTGAAATATGAACTTTCATGGGATATCACGAATCCTTCTAGGAACTGCAAATCTCCTTGATTTTTCTGCCTGCAGTGTTTTGGAGATGTTTACAGTAAAACTGTAACCTAAGACTTGCCTTTCAGGAAAAGAGTAACTGGTAATCTGATCCTAGAAAGCTTTCTGCACTGGGCTTTTTAAATAGTAAGCAGCGAGTAGAGGGATTTTCCTCCCACTGTGCCCCTATGAAGGGAAAGAGATGGGAAGTAATATGCATTCAGTCACTTACTCTGGGCCAGGCATTATAGTAAACACTGTACATTCATCATTTCATTGCTTCCCTCCAACAACCTCATGAGTGCCTCATTATTATCCAGTTTTATGTAAGAGGGAAACACATTCAGAAAGATAAAAAATGTGCCTCAAGTTATAAAGCTGGTTGGTGGCAAAGACCAGATTTAAACATAGTCCTGCCAAATTGTAAATCACGTGTTTTTCCTACCATACATACGTGTTTTAAAAACCTTCCCTATAACTTTCTTGCCTAGATCTTGTTAATTCCTCTTTGACATTAAAGCACATGCCTTGGCTAGCCAGGTAAAGGCAACTTTGTGAGTCTAGACCCTACTGTTTTTCATGGTAGCAGCCCTCAGAATATAGGCACAAGGTTGCCTTTGGCTTGAACAGAACTCCTCCTTCTCCAGTCACTTCAGATTCAGAGGGGGTCATAAGCCTGCGTATTTCGTAAGGGCATTTGTGTAGGAGCCTTTCAATTGGAGGCTGTTGATGGTTGCTGCTCATCTGAGGCAAGGCCTGCCGGTGTACTGGGTTTTCTTTGCTAACTTGATAGGGACACAAGGCCCTCATGAATTACCGAATTATCACACCTGAAGGGGTTATGAGAATCTCTGAATTTGTAGCCAGTCAGTCAGAAGCGTGAGTATCCCAGGGACCCTTGAAGTGTGGCTGGCATCTGCAGTGAGGGTAGTCTTGTGGAGGGCTACTTTCTATTTCTAGAAAGAAGCTTAGAGATAGCCACATGTTGAGGAAGACCCTTACAAAACTCTGATGAAAGGATTACAGAAAAATAGTTAAATATTATTTCAGTCGTTTATTTCAGTAATTCAATCAAGTAATGATAACCCTAACAATGATAGTAATTAAAAGCAATAGGCTGGGCATGGTGGCTCATGCCTGTAATCCTAGTACTTTGAGAGGCTGAGGTAGGAGGATTGCTTAAAGACAGGAGTTCGAGACCAGCCTGGGCAACACAGCAAGACTACATTTCTTAAAAAAAAAAAAAAAAAATTAGCCATATGCAGTAGCATATACCTGTTGTCCCAGCTACTTGGGAGGCAGAGGTGGGAGGATTGCTTGAGGCCAGGAGTTGGAGGCTGCAGTCAGCTATGATTGTGCCATTGCACTTCAGCCTGGGCAGAACAAGACCCTGTCTCTAAACAAAAATAAAAACAAAAACTGAAAGCAATAATAGCACATAGCTTTCATTGAACTCTTACCTCATGTCAGGTACTCTTTAAGCATCGTATACATATTCCAAAATCATCTGGTCTATTGCCTCCAATTGAAAGGCTCCTACACAAGTGCCCTTACAAAATATACAGGCTTATGACCCCCTCTGAATCTGAAGTGACTGGAGAAGGAGGAGTTCTGTTCAAGCCAGAGGTGACCTTGTGCCTATATTCTGAGGGCTCTCACCACGAGGAATAGTAGGTTCTGGACTCACAAAGTTTCCTTTACCTGGCTAGCCAAGGCATGTGCTTTATGTCAAAGAGGAATTAACAAGATTCAGTTCTGGCATTAACCTCCTAAAGTTGATGCAGACCCCACAAGTTGAAGGCTCAGCCCTCCACAAGACTACCCTCACTGCAGATGCCAGCCACACTTCAAGGGTCCCTGGGATACCCACACTTCTGACTGATTGGCTACAAATTCAGAGATTCTCATAACCCCTTCAGGTGTGATAATTCATAAGAACAACTCACACAACTCAGAAAGGCACTACACTTAGGATTAGAGTTTCATTATAAAGAATGGAAATGAAGACTATCTCAATGAAGACACACAGAGCAAGGTCTGGGAGGGTCTCGAATGCAGAGTTTCCATGCGTTCTCCTTCTGGGATCAGGATGTGTCACCCTCCTGGCACATCACTGTGTTGATCAACCAGGAAGATCCACTGAGCTTCAGTGTCCAGAGTTTTTACTGAGGTTTCATTACATATTGAATCACTGAACACACAGCAGAACTCAATATCCAGCCCTCTCCCATCCCCAGAGATCAGGAGATCGGCTGATATCACAGGGCTTAAAGCCCCAACCATCTAATCACATGGTTGGTCTTTCTGATAACCAGTCCCCATCTCGGACCTTCTCTGTCTCATTAGCATAAACTCAGGTATCACCCGAGGGGCTCATGAAAATAATAAAGACACTCTGACCACTGGGGAAATTCCAAGAATTTTAGGAGCTTCCTGCCAGGAATCTAGGACAAATTCTTTATTATACAACAATACACATTATTTAATTTTCCCCTCACACCAGTTTATGGGGTAAGAATTATCTTCATTTTATAGGTAAGAAAATGAATGCTTCCAAGATGTATAGACTTAGTCAGTTAGAGATGCAGGATCAAATCAAACTCAAGTCTTCCCAGCTTCAAAGTCTACCTTCAATCCATCTTAGCCATTAAGGAATATTGCCTTACATATAAGCCCCTAAAATGTCTTAAGAATGCTTGTGTATGACTATGTACACACACACACACACACACACACACACACACACATTCTGAAGCTTGTCATCCTTAACTAATATGGGAGAGACTGCTAACTAAATCCCCAAATCCATTCTCCTTTGAGCAGGGAAACCCCTGTGTTTTAGATGGACACCTGAATGTTCAGTGTCAGAATGACATTTCCCAGCTCCTTTGTGTCTAGCTGTGAGCATATGTGATGTATGCAGTTTCCAGAGCATGTCCTTGAAAAAGAGGTTGGTTGTCCTCTCCTTTTTCATTCCCTGCTTCTGAGTCTGGTGCTGCTAATGAGCCACCATCAGTCATGAGGCTGAGGGCAACACCTTAACAGAAGGTGGATCAACAAAATAAAAGCAAACCTGCCTCCCTGTCTGTCTTTGAAATAGAGCCACCCACTTGCCCCAGAATGCTCAACTATTACACCTCTGGGCAGTAATGTGTGAAAAAAGCAAACTCCCATCTTACTAAAGGCACTGGATTTGAGGGTCTGTTTGTTACAGTATTTTGGGCTCTATTCTAACCACCACAACTACTAAGACAAAGGCTTCCTACAGGCTTCTAGCATTGCATAGTAGTGGGAATACTTCAAATGTTCCTCTTATTCAGCATTGGGGTCAGGCTGCATTCCTACCTGTGGTCTCTTGAGTGCTTAGCTGTGGATTGCTCTTGATCTATCCTTGTTTTATCAGCTTGAAATGCTTATGTATTGAATTGTTTATCTTCAGGATGAAGCTCGTTATTTCTTCTGTATAAATGCAGTTTATCATATGACAGTTACATTCTTTTTCCCATTGTGAAACTCTGCTGATAAACCTCAACATGGAGAAAAAAAGGCTATAAACTTTTCTTCCCACAGTAATTCAGACTTACACTCAAAATGCTACTTTGTTAAATATTATTTGTGCAGTTATTGTTTTGTATCATGGCCCTGTCCCTAAACTGAGTTTGGCCTGACACTAAGTTAAGCCAGTTTGGTAACTTTTGCTCTTAGAGTTTAAAGTTTGCCTGGAACCAGTATCCTTGCCCTTTGTTTTTATTTCTTTTCTATAGGCTCAGACACACTTTAAAATAGAACCTAACCCAATGTATCTCATTGAAAAATAAAGAAGATATCTAAAGGACACTACATCACAATTATTTTTTTTGAGATGAAGTCTCACTCTGTCACCCAGGCTGGAGTGCAGTGGCGCAATCTCGGCTCACTGCAACCTCCGCCTCCTGGCTTCAAGTGATTCTCCTGCCTCAGTCTCCTGAGTAGCTGAGATTACAGACGTGTGCCACCACACCCAGCTAATTTTTTGTATTTCTAGTAGAGATGGCGTTTCACCATGTTGGCCAGGCTGGCCTTGAACTCCTGACCTCAGGTGATCCACACGTGTTGGCCTCCCAAAGTGCTGGGATTATAGGCATGAGCCACCGTGCCCGGCTGGCACAATTTTTAAATATATAAAGTTTGCAACACACACACACACACACACGCACACACACACGCACACACAAGGATTACCTTGCCCCCCAACCTTTTTTTTTTTTTTTTTTTGAGACAGGTTCTCACTCTGCATCTAGGCTGAAGTCCAGTGGCACCATCATAGCTCGCTGCAGCCTCGAACTCCTGGGCCTGAGGGATCTTCCTGCCTCAGCCTCCCAAAGGGCTGGTATTATAGATATGAGCCACCAGGACTAGCCTTGCCTTGGCCTTTTAAAACTCAACTTTTGTTTGCCCCAATGAATTCTTTTATAGCTGCACATTAAAAACAAATACTGACAACATGGTATGGGGCTATTTTTAAATTGAGTTCAATGAAAAAACAGCACACATTTTCAGTGCTGGCCTTTTCTTTCCAAAAGGTCTTTTATGGAAGTAGTTTAGTTTGTGGATATTTGAAACTTAGAGAAGGGTGTGGTTATTTACATAGTTTGGGATTCCCAAATTACCTACAGTATCTAAAACCAGAAAGATTATTATATGTATAAGAGTAGACAAAATGAAGTAAAAATCAAAGCTTTTTTACATTCTGTTTGGGTTTCAGAGGGACCATTTCATGGGAGTAGATGAAAGAGTAACTCTTTCTGAGGTCTACATATAAGATCATCAAAGAACAGTCACATTCATATTAGAAAGGCTAAGATTAACCAGTCAGAAAGCGTATTGCAAAGTATGCAGTAAACAGGAAGGTGGGAGGCATTCTTTCAAAGGTGGGGTGCCCAGTTGTTCTTCCTGTTTATCTGTCATGGGAAAGTAGATAACCATGGAGAGGGCCACTGAGAAGCCTATTTTATTCTTTTTCTTCCATATTTAATCTAATACTCTTTTACAATATAGCATTAATGTGAACTACTTTCATCAGCTAGATTTTATTCATTTCTAGCTAAGGAAAATGTTTTTGAAATGGAGTATGGAAAATGAGAATGGCAGTATTTTATATACATTATTTTATAGGATACTTGGAGAGGGTGGTGGGGTGTGAAACCTGAATGGGGTTTCAATAAGAGGTTTTGCACAATGGATGATAACTTGAAGCTCAGTATAGAAAGTGTTGTGTAGATGGTAGGCTCAGGGTCAAAAAAGAGGTGAGAAGGCAGCAAAGATAAGCCTCCTCCTATTCAAGTAAATTTTGTCAAGTCTCTGATAGTATCAGAGGTTCAACAACCTCTGGCTTTGCCTATTACTATAAAACACCCTCACCTTAGCAACAACTGTTTAAAGAAGGCAGAATAAACATCAAGAAAGGTTTTTTTTTTTATTATGAAGGTAGGCTTAAAAACAGATTAACAATGCATAGCAAATGTTGGTCGCATATAGGCTGCTTGTTGTTGCTGTTAGAAATGCAAGTTTGGTGAATTAAAATTGCACGGAAGCATCTTTTTCTTTAAACAGTGTAATTATGGTGGGTTCATCTTTATAAAATGGGCAAATGAAATGAATAACAGCCCAATTTAACTAAAATATTCAGGACATATAATTGTAGACCAAATTGGTTTATTTTGGCTTAATCCGTCTGAATAATTACATTAGTTCTTCCATCGATTTAAATGTAAAATCAATCATTCTGTCAACCCATGCATTGTTCTGGAGTTTCCCAACTCTATTCTCCATACTGAAGGATTTACTTACATACAACTGGTAGGCATCTGCACTTAGAAAACCCTCTACCATTACAACATATAACATTATTAACAAGTAAAAGTCTGAGATGAGTTTTATGCATAAATAAGAGCAAACCATTGGGGAGATGATCATCTATACCTCCGCTGATGATACTCTCTCAGCCTTGGGCAAGAAAATGATCAACATCATCAAATATTTATTGGCACCCGTAGGAGTGCTGCTTCTGCACTGGGATTGCCGCTTGCTCTCTTCTGGGGGTTAAATAGAGTTGAAACTTCAATCCCTCAAAGAAAAACTAAAAATTTACGTGTGAACTGAGCTTTAAAAATGAGCATTTTTGCATACTTCTATCTATCATGTACACACTTATACTGGAGTCAAACTCAAAACTCCAAATCCTTAAAACCATCAGAAGGTATATTTCCTTGTTTAAATATCAGATGATTGAGAACTATGATTCTTTTGGATTAGAGTGGTGATGAATGTTCAGGGTTGAGGGAAGCAGTCAGGGCTCTGGATAGTCTATCACCATTATCAATTTTATGTTTCTATACATGTATAATATATATAATGTTATATATCATAATATTTTATATACATATATACTTAATCATTATATGATTCTGCTGTTGATACCTTATCCAGTTTTAAATTTTTCTTGGCATTCTTTTTTTTTTTTTTTTGAGATGGAGTCTCACTCTGTTGCCCAGGCTGGAGTGCAGTGGCACGATCTCCACTCACTGCAAGCTCTGCCTCCTGGGTTCACACCATTCTCCTGCCTCAGCCTCCCAAGTAGCTGGGACTACAGGCGCCCACCACCACACCTGGCTAATTTTTTTGTATTTTTAGTAGAGACGGGGTTTCACTGTGTTAGCCAGGATAGTCTCGATCTCCTGACCTTGTGATCCGCCTGCTTCAGCCTCCCAAAGTGCTGGGATTACAGGCGTGAGCCACCTCATTTCTGGGCATTCTTAGAGCCCATCAACAAATAACTTTATTCTCATTGAATTTTCATCAGTTGTGTGTAATTACCTGCCCTCATCAGGTCAAGTGAAATTCCAATACTTGCATCTTTTCTTCATAAGAATAGTTTATTTCAAGACTATTCTTCCTCCTCTGGTTGTGAGATCCATGTTGGTGATTTGGAATGGTTAAACTTAACCAGGACAGCATGGGAAAGACTAGAAAGGGAGGTGGGCCTGGGATGAGCCCTACTTACAGACACAATGCCAACCCTCAGAGGCAGACCCTGCAGCAATGCTAGGAGGAAGCCAGGTAAGCAGAATGCATAACCTGGAGTGTTCACAAAAACCACTAGCAGAGCATGTTACAAACATGAATTCCCAGACCCCACAGCTAGAGAGAGATTCTGATTCAGTGGGGTTATGTGGATCAAAATAAACCACATTTTAAACAATACTCCAGGGTGATTCTGCTGCAGGTGGTCTCTGGATCACACTTTGAGAAATACTGATCTAGTGGGTTGTAAAATAGATGACAGCTGATAGGAAAGTCAGTTGGCAACAGGAATGTCACATCCTGGGAATGGGGCATTGTGGGGGCTGGACAGAGCCTTGGCTGAGGAATTCAGATACAGACAATATTTTGAGAGCTGAACTGGCAAGCAGTGTTAGTAGGAAAGTCCCAAGGATCCCATCTCTAGCCTTTGGAAGAAGGGCTGTGAAGAACCAGGCAGTGCCACATCATGGAGGACAAGGGCTCCGGCCCAGGGGACAAGGCATCCATCTGACCCAGAGCATCAGGGGAAAAATGGGGCTTGGACTAAAAAAGAACTCCTGTTATGTGTTGAATTTTGTCCCCCCAAAAGATATGTTGGAGTCCTAATCCCCAGGACCTCAGAAGGTAAGCATAAGATTACAGTGGTAATCAAGCTAAACTGAGGTCATTAGGGTGAGCCCAAATTCAATATAACTGGTGTCCTTATGAAAAGGAGAAATTTGGATATAGAGAGAGACACCTGGAGGGAATGTGGATGTGAAGACACATAGGGAGGAGACAGCCGTGTGAGTGGAGTGGTGCACCTGCAAGTCCAGGAGAAACAAGGACGGCTGGAAAACACTGGAAACTAGAAGAGGCAAGGAAAGGTTCACCCCAGAGTTGTCAGAGGAAGCATAGCCCTGCCGACATCTGAATTTCAAGCTCCCAGCTTCCAGAACTGTGAGATTGTATATTTCTGTTGTTTTAAGCCACCCAATTTATGGCACTTTGTTACTGCAGCCCTCGCAAACTAATACAACCCCTTGTACTTCTTCCCTTCCCCATCGCCACTACCCTGGCTCCAGCCACATTACTCTCTGTGGCAGCTTCCTGATGAATTCCTCCTCAAAAGCTTTGCCTGCCTCCTCTGCTTTCTCACTTCTGTGGCCGGAGTGGGCTTTTTAAACACAAATTGATCAGTTTATTTGCTTGCTTCAAACTTGGTTTCACTTCCCATTTGTCTAGTTAAGGATAGAGTCCAAACTGCATAGCATGGCTTATGGCCCTCTTTGGACTGGCCCTGCCCACTTCCCCATCCTTGTCTCGAGATTTACTCTCTTTCTCTTACCCTTCACTCCTCACATTTACCCTCCAAAACTAACAGTTTTTAGAATATGTCATATTTTCTTTCCTTCTGACCTTGGTAGATACCGAATGTTCTGCTTTGGAGTCTTTTCCCCTGCCTCTTTTGCTACCTAAGTCATACCGTGCTTTAGGTCTTGTATCTATCAGTGCTCTCCAGATAAACAATACGTTAGATGGATGGAGAGATGGAGAGATTACATAGATCGGTAAGAGGAGATTTATTATGGGAATTGGTTCATGCAATTATGGAGGCTGAGACGTGCCACGATCTTCCATCTCCAAGCTGGAGAACCACGAAAGCTGATGGAGTAATTTGGCCCAAGTTCAAAGGCCTGAGAAACACAGAAGCTGATGGTGTAAGTCCAAATCCAAGGCCAAAGGCTTGAGAACTGAGGGGGCTGCTGCTGCAAGTTCTGGAATCCAAAGGCCTGAGAACCAGGAGATCTAATGTCCAAGGGCAGGAGAAGATGGATTCCTCAGGTCAAGAAGAGAGAGAGAATTCACTCTTCCACTTCCTTCTTGTTCTATTCAGGCCTTCAGTGGATTAGATGATATCCATCCACATGGATGAGGGCGGATCTTCTTTACTCACTCTACTGATTTAAATGCTAATCTCTTCCAGAAACACCCTGACAGATGCACCTAGAAATAATGTTTTACCAGCTATCTGGGCATTGCTTAACCTAATCGAGTTGCACAAAATTAACCACTATGGGCCTCATTTTGGATGTCATTTCTGTGACATTTGGATTTGATGTCCTTCTTGAGCATTCATAGCACCATGTAATGACATAGTCAGAGCTTGTGCAGTACTGGGTTGTCATTGACTGCTTACTTGTTGGTGCCTGACCCACTAAATCTAAGTTCTATGAGTACAAAAATCAGACCAGTGGTAGTTCCGATATCTCTACAGGAGAGAATTTGAGTGACAATCTAGTGAAAAGAAGGGCTAGGAGTGGCCAGGCACGGTGACTCACACCTGTAATTCCAGCACTTTGGGAGCCCAAGGCAGGTGGATTGCTTGAGCTCAGGGGTTCAAAACCAGACTGGGCAACATGGTGAAACCTCATCTCTACAAAAAAGACAAAAATTAGCCAGGCATGGTGGCACACATCTGTAGTCCTGGCTACTTGGGGGTTTGAGGCAGGAGGATCGCTTGGGCAGGGGAGGTCAAGGCTGCAGTGAGCTGTGTTTGTGCCACTGCACTCCAGCCTGGGTGACGAAGCGAGACCCTGTCTCAGAAAACAAAAACAGAAACAAAGAAGGACTAGGAGTTTATTTGGGCTGAGGAAGGGGCTAATGGAGATTATGGTATATCTAAGGCCTCCCGAAACTATCCCTTGTATTGCCTCTAGCAGGCATTATGTCTATCTTGTTTACTGCTGTGTCTGGCACATAATGGGTGCTCAAAAATGTTAAGTACACGAATGACATTGAATAATGGGAAGTTTCATGATCAGTTATGCCCAAGGTCAGAGCCAGATGAACTAATTTCAAATGGAACAGAAACATCTTAAAATTCTTCTTGCCTAAGCTCAGGATTGGCCATAGGTAAGGTGGGCTACTGGAGGAAGAGAGAGGCAAAGACTAGGAGCCAGGCTAAGCTCCGTTATAAGAAAGGCTGACTAGCTGTTCCTCATCAGTTCCTCTGACCTTGGTCTTTTCTGTTGTTCATTGAAAGTGCAGCTCTTATTATCTACTATTTACCAGCTGCTCACTTCTTTTGTAGCAAAATGAAAGAGCACCATTTCTCTAAGATAGATAGTCTATGTAAGAATGATTTTATTTCTCTCTAAAGATGCTTTACACAGAACTCACACTCTTGCATGCTTATTTAATGGACTTGCCTCAGGCATGGCCATTCCAAATCCCATGAAATGGTATCTTTTCAGGGAATGGTAACAACAGCATTAAAAGGGGACGTTAAAATAGAAAGGGATTGGAAGGGATAATAAACATAACTGAATGATGGCTAATGAGGGCAAACTTTGGAGGAAGGATTTATATGGATTTTGAAGAGAACTAGACTTACTAAGAGCATAGAATCCTGACAATTACATTGTTAGATAGCCACAGGAATTTACTGAGTATCTTCAAGGAGTAGTATCTCAGAAATTAAGGAGGACATGGAAAAGGAGTGAGAACTTTCCTAAGCACATTGTATACATTAATGGAATATATACAACGGGAAAAATTTATGTGTAGCTAATACTGCATTTCTATGATGTATATTTGGGAGAGAAATAGATCAGAGGAAGAGACTAGCAGCCATGTAACATTGTACTGTTCCCTGCATTTATCTTTTCCTGTGGAAATGTAGGTTGCTCTCTGGGCCAGGAAGGCAAATTGGTTTCATCTTAAATGCCATCTAAGAGAGATAATAGCTCATATCAGCAGTAGTGGTGTGGGGAAGAATTCTGAGTGTACATCTAGGCTCACTGCGAAAATAGCATCATGATTAATTAGTGATGTCTGCGAGTTAACGGAGGGAAAGGAGGGAGAACAAAGGCATTATATATTTGCATAAACTTGCCATCCCTGTTCTGGACCATTGGCAGAAATCTGAGTATCCTCAGGGGCTTTCAGTTCCTATTTTCTTCTTTAAGTATAAGCCAGAAGTTTGCTCTTCTAAGACACTCTTTTGATGAGATAAAAGATCTTGTCTTCAAGTTTGAAAAATACGAGATTCAATGAAAAATTCACATATACTTATCCTAATTCCCAATTCAATAAGATTGCTCATTAATAATAAAATAAATTTTTAAAAATGCTTGAAAACACCTATCAAATATTAAAGATGAAAAAAGGGAAAGCAGCATTATTTGAGAAAGTTTAGGGAATTGTATAATCTCATACAATACTGACTAAAGTGTAATTTGGTATAACCTTTCTGGAAAGCCATCAGGTAATATATATTAAGAGCCCAGAATATTCATATCCTTTCATTCAGTGATTTCAGTAACCAAAACCTATCTTAATCATGTACTCAATTAGAAACATAGATTCATATTTAAAGATATTTAATACAGGGTTTTTTAAATAACAAATAGTTGAGAATAACCTAAATATCCAACAAGATGGGATTGATTAAATAATATTATGTACAATTAGCATATTAATATGGCAGCCACCAAAAAGTCCTCAAAGATTATTTTTTAAAAAATGTTGATATTATCTATTAAGTGAAAAATACAAGCTAGAAAGTACAATGTAGAGTATGATTGTAATTTACTAAACACATTTTTTTCTCTTTAAGAGTGTATGTATTAATAGTGTGTCACAAGCACATGCAGACACACACACACACACCACACCACAGACTAAAGGGACATATCCCAAATATCAACAGGGATGATGGGTGAATTTTTATCTATTTTTATTTTTTGTACTTTCTGATTTTTTCACAATAAAATGTAAAACAGGGAAAGAAGATAATTACTTGTTAAAAATTTACCAATGTTCCAAATTACCTTTGGGTGGTCTAGCCTGTCATTTATCTCCAGCTAGGACGAACAGAATTCTTTACCATAGTTTGCTATCTCAGCATACATTGTACAAAGCATGCTACAAATAATTTTCTGTGATTTCTATAGACAAAGGGATTGTAACATTGGAGGGAAACAGGGGGCATAAATAATTAGGGTAAAGCCAGGCTGGAGGTCATTGGCAAAGCCTTAAAGAAAATTCAAGACTCCAGCTTTCTAGCCCCAAACTTGAATCCCTCCACCACACTCTGTTCTATTGTTCAAACTCATTTGGCTGTCACATGCCCTCTAATCAGTTAGAATTCAGTCTTTGCAGAATTGGAACGTGAATGAAAAGGTTTTTTTTTTCCTTCTGTTTCAACTGCTGTTGTTGAAGTCATCTCCTCTGAGGCCTTCGAACTAAATGGCTTTCCAACTTTAAAGAGCCCTCCTATTTTGTGTGACTACAGATTGCTTGCATCTGGACTTGCTTCATGTGGCCATTTTATTTCCAGTCAACATCAATGTTAACTTTGTTAACATGTTAATATTGACCTATTACACATCATTGGCGTATGTAATTTTGAGGTAACAGATACTTCTAGATCTAGGTTTTGTAAGATAGTTATCTTACTAGTTGCTGCAAGTGAAAATGACAAGATGAGGACTTCTTTTTATATATAAACAACTCAATTCCATCAAATTGGTAGAGCTGGTTATGGGTAGAGAGGCAGCCTATTTGTGGTGTAACAAAGAAGGAAATAATAGAGCTGGAAGCACAAAAATCTGTCCATTCTTTGTCTGATTTAATCTCTAACTTGCCCATAACTCAAGTTGTTCTTTTCAGTTTCTCAGAGACCGAGTGTCTCAACTGTAAAACAGCATAATTTATGTCCTTCACATAAAACACAGGATTGGGCTAGGCAGCTCAGTCAAAGTGAAGATTAGCTCAAAGTAACACAAACGCCTTGCAAGTTCTATCAGCTTAGAAGAGTATATCAAATAGTAAGGTGTTATTAAGTGACTTCAACATTTTGATTAAAGATAATACTAATACATCTTACATTTGCATAAAACTTGTTTTTGGCCAGGCTCAGTGGCTCACTCCTGTGATCCTGGCACTTTGGGAGGTCGAGGCAGGTGGATCATCTGAGGTCAGAAGTGGGAGACCAGCCTGGCCAACATGGTGAAACCCTGTCTCTACTAAAAAATACAAAACTTAGCCAGGCATGCTGGCGGGTGCCTGTAATCTCAGCTACTCGGGAGGCTGAGGCAGGAGAATTGCTGGAACCTGGGAGGCAGAGGTTGCAGTGAGCCAAGACTGCACCATCGTACTCCAGACCCGGCTGACAACAGCAAGACTCTGTCTAAAAATCAAACAAACAAACAAACAAAAAAAGAAACCAAAACAAAAAAAAAACCTTGTTTTTAAAGTAATATAGTAAAGTAAAAATGTGTTCTCTGTGAAATTTGTCAAATACTAACTTTTAAAAAGCCTTTCTAGGCATTTAACATATAAAGTAACATGAATTTAAACACTATGGGTGCGTTTTATGTGAATTTGAATTATTTCAATTTAAAATTGTACAGTATACAATAAACTTTAATGCACAAAATTTTAGATCATGAGAATCCCCAAATTAAACATTAATCACAAATCACGTGATTGAAAAACTGGCAGGCCCAGTGGGTCACTGATACTCTTTCATGGCATATGATGGCTTCATTTTAGCTGATAAACAAAAATACGTTTTCTGTCCCGTCAGGACTAGTTCTGAATGATGGAGCTCTTGAAATAATATGAGTACTAAATTAATCAAGGTATCTGGACATATATTCTTTGTATATAGCATGCTCCTATGGCTTATATAAAAACAACTATGGGATATCAAGCATTTATTATCTAAGATGTCTCATTTTAAGACTTTGAATTAAAATTTAAAAAGGAAACAGATCAAGCAATGCCATTGTCTGGAATCAGCTAACCACATAGTTCTGAATTTGTAGGAACACCAATCGTCTGGCCTATATATTTTTAAGAACCATAGTAAGACTCTGACAGCCTTCTTCCAGCACAAAAGTAGTTTATTTCTAATCCCAAATAGGCTCTGATGACTCTGAGATGACATTGACTTCCAATGCTCCATTTCTACTGTGCTAATGGCTTTTTAATGCCTAAATCCAAAGAGCTATATTGGATCCTCTTTTGCTTGGCTTCCCTGTACATTTCCTTCTTGCACTGCCTCCCTTTGCTTCCTGAGTACAGCACTCTCAGTTCTCCTACCACTCGGTCCTCTGCTTCTGTGAATCTCCTGCCTACTCCTCTTTCTCTGCCCAGGCCTTAAATGCTGGTGTTCCACAGGGTTCCAGCTACTACTTTTTTTTTTTTTTTTCTCTTCTAACACTATAAACCCTCCCTGAGTGATTTCACCTGTTCCCTTGATTTTAACCTCTGTCCACATGGTAATGACTCTTATGACTATCATTAGCTCTGCACACGTAACTGAATGACCCCAGGCACCAAAACTGAATTCATCGTCTCCACTGGCCTCAAGAGCTTGTTCCCAGCCTTTTTGTCTTCCTGTACTCTCCCTTCTGTCAATGGTATCACTCAGGCTCCAAGCTAGAAGACACAGGGTCATCCTTAATAACTCCTTTTCCCTCACCTCTAACTATGCAGTTTCTTATCTACACTTACTAACATTATTATAAAAATATATTTAAAGTTGATTCCTTTTCTGCATCTCCACTGACCCTGCCTAAGTAGGGGTTTTCATCACGTTTTGCTCAGACTGCTGCAGTAGCATCCGAAACAGTGTCCCTGACACCAATCTCTTCCTCCACGTCATCCATTCCTTACTCCACTGCAAACCTTTATAAAAAACCAATCTGATTACTTTTTAAAACTTCTGCTGGCTGTTTGATCAACAGAAGTGTTTGAATGAATGAACAATGGATTTCTTTAGTAGAAAGTTCACATTGTATAATAATGAAGAATTCATATTCTGGAGTCAGACATGGTTTGACGCAGGAGTTTCTCTGTTTATCATCTGAGTGACTGTGGACCATCTCTCTAAGCTTTAGTTAGACATCTATGAAAATGAAATAAAAATATTACCCACTTCATAAGTTATTGTGAAGATTAAATGGGATAATGTGTGTAAGGTACTTAGCATAGTAAGTGCTTTGTAATTGGCAACTATAATAGTTATTATTAGACTCTCAGACATGGGGGCTCAGTTGTTTTACTTTGCACTTTTCATGAATCCCAGTGTGACTACGCCCAAACTATAAAACATTTGAATTTACCATTATTTCGCTCAGCCTTGTGACCCTAATGACTGTGTAATGTTTTTCCTGATGCTTATTCATTGGTAGAGTTTTACGTAATATAGTGTATTTCACACAAGGTGATTTCATTACTGTGGTACTTTTCCCCTGATTTTTGAGTAGAACTGTATCTAATCCCTTAAAACTTTAGCTAATAAATCAGATTCTGGAATCTTTTTTTGGGCTCAATTTTGAAACAAAATGAATTTTTTTTAAATTCAAAGGATTAATTTACTCTATTGCCTTGTGTACATTTAATGGAAAAATATACCCAAACTACAAGGCAAACATGTTGCAAATATTTTTTTTGAATTTAATAGTTAAAATACAGACATATTTTGCATATTACCTTAAAACAGTTTCTCCCATGACAAAATTAGTTCAAATCCTCGTGAAGCAACATCCATAAAATCATCCAGACATTTTTCAAAAGCTCCTTTTCATTTCACTGTAATGTACATTTCACTGTAATGTACAACTGTAATGCAATAACACAGGTAGAAAAATTTTAGAGCTGTTAAAATTGACAGCAGCCATTTCATGTTAGGGAAAAAGAAATGAAGTGGAAGGCCAAGGTGTGGCTTGTTATGCCATACCAGTGTATACTTGGATTTCCCAAGGAGCTGGTTATATAGAGAAGGATGGGTAAAGCAGAAAAAGGCATTTTTAAGAGGGCTCGTTGGCATCACCTATGTTTGATTTGCACTGGATGTACCATGCAAATAGTTAATGATGTTTATTTATAAAGAAAAACTAAGTTTTCCAAATGGCCATCAGCCATGTAGACTCTTTTCCACCAGGGTTATTATTTAGGAATGAAAGTCTGTTTTAGTTGTTTGGTTGCAAATACATCTATTTGATCAATTTGCCAATGCTGTCATTCTTTTGGGGTGGGGAGGAGGTGATGGTGGCAGGAAACATTGCAAACCCTGCAAAGGGGTTTTAGCAGTAGCCTTTGGGAGTTCTTTTTTGTTTTGTTTTGTTTTTGAGATAGAGTTTCACTCTTGTTGCCCAGGCTGGAGTGCAATGGTGAGATCTCGGCTCACTGCAACCTCCACCTCCTGGGTTCAAGCGATTCTCCTACCTCAGCCTCCCAAGTAGCTGGGTTTACAGGCATGCACCACCATGACCAGCTGATTTTGTATTTTTAGTAGAGACAGGGTTTTTCCATGTTGGTCAGGCTGGTCTCGAACTCCTCATCTCAGGTGATCCGTCTGCCTCGGCCTCCCAAAGTGCTGGGATTATAGGTGTGAGCCACCACGCCTAGCCTGCCTTTGGGACTTCTTTGGAAGCCACACGCACTGAGTAGCAGTTTCTAGTGATGCAGCATGAGATTATGGGAAAGGGTACTAGATTTTGTTCAAGTCCTGGCTCTGTTCCTATCTGTGTGATGTTGGGCAAACCACTTTCTTTTTTGAGCTCCCATTTTATTCTACCCTATCTGTAGGACTTTGATGTCTGCCTTCTTGAGGCCATTCTTTAAAACATCTTTTCAGAAAATTTCTCTCTCGATTCTTGTATTCTCCTCCCCCCACTTTCCTTTCTTCCTTATTTTCTTCCCTTCTCTCTTTTCTTTCCATAGGTTTTATTAATTTAGCACAATTTAAGCTTTGCATCATTTGAGAATATGGTAAAGATTTTCATTCACTTTAGTCTTTCATAAGCGTGAGTATGGTATTATATTTCTAGGGTAACCACTAAATTATAGAAACAAAACGTACAACTTACCAAAGTAACAGAGGAAAAAAATTTAAAAAAGAAGAACCAAAATAGATTTGGGGGGAAATTTTTATTTTAGTAACTGTCTGATCTTTTTCAACTTTGGAGATGGAATAAGTTAGCAATTTGCTTAACTTAAAAAACTTTTTTTTCTTCCTGCCTTCCTCCCTCCCTTCCTTCCTCCCATTCACTCTTCTTTCCCTTTCTCACATTGATCTCTTTTGCCACGTACGTGCAAAGCAGCCCTTTTGACTGCTGTGCAGATGAACAATTATTAGAATGTAGTTCTGTGATTATACCATATAGTCAACTTGTAGAGTTCTTAGTTGATATAATGCCTAGCCAAATAAGTTTCAGAAATAAAAGATAAATTGTCAAAGGAATGCGATTAATTGAAAACCACCACAATTCTGGTTGCATGTATTCCCACCCTATCTTTTCAGTCACAGTATGTACTCATTTCCAAGAGGTAATCAAGATCCGAAATGTTCATATATTTGTTATAAATTTTAAAAGGACTTAGCTATTTCTCAGAGGATTACAAGCACTTATTGAGACACTAGCTCAGCTTTCTTTGCTCCACTTCCAAATAAATTTCTTGCACACAGCTCTGCAGTCATAAATCATCCCGAGGATCTCAGGTCTGGAGTCTCCAGAGCTGTAGATCATCACCTGAACATAATTCTCAAATCTCTGGGCACCACTCTGCATATTCTAGCCCCATGTTACTTTGACCTTTCCTTTGATGTCCAGAATTTGTTGTCTCCATGTGAACATCCTCAATGATTTTCTGTTTTCATTTTTGGAGAGGAAGGTGTATTAATGTATTTATAGACAATTATATTTCTCTTTTTCTTTCCATTTTTTTTTTTTTTTTCTCTGAGACAGTCTCGCTCTGTCACCCAGGCTGGGGTACAATGGTGCGATCTTGGCTCACTGCAACCTCCGCCTCCCGGGTTCAAGCGATTGTCCTCCCTCAGCCTCCTGAGTAGCTGGGATTCTAGGCACGCACCACCACGCCCGGCTAAGTTTTGTATTTTTAGTAGAGACGGGGTTTCTCCATGTTGGCCAGACTGGTCCTGAACTCCCGACCTTGGCCTCCCAAAGTGCTAGGATTACAGGTATGAACCACTGTGCTCGGCCCTCTTTTTCGTTTTTTTTTTTTTTTTTTTTTTTGAGACGGAGCTCTGTCACCAGGCTGGAGTGTGGTGGTGCGATCTCAGCTCACTGCAAGCTCTGCCTCCCGGGTTCAATTGACTCTCCGGCCTCAGCCTCCTGAGTAGCTGGGACTACAGGCATGTGCCACCATGCCCAGCTAATTTTTGTATTTTTAGAGAGATGGGGTTTCACCATGTTGGCCAGGATGGTATCGATCTCTTGACCTCATGATCCACCTGCCTTGGCCTCCCAAGGTGCTGGGATTACAGGCGCGAGTCACCGCGCTCGGCCTACGTTTCTTTTTCAGTAATAATTTCTATTCATGAATTACTATGAGGCATCCACTGTTTTGGCACAATCTTTTAATGAACTTAGAGTTATAAAACAGATGAGCTAGAAGGGGTCTTCAGAGACCCTCTGATCCAGCCCTCTGCCTTTTGGCAGTCGTCATAGCCTCTTCTCTTTGGGAAAATTGGATGATTTATTTGTTTCTGCCACACCTGATCAGCAGGCAGTTTAGTGCAAAAAAAGTTCAAACTAGTTTAAGAAGAAGTGGGCTTTGGTCAGAGGAAAGGCCATATACTTTATGTCAAAGGAAATGGATGTTGGGAGTAGATGAGCATATATCACAGGTCTGAACAACATGTTTCCCCGGGGCGGACTGGAATTCCAGTGGTTCACGATCCTGTCAAACTCAAGTGGTTGAGAGAAATGGGCTCCAGATTTCCTCCGTTACAACAGAAACTTGCAGATACTAGTCCGTGTTAAAATGAGAAATAGTAGGACCTCGGTTTTCTCTCTTGTAAATTATTATTCAGGAAGGAAAATAAAGATTATTGATCACCGGGTTACAGCTACAAAAGGAACAGGTGTTCTGTGGAGAAATCAGTTTGATTTTGTGTGGAAAAGCAGACCATCCCAGGAGCGATGGTGCTAATACCTGCTAAGCCACGTGGTAAAAGAAAGCAAATTCGTTAGCCATATGGGATCAGTCAAGGGAATCTGATTGTTTATAAAGGTCTTGGTGTCAGTCCGGGACTATTTGATAGGGTCTCTAGTACCTGACGCTGAGGTCTTTTATGCATTTCTTGCACATTTACCATCTGCTTGAGCCTGTGTTTCTGGAGTTAATTTATTTCACATGGAAGAAACCTTAGAGATCATCTGGCCTCTTGTTGGCCTATTAATGTACCTTTAAGGGCCAGAAACTGATGTAAATATGTAACAGTGCTGGGTATAGATGAGAGAAAGTGGGGGACTAGGCTGGACTGGAGGGTGATACACCCACACACACACCCACACAAAATGCTTGTCTAAGCTTGTATGGGGCCAGATTTGAACCATAGGCCACAAGTTAGCAATGATTAAGCCTCTAACCCCCTTATTCTATAGACAGAGAAACTGAGGTCACCTGTATGGTTGATGGCAAAGCTGGGAATAGAATCTCTGTCTCCCAACCAGGAGGTTTAGGGAGTTGCGTATAAGACATACGTACAAAACACAGTCATGAGAGCATGTTATCACCCAAAAATACTGTCACTTGGTGTGGCTGGTGTGTAGCCTTCAGAGAGAGAGAAAGAAGTGATAGGAGAGGGGCTAGAGATGGAGCCAGTGACTGGACCCTGAAGAGTCTTCTCTGCCATTGAGTTTGGACCCAATCCTGGGAAACAAAACAAAACAAAACAAAACAAAGCTCAGGAAGCCACTAGATTTTAATATAGAAACTCGTCCCTGAGGGAATGCTACAAGGAGGGACGACTACTTCACCACTGGCCAACCCCATAGAGTGTGACAGGCGAAGTCACCCTTAGGCCAGGCTAGGAGGCCAATTTTCAGAGGGTGTTCTCTTCTCTTCACAGACTTTGTTCAGCCCCTCAGGCCAGTGCACAGGCTCAGTCTCCACTATGCCAGTGGAGTTAGACACTGAATCCAATGCGCAAGCAATCCTCCTTGTTGGTAGTGTTGGGCAGAAGGGCTGCTGGGGGATGACAATATCACAGATCATAGCTAATGTTCTTGAAATTAGAAGCAGACAACTTTAAGGCCGGGCGCGGTGGCTCACGCTTGTAATCCCAACACTTTGGGAGGCCGAGGCGGGCGGATCACGAGGTCAGGAGATCAAGACCACGGTGAAACCCCGTCTCTACTAAAAATACAAAAAATTAGCCGGGCGTGGTGGCGGGCGCCTGTAGTCCCAGCTACTTGGAGAGGCTGAGGCAGGAGAATGGCGTGAACCTGGGAGGCGGAGCTTGCAGTGAGCCGAGATCGCGCCACTGCACTCCAGCCTGGGTGCCTGGGTGACAGAGCGAGACTCCGTCTCAAAAAAATAAAATAAAATAAAAAAATAAAAATAGAAGCAGACAACTTTAAAAATTCATTGGTATTAAAGAGATGATCTATCTAAATAATTTATTATCCAGAGGTGAAAATTCTCCAAATTCATTTTCTAAGGCTCTCATTATTCAAAGTCTTCTTATTGCCTCCATCCTAAAATAACGTTCTTTTTTAGGGATAACTTTATTTACTATAAGGAGAATTATAAAAGTAAATTTACAGGAAAATGGCCAAGTATAAATTGTATAAGAATGTCATTGGCCGGGCGCGGTGGCTCATGCTTGTAATCCCAGCACTTTGGGAGGCCGAGGCGGGCGGATCACGAGGTCAGGAGATCGAGACCACGGTGAAACCCCGTCTCTACTAAAAATACAAAAAATTAGCCGGGCGTGGTGGTGGGCGCCTGTAGTCCCAGCTACTCGGGAGGCTGAGGCAGGAGAATGGCGTGAACCCGGGAGGCGGAGCTTGCAGTGAGCCGAGATTGCGCCACTGCACTCCAGCCTGGGTGACAGAGCGAGACTCCGTCTCAAAAAAAAAAAAAAAAAAAAAAAAAAAATGTCACAACCTCTGTCTCTTATTTAGTGTTACTCTCTTGCAGTTTGGATGACAAGAAACCATGGCTTAAGGTAAAGTGATTAAAGGTTCCCCAGGAGCTCCAGCTGTCAGGGTAGGGACAGCCTTTTTCATCATGGATTTTCTCTTTCCATACTTACAGTGTGTTCCTCTTTTTATTCTTTGTCCACTGTGAGCAAGACATCTGTGAATAATGGGGGAAATGCTTACAACCGCTATGGGCAGCATTCTATGACCTAATCAATCTGCGGAAATTTCAGTGTTTAATTAGTATCAAAGAAATAGCAAGCATTTCTGAGCCATCATTTACAAGAAAACACTGCTTTTTTTTTTTTTGAGACAGAGTGTTGCTCTGTCGCCCAGGCTGGAGTTCAGTGACACAATCTCGGCTCACTGCAACCTCTGCCTCCCAGATTCAAGCGATTCTCCTGCCTCAGCCTCCCGAGTAGCTGGGATTACAGGCACGTGCCACCACGCCTGGCTAATGTTTTTGTATTTTTTGTATTTTTTTTTTTTTTTTGAGACAGAGTCTCACTCTGTTGCCCAGGCTGGAGTGCAGTGGCGTGATCTCTGCTCACTGCAAGCTCCGCTTCCCGGGTTCAGGCCATTCTCCTGCCTCGGCCTCCCGAGTAGCTGGGACTACGGGCACACACCACCACGGTCAGGCTAAATTTTTTTTTTGTTTTTAGTAGAGACGGGGTTTCACCATGTTAGCCAGGATGGTCTCGATCTCCTGACCTTGTGATCCGCCCACCTTGGCCTCCCAAAGTGCTGGGATTACAGGTGTGAGCCACCACGCCCGGCCCAAAAACACTGCTTTACGGGAGATTATAGGTTATTTTTTTCTTCTCCATAAAAAGTTATGATAAGAATAAAAATGTCTTCTAAATTTGCCTTTTTTTTTTCTTGAGATGGAGTTTTGTTCTTGTGCCCAGGCTGGAGTGCAGTGGCACAATTTCAGCTCATTGCAACCTCCGCTTCCAGGTCCAAGGGATTCCTCTGTCTCAGCCTCCCGTGTACCTGGGATTACAGGCACCCACCACCATGCTGAGCTAATTTTTATATTTTTAGTAGAGACGGGGTTTCACCATGTTGGCCAAGCTGGTCTCAAACTCCTGACCTCAGGTGATCTGCCCACCTCGGCCTCCCAAAGTGCAGGGATTACAGGCATGAGCCACCATGCCCAGCCTAAATTTGCCCTTTCTAAGACTTGCTATAAGCACTCTTTCTATATAGGTCCTGTTATTTGACTTTATGGGATCTCCTACCTATTGATCTCTGTATTATCCCTACCTGTGAGACGCTGTGTCTTTACCTTTCTCTTGAATTTGGCTTAGACTTTACTGCCCATTGTTCCAATATCACTCTTGCTCACTCCCTTGTCAGTCTTCTTTAGTTGCACCCGAACTGATTAGTGGTTCCTAACTGCTGCTGCACATTACTGGAAAACTTCCTCAGAACACAAATGTCCTGGCCAACCATCAGGTTTACAGAGCCTGGAATCTCAAGGACATAGTCCATGCAGGTGTGTGAGTGTTCCCAAAAAATTTCCAGTGTGATTCTGACACAAATCCCAGTTAAATAACCACTGATCCTAACCAAACCCTCTGTTGGCTAATCTAGCTATTTTGTCATCTCTGTGATTGCATCAAACAGCTGAGAAGTGCTGGGGAGCTATCACACACAAGTGCCCATTGTCACTACAGTTTCATAGTCACCAGCCTCAACTGGGCACTCCATGCTGCCCGTGCATCCTACCAAGTTTCTTTAATTGACTGGCCCACCACTCTCTGTAATTGCCATTTCAAACCTTCCACACTCTTTGGCTTCTCTTCTCTTCCTCTCAATTTCAGCAGATGATTTTTTGCTTCCTAAGTGGGAAATTCACAATTTATCACAATACAATTTATAAACCTACTTGTATTAGCACCTATTCTCTTCTCTCCTGTTCCAATGGAGGAGGAATCTCTTCTATCTAAAGCGAATCCTTTCATGTGTTCTCTGGATCCCATTCCTCCCCACCTCCCCTAATAGACAAGAAGCAGAATTCAACTAATCTATACATTTAGCTTAACATCTTGATTTCTTAGGGCATTTTACACAGTTTACTCTGTCCTTCTTGAGCCCCTCTGTCCTTTTTCCTTAGCTGTTGTGATAATATATACTCTCTTGGTGTCTTTTGTACCTTGCTGTCCCTCCTCCAAGTCTTTTTTTTTTTTTTTTTTTTTCTGAGACAGAGTCTTGCTCTGTCTCCCAGGCTGGAGTGCAGTGGTGCAATCTCAGCTCACTGCAAGCTCCGCCTCCCCGGTTCACGCCATTCTCCTGCCTCAGCCTCCCGAGTAGCTGGGACTACAGGCACCCACCACCATGCCCGGCTAATTTTTTTGTATTTTTAGTAAAGATGTGGTTTCACCATGTTAGCCAGGATGGTCTTGATCTCCTGACCTTGTGATCTGCCCGCTTCAGCCTCCCAAAGTGCTGGGATTACTGGCATGAGCCACCGCGCCTGGCCTCTTCCAAGTCTTTCTTTAGTGATTTTTCCTACCTAACCTTTAAATATTGAAGTTTCTGTGCATGTTTCTGGGAAGGGGTCTGGGAAGCACTGCATCCATGGCCAGCCACCTCGTGCTCAACAATGGCAACAAGATGACCATCCTGGGGCTGGGCATCTGAATGTCCCCTCCAGGCCAGGTGACCAAGGCTGTGAAGGTGGCGATTGATATCAGGTACCGCCACATCCACTGAGCCCAGGTACGAGAATGAGAATGAGATAGGGGTGACCATTCAGAAGAAGCTCAGGGGGCAGATGGTGAAGCATGAGGAGCTCTTCATCATCAGCAAACTCTCATGCACGTACCATGGGAAGAGCCTGGTGAAAGGGGCCTGTCAGAAGATGCCCAGTGACCTTAAGTGGGGCTACCTGGACTACTACCTTGTTCACTGGCCAGCCAGCTTTAAGCCTGGGCAACGTGGTTCCCAGTGACACTGACATTGTGGACACACGGGTGGCCATGAAGAGCTGGTGGATGAAGGGCTGGTGAAAGCTACTGGCATCTCCACCTTCAACCATCTCCAGGTTGAGAAGATCTTAAACAAACCTGGGTTAAAGTATAAGCCAGCAGTTAACCAAATGGAGTGCCACCTGTGCCTCGCACAGGAGAAGTTAATCCAGTATTGCCACTCTAAAGGCATTGTGGTGACTACCTCTAGTCCCCTTGGCTCTCCTGACAGCCCCTGGGCCAAGGCTGAGGACCCTTCCCTCCGGGAGGATCCCAAGATCAAGGCGATCATAGCCAGGCGATCCAGGTTCGGATCCGGTTCCCCAGGCAGAGGAACCGGATGGTGATCCCCAGGTCTGTGATACCAGAATGCATTGCTGAGTCACAGACTTTGAACCAAGCAGCCAGGATACTACCATCTTATTCAGCTACAACAAGAACTGGAGGGTCTGTGCCTTGGTAAGCTGTGCCTCTTACAAGGATTACCTCTTCCATGCAGAGTTTTGAAGGGGTGGATGCCTGCTCATCCCCAGTGACCTACACTTGTTTTTCCTGCTTATTTTTTTCTTGCAAATGTAGCATGGCCTGTGCCACTCAGTGGTGGAACAACAACCTCTAGACTGACCAGCCAGGGCTTGTCTAGCTTGATGTTGGGTCTGAGGAGCAGTGTCAGTAGAGTAGAAGTCTATTCCAGTTTCCTCTGCCCTTTTTTTTGCCCAGCTGGGGAAAGTGCGCCTGCATATCCTTTTTTTGACCAAGGAGAAGCAAAATCTACAAGGTCAAAATAGTGCCACTAACAGTCACGTTTTGACTGCTTGTAACTTTTCAGCAAGACTTCTCTTTGCCTAAAAAAAAGTGCTGTTGTGAGCTTAAAAATTTTTTGACATTTCTTAGGCTGTGTACTACCATTTTAACTTCCACTCCCCCATTTTCTTCAAACCTCCATCTTTGTATTATTGTGTGTGTGTATGTGTTCACTTATAGGAATTTGGGTGTGCAAAAGTGTAAATTTCTTTTTAAAACATTTCTCATATTCTCATTTCTGCTGATAGTAGTAACTCAGTTACTTTGGCTCAGGGTTTCTCAACCTCAATACTCTTCACATTTTGGACAGGATCATTCTTTGTTGTGAAGGTTGTCCTACATGTTTTGGGATGTTTAGCAGCACCCCTGGCCTCCACTCACAAGATGCCAGCAGCCTCCTGCCCTTGCTAGTTGTGCCAACCACAAAATGTCTCCAGACCATATCAAATGTCCCTGGAGGTGTAAAATTGTCCTTGGTTGAGAACCACTGCATTTACCTTAAACTCAGTCTCTTTGGGGGTACCTAGTCATTTTGTTTCACCTTACCTTCCTTTTCCTTCCCATCTCCCTGGGAATGGTCAGAGGCTCTGGAGGACTTATGCATAACCTTGACATTGGCAGAGAAACCTTTGATCTGCAATTACTTCTCCACTGGCATTCACTGTTGCTGTCACTCAAAGCCTGTTCTCACAACAGGCTCACTGCAGGACCATTGCTCTGCTGGGTTTTGGCGTCTCCCCTGTTGCTTTCACATAGTTCCTGCCTCAACATTGGCCGGCAGCTCTCTAGCTTCTGAAACTCAGCAACATTTTTCCATCTCAACTCTGACTGTGGCTGCCCATCCCACAGCCTCTACTGTGAGAATCTCTCTTCCTCTTCTGCAAGTTGATATTTTAGTTCCCTCCGTGCTCACTCAAGTCCCTGATCACTTGCAGGGGCTCCTTCAAGGTGGCATCTGTGTATGAGGTGGGGTCTCATCTCCTTTCTCCTTGAACCTGCCTCATCCTTTCCATTTTAGTGCAGCTACTCCATGTTGGCATGGGGTGCCCTGAAAGGCGGCTTCCTCCTAGCAATTCAGACACAAAGTCCTCTGCTGCCTTGTCTTCCTGCATCTTTCTGAAGGTTTCCATCATCCCTTCTTTCCTAGGGTTTTGGACCGAGAGGGAGCAGCATGTGGAACCCTCTTACAGAGACCACATTAACTCCCTTTAGCTGGTTGACTCCCCACATTCTCTCTAGCTCCCTCCCTCAAGTCTTCTTATCATCTCTCTATATTTTGGGACAAGTTCTTTTGCAATCAGAGGTTAGACTTTATTGTAAAACACTATGTTCTGAGTGCTTCATGTACTTTTCCTTCGGGAGCTTAAGAAACCTTCCCCCAACCTCCTTCAAATCTGTCTCTGCCATAGGCCTAAAACCTACTTTGGAACTCAACATAGGCTTTCGAGCCCATTATTTGATTCTTTCATTCGTACTGGGATTTTTGGTGTTCCTTCTTCATTGGGATAATAAGCCCTAGCGTTAAGGTTCAGTAGAAATGACAGAAGTACTGGACAATAAAAAAAAATTACCAAGAAGAAAAAAGATATAAACTATTATTCCACTACCTATGACTGATTGTTTAACTTTTGCACTTCCTTTTGCAAAAGCCCTGTTCAGGGCTCACTAAATATTTTATTTCCATCAGAGCTTAATCTTTTCAGAGGAAGAAGGTAATACTACCTATTGCTGACTTTGAATGGGAGTTTGCGGATATGAGGGTCACAGAGAGATGATTACTGCCCTCTTCCTCCAAATTGTGGAGCTGACCATGCCATAAAACAGTTTGAGTCATCAGGAATGAGCTTCGAGAGGAACCACTGGTGTAGAACTTTCAGTCTATGTGGACATAACCAATAAAAAATTTGGAGGGGGTGTAAAGTGTATATATATGTGTTTAAAATGTTATTGGCAAAGCCTGGTTGTTTTACTGCCAGTAATGGTCATTCATTTTTTCCCCTATAATTCTATTCAGCTTCATTCTGGACTGATTCAAATAGGAAGCCGACACGATGTCAACCAAAAATCATTTTAATCTCCAAGTCCCATAAAACAATATAAAATACTCATATAACTCACTTTCCTGGAATGAAGTTTATAGCAACTAAAGTGCTTCCAATTTTATTTTTAGAAACTGCTTCATGCATTTTACATTGAATTAAGTCTAGTTCTTTTCTGTGACAGTTGGAGAGATATTTTAAATCTCAGCCAGTGGGCAAAGAATAATTTGTTTCTGATCTACATTTTTGCTTTGAAGAAACCATCGACTCTATTAATAAAACAAATGCTGTTTTCTTTTCCTTGAGAATCCACAACCTGCACAGCCTCTGCTTGACAACCTGAGACAAAATAAATGTGATAAAATGGATTTTATATTACACTGAGCCAACCTGACATGGAAGTCAAGGGACTGGTCCCAAAGAGTCACAATTACATTTACTGTATTCCAGAATCAGCAATGCATTATGGTCCCTGCCTGCAAGTGCTTCTGAATGGAATTTCAAAGCCCTTGCAGATCCATATGTAGCCTTTCAAGATAAACTGTACATCAGCTAGTTCCCAAACCTCAAAACTACTTCCCACAGACAAAAGCATAATTTAGAAAAGAAACTCCCATAAAAATACACAGATGAAATATAGGTTGAAAATGGTGTGTAATTACCAGTACATTACTGGTCATTACTGGTGTGTTAAGAGTCTGCTCTGATTAAAGAGATAATAAATCTTCAAGGAATTAAATAATTCTTAAAAGGCAAAATGACACTTAATGATGGATTTCTATGACCCACTAGGAAAAACAAACAAACAAAAAACATTGTATGTGGGTAATTTAAAAAAAAAAGTTTCTTGAAAGACAGGATAAACACTGACTATCATATTTGCTACAAATGTGGAGATCAAGTAACAAGTAAATCTTTGGTAAACCCCTCGCAGTCTGGAATCAGCTCAGAAAAAACAGAAAGGAGAATTCAGAAGAGCCACAAGGATGAGAACTGTGGGCTGATAGATGACAACCCCCAAAATACAACTGCTGAAGAAGTTTAGATGCAAACCTCAAACCACTTGTATTAACTAATTGACCCTCAGCATTTGCCACTGATCAATCATTTACATCCTGACTGGTGAGTTCTTTTAAAATGATCGTTTTTATGGTTGTATTTATTTTCCTCAACTTTTTATTTTGGAAACTTGAAAACCTCCAGAAATGTTGAAAGAATAGGAGGATAAAAACCCTTATATCCTTTACCTACATTTACTGATTGTTAACATTTTATCACATTTGTGATACATTTGTGCACTCTTTGTATATATTCCCCCAATCATTTGTAAGTAAGTTGCAAATATTAGACTCTTCCTGTTCTACATACTTGAGTATGTATCTCCTAAGAGCAAGGACATCCTCTCACATAGCCACAATACTGTTATCACACCGGGAAATTTAACATTGTTATAAATGTTCTGTCTTTTATACAAAACATATTTGCATTTCCCAAATTGTTTCCAAAAATGTTCTTGATAGGGTTTTTTTTTTTTTTCTGATCTAGGACCATCAAGAATCATGCACTCTATTTGGTTGTCTTTTGCCCTTTAATTTAGAACAAGGGTGAGCAAACATTTTCTGTAAAGGGACAGATATGAATACAAATATTTATATTTATGAAGAACATATAATAATATAAATATTTTAAGCTTTGCAGCCCATACTGTCTCTGTTGCAACTGCTTAACTGTGGTGTTGTAGCACAAAAACAGCCATAGACAATATGTAAAGGAATGAATGTAATTGTGTTTCAATAAATTCATATCATTTTCAAGTGCCACGAAATATTTTTCTAATTTTTTCTAGCCATTAAAAAATATAAATATACAAACCATTTGTAGATCACAGGTCATCAAAAGCATAGGTGGCGGGATTTGCCCTACAGATCATAATTTGATGATACCATCTCTAAAGCAACCCTCTGCCTTTTTTTTTTTCAAAGGAAACATTTTACTGAAGTATATGGAAATGCACACACTTTCAAGTGGAGAGCTTGACGATTTTTCACAAGGTGAACAGGATCATGTAACACAACTCAGAATAAGAAATAACTGCGACTTTATTTCATTTTTTAAAAACTCCACTTATTTATGTTATGTATGTGGATTCAAAGGTGGTTAGCTAAGTGTGCTATTATAGAATCCTTCCAGAAATGGTTTTAACTCTTATTATTAGAGTCCTCATCCTCTGCAGTGAACTGAATATCTCAGTCTTGACAATGATCCTGCCTTTTGGGCCAGGCGAGCTAATATGTGTGACAAAGTCATGCACGGAACCATTTCAGAAAATATGCCAATCCCTGCAGATTCCATGAATGATTTCACCCCTTTTTGTAGAGCTCTCTTCCGGCTTTCTGCATTACCTCGGAGGGTGCCCAGGCCTGACAGGCAGGAAGGTGCTGCTTAAAGAATGGACTTAAGAAAGGGTAGACGTCAGCAGGGCCCGGGATCTGGGAGGTCTGGCTTTGTTCACAGGCTGGAGGGAAGCCAGGAGCCGTCATCCCTGGTGGGTAACTGGTTGATGAGACCACTTAAGACAGTTCTTTTACCTTGTTTGCTGCATTTTATTTACCATGGGGTGCAAAATTTCTTGGCTTTGTAAAAGCAAAACTTGGAAAGTTTCCTTTAGACATGTGAATGGTCATGGGATCTCCTCCTGGTACGGAAATAAGCTGCCTCAGAAGTTCCTAGCTTTTCTATTTACTCCAGGCATCTTCAATATGTTTATAATATTTCTAGAGATTATCCCCAGTGTGAAGTGGGGATTAATCCATTTTTTTTCAGGACACAGAGCCAAACGTCAATCAGTTTTTCTGAAAATGGCAGAATTTCTTGGATGATATGTGTCCTAGGCATATTGATATCAATATGTGTCCTAAGCAGTCATCCAAGGGCACATAATTTTTTTTTTTTTTTGAGACGGAGTCTTGCTCTGTTGCCCAGGCTGGAGTGCAGTGGCACAATCTCGGCTCACTGCAAGCTCTGCCTCCCAGGTTCATGCCATTCTCCTGCCTCAGCCTCCTGAGTAGCTGGGACTACAGGCACCCACCACCACACCCGGCTAATTTTTTTGTATTTTTAGTAGAGACGGGGTTTCACTGTGTTAGCCAGGATGGTCTCGATCTCCTGACCTCATGATCCGCCCGCCTCAGCCTCCCAAAGTGCTGGGATTACAGGCGTGAGCCACCGCGCCTGGCCGGACACATAATTTGGGAGAGGTACAATCAAATAAATGGTGGTCTCGCCTTGAGGCTTAGCATATGAGTTCAGTTACTTTCACATTGGTGAATTTGTTTGAAGAAGCTTAATCCCAGGACAATGTCCACTGCAGATTTATAATATTCTCCTAGGAATATCACACTCACATTTCAGAATAAAGACCCCTCTGTAGGTCTAACTTTGAGAGACCTGAATCAACACTGAAGAACTGAACAGGCTCAGAGCCAGCTTTGCTCCTGGGGTTCTCAGGCTCTTTCTTTTTTTCTACGCTCAGACCTAATTTTATGTTAATATCCATCACCTCCCTCTCCCTTAAACTATTTCTACTTGGCTGAAGGCATTTAACTATTAATTCTTCGATTTTATTGACATTTTTTTTCTATGTTCACATTCCAAATAATAAAATGGCACAATTAAGCTAATCAACATGGCAAAGGATCTATCCCTACCAAAGAACAGAAACCAGTCAGACAGCACATACTGGGGAATTCCAGGTTGGGAAGGAAAAAAGTTGCCATGAATCCTGGTAGCTTCTTCTTTTAAGTTTATTTATGACGATGTAGCTTGAAAGATGATTGAGCTTTCTTCTTGTAATTTATGATACAACAAGGTTATCCGTTTTTGTTTTTTTTTTAAGTAAATCCCTTTCTCTGGCTTTCTTATTTAGCTCGTGTTTCCAGGATCAAAGCATCATAAATAACCAATGATGAAAAATACCACCTAAACATTAAGAGACAATTTCCATAAACATTCACATTAAAAATGCATGACTGGTATGAAGATTTAATGGTAGTCACAGTGTAGTTTCTGTCTTTGGCTGCGGTCATATTTTCCTTTGTGTTGTCTCTCCTACTTAACTTTGAAGCCCACTAAAGATGAAAAATGGGCATTCATGGAGCAGGCGCATATGGCTTTAGCTGTTTGGTGGCGGATCTGGCGTTTTCCCCTCTGTAGCATCAGCCTTTGTGTTCTCAGCAATGAACTTTAATAAAACAACCTCAAATCTGAGAGATGGTGGAGAGAAGAGAGAGCAGTAGATGTAAGCTGACTCTAGTATTTGTTTTGTCTGTAAATGTGGTAAAATAGACTAATGCACAACTAACCACTCCTCCTATCCCCACTATGTCATTTCCAGAGTTATGTAAAATTGTGTCAGAGATACTCAGTTAATGAGCTTTCTGAGCCATGGTAGTAATATAGATGTGGTGTTCATACAGTGACTTTCATTTAATCACAACCAAACAAGAACCCTTGCATGATAGAGAAAAAGACCCTACAATAGACTACTAATTACTATCATTATTGTTGTTGTTGTTGTTTAGGCAAGCTGAGGAGAATAAAAGAACACTAACCATTCTTTTTTATAACATATTAGTAAACATACTAAAATGTAGTTGTGAAATGGTTAAAGTTGTGGGGAATATAAGCAATATAAGCCTTTTTATTCTTTTTTTTTTTAATGTTGGCTACTGGCCAGGCACGGTGGCTCACACCTGTAATCCCAGCACTTTGGGAGGCCGAAGCGGGCAGATCACGAGGTCAGGAGATCGAGACTATCCTGGCTAACACAGTGAAACCCCGTCTCTACTAAAAATACAAAAAAATTAGCCAGGCGTGGTGGTGGGCGCCTGTAGTCCCAGCTACTAGGGAGGCTGAGGCAGGAGAATGGCTTGAACCTGGGAGGCGGAGCTTGCAGTGAGCCAAGATCATGCCATTGCACTCCAGCCTGGGGCGATAGAGCGAGACTCCGTCCCAAAAAAAAAAAAAAAAATGTTGGCTACTAAATTTTGTTCAATGTAGATAGGCTGCTGGGGTTCCTGTGGGAAATGTCACATTGGCTAGTAAGCCTTGGGAGAATTGCAACGCTCAAGTCAGGCCTCCTACCAAGATCTCAGAGTTCACAACTATTTGGCTGTCAGGGAAGAAGGGTTGAGAAATGTCCCCCTGGTTTCCACTGGGAAAGGGCTACCTAGAGACTTGTTTTCTTTGCCTTCCAGCACCAGAAATGTAAAGTGTTGAGATACTTCAAGTCAAAGAAGTGAAAGGGGTAAATAAAGCATGTCCATGATAGGCTAACGATGAAGAGAGACCTAAGGGTTAGATGAGAATTGACTAGTTTAGTGTCTAAGAGGAGGAAAGATCTAGAAGCATCTAATTAGATTGAGGCCAGGAATTTTAAATGAGAGACATTCTGATAATTTTATGTATATAGTTTTTCTTCCCAGATATATCCCAAATTCCTTAAAGGCTTAGGTCCTTTATTTCCATTTGTCTTCCGCATAGAACTTCAGCAGGAAGACTTGCACAAAGTGATGGATCAATACATTTCTGTCAACTCATATCATACTTTAGAAGAAAAATATTTTGATGATGTTTTACCTCTGTGTATATTTTGGGAATTATTTGATATGAATTTTGCAGTAGATTGAGACCATATTGTTTATTGTGAATGGTATATGTGAATTAATTATAGAATGGGTCAAGAAATAACCTCACCTGGTTTTTAATCCTGACATTCTAGAGCCTGTCTGACCTGTGAGATGTTTGGAGAAACAACACTGCCACCTTCTGGTAGATACATGTCATCTTTCTCTCTGCCCACCAATGGCACCCTGGCTCACCCATGTTTACATCAATAGAGACCTAATTTGATTTGAAATTTTGCAAACTTTAAATCAAGTCTAAATAAAATCTTAGATAATAAGGCTGAAGATCAAAGGTCTGGAAAGAAGGCCTCTAGCTTGTATTTTTTTTTGGAAAGGGTTATGATTTTGCTATCAAAGAAAATCTTATCCCAGGCCTACTGTGATGTGATATTGTCTTTAAGACTTACTACTTTACTGGGGTATTCTAATAGACCTTCAAATGACCAGGAATGCTCCAGCCTTAGAGCTGGGGATGATGGGAGTAGGCGGAGCAGGAGTATGGGGAAAAATTCACAGACAAGTTGTATCAGCCATGAAAAAAACAAATGGGTGAGTAAACGGCCTAAGTGATGAACAGGTGAACAGAATTTTCCACCCTGTATTTTTGGATTGGTAGTTTATCTTGTTTGGTGTTAAATGTCTGTAGTCATGGTTACGTGACTAGTTCACTGGAAACCCATGTAGACCCATAGTTTTCTAGAGTGGGGCATATAGTAGGTGTCAATAAGAACTAGTTACATTAATTAATAAATGAGAACATATCTTTGCTTTTTTTTTTTTTTTTTTTTGAGACGTAATCTCACTGTGTCACCCAGGCTGGAGTGCAGTGGCACAATCTCAGTTCACTGTAACCTCCACCTCCTAGGATCAAGCAATTTGCCTACCTCAGCCTCCAGAGTAGCTGGGATTACAGGTCCATGCCACCGCGCCTGGCTAATTTTTTGTATTTTTAGTAGAGACAGGGTGTCACCATGTTGGCCAGGCTGGTCAACTCCTGACCTCAAGTGATCTGCCCACCTCGGCCTCCCAAAGTGCTGGGATTACAGATCTTTGCTTTTATATTTCATCTCTGAAATACTCTGCTGAGAATGAGGCTGGAGAGAGTAAATTTTAATTTTCCTAATCTTTCTTACTCATTCCCCAATCCAAACCCTATGGCAACTGCTCATAAAGGTAGGTCAGTACTAACGAATCAGTTCTATTGATTTTTTCACCACTTGATCCATGTTAGGAAACAAAATTAGCTGGGCATGGTGGCACGCACTTGTAATCCCAGCTACTCGGAGGCTGAGACAGGAGAATCATTTAGAACTCGGGAGATGGAGGTTGCAGTGAGCTGAGATTTCGCCACTGCACGAACAATTGCTTGGGCAACAGAGGGAGACTCTGTCTCCAAAAAAAAAAAAAAGACATTGGAATAAACAAACAAGATTAATCAGGATTAATGTCTTTTCAAGGTAATGTTCAAGGTAATGCTATAACCACTGGGGTTTATGTTCCTATCTGAATATGCACCTTTGTCTTTGACTAGGCTATCTTATAATTTTGTAGGGATCAAAGTTAACTTGTACAAAACTGATAGCAATGCAAATATGCCCATAGGCGTATAAATAAATTCTGTCCAGTGGAAAGTTAATTGACTTCTCCCCCTGTCCACACACACAAAAGCACCAATTTTGTTTCCATTTGCAAATCCATTTCACTCTTCCTGATCTATAAATGTCTCTGCTTTTTGGCTTTCTCTGAACCTGTTGTTAATGAAGCCTTATTCTCTCAATCACCATGCAATTGAGCTATGGGATTTCATGTTGAATTATTAGCTTCTACTATTATTTTACCTGTTACCTCATTTAATGAATGAGTTAAATGAAAATTTGACATAAGCATGTTTTATATTTGCATGAGAATCATGATTGTCCCTCCTCCCATCCCCAAAGATCCTTCAACACCCAATATTAAGTAACAAGCTGAAGGAGAAGTCTGGGGGACTTTTCTTACTTGGTTTTTATGGGAGTTGTGTCATTAGTAATCTGAAGTTTTGTTCCCTTGCCCTCCCTGAAGTAGAGGGTACAACTGAGAGTGACTGAGACTATGCACCTCCCCACGTGGTCTTCTCATGTGATCACTCACTTGGCGATCCTGTGTTTGTGCAAACCATTTCTGAAACCCCTCTGCTGGAAGTACCTTCAAAATCTGCTGCAGAGTCTTCAGATTTGCAGCATTGTGTAAATTTCACTAGACATTGGGCTTTGGTATTGGTCAGACCTGCTTCAAATTCTAGCTCTCCTTGCACTAGGTGGAAGTTATCAGATGTTTCTGTTTACTCATCTGTAAAATACAGCTGTTATAGAGTGAATGAAACTATGCGTATTGTATCTGGCATGTAATATGTTCTCCATAAATCTTACCTATTATTGCTACATAGAGAGAAAAACACAGGACCTCCTTTCTTCCTTGGTCCTGCTGACGTGTAGCTCTGCAGTAACATCTCTGGTGCTGATGTTTGAGGCCAGATTGACATAGACAGGACTACACCCATTTAGGCCTGGGTAGGGCCTGAAAGATCTAGGGGTCTGGGTGAATTGGATCAGGAAATTTCCTGGAGTGAGTAGACCCAGATTTGACCTTTCAATTTCTTGATTGTGGGAAAGTCAAGGCATGGTGAGTGGCAGATGGTAGCTAAGGCAGTGGTCACGTAACAACTGCTATGGAAATTTTACAAATTTAATAATTATTATGGCACTGCTGAGTAAAACAAAGCCCTGGGAGAGGGTAGGTGAGCTGAATTGGGAGTAAGGGGACATCTTTCCAGACACCCTTAAAGTGGATGCAAAGATGGCCATAGACAGCCAGGTCATCAAGCAAAGAACTTCTTTGCCTTCCTTCTGATGGGTTTTGTCTGATGGGAACAGCTAATATGGAGAATTTTTTCAGTTGTGGGCTTTACCATTCCACCCTTCTAATATAGATTTCAACTGCTGGTAGATTTTACTATTGAACCAGGACAGAAACAAAAAGGAAGCTTAAGTATCACAGCAGCCAATGACACCGCTGTTCCTTTGAGACGCCTCAAAGGTGACAGTTATACAAACTACATTTATTCATTCCTTTTCCCTCAGCAAATAATTTCCATATAATATGAAGAAGTGACTCTGAAATTTGCATTTTAGGCAGAAAAAGGAATTCTGATACCAGTGAACCAATGTATCTGAATTTTTATTTAAAGAGGCTATAAAAGAACATTCTGGATATTATATGTATCATTATTTTGGTTACTTTGCAGTGTTATTGATGTTTAACTTCAAATATCCAGTAGAGGGCATGAAAGGAATTGGTTTCGTTTGGGCTCACTATGCTGAAGATAGAATTTGAACAGTGGAAATGAAAAAGCAAATGGATTATATATTGCAGCTTTCAGACAGGGAATGACAAATAAGCTTTAGATATCAACCCAATATATATTGCAACCTTTCTTTTTTCTTATATCGTATCTTATATCCTTCATTTAAAATTACTTAATCCTTGAGAATTAGATTTAGCTATTGAACAAAATACATATGAAATCATTAAATATCACTGATTTGTATTCACATCTATTAGAGACAAACCTGAAGAATATACCAAACTTTAGTACATGATGACATAGTATCCATGAAAAGCAAAGTTCTACCTTCTGGCGGAAAGTCTTCATCTTTAGAATGCAAGACTGCTGTCAGCATCCCCTTCCTCCTTCAGATCTCAAGTCAGGTGCTGGAAGCAGGACAAGAACCTTTCACAATCAGCCTTAGTGCCAAGCTTGACTCAGGATTGACTTAGCAATTCTTGCTTTCTCACTCATTTGTGACTTTGGTGGAAAGACACAAGAAAAGCGCACACCTGCACTACAATTAATGAGTGCCTACAGTGTGCTAGATACTATATTAGATACTTGAAAAATAATTTTAATCTTTATAAGAACGCTACAAAGCCAACTTTATTATCCCCATTTTTCTGAGGCTCACAGAAGTTGCAAATTTCACGGCATCTTCCTGCATGCTGGTCTGCTCTATTTCTCATAAAATCTTTGGGAAATAAGAAATAAATCTTTATGAAAAGACTGGGATCTGGAATTCTTAATTTAAATAATAAAATGACAAACCAGGTCACTTCTATATCTATATATTTTGGATATTATCTTCCCCTGTATTTTTCATAATCCAGTCCCACATTTGGTTGATAATAATGTGTGCTTCTATTTTTGTTGTTGTTTAAATTTCCCTTTCTGATTAGCTTCTATAGTAGCTCTTCAAATTAACTGACACCCCTACATTTTGTAAAACTATAAATCTACTCTACAGTGGCCACCTTGTCACTGCTCTTATATCATTCTTTGTATAGATTTTATTCTTTCCTTGTGTTCTTCAGATGAGTTTTAAGGACCACCAGTATTTAAAATACTTTCAGAGTTTGTTTAAAATAGAAATTATTGGGCCTAAACAAAGATCATTTGAACTAGAATCTTTTGGGCTGAAGCTTAAGAATCTGCATGTTCACCTACTCCTCAAGTATCTCCCATACACATGAGATTGATGCACTGGCTTAGAAAATGAGAATGACTGAGTTCAGGCAGCACTCGGCAAACCTTAGTTGTCAATGACTACGACTTAGGTTTCAGGCCACTTCAATTTCCGTGTGTTATTTGTTGGCTACCATGCCAACTACACAGGTTAGTAGAAAAAGCATGGCTTTAGGAAGCAAATGTACCTAGATGTTGATTGTTTAGCTTCAGTTTCCAACACTTGTAAAATAATGTCTAATTTGCAGTAATTTTTGAAGATAAAATGTAATAATACAGGTCAATCGCAAAACTAGCACAGTATCTGGCCCATATTGGAGTCTCAAATAATGATAGGTTCTAATAAGCATGATATCCCATTAATTAAATACAGCACTATTACTTGGCGTTTGAGAGAATAAGCCTCAATTTATAAAGTGAGATGTTTATTGGGAAAGCTTATCATTTGCATTAAATTTAAATTCTAAAGAAAGACCATAATTAAGTATATCTTCTGGAAACAGTTTTCCCAGTAAAGTGATATATAAGTATAATTTGCTTCTTTTATATATATACAGGTTGCCAGATGTTGGGAGATAATTCTTAAAAGATCTCTCACATTGCGGCATGTTTTGTGAGCAAGGTATTGGTTGCCATTTGTTCTGGACTGTCTCTTCAAGGATGTTTGTATAGCAAACAGCCTTGGCACATAAGATGTCTTCCCCTAGAGCAGGCATGCTTATTGCCCATTGGAAAAGATTCAGGTTCCCTAAACTCAAGAATTCCTATCCTAAAATGCAACTGTGTTCAGGCTTCCTTCTGGGTGCATATGTGTCACTCCTGTACAGCTCAGGAGCAAGAGGTGCTGATTCAAATATGCCGACTCTCATGCTGCTTGCTCTGTTTGCCTCTGACCCCGGAATCTCATGTTTTTTGTCAGCATCCATGACATCGTGGCTGACCAGCTTATTAGATTTCAAGTTGGGAAAAATCTCAGACCCATTCATAGTCCTTGACACTATGTAAAAGTACCTTTAGCACAGGTTTAATACTTTTTTTTTTTCCTAGCCTACGTACTTGTCTGGTGAAATCCACAATGACACCTGAAGAAGGAGGTGACTTGACTCAGATTACAGAGCAAGTTCCAAGCTGAGTCTAACTCCTGGACTCATGCTTCTAGCTTTCTGCTCTTTTCTTCAGGCATTGACACTTGGCTAAACATCCGAGGCAAAGAATATGCAGAGAGAATATGAGTTTATCAAGATAGGTAGACATTCTATCATGGAAAAAGAATGTTTTCTATTGAGTTATTGGGACTTGGGCAAAGCCATCCTTGGCTAATTCTTTTGCTAGCTTTTCCATGAAACAATTGATGGACTGTGCTTCTTCGGTGGTATTTTCATAGAAAATTCAAGTTCATGAACTGCCCAATGATATACAGCACCAAAGTTATATGATGAAAAGCAGAGTTACCAACATTGCCAACAAGCCTTGGGATGAATGGATGTGCTCAGCTAGTACATAAGAAAGGAATTCTGGGTTCCATTGGAATCAGCGGTGATGGAATTCACAGGTACTTAGTGGATGGACGGTGGGAAAGAGGACAGGTTATGTTTGGGGTGGATGGTGCTGAGGGCCACCTAAAATTAGGAGGTAAATACAAGAAATAATTTCACTCAAAATACCATTTCCTTATAAGCTGTTCAGTGCATTTTGGTCCACAAAAGAAAAAGTTAAAATCTTGGAAGTGAAAACAGCTGGAGATCATTAAGCAATCACCAAGAGTTTGCAGACCACGGCAGCAAGAGTTTGGGACAGATTTTTGAAAACAGAACTCTTGATTTAAAGACCTGTCAGGGAACTTGGCTGTGTTTTGGACATTGCCTCTACGTAAGTCTTAGAGTTCCAGTCAATAAAATAAATGCATATTCTTTACTTAAGCTGAGAATATTCCTGTGCCAGTAACATTCTCTGGAAGGACAAGAAGAGTCCTTCTTTAGTTTAGTATAATTAGTTCATCAGGCAGCCAGAGGCTCCAGACTGAACAGACATGGAGAGTACAAATGGTGCAAAGTGTCTCTGTCCTTGAATAGCTTACAGTTCAGTAAAGGGAACAGATATATAAGTACATAATCACAGTACAGTGAGATATGTGCAATAATAAATATATTTATAAGATGCAGAAGTAGATCATAAGGAGCATTAATTCTACCTTGTAGTAAAGAGTAAAGAAAAGCTTCACAAAACAGGGGACATCTATGTTGGTTTTCTTGTTTTCCCTATTTAATATGAGCCACCAGTAGACCCTTTGTTTCCTTCTTTTAATATGACCTAAAATGATCTAGTCTTCCCTGTTAATAGCATAACCCTCTTGAAAAAGTGGATGGTCTCTTTCTTCATTTCACTTCATGGAGGAAATAATTTAAAGTGTATAGTAAGTTTTTTTTGCCTATTAGAAATGTTTTTCAACTGTACAGATTTAATAATACTTTGTGCATATGATTACACAATTTCTGAATGATTGTACAATATGAGTTATTTATCACGACAGTTCGCTTCTTTTGCATAACTATGCTGCAGACCAATTTATTTACTGAGTGCAGGTTCGAATTGAGCTTAACAGGTGAGCCACTGAAACTTAGGGACTGTGAAGATCCTACAATATCTTTTGGAACTAAAGTCTCACACCATGGGTACCTCTGATCTTGATGATGAATGTTCATTTGGGTTCCACAGAAACATAGAAGTTGCTAGCTTTTTTTTTTTTTCCATTTTAGTCAGTGTAATCTCATGTACACTCTCCACTTCTAACCACAGAGGGTTGGATTGGAAGTGGATTCCATTCTGTTAACAGAAAAGCAATTACTTAACTTATAAATTTAGAAAGGAGACTTGATTTCTTATAAAGGGTTACAGCCTGCAAGGTGGCCATTCTGAAAGGCTGGGAAGCATAGCCTCTGGCCAAAGCCCAGACACAGGCACTTCAAGGGAGGGAAAGAGGGGACAGGAATTTATGCTGATTTCGATTATTTGTGATAGTGCTTAGTATTTTCATAGATAATCTTCCCCTTTGCTTTTGGGAGCATCCTCTGGGTAAAATGCCCAGGCACTTGGAATTCACTTCCTCAAAATTCTTTTACTTTTCCCTAGGGACTTTAAGCATAGCAAGAACCTTATTTATTTGTTATTTCTCTTCAACTTCCTTCATCAATTTTTTCCACAGTTTGTCCATGTAAGTGTTTGAAGATTGACTTGTTCTCCTGGGAGTTTAGGTTAAGGGGAGATGGGTGGGAAAGGCATTCCAAGTAGAAGAAATAGGATGCACATACACATAAGGAATTTTTTAAAAAGCAAGGCATTCAATAATACTGGGGAACAGTATGCAAGGGGATGAGCAAAAGGGGGGAAATAGGGCCAGAAAGGGAGGCAGGGACCAGTTATGTAAAACCGTGTAAACTATTTTGACCATGACATCAACATAGGTTTCTAAGGTGGGGAGAATCAAGATCAGATTTATGTTTTTAAAAGATTGCTGTGATGGCAATGTTGTGACTAAGATTAGGCAAAAAGGGGGAATTGTCTGGGAAATGGCAGGGACAGAATTCCAGTCCTTTAGTTGAGAGACAGTGAAGCCTTAACTAAGGCAATGGAAATGAGATCAGGGAGGGAAGGAAAGGTTTGAAAGCTACTTCAGGAGGGAAAATAAGAGTTTTATAATAGAACTGGTTTAAGTGGTGAGTGAAGTCAGGTAGGAAAGATCATCAGATTTCTGATTTTGGTCAGTGGCCAAATGGGGAAACCATAAAAAGGAAGAAATATGGAAAGAGGTACAGGCTTGAGGGACAAATAGGCCTGACATCACCATGGAGTGTCTAGTTGAAGATCAGAGGAAGTTGGAAATGCAGGTCTGAAATTGAGACTAGAACTTCGGTTGACAATATATAGGTGTGGAAAACATTAGCAGTGGAAAACAGGAGGACGTCTGCTCAGCCAATAAGCTAGGCATCAGGAATTATGTCTTCCTAACCACAGCCTGTGCTGTAGAGGTGAGCCTTAGACAACGTTGTTCTACCATTATTTCAACATTCACTTGACAAGTACTTTTTGAGTCCTTATTGTGCCAGGCATGAGTGATTATATGGTGACCAAGATGGACAAGGTCCCTGCCTCCTGGAGCTCACATTGTAGTTCATGATACAGGTGGCAGGAACAACAACATATGCAGTGGGCCTTAAGCAGAAAGAACCTGACATGGTCTAGGAACTTCATCATGAAATGAAGCTTGAGAGGTGGGCCAGGGCCAGATCATCTGCGGCCTTGTAGGTCATGCTAATGAGAATAGAGTTCTTTCTAAGTCTCTGAGGATTTGCAAGCAGGACAGTATTGAAATGGACTTTATCACATGTTCATCTCCACTTCTAACCACAGAGGGTTGGATTGGAAGTGGATTCCATTCTGTTAACAGAAAAGCAATTACTCAATTTACAAATTTAGAAAGGAGACTTTATTTCTTATAAAGGGTTACAGCCTGCAAGGTGGCCATTCTGAAAGGCTGGGAAGCATAGCCTCTGGCCAAAGTCCAGAAACAGGCACTTCAAGGGAGGGAAAGATGAGACAGGAATTTATACCGAACAGGTTGGCCAAGTATACATATTCAATGGGTTATAGAGGAGCTATGAATATTCATGATGAGGGTCATCATACATATTCAGGTTGAATAAACATGTATGTTACATACAACCCATGTTCACCCTGGGGTGGAGACTTAACATTTAAATGCATTACAACTAGGCCAGATATGTCAAAAGGTGAAGCAGAGACAGGAAGGCACTCAAGTACACAGCCTGTAAAACCTGCCAGAGCCAGTCCATGGCTGGTGGTCTCTAATCAGGAGAGAATTACAGAAATCAGTCTCTTGTTCAATCAAAGCTGTAGTTGTGGCTTGTGAAACAGGGAGTCAGTCAACATCTGATGGTGGGTGAACTGCAGTTGTTTCAATATTGCTTATTTTGAGGTCAGTGCTTCTTTAGCTTCAGAGTAAGGAAAAACCTTGTGGCAGTTAGAACCTAGTTTATTCTTTAAGTGTAGGGGTGCATGACTTAACCCTTGCCTGGTGTGGCCTTAGATCCTATTTAGAATTTGGTATCTTATTGCCATAAAGAGTCCATTCTGTCAGCCTTATTTTAACATTAATGCTGGCAAGTTGTTGGGTCTAAACTGCAAAAGGGAGAGGGTATGTTAAGGCTTGTCTGATGTCCTGACCCACCATGGTCAGGAACTCAGTTTTTAAGGTTTCTCTGGGGTTCCCTTGGACAACACGGGGTCCATTCAGTGGGTTGGGGGGCTTAGGATTTTATTTTTAGTTCTCAATCCTTAGGCTAGCTGGTGATTTCTGACAAAGCCTAGTGCAAAAAGATTATCTGGACCAATCAAGACTTTTTTTTTCCATCAGGAGTTTATATTGATAAACATTGAGTAAATGTGGCAATTTGTAGAGGTTGCTGAAACTGACAAGATGCTGCAAGATAGAGAAAACCATTATGGACCGTGTACAAACTAAAGTTGTGAGAAAGCAGAAAGCATCACGCAGCGTAAGTGATGTGGCACAGGAAGACAGAGCATGCCCCTGTTCTTTCATTCCTATGAGACATCTTTGTTCTTTATTGCCCATGTGTGTCATTACAACAAACTCTTTCTTATTTGAATCATCTCTGTGAACCTCTCTTATAACTGAAAAGGCCCAATTAAAACACCTAAGAAGAGTGGGTAAAGAGAGAAGGGGACAGAGTTCACTGCTTTACCCTCTGTGACCCCGTGGATGAGTCATATTTTTATTATAGCACTTAGCACTTAGAGGTTAGATTATACTTGTTTATTTGTATGCTTCTCCCATGATTTGCATGACTTATTCATTTTGGTATCTACAGTACTGACCATCATGCCTTGCACATTATTTGGTGCTCAAAAATGCTTATTGAGTTGAATTAAGCATGGAACCCTAAAATTTTTTGAAGGTTGAACTAAGGAGGGAAAATAAGTACAAAGAGCAGTTTAGAAGAAGGAATTACAGTAGCGGTACACGGGGAACCAAAATGGAGTGGCATCTGGAAAGACAAGGATATGAGAGAATATCATAAGAAGGAGTGGTCAAAAGGACCAAGTGCTGTACAGAACTTAAAATAGCAGGGACTAAAAATGCCTATTGGATTTACCAATGGTTTTATCACAGAGATAGAAGAAAAGGTCCTATTGTCATCTACTGAAAAAGTATAGTCAGCAGGGGTGGATGATATTTAATAATTTATCACAGCATATGCTGATCTTATTGATTCCCCAAAATCGAATTACAGACTTCCATTTATATATAACTGCAAAACAAAGGATAAAGCTTTGGTCATTGAAAGGAGATGCATAATATTTTCTATAAATAAACAAATGAAATAAACATTAAAGATTCAATATGCTCAGGTTAATATGCATGCTCATCAATTTTTTAGGCTTTATTCTTTAGAACAGTTTAACATTCAAAGCAAAATGAAGAGGGGGGGAAGGTGAGAGATTTCCTAATACCCCCTGCCTCACACACGCATAACTTTCCTCATTATCAACATCCCCTTCCAGAGTGGTACATTTGTTACAATTGATGAACCTATACTGACATGTCATAGTCACTCAAAGTCCACAGTTTATATTAGGGCTCAATTTTGGTGTTATATATACAGGTTTGAACAGTTAAGTAATGACACATATCCGTTACACTATCATGGTGTAGATTAACTGCCCTAAACATACTCTGTGCTTCTATTCATCTGTCCCTCCCCACTAGCCTCTGGCAACCATTGATCTTTTTACTGCCTCCATAGTTCTGTCTTTTACAGGATATCATATAGTTGAAATCATACAGTATGTAGCCTTTCAGATTGGCTTCTTTCACTTAGTAACATGCATTTATGTTTCCTCTATGCCTTTTCAAGGCTTGATAGCTCATTTATTTTTAGTGCTGAATATTCCATTGTCTAATGTTCCACAGCGTATTTATCCATTCACTTACAGAAGAACATCTTGGTTGCTTCCAAATTTTGGCAATTATGAATAAAGCTACTATAAACATATATATGCAGGTTTTTGTGTGGACATTTTCAATTCCTTTGAGTAAATACCAAGGAGCACGATGGCAGGATCATATGGTTAGAGTATGTTTAGTTTTGTGAGATACCTCAAAATTGTCTTCTAAAGAGGCTGTGCCATTTTGCATATTCTCAGCAATGAATGAGAGCTCCTATTGATCCTCATCCCCATAAGCATTTGATGCTTTCAGTGTTCTGGATTTGGTCATTCCACTAGGTAGGTAGTGGTATCTCATTGTTTTAATTTGTATTTTCCTGGTGACATATGATGTGGAACAGCTTTTCATGTGATTATTTGCCATCTGTATATCTTCTTTGGTAAGGTATCTATCTATTGAAGTCACTGACTCATTTTTTAATTGGGCTTTTTTATTGTTGAGTTTGAAGAGTTCTTTGCATATTTTTGATAACAGTTCTTTGTCAGATGTGTCTTTTGCACACATTTTCTCCCAGTCTGTGGCTTTTCTTCTCATTCTCTTAACATTGCTTTTGCAGAGCAAAAATTTATTTTAATGAAGTCCAGCCTATCAATAATTTCTTTCACAGATCATTCCATTTGTGTTGTATCTAAAAAGTCACTGCCATACTCAAAGTCATTGCCATTCCCAAAGTTGTCTAGGTTTTCTCTTACGTTATCTTCTGGGAGTTTTATAGTTTTGCACTTTACATTTAGGTCTATAATCTATTTTGAGTTAATTTTTCTGAAGGATGTAAGGTTTGTGTCTAGATTCTTTTTTGCATATTGATGTCCAGTTGTTCCAGCACTGTTTGTTGAGAATACTCTTTGCTTCATTGTATTGCTTTTGCTTCTTTGTCAAGGATCAGTGGACAATGTTTATGTTGGTCTATTTCTGGGCTCTTTATTCTGTTCCATTAATCTATTTGTCTATTAATTCACCAATACCACACTTTCTTGATTACCATAGCTTTAGAGAAATACTTGGAAGTTGGGTCGTGTTAGTCCTCCAACTTCTCTTCATTTTTTTGCTGTGCCATCTGAATCCTCACTCCTCCTTTTGGCCCTCTTTTTAAATTTGTTTTTGAGACAGAGTCTTACTCTGTCACCCAAGCTGGAGTGCAGTGGTGTGATCTCAGCTTACTGCAAACTTTGTTTCCGTGGTTCAAGCAATTCTCATGCCTCAGCCTCCCGAGTAGCTGGGATGACAGGCTTGTGCCACCACATTCAACTAGTTTTTGTATTTTTGGTAGAGATGGGGTTTCGCCATGTTGGCCAGGCTGGTCTCAAACTCCTGACCTCAAGTGATCTTCCCACCTCGACCTCCCAAAGTGCCGGGATTACAGGTGTGAGCCACTGCACCTGGCCTCTTTTAAAATTTTTATAATTTTCTGCTGAATGTCATCAGAAAGTCCTTGGAGATAAAGTTCTGGAAATGGAATATATGTGGGAGGAAGATTAACCTTTGACAGTCTTTGTTTTTTGTGTTTTTCCTGCAGACTTACATCTAATGAAGGAGGTTGTACCTGTGTCTGAATGCAGGAGGGGTCCTATGACTCTGGTCTTGCTATAGAGTCACCAACTATAATCAGCCTCTTTTCTTTCAGATATTATTTGACTTCGAACTTTTTAGCTTTTAGTTGTTTGCTTGCTTTATTTCCTCCTTCACGATGACAAGGAATGCTACATCCTTTTTAGACCTGCAACTTTGGTTGCCTGTTTTCCTATTTTATTGCTTTGCAATCTTCTGGGACTTTGCATCCAACACATGGCTCTCCTGAATTTGTCTTTTTCTTATATAAAAACGTCCATGCACTTGGGTTTCTTTCAATGGCACCTGAATTTCTGGCAGGTGATTTTCTCCATTCAAGGTTGTGCTGTGAGTGAAACAGCCCTCAGCCATTAATATCATTTGCAGAAGGTTCAAATCTGCTATCAGGTGGCTCTAGCCTTATTTATGTTCTGCTTGGGTTTTTTTTTTTTTTTTTTTGCTATATTTTTCTATTTCACCTCACTTGGATAAATGGCAGTCTTCTGTGGCTACCTCTTTGTAACTAGACAGATAAAGCTGACCAACTTCATGCCTTCAGGAAGTTTCTCCTCTACCTTTTTAATGAATAGAAGTTTCTCTTTGTTTTTCCCAGCTTTTCGTCTCTCTTCATAAGCCAGACTTAAAGAGAAAAAAATGTATAATTTCAGTAGATTCCCACAACCTGGTGTGGGAGTGGGAGTTGAAAGGGTGTTAGGGATGACCTCAGGTAGGTGGCTCACAGGGATCTTCAACAGGACTCTGTAGCGAAAGTCCTTCTCTTGACCCCAAAGACAACTCTGAACCATTCTTCCACTGCCATCAGCTTGTCACTAACTTTAGCTGTGAAGACTCAGCAGTTGCCAGAGTGGATACAAGGTTAAGGGAGAATATTACAATGAGGAACACTTGAACTTAGCTGGACTCTGGAAGAATCCAATAGAGAGGGAGAACCTGAGATGGAGAAGAGTCCTATCAACCTGAGCTAGTAATTAAGATGCCTTCACACAGCAACTGATCTCTTGCCCATATCAATAATTTTATCACTACTATTAGTTGGGTGGCTTTGGGGAGTTAATGAAGATTATGGGATGAGCGCTAAAGATTATGATGATGTGGGTTGTCTGTTTACTCTGCTGATTGTTCTTTTTTGCTGTGAAAAAGCTCTTTAGTTTAATTAAGTCCCAGCAATTTATCTTTGTATTTATTGCATTTGCTTCTGGGTTCTTGGTCATGAAATCTTTGCCTAAGCCAATGTCTAGAAGGGTTTTTCCAACGTTATCTTCTAGAATTTTCATAGTTTCAAGTCTTAGATTTAAGTCCTTAATCCATCTTGAGTAGATTTTTGTATAAGGTGAGAGATAAGGATCCAGTTTCATTCTCCTACATGTGGCTAGCCAATTATCCCAGCACCATTTGTTGAAAACGGTGTCCTTTCCCCACTTTATGCTTTTGATTGCTTTGTCAAAGATCAGTTGGCTGTAAGTATTTGGGTTTATTTCTGGGTGCTCTATTCTGTTCCATTGGTCTATGTACCTGTTTTTATGCCAGTACCATGTTGTTTTGGTGACTATGGCCTCATACTATAGTTTGAAATCAGGTAATATGATGCCTCCAGATTTGTTCTTTTTACATAGTCTTGCTTTGGCTGTGCAGGCTCTTTTTCAGTTCCATATTAATTTTAGAATAGTTTTTTCTAATTCTGTGAAGAATGATGGTAGTATTTTGATGGGAATTGCACTGAATTTGTAGATTGCTTTTGGCAGTGTGGTCATTTTTACAATATTGATTCTATCCATCCATGAGCATGGGATGTGTTTCCATTTGTTTGTATTGTCTATGATTTCTTTCAGCAGTGTTTTATAATTTTCCTTGTAGAGGTCTTTCACCTCCTTGGTTAAGTGTATTCCTAAGGTGTTTTTTTTTATTTATTTTATTTATTTTTGCAGCTATTTTAGAAAGGGTTGAGTTCTTGATTTGATTCTCAGTGTGGTCACTGTTGATGTATAGAAGAGCCACTGATTTGTGTATATTAATTTTGTATTTGGAAACTGGAGTGTTTAGAGTTTTCCAGGTAAACAATCATATCATCAGCAAACAGTGACAGTTTGACTTCCTCTTTACTGATTTGGATGCCCTTTATTTCTTTCACTTGTCTGATTTTTCTGGCTAGGACTTCCAATACCATGTTGAAGAGGAGTGGTGAGAGTGGGCCTCCTTGTTTTGTTCCAGTTCTCAGAGGGAATGCTTTCAACTTTTCCCCATCAGTACTATGTTGGCAGCGGGTTTGTCATAGATGGCTTTTATTATATTGAGGTAGGTCCCTTGTATGCCAATTTTGCTGAGAGTTTTAATCATAAAGGGATGCTGGATTTTTTCTAATGCTTTTTCTGCATCTATTGAGAGGACCATGTGATTTTCGTTTTGAATTCTGTTTATGTGGTGTATCACATTGGCTTGCATATGTTAAATCATCCCTGCATCCCTGGTATGAAACCCACTTAATCACAGTGAATTATCTTTTTGATATGTTGTTGGATTCTATTAGCTAGTATTTGTTAAAGAACATCTATGTTCATCAGGGATATTGGTATGTAGTTTTCTTTTTTGGTTATGTCCTTTCCTGGTTTTGGTATTAAGGTGATACTGGCTTCATAGAATAGTTTAGGGAGGGTTCTCTCTTTCTCCATCTTGAGAATAGTGTCAATAGGATTGGTACCAATTCTTCTTTGAATGCCTTGCAGAGTTCTACTCTGAATCCATCTGGTCCTGGACTTTTTTTGTTGGTAATTTTTAAATTACCATTTCAATCTTGCTGCTTGTTATTGATCTGTTCAGGGTATCTAATTCTTCCTGATTTAAGCTAGGAGGGTTGTATCTTTCCAAGAATTTCTCCCTCTCTTCTAGGTTTTCTAGTTTATGCGCATAAAAGTGTTCATAGTAGCCTTGAATGATCTTTTGTATTTCTGTGATGTCAGTTGCAGTATCTCCCATTTCATTGCTTACTGAGATTATTTGGATATTCTCTCTTCTTTTCTTGATTAATCTTGCTAGTGGTCTATCAATTTTATTTATCTTTTCAAAGAACCAGCTTTTTGTTTTATCTTTGGTATTTTTTTTGTTTGTTTCTATTTCATTTAGTTCTGCTCTGATCTTGGTTATTTCCTTTCTTCTGCTGGGTTTGGGTTTGGGTTTGGTTTGTTCTTGTTTCTCTAGTTCCTTGAGGTATGATCTTAGATTGTCTGTTTGTGCTCTTTCAGACTTTTTGATGTAGGCCTTTGAGGCTATGAACTTTCCTCTTAGCACTGTCTTTGCTGTGTCCCAGAGGTTTTGGTAGGTTGTGTCACTATTGTTCAGTTCAAAGGATTTTTAAATTTCTATCTTGATTTCATTTTTGACCCAGTGATCATTCAGGATTAGGTTGATTTCCATGTATTTGCATGGTTTTAGAGGTTCCTTTTGAAGTTGATTTCCAGTTTTATTCCACTGTGGTCTGAGAGAATGCTTGATATAATTTCAATTTTCTTAAATTTATTGAGGCTTGTTTTGTGGCCTATCATATAGTCTATCATGGAGAAAGTTCCATGTGCTGTTGAATAGAATGTGTATTCTGCGGTTGTTGAATGAAATGTTTTGTATATATGTGTTAAGTCCATCTGTTCCAAGGTATAGTTGAAATCCATTGCTTCTTTGGTGCCTTTCTTTCTTGATGACCTCTCTAGTGCTGTCAGTGGAGTACTGAAGTCCCCCACTATTATTGTGTTGCTATCTCATTTTTTAGGTCTAGTAGTAATTGTTTTATAAATTTGGGTGCTCCAGTGTTAGGTGCATATATGTTTAGGATTGTGATATTTTCTTGTTAGACAAGGACCTTTATCATTATATAATATTCCTCTTTGTCTTTTTTAACTGCTCACTTTTGGTGTCCATTTGCATGAAATGTCTTTTTTCACCCTTTGCCTTAAGTTTTTGCAAGTCCACACCTGGCTAATTTTTTGTATTTTTAGTAGGATGGGGTTTCACTGTGTTAGCCAAGCTGGTCTCGATCTCCTGACCTCGTGATCCACCCAATTTGGCCTCCCAAAGTGCTGGGATTACAGGCATGAGCCACTGCGCCTGGCCTGTTTCCTGAAGATTTTATTGTTTTTTATTTATGCTGTGTATTTCCTTGAATATTTCTCTCTTCACTTCTTGCATCATTTTTTGGATTTTCTTAAATTGGGCTTCACCTTTCTCTGGTGCCTCCCTGATTAGCTTAATAACTAACCTCCTGAATTCCTTTTCAGGTAAACCTGGGATTTCTTCTTGGTTTGGGTCCATTGCTGGTGAGCTAGTGTGATTTTTTTGGGGTGGGTGTTAAAGAACCTTGTTTCATCATATTACCAGAGTTGGTTTTCTGGTTCCTTCTCATTTGGGTAGGCTCTGTCTGAGGGAAGGTCTAGGGCTGAAGGATATTGTTTAGATTCTTTTGTCCCATGGGCTGTTCCCTTGATGTAGTACTCTCCTTTTTTCCTATGGATGTGGCTTCCTGGGAGCCAAGCTGTAGTGATTGTTCTCTCTCTTTTGGATCTAGCCACCCAGCAAGTCTACTAGGCTCCTGGCCAGTATTGGGGGTTGTCTGCACAGAGTCTTGTGATGTGAACTGTCTTTGGGTCTCTCAGCCATGGATGCCAGCACCTACTTCGGTGGAGATGGCAGGGGAGTGAAATGGATGCTGTGAGGGTTCTTAGCTTTGGTGGTTTAATGTACTATTTTTGTGCTGGTTGGCCTCCCGCCAGGAGGTGGTGCTTTCCAGAGAACATCAGCTGTGGTATGGGGAGGAACAGACGTTGGGCAGGGCCCAAGAACTCCCAAGAGTATGTGCCCTTTGTCTTCAGTTACCAGGGTGAGTAGAAAAAGACCATTGCGTGGGGGCAGGGTTAGGCATGTCTGAGCTCAGACTCTCCTTGGGTGGGTCTTGCTGTGGCTGCTGTGGGGAATGGAAGTGAGGTTCCCGGGTCAATGGAGTTACGTTCCTAGGAGGATTATGGTTGCCTCTGCTGTGTCATGCAGGTTATCAGGGAAGTTGGGGAAAGCCAGCAGTCAAGGCCTCACCCAGCTCCCACACAATCTGAAGCGCTGGTCTCACTCCCACTGTGCCCCCACCAACCCAACAGCACCAAGTGTGTTTCCAGGCAGTGGGTGAGAAGGGCTGAGAACTTGCCCCAGGCCACCCATCTCACAGCTGCGAAAGCAAATATGGCTTTCCTTCTTCCCCGGCTTGTGGAGTCTGCACACTGGATTCACAGCCTCCCTGGAGTTCTGGCCAGGAGGCTCCCCAATCAGTTTAAATTGTTACAAAGTTCAGCTGGAGATTTCCTTCTCCCTGTGGCCTTTTGCCCAGCCCGTCTGGCTGCCCTCCTGGAGGACCCCTGTGAGGCCAGGCAGAAATGGGTTGCTAGGAGACCCAGCAAGCTCCCAAGGTTTTCCCGCTGCTTCCTCTACCCTTGTATTTTGCTCAGCTCTCTAAATTGACTCAGCTCCAGGTAAGGTTAAAATCTTCTCCCATAATCTATGCCCTCAGTTTCCCCAGTGGGAGTGTGTTTTTGAGGGTGGATGATCTCCTTTTCCTACTTCCACAGTTTGGGCACTCACAGTATTTGGGGTGTCTCCCGGGTCCTGCAGGAGCAATCTGCTTCCTTCATGGGGTCTCTGGGTCCTGTCAGGTTTCTTGATTTATTCCTGCCGTTGTTCTGGAGCAAAAATTCATGATGCGAGCCTCCACACGCTGCTCTGTCCATCTGAGTCAGAGCTGCAATCTAGTTCTGCCTCCCATCTGCCATGATCCCTCCAATCCAATACAACTTCATTGTATCTTAGTTCCTTGACACTATCATCTCCAATGACCTTATTCACTGCTCCTCAGCCACCCTTTCCTAAGGTCATGCACTTGCTTACAAGAGTCTACTTGGATAAATTAGTTTTTGACTACCTCTTTGTATACAGCAGCTCTCTCCCCTTCATTGTCTTTGCTCCAGTCTTATTGAACACTTTTCACTTCCTATAAGCCATGTTATTCCCCAGCTCAAGGCAAGATTTGAGGGAACACATATGTTACCTTTGCTTCAAACAATTCCTCCTCCCAACACCAATATTCCAGCTATTTATCTAGCTTCTGCTTACTCATTAAGTTTGACCTTAAGCAGTGCTCTCTTAGGAAAGCCTTCACTGACTCAAATGACCAGGTGAGGTCTCCCTGTTTTATGTTATCAAAACATTGGACATTCATCTCACAACTTTGATGAATTACTTATAAAATTACCTAATCTTGTCCTGTCCCATCCATGCTACACTGTAAGTTCCACAAGGGCTGGAACCGTACTCTCAACAAGTGGAACTTGTTCACTGTTGCATACTTAGCCCATGGCATAGTGGCTGGTATACAATATACTGAGCAAATATTTGTTAAGTGGACAAATGAATCAGTGAATGAATGGTGAGTCTGAAGTTACAGGAGAAAAAAGGAATTTATTATTAATTTTAACATGAATATGATCTACCAGTTTTATTCACATTGTCACTAATTTTACATGTGCTTATTCTTGCGTTTGTGTGTTGTAGTTCTATGAAAATTTACCATATATATAGATTTGTGTGACCGTTGCCAGTCACGATACACAGTTCCATCACAAGGATTCCTCATGCTGGCCTTTCATAGCCATAGTCATCTCTCTCCTTCCCTTCCTCTTCTCTAATCATTGGTAATCACTAATCTGTTCTCCATCTCTATTTTTAGAAAACCCAGCTTCTTGAGGTATAATTGACATATAAATAACTGCACATATGTAATGTGTGTAATTTGATTGGTTTGGACATATGTGAACACCCATGGTAACATCATGATCAAGGCATAACACCTCCCAAAATTTCCTTGTGTCCCTCTGTTTTTTATTTTTATTTTTTGTGGTTAGAACACTTAACACAAAATTACCCTCTTAACAAATTTTGAAGTGTATAATACTATATTAATTCTTATTAATACAGCATAACTGAAACTTTATACCCATTAAACAAGTCCCCCTTTTCTCCTCCCCTCACCTTCTGGCAACCACTATTGTATTCTTTGCTTCTATGAGTTTGACTATTATCAAATAGTAAAACTATCAAATAGTCCACCATATAAGTGGAATCATGCAGTGTTTGTCCTTCTGTGACTGTCTTATTTAATGTCTTCAAGGTTCATCCATATTGTCCCACATGACAGGATTTCCTTCTTTTTTTTTAAGGCTAATATTCTATTATATATATACCATATATTCTTAATCCATTCCTTTGTCAATGGACACTTGAGTTGTTCCCGTATCTTGCCTATTGTGCATAATGCCACAATGAATACGAGAGTACAGATATTTGTTTGAAATTCTGATTTCAATTCTTTTGGATATATACCCAGAAGTATATTGCTGGATCATATGGTAATTTTGTTTGTAATCTTTTGCGAAACCTTTGTACTGTTTTTCATAGCTGTCACACCATTCCCACCAGTGATGTACAAAGTTTTCAATTTCTCTACATCTTTGCCAACATTTGTTATCTTTTTTTTAATAGTAGCCATCCTAACAGGTGTGAGGTGATATTTCATTGTAGTTTTGATTTGCATTTCTTTGATAATGATGTTGATCATCATTTCATATACTTGTTGGCCATTTGTATGTCTTCTCTGGAGAAATGTCGGTTCAAATCTTTCACACATTTTAAAAATCAGGTTACTTATTTTATTTTTTGCTATTGAGTGGTAGAAGTTCCTTACGTATTTAGGAAATTAACTCCTTTATCAGACGATGGTTTGCATATATTTTCTCCCATTCTGTAAGTTTCCTTTTCATTCTGTTATTTCCTTTGCTCTGTAAAATCTTTTTAGTTTGATGCCATTCCATTTATCTCTTTTTACTTTTGTTGCTTATGCTTTTGATATCATATCCAAAAAATTATTGCTAAGATTAACATCAAGAAATTTCCCCCTATGTTTTCTTCTACAAATTTTACAGTTTCAGTCTTATATTTAAGTCTTTAATCCATTTTGAGTTGATTCTTATATATGGTTTAGGGAAGGGGTCCAATTCCTGTTTTTGTTTTTTGCATGTAGATATCCAGTTTTCTTAATACCATTTGTTGAAGAGATCATCTTTTTCCTATTGTGCATTCTTGTCAAAGATCAGTTGGCTGTATATTCATGAGTTTATTCTATGCTCTCTAATCTGTTCCATTAGTCTATGTGTCTGTCTTTATGCCAGTTCCAATCTGTTTTCATTATTGTCACTTTGTAATGTATTTTGAAACCACGAAGTGTAAAACGTCCAACTATGTCCTTTTTCAAGCTTGTTTTGGCTATTCAGCATTCCTTGAGATATCATGTGAATTTTAAGATGGATTTTTCTTTCACAAAAAAATGCCTTTGGGATTTTTAAAGACATTGCATTAAATCTGTGGATCACTTTGAGTCATATTGACATCTTAACAATATTAAACCTTCCAATCCATAAACACAGCATGTATTTCCCTTTATTTGCATGTTTAATTTATTTCAGCAACATTTTATGGTTTTCAATGTGTCACCAAGGCTGGAGTGCAATGGCACAATCTCTGCTCACTGCAACCTCCGCCTCCTGGGTCCAAGTGATTCTCTTGCCTCAGCCTCCCAAGTAGCTGGGATTACAGGTGTCTGCCACCACACCTGGCTAATTTTTGTATTTTTAGTAGAGGCGGGGTTTCACTGTGTTAGGCTGGTCTCAAACTCCTGACCTCAGGTGATCCACCCGCCTCAGCCTCCCAAAGGGCTGAGGATTACAGGTATGAGCCACTGTGCCTAGCCAAAAGATATCATTTAAAAAACATTTTTATTTGATAAATACTGTAGATCACAGCATCTGATTTCAAATGAAGCTAGCAAAATAGTCAAGCATTTCTTAAATCTTTATAGGAAGTACTTCTGGTTTTTTCTACTTTAGAGATGAGCAATAGTCTATGGTGAGAATGCGACACAAGAAGTATTAGAAGGAACATGTGGCTAGGTTTTTCTCATCTGGATTTGGGTCTAGGCATTTGTTACTTTGGGAAAAAAGAGGAATAATGAAGAACACTGTTCACTTAGTTACTTTTACTTGACAGAAAGCAGAGAAACTTCTATTACTAGTGCATATAAAATGTTCTATTAGTAATAACTAAACATGTTAACCACAACATCAAATGGTCTTAAAGTCCTGGGACAGAGTCTTTCCCTCCCTCTTTTGCTCTCTGCTATTTTGTTATAATTTTCTTCATCTTAGTACTTTTATATTTTTACTTTGCTGAGATTTGGAAGGGACAGAAGGCGAAAGAAAGCTTGTGTCTAATTTGCCATCTTAAACCAGAAGTTTATCTTTTTTGTCTTAAATAATGTATTTATGCCTTTATTTTTAGTCCCATTAGTTTAGTCAGTATTTCATTTCTTCTCTATGTAAGATGGAACATCAACTACCTGACCCTCATTTCAATCATTCCCCCTTAGTTCCTACTCTTACCTTCTATTAGTAATACCTTTATGTTTATAACATATAGCAGTGGTCTGCAACCATTTTGGCACCAGGGACTGGTTTTGTGAAAGACAATTTTTCCACAGATGACAGTGGAGGTGTGGTTCAGGATGAAACTGTACCACCTCAGAGCATCAGGCATTAGTTAGATTCTCATAAGGAGTATGCAGCCTAGGTCCCTCACATGCACAGTTCATAATAGGGCTTGTGCTCCTATGAGAATCTAATGATGCACTGATCTAACGGGAGGCAGATCTCAGGTGGTAAAGCTTGCTCACCGGCCATTTACCTCCTGCTGTGTGGCCTGGTTCCTAACAAGTCACCGACTGGTACTGGCCCGTGGTCAGGTGGTTGGGGATCCTTGTCTTACAAATTTACATTCTAATTTTCCACAGATGTTTATATCATTTGTAACGGAAAAAAATAAAGAGGCAAATGACTGGTGAAGGCGAAAAGGGATTACATTGTCAGTGGCCTTGGGCTGTGTCACTTGCTGTTTATTCTACTTGCTATTACTTGCCGGTTCTTTCTATTCACCTTTCACATCTGAGCTAAATGTATTTCTGCAGTATGGCCATTTCAAACACCAAATCTTAATTTCAATCCCTGTTACTGTCTCTCCTGGTAACCTCCTTTCCCATAGAGCATCTATCACACATTGCGATTACATGTCTGCCTGTGTTATCTTTGTCCCTTCCACTAAACTGTAAACTCCCAAAGAGCAGGGATCCTGTCTCTTTGGTTCACCATTGCAAACCTATTGCTTCACTTAGTGTCTGGCATCTAAGAAATATGTATTGAATCAATTAGTAATTTTAAAGTGCGATATGAAGAATTAATGGGACCTAACTTGGCAGAGGGTTGATGTTGAGAATATTATGCTGGGAGCATAATATTTTCAACATTTATTACACCCCCTTAGCCATTATGTCACAGCAATACAGTTTGGGGAGCTGGCCTCTGCTTTCGGGATACATGACTATTGGTCTAAGTCACATTAGTAATTCCATGCCTCTTGTCACATATGGCATACTTCTGGTGACAGTTACTTGTTGAGCAACAGAGACCCCATGACTTAAATTGGCCCAAATTGAGGGGAAGAAATGTTGTTTCATGGTTGGGGAAAAGACACCAACTTTCTCTTCAACCAGACATGAACAAGGAAGCATGTTGCCACATCCTGCCAGCAGCCATCTCATGCCTGTGAGAAGAACCTAGTTTAGGATGAAACAGAGGCTGTGGATGGCACAACAGAGAACGTAAAGAGCTGGGTCTTGGATGATGTTTATGAGGCATTGCATCTGCAAGTTCTGTCTCAGAGAAGCAGGGAGAGGAAGAATGTTCCAGACAGAGAGAACTAGTGAGGAAGGGCCACATGTTTGAGGAACATGAGACTGGTGTGTCTGGATTATTAACTTGGGGAAGAGTTTCCTGAGATAAAGATGAAAAGGTGAGGAGAAACCAAATCATACAGGGGCCTGCAGGTCATATTGAGTATCAATTATGAACTCAATCTCTGGAATCAAGCAAACCTGGGCTCAAGTCCCAGCTCTACTATTTCCAGTTGGGTGACTCTGGAAAGCTACTTAATCTTCTGTCTAAAGCTCAGTTTCCTCTCATGTAAGAGAATGCTATGTAGTATCTTTTTCATGGTATTGTTGGGGAGATTAAATAAAGTATTGCAAGTAACTTAGCACCACAGGAGCTCAACAAATGAACCAAATAAATGAAACAAAAAGCTATGACTATTAAAGTTGCTACCGCCATTATTATTTTGGAGCAGAATTAATGTGAGATGATGATATTAACTATAATGATTCTGGACTTTCTGAAAGGTTAAGCAGAGAGGTATCATGGTCAGATTTCCATTTTACAAAGTTCCTTCAGGCTGCAAAGTGAATAATGCGTTAGAGGGGGCAATTAAAGAGGCAGGGAGATTGGATAGAAGGAGCTATTGAATATTTCAGATAAAGATGTTGGAGGTTTGGACTAAGGTAGAGATGATAAAAATGCAGGGAAATAGATGGATTAGAGTTACTTAGGAGGTAGAATTGACAGAATTTGGTAATTGAATACAGGTTGGGGGGGGGGTGAGATAGAGGGGAGAGACAAAGATGACGCTTAAATTTCAGTCTTGGTGCATTTATTAAGCCAGGGAACCTGGTAGGAGAAACAGGCTGTGTGTGAGTACCTGGGGAGATTGGTGGGTGGAGTAGATAACTTTCATTTTAAACATGATAATTTTGAGTTACCTGTGAGCCATCTAGGTCAGGGGTCCACAATCTCTGGGCCATGGACCAGTACCGGATCGTGGACTGTTAGGAATGAGGCTTCACAGCAGGAGGTGAGCAACAGGTGAGCGAGTGAAGCTTTATCTGTATTTAAGCTGCTCCCCATCACTTGCATTGTCACCTGAGCTCCACCTCCTGTCAGCTCAGTGGCAGCATTAGATTCTCATAGGAGTGCGAACCCTGTTGTGAACTGTGTATGCTAGGGATCTAGGTTGCATGCTCCTTATGAGAATCTCATGCCTGATGATCTGTCACTGTGTCCCATCACCTCCGGATGGATCCTCCTATTTTCAGGAAAACAAGCTCAGGGCTCCTGTGGATTCTTACCTTATGGTGAGTTGTATAATTATTTCATTATATATTACAATGCAATAATAATAGAAATAAAGTACACAATAAATGTGCTTGATTCATCCCCAAACCATCCCTCCTGACCCAGTCTGTGGAAAAATTGTCTTCCACAAAACCAGTCCCTGGTGCCAAAAAGGGGGGGGACTGCTGATCTAGGGGAAATGCTGAGTCAGCAGTCGCATATATATGTCTAGACTTTAGAGGCAAGGTCTGGTCTAGAGATATAATTTTGGCTGTCAATACATAAATGATCAACACTGGAGACGGGGGAGTGGATAAAAAGTGGGAGGAGAAAAATGGCCAGGACTGATCCGAGAGGAAGTATAAAGATTAAAGGCCAGTCAGTGAATCAGAAACAGTAAATTTTGATGCAGATAATCAGACTAATTCAGACTGGCTTGAATAGTAAAAGGTTATGTAATGAAGAAGCCCAGTGGCAACATGGGCTTCAGGGTTGATTCAATTCAGCAGTTTAATGATGCCATAAATTTTCCAATTTCTTCCCATTTCTGGGCACTGCCTTATATGGTATTAGCTTCCTCCTAAGGCTGATTCTTTTACCTAGTTGCGAGATGGCGGCTGTCTACAATTTCCAAGGCTAATATTCTCTTTTCCACCCTGAGAAAGGAGAGTCTGATTGTTGATGTCTCAGGGGAAGGAGAAGGCTTTTCTGTTGGAAGCCCCTAGTAAAGCCTTTGTTTTTGTTGACCAGAATTGGGTCACATGCTCCGCCCTGAAACAAAATTTGCTAAGCCTCAGAATGGGATTATGCTGATGAATGTGAAGCACATGCAACTTTCACAAATATCAAGAATGGAGTCAAGTTCCCCACTGTTCGTTGACCATGACAGTGAACCCAAGACCCCAATACCTGGACAATACTGGTCTGTGATTTTCTTCAGGCATATTTAGCTGCCCATGTTAAGGAATGAGTCGAATAGCCAGATTTGTTAGGATCTAATGAAAGGAGAGAAGGTCAATAGGATTTGAGGAATAATGAAGAAGAATGACTTACATGAAAGGCCCTGCAATCTAAGCCTGCTTGGCTTCTGAAGAGGTAATCACAATGCCCACTAGAATCAAGCAGTAGAGCAGACTGGGAGATGGCTTGTGACTCAAGAAGAAAATGAGGAGAGTGCAATGCTTTGTGTTTCAGAGTGGAAGGAGTGGTCTGCTGGGACACACACTACTGAGAGACCAAGCAAGATGAAAAGAGAAAGGGAACATCAGCTGGTGAGCTTAGTAGGGTGAAAAGCCTCGTAGGGAGCAAAGCGAGGTAACATAATAGAGTCAGAGAGTGTAACAACTTTTTGAGAAGCTATGGTAATAAGGAATAATGTGTGGTGGAGGGAGCCTTTTGTTTGTTTATATGCTTGTTTTGAAGATGGTAGAAACTTTAGCATACTCAAAATCTTACTGAAATAATCTATTATAGAGGGAGAGGCTTTATATGAGTGGGGCAACATGCTTTTGAATATTACAATGTACCACATTGCTGGATCAGTATCCCTTGACATTCTGTCTGACAGATTCCATCATGACAGTACGTTTTTAGTTTTGAACATGGTAAGTTTGAGTTACCTGTCAGCCGTCTAGGAGGAAATGCTTAGTCAGCAGTTGCATATATATGTCTAGACTTTAGAGACAAGGTCTGGTCTAAAAACATAATTTTGATGGTCAACACATAAAGGGTCAACACTGGAGACATGGAGATGGATAAAAATTAGGAAGAGAAAAATAACCAGGACTGACCCTAGAGGAAGTCTAAAGATTCTGAGGTAGAGAGAAGAGACAAATCGTCTTGACATTCTGTCTGACCGATTCCATTATATCAGTGTCTTCCATCATAGCAAAGATATTTGTCTGAGAGATATGTGAAGAGTTCAAGAATCTGATGTGTGCTGTGAGAGGGATGGGCTCCTGGACGTGGAGGGAGGGATTGCCTTTGGGTAGCAGGCCTGCCTTCTCCATTGTGATGAGATAAGAAGAGAATGAGTTTGACCATGCACAGTTGAGGAGCTCTCACTGGTGATTCATATTTTATCTAAACAAGGAGGTGTCTGCTGCTGAGTGATGAGAGAGAAAGGAATTCAGAGGTTTGGCGAACATGGAGCAGTTTTGCAATTATCATGGCAGAGGATATGGGAATAAGATGGCAAGAGAAATACAATAGGATTGTTAGGCAGTGCTGCCATCACAGAAGAAGTTGAAGACCTTGAATTATAGAGGTATTGATTTTCCTGGCTGTGTGATTTTCTTCAGGCATATTTAGCTGCCCATTTTAAGGAATGAGGAAGTTGAACAGTCAGATTTGTTAGGATCTAATGAAAGGAGAGAAGGTTAATAGGATTTGAGGAATAACTAAGAAGAATGTCATAAGTGAAAGGCCCTCCAATCTAAGCTTGATATTGAGAAAGGGTAAGTAGGATAGGGTAAAAGATTTGGAGAAAATAGGGAGTCAATTGGTGGAGGTCTCAACATGGCTGGAAAATATTTGCAGTTGTAGTGATTTAGTTAGCAAGCAGGAAGGATGGGCAGAAGGATCAGAAAACAAAAGGGATCTAAATTAGTAATTTTGGCTGTAGAGAAGTTTTGATTATTGACAATATTCTATGTGTGACTCTCAGAGACTGGCTTGAGTGAGGTGGTGGCAAAGTGTGTGGGAGGTGAGGAAAGTCAGAACTGAGGCAATCTGGTTGCTAAAGGGGCAGCTTTGGATGTTGAAGTTCCCGAAGGTGATGACAGGAGACAGATACAAAGATTTCAAGAGTGTGTGACCAAGGCTGGCCCTGAGTACATAACAATAATGCAAAGATCACTGAATCCAAGGTCCAGAGAGCTGAGTTTTTGTCCCATTTTGGTCACTGACTATCAGCATGACTTTGGGCAAGTTGCTAAATGCCCCCAGGTCTTAGTTTGCTCATAGAATATGAGGGAACTGCTCAGCTAAGCCTGCTTCTCAGTAGAGAGATGCTACTATTCCATGATTTTATTACATCCACCGGTTGGGGTTTGAATGAAACATACATTCCTTCTCTGAAGTTTTTGGCCGATTGGCAAATAAACATAAGAATATGAAACCAAAATAATAGCTTCATTACTGGTAAAGCTGGAATGCAGAATGCAGCTTGGCCCAGGGTCCAAAAGATAATTCTTAGTCCTTGTGCCCTGAATTGCATTTACAAATCTAGTCTTGGCAAAGCAGCTGGACAAGCATTGGCTTTAACCCTGCAGGGGCAGGCCCTTCCCCAACAGGCTTACAGTGGGGAGGAGAGGTGGGCATGGGTAGCTGCAGGAGGACCATCTCTTTAGAGAGAGGAGGCCAAAAATAATAAAACAGACCACACATGGGTATTGGTTGCTGACACATTGTCCCCTGCTTGATAGAGGAAGGGTCTGCTCATAGATTTAATTGCTTTTCCTCCTTAGGAAGAATGGATGAAAGGAGGAAAGAAGGATAAAAAGTTTCTTTCTATCGGGGCTGGGTGCGGTGGCTCACACCTGTAATCCCAGCACTTTGGGAGGCCGAGGCGGGTGGATCACGAGGTCAGGAGATCCAGACCATCCTGGCTAACACGATGAAACCCCATTTCTACTAAAAATAGAAAAATTAGCCAGGCCTGGTGGCGGGCACCTGTAGTCCCAGCTACTCCAGAGGCTGAGGCAGGAGAATGGCGTGAACCCGGGAGGCGGAGCTTGCAGTGAGCCGAGATCATGCCACTGTACTCCAGCCTGGGCGACAGAGCGAGACTCTGTCTCAAAAAAAAAAAAAAAAGTTTCTTTCCATCAACACCAACTTAATGTAAGTGTCTCTTTTATCTTCTGAGACAAGAACTTAGAGAAAAGAGAAAAATACTTCCTCCTTTATGATACACAGGCTAGCAACTCAAAATAAATATTTTAAATTAGATTTATGCAGTTGTACATATGTGTGAGAGTATGCAGAATTAACATGAAGAAAAAGTTCCTTAAATGATGACAGGGTTCCAAGAACACTTTTCCGTAGTTTTCCAAATGTTCCATTTGTAACTTGGATTCAAGTCAGAATTATGAGGTTTCTAAGCAACATAACTAGAGAAAGTAAACAAGGCTTTATTCATTTTAAAATAAATTAAAATAAACAGATTCCATGTTACTCTAAGTCTGCCCAGATCAGCTGAGGCGTGGATTGCATCTCTGGTGACCCACTTCGGTGGTCCTAACAAGTGCAACAATCATAATGAAAAACAGGCTGCAAGTAAGTGAGAAACAAATGGAAGGTGAGTGAGTGGTTGAGCTTTCTGGCCACCTCCTCTCTTAATGGTACTCTGTTAAGCTGACATCTTTGCTCCTCTGAGACTTTAATAGGAGGATTAAAGCAACAGCTAAATGGATGGTAAATCCTAGAACAATGACAGTTACCCCTGAATACTGGGGAAGGCTGCACAGGCCCTGCTTTGATCATAGAAATAGGCTAGCACTTTCATGGTGACAACAGAGAGGTCAGGAAAGTTCTCATTTCCCTTTGAGCTTCATTCTTATTGAGGCACGGTGGCTCATGCCTGTAATTCCAGCACTTTGGGAGGCCGAGGCAGGCAGATCACCTGAGGTCAGGAGTTGCAGACCAGCCTGGCCAACATGGTGAAACCCCATCTCTACTAAAAATACAAAAATTAGCCAGGTGTGGTGGTGCCCACCTGTAGTTCCGGCTACATGGGAGGCTGAGGCAGGAGAATGGCTTGAACCTTGGAGGCAGAGGTTGCAATGAGCCAAGATTGTGCCGCTGCACTCTAGCCTGGGAAACAGGGGGAGACTCCGTCTCAAAAATAAATAAATAATAAAGTAAAAAAAAAAAAACTTCTTATTTCTTTTGAGACTTCTAAAAGTTCACCATCAGATGCTTAGATGGAAGAAGTTGAAGGAAGGTTAAAATACAGTTTGGGTTTATATTTGAATTTGTTATTTGGGAGAAGTTATATGTAAGTTGTTAAAAATCTCTAAAACCCTAGCACAAATTTGCTTTAGCAAATCACATCTCATAGATAACTAGTTGAGAGCAGGCTCTTTAGAGAAAGGGGTAGAACAAGGTACATTTTGAATGGTGGGGGCATGGGAATGGCTGAGGGGATTGGGAGGCAGGGTTTAGGAATGACTGCACCAAGGCAGGAAACATCCTAAAGAAACCAAGAGATGGGGCCCCTCCAGATGGAGGAAGTGTTGCTTCCTGAGAAGACGGGAAGCCATCATTCATCACCTCCACTTTATCTCCACCTCTATGTAAGGCTGACTTTGCAGCTTCAAAACACCCAGAAGAACACCATGCACTCATGCCCGCTCACTCCAGAGGCAGATGGTTGGCCACTCTGTTCTGTCTTCCAGCAGCAGCCTCCCACTCCCTACTCTACTGCTGACCTCAGGACTATTCAAGATGCTCAGATTAGGCACACACACCCATACACCCACACCCCAATAACTACGAGAACATAACATAGAAATAAAAATGATTCCCATTTATATCTTAACATAGAGTAGAAGCTCCCTAGAATACCAAGTGGCAAATATGGTAACAGATGGTGATTGACTGATTTCAGAATCAAAGTATTAATAATTCTTCTTTACTAAAGTTTATGCATTTGCCCCTCCTGGTACTTCCTTCTGGCTATAATTTGGAGAAGCTTCCCCTTTTATCTTCTTCTACAAAGTGCTGCCATATGGAGAGAACAGAAAAGCCTGGAAAAACCCCAATTAACAGGAGCTCAAGTAATTAGAGCTCTCACTAAAATAGATAATATTTTCTGTAGGTTCCTCCCAACCACCTCCCTCCAAAAAAAAAAACAAACAAAAAAAAAAAACAAAAAAACAACGACAAAATATAACAACGACAAAACCACTGATATATGATATATGGATTTGGGCATTAAATAAACATTTCCAAGGTAAGTAAAAAACTGGCTGGTAAGATTAGTAGTTACCTGTGCGACATCATTCCCGTGTGCTAGGTTGGGAGACATGAATCCTCGTCATCAGCACTCTTCTCCAGGGAAGATTCTGGGCTTTGCTGGTGGAGAATGGAAGCAGGAGGACCGCATTAGTTACCTGTGCTCTCAAACACAACCCAGAGACAGGGAAAGTTTTATAATTTTGTTATTTTTAAAAGGAATTTAATTCTATTCACCATTCTCAGCTCACTGAGGCAGAAAAGTGGGCTCACTGAGTCTAAACCATGTTATAAAGCATCCTGTAGCTAACCCTCAGGCAACCCAAAGACTATTCTCTGAGAGCTTCAGCTATCTGTGGTTTTATTTTATACCCAAAAACCAATATTAAGCAGGTTGCAGCACATGCACAATTTCTTCATTTCTAGGACATAGAAACTCTCAAGAGACAAACAGCAGGATGCAGAGAGACAATCGGTGGTGTTGAAGTTCGATTTGTCACAATTTTATGAGTTATTTAATTTCATCTCTCAAATCGGCAAATCGTCACGTTCTTGAGATGACTCATGCGTGAAATCAAATTTCTTTGCTTCAGTTCAGTTTGTATTTTCCTCAATTTAATTATCTCAGTCACATGCAGCCCTACTTCCAGACCGGCCCCTGCGGTAATATTTAATTAACAAGTCAATTGACGAGAAAGGTCCTGGTTGTGCGGCATCATTTTTGTTAGATTGTAAGTTCCCCAGAGGACACACATCAGGCTTGATCTCACGATTTGGGGTTGCTTTCTCTTTTTATTTTCACAAATTCCACATTATTAGTTTTACCTACTGTGCTCTAAGAAAGCAGAAAGAGGTCCTATAGCCACTGATAGAAATTTTAGAAGCTTAATTTTTTGAAATATTTATTCAGGTTTTTGTTTTCTCCCTATATTTTCCCCTATACTTTCTCCCTATATTTTCCCCTATACTTTCTCCCTATATTTTTCCTGATATTTTCTCCCTGATTTGCTAAGATTTGCTGGCCTTACTGGAAGCCTACTACAAGAATCTTATTTATTTTTTTTTTTATCTCGGCTCACTGCAACTTCTGCCTCTCAGGTTCAAGTGATCCTCCCACCTCAGCCTCCTGAGTAGCTGGGACTACAGGTACATGCCACCACGCCCAGCTAATTTTTTGTATTTCTTGGTAGATACGGGGTTTTGCCATGTTGCCTAGGCTGGTCTCGAACTCCTGGCCTCATGTGATCTGCCCATATCAGCCTCCCAAAGTGCTAGGATTACAGGCGTGAGCCACAGCACCCAGCCCAAGAATCTGTGTTGTGGGGAAATCACAAGCACCAGAAGCTTTTTCTCTTCTTCCACAAAAGTTCAAGCCCATTCATAAGATGATGCTGTGCTTCCAGAGAGATAGAAAAGAAAAAGTTCTCGAGAGTAAGAGGGGAGACAGACAGGAGAGATTCTTGGGAAGTGCAAAGGGATGGAGGGTGGGGGGTGCTGCACATTCCTCTCTTTCCTATCTGTGGGACAGAGTTGCAAAGGAACTGATATCTGGCTTTCCAAGAAGTGATTCGGAGTAGTGGCTATAAGTGGGGGTGAGCGCAGGTTGTGGAGAGGGTAAAAAGGGGAATCTCCGTGGTGCAGGTCACCTGGCCCTGGCCCGGTAGGGGGCCTTGGCTCCTATTCCCAAGCCCACTCCCATTCAGTGGAGAGCCCTCCACTTATTGAAATGTTACTCTCCCTTCCCTGGCTATCTCTGCTAAATGTCTGTTCCACGCACTCCAGTCTAAGCAATGCATTCTGCTCATTCTTAGAAGTCCTCCCACATTTATATATCACCCCTACAGAGAAGCATTTTGAGATGGATTGTCCTAAAGTCTTCTCTCATTTGTTCACTCAACAAATACTTATTGAACTCCTGCTGTAAATGCCAGGCTCTGTTCTAGGCACTGGGGTGAATACAGTCCACATACAGACAAAGACCTTGTTCTCACAGTACTCATATTATTAGGTGTGAGGGGCATGGAATTATAGTTCCTGTTTTATAGTGTGTGCCAGGCTCTTGTCCCCAACCTAACCATAGATCACAGGAGGGGAAGAGTCACAGAATACTTAGGCCGATGCAGCTCTCAAAAACACCCCTCAAGGAGAAATGCTACTTCACAAACTCCCCATAATATACCAGAATATATGGGCACAGTAAGTAAAAGATGGTCCACAGATGTCAGGTAGGATCCCATAAAGTCCCAGTCGCAGGCCCAGTGAGATCTTAGATTTTTCCATCTTAAAATTTATGTTTTATTATTATCATGGCTAAAGATACATGAATGCAAATACTGACTTTTGGTGTATTTCCTTTGACCTTAGAAGAGCTGAAGTTCAAATCCCTGTATGACTTTGTACAAAGGCTGTTGGCGACTTCTGAGGTGCTCATGTAGCAGCTGACTCTCCATGCATAAGGAGTGCTTCCCTGCTACAGCTTGAGAGTTCCCAGCTGGTTAAAGAAACAAACATACCCAGGAGTGGGGAGTTAGCAGGTCCATTATGGCTAAATATATTCCCAGGCTTAAATGAGATGTTGCTTTGAACATCTGTCTTCCTTGCCAACAAAAGGATAACATGGAAGTAAGGCAACGTAAGAGTGGGTGGTCTTTTTCCAAATTATTGGCATTTTCAAAAAATTTTCCTCACAGTCTTGAAAGCCAAATATGTCCCTGGAGAGAGGAGTCTTGGGTCTACATGGACTAGTAAAGCTAGAACAGTGGATTGATGGTTTCGGAGAAGAGCTATGATCTTACATTTCGTATTAGAATCACTTGGTTCAGACCATTACTTATGAATGATTCTTCCTGATGATGGTCATCATTTTGTGAGGCAAAGATCTCAACCATGGAATTAGAAATTGTCTTATTTATTTTTCTTACAATGATGTGTCAACAGTAAAGAGAAAAGTCTGAAAGAAGCAGGATAGTGGGGAAGAGATATTGACAGTCATTAACGTAGTAAAGAGGTAATTATGGATCTCAGATAAACTCTAGAGGAACACCAGATGTTACTAAGATTGAGAGAAAGCCTGACTGGGCATGTATGCAAAATAGAATTTATCCTTGCCAATGCCACCCGTGGCAAATGAGGCTTCAAAGAGGAAAATTAGGGCTTGCACAGCTTCACTTGCAAGTTGGCATGCAGTATTTTGTTTAAAAAAAGGGAGAGCAGGAACTATAGAAGAAAAATACTCTTTTTTCTTTGTGCCTGCATTTTATGTTACAGAAAGCTTCCTACTAGTGATATAAAGCTAGGATTAATTTTCCATCCCAAAAGAATCAATTGTCTGAGGTTATGTGCACAAAAATGAGGTTTTTTTTCCTCCTCCTGGAAAGCTCACCCAGGATAAACTGCATCCTCCAGTCAGTTACACAGTAGATGAAAGGACTCTGCTATGCTGGAAGAATGACAAGGATAATTATTGTATGTCAATTTCATTCTGTCTTTTTAAAATAAGTGATATTTTCTGGCCACATTTGGGGTCTGTGAGCTTCCTTTGGTTATATGTAGAGTACGCCACATTAGAGAATTCACAGACTCCCGATTTTTCTAGAGTGTTATCCCATCAGGTGTTCTAAATTTTCCTCTATGAAGTGATCTTTGATAGGAAGGGGTTCACTTTCCAGAGTTTTGTTTTCTCAAGTTACCTATACACTTGAGATTTTGGGGGGACAAAAATGGAATTACAGTGTTCTGGGTGGCCCTTATGATAGGACTGAAGCAGTAGATAAATGCAATAGAAATGCCAGACATCCTGGAATGTGCCATTTTTTTTTTTCTGGCATAAAATAATGCTAGATTTTCTCTGGAGATCTTATTGCTCTTCTGTCTTCACCCAGTGGCAGGATAATTTCATCATCTTTGTAGATTTCCCACAGATGCTGCTCTTACTTCAGCCAAAAGCAATCATTGACATTTACTATGCTAATAACTGAAAACTAATTTTTGAAAATTGAATTAGGCTAGGCATGGTGGCTCATACCTGTAATCCCAGTACTTTGGGAGGCTGAGGCAGGAGGATTGCTTGAGGCCAGGAGTTTGAGACCAGCCTGGGCAACATGGCGAGACTCCCACCCCCCACACCCATCTTTACAAAAAATTTTAATAGCCAGGCATGGTGGCGTAAGGATCACTTGAGCCCAATAGGTCAAGGCTGCAGTGAGCTATGATTACACCACTGCACTCCAGCTTGGATGACAGAATGAGACCCCTGTCTCAAAAAAAGAAAAAAAATTGAACTAGATAATAATAAAAACAAAACAGAAGAACAGAAAACATTATCTAAAAACAATGTGAGTTGCAGAGTACAGAAATAAATTAAATTTTGTGAATAGTATCTGAAGACCTGAAATACAAAACACACTTCATTTGCTCAGGGAAAAAGAAGAGTGAGGAGAGAAAATGTTACATTGCTATAATTATTTGTTACTACGAAACTTTTGATTTCAATCATCTTGAGGTTGTCAACATCCTACAAATGAAGTGGATTCCAGGAAAATCTGGTTAGGTGCAGACTTTGCTGTCTCCAAAACACATTAGAAACCATTTATCTCTATATGCTGCCCAGTGTATGTTCAGAGCAGCACAGGATTTCACTAATATAAGAACCAGCTGGGCAAAGAATCAAATACTTATGTGCTACAGAGTGTTCTAGGGACTTGTTTATTTGAGGTTTGCTTTTACCTGACACTGCCTTCTAACAAGCCTTCCTGTATTGTGCTTTTGTGTGCCATGTTCGATTTCTATCTGCTAATTAACACTGAGTCTCACCATAATACATACTAAATTAAGAAAAAATATATATTTTTAAAATTTGTCCTTTAAATCTAAGAAATAATGCGATTTTTTTTCTTAGTTTCCAATCTTGCCTTTAAGGATGTGGTTAAAGGTAAATTATATACATTTATTTAAAACTTTAAATGATTCTTCTCCCATTTATGCAGTCCTTTTTAATGAAGTCTTGCTTTTATATAGATATCCCAAAACAAGCACAGGGAAGGCTATGTGAACTTGGTTCTACTGTTCATTATATACTGCAGAAAGGGCTAAAAAGCATGTCATTCATAAGTGAATGAATGAATGAATGAATGAATGATGAACCACGCCTAAGCCAGTTGGCTAGGCCTTGACTTACAGAAACTACAAGACAAGAAGTTTCACTATCCTTAAAACGATTAGGTGAGATCGCCTGTCTTCTGCACTGCCTGGTACCATTTCTTGACTTTAAATCTTAAAAGCCCTTTCACTCTGTCTGCATGATCATGTTGCCAGACTGGACTGCAAGTGGGCCTGCCAGGGGATGTTGTGCCTGGCAAACTGGCCTCCCATTTCCATTGTTTCACAGTAAACATTCAGCAATGTGCTAGGGTTGTTTTGTATCAGTTCCTTGCACCTGGTGAGCAGGTAGTGTTCAGATCAGCTGGAAGTAGGTCGAAAAGTGTGCTAGGAGTTGGGGGTCAGCAGGGTCTCGCAGAACCTTCTATAAGAAAGGCAAGGGAAACCTCTCATGTCTGGTAGAATCCTCACTCAGTGCTGGTGATTACCCTGTGGGAATCTGGGAATCGGTGCCCTTGTTTGGGAGCAGGCTACCTTGTCTCCTGCAATGTGTAATGACACATTTTTGCATGTTTCGCCATTAGAAATACTTTACAAGATTATGCCCTTTGCAGGGACATGGATGGAGCTGGAGGCCATTATCTTTAGCAAACTAATGCAGAAACAAAACCAAATACCACATGCTCTCACTTATAAATGGGAGCTAAATGATGAGAACACATGGACACATAGAGGGGAGCAACACACGCTGGGGCGTTTTGGAGGATGGAGGGTGGGAAGAGGGAGAGGATCAGGAAAAATAACTGAGTGCTAGGTTTAGTACCTGGGTGATGAAATAATCTGTACAACAAACCCCCATGACACACATTTACCTATGTAACGAACCTACACATGTACCCCTGAACTTAAAATAAAAGTAAAAAAAATAATTTACATGCTCACTGGATCTGTTGAAATTACTCTGTTAATTAATCTTTCATCCTGGTGTGACAACTATATGTCTGCTGTCTAAGACAGCATAGGTTTGAATCGCATAGACTCGAGGGCTTCTACAGTCTTCATTTCTCATACACACATTCAGGATGTATAAGAATTAGGAGATGATGGCTTCAGAATTTTCTGGCATAATCAGAAAGACCATGCAAAGTAAAGAGAGACCGTCTATCCTAACACCCAAGGAAAAATCCCAGAGCATTATAGTCTAATCTTAGTTTGTATATTAGACTGTGCTTCCATATTTTGTGGTTTGGCTCTAAGTTCTAAAGTATAATTGAATTGACTTATAATGTATATTCTATGTTAATAACTATACAAACTATACAAATAACTTGACAAACAAAAGAGCATAATGTATCACGGGATGATGCCTGAAAGTCACTGCATGGTTAGGACAATATTAATGAACAGGAATGAATGATTCCAGTCCTGGGAGAACTTGCTGCATTTTTTTCTAGAAGTATAGAACAAGGTAGGTGACCCCATAAGCCATCGAGCCCTTGGTAAATAATGTGTTATCTTTCAGTATAATCTATGTCTGTCTGAATTCCAGCCCACCACAACTTAAATATTTATTTAAAATAAATATGTTTATTTCACCATTCCTGTGTGTTCCAAGTAAAGTACGGTAGACTGACTGACTCATGCCAATGGAATAGGAGCAGAATTATTATCAGACACCCAGAACAAGATAAGCTCTGCTAATTGGCACATAGAAAGTGCTTGATGAAATGAGTCTGTTGCAATGTAACCATGCTGTTGGCTTCATCATGAGCTTCAGCTATAAAAATGGAACAAATCGAACTTTTTTTTTTTGAGATGGGGGTCTCACTCTGTCACCAAAGCTGGAGTGCAGTGGCACAATCTCAGTTCACTGCAACCTGTGCCTCCTGGGCTCAAGCCATCCTCCTACCTAAGCCTCCTGAGTAGCTGGGTCACCACAGCTGGCTAATTTTTGTATTTTTAGTAGAGATGGGGTCACGCCATATAGGCCAGGCTGTTCTCGAACTTCTGAGCTCAAGTGATCTGTCTGCCTTGGCCTCCAGAAGTGCTGGGACTAAAGGCATGAGCCACTGTGCCTGGTCAAATTGAACTTTTAAGACTTTTATTTTTTTAAAGTTAAGTTGCCTGGGAGTGCTTCACTACACACTTGGGTACTTTGATGGTTGCTCTCAGTTCCCTTTTCAGCAAACTGGATTTTGGTTTGGTATACACCTATGACTTCTAAGCTTAGGGGTTCCCTGAAAAGACTTGAGGGTCACTTGGCTTGGGAATAGGGATGAGTAAAGTTTTAGGGGAAAAAAATCCCTGCCTGGTTTCAACCAGAGTAGCTTTGATCTTTTTCAAATATTGGAATTCCAGATAAGGTTTTTCCTGGGAGTAGGGGGCTTTGATCTTTATCATATATTGAAATTCCACGTAAGATTTTTCCTGGGGGCAAGGGGCAGTTTGCTGCTTAAACGTGTACTCAAAAATAGTTTGTAGAGTGCTAACAAATCAACAACAACAACAAAAACCTATTTGGTTAAAGTAAGTCATCATAAAATGAATTCTCAAAATGGGAGTTACACTTCTTTGTGGAAATTATTTTATTTTAGATTTGGGGGTAGATGTGCAGGTTTGTTACATGGACATATTGTATGATGTTGTGGTTTGGGCTTCTATCCATCAACTATTTCCCCCTTACTTCCCTCCTACCCCTAGTAGTCCCCAGTGTCTATTGTTGCCATCTTTATGTCCATTTGTCCCAATGTTTAGTGCCCACTCATAAGTGAGAACATATGGCATTTGTTTTTCTGTGTTAATTAACTTAGTATAATGGCCTGCAGCTGCATCTACATTGCTGCAAAGGACATTCATTCATTTTTTAATGGCTGCACAGTATTCCATATTCCATGCTGTATATGTAGCACGTTTTCTTTATCTAATCCACCAATCCAGCACTGATTCCATATCTTTGCTATTGTGAATAGTGCTGTGATAAACGTGTGAGTGCATGTGCCCTTTTGGTAGAATGATTTATCTTCCTTTGGGTATATACCCAGTAATGAGATTTCTGGGTCGATTGGTAGTTCTATTTTTAGTTCTTTGAGAAATCTTCCAACTGTTTTCCACACTGGCTGAACTTATTTATATTCCCACCAGCAGTGTATAAGCTTTCCCTCTTCTCTGCAGCCTTGCCAGCATCTGTTGTTTTTTGGCTTTTTAATCATAGCCATTTGGACTGGTATGAGATGGTATCTTATTGTGGTTTTGATTTGCATCTCTCTGATAGTGGTGATGTTCAGCATTTTTAAAATGTCTGCTGGCTGCTTGTATGTCTTTTGAGAAGTTTTTCTTTATGTCCTTTGCCCACTTTTAAATGAGGTTTTGCTTTTTTGTTGTTGTTTTGTTTAAGTCACTTATACATCCTAAATATTAGTTCTTTGTTGGATGAATAGTTTGTAAATATTTTGTTTTCCAAAATGGGAGTTAATACTTCTTAAGACTCCCAAACATGAGCCAAAGTTGTCATGTGTAAAACTCAGGGGAACAAAGCTGGGTAGACCTGAGTGAGGAAGGCAGCAGTAATATTTGGGAAAGTAGTTCACAGGTGAGTGTGACATAATAAAAACATATATCTGGTCCCTGCCCCTGGTTCCGCACACAGAACTCTTTTAATTAATTTATTTATTTTGAGACACGGTCTCGCTCTGTTGCCTAGGCTGGAGTACAGTGGTGCAATCATAGTTCACTGCAAGCTCAAAATCCTGGGTTCAAGTGAGCCTCCCTCCTCAGCCCTCCCAGTAGCTGGGACTACGGGTGTGCCACCATGCCCTACTATTTACGTTTTTTTGTTTGTTTTTTGTAGCAATGAGGTCTCGCCATGTTGCTCAGGGTAGTCTTGAACTCCTGGGCTAAAGTGAGCTTTCTGCCTTGGCTTCCCAAAATGCTGGAATTATAGGCATGAGCCATAACGCTGGGTCCACAGAACTTGTAAATCTCTTGTAATTTCCTGAGCAGTAAGGGCTCTAGGTGCATCTTTTGTTCTGTATTTGGTCTCTGAGCTCAGTTCCTGACACAGAACTCCTAATCCCTTGGAATTTCCTGAGTGATGAGAGCATCTTTTGTTCTAATGAGGCAACTCTTCGTGGGCTCCTGGATGGGGACTGGTCATCAGAAGGCCAGCCCATGATTAGAAACTTGAAACTTTCAGCCCCACCCCCTAACCTCTGGGAAGGAGAGAGGGGTTAGATATTGAGTTTATAACAGATCATGCCTATGTGATGAAGCCTCCATAAAAATCTCTGAGTTGTGGGGTTCAGAGAGCTTCTGGCTTACTGAACATGGGAAAAATGGCTTACAACCTCTGCACCCCTTCCACATACCTTACCTTATGTACCTTTTCATCTGGCTGTGTGTCTGCATTATTTATAATACCCTTTATAATAAATCAGTAAATGTAAGTGTTTTCCTGAGTTCTGTGAGCCATTCTAGCAAGTGATTGAACATGACGATGGGGTAGTGGGAAGCACTGATTTGCGGCCAAGTCAGACAGAAGTCGTGGGTAACCCAAGGACCCACCTCTTGTGATTGGTGTCTAAAGTGAGAGGCAGTCTTGTGAGACTAAGCCCTTAACCTGTGGGAGCTACACTAACTCCACATAGTTAGTGTCATAATTAAACTGAATTACAGGACACCCACCTAGAGTCTGAGAATTGGTTGGTGTAGGAAAAAACCCACACAGCTGGTGTCAGAAGTAAAGCATTGAGAGTGACGTGAGTGTAGAAGGGAAAACAGTTCGGTTTTCCATATTATACAAGGAGAAACCTTTGCCCATCGGGCATTGGAAGTCTCCATGGAAGTCTTTGTTACATCCCAGATCACATCTATACTGAGAACTGGCAATGAAGATCTTGTATTAATGTCTTCTTTAAAGAGGTCACTGCTTCTGGATGGTGTTTCACTTGAAATCATCTAAAGCACGATGTGGAACCAGATGTAGGTATATACCAGAAACTAATTTATTTGACCTTTAGATTACAGCTCAAGGATTAAGCTTTTGGGGAGAGTTTGGTCTTAATGAAAGAAAATATCAATCTGAATGCTTTGTTTTCACATTAAAAGGAGTAAGTTTAGGATTGAAAAAGACACTTTAAAAATGGATTTCTACAAGGAATTGGTTTTCAATGGATATAAAGTTTGTTATGCAAGATGAATACATTCTAGAGATCTGCTGTACAACACAGTAACTATTTAACAATAGCATATTGTGCACCTTAAAATATGTTAAAAAGTCAGACATGGTGGTGCACATCTGTAGTCCTAGCTACTTGGGAGGCTGAGGTGGGAGGATCATTTGGGTCCAGGAGTTTGAGGCTTCAGTGGGCCGTGATCATGCCACTGCACTCCAGCCTGGGTAACAGAGTGAGACTATGTATCTAAAAAAGTTCAACAACAACAACAACAACTAAAAGATACATCTCATGTTAAATGTTCTTACCAAAACAAACAAAAGAAAACCCATGAAAGGACACAGGAAATTTTTGGGGGTGGTAGCTATGTTTAGTACTTTCATAGTGGTGATGATATCATAGGTGTATGGCATATGTCCAAACTCATCAGGATATATACATTACATGCGTGTGAATTTTGTGTATCAATTATAACTCTGTAAAGCTAAAAAAATAGATTGCTATCTATTAATAGTAGAGTATCCCAGAGCAGACTGCTAGGCCATACATTTTTTAAAAGTCAACACTAAAGCAACATCTTTGTTCATTGGATGCTAAAAAGGTACATTCCTCTATGATCTGTTCCCACAAAGGAGAATGTTTTACAAATAGACTTGACCAGTAAATTTCATTATGGGAACACATCCTAGGATATATCTGGAGATGAAAAAAGAAAGATTTATGTCCAATAATGTTTCAACTTTATTTATAATATAGAAAACTAGAAAACTACTTAAATATCCAGCAAAAAGAATTCAGTTAAATAAATTATGGTAGTTTCATTTACTGGAAAGTTATGCAGGCATTAAAAATATTTTTGAAGACAATGTGAGAAAATTCTAATATAAATGTTAATGAATATATTGAATATTAATATAAAGCTAATTTCTTGCAAATGTTAAGTAAATGCACATTGGATTTAATCTCTATATGTTTAAAAATGTATAGATATATGCATAAAAGACAAAAGGAAATTCATCTGAATATTAGTAGCATTTATCTCTGTGTATTGAAATTAATAATAATTAAAATGCTGTTTCCCCTCTGGACTTTCCTTTATTGCATACATTTTTAATTAAGAGAATGTATTATTTTTAGAATCAGAAAAAAAGCTAAATATGTAACAAAGGACTTGTCCAGGCAGTTGACATGGTTTTTTCTGTGAGAAAATATACAGATGAAAAGGACTTGGAGTCACTCAGGGGGAGAGGGATAATTTGCCTGAGAATTCCCAGAGCATCTGGAGGAGGAAGAAGCACAGATCCTAGTCCCTTCTTCCAGATATTCAAAGTAATTGAACAGGATGAGTGGTCCACGTAGCTGTCACCAGGACCCAATGACAGGAGAGAGTGATAAACCATTATCACAAAGAAAGAAAGTGGCAGGAGAAAATGCTTGTCAAGGAGGATTGATGTGTTGAGTCTTGGTTGGGTTAAGGCAGGAATTGTTCCTGCCCCACTGAGTTTCCAGCTCTGATATGATGCTTTAGACCATATAAAGCATCTCAGGGACATATGGAGGTATCATTGAAGCAGTCTCTCTGAGAAGGAGAGACACTTTTTATGTCAGAAAGATGTACACTCAGACCATTTAATTGAAGCCCTAAACAGAGATGCTGACTTACTTTGTACTCCCAAGCTGGTAGAATGGAACCTAACAGTTGTTGGTCATTCTTTACCCATATGGGGATAAAATAAGCAAAGAACACACAAATAAGATGAAACATTGAGGTAAAGTGCTATAAAATGAGATGAAATGGTGTATAGGTCAAGAATGATTAAAGTTAGAGAAAAATCTCAGTAATTATAAAAATAAAACCACCAGGTTAAAAATATTGAGATTATGTAAATAACAATAAAATTATTAGCTTAAAGAAAATCCCAGATAAATGTTGCTAATATGTTGGTGTATCTTGAGATCCTCCATAAATGGAATAACACTATAGTTTGTAACTTGTTTACCTTTAAAATTTACCAGATGTATATTTGTATGCCAACAAATACCTACATCATGGCTTTCAATAGCTGTGTAGGTTTCCATTTTATAGTGTAGTGACAATTTTTAATATTTTGTTGGTGCTACTCTAACTTGGGAGTTGGGATTATGATGGTGAACAATATTCTGTCTTTAAGTGGAAACTTTCCTCCACAGATGTTTTTTTCTCTTCTCATAAAAATACAACAACATGGGCTGTAGTTATATTCGGTGTTAAGACTGTGAGAATTCTCATGAACTAAAAGATAACTTTTTGAGGGTCAGCAGGATGCAAGCTGAGGAATATTGTGATTTATTAGACTTGTCTTCCTATGCTAGATAAAACAGTTGAGCCAATGTTAGTTTGGCCTGCTCCTCTCTTCCTAGGTCTTACAGTGAAATATACACCAAAGAGAGCTATTGCCCCTTTCCCTTCTGATGCAATCACCTCGAATCAAAATACTGGTAAAGAAAATCTATCTATTCTAGTGGACAGAAATCTGGAGAAATATCACAAATGTTCTGAGCCCCAGACCTACTGAGACTTTTGCAGGCAGCATTACCTCTATCCTACCTGGCAGACAAAACACTGCCTACCCTTTTTTGCTAGATAATTCTAAGTGAGGAAGCCTGTGGACTTAACTAAATGACCTATATGATCTGGGAGGAGTAAAACACAACCATTCTGAAGGGAAACATACCCAGACCCATAAGAGTCTTTCACTAGGACCAGGGTAAGATGGTTTGGGGGGAACTGTCAAATATTTACGGCTTTTTGTTCTTACATCGAATAAGTAAAATTTTTGAAAAATGTCTGGTGGTGAAAAGAACTTAAAACAGTTGAAGTATTAGGGGTGTCTAAAGTAAATTAAAACAGGCTGGGTGCATCATAATTTAGCCAGTTCTTTATAGATAGACATTTAGTTTATTTCTAGCTCTTTTCTATTTTTTGGCATGCAAGCATCATTGTACATGTATCTCATCACATTTATTTGATTATACTCTTATGATCATTGCCTTAAAATATAGTTACTAGGAGTTTGTAAAACTTCCAAACTTTTGATACATATTGTTAAGTTGCCCTCTAAAAATATAATAAAAGTTTCCATTTCCACTAAAAGTATATGAGAATGGTTGTTTTCTTAATACTGTCACCAATACTATGTATTACCATTTATTAAAAATATTTTTTAAAACTTGTCTAATCTGAAATGTGAAAAATGGTACATTACTGCTTTAAGATTACTTGTGAGAACAATGATCATAACCATCATTATCATTTTTTTGTGGGAGTATCTTACTTTCCTCTCAAAATAGTTCAATGAGTAGGTCCTATTAATTCATATATTCACTGGCTCTTTCTGCTTTCTAAAAATTAATTTGTGTGTATGTATTTTGCCTGTTTTTCTATTAGGATTTTTGTTTTTTTATTTTATTTTTTTTTTTGAGACAGAGTCTTGCTCTGTCCCCCAGGCTGGAGTGCAGTGGCGCAATCTCGGCTCACTGCAAGCTCCGCCTTCCAGGTTCACACCATTCTCCTGCCTCAGCCTCCTGAGTAGCTGGGACTACAGGCGCCCGCCACCACGCCCAGCTAATTTTTTGTATTTTTAGTAGAGACGGGGTTTCACCGTGTTAGCCAGGATGGTCTGGATCCCCTGACCTTGTGATCCGCCCACCTTGGCCTCCCAAAGTGCTGGGATTATAGGCGTGAGCCACCGCGCCCAGACTCTATTCGTATTTTTTTTTTTTTCAGTGTAGAAGTGCTCCTTAAAGATTAAGAAAATCAAGTTTCTCCTGATAATCTTTTTTTGGGATGTGTCTTTAGTGGTACTTCTGTTGATCAAAAGTAACTGACAGGCCGGGCGCGGTGGCTCACACCTGTAATCCCAGCACTTTGGGAGGCCGAGGCGGGCGGATCACGAGGTCAGGAGATCAAGACCATCCTGGCTAACACGGTGAAACCCCGTCTCTACTAAAAATACAAAAAATTAGCCAGGTGAGGTGGCGGGTGCCTGTAGTCCCAGCTACTCGGGAGGCTGAGGCAGGAGAATGGTGTGAGGCGCAGCCTGCAGTGAGCCAAGATTGAGCCACTGCACTCCAACCTGAGCGACAGCGAGACTCCATCTCAAAAAAAAAAAAAAAGTAACTGATAACTCAGAAAGTATGGGGAAAGTCCTAAAATTGAACACAAATAAAAACAAATGAACCTCAATGTATATAAAAATGTTAACATAACCACTAGAATAAAAAAAATTAATACAAGAGACTTTTGAATATATTACTTTGATGTACACTCTCAGGGAGATACATTCCAAGGACAAAAAGGACTACGAAGAAATATTAAACATTACTTAGCAGGTTTCTTGTTAGTAGAAGTATTGATATAGTAATTTTGAAGTTATTTGCTCAATTTTAGAATGTTAGAATTGAGACAGATAGGGAGTTTGATTGATATTGTTGGAAAAAAGACTCTTACTGAGGCATAAAGGTGGTACAAACATGAAATGGCACAAGGAAAGGAAGAACCCTCTGGTGTTTGATTGGCATTGGAAGGTATGAACTGATAATTTTATATATATTGGATTTGTTTCTCTTAGCAACGTCTGGATTTGTAAACATGCTCCAACAAAAAGCAGGCTGCACAAGCTTTGTAGATCTCAAGGAGCATTAACTCTCCCATACCCTTCAGATGTGGCCATAGGGGCTGATGGACAAAGAATTACCCCCTAGACCTAGGAGCCATGCATACCAGGGAGTTTTCCATAGAAAGCTGAACCAGGGCCTTGCTCCATAACCAGGACAGGGATCTTCACAATCTCTGACCAGGAGGATTTGCTTACCACTGTGGAAACAATGACTGTCATGTTTCTTCTCTTCTTTTTTTGGTTCCAAATCTATCACCATTGGTGGAAAAAAAGAACCTTCTCTTAGACTGTAGGTGATCTGACCCCAGGAGCCACACTTGGAGAGAACTGCCTATCACCAAGAGATCCTGGAATTTCAACTTGATGATATAACTGGATGGGACTTTGGGAGTATCTCCTGTGGGAAAAAGGAAAGAATTTCGTTTGGCAGGTCAAGTGTAGTTGGATATTTGGGTGGCTAAAGGGGCAGTCTGTGGAAGAGACTTCTTGTTATTTCTTCCCAACATCCATTTCTTTCTTCTCCTATTATGAGAGATATTTTGAATTTTCAACAAATCCCAGTCTCCCTTGCATCTAGATGTGGCCATGAGACTAAGTTTTGGCCAAAGGGGTATAAATGATAGTGTTGTACACAACTTTAGGCTTGTGCCCTTAAAGTGAAAGAGGTGTGCCCTACTCTGCCCATTTTTTCTACCTTCTTTTAACTGTGGATGCGGTAGTAAGCTACTATGGACCATGAGAATCAGTGGAGCATACTAGAGATGGTGCAACAATAAGAGAAGGAGGCTGGGTCCCTGAATGACCTCATGGAGGAGATATCCTAAACTAGTATCGCACTATTTACTCCCAGACTGGTGCAGAAGAGAGAAATAATTTCTGGCTAATTCAAAACACTGTTATTTTGGAGCCCTGTTACATGCAGCTTAACCTATATTCCAATTTAGATAAGTAAGATAGGTAAGATATCTTAATGCACTTTGGCATGCTATCATTCCCAAATACATGGGAATTAAGTTTTTCTGGTATAAATTTACACCGAGAAACAAAAGTATCTAAAACTAAAAGTATTATTTAAAAAGTTTAATTTATATTTGCCTTTGCTTTGTTGGTATAAAAAATTTTTTAAAAATTTAAGAGTTTAATTTATAATAATGTCTTAGATGAATCAATTAGGAACTTATTTTTACACTGAAAAATGTTACATTTTAAAAAGTTTTTCATAAAAAACATTTATACATATTCTTTCAAACAGAAGTTTGGAAAACATATTTCTTTTCACTCCTTCTATAAATGGAAGCTTTATATTCTCAAGTATTTTAATTGATTGCTTGGAAGGTATCTTTTCCAAACAGTTTTTAAAGCATGGAGGCCTTCAAATGCCATTTAAAAGCCCAAATGGTTTATATTAAATCTACAAATTTAGAGTTCTAAGTTTAGAGTTCTTTTAGAAAACTCAAAAGCTTATTTTTTTCAAACAAACAGCGTTAACATACATGTTAAGTACAAACTGTTAAAAATGATATAGGTTACAAATAACTAATGAAGACAGGGAATTTTTCATGTCTTCATTAGTTATATGTATCCTATATCATTTTTCACTTTTCAATTTTGAAATTCACATTTTCACTTTTTATTTTTGAAATCTAAATATCAACCTTTTCTGTTGCATCTTGAACAAACGGACATTGTTTCAATTGTATGTATAAAGCAGCTGTTTGGCATTTGGTTGGATCAGCTTCACATTTTTGCTTAAGAACTTTGGCAAATCTTTTAGATTCAGGTGAGAACCCCTACAACTTCTCAGCTAGATTTTTTTCTTGAGGGCTTTGTTGTTTTATCACACAGTTAAAATAAGAAATCTATTGAACTTTGATTAACCTTCTCCCTTGCATGTCAAGTTCACTCCTAAAAATGATCAACCAAAATCATGATTGGTTCACCAAATTTTATTTTGGAGGATCCATAATCTTTACAGGCACAACAAATATGCTGAAATATGGATGGGTACTTTCTTGAATCCTTGACCTCTCCATTCACAAAGGAATGAAAAGACACAGTCTGACAGATGATTCATACTAGACTTGAGACTTGCTTGGCCGCAGATGGAGTACAATTGGGGAGGGGGTCACCAATTCAAACATAGAAGATAATCAAAATGAGTCCTGTGTCAAGGATTCCACTGTGTGTAGAACAAGCCCCTAACTGAGTAATCATGTCTAGCCTCTAAGTCCACTTAAGATGGTAAATCAGGGCTGGCAGAAAGATACACAGTTCTGGAGAATTTGGAAATTTTGCATCAGTTATTGTGCAAATGTGATCCTAATTCCTAGCCAACTTCACAAAACAGAAGAAGCTATATCTCATTTCATATGGTAAGATACACTCAACATTTTGCATTTATATTTAATCTTAGCTAGCATATTGATCTTTGCTTATCAAAAACTGTGTCTATCATATCTGGTTGCAAAAACAGGGTGGCATGATTCCAGACCTGAGTTAGACAAATGACAGGCAGCCTGCTGGAAGCCTACATTAAGGTTTTAAAGGGCCTCTTACCTTGGAGATTGGCATTGGGAGATACGGCAGTGAGAATCCTGTCGTGTTATCATATTTTAGATGCAATCATTTTGAGTCAATAAGAAAACATACTTGCTGATCCATTTAATCACAAATGTAAACATAAAATCAGCACATTTTTATACCCTTCCTTTTCTGTTTTACATAGCCATATCTCTTTCCAAGTCATATATAGATTTACCACCTTTTACAAAGTTAGCTAGAGATTTGTGAGATCTAAAAATCAAAACAATTGAACTCATTGACACAGAGAGTAGAAAGATGGTTTCCAGAGGCTGGGAAGGGTAGTGGGAGGCTGGAGATGACTAATGGGTACAAAAATAAAATAGAATGAATAAGACCTACTATTTGATAGCACAACACAGTGACTACAGTCAATGATAAATTAATTGTACATTTTAAAATAACTAAGAGTGTAACTGGATTATTTGTAACACAAAAGATAAATGCTTGAGGTGATGGATACCCTATTCTCTGTGATGTGATTATTTCTCATTGCATGCTTGTATCAAAACATCTCATGTACCCCACAAATATATATACCTACTATGTACCCACAAAAATAAAAAATACATTTTTTTAAAGTTTGCTAGAGATTCCATTTACTAACCAATACCTTATTGATGAACATGTAAGTTGTTCTAATTTCTTGTTATTATTAACAATGCTCCTGGTGAGCTCCCTTCTCAAATGCTCATTTTTATATCAGGATCTGAGGGCTAGCTACAGAGAGGGCCTCCATATATAGATGCAGATGGGGCACAGCACAACTCCAGGGGTTACCCTTCATCCCAGGGTCTCTGTAAATCGTAGGCTCCGGAATTTGGTTATGGACAACCTCTCCAGGCTGTATGTGATGGCTCTTGCTGCAGAATTCCACATGTTCCTTGGAAGATTACCCCTGCCCCTGCTCCAGGGAAAAATCTCCACTCCTACCTCTCCAGCATTCTTCACTTGACTCTTCCAAGATTCCTAATAGATTCCTAATGTCCAAGAAGGACACCACAATTAAATCGATTATTTGCCTCCCCTAAGACTAAGGTAGAATGCCTTATTAAGACTTGGTTTTGACATCATTTAAGAACAGTATCTGGGAGGTGGGTGCTGCCTAAGTATTGGGGCAGTGTTATAAATTTCAGTGCCAGCAATGTATTTTGGAGGTGAACCCAGGAAATACTGGTAAGAGAGTGGGGAAAGGAGATTAAGAAGAAGACAATAAAAATGTAATTTCAAGCATGTTGATATGGTGGGCAACTGGGGCTCAATCCCACAGAAGAAACTTGGTGGGACAGTGTAGGACAGGTTTCAGAGTCCTTCCCTCTGAGAGGTGAGGAGCCTAGAGAAGTTATTCATCAACTCCCCCTATCATTGATTTATGGCTGCTTTCAGGGGCATTAACTCTCTGACACTTCTGCCCTGCCCTTCTTTGTGCCTGGGCCCATCCCCAAAGCCAGATAAAAGCTCTCAGACAGAGAGGTAGTTTTTTGGGCAAGTACCAACAGCATCTGCTTCAACAGTCATCCATGCCTAGATTTTAAAAATGTGTTGGCTGGTAAATTGTCTGTTTTTGTTTAAGAAAATTTAAGATGGGTTTATATCACTTTTAACCAAATAAATTCTTACTAATATATATAGCAGACATATATTACCTACCTATATATAATATAGTGATATATGATCACTATACATCACTATAAAATTATTGTGGGAAATAAGATAAGATGCAAGACCTATGTTAAAAATAATGATTAATATGATTAATACTGGTTACTACTTATTAATAGCTCTTGTTTGAATTAAGTGGCCACCTACTATATAACAGACCCTATACTAATAATTTACGTGGTCCCAAAAACCAGTTACATTTATTAAGCCCCTAATTTGAGCCAAGATTTCTAATTGCATTGTTTTGTTTAATCTTCACAACCTATGAGTTAGTTATTATCCTTTTTGTTCTCTCTGCAAAGGAAACCAAAGCTTATAGAGATTAAAAACTTGCAAGGTCACAAGTAAGTGGCAGAGCTGTGATTCAAACCATCACCACTACAGATGACAACTGAAGCAGGGAAAAATTAAGTGGTTTGCTTAAGATCACACAACCCTCCCTTCACCCCTTCCCTCCCCTCCCTTTACCCTTCCCCTTCCCTTCCCTTCCTTTTCTTTTTTTCCTTTTTTGAGATGGAGTCTTGCTCTAGCACCCAGGCTAGAGTGCAGTGGCGTGATCTTGGCCCACTGCAACCTCCGCCTCCTGGGTTCAAGCGATTCTCCTGCCTCAGCCTCCCGAGTAGCTGGGATTACAGGTGCACGCCACCATGCTCAGCTAATTTTTTTTATTTTTAGTAGAGATAGTATTTGCCATCTTGGCCAGGCTGATCTTGAACTCCTGACCTCAGGTGATCTGCTTGCCTTGGCCTCCCAAAGTGCTGGGATTACCGGGGTGAGCCACCACGCCCCGCCAAAGATGTTTATGTCTAATCCCAGGAACCTGTGGATTTGTCGTGTCACTTGGGAAGGGACAAAGTAAGATCAGCTGACTTGAGATGGGGAGGTTACTCTGTATTAGCAGGGTGGATGCAGTGTATGCACAAGGCTCCTTATAAGTGAAAGGGAGAGGCAGGGGAGTCAGCTTTTTTGAAGATTTGAAGATGCTACCTTACCAACTTTGCCAACTCGGTAGATAGAGGAAGAGGCATGGGCCAAGGAATACAGATGCTTCTATAAACTACAAAAGGCAAGGAAACATTTTTCCCCAGAGGGTCCTGAAAGAACATACTTTCTGACACCTTGACTTTGGATCACTGAGACCATTTTGAATTTATGACTTCCAGAAATGTAATAAAAATTTGTGTTGTTTCAAGACACTAAGGTTGTGATAATTTGTTACAACACTAATAAGGAACTAATATATTGAAATTATTAAAAGAGGTCTGTCTGTGGAATTAGCCACTCTCAAGGTTCCAGAAAGAACTGTGAGGTTGACATGAGATCACTTAGAAGGGTTCTACATCACCACTCAGATGCTGATGGGCTATTGCCTAAATGTACCATGGAGGAGAAGGAAGATACAGGAACATTTCCAGTTAGAGGTAGGACTGCTTTAAGATGTCCTTCTCTCTGGGTGAAAGCTTACCTCAATAAGCTCTGGTCTATTCTTGGGTGAGGACTTTTCTGGGGCTGTTTTCACTCCTAATAATATAAAGAAATGCTTCTTGACAAATCACTGGATACATTTTATTTTTTCATATGCTTTTGCTGAATCTTATAATTTTTTATTACTTTCCTTAGCCATAGAGTACAATAAAAATGAAAATGAGTCTCATATGTTCTATTAATACTTAACTTAGGTCCCTTTGCTTTTGGAAACTAATATTATTCTTTAGTTTAAGCATAGGCTAGTAAATAATATAACTGTTCTACAAATCTGGAAGAAAATTAAAATGCTCACTTTGTTTTAACAAGTTAAACTATCTATGTATAGGGAAGTTAAATTTATTTTTTCTTTGAAGAAAACACATATAGAAATTTATGTATGTAATCCATCTATATATTGGTGTATTTTAAAGTATTTGCTTTAATTGGAATATTGACTTACATATATACTTATTTGAGGAAGAGTTTTGAATTGTGATTATTTTGGCATTTCCAACGTATAAGAATTATTTTTAGTTATAAGTCACATAGTAACAAAATCTTCTCATAGTGCCGACAGCTTGTACTCTTGAGAGCTAATTCAGTTTCTGATGGAAGAGGTTGGTAGGCAGGTAGGTTTGATCTGATGGGACAGCTATATAAAAATCAAGGATATCTCCAAAGAATTTGTTTGAAAAAAAAGATAATTTTTATTTTATTTTAAGGTCCAGGGTATAGGTGTAGGATGTACAGGTTTGTTACATAGGTAAATGTGTGCCATGGTGGTTTGCTGCACCTATCAACCCATCACCTAGGTAGTAAGCCCAGCACGCATTAGCTGTTTTTCCTGATGCTCTCCCCCGACCCTACCCTCCCCTAACAGGCCCCAGTGTGTGTTATTCCCCTCCTGTGTCCATGTGTTCTCATTGTTCAGCTCCCACTTACAAGTGAGAACATGTGGTGTTTGGTTTTCTGTTCCTGCATTGGTTTGAGAATAATGGCTTCCAGCTTCATCCATGTCTTTGCAGAGGACATGCGCTCATTCTTTTTTATGGCTGCATAGTATTCCATGGTGTATATATACCACATTTTCTTTATCCAGTCTATCATTGATGGGCAATTGAGTTGATTCCATGTCTTTGGTATTGTGAATAGAGCTGCAATGAATATACGTGTGCATGTATCTTTATAATAGAATTATTTCTATTCCTTTGGGTATATACCCAGTAATGGGATTGCTGGGTCAAATGGTATTCCCAGTTCTAAATCTTTGAGGAATTGCCACAGAGTCTTCTACAATGGTTGAACTAATTTACATCCACACCAACAGTGTAAAAGTGTTCCTATTTCTCCACCACCTCACCAAAATCTGTTGTTTCTTTACTTTTTAATAATTGCCATTCTGACTGGCAGGAGATGGTATCTCATCAGAGAAATGCAAATTTCTCTGATGATTAGTGATGTTGAACTTTTTTATGGTTTTGGCCACATAAATGTCTTCTTTTGAGAAGTGTCTGTTCATGTCCTTTGCCCACTTTTTAATGGGGTTATTTCTTGTAAATTTGCTTAAGTTCCTTGTAGATTCTAGATACTAGACCATTGTCAGATGGATAGATTGCAAAATGTTTTTCCCATTCCATAGATTGTCTGTTCACTCTGAGGATAGTTTCTTTTGCTGTGCAGAGCTCTTTAGTTTAATTAGATCCCATTTGCCAATTTTTGCTTTTGTTGCAATTGCTTTTGGTGATTTCATAATAAAATCGTTGCCCATGCCTATGTCCTGAAGGGTATTACCTAGATTTTCTTCTAGGGTTTTTATATTTTTGGGTTTTATATTTAAGTCTTTAATCTATCTTGAGCAAATTTTTGTATAAGGTGTAAGGAAGGGGTTCAGTTTCAATTTTCTACATATGGCTAGCCAGTTCTCCCAGCCCTCAGTTTCAATTTTCTACGTATGGCTAGTCAGTTTATCATTATTTAATAAATGGATACCCATTCATTAAATAGGGTATCCTTTCCCCTGTGTTTTTGTCAGGTTTGTCAAAGATCACATGGCTGGAGATGTGCAGTTTTATTTCTGAGTTCTCTATTCTGTTATATTGGTCTATGTGTCTGTTTTTGTACCAGTACCATGTTGTTTTGGTTACTGTAGCCTTGAAAATCAAGATAATTATTTGGCTTCTTTGTCTTAATATTACAGCCAGGTCTCATCAAGATAACGGTTACCTTTTGACTAAGTAAAAAGTTTTTATTTGCTCATGCTGAGCAGCACAGAGAGTAATGGGAAGTGAGGATTGGAAAAAGAGACTTCAGGATAGATAATCCATCCAAATTCATTCGATTGGGCAAACTAATTAATAATATACATTTTAAATCTGCAGCAAACATTTCCCCAGGAATGAGCTGTCTTGGACTCACCTGCTTCTAAAAGGCCAGTATAAACAGTGGTACTTGACCACATTCCTCCTCTACTTATAAGTTAACTGTTAATAACATTCCCCAGAAACAGATTCCCCCCCTGCATTTTCACATTCCAGGCTATTTCATGTCAGAACATAATTGAAGTTCAAATTTTATTTTGTCATGAATATTTTGGGATATATTGTATATATTTGGTAAATCACAAGACTGCTGTTTTATTGATGGGCAGAAGACTATTTTTGTTGTTTACTGTTTGGTTTGTTTTAGGGGTGGAGACATTTTAAATTAAAGCAATTTAGCTTCCTGTGCCTCTCATTCCACTGCTATTTCATTTTCTAATAGAATTGTTTGTTTCTTAAACCTCTAAATGCATAATGATGATGGCTTTTGTGAGCTATTACTTGATGGGGTGAAAATATTTCAAATTTTGGAGACAGACATTCATGAAGTGCTGAAAAACTCCATTTGAGAGGCCAAAGCAGCTTTAATGGCAAACTATGCCGACACAACTACAGAAGAAGTTGAAATCTTTACAGGTAAGAGATGAAGGGGCTCTGTTTGGGAGTTTTAAATTTGCTGTCTGTGTTGAAAGAGTGCTGTAGATAAAATATTGTATAGATTGGCCTCCTATGTATTTTCCTAAATATATATAAATAATAGCACCAGTTTTTCTTTCATCTGATGAGAATAAATAAAAGATAAGTCCCGATGCTGGCAGGAGACAGAAAGACAACAGCAAGAGAATGCAAAGGAGTAAGACAGTTACAGGTGAGGGGAAAATTACAGAGCAGGGCATATCTCTAAATAATTTTTTGAGGGCCAAGAGAGAAGTCTTATTTTTAGTTTAGTTTTTTAAACATATGTTTTAAATGATGCCAATCATTTACATTTTTTAAAGTAACATGAAACTTTATCTACATGAGCCATAACTCCTTCATCCTGGAAATCCAGACCCTGCTTGTATTTTTAAGATGGCATCTCAATAGTATATGCAGCTTCTCTCTTATTTTGAATTTTTGATTATTTGTCTCTTCTATAACAAATTCTGTACACCTTTTCCCTTTAGTAGGTAGTCTCAGCAGTGGTTATTTCTACCTAGTTTCCCAACATACTGGGATAAGTGGCAAAGCCAGACTAGTCAGACTCCCCAGGACTCCTGATAGAACTGTAATGTCCACAAGTTTCTCTGGAATTTAGCTAGAACTTACCTAGAGAATTTTGTGATTCAAAAACAAAAAGTTACCATAGGTTTCTACTAAACTTCAGACAATTTTCGCGTATTTTGTTATCAACTGAGAACCATTAGGGTTTACAAAAACAGTCAGCATAGTTTAAGGTAGTGGCTGTGGAAGACACTCAGGAGGTTCCTGGAAAACACCAGTTTAGACTGTCAGAGACCTCCGGCACTGCCATGGAATGTCCCTTCTCCTGGCAACATAGGAGTTTAATAAGTAATAACTGCTGTTTCTGAGTATGGCATGCTCAGATCTATTTTCCCTTACTAAAAATAGCCTGCATGTTCTTGCTTATGGAGGTGAATGTGATGCCTACAAACTTCCCAACAAAATGATCCTATTTGTTCAGAACATTCTCATTTGCTTGTAATATTTTGGTTAAAGAATTGGGAGAACCTTGGATTCCAGGGGCCCACATAAGGTAAGAGTTTTGGGACTGGATATCTCCACGACCTGTGGTTTCTGTCCTGAAGAAAGGAACATGGAGATCTGACTCCTATCTCCCTCCGTGCAGGGCCTGGTGGTGCTCACAGAGGCCTGGCTGAATGGCGGCACGCATTTTGTCATCTGCTCCCCTGTCCCAGTGAGCCACTCCAGCTCTGAGCCAGGGCAGTTGAAGGATCCTAGCTTTAGGCAGTTAGGCAGCAGTCAAAGGTCTTGTTTAATAGAGAATTAAGGGAGGTGAAACCGTTTGACCACTCTCTTTGATGTTCTGAGATTTTTATCTCATAATAGAATTAAAATACCAGCTATCCTGAGGAATGGAGATAGCCCTTAGTTTGCAGTCCCGAAAACAGTCAATAAGCCTATTTTTCTTTTATTCTTAAAACAAATTATTTTCTCTTAACCAAATGGGAGTTAAGGCAAACTGTGAATTTATATGATGAGTTTAGAAATGACTTCAAATGGCCATGAGCTTCTCATTTGTTGAAATGGCTTTGACATTGCCAGGCTGTCTAAAATATGACCACAGGCAGCCAAGGGAGCTTTTGTGCAAACCTCATGAACAACCGTGAGACTTTGGCATAGTGTTCTTTTATCTTTTTCTGTTTTGTGATGTTGCATTCTTTTTTCCTTTTTATATCATTGAAAATAAAAATTGAACTTAAGGGCCATAAGCACAGAAGGGATAGATTTCTTTACGTCATCATTACGTGTGTGTGTAATATGTTTAGACAAAAGCAACCCCAAATTCACAATTTAGAAAAACAAGACTTTGTTAAATTTTGTGCTGTGCCTAAGGCAGCAAATACCAATATGTGTAAATTAAAATTAGATGCAGTAATAGGGATTGGCTCATCCAACAGTAACAGAAAGGATTATTCAAGCTTGACTATGTGCTAAATAGCATTTTTTTCATTTTCCTTTTTCCCATAAATAGGTGTTATGAATGGTTATAGCTGAACACACAAAATAAGCCTTTTTAAAATTCAGCAATGTATGATTATTAATTTTCCATATCATTGAATATACTTTCGCACTGCAGTTCTTAAAGATTGGAAAGTATTTCATCATTTCATTTTACTCAGTGAATTCCTTGTAATGTTAGACACTTATGTTAGTTCCAATTTTTCACTCACAAATAATACTTCAGTTATATACTTCCATCTTTCTCACTTTTCTGGTCATTTCCTTACGAGAAATTCCTGGTTGTAAAGTGGCTGGATCGTATGTTTAAGATCATACGATCTTAAACGCCGTGTGTGCTGCTGGGGCTGTCATAACAAAATATTTTCAAGAACAATGCACCAAAAGCGCATGTTCCGAGGAGTAGTCATATTGAGCATTTGTCTCCTAGAGTCCATCAGGTTACAAGTCAATTGCTCCCAGAATTCCTACTGGTCAGATACTCTGTATTTTCTATGCTTTATTGAAGATCCCTCAAATTATCATATTCCTGAATTTTGTGAGCAAGGCAGTGTCACCACCATTTTCAGGACTTTGGAAATACCTTCAGAATATGGGAATGGAAGAGGTAATGTTTACTAAATAATTTTGTTTTCTTTTTTTTTTTTTTTTTTTTTTTTTTTTTTTTTGAGACAGAGTCTCGCTCTGTCGCCCAGGCTGGAGTACAGTGGCGCAATCTCGGCTCACTGCAAGCTCCGTCTCCCGGGTTCACGCCATTCTCCTGCCTCAGCCTCTCCGAGTAGCTGGGACTACAGGTGCCCGCCACCACGCCCGGCTAATTTTTTTGTATTTTTAGTAGAGACGGGGTTTCACCGTGTTCTCGATCTCCTGACCTCGTGATCCGCCCGCCTCGGCCTCCCAAAGTGCTGGGATTACGAGCGTGAGCCACCGCGCCGGGCCCGTTTTCTTATATATACTTGAGTTCACAACCTTACTTAAAATATATATACAACACCTAATAAATTCTTGCTAAATACATAAGTATATATATAGTACACATATATGTACATATATGTGTACTATATATATATGTACATATATGTGTAGGTATATATGTGACCCTCTCAATATATATTTGGTGTGCTGTTTGTTACTCCACTATATGTGAACCTCTCTGGTATCCAGGACACAGGCTTATATGTAAAACATATATAACAACTGATTTATTGGAACTTCATTACACAAATAGAAATTCTATAGTAAAATGGTATGTGTTAAAATACTATGTTAAAATGCTTGCCCTATATTTTTGGAACTCCTAGCTCAAAAGGGTATTCAGACCAAAATATTATATATAGTGCTTTATTTTTCTTCTTCAGAAAATAAGAATATTATTTCAAAGAATACTTATAGAATATTATAGTATAAATGCAGTTTCAAAACCATTTTATTGATTATTTGAACCATTCTATGAGGTATGGGCAAATCTCACATCTAGATTTTCTAGGAGAAAGTTATCAACTTGAATTCACTTCTTCTGTTCCTAGGCTCTGAGCTCTGTTATCTCACAGTGCTCTGTCAACACTGCTAAGGGCAAGAAATTATTTAAGGTGATAGATTGTAGGCTGTTTCACTTTCTTAATATATGATTTCTTATACTGTAGCATATGATTAGTAGAGGCTGTTTGGAAATCTTATAGGAAAATATGTGTTTATTTGGGGCAAAGTGAAATAAAGAGAAATGACATAGACAGATAGTCCACTCTTGATACTCCAGGTATCCCACAAGGAGATACACAGAGGAGACAAGGCCAGGCAAAATGTTTGTGCTTGTTACCATGAGGCTTTGTGTCTGTGTATTCCTGTGAACCAGGCTGCACTTTGGCAACGATCCCTTGTGCTTACATTAATCCAGTGTGAGTGGCCAACCGAGGCAGGACACTCCTTTCCCTTCCCCTCTGAGCTCATACTCGCTGGCTTAAGAGTGATATTAAAAGACCAGCTTGATGTCTAGACAGGCCTGGTCTAAGCAAGCTGCCCCAGGCCTTCTCAGGAAAGAGCATTGCTGAGTCAAAGCAGACTCTGGCTGGTGTTACTTCCTCAATCTAAGGAAATAAAGTCCACAGAAAGAAACTCATGGGAGAGTACAGGCATAGCTCACTTTACTGCATGTTGCTTTATTGCACTTCACAGATAATTGTGTTTTTTACACATTGAAGGTTTGTAGCAACCCGTGGAGCAAGTCTGTTGGCATCATTTTTCCAACAACATGTGCTCACTTACTGTTTCTGTGTTATACTTTAATCCTCACAATATTTCAAGCTTTTTCATCATCATTGTATCTATTATGGTGATGTGTGATGAGTGATCTTCGATGTTACTGTTGTGATGGTTTTGGGGTGCCACCAACCATGACCAAATAAGACAATGACCTTAATTGATAATGTTGTATGTGTTCTAACTGTTCTACTGACCATCCATTTTCCCATCTCTCACCCTCTCCTCGGGCCTCTCTATTCCTTGAAACACAACAATATTGAAATTAGGCCAATTAATAACCTCACAAAGACCCCTAAGCATCCAAGTGAAAGGAAGAGTTTCACATCTCTCACTTTAAGTCAAAAGCTAGAAAGGATTTTAGTGAGGACGGCATGTTGAAAGCTGAGACAGGCTGAAAGCTAGGCCTCTTGCATCAAACAGCCAAGTCATGAACGCAAAGGATAAGTTCTTGAAGGAAATGAAAAGCGCTACTCCACTGAATACACAAATGATGAGAAAATGAAACAGCCTTATTGCTGATATGGAGAAAATTTTAGTGGTCTGGATAGAAGATCCAACCAGCCACATCACTCCCTTAAGCCTGAGCAAGGCTCTAACTCTTTTCAATTCTGTGAAGGCTGAGAAAGGTAAGGAAGCTGCAAGAGAAAGTTTGATGCTAGGAGAGGATGCTTCATGAGGTTTAAGGAAAGAAGCTGTCTCTATAACATGAGCACATGGGGAAGCAGTAAGTGCTGATCAAGAAGCCGCAGCAAGTTATCCAGAAGATCAAGCTAAGATCATTGATGAAGGTGGTGACACAAAACAACAGATTTTAATTGCAGGTGAAACAATCTTACATTGAAAGATGTCATCTAGGACTTTCATAGCAAGAGAGGAGAAGTCAATGCCTGGCTTCAAAGCTTCAAAAGACAGACTAACTCTCTTATTAGAGGCTAATGAAGCTGGTGACTAAGTTGAAGCCAATGTTTATTTACCATTCTGAAAATCCTAGGTTTTCTGACCCTCCCACAGAAAATGAAAGCATCAATATCAATTGCCCCTTATTTCCAAGCTTCTTAAAAGGTCCATAATACATGCTAATAATCAGCTATCTATTTCTTTCACTTTCTTCTAATTCTGCTGTCTTCTGCTACAGGTATATCAACAAGTACTTGATTGGAATGCCTCTAAAGTTGATCATGAGTATCCATTTTCAAACTTCTAGACCAGCAACAGAGCACATAGAATTTCATAATATCAGCTCCATATCCTACCAAATTTAGAAAGTAGTTCAAATTCCACAATCCAATATAATAATTACAATAAGCGCTAAAATTCAAGGAACTATTTACATGTGTCCCTTTATCATAATACATTTTAGAATTATATAATGCTCTTAGCAAAGTGTCTGTCCCATATGAGATATTCTACAAACAAACGCTTAAAAGACATGTTATTTGTAATATTGGTTTCCTTGTCTGCCTCTCCTCCTTTCCTCCAATAAAACTGTAATCTCTCTGTAGACAAACTAGTTTTTTTCTTTGTATCTCGAGTATCTCTCATGGAACTAATAGGAAAAGCTCAATAAATGCTTTTTGAGTAAATGAATGAATGAAGAGATAGTATATTGCATTGTTAAGAATTTGAATTTCATCATGGAAAGCATTTAATCAGTTACTAGGATATAGAATTGTAAACAAAATATTCAATTTTTAGATTGGAAAATAAATTTTCTCTCAAAATTTCAGATTTTGAAATGTCTCTGAACAAAATACAATTAGTTTATAAATTGATGTCCAGAACTTCCAGATGACGATTGTTCTCCTACCCTTTTGGACCCAGCCAGTGGGACCCAGAGCTTGAGGTGAGAGCGAGCAGGTCACAAAACAAAAGAATACTACAGTCTGAGACATACAGAGGATGGGAAGGAAGGACAGGTTTTAAATGTAAAGTGCAACAAGATGCATGAAGAGGGAGAAATGAAATAAAGGGTCAGCAATATATTCACAAGGAAGAAGGTAATTCAGCAGGTGGAGTGAGGAAATACTCCCACATGCAAGGGAAGTCTGCGTGTCAGAGTGTGGTAGGAGACAACCAGCAAGCTCTTAAACAGATTTGTAAAGGGCAAATGTTGGTTTAGTTAGATTAATATTAACATCTATCTTCCCTCCTTCCCTCCCTCCCTCCCTCCCCCCTCCCTTCCTTCTTCCCTTCCGCTCTTCCTTCCTTTCCTCTTTCCCTTCCTCCTTCCCTTCCCTTCCTTTTTTCTAGAGACAAGTAAAAATTTACAGACTCTTCTTCTTCTGGACTTCTCATTTTCATCCTGCTACCACCATTAACTTTTGTGCATACAGTGGGCTGGACTTGTAAGAAAGGATTATATTTTGCATTCACCTTAAGCATCATTGGGTTTGGTGACTATGTATTAGGTAGGTCAACTGATATTAATCATAGAATTGTATTATTACTAGCCACAGAATCAACAGATCTTTTTTTTTTTTTGAGAGAGAGTCTTGCTCTGTCGCCCAGACTGGAGTGCAATGGTGCCATCTCGACTCACTGCAACCCTGCCTCTCAGGTTCAAGCAATTCTCCTGCCTCAGCCTCCCAAGTAGCTAGAATTACAGGTGCCCACCAACATGCCCAGCTAATTTTTGCATTTTTAGTAGAGACCAGCTTTCAACATCTTGGCCAGCCTGGTCTCAAACTCCTGATCTCGAGTAATCTGCCCACCTCCGCCTCCCAAAGTGCTGGGATTACAGGTGTGAGCCACCATGCCCAGCCAGAATCAACAGAATTTTAGATAAAAGTATAATTAGAAATTTAGAAGTTATCTATTAGAGTAGGATGGAGGCCAAAAACTATTTTTAAAACTCCAATCATCTGATAATAAAAAATTCAACATGAGAATTATAACTATAAATTTAGAACTATAATTATATATTCTCATTGAATATGATATTCATTTTATAAGTGCTACTTCTTAATTTCCAGTTAGTGTAAAATAATCTATAATAGTCAGTGATTAGACTCCACATGTAGGCTTTTTGTCGGTTTATACTAATGTGTTATAGCTTATAAGGGGGAAAAGGGGATGAGAGGCAAAATTAAACTTCCGGTGATTTAAATGTGATTGGATTTTTGCCCTTAGGTATAAATCCTTCTAAGAATTACTCACGAATTTACCCAATAATATGAATACTTTGGTGTACCTTTGGTCTTGCTTGAATTGCCAGTGTCCAGGAGATTTTCCCCTATGTTTTATTCTGGAAGTTTTATAGTTTCTGGTCTTACATCTGGTCTTGAATTGCCAATATCCAGGAGATTTTCCCCTATGTTTTATTCTGGAAGCTTTGTAGTTTCTGGTCTTACAGTTAAGTCTTTTATCCATTATAAGTTGATTTTTGTGGATGAAGTGTTTGTTTTTCTGCATGTGGAAATCCCATTTTCTCAGTACCATTTATTGAAGAGACTATACTTTCCCAGTTGTGTCCTCTTGATGCCCTTTTCAAAAATTAGTTTACCATATATGGTTGGATTTATTTCTGAGATCTCTATTCTGTTCTACAGGTCTATGTGATGGCTTTTAGCTCAGTACCATACTGTTCTGACTACTATAGCTTTGTACTATAGTTTTAAATCAGGAAATGTGATGCCTCGAAATTTATTTTTTCTTTTCAGAATTATTTTAGCTATTTGGAGTCTTTTATGTTTCCATGTTAATTTTAGGATTAGTTTTTTCTATTCCTGTGAAGAATGTGATCAGGATTTTAATAGGAATTGTGTTTAATCTGTACATTGCTTGGAATAGTATGGAAATTTTAACAGTATTAGTTTTTCTTTTTTTTTTTTTTTTTTTTGAGAAAGAGTCTTACTCTGTTGCCCAGGCTGTGATCTCGGCACACTGCAACCTCTGGCACCCAGGTTCAAGTGATTCTCCTGCCTCAGCCTCCTGAGTAGCTGGGATTACAGGCACCTGCCACCACACCCGGAAAAGATGTTAGACTTCTGTATTTTTAGTAGAGATGGGTTTTTACCATCTTGGTCAGGCTGGTCTTGAACTCCTGACCTGGTGATCCACCCACCTTGGCCTCCCAAAGTGCTGGGATTACAGGCATGAGCCACCGTGCCTGGCCCAGTATTAATTTTTCTATTCTATGAATGCAGGGTATCTTCCTATTTATTTGTATCTTCAATTTCTTTCATCAATGTTTTATAGTTTTCAGATTTTTCATCTCCTAAAGTATTTCTCGATGCAGTTGCAAATGGCATTTGTTTTTTTAAATTTACTTTTCAGTTAGGTAATTATATTTTAAAATGCTACTGATTTTTCTATATTGATTTTGTATCCTGCAACTTTACTGAATTCAATTATTAAACAGTATTTTGTGGAATTTTTAAGATTGTTTAAGAATCATTAAGGTTGCTTACATATAGAAACACTTCATCTGCAAATAGAGATAATTTGACTTCTTCTTTTTCAGTTTAGATACACTTTATTTCTTTTTCTTTTCTGATTGCCCTTGCTAGTACTTCCAGAACTATGTTGAATAGAAGTGGCAAGAGTGAGCATCCTTGCTTTGTACTGGATCTTATTGGAAATGCTTTCAGTTTTCCCCCATTGATTATAATGTTAGCTGTGTGTTTTTCATAGATGACCTTTATTATGTTGAGAAGCTTTCCTTCTATACCTAAACTGTTGAGAGTTTTTATCAAGAAAAGATGTTGGACTCTGTCAAATGCTTTTTCTGCATCAATTAAGATGATCCCATAGTTTTTATCTCACATTCTGATAAAATGATGTATTACACTGATTGATTTGCATCTGTTAAAACAGGCTTGCATGCCAGGGATAAATCCCACTTGGTCATGATGATGTACAATCTTTTTGATGTATTGCTGGATTAGGTTTGCTAATATTTTATTGAGCATTTTCGCATCAATATTCATTACGGAAATTAGCCTGTTTTCTTTTCTTGAAATGTCTTTGGCTTTTGTATCAAGGTGATACTGGCCTTATAAGATGTGTTTGGAAGTATTATCTCTAGTTCTATTTTTCGGAAGAGTTTTAGGAGTACCGGTATTAATTATTTAGATGTTTGGTAGAATTTAGCTGTGAAGCTATCTGGTCCTGGGCTTTTATTTTTGAAAGTTTTTGAATACCTCTTCAATCTTTTGTTTGTTATATGTCTGTTCAGGATTTCTATTTCTTCCTGGCAGAATCTTGGTCATTATTTACAATCTACCGAATTTACAATCTTGGTGGCTTGTATTTTTCCAAGAATTTATCTGTTTCCTTTAGGTTATCTTGTTTGTTGGCATAAAATTTTTCATGAGGGTTTCTTATAATCGTTTGTATTTCTGAGGCATCTGTTGTAATTTTCTCACTTTCATTTTTGCGTTTGTACCTCTTCCAAATTCTGATTTTGTTGAGCTCCCATGTGTTGAGGTGGTTACTCAGGACAACAAGACAAACTCCAAGTAATGATAAACTTTTATTCACTTTCTGTGATAAAGTAAGCAAGAGACAGTATAGGTGCTGGCTCCTCAATGTTTCATTTCCCCCCACAGAACAGCACTGGGTGAGGTAAAGCAGTGTAGACAAGGGGATTGTCTCACTGCCAAGGAGCTGTGAACAAAAGGTTCCTGTCATTTTATGGATCCAGGAGGCTGTGGGGAGACAGAGTGGGTAAGGGCTAGGAGTGGAAAAGTATTAAGTCAGAGTGGAGAAACATCTTAGTCAAGGCCCCTCAGTGATGTGGTCTTGGCAGAGTTGCTCAAAATGTGCCTCAGCTGAGGACCCCCATAAAGATGTCTTCAAATGGAGGCGCCTAGGCTAGACATGCAGAGAGGTAAATGAGCATGGTTGGCCCAGGGGCGCCTGAGTCCTTTCCTGCAACCCCCTCCAGAGACTGCAATGCACTGGCTGTGTACCAAGACTGGTGTGGAAGGCCAGCTTCCCCTTATGAGGCCTGCCAGGCAATGCCTTGTAATTGCGTGTGGTCAGGCTTGAATGACCACACATAAAACTTTGGCCTGGAGCTAGACTCCTCAGATTAGTCCCACCAGTTCAGCTGAAGTTAAGGGCTCAGTTGTTTTCTCATCATCCCTGTAGCCTCTTCATCTCCGGCAGGCCCTGTCCTCTGCCAGACACATCTGCGTTTGTCCCAGGGATGAGTTGCCACAGATCTCTGCTGACCTATGAAGGGCTCATTCTTCTTGTGAATTCATTCATCATGGCTTCCTTGTGTCCACTATTCAATAGCTCTACAGAAAACTAGGGTTTTTATTTTATCCCCTTTATCTGTGTTATTGGTGCAAGAGCCAAGAATTTTTGCATCCTGAAGTAGTAGTATTAAGTGTCTTACATGCACTGTTTTCTAGGGAGTGGCTGTCGGCCTTCCAGTTCCACTCTCCACCATTCTGCACTCTGCTCTGAGCCCCACACACTGAACTTGGTGGCTGCATCAATAGGCAGCCTTGCGCTTTGCTTCTATTTTAGTTTGACGAATGGGAATTACTGGCAGTAGATTAGTTGAAGAGGAGAGAGGGATTTTAAAGCATTTAATCCCTCAGCTAAAGCTGAGGTCATCAAAGCTGACCTCTACTGGGTCAAAGGACAGTTGCTTTCTTCTGTTGAAGCATTTGTCAGTGTCCTCTCCTACAAATACAACTTAAACTTTCTCTGGGTTCAGTTATCTATTCTCTTCTTTGCCTTTTTAGGCCTAAGGTGGTAATGACTTTTATTTTTCCAACATTGGGGTACTTCACCATCTCTTGTGACTACTCTCTTTCCAGTTTGTAAATAGTCCCTTTATTAAATGACCCTCAATTACCCATTTGAATGTGTGATTTCCTATTGTGATTGTGATATATTTTTATTCATTGCAATCGTACTTCATGTGCTAAGTATGATTATCGTCTTCATTTTACTGATGTGGAAATTGAGGGTTAGTAAGTTGCCCAAGGTTGCCCAGTTAGTAACAGGACTATAGTTCAAGCTTAGGTCTATTTAACATAAGAGAGGTCACCCTTAGCCAGTTCACTCTAACTGTAGTGTGCAAGGAACATTTGAGGGTTGTGTTTTGGAGACAGAAAGACAATTACAATTATCTAGGTGAAAAATAAGCACCTTAATATGCCAGTGACAGTGTGAATGGAGATCTTATAATGATTTGAGTGCTTTTATGAAGAATAAAGTGGCCAACTTTTATGTATCTATTTAAGTTGACCACCCAGTCATTCATTTTTATTCTTCATAAAAGCGCTCAAATAATTTTATATGTATATATAATATATATTATATATGTATATATAATATATATTAAATATATATTATATATACATATGTAATATATATTAAATATATATTACATATGTATATATAATATATATTAAATATGTATATATAATATATATTAAATATATATATATATATATAAAACTTGGTGGGAGAGGTTGGGTGGCTTGTGTGAAGGAATGCAAGAAGTCAAGGGTGACATGAGGTTGTCAGCTTACTACCAGCTTATTACACTTGGTTCTCATGTAAATAGTAATAATAACAACGGCTGATGATATTGCCCCCAAAAAGGAGACAAAAAGTGCTTCAAAGTGAGCACCTTTAATTGGTTTACAGAACTGCCTGTAGTACAATAATGGAAGCAGGCAATCTTAGTCCTGACAGATCTTCCTTTCTCTCTCAAGCTGGTAGACAGATACTGGCTCTTGCCAGACTGCTATCATCAACAGATTGAGTTGACAAGTTTGTAATGAAGGAAAACTTGGAGGGACGAAGTGTAAGAAGTACCCTCATCATTTATGATCTCTGGGCATATGGCTAGGAACAGGAGGAGAGAAAACATTGTGCCTACTGACATTTGCCAGTCCTACAATGAATTTTGATTGAAAAATACATTAATGTTCCCTTTTTTGGGATGTCTATTGTCACCGCCTTAATATAAAAAATCATTTTTCCCTTTCTACAATAAGCATGCCCTCATTATTAGGAGTATTTAATCATCGAGAAACACTGAAGTCAGCTAAGTCACTTTAGCCAAGTATAGGAACTACACTAGCCAAAATGCTCTGGGTGAAGTTCATTACTTAATCATCCACCTTCCAAAAGCAAAGTATCTTTTTCTAGTTTCTTACTTATAATCTGTAACACGTAGCTTTTGAGTGGTTGGACATATCAACAAACGCCTGATGATACTTTAGTGGAACTACTTCCTAGAAGAGAAGGCTGAGTTTGAGAAGAGAGTCCTTAAAGCACAGATTAACACTTTCTTGGCTAAACGTTCCAAGCGCATTTGTGGAAGGTACAGAGCTGTCCACTTGGGCATTTAAAAGGGCTACAGAGACCTGGGCCCCTTCCATCTTTGGAGGCTCTTAGTTTACTAAAAATTTTTTTAATGCCAGAATAGACGTATAATAGTTGAAATATAGCATGAATACACTTAACAAATTAATAGACAGAAAAAAATACAGTGCAATATAACTATGCTTTTTAAAAGATAATAACATTCATAAAAGTCATTGCTCCACATAATGGAGGTGGTCAGTTAATGGAACATAAGCTTAAAACTATACAATATCTTTCAATGTCATCAGTATACCCCATTTGAAGATCTACATTTGAGCCCCTTCACGAATATGGGCCTTGGATAAATAGCCCTTCAGGTCTCCACTAGTATAGGGGTAGTCCCAACTCCTTTAGCCCAAGAAAGCACTTCAAAAATAGACGTTGGAGGCAGTGGATATCCTAAATACCTGGCTTACATGTTCTAGAAGTGTAACAAATTTCACACGTACCCCATTAATATGTACAAATATTAGGTATCAAAAAAGTAGACCTTAGACTTCGTTTTGGGAAATGATGGTTTCTGAGACACTCCTGCCCCTTTCCACTAAGCCTCTTTTCTAGGTAACATTTTTGATGGTCTATTTTGAGTGTTTATGACTTAGGAAGTTATATACCTTGGCTCCCTATAGGAATGACCCAGAATGCTTATTCTTCATAGGAATGTCCTTTGACAAAAATATAGTGCAACATAATTGCTATTTTATTTTCATTTTATTTATTTTGAGACAGGGCCTCACTCTGTCACCCAGGTTGGAGTGCCTGGTGGATCTTGGTTCACTGCAACCTCTGCCTCCTGGGCTCAAGTGATCCCCCTACCTCAGCCTCCCAAGTAACTGGGACCACAGGCACACACCACCATGCCTGGCTAATTTTTGTGTTTTTTGGTAGAGATAGGGTTTCACCATGTTACCTAGGCTCGTCTCGATCTCCTGGGCTCAAGCAATTTGCCCACCTTGGCCTCCCAAAGTGCTGCGATTACAGGCATGAGCCACCGTTGCCTGGCCAATAACTGCAACTTTAAAGATAACTATGCTTTTAAACACAATCCTTGTTGAAGAATCTTTGTAACAGTGTAAACTGGTCCATCTCCAAGAGTGCTGGACCTGGGGATTTGGTCACATGAATCTGGGTTCAAGTTCTGCCGCACCAAGACTAGTTAAGTGACACTAAGAAATTACTAATCCCTCTGAGCCTTGATTTCAACTGTAGAATGGAGATAACAATAGTCCTTATCTCACAGGGTGGTCTGAAGATTGAATGGGTTGCCACAATGAGAGCATGCTGCCTGGCATCTACCGGGCACTCAGATGTTCCTCATCATCACTGTTATTCTTTTCCCAAATTCATACTCAAATTTTCAGAAACACAGCTATATGTAGAAGATAAAAAGTTCAAACCTCTTTTTTTAACTACTTTTTGATATTTTTAGATGTTTCAGATTTTTATTTAAGGAAGTTTAGAGGCACTAATTACTCTGATGGGCTCTGAAATGAGTAATAGCCTTTATGTAGTGCCAAGGCTTGGCCTCCAGATGTCAGTATGAACTCAATTGATGGAGGTAGTTACTATGTGAACCAGTTGGATGGTTAAAGCTCTTCTCTACTTGTCTATTAAATAACATTCAGATACACAATCATTCTTTGATTTTAAAAAGCTAATAAATAGCTACCTTTTAATCTATTACTTTGGAAGACATTGAACCACATAGCTGGTATGGAAAATATGCAACAAGTATATGATTCTGGAAATACCACTTCAAGAAAGTTGGACACCATTACCACAAATAAAAATGTGGAAAGAGTGTTAAATTTAACAATTGCTCTTGGAATAAAATTATTACTTACATAATTATGACATCTATCCTATGAGTCCTCAAAAATTATTCAAGAGAATCAGAGGCCACATCTGACATTCCTTACATTCTACAGCTGTGCAGTACATATTTAGAGCCATTTCCCTTAGAAAGTGGGATTAAAAATAGGTCCATGTCTAGGAAGACCATGTGAAAGTAAATTGCTCCAGAAAGTGTCCCAGATTTATTATGGGTGTTGCTACAGAAACCTCAAGAAGAAGTTTGCTCTTAGAGGGCATCCTTTTTCATTCTATTTGTTCAATAAACATTTATTGAGCATCTACTACATTCCAGGTAGATTTTAAGTGTTGAGAATACAGTAGTAAACAAAGCAGACAAAATCCCTGCCCACATGGTTTATCGCTTAGGGAAAAGAAACAGAGAATAAACACAATAGATAAATGAATAAACAAAATTGTATAGAAGATAAGTGCTACAGATCAAAAATGGAAAAGAAGGCAAACATTTGAAATACAGTGGTTAATGTAGGACAAATTGAACAAATGACATTTAACGAAACACTTGAAGCAAGTGAGGGAGCACATCAGAGGTATATTTGGGAGAAGAGCACTCCAGGTAGAGGGACCAGCAAAGGCAAAGTCAAGAGACAGCAAAAATGCTGGTGTGGCTGGAGCAGACTAGATGGGACTCCTTCCAGGATTTCTGGTAGAGTCATGGCATGATTTGACTTTACTGAAACCCATCTGGTTGCTCTGGTAAGAATAGGTGGCAAGTGTGGAACAGGGCCAAACAGGAAAACCAGTTGGGAGGCAACTGCAATACTCTAAGGTAAAGACTAGTGGTTTGGAAGAAGATTTCAGGTGGAGCATCTAAAGATGGTTGTTCAAGTGAAGATATCTGGATGCCTCTGCAGCCTGGAAAGGTCTGTTAGTTTAAGGATGAAGCTGTTATAGAGTCCATTCTAAAACAAACAAAAAATCCCACCCATAATCCTTTTATACTAATGAATTACATCTTGAAAGCATATTATAGAAGTTAAAAGAAAAAAAAGTCTTAGTTTATAATAGTGCAAAAAGAAGAGTCAGAAAAAAGCATGACAAATAACATAAAACTCAAATATATAGAGTACATGACAAATACATAAAACTAATATTTATGGGAGACAAGATGCAAAGTTTCTTCTGATCTTGGCAAAAATAATGAAACCAGATTTCTACCTTAAAATAAAGAAAATTTCTATCTTAAAGAAAATTCCATTTTCTCTGGAATCCTAATCATTTTTTTCTTACACTAAAACTTATCTCGGAAACACCAAATCAGTTTTTAAAAAGTCAATAGACTGTTTTAGAGCAGTTTTAGGTTTATAGAAAAAGGAGTTTAAAAGACAGCATTCCCATATACTCCTTCTTCCCCTGCCCCACCTTCAACTAATGCAGCCCTCACCTACACTAATGCAAGATTTTAATAACTAATTGATACACGATGATCAGTTAGAGTCCATAGTTTACATGAAGGCTCACTCTTCTTGTTGCACAGCTCTATGGGTTTTGACAAGGGCCTAACATTATGTATCTAACATTGTAATATCATACAGAATAGTTTCACTGCTCTAAAATTCTCCTGTGCTCCACCCAGTCATCTTCTTCCTTGTCCAGAACCTCTGGCAACCACTGATTTTTTCTATCTCTATAGTTTTGCCTTTTCCAGAATGTCATATAGTTGGAATCATGTAGTATGTAGCCTTTTTAAATTGGCTTCTTTTATTTAGCAATGTACATTTAAGGCTCTTCTCTTTTTGTGGCTCGATGGTTTATTTTTTTAATTGATTGTTTTAGTTGGAAGCGTCTGTGTGTCCCTCCCTTTGTACTTGTATAAAGAAATATTTCATCTATCCTGCTACCATCTTTGCATGCAGAACTCTGAACTTCATTATGTACCCTTCCCACATGCCAGCAGGCATTGTTGATTATGGTGACAAATTATATCTTCATTAAAATGAGATCCATTTGTTCTGGTAAGGTGTTCCAATAAGGAGACTACAAAATATCATGTAAAGACCCATTGTCACTGGCACCTGTTCCCAGTCATCTCTGACTTGGGTCCCATTTTATGACCCACTCTTGACATTTCCTATTTGCTATATTTCAGGAAAAAGAATCCAGTTTTTCTCTCTACCCCACCTCCATTGTGTGTCAAAGAAAGTGCATAGATACCACATTAGAATAGTAAAATCAGTTACATTGTGTATCACTAGGATTATGTAACAGTTTTCATCTAAATTTTTTTTTGAGGAATTTAGGTTCAAAAAGCTTTCAGATATTGAAGTATTTATGGGTGAAATGAGATGATGCCTGAATTTTTTAACTATTCTAGAAAAAAACTATGTATGAGTGGAGGGAAAGAGAGATGAACCAAGATTAAGGTGTTGATAACTCTGGAAGCTGGGTGATAGGTCCAAGGGGGATTCATTACATTATTCTCCTTACTTTTATGTGTATTTTGAATAGTTCAACACTAAAAAGTTTTTTAATTTAAAAAAGACAGACTCTTAAAAAAACTAGCAGAAGCTTCCAGAGTATTAATAGTTAATTGTTGTTAGTATACAAAACTTGCTTCACTTTTTTTGCCAAGAAAGATGTGCCATTGGGAAGCATCTAAGAAAGTTAAGGCAGAGGTTATTTTAATCATAGTTTCAAGATGGAAACTAGGCTGGGTGCAGTGGCTCACATCTGTAATCCCAGCACTTTGGGAGGCCAAAGCGGGCAGATCACCTGGGGTCAGGAGTTCGAGATCAGCCTGGCCAACATGGTGAAACCCCGTCTCTACTAAAAAACACAAAAATTAGCTGGCGCGGTGATACACACCTGTAATCCCAGCTACTTGGGAGGCTGAGGGAGGAGAATCGCTTGAACTCAGGAGGCAGAGGTTGCAGTGAGCTGAGATTTTGCCACTGCACTCTACCCCGGGTGGAAACTAAAGAAGAAACTGAGATCAAACACACAGTGGTTAACTTAGTGACTGAAACAGTTGCAAGACAAAATCTCATCAGGACCCAGGATAATAACAAAAACAGTGTATTAGTCCATTCTCACACTGCTGCAAAGACATGCCTGAAACTGGGTAATTCATTTAAAAAAAGTGTAATCAGCTCATGTTTCTGCAGGTTGTACAGGCTTCTGCTTCTGGGAAGGCTTCAGAAAACTTACAATCATGGCGGCAGGTGAAGGGAAACAGGTATATCTTCACATGGCCAGCAGGAGAGAGAAAGACAGAGAGGAAGGAGATGCTACACACTTTTAAACAAGCAAATCTCAGGAGAACTCTATCATAAGACAGCACTAGGAAGATGGTGCTAAACCATTATAAGCCATCCCCCTGGTCCAATCACCTCCAACCAGGCCCCTCCTCCAACACTGGGGATTACAATTCGACATGAGATTTGGGTGGGGACACAGAGCTAAACCATATTAAACAGTAATTATAATAATAGAGATAATACTTTATGATTACTATGTGTCAGGGACTGTAATAAACACTTTGTATGTTACTTCACACCAATTCTCTGAGGTATTGTTATTTTACTTATTTTATAGGTGAGCAAACAGTGACCTGGAGAGGTTAAATACCTTGCCCAAGGTCACCCTCTCTAAGTAATAGAGACATACCTGGAATCAAGACAATCAGCTTCCAGAGCCTGAATTAGCTACTATACTGTGCTTTGTCTCAGTCCAAAGTCAAAGAAAGGTGAACTTGGTTAAGTGAGCTGGAAATGCCTGGGAGAATCTTATCTGTCTATAAATCTGGGTCAAGTTAAAGTACAGCACATGATTGTGTGCATTCGTGTCTTGCACACACTGGTGAGAGAGGAGGGCCAGGACTAGGATGAGAGGATGAGGCACTCGCCTTGGGTGCAAAATTTAAGGAGGCATGTATCAAATAGCTGAGTAATTAAGATACATACTATTTCAATGCAATATCTAATAAATTAATACAAACAAATTTATTATGAATAAAGTATCGAAATTTTAAATACAGGATTAGTAATAGTGCCATTCCAAGCCATACCGAAGTCTGAAACAATGGGAAAAATCTGTCATGCTGATACTGTTTTTATTTAAAATTTTGATATTTTGTTTATCCTGGATATTTTTGCATAGTTTTTTAAATTTTAAAAACATTTCACTAAAACATGATGTATCTTGATTACTGAGGCTTCTGATGCCCCCTTAAATTTTGTGCTCATGATGAGTAAGACACTAGTCCCAGCCTGTAAAAGAGTTTATGATTACTAAGAAGTCCTTGGGGTTTCCCCCTTTTCTACCCCCAAATTATTCCAACAAATCCTAGGATTTGCTCAATCCAAAGGAACTAGTTCTGCTTTCAAATACCTTTCAAGGAGAGAAGTCACTGGAAGATCCGATCAGTACAACAGCAAGCCACTTTTTGGGTGGTTGCTACTTCAATTGCTCCACTAATATTGTTGAAATTCACAATCTAAAGACTTCTGCTGCTGCAATGAATCAGAAAATCAGTAATCCTCAACTGCTAATGTGCATACAAGTCACCTGGGAATCTTAAGCTTGAGTAAGTTTGGTGTCTGCCTGAGATTATGCAGTTCTCACAAGTCCCCAGGTGATGTCAATGCTGCTGATGTGAAGACCACACCTGAGTCACAACATTCACCTGTGAAGTTTGTTAAACATCCAGATTCCTGGAAATGAGACTGCTAGAGATTTTGATACAGTGTATCTAGTATAGGCTCCAGAAATCTGCATTTTTAAGAAGCACTCCAGGTAAATTTGGTGAAGGTGCTCTGTAGATCACACTTGATACACTTCATTCTAGCTCTCTGGTCCTCTCTGCAGTGCTGTCTATCCTGCTGATCTGGAGTCCTTGGCTCTCTTGGAACCTTTCTAATTTTCTGTCTCTAGTGCTCACAGTCACTGCACTCCAGCCCGGGCAACAGAGTGAGACTCCATCTCAAAAAAAAAAAAAAAAGAAAAAAGAAAAAAAGAAATACGTAACATCTATGGAAGGCTAAATTATGAGACTAGCTGGCAATAAACACTGCGAAGTCAGCATGTTTTCCTGCCAATGTGCTGTATGTTCTTAACTCAAAACCTACTTGTTCTTTCTCTCACAGACTGAAGACTGAGATCTATGGAATGGTGGTGACATTTCTCAAAATGACATGGAAAGATCCACCCACGATTTTTTTTTTACATTACATGCCCATATTCCTGCCTGTGCTGGGGTACAGATTTTGTTATCCAGAGGAGGAATGCTCCCTCTAGAGGGCAAGAATGGTTCCACTGACCTGGAAGTGGAGACAGTCATCTGATGCTTTTGAGGTCAACATTTCACTGAGGTAAAAGGTGAAAAAGGAAGCCATGCTGTTGTTTTATGTGACTGCTCATGACTGTCAGAGAAATGTAGTTAGTGCTAGATAATGGGAACATATAGAAGTATAGAGGAAATCTGGTGTGCCCAGTAGTGAACATGGAGCATAATTTCTGGTTGGCCTCTTGCCTTATGTATCTCTTCCAGCATGCCCACTTCCTTCAGCCCCTTGATTCCTTCTTGTACCTCCCCCTACCATCTGGTGGGCCAACTTGGGAATTCCCATTTCATTCAGTGCTTCCCATCACTTTTTCATGCTTCCAAGAATCACCCCAGCAGTGCATTTTCCCTTCCCCTAGGGTCCTTTTTCAGGGTGTTAAATCCTGTCTATAAAAGCAAGTGCCACCAAGCCAATGATTTCTTGCAAGACCAGTTTTATATTTTGTACACCTTGGTCAAGTACCCTCAAAATCCAGTCCCAGTTACAGGCCAATGAATTCTTGCAATTCCTTGTTACATAGTACCTTTTTCCCTTAATTCCACCCAGCATGTTTCTTGACAGTTTGTGTAGGGATTTAGCTCTAGTTATTGGTCTGGCAACCAGGGGAGGAGGTTGGGATGTAACACGGTAACACAACAGAAGCACATGCTCTTATTAGGGAATGGTGGGCCACCTTTCCAAGGCCAGAGGGTCCAGAGGTAGAAGATGCAGAGTCAACATCCTTAGGAGTATACATCCAGATTTCTCCAATCTCATGTTTCAGGATGCCCACTAGGGCCCTGGATTTTGCATAATAGATCTGCCTTGAGTATTCCAAGGTCACTAGAGCACTGTGGCTCTAAGAACTAGGTTTTCACCTTCTTGCTCAGCTATGCCTGTCTGCTGAAGGAAATAAGGGTCTTTTTATAAGATACATAGAGGCTCTCTGGCTCTCACATTTATCCATTACTGTAGACACACACATCTATATCTACCTGTTGTTCTGTCCATATCTATAACTATATCCATGTTTGTATCTATGTATATATTTAGAGAATTCTTACTTTGAATTTTTTTTAAAACATCACATTGAATAAGATCAAAGGCTAAATTTCCTAATTTCTCCCAAAAAGATGCTACTATGATATAGGGACCATAGTTACTGAAACAGCAAATCCCTCAGGCCATACTTTTTGAGTTAATATGGCTTTTGTTTGAGAGAGCTAAAAAATGCATACAATTTTAAGAAAATTAGATTGAGGCTGGGCGCAGTGGCTCCCGCCTGTAATCCCAGCACTTTGGGAGGCCGAGGCGGGTGGATTACGAGGTCAGGAAATCGAGACCATCCTGACTAACACAGTGAAACCCCGTCTCTACTAAAAATACAAAAAAAAAATTAGCTGGGCCTGGTGGCTACACAGGAGGCTGAGGTAGGAGAATGGTGTGAACCCAGGAGGCAGAGCTTGCAGTGAGCCGAGATCGCGCCACTGCACTCCAGCCTGGGCGACAGTGAGACTCCGTCTCAAAAAAAAAAAAAAAAAAGAAAATTAGATTGATAATCAGAAATAATGTGTATAAAAAATAGATCCCAATTAAAATAACTCCATAGATCTTTACATGTGTGTTTCTACCTTTACTGAAGTACATGGTGGGGGAAAAATGGAAACACAGCTTTCAGAATAAGCTGCTATTGAATAAACATGCCAGTCTGAATCCAGATACGGGGTAAGGCTGATGTGGGGAGGATTGATAAGTAAAATTGAGATTTGCATTATATTTTTAAATTATTTTTAAGTGAAAAAATAAACATAAATAAATTTAATGTGAAACTATAACCCATATAAGAGGTTTGTGGAGAAACATCTGATTATTTTTCTTTTCCTCCTTTCTCTTCTGAAACATTTGAAAAGGCTTTGTGGAAACATTCTGCAGTCCCGATGAATGAAAACTATTACAAGTATTGTATTCCAAGCACTGGCTTCTTTTTTTCTTCTACACCCTCTGTTTCAGATGTGTTCTTACTTAGCTTTGTTTCCATTTTTTGCAAGAAGCTGGTTATTATATTAAATAGAAGAGCAATCCAGGAAAGACCATGGAGAATCCAAATTGATATTAAGAGTGAGTAAATGATGTGCTGATTCTCTTTCATAAGAAATTAAAGACAAGAAATAAGATGTAAATAATCATATGGTGAATTTTTCCCATAACATCTTCTTTTTATTAGTACCTAAAAACATGCCTCCTTTGGTTGCAGTGAGCCAAGATCGTGCCACTGCACTCCAGCCTGGGAGATAGAGCAAGACTCCGGCTCAAAAACAACAACAACAACAACAAAAACCAATACACATGCCTCCTTTTAGAATCTGATCTTAAAACTAGAAAGTAAAATTAAACATTTCTAAAATTATCACTGCTTTCAAGGAAAAAAATGTAAATTACAAACATTCAGATTATCTTCAATTTTTATAGCACATTTTGACAGCGAAAAATTCACTTCCCCTTTGAAAATTGTTCTTTTGAATAAGGATAAGATTTTCAAATGGTCATTTACTTATCATCATTACCTACAGGAAAGCTTTAAAATGAGGAAAGGAAAATAATAAATATGTAAAACATCTTTTAAAATAATATTCATATTTTTAAAATAAAAATGCAATCCACTCTACTGTGCCATTTATCTGCATTTCTGAGTTTAAAATTGTATAATTTATTGCTTTTGTTATAAAAAAATCTTAGGTGAACTCTTTGAAGGAAGAAAAAAAATCACTCATAATTCAATCATCCTAACATGGCAGCTACTATAACTTTTACATTCCCTTCAGGTCTTGTCATTTATTTTTCATGATTGAAATCTACATGTATGGGGAGATGTAATGGAAACAACATGGACTTTCAAGTTAAAGAGAAGTGGCAAGAAACAAATTACATAATAAATGGTGATTTATCATATAATGCGATTTGACTGTGCTGTGCTAATTATGGCATAAAATAAAAAATTTAAATTATCAGACATTAAAGTTTCCAATATTATCTGCAAATTTACTTGGAACAAAAGACTATAGGCAGAGAAATACAGTAGGACATATAAGTCCTTGAGAAAATGCAGGGGTGAAACTCATAGGGAAATTAAGACATTTAAAAACAGCTGTGTATATAGGAAGGGATTAAGAAAAAAGCACATGCACAGGCTCAGGGAAGATGCATGCCCAGAAAAGACCAGAGAAGAGAATAAAAAATAATTATAAATATCTGTCAATAGGTATACAATTATATAAAATTGTAATTTGTAACATCAATAACAAAAGTGGAGTAGAGCTGTAAAAGAGTACAACTTTTGTTTACAACCATTAAGTTGGTATCAGTTTAAAACAGAATGTTATAATGTCAGGATATTGTATATAATAATCCATGATTAAACATTAAAGAAAATATCTACAGAATATTCTCAAAAGGAAATGAGTACTCAAAAGAAAATGAGAAAGGAGTCAAAATGTCTTAAATTTTCTGCTAATTAGAGCATAAAATAAATATTTTAAATTATACATTAGATTATTTAATATTATCTACAGACTCACTTGGTGCAAGAGGCTACAGGCAGAGATTTCTCAATAAAGCATAATGTGTTTATTGTATAATTTGTCTTTGGTCACTACAAAAAAATCAACTAAACCCAAAGGAAATCAATAAGGACAGAAATAAGGTGTAAAAATGTAAAATATACAGAAAACAACAAAATGACAACAGAAAGCTCTCTCCTATCAGTATTTTAAATGTAAATGGATTAACTTCTGAAAGATATTAGATTGGCAGAATGGATTGAAAAAAGTCCAATTATTTGTTTTCTAAAAGAGACTCACTTAAGATTTGAGGACATGCATAGATTGAAAGTGAAAGGATAACAAGATATTTCATGCAAATAGTAACTAAAATAGAAGTGGCTATACTACTATCAGACAAAATAGAATAAGTTAAAAACTGTGAAGAGGGACAGGAAAGGACAGTATATAATAATAAAAGGGTCAGTTTACTAGAAGATTTAATGGTTATGAACATATATGCACCAAACATAAGAGCTCCTAACTGCATGAAGCAAACACTGACAGAATTAAAGAAATAGGTGTTCCTATAATTATAGTAGGAGATGTCAATGACCAATTTTCAATAACGAATAGAAGAACCAGAGAGAAAATCAATAAGGAAATTGAGGAATTGAAAAACACTAGACTAATTGGGCCTAAGAAATATATACAGAACACTCCACCCAACAGCCAAATACACATTTCTCTCAAATATACATCTAACATTCTCCAGGACTGACTATATTTTGGGTCACAAATCAAGTCTTAATGAATTTTAAAATATTGAAATAATACAAAATATCTTTTCCAATCACAATGGGATAAAACTAAAAATTACAGCAAGAAGGAAAAATGGAAAACCTAAAAATATGTGGAAATTAATTAACACACTCTTAAGCAATCAACGTGTCAAGAAATCACAACAGAAATTAGAAAATATATTGAGACAAAAATGAAAACATAGCATACTAAAACTTATGAGATGCTAAGAGGGAAGTTTATAGCTATAAATGCTTGCATTAAAAATATCTCAAATTGACAACCTAAATGTATACCTTAAGGAGCTAGAGAAAGAACAAACTAAACTCAAAACTGGCAAAAGGAAAAAAACGATAAAGATTATAAGAGTGTGTTAATTAATTTCCACATATTTTTAGGTTTTCCATTTTTCCTTCTTGCTTAAGGCTGAGAAACAAAACAGATAACAGAAAGATAGGTAAATCAACAAAACTAAAAGCTGGTTCTTCAAAAGACTGACAAAATTGACAAGTCTTTAGCTACACTGACTAACAAAAAAAGAGTCAAATAATGAAATTAGAAAAGAACAAGGGGACACTACAACCAACTTAACAAATAAAATAGATTATAAGAAAGTACTAAGAACATGGTACACCAACAAACTTGATAACTTAGATAAAATGGATAAATTCTGATAAAAACACTACCTACTAAGACTGAATCATTAAAGAAAATATGAACAGACCTATAACTAGTATGGAGATTAAATCAGTAATCAAACACCTCTCAACAAAGAAAACCCTAAACCCAGGTGGCTTCACTAGTTAATCTATCAAACACAGTGTAAAGAAGACTTAACACCAATGATCCTCAAACTCTTCCAAAAAATTGAAGAGGACAGAACACTTCCAAATGTATTCTATGAGGCCAGCATTACCCTGATATAAAGACATTACAAGAAAAGGAAACTATAGACTAGTATCCCTGATGGATACTTGTGGGGAAAGGCAGTCATGCACAGATTCTTGCCCTCTGCATAGTAACGTAAGACTGGCTGTGAGCCTGGAACATTTCCTTACAGGGAAATAAGGAGCCCTCACAGCTTGTGCTGGGCATATCTGTTTGGGTGTTTGGGAATATCTTTCCCTGTTGCAGGATTGGTGTATACTCCTTTGTTCTGCTTAAACGTGTGTGTCAGTGGAGCTCAGGCTCACCCCTCATTTTTTTATATTTCAGACCCCATGGGCAAGGGGGTCAAGGTTCTTCACTTGCAGTAGACAGTTTCCTTGCATCAGCTGTAAGGCAAAATCTGTTGGCCATGAAGGACCCTTGCTCACAATTTAAGCTGATGTTATTCTGCCCCTTCTTTATGTAAGTAAAGCATTGTTCCACCCAATGCCTGCGTAAGTTGTGCCTTTCTTGGCAACTTTCTTGCAAGTTGGAAGACACATGCAAACCATCCAGGAGTTTGATGTCCTAGAGCTGCTACTTAGGGTGATAGGCAACAGATGTTACTTGCTTCACAATACTGGTGCAAAAGTCCTCAGTAAAATACTAGCAAAGAGAATTCAACAGCATACCAAAAGAATTGTATGACTTGACCAGTTGAAATTATTCCTGAAATGCAAGGATAATCAAATATCTGAAAATAAGTCACTGTAATATGCCACATTAGCAAAATGAAGAAAAAACCTATATGATCATCTTGATTGATGCAGAAAAAGCATTTCACAAAATTCAACACCCTTTCATGATAAAAAAAAAAATACTAAACATTTAGAAAAAGAAGGAAACTACCATATAGAAAGGAAACTAATGAATAGAAAGAAACCAACTAAACATAAGAAGGCCGTATATTAAAAAACAACTAATATCATGCTCAATGGTAAAATACTGAAAACTTTTTCCTAAGATTAACAAGACAAGGATGTCTGCTTTTCACATAGTGTGAAAATCCTAGACAGAGCAAATAGGCATAAATAAATAAATGGCATCCAAATTGGAAAGCTTGAAGTAAAATTATCTCCATTTATAGATGACATGATCATGCACGTAGAAAACCCTAAAGATTCCATTAAAAACCCTATCAGAACTAATAAATGAATTCAGCAAAGTTGCAGGATAGAGTATCAACACACAAAATTCAGTTGATTTCTATACACAAACAATTCAAAAAGGCAATTAAGAAAACAATTCCATTTGTAATAGCATCAAAAAGAATACTCAGAATAAACTTAACCTAGGAAATCTACAAAAGGTAGCTGAAAGAAACTAAAGAAAATCCAAGTGGGAAGATAGCCTTTGCTCATGAATTGGAGGGCGTAATATTTTTATGAGATCGATGCTACCCTAAATGATCTAGATTTTTAAAATTCTAATCAAAATCCCAATAGTTTTTTGTAAGAAATAGAAAAATTCTTTCCAATTTGGTATGGGATATCGAGAGATGCCAAATAGCCAAAACAATCTTGAAAAACAAAGCTGGAGGTCTTGCATTTTTTAATTTCAAAGCTGCAAAGTTATAGGAGTTGAAACAATGTGGTACTGGCATAATGACAGATATGTAAACCAATGGAATAGAATAAACAGCCCAGAAATAAACCCTTGCGTATATGTTCAAATACTTTTTTACAAAGGTGCTGATTATTTAATGGGGAAAGAATAGTCTTTTCAACAATCAGTGTTGGGAAACTGGACATCCACGTGCAAAAGAATGAGATTGGGCACTACAGTCTTATGTAATCTAATCATATACGTTGAATCATGTACATGACTTTTACTAATCATTAGAGATATGCAAATCAAAAACACCATGAGGAACCATCTCACACTTATTAGGATGACTCTATAAAAGAAAACAAAGCAGAAAAAACAAAGGTTGGTGAGGACACAAATAAATATAAATGGCCAATAAGCCCATAAAACGATGCTCAACATCACTAACCATTAGAGATATGCAAATCAAAAACACCATGAGAAACCATGGTAGAGACCATGCAGTCTCTACCTTGCTGGCTTTGAAGAAGCAAGCTGCCATACTGTGAACTACCTACTGGTGATGCAACAGGGACCGGGAGATAACCTCTGGCTGATGGCCAGTGAGCAACTATGGTCACTGGTCTGGCCACTTGCAAGGAACTGAATGCTGCTAAAGGCCATGTGAGTTTGCAAGGAGATTTTTCCTCAGCTGAGACCACACTCCTGTCTGACACCTTGGTTGCTGTCTTGCAGAGGACCTAGCTAAGTTGTACTCAAACTTCTGACCCACAGAAACCGAGATAATAAATGTGTTTTGAGCTACTAAGTTTGTGGAAATATTGTTATGCTGTAACAGACAACTAATATATTGGGAAAGAATAATAACTGGGGCCTATATACTGAACTATTCCTAAAGCTCACACAGGGTTGGAAATTGAGCTTTCTCAGCTAAAGAGACTATAGGAAATACAGTAGATAATCAAGAAAGGCCAGGAGTGAGAAGTGCAGCAAAATTAGCTCCAGAAAAATATTGGCTACTGTAAGCCTGAAATGAGCTTAAAAACAAATCTTTTTTTTTTTTTTTTTTTTTTTTTGAGACAGAGTCTTGCTCTGTCGCCCAGGCTGGAGTGCAGTGGCGCAATCTCGGCTCACTGCAAGCTCCGCCTCCCGGGTTCACGCCATTCTCCTGCCTCAGCCTCTCCGAGTAGCTGGGACTACAGGCGCCCACCACCACGCCCGGCTAATTTTTTTGTATTTTTTTTTTTTTTTTTAGTAGAGACGGGGTTTCACGGTGGTCTCGATCTCCTGACCTCGTGATCCACCCGCCTCGGCCTCCCAAAGTGCTGGGATTACAAGAGTGAGCCACCGCACCCAGCCTAAAAACAAATCTTGAAAAAAATGAAAGTAATATTTAAGTAACAAATTGCCTGCCAGAGAAAGTCCAAGGAATCTAAAGAAACCATAAACCCAAGCACTCTAAAATATAAAATTTACAGTACTCATTATCCAATTAAAAAAATGCTAGACATACAAAGAAGCAGGAAAATATAACCAATGATCAGGAGAAAAATCACTCAATAGAAACAAACCCATAAATAAAGTAATGGAACTAGCAGACAAGAATCGTAAAACAGCTATTATAACTACCTAAAGGATATAGGAAGCGTTAACATAACAAGGGGGGAAAATAGAATATTTAAAAAGTATAACCAAATGAAAATTCTAAAGATGAAAAATACAATAGAAAAGAATATTTCACTAGATGGGATTGGAAGCAGAAGAAAAGATTCGTAAATATAAACACATAGTGGTAAATTTTATCCAAATGTATGCATATGGAGAAACAAAACACCCCTCAAAATCAGTCTCAGTCAAATATAGAATGTATTAAGTATGTGTACTGGGAGAAAGTAGGGTATAGAATAATGACTGAAAAATTTTAAATTTGATGAAACGAGGGCAGAGTAATGACTGAAATTTTTCCAGTTTTATGAAAACTATAAACCTACTTTCAAGAAACTCAGTGAACTGCAAGCAGGATGAACAGACACACATGCACATATGCACACACACATACACCAACATCCTTCCACACAAAAAACACATACACAGCATAATCAGATTGCTAAAAACCAGCTATCTAAAAATGTAGCCAGAGAAAAAAAACACACAGTATGTAAAGAGCAAGAAATATATTAAAAAAAAACAACAGGCTTCCTGTCATAAGTAATGAAAACCAGAAGACAATGGAGCAACATCTTTAAGGTGCCAGACCAGAATTAAATACACAATGAAAATATCATTTTTAAAAAAAGGCAAAACAAAAACTTTTTCAGACACATAAAACCTGGGAGAATTCATCATCAGTTGAGATTTTTGTGGTTCTTCATATGCTAAATACTTTGAGATTATATCCTGTACATTTTGAACACTATGCAACCATAAAAAGATATAGTCTTTTAAAAACATGATTCTGAAACAAAAAACCACAGGATATTCATATTAAAAACAAGAACAATAAATTTTGATTACTCATACAATTCACCAAAACTTGAAATATATCATATAAACAAGCATAAATAATAAACTATATAAAAAGGACATGTAACAGCATTAAGAAGTTAAATTAAAAAAGGGAGATATTTGAACAATTCACAAGAGATGGTATGAGATGGCCAATAAATTCATAAAAATGCTTAACATAATTAGTCATCTGAGAAATGCAAATTAAAATCACAATGAGATATCATCATTAGATCAGTTAAAATGCAACACCTAACAACATAAAATTTCAGTGGAGATGCAGAGCAACTGGAACTCTGACATATTGTTGATGGGACTGTGAAATTATACAACCACTCTGAAAAACCATTCTGGCTGTTTCTTATAGAGTTATACACACACTTAGTATTTCACATATCAATTTCACTCCTAGGCATTACCAAAAAGAGTGTGTTTCCCAGCCGGGCACAGTGGCTCAGTCTGTAATTCCAGCACTTTGGGAGACCGAGGCGGGCAGATCACCAGGTCAGGAGAGTGAGACCATCCTGGTTAACATGGTGAAACCCGGTCTCTACTAAAAATACAAAACATTAGCCGGTTATGGTGGTGCACGCCCGTAGTCCCAGCTACTCCATAGGCTGAGGCAGGGGAATCATTTGAACCCGGGAGGTGGAGGTTGCAGTGAGCCAAGATCGCATCACTGCACTCCAGCCTGGGTGACAGAACGAGGCTCTGTCTCAAAATAAAAACGAAGGTGTGTTTCCTCACAAAAGACATTAAAAATATTTGTGATAGCCCAAATCTGGAAACAACTCAAAGTTCATCAATTTGTATAAATGGAATTTCGGTACAGATATACAATAGAATACTACTCAGCAACAAAATATGACATATTGGTGAGTGAAATAATATGGGTAAATATAAAAAATATCATGCTAAAGGAAAGAAGTGAGCTGTAAAAGACTATAAATATATGATTCCTGCATAATAGATAATTCTATGTATAAGAAATTCTAGGAAACACAAAATTATAGCAAGTAAAAGTGATCAGTGGTTACCCGAGACTGGGGCAGGGGGAATTTAGAAAAACCTAAAAAGGGGCTGGGCACGGTGGCTCATGCCTGTAATCCCAGCACTTTTGGAGGCCGAGGCGAGCAGATCACGAGGTCAGGAGATTGAGACCATCATGGCTAACACGGTGAAACCCCGTCTCTACTTAAAAAAAAAAAATAATAAAAATAAAAAATAAAAAAAAATAGCCAGGCATGGTGGAGAGCGCCTGTAGTCCCAGCTACTTGGGAGGCTGAGGCAGAAGAATGGCATGAACCCGGAAGGTGGAGTTTGCAGTGAGCCGAGATCGCACCACTGCACTCCAGTCTGGGCGACAGAGCGAGACTCTGTCTCAAAAAAAAAAAAAAGAAAAACCTAAGAAAGATTTTTGAGATAATGTGTAAGTTCTATAGCTTGATTTTGATGGTTTTTACATTGATGTATACATCTGGAAAACTCATTAAACTGTATACTTTATATGAGTGGATTTTATTTTATAAAAATTATACCTCAAAGTTGATTTTTAAAAATTCAAAAATTAGAGATAAAGAGTAAAATAATATATATCATTACCCGCATCAAACCTCCAATAAAATTAGAAAAGAAAAACAATTATTCACAGACAACATAATTGTTACTTAGAAAATATAACAGACTGCACAAACTTCAAATTGGTGGTAATGTGACAATTAGTAAATCAATCAGAATAAAGTAATAATATTGCACTAGTGATTATTATAATGATGGTGGTAAGATGTCATCCATAATAGCAACAAAACTATATGTCACCTACAAATAAAGATAATGAAATATATACAAACTTGTTAATGGTAAAAATTATAAATCTTTATCGAAAAACTTAGAAAACATAGATGAAGCCCTAAATGGAGAAATGCCTTATTTATGTTTAAGAATACAATATCATCATATAATTCTCCTCAAATTCAAAGACATTTCTATCAAAACGTCAGCAGAGTATATCATGGAATTTGATTCACTTGTATGAATTTGATCATGAAATTCACACAAAAGAGTAAAAACATCTATTTCAGGACTTATTCCAACGCTATTGTAATTCAAACAGAATAGAACAGAATCAAAAGTCCAAAAACAGATTTATATACATATGAGAACCTGAAATATGACATAGATAACATTAAAAATGAATGAGGAAATAATTATTCAATAAATTGTTCTGGAACAATTGGCTCTCCATATGAAACAATAAGTAAAATTAGATCCTGCTTTACATGCACCCACACATGCATGCACACACACAAAATTTAGATGGATTAATGACTTAAATGTAAAAAATGCAAAATTGTAAAACTTTTATAAGTTTAAGGAAATGTCTCATGACATCAAAGTTGGTGAATGGCTGGCATAAGTTGTATAAACCCTAAAGGAAAAGAGTAATAACAATAATTTCATTAGAATTACATTTTCTCTATCACAAAAAATACCATAAGAAAAGGCTTAAGGCAATGTGTCCATAATTTAGAACATCACAATCTTTGAAAAAAGAGGAAGAAAAATAAGCCATATATTCTGCCAAATTATTGTCTCCTTTTCAGAACACCTTTTTGAATTTTATAAGGAACAATGGTAAAAGAAACTTCTCAGGATCACATCAATCAGAATATTTCTAGTTTTTATACTCATCTAGTGTTTGGGTTGTAATTTGTTCCTTCTCTGATTTTTGCCTCCTTCTACTTTCTTCTCACATGCTACCTTCATCTTTCTTCCCAGTCTGCATGATTTCCTTGCTCTTACTCTAGTCTTTCCTACCTGGTTCACAGCTGAAACAAAATGCTCTGTTTTGATAAACTGTATTGAACCTCAATGAAGGAATTTATTTCATGGAATTTTTACACTACACAACTTTTCTACATGGATAGCAGTCTTACGACTCTGACAATAACCATATCTTAATCTCTTACTTGCAGAAAAAGTCCGACATCTTCTCAGATCATATTAGAAAGTTTTTTCAGAAAATCAATTTTTGTATTAATGGCCAACCGTCACTGCTGTACCTCAGAGTCTTTCTCCAAGGCTCGAAATATCATTGCCCCAAGCAGATATACTATGTAGACAATTATTAATATGCATTTGCGGACTTTAGTGTTTATCTCTTTCTTATACCCTGGAATGAGGGTCAGAAGAATTCACATCACTTTGTCCTCCCAAAAGAAACCCAATACAACAAAGCAAAACAAAATTTTCAGATAGGCAGTGTGAATTCCCTCATGTTTATTAACATACCTTTAGACAACTATACAAAAGAGACCAATTCCTAGTCACGGAAGCAGAAAAATGACTCCACTTTTCCTCTAACTTTAAACCTCTTTATTGTTAAAAAGATAATAAATTGTGCTATTTTTGTAGACAGAAAAATATTGGAGGGTCAAAGCTGGCTAAGTGGCTCAGTTGTTTATTCAGCCTCTGTAGAAGAAATTTTGTCATGGAGTTACATGTTGGAGTATGTCAACAAATATTTTTAAAAGAGTACATGTTAATGCTTTCATTTTCTGGTAAAGTAGATTAAGTTAGACCACACTCTACCAGTTACTAGTGGTGTAAACTCAGGCCAGTTATGTATCCTTGCTGTCTGTATTAGTCTGTTTTCACACTGCTATGAAGATACTATCCGAGACTGGGTAATTTATAAAGAAAGGAGGTTTAATAGACTCACAGTTCCACATGGCTGGGGAGGTCTCAGGAAACTTCCAATCGTGCTAGAAAGGAAAGCATCTTCTTCACAAGGTGGCGGGAGAGAGAAAAAGGCCCAGGGGAAACTGCTATTTATAAAACTGTCGGATCTCGTGAGAACTCCCTCACTATCACGAGAACAGGGTCGGGGAAACTGCCCCCATGATCCAATCACCTCCCACCTGGTCCCTCCCACAACACCTGCGGATTAGAATTGAAGATGAGATTTGGATGAGGACACAAATCCTACCCGTATCACTGTGTTTTAGATCATCACCTGTAAAATGGAGATAAAAATAGCTACTTGATAGAGTTACTAGAAGGATTGAATTAATATATTTGAATGCTTAGAGTAAGGTGTAGCAAATAGAAAATGCCCAACAAATCTTAGCTAGCAGCCAAAGAATTGGTAGCGTTTGCAGCAGTAGCAATAGTAGTAATAGCAGGCGGAGGAGGAGGAGTATCCACTCTGCCTTCCAATTCCTGCACCCCTTTGCCTTGCAAAGCATGAGGCAGAAAGAACAAAATAGTTGTTGGTATGATTAACAAGATTCTTCTCTTGAGGAGACCGAGTTCTAACATTAAGAAAGGTGAACAGCCTGTGTGTGTCATATGGCTCTGGGGCAGTGCTTTGAGGCAGGGATTCCTGACTTGAAAGTAGTAGTGCTCTCACCGCGACTCTGCCTCCTCACAACCTCTTCCACTTTAGAGAATGGAGCAAATCTCAGTAGCACTCAGCTGAACATTCTTTCCCAGTGGGGATTTAAAAAGTGAAAACACATGGTTTTATTTTGTATGTGATATTCAGAACTTTAAGACATCATTACAAGAACCGGCATATTTTGCCGGGCGCAGTGGCTCATGCCTGTAATCCCAGCACTTTGGGAGGCCGAGGCGGGTGGATCACTTGAGGTCAGGAGTTCAAGACCAGCCTGGCCAATATGGTGAAACCCCGTCTCTACTAAAAATACAAAAATTAGCTAGGCATGGTGGCAGGCACCTGTAATCCCAGCTACTTGGGAGGCTGAGGCGAGAGACTCTCTTGAACCCAGGAGGTGGAGGTTGCAGTGAGCCGAGATTACGCCACTGCACTCCAGCCTGGGTAACAAGAGTGAAACTCCATCTCAAAAAAAAAAAAAAAAAACCACCAAGCACATTTTAACACCTGTAATCCCAATCCCAGCACTTTAGGAGGCTGAGGCGGGCGGATCACTTGAGACCAGCATGGCCAACATGGTGAAACCCCGTCTCTACTAAAAATACAAAAATTAGCCAGGCATTGTGGCCCATGCCTGTAATCCAGCTACTTGGGAGGCTAAGGCAGGAAAATTACTTAAACCCAGGAGGTAGTGAGCCAAGACTGTGCCAGTCACTGCACTCCAGCCTGAGCAACAGAGTGACTTTGTTTCAAAAAAAAAAAAAAAAAAAAAGCACATTTTAAAAGCAATATCCTTTCAATAACCAAAATCCACCCATAATACATTATACAATTAAACATGTTATAGTGATAGTTATTGGTATACATTTTTGGTGTAAAACAATACATTTAATCAAACTACCAGTCAATTCAGAATAACAGAAAAACAGTACAGCCTCACCTGAGCAGCCATTTTACTTTTAATTTCTACCAGAATAATAGTATGCTTTTATCTATTATCTTCTATGTCAAGGTTTAAACAGTAAGTCTTGTAACTAAAAAAACAATAGATACCTGAGTTAAACCCCCATAGAGTATTTTTTAGGTTTCTCTGGCATCAATAAAACACTTTGAAGTAGGGAACAATCAAATACTAGGTTGGTGCAAAAGTAATTGCGGTTTTTGCCATTACCGGTTTTTGCCATTACTTTTAATGGCAAAAACAAAAAACAAAAAATCCCGCAACCCCCAATTACTTTTGTACAAACCTAATACTTTCAGGAACCATTAGAAGAGCATTCAAAAAACAGCATCTTTTTTGGCAATATTCTACAAGAAGGTCTTTGTTGATGTGTTGGGGCTAAGACACTACACTGGGAAAACACTCTAGCATTTGAGGGTTTACTTTTCAGTAGTCATACCATTAACCTAAGGCTGCTCCATACCATTCCTGTCAACAAAAACCAGGCCCCCACTCTAGTGAAGCCATTTCAAAGTAATCCTACTGCCAGACTGAAGGTTTTGATGATTCAAACCCAGGGTACAGCTGGTCAGAAATGGACATTTTGAGCCTGTTGAAATGATCCTATCACCACTCCACAGTTCCATCTGGAACCTTGAGAATGGCTAGTTCTACGCACAGTCGTCTCCCCGTTATTACCACATCTCTCTAGTTCCTGTGGCCCAGCAACTTCAAGGCCTGTGATTCACAATCCTTCGCATCCAGATTTTCCTGAATTGCGCATTTTTGCGGTGATATCATCCAGCTCGACCTTCCTGGTCTACAGCCTCCCATGACCCTTTTCCTGGCAATGATGTGGCTTGCCTCCTATAGCCAGTGAATCTCTTTATAGCTCTTTTAGGTTGGTGCAAAAGTAATTGCCTCTTCAGACTACTCACTCATGCTCAATATCACACCAAGTATCTGTGCTTAGTTGTGTTCTTCCCACCCTTCTCCACTTGCTGAAATACTCTTATAACCTTCCAGAAGTGGCCAACTTACATTATCTGTGATACCTTCTCTGATCTTCTTTAATCAGAAATAAGGTTCTCTGTCAACTCAGTTATAGCACTTATTTGTACTATATTGGAGTACAATCTCCTAAAGAAGATCTGGGTAGACTGTCTTATTCAAGGCTTTATACCCCCTTCAAATGCGTAACAGTGTTTTACATCCTCAATAAATGCTTCTTGGATGCAACTGAATAACTTAGATATAATTTATATTATTGATAAGCTTTTATATTTTCCCCTCTAGATTACAATATTCAGAAGCAATATAAAATATTGCAAAAATTGTGGGCTTCCATGTTTTTCAGCATTGGGTTTGACTCTTGGCTCAGTCACAATCTATCTTGTGACCTTGCATAGGTAACTTCTTCGAACCTCAGTTTTCTTATCTGTAATGTAGATTTTATCATATCCTCCACATCCCCATCATTTTGGATTTAAGTTCCCACATAAAATGCCTTAAACAAGATAATTTCTCAATAAACAGCTTTTATGACTTTTATAACTAGTAACAATTATCTTTAGGCAGAAAGAGTCTTCATGGCATATTTTATGGTAACTTCCCCATAGTGTTTATTCTAAAAACTTTGTTGAGTGAATAAAAAAATATGGTAATGACTAAACTTGGAGCCTGAGTCTTAGCTAGAAGGAGTTTCTGGGAATTAGTCTGTGAGACACACGACTGGGTCATTTCCTCTTTTCTTGAATTTCAAGAAATTAAGTGAGTTTCTTCTTTAGCTACTTTGTCCTTTACTGCTATGAACTAGGAATGGGATAGCTATATATTTTGAGTGTATGAACCAAGAGTGCATCACTAAATCACTCAAGGAAACTGATATGGTTTGGCTCTGTGTCTCTACCCAAATCTCATCTTGAATTGTGCTCCCATAATTCCCACATGTTGTGGGAGGGACCCAGTGGGAGATAATGAAATCATTCTCCCATACTGTTCTATTGGTGGTGAATAAGTCTCATGAGATCTGATGGTTTTAAAAATGGTAGTTTTCCTGCATAAGCTCTCTCTCTTTGCCTGCTGCCATCCATGTAAGACGTGGCTTGCTCCTCCTTGCCTTCTGCCATGATTGTGAGGCCTCCCCAGCCATGTGTAATTGTAATTCCATTAAACCTCTTTTTTCCCAGCCTCAGGTATGTCTTTACATACTAGTATAGAAATGTTGGTGCTGTCCCAGGTTCCAGGTTTTCATTAACATGAGCAACTCTAAACTTCGACCAATCTTTATGGCTATTCCCTACCATGTAGAAGGAGGCTACAGTGACCCCATATTCAAATGACTGCCCTAGTAGCAAATTACTCTGGTGGAGCAAAGCAGAAGGACACTTTTGATTTGGCAGTGTTACCTGCATTGCAATGCTAGGATACACTGGAGGGGGACATGAGTCAGCTTGTTGCACATGAGAGGTTCCACATGCTTTGTATGCTATGCAAAAAGTTGGAACTCTAAGGGAAAAAAAAACATGGTTATGCTTTTTATCTTATAATAATAACAAAATGGAGAAAGAGGGGGAAGAAGAAGGAGGAGGAGAAGAGAAGGAGGAGGAGGGAGGAGAAGAGGAAGAAGAAGAAGAGGAGAAGGAGGAGGAGGGGAAGGGAGGAGAAGGGGAAGGGGAAGGGGAGGGGAAGAAATGCTTTGTTGAGTGCTTGCTATGTGCCAGGTACTGCCCTAAACATTTTTCATGATGGAACTTCTGTTAATCATTATAACACCCTATGAAACAATTAAATTTAATACCCTCTGTTACAGATGAAGAAACGGAAGTTTAGACAAAGAAATGTGTCCAAGATCACAGAGCTATCATTATAGCCTTAGCGAAGTTGAGACTCAAACCAATGTCTAATTAGCCCTCAAATTATGTGTGCCCTTCACTGCTATTTATTCATCTATTAAATATTCATTAAGCACCTATTCATTATATGGTAATAACTGTTCTAGCATTAACAATATAACAGTGGACAAAATAGACAAAAATTCCTACCCTCATGAAGCTTACATTCTAATGGGGGAATTCAAATAATAAACAAACGTGCAGACAAGAAAAATAGAATGTCAGATGATGAATAATGCTCTGGAGAAAAGTGGAACCAAGAAAGGAGATGGAAGGTGTGGGGCTGGGGCTGCCATTTTAAATGGGGTAAATGGGGTTGTAATGGAATACTGCACTGACAAGATAAAAGCTGAGCAAAAACCTAAAATGTTGAGAGAGGGAGCTAAGGCGATCTGAAGATAAGCTTTCAAGGTCATGGAAGCAGCAAGTGAACAGGCCCACAAGCTGGAATAGTTTTAATTTGTTTTAACCTGTGTGAAAAATAAGGGAGCTGGAGTAGTTGGAGCAGATTTAGTGCAGGAAGAATAGGTATTCTTGAAAATCAGGGTGCAGTTTCGAAGGAGAGAAGGCATGGATGCTATATGATCAAACACACTAGGTAGCACATATGGGATCTGTGGAAGAAATTCATATGAAAAATAAATGTACAGAGAATATCTGTGGTTTACTTCCAAGGAGTTGAACTAGGAGTTGGAAGAAAGGATAGGATGTAGCTTATATTTTTCATTTAATACACTTCTGTACTTACAATTTTTATACCAAGCATGTATTTCAATTTTAAAGTGTTAAAGGAATGAACATTCACATAAATGTGTGTCAGTACATGCACAAGGACATTTGTTGTTGTTTATAGTAACAATAAATTGGGAGCTGCCTTTTAAAAATGGACTATCCATACAAGGAAATATAAAGATAATGGTAAAGTAGATCTACGTATTGACTTGGAAAGGAGTATATGAGCTAGGACTCAAAACACTGGAGTATAGGCCAGGCGCGGTGGCTCATGCTTGTAATCCGAGCACTTTGGGAGGCTGAGGTGAGAGGACCACTTGATTCCAGGAGTTATGGACCAACCTGGGGAACACAGTGAGACCTTGTCTCTACAAAAAATAAACAAAATTAGCCAGGCATGGTGGCATGCGCCTGTGGTCCCAATTACTCAGGGGGCTGAGGTGGGAGGATCACTTGAGCCCTGGGGTTCGAGGCTGCAGTAAGCTGCGATATTGCCACTGCACTCCAGCCTGGGTGACAGAGCAGGACCTTGTCACAAAAACAAAACAAAACAGAAAACTGGAGTGTGAAGTTTATATAAGTAAATAAATGTGCCAGTTTATTTATGTGTCAGTGTAGAAATTTCCTTTGAAAAGTTATTCGTACGATAATAACAGAACACATTGGAAACTTTATTATTATGGAGTTAGATTCATAATGGAGCAAATACTGAACTATTAAGCAGTCATTTGAAAATATTGCATAGATCTATAGTTAGCATACTAATGCATGCAATATACTTTAAATGGAATAAAAGCGGGCTTTAGAATTGCAGTATGGAATGATTCCATTTTTGTGAAGAGAATCTAGAAAGTAAGCTCTGTGTAAAGAGACGCTTTTTTTCAGTGCTATATTCCTTACACCTAGTTTCTAGTGCTTGGAACACACAAAATGAATATCTGTCGAATGTTGAAACAGTAAATGAAAGTGTGCCTCCACACACAAAATTACAAAGCCAAAAAGTCCTATCTCAACACGTTAACAAAATGGTTTTGATTTTTTCTTCATAATTATCTGTATTTCCTAATTTTTAAAATTGACATATTATCTAACAAAAATATTACTTTCACTTAATGTTTATTTAAAGGTTATAAGTTTCAAGGCTAAGAGTTTAGAAAATATCCATTATCAGGAATAACTATAACTCATTACCTATCTAGGACTCAAACAGAGGATTGAACCTGCAATCAACAGCAGCATCTGCTATTATTGTGTGGCCACAGAAGCTTTTGCAAGGGGTTCATAAGGGAAGACTGAACAAATAAAAGTTAAAAATAAAGCAGAGTTGCTAAGCCTCAAAAATTTACAGAGTGCTGTTGTCCTAGAAGAAACACAGGGAGAAGATGACCGTATCATTTGGGAATTTGACATGTGCCATTACTCTTGATTTAGCCTTATTTAGATGCTGTGCTTGCAAATTGGGTAGCTGTCCTTTGTGGACTAAACAGAATTCCCCAGGCGTGGGTGTGATTTGCATATGATTTACTCAATTATGAATTTTCTGTTGAAAAATGATGGCTTTGTTAAAATCGCAAGAACTGAACGTGGACTGGTTGGTCTGCCTGAGCTGGAATAGGGCAGCGACTACATTTCCACTGGGGCCAGCAAGGAAGAACAGTTGGAGCTGGGCCAAAGTTGGCAGTTTTTTCCAGAAGGTTAAAAAAATAAAAGCCCAGAGATAACCAACTTCAGCAAGAGGCCATGGGGACATCCTTTCTTAGGTTTCAGACTTATGTAAGAAATTTTTTAAAAAAATGTTTGCTGGCCTTCTCTAATTACCACAACACGAAGGGCAATGAACTAAAGTTATATGAGTCCCAAGATTTTGGGGAATGTTTCTTCTATTTTTTTTTTACTGTTTCAAATGTATACATTTAATTGACTTTGTATATCACTATATTTGATCCTTTTTATTCTTCTAACATTTTCTTTTAGCCAAATTATTTTTTATTCTTCATGTATGCATTTGCTGGTATTGTTTTACCTTGTTTTTTAAAAAATCTTTCAGCTTTCTTTGCCTTATTTACCAATCAAATTACAATTTTTTTATTTTATATAAATTTTTTATCTTACCATATTATCTTGCTAACATGTCCTCTTAGATAATTTCATTCTTCTATCAAAATGTAATCTCAACATCCCATTTACCAGCATGATGTATGGTCACATTTTTCTTTTCCTTTTCTTTTCTCTTTTCTTTTCTTTTCTTTTTTTCTTTCTAAGGTTTCCTTCTGTTGCCCAGGCTGGAGTGCAGTGGAGTGATCTTGGCTCACTGCAACCTCTGCCTCCCAGGTTCAAGCGATCCTCCCACCTCTGCCTCTCGAGTAGCTGAGACAACAGGTATGCACCACTACACCTGGCTAATTTTTGTATTTTTTGTAGAGATGGGGTTTCACCGTATTGTCCAGGGTGGTCTCGAACTCCTGAGCTCAAGCAATCCGCCCACCTTGGCCTCTCAAAGTGCTGGGATTACAGGCATGCGCCACCAGGCCCAGCCCACATTTCCTTTAAATGTGCCCATTAAATCACTCGAATCCTACCTGCGCCTTCTCTCCTGTAATACCCAGAAGTCTCAGTATGATTGATCTTTATCTCATTCAGGAGATTGGTCCCTAATTCCCATTCCCAGTCATTGCTACATGCATCCAAGGTGCTCTGTCAAATCTGGCTGGGGGTCCCAATTTACAATGTTTGAATACACAGCTCCTTCACCTGAAGGACCAGGTGAAGTTCTACTATTCGCTACGTCACCCAGAACAACTTGTGCAGATAATGGATGTTGCCTACCCAAAAGCCATTCCCCTTTCGTACTCTCTTGCTAGTATGTAATCCTACCTGATAGGGAACAATGGGAAATACATTAGGGGCTTCAGGAAAAGGTTTTTCTTAGTAAGAAGAAATGCATGGGAGGAAAAACAACTTTCCATAGGCATTGAATGTGGTCACATCTCCAAGTGATGCCTGGAACTACTGCCACCATTAGGAGACAATGAGGGGAGAGGTTGTCAAGATGCTGAGAATGGTGAGAGAAAAGACTGGAAAGATCTGGCTTCATTGCTGCATATTAGTTTGCTGAACCAAATCTGGAACCACTGTGCCTCTGAGCTTCTCACGGAAAGTAATATACTTATTACCAATGCCAATTTTAGCTGGGTATTGTGTCATTCATAGCCAAAAGCATCCTAACTGGGACATGCTGTCTCTATGGGAAGGTTCACAATTGCAGGGGTCAACTGCTAACCCCAGCTCTTTTCCACCCTCATGGTGATTTTATTTATGGGCTTCAATCACATTTTATTGCTACTTAGTTAAGCCACCATAATTCTCCGCAACAAGTTTCAGTAGCTGTGAATTACTGTTCGGAGTCAGATTCTTGTTCCTCACCTCCCACCAAATGTTTAGACTCATGCAATTTTGCCTACAAATTCCTAAGCAACTGTCAAGCTCATTGTCTTGGTCCATTTTGTATTGCTGGGCAGGAATACCAGAGGATGGGTAATTTATAAATAAAAAGGGACTTTTTGGCTCACAGTCCTGATGGCTGAGAAAGTTTCAGATTGGGCTTCTGCATCTGGTGAAGGCCTCAGGCTGTTTCTACTCCTGGTGGAAGGTGAAGGGAAACTGACTTGTGCGGGGAGCACAGGTTTGCAGAGAAAGGAAGCAAGAGAGAGAGGTAAGCTGCCAGGCTCTTTTTAACAACCGGCTGTCATGGAAACTAATAGAGTGAGAACGCACTCGCCCCAGAGGGAGGGCATTAATCTGTTCATGAGGGGTTCAGCCCCTGACCCAAACACCTTCCATTGTGCCCTGCCTCCAACACTGGGGATCAAATTCAAACAAGAGATTTGGTGCGGACAAACAAACCATATCCAAACTACAGCATTCATTATGTCAAATTTTCTTACAGAATAAAAATGCAAAATTTCTCCTCACTATGCATCTGCTACACAATAACTTTCTTCATAATTATAGAAGCAAAGTATGTTCATATAAAGAACTAGAAAATACAAAAAGATGAGAAGACAAGAATTTCAATATACCATCCAGAAACATGTTCATTTTGATATTTTTCTTTTGAATCGTGTACAATTGAGATCATACTGCACCTACTATTTTGTATCCTGATTTATTCACTTAACATTATATTGTTTTTATTTTGCATTACTATTTTTCAAAGATCACGATGTTTAATTTTGGAAAATATCCTATTATGAGGATGTACCCAAATGTATTTAATAATTCTATTATATAAGAAGAAGATATATAATATAGATGTTAAATCTATGGGTTCTGGAACAAAAATCCCCACTCCAATTTTTATTAGATGTGTGACCTTCAGCAAGTTGCTTAACCTTTTGGAGGCATGGCTTTCTCATCTCCAAAATGGGTATAGTAATAACACCTACCTGCTAGGCTTGTTGTTAGAAACAAGTAAGAGGGCTTAGTAGGATCTGGCACAAAGTTAATATTCAATAAAGATTTGTTATTGTTATTATTATTACAAAAATGTTAGGTTATTTTCCATTTTCTCAAATGTAAATAGGACATCCATGTCTCAAAACACCCTTGAACATACATCACTTTTTGCATCTGATTAATTTTTGGAATCATTTCCTAGAAAGGGAATTCTTGGTTAATGCCTATTTGATTTTGATAATTTATCAGATTTTTATAAAGATGAAAAAGAAAATTCAAGCCTCAAGGGGAAAGGGTGAAAAGAATACATTCCCTGAACAAAATAAGTATTTTCCTACTCACTGTCCCAACATTATAGGGCAGATTCACCCATATCCTTAAAAGTTGAGCTTTCTATCCTTAAATTGAAGTAAAGAAGTTCATCCATAGGTCAAAATTAGCTCTTAACATAATGACAGGTCTGTTTTGGGCACTACTTAGATGGCAAGCTGGAATGGTATTTTCTTTTTCAGTAATAGATTCTCACTTTCCTTTTTGAAAAGAAATGTGATTAAGCAAAAATCTATGCTCTTTTATTCATACTATTATTAAAAACTCATGGGAGCACAAGAAGTGGCTAAGAGGGTCCTTTCTGGAGGGACCTTCATTGTAGCTCCCCAGGTATAATTTTAATGAGCAATTAAGGAGTCTCGTCAATCAATTGTCAATTTCCTCAGATATACTTTTCATTCATTCTACATTCTGATTGAGGTTGTTAGCATATCTTTAGCTGCCTGCTTGCCACTACTTCTAAGAAGGGCCACAGCCTCTGTCCTGAATTCTTAGTTACTGGTCCATGAATACTCTACCCATGATGGCAGACAATGAGAAAATAATGAAAGGAAGAATGCACCTTCTGTCTTCCCTGCTCAGAAAATCCCTTCACCAGACTCACTTCTCCTACCTAACCCTTTCAATCTTTAGAGTGAATATAAACATTGTTTTGGGTTCAGTTTAATGGCATAAGAGCCATTAAGAAATACTCCACTAACTTCCAGCAGTTTGAAGTCTAGATTCTGTGACAGATTGATATGTTTTCAAATGCACCCTTCCTGAAAGGACGCTCTGTAACTTACATCTGTGCCACTTTCCTCTGCTGCCCTCCTGTGGCTTCCCGGGGTCCCAACAACGTGTGCGGCCTTTTGTCCAGCTGCCTGGTCTCACCCTTTGTCATCTGTTTTCTCTGCTGTTTATCCTCCTCTTTACCCTCATCTGTGATAGCTGTAGGAATTCAGGCCCCCAATGACTCATCCAGATTCATGGCTCCAATTTGCCCCCAGGATTGCAATGTTATGCTCTGCTAGACTCTATTCCCTTCCAGCATTGGTGCTCCTCATGTGTGACTAAATGCTCTTTCTTCTTTGATAGGAAGTGTATATTCTAGGTAATGGTGCATTCAGTTAAGTGATTATTTGTTTAAAAATTATATTCTCAATCCTCGTTTATAATATGCCACTTCATCAGGCGCCAATGATCAGGCTGGGCACATCTGTTAGCAAAGCTTGGCTTGTTCACTGGGTGTATTACAGGCATTTGCAGGGAGACTTTTCGCAGGACCCTTTGTCTTTTATTTTTTACTTTTCTCACCATGCAGTCAAATGTGCCTTTTCTTAGTTCAGCGAACCTTGTAAAGTTTCATCTACAATCTAGGGAAGACTTCTAATTCAGAGTAATTTGCCAAGATGAAACACCTGATCTGCTTTAAGAGAAATTAATCATTTCCCTTTTCCTGGAACTTTCTCAAGTTTTGAGGAATGATTTTGTCTCCTTTCTGCATGGAAACATTCTTTTAAAATTTTAAGATATTTTAATTTCATTGCAAGACAATAGTAAGTGGGGTAAGAGTGAGGTCTAGGATTAAGAACAGTTATCTACTCATTGTCTCTTAACACATCAGTACTTTTTAAAGAATGCAGGTAAATGATACTAGGTCCTGGATGTATGACATATACTAGTGATTTATTTATTTTAATTAATTAATTAATTAATTATTATTATTTTGAGACAGAGTATCACTCTGTCACCCAGGCTATAATGCAGTGGCACGATCTCGGCTCTCTGTAGCCTCTGCCTCCCTGCTTCAGGTGGCTCTCATGCTTCAGCCTCCCGAGTAGCTGGGATTATGGGCGCCCGCCACCACATCTGGCTAATTTTTGTATTTTTTGGTAGAGATCGGTTTTCGCCATGTTGGCCAGGCTGGTCTTGAACGCCTGACCTCAGGTAATCTGCCTGTCTCGGCCTCCCAAAGTGCTGGGATTACAGGCATGAGCCACCACCCCCGGCCTATACTAATGATTTAGATATTAGGATGAGTATGACCTCTAGTGCTCTCTACCTCTGTGACCAGGTCACTCAACCTCACAGCATCTCAGTTTATTCATCTTTAAAATAGAGATTATAATACATATTTTGCAGGGTTGTTATGACAAACAGATGTGACATTTTACACACTGTAAATCAAGATATAAATATAAAATATTATTTATGCCCTTTTTTGGGGGGAAATAAAGGAATACAGCATCAAAACATCCAACCAACCAAGATGCTTCTCTAATGGGCCTTTTATAAAACTTAGCCAGTAGCATATAATCCAGAAAAATAAATTGTATTCTAAAGATAGTTTCTTCTATTGACCTATCTTAAATATGAGAACTTTTTTCTCTTTATTTCTTCTAAAACAAAAAAACCATGATACATGTGCAGAACATGCAGGTTTGTTACATAGGTATACGTGTGCCACGGTGGTTTGCTGCACCTATTGACCCTTCCTCTAAATCCCCTCCCCTCACCCCCCACCGCTCAACAGACCCTGGTGTGTGTTGTTTCCCACTCTGTCCATGTATTCTCAATGTTCAACTCCAACTTATGAGTGAGAACATGTGGTGTTTGGCTTTCTGTTCCTGTGTTAGTTTGCTGAAGATGATGGCTTCCAGCTTCATCCATGTCCCTGCAAAGAACATGATCCCATTCCTTTTTATGGCTGCATAGTATTCCATGATGTATACGTACCACACTTTCTTTATCCAGTCTATCATTATTGGGCATTTGGGTTGGTTCCATGTCTTTGGTATTGTAAATAATGCTGCAATAAACATATGTCTTTATAGTAGAATGATTCATGTTCCTTTGGGTATATGCCCAGTAATGGGATTGCTGGATCAAATGGTATTTCTGGTTCTAGATCCTTGAGTAATTGGCATAATGTCTTCCATAATGAGAAGACAGAAAATATGAGAACATTTGTAGTGTATATAATTTACAGTTTCTACTATTAAAGCAAAACCTCCTAGCACAGATAGACCTTAGGTTGTAATGCACAAAATAATGAACTTGCATTTGGGGGAGAAAATAGGACAATTCCAAATTTAGTTAGATATTGTCATAAGTGATTCTGGCCAGTTCCTGAGTCCAGTTGATTTTAAGGCACAAGATTGACCTGTAACAGTCAAAATGGTCACCTTACAAGAGAAATAGAGAAAACATAGCAGAAAATGCACGAGCATCATTAACAAATTCCTCTATGTGACTTCAAAGGCACACTCAGGGAAGGCTACCCCCACTGAGGAATTGCTTTCCCAAGTCCTGTTGCTGCTGGCTTCAATGTGGGGCCACCTCATTTCATCAGCCGTCATTCTGCACAGCTGCCAACCATTACTTCCTCCCTTGGATCTTAAGAAGTCTTAACTGTCATTTCAAGAGTCAGATTATATAATGGTTTAACTGAAACATTGTAGTTATTTTTGGCACAATGACCTATGTCAGATAAATTTTTAAAATAAGTAGAACCCCTTTTTATTTACAAATTTTTGATTTAGGAAGTATTTGTATAGGTTTGTTACATGGGTCTACTGAATGATGCTGAGGTTTGGGCTTCTAATGTTCTTGACACACAAGTAGTGAACATAGTACCCAATAGGCAGGTTTTCAACACGTGTTCCCCTTCCTCCCTCCCTGCTTTTTGGAATCCTCAGTGTTTATTGTTCACATCTTTGTGTCTATGTCCACTCAATGTTTAGCTCTCTCTTAGAAGTGAGAACGTGTGGTATTTGGTTTTCTGTTTCTGTGTTAATTCACTTGGAATAATGGCCTCCAGCTGCATTTATGTTGCCACAAAGGATATGATATCATTCTTTGTTATGGCTGAGTTGTATTCCATGGTGTATATGTGCCACATTTTCTTTATCCAATCCACTATTCATAGGCACCTGGTAGAGCCCCTTTTTAAAACCAAACCCCACATGGAATTCCAATTTATAAAAGAGTTCAGAGAGGGAGCTACTCCACTTGAAGGAGGAGTTGGGAAAGTGTCTAAAATGTCTGAGATCCTCTTTCACCCCTTCTTCCAATCCTCTGGTAGTGGCTCCCCAGCCACCTCCAAAGATCTTTAAGACTCTAGGCAGCACAAGGTGAAAAAAAAATCTATGCCAATATGACAATTGATTTGCTAAATAAGAAACTAGAACAAAATTCTACAATAATTAAAGGATTAGCTAGCAATGAAAGAAACCAGATCAGTCTCGAAAGAGAAGATTTCTGAGAAAAGGAGCAAAGGAACTGTCTGGAATCATGGTCATGTTCTGTATCTTGACAGGGGTATGGGTCATACAGGTGTAAGCTGTTGTCAAAACTAAAGTGTGCAGTTAGGATCTATGATCTCACCATACATAACATAAAATAAAATAACTGAAGGCCAGATCCAGCTGAAATCTTGCTGGTCTCCAGATAAATACTGACTCATATTCACTTAACTAAAAAGATGCCCTGTGACTTGAGTTTGTTTCATCTATAAAGATCAAGCAGATGTTTATGGAACATCACCTATTTTGGGCTATAATTCCAAATTAAGTAACATAATTCAATGATATTAGCTCAATGGTTGCAAGATATATCATTGTTCAACTTATAGTCCCAATTTATCTTTGATGGCGATGCAGAAAGAACAAACCGCCCATATTAAATGAATCAATACTTCGTACCATAATCAAGAGAATAAGTATTGTAATACCATGGAGACCATTCCCAGGAAAATGACTCCTTACAACAGCTGAGTTTCAGGTCAAAGTAAAGTGTTAATTCTCAACTGGAATTAAGAGTTAAGAATTTCATCCCCAAACAGTGGCTTATATAGTTTTTGATTCTTTACACACCTTCATGATTGTGATCAAATCTAAAGATTTTCCCTTTAGATGTGTGTGCATGCATACACAAACACACATGCACACACTGCAAATATTGCAGGCATATTCAGAGGCTAATACTGCCCAAAGCCTATCCAGGAATTCCAGGTAAAGAATCTGCACTCAAAATCTTTTCTCAGCTGCAGAAAATCTCATTTGAGAATAATCACTATAGTGTGGTAGAACAATAAAAAATTTCGCAGGGGCAATGAGTTAATGCTGTATTCCTGAGGTAGTTGGGTTTTTTATTGTTGAGAAATTAGTTTTCTTCAAATTGGCTCACATCTATTAAAAATAATATCTAAGATATGTGCAGCATTGTTTGGTTTTCAGAGCACTGGCATATAATGCCATAAGACTTATTTCAGGAATTTTATATAATAGACATTCACTGAATTGAAATTTAAAGTCCTGTGTCTCACCCAGCAATTCTAGAAGGTTTCAACTTCATTTATGGATAGGAAAGCTCAAGTAGAGAGATACCCAGTATGAGTTGGCTAGTCAGCACCAGACTGAAAAAGAGTGAATCCTTGTTCCAGCAACAGCCCCTTTCTTTTGGTTATGTTGCCAACCAAATGTTTTAAATAAGTAAATAGCAACAAAACAATAATGATAATTATTCACTCTGGACTGAGAATTTGGAGCCAGAATTTTAAATATGGGTTTACACTAAATGATAATCTTTAAAGATAATATAAGCATATTCTTTATCATCTGGCAATTGTCTTCAACTGAGATTGCTACTTCCTTCTCATTGTCCAAGTTTATATTTGTGCCTGCCACTGTGTTTGTACTGTGTGAAAGCCAAATAATTTCATGGCAGCCCACAAAAAGGAAAGGTTTCCAGAAGTTGAAATAGGGAAATGTAATGAGAGATTTATATTCACGGAGCACATAGTAGTTTGAGAAATATGCTCAACGAATGCTGATGTTGATTGAATACTTAGTTCCAAAAATATCTTTCTTCTATAATATCAGTTTGGCAGGAAATATTATAATAAATATAAAGAAATTCTGCTTCCATATCTAGAAATAAATGGAGTAAATTCTCAATGCAGATTTCACTTTTCTAAAAATACTAGCCTTGACATTAATCTTCAGTAATTAACTAAAATTGTTATGTAAAAATTTCTTGCTTATAGGATTTTGATAAACTGTAAGGTCCAACTAAACTAATCTAAACTATCAAACAAATTTTTGAAGCTTGAAGTTTCATTTTGTGTAGCATATCTATGTGAGCAAGTCTTTTCTGTATTAGAAAGAGAAACCAAAATGCTGCAGGGCATAGAATCTGACATAAACCCTCATCGTTTTAATGTTAAATTCAGCATCAGTTGATTTACTGTCAGCAAACAATGTTATCTGCCATATTAAATTAATACTATTCACCTAAGCTATGTTTTTATTTGATTCATGTATTTGTTTTGATTTAAACTTTTTATTTAATAAAACTTGAAATATAAAGAGCTTATTTCTAGGGTTAGGTCTAAATATTCCAATACTATTACAATAAAAACAAATCAATATTGGTGAAATTCATGAGAATATTTTTCCTTTGAAAGGGACCCACATATTACTGAAGTTTGAGAAACCCTGGTCCAGATTAGCATTGATTGATTTATCAGTATTCTTGAGATACATTTTTGCCACATAATTATCTAGTTTCTCAAGCTTATCCACAAGGAGATCATGACAAATTTTGTCAAGTATCTTAATGAAATCAATACTTTTGGTGCCTATGATATTTCATCTAGTGATGCTGTAAAAAATAGTAAACTTTGGAATGGAGTTAGTGGGTCACTTCATTTATCTGAAGACTCAATGAAAGCCACATGTGTTTCATCTGATCCACTCTGAAACACATTCATCACTATAGAGGAGATGGATTTCAGAATGAAACTTAAGAAGCTTTGGTATCCTGTGGCAAGCTTTGGGACTATGGGATTCCTTCACTTCACTTTGGATAAGAAAGGACACTAGGGGACACAGAAGGTCTCAACACTGGGTTACAGTTCCATCTCCCTCTGTCTCCCACTCTTTTGTACATGGAGTTGTGTCATCTCTTCTGTAGCTCAAGATCTGCCTGCATCTCAAACACCAACTGCAAGTAACCACGGTGTCCTTCCTCCTTCTGGAAAGTACCATTCCAGGTCCTGAGACAGGGCTTCTATTCCGGGTCCAGAGTCCAATTCCTGCCAGTCTCTAGATGCTGACCACATAAAATCTCATCTGTTTTCTGGTGTCATTTGAGGCGGCACGTCCCCATCTAAGCAGTCACTGATAGCTGCGTATTCTAACCGACCTGCTGATCCTAATTCTGCCCAGCTCCAATGCCAACTTGTGCCACCCTGTGGCTGCTTTAAACCCTACAACTAACAGAATCTTCATACAAATTATCTCTAATGTCTGTAAGGTCTGTGAGAGGAGGAAACTTGTTTCTTTTGTTCACGTTCCTATTTTGACTATTTAGCATGGTATGCAACATTTAGTAGGCTTTCAATAAATGCTCATTCAATGAATGAATGAAAGCCTTAGAACACCCCCTAACCTACCAATTAAACAAGTACTTGAAGCATGTATCTCTGGCTTCAGAACATAAATAATTTCTTTTTTTTTAATCTCAGATTACTTCATTTGTGTGGTCTCCAGATCCAGTAGCCCTTTTCTTGTGGACATTCTAGCTTTTAAAGGACTCAAACAAAAGGCTCTCCTTGTGCCTTTCTCAATCATGCAGTGGAAGGCCGTGCATAACCCCAGAGCCTGGAAGTCGGCACCCCTTCTCATTCAAGAGATTAAAGAGAGAGAGTTCCAGTTGTCCAAATAGTAGAGGCAGAGACTTCTCCTTTACCTCAAGAACTGGAGGAAATTTTTCTTTATTCTTTCAGAAGTCCAATGGGGAAACAAAATAGGATAAAACAATTGGTTTCTAGGAAGATGTCTGTGGTTACAGTAACCACACTGCTTGCTTCACTTTGCTTCAACAGAAAGACCCCTGGGCGACACCTGAGCAAAATGTATCCATCTGTTCAGGTAATCCTATTTTTACCTTTGCTTAAGAATGTATCTGTAATATTTCTCATTTTAATGCTATTTCAAATAAATTTTCCAAAATAAAAGGCTGTGATTACGACCTAACTCTCAAATTTCTACTATAAATTCAGATTATACTCCAGGAACCCAGGAACTTCTCACACCAGAAAAAGCTGACTTATGGCCACAAAGCCATGTTATCATTAAACCATGACATATTTGAAGCTAGGTGGCCAAGCTATAAATAGAATGATTAATAATACCTAGCCAACATCTCATCTTAAAATCAAACTTACATCAATTCTTTGAATTTCATTGTGTGCCAATATGAGATTATATTTTCAAAGAAGGCTACAGAAATATTCCTGGTCCCACATGCCACCACTCAACAAGCAGGGAGTCTATTTATCCTCCCCTTGAAATTGGGCTGATGTTTGTGACTGTCTGCCTAAATGAATAGAATCTGGTGAAAGCAATACTGCCTTCTTCCAAGGTAAGGTCATGAGAGTTTCTTTTACCTGGTTCTGTCTCCTGGGATGTTCACCCTTGAAATTCAGGGATGATGTGGTGAGGAAACCCAGATCACATGGAGAGGCCATGTGTGGGTGTTCTGCAAACTGGGCCTTCAGAAGTCTCAACTGACAGCATTACTACCAGACATATGAGCATTCAGGTGACTACAGCCCCTGGTCTTCAAGCCACCCCACTGGAAGTGGGATGGAGCAGAAATGAACGGTTCCCACTATGTCCTGCCTAAACTGAAGCTTCATGAGCAAAATAAATATTGCAGTTGCTTTAGGCCACTAGGTTTGGGCTATTTATTATGCAACAATAGAAAGCTGAAATAATCAAATTAGGTTCTCTCACTCAATCCTCATAATCACTGAATATTTTAGATTCCACATATAAGTGAGAGGTTAGTATTAATAATTTCATATTGCCAGTGTATAAACAGGCACTGTGCTAAGACATGGAAATGCATTAGTGAACATGGCAGACATGGTTCCTGCCTTTATCAGGCTTACATGGCACACTGACTGTGTTCATTTCCTTATAACCATTAACTATAAGCCAGCAAGCGCACTGCTGAGCCTCACTATACGTAGAAAGACAAAGGATCATGCTTTTCTCTAGACATGTCTTAATCTTAACATTCGCCATCAGAAAAAAAATCAAATCATGTGTTTCTCTTAGCTTCAAATGTAGTGTACATGTGTCTGTGACAATTGGTCATATTCTTGCATTAGAATTTCACAGACTGAGTCAAGTTTTTCTAAGGCTTGTTTTTGTTTCATCTTTAATGGGATATAATTGACAAATAGAAATTGCATATATCTAAGTTGCAAAAGTTAATGTTTATATATATAAACATACATATACACACACACGCACACACACATATGTATATATAAACAACTATCAAGCTAGTTAACATATCCATCACCTTACATAGTTACTTTTTTGTGTGTGGTGAAAACACTTAAGATCTAGCCCTGTAGCAAATTTCAAATATACAATACAGTATTGTTTTCTATACTCATGATAGCCTGTACATTAGATCTCCAGAACTTATTCCTCCTAATTTAAACTTTGTACCCTTTGACCAACATCTCCCCATTTCTACCATCCTCTAACCTCCGTCAACTACCATTCTACTCTCAGCTTCTATGAGTTTGAATATTTTAGATTTCACACAGAAGTGAGATTATGCAGGATTTGTATTTGTGTGTCTGGCTTATTACACTTAGCACAATGTCCCCCAGGTTTATCCATGTTATCACAAATGGCATATTTTCTTTCTTTTTAAGGCTGAATAGAATTCCATTGTATGTATATAGCACATTTTCTTTATTCGTCTATCCACCAATGGACAAGTAGGTTGTTTCCATATATTGGCTATTGTGAATAATGACCCCAGTGAATGTGGAAGTGCAGATATCTCTTCAAGATACTGATTTCCTTTGGATATATATACCTGGAAGTGGAGTTCCTGGATTATATGGTAGTTCTATTTTTAATTCTTTGAGGAACTTCCGTACTGTTTTCTATATGGCTGTACCAATTTACATTCCTACCAACAGTGTACAAGTTTCTCTTTTCTTCACATCCTCACCAATACTTGTTATCTTTTACCTTCCTAATAACTCTTCTAACAGGTGTGATGTGGTATGTCACTGTGGTTTTGATTTGCATTTCCCTGATGATTAGTGATGTTGAATACCTTTTCATATGCGTGTTAGCTGTTTCAAGATCTTTCATTAAGTCTACAGTGTGGTCCAAGGTTGATGGGCCTGTCACTAGGAAAATAAAGGGGTTTGGGTCCTGGGCAGGCAGGACTGCCCCTGGATGGCAGCAGAGTAGAGCGGAAGCCAGATCACAGGGCTGTTTTAGGGTTTGCAGTCTGGTTGTGTTCAGTGGTCCTTTTACCAGGGGCAAGAAAAAGCATAGCTGCACCCGGCCACCAGGGTGCAGGCCTGCATCCTCAAAGTGGTCCTCCTCAGTCCTGGACTCCACTGGGGTTTTATAACCCCTTACCTGTATCCCAAAGCTCCCACTAATTTTCTGAGAATGGATGATTCTGTCCTCGGAGGCCACCAAGCCCTCTCCAAGACATTCAAACTAGCAGGTCTGGATTTGTAGTGCCCTGTGTCTTGGGGTTTTTGGTTTGTTAGTAGAGAGAGCCAAATCAGAAGTTTTCCTACAATCAAAATTAAGCCACGAAAGCCCAAAAGGCTGTTCTGCCATCATCTGAATTAGCAGTGTAACTGGGGACAGAGAACATAGACAAACTCTATGAGTTTCAAGCTCTATGACTCTCGTGAGAGTCAAGGCCCAGAAAAGCAAACTTAAGACTTATAAGTGACCACCTGAAACCTGCCCCACAAAACTATCAAAAATTTTCTCCACTCCTGCTGCCATACCCCTAAATGTAGGTGAGTGTATTGTTTCCATTCCAGTGTGCTTTCTTTAAGTAATCACACTCACAGCATGCTGGGCTTCACATCAAAGCAAGTCCCATTGCATACTTGATTAACACATTAGCTCCCAAATGAGCTAACTCAACTAACATCCTGCATCCTGTCCTCTTCTGCGGTGGGGGTGGCATAGGTAATTTTGGGTAATCGTGCTGTTGATTTCTCCATCTCACTACTCAAGTTTAATGTATATCTTCTGTCTAGTTATGATCTTGGCTCCTACCTACTGCCTCTATCCTTTCAATGCACAGTTGACCTGATTCTAAGACCCATTTCATCCAGATATTGCTCCTACCTGACACATTCCCACCCTGCAGAGACAATGGAGATGTCAAACTTATTCAATGAACTCTCAACTCTAAGGAAAGGGACAAAGTAAAATAACATGTATTAATCAATTGCAGAATATTGCTGAGGTCACACTGGACTAAACTTTTTTTCCAGTTTTTCTTTTTTTTCCAGTTTTTTGGACTAAACTTTTATAATTTCTTGCATTTCAACCTCATTTACTGGAAATGAAATGGTGGATGCTTATAATCAACATGAGTAACATCAACCTAGTTTTGAAAAGCATGATGAATCTAGCAAGAACTCTCTGCAAGTATTTTTTATATTCTTTCACTTTAGGAAGGTAAGATCATTCAACTAACTATAGTTTATCTTTAATGTTTTAGAACTCTTCAAGTTTTCAGCTCACATATTTTCCAATGTATTTATGATTATCTCAGGTATCAAGGGTCATTAACCTGTTGGCTGTGGCTTTGAGGTCTAGGCAATGGAAGTTATACTTCTCCCATAAACAACATCACACAATCTCAAATGGCAACTTCTGAATCTTGGTTTTAGATGACTGTGGCAATCTGGGTTTCATTATTAAAGGGAGATAAGATGACAGATTGGGCTGGTTCTCACTATCTTGGAATAACAGCCTTAAGTATTTGGAAAATGTGAGCACAAAAATATTTAAGGATTTGAAGAGTGTAGGTTATTTTCCATCTGGAAGAAAAAGTGCGGAAGATTATCACCCAAACAATTTTGATATTGGGTTTTATCTTACTCAACAAGCAGACCATGGTCGACAGAATCTGCTTGCTGCCATTTATGATGAGACTGTGGAATTACTCAAATCTCTAGCATCTCTCATTTATTTTTAGCTTCATGTTTAGTTAGTAACAGTGGAATCTAGGTGCCAACATGTTTTTAGCAGATACTATCCAGATCTGCCAGTGATTTAAACTGCTCATGACCATGTAGAGATACAATACAGGAAAAGTAATGAAAAGGAGTTTTCAGTGAGGGAATGTTCAAGAAAGCTTCACAGGTTAGAGGTCAACTTCAACTATAAATGTCAATTGTAACTTTTCTCTTCTTGCTTATAGTATTCATGCCTGAAAAACTAAAACAGGAAAGGAAATCATTTTGGATTATCTTTTTCAAGGAGGAATATTTCATTTTAGCTTTTTAAATTGATAAATAAAAATTGCATATTATGTACAACATGATGTTTTGAGATATGCATACATTTTGGTTCAACTGAGTTAATTAACATATGCATTACCTCACATACTTATCATTTTTGTGATAAGAACACAAAACCTACTCTTATTAATTTTCAAAATACAATATATTGTTATTAACTATAGCCACCATATGGTACAATAGCTCTCTTGAAATTATTCCTCCTATCTAACTAAAATTTTGTATCCTTTGCCCAGCATCTCCTAACCCATCACCCAGCACCTGATAACTAACACTCTACTCTCTACTTCTTTAAGTTCAAATTTGTTAGATTCCACATAGATGTGAGACCATGTGGTATTTGTCTTTCTGTGCCTGGCTTATTTCATTTAGCATAATGTCCTTTGGGTTATTGCAAATGACGGTATTTTCTTCTTTTAAGGCTGAATAGTGCTCTATTATGTATATATACCATATTTTTTAATCCATTCATCTATTGATGAACATTTAGGATTTCACATCTTGGTTATTGTGAATAATGCTGTAGTGAGCATGAAAGTGCACATATCTCTTCAACACATATGTTCTTAAGTGTGAAGTAAGTCTCTTGTAGGCAGTATATATTTGTTATGATTTTTTTTTAATCTATTCAGCCGCTCTTTGTCCTTTGATTGGAGAATTTAGTCCATTTTACATTCAAGGTAATTGTTGATAGGTAAGAACTTATTATTGCCATTTTGTTAATCGTTTTCTAATTGTTTTGTTGATCCTTTCTCTCTTTCTGTTTTCCATTGTGATTACTAATTTTCTCAACTGGTATGATTTTATTCCTTTTCGTGTATCTATTATAGATTTTTGCTTTGTGGTTACCATGAGACTTAATATAAAACATCTTATAGTTATAACAGGCTATTTTAAGCTGTTAACAACTTAACTTTGATTACATACAAAAACTACATTGGGGGGGCTTCAAGATGGCCAGCAAGAAGCATCAGGCATCCACCTCCTCCAAAAAGAAGAACCAGCATAGTGAGTAGATAGTCACACTTCAAATAAATTGTCTAAGAGAGAACACTGGAATTCAATGGAGAAATGAGAGGATACACCTAAGGCAAGGAAGTGAGGCAGCCTGCTTGGCCAGGATCAGCTGGGAGCCTAGAGAGGTTATCCAGTGCAGGGAAAAGTGAGAGTTCCCCAGGGGTCTATATTCCCACTACAGACTCCTGCAATCTTAGCCATGTGTGAGCACCTCCACCCTCTGGCATGAGACTAAACTAGGGAGCTGCCTGGAGATTGCACAATGGCATTGCTCCAAAAAGGAAGGTTACACTGGGTCCCACACACCTCCCGAATCCTAAACAGCTACAGCACAGTGCCATTTTGAGAGCTAGCCCCCACCAGACTTTATTCTGCCCTGGGGTCCAACAGCTCCTGCATCTCCATGATAACGAGCATCTTTGCATTGAGCCCCACTGACGTCCCCTGCCTGCAGCTTCTGCCACTGCTGGCTGCTGCCACCAGGGCCAAAGTGAAAGCCACTGGCAGCAACAGCACTGCCCCCAGCAGTGGGACTGCTATGCATTTTCACACATCCTGAGAACAGGGTCCACCACCACTGCTGGCTGTTGTTGCCATGTGACAAAGTGCATCCCATTGAAGTGATCACACCACCTCCAACAGTGGGGCTGCTGTGCATTTATAAGCACTCTAAGGACAAACTGCCCCACCCACAGCAACTGCCCCTGCTGGCTGCGATCACCATGGCCAAAGCATAAGCCACTGGCAGCAATACCACTCCTCCCAGAAGCAGGTGGCCACGCATTTACAAGTGCCATGAGGACAGGTTCCCTGGCCAACAGCTGTCACCTGGAGCAGAAGCCACCTACCTATGGCTTCTGCCACTAAAAGCAATTCTATACTCCCTGGCAGCAGAGCTGCAGCACAGTTGCTGCTGCTGCCACCCAAGCTCTCTGCTTGGAGCCTGGGGATCATCCTGCCTCTAGCCATAATAGCCAGCTTCTGTATGCACCACTGGGGCACCTGAGGATAGGCCCACTCAGCCTGGCTTCACTACCACCAGTGCTCAATCACACCATCCAGGGGCCTGGAGATCAGCCTACCCCACCTATGACTATTTGCACCTGAGCACTCCTCTGGGAGCCTTAGGAGAAGCCCACCCAGCTTGCAGCTATCACCAGCTGACACCTACCCATATGCACCACTTGTGGGCCTGTGTACTGTTCCAGCCAGCCAGTCACAGACACCAATACTGGTTCAAACCTCTTGGGAGCCAAAAGGTTATCCTACCATTGCTACTGCCATTGCTCACACCACACTTGCCGTCCAGGGGCCTTGGAACCTCTCCACCTGCCTGTCCTACCCCTGACACCGCTGGTACTCAAGCAAGTTGCTTGGAGGCCCAAGAATCAGCCCACTTGGACCCACTAATACTGGTGCTGACATACACAACCCTGGAGCCCAAAGACAGGTATAGTCAGCCTATTGCTGCCACCACTGGAGCCCAGGGACTAGCCTACCTGACATCCCTGTCCCCAACATAGCTTCACCGCAGCCTTCACTAACAATTACACCCTAAGCTGCTGAGGAAACCACAGATACCACTGATGCTGCTTATAGCCAAAGAAATTGCATGGAAACTACACTACTGTAAGCACCCAGAATTAAAGCCTAAGTTCCCTACTCAGCCAAATCCATAGATACATTATAAGGAAGAAGTTATCCTCTACAAAAACAAATTTAAAGTATTGGAAGAGATTACTGTTACACTACCTGCACAAATATCAATATAAAAACACAAGAAACATGAAAAAGCAAGGAAATATGACAACTCTAAAAGGAACACAATAATTATCTAGCAAGAGATCCAAATGAAAAGGAAATCTGTGAAATTCTAGAAAAAGAATTCAAAATAATAATATTAAAGCAGCTTAGTGAGATACAAGATGTCAGGTCCAGGGTCAGGTTCCAGCCTATGCTGAGGTCCAAAAGGAGTGGGTGGATGAGTGGCAGATAGCTGAAAGAACACTCGGGGGGCTGTAGGTAGGTGAAATACGGCTTTATTCCACAGCTCTCTTACACTGTCTGTCTCTGTCTCAGCTGCCTGCTCCAGCCACTCCCGTGCACTACTGCATGGCCGGCTCTCCCTTCAGGGTGAGCAGCTTAACTCTTTCTTTGGGCACAAGCAAAACAAGCTGTGTCCTGGCTCTCCACTGTCCGTCTGCAAGATGAACAGCCCTGGATTTCTCTCTTTCTCTGGGCGCAAGTGTGCCTGTATGGTGTCAGCAGGGCAATTATACCTTTTATAGACAATAATGGCTCTGAGCAAGTGATGAGCCTTCCCATGTTATGGCTACGTGGCTGTGAGTACATAACAAGTGGAGTTATGTGTCCGTGCTAGAAACTCACTGACTCATGCAGGATGTTTACCTTGGCCTGTCCTTGACCAAAGCACATCCATTACCTTATACAAGAGAACACAGCTAAACAATGCAAAGAAATCAGAAAAACAAATCAGGTTATGAATGAGAAATCTGCCAAAGAGATAGATATGATTTAAAAAAACAAAACTGAAATCCTGAAACTGAATAATTCATTGAATGAAATAAGAATACACTAAGAGAGCTTCAACAAAATACTAAATCAACCAGAAGAAAGAATTTCAGAACTTGAAGATAGGTCTTTTGAAATACTCAGTCAGATAAAAATTAAAAAAAGAATAAACAAAGCCTATGTGACTTATAGGTCACCATTAAACAACCAAATAGTCAAATTTCTAGTGTCCCAGTGGGTGAACAGAAAAATAAAGGGATAGAAAATATATTTAATAGGCCAGGTGCAGTGGCTCACGCCTGTAATCCCAACACTTTGGGAGGCTGAGGCGGACAGATCATGAGGTGAGGAGATCGAGACCATCCTGGCTAACACGGTGAAACCCCATCTCTACTAAAAATACAAAAAACAATTAGCTGGGTGTGGTGGCAGGTGCCTGTAGTCCCCAGCTACTCAGGAGGCTGAGGCAAGAGAATGGTGGGAACCTGGGAGGCGGAGCTTGCAGTGAGCAGAGATCGTGCCACTGTACTCCAGCCTGGGCGACAGAGCGAGACCCCATCTCAAAAAAAAAAAAAACCATATTTAATAAAACAGTAGCAGAAAAGTCCCCAAGTCTAGTAAGAAATTTATGCATTCAGATACAGGAAACTCAGAGACCCCCAAATAGATACAATTAAAAATGAATGTCTTCTCCACAGCACATTATAGTCAAACTGTTAAAAGTAAAAGACAAAAACTGAATTGTAAAAACAGCAAGAGAAATGCATCTAGCCACTTATAAATGGGAACCTCCATCAGACTAATAGTGGATTTCTCAGCAGAAACTTCACAGGCCAGGAGAGAGTGGGATGATATATTCAAAGTGCTGAAAGAAGTAAACTGCCAACCAAGGATACTATACCCAGAAATATTATCCTTCATAAATGAAGGAGAAATAGTCTTTTCCAGACAAGCAAAAGCTGAGGGAATTAATCACACTAGAATGGCCCTATAAGAAATGCCTAAGGAAGTCCTACACTTGGAAGCAAAAGGATAAATCTATCATGAAAACACACGAAAGTATAGACCCACTGGTAAAGTAAACACACAAATATGAAAGAGAAAGGACTCAATTATTACCACTACAGAAAAACTACCAAACCACAATGGTAAGCAATAACAAAGTAAGGTGACTACAGTTAACAACAATGTTTGCATATTTTAAAATATCTAGAAGAGAGTGAAATGTTTCCAGCACAAAGATATGATACATACTTGTGGCAATAGATCCCCTAAATACCCTTATGAATTAAGAAAAAGACTGAGAAGAGCTGAAATTTATAGTTAGCAACCCTAGAGGAAGTTTTCTTCCTTTTTCTGTTCATAAATAGACCAAGCACTTGAATGTCCCACTTGCATCTATTCATCATTGTGGAATGATTTCAAAAGAAAAATTTATGTTATATTTTTTTTCTAACTTCAAAAAAGGCTATACTTTTACTCTACACTTTTACTTCAACCCATCTCCATCTTATATTTTTGATGTCACAATTTATATCTTTTTATATTGTATATCATTTACTAAAGTATTTTAGCTTTTTACAAAAACTATTAAATTACTTTAAAATAATTTTTAATAGTTTTGGTTTTCAACTTTTATACTAAAGATGCAAATGAATCTTACAGTATGAAAATATTCTGTATTTGATAATATACTTTTTTTTTTTGAGATGGAGTATCCCTCTACTGCCCAGGCTGGAGTGCAGTGGCATCATCTCAGCTCACTGCAACCTTCACCTCCCAGGTTCAAGTGAGTCTCCTCCCTCAGCCTCCTGAGTAACTGGGACTACAGGCACATGCCACCACACCTGGCTAATTTTTTGTATTTTTCTTTAGTAGAGATGGGGTTTCACTGTGTTAGCCAGGATGGTCTCAATCTCCAGACCTTGTGATCTGCCTGCCTTGGCCTCCCAAAATGCTGGGATTAAAGGCATGAGCCACCGCGCCTGGCCCAATAACATACTTATTGTTATCAGTGAGTTTTATACTTTCACATGCTTTTGTGTTACTAATTGGTGTCCTTTTCTTTCAGCTTAAAGAACTCCTTTTAACATTTCTTGTAAAGAAAGTACTGGTTTAATGAACTCCTTTTGTTAGTCTGGGAACATCTTGATTTCTTCTTCATTTTTAAGGGACAGTTTTGTCAGGTATAGTTTTCTTGGTTGAAGGTGTCATTCTTTAGCACTTTGAATATATAATTCCTCTCTTCTGACCTGTCAATTTTTTGCTGAGAAATCCACTGCTAGTCTTATTGGAATTCCTTCATATGTTATTTGCTTATTTTCCTTTGCTGCTTTCAGGCTCCTCTCTGTCTTTGACGTCTGACTAGTTGATTGTAATGGGCTTATATCTTGCAATATTAATTTCTAAAAAGACAAAATTCTGTTTTCAATAGACTGTCTTTTAAGGACAGACTTCCTTCAATTACGAATGGAGACCACACATACTAGACCTCGGGAATTTCTGTTGCATTGGTCAGTTCTGTTTTTGTGTGGTTTTGGTTTTAATTGAATCTGATTGCAGACCTTTGACCTTCCTGTATCTGGATATTTATATTCTTCTCCAGATTTGGAAAGTTTTCTGCTATTATTTCTTTAATAAGCTTCTACCTCTTTAATCTGCCTTCTCCTTTATGAACTCCTATAACCCAAACATTTTCTCTCTTGATGCTGTCCCATAATTTCTGTATGTTTTCTTCATTCCCTTTGATTCTTTTTTCTTTTGTCTTTATTTTCCAAATAACCCATTTCAAGTTCATACTTTCTTCTGCTTTATCAATTCTGCTGTTGAGGCCCTCTATTGCATTTTTCATTTCATTCTTTATATTTTTCAGCTCCCAAATCTGACTTTTAAAATGATTTCAATCTCCTTATTAAATTTATCATTTTGGTCATTTATTGCTTTCCTGATTTTGTTATACTACCTATCTGTATTTTTATGAAATTCCCTGAGCTTTCTTGAAACAATGATTTTGAATTATTTGTCAGGCAGTCTTAATATTTTCATTTTGAGGTTATTATGTTTCTTTGGTGGTGTTATATCCTTGGTTTCTTCATGTTTCTTATTGCTTTGTGTTGTTGTCTCTGCATTTGAAGAAGAAGGCACTTTTTGCAGTCTTTTCAGACTGGCTATGTCTGAGAATGCACTTCACCAGTCAGCTCATCCAGATATCCTCTGCAGGATGCCTGGCATGGTCTGTGGGTGAGCTTGCTACTAAAGTCCTTAAGCAGGCTGGTCCAGTGCCTGGGTCAGCAGGTGGGTGGGCTTGGTACCTGATCTGGGTCCACTGGTACAGTTTAGCAGCCTGAGGAGTTGGCCTGGTGCCTCAGTCTGGGGGGCTGAGCCTGGCACTGACATCTACTATGATGGGCCTGGAACCTGAGTCTGCTGGAGTATAAGGCTGCAGGGCCTAGGGACTAGCCTGATATTGGGCAGGCCTGGAGCTTATGTATATAGGTTCTGGCCTCATGCCCAAGGCCAGGGGTGTTTACCTGGTATTAGGGAAAGCTCAAACTGTGGAGCTATGTGGGACAACTTGAATCTGGGCTCGTCTGAAACCTTTGGTGGACCTGGAGCCTGGGGCTGAAGGGGCTGGCCTGTATGGAGAAATATTTTTAATAGCCAAAGGGTGCATATCTTACATTATTAATTTCTAAAAAGACAAAATTCTGTTTTCAATTGCTAAGCACTCCTCTGCTCCTAAGAGACAGTCTTCCCTCCGTATGAATGGAGGCCACACATACCAGACCTCAGACAATTCTTAGCAATGACCATTTCTCAGAAAATCTGGATAAGCTGAGTTTCCCAGGCTAGAGCATCCTGAGCAATTAAATCTGCGTTACTGAATATAAAAGCTTTCACTTGAGGTACCCATTCCCACCATCCTTTATGTGATCTCCTACATTTAAGTCAGACCACCTAAATTGAATAAAAATGTAACCAGCAGTCATCAACATAGTTGAAATATAAAGCCAAAACTGAATAGCCCAAGAGATATTCACTGTTTATATTATCTGATTCCTCATGGTGTTACATGTGCATAAATACAAGTCCTGAAGAAAGGAACAGAAGGCCAGAATGAACATCTGGAAAAATGCATGAAAAATCTGCAGTCCATTCACCTTCTAATTTCATTTCTGTTCTTTGCACCCACCCATTCTTGTTCTATGGCACTACATAGGTTTATAGAAGACAATCATTATTTCACTCTGCAACATTAACTCATGAAAGTGAGATTGCAGGAGATTATAAAACTTGAAAAAAAGGAAGCCAATCCAATATTTTTTTTTACCTGAATGAATATTTTAAGGTAACTGAGAGCAAAAAAGCTCTCTTCCTCTCTCTTTTTCTTACTCTGACCATCAAGGAAGACTTAGAAAATGCTATTGTAATTATAGGTTACATTCCGTAATTTCTTGATACCCTGGAGTATACAGAAAATGAAAAGATAATGTTTTACCTTGACAGACTGAAACGGAAAAACCTTCTGTTGATGGGATCTCTCTGGAATGTAATGATTTGTGTGATTGCAATCACAGAGCCAGCTAAAATAGCATGTGAATTCTCCAAAGTTTTCCTTCTGTCAAGGAAGGAACATTTCCATGAAACCACCTTTATCGCCTAGAATGGCTGCCCGCTATCCAAAAAGAGCTTTAAATGCCAATTAAGTAACCAGTAACTTTGTCTAAATGTAGAGCAATTAGAACCATTTTCAAAGTTTTGAAAAATTGTTCTAACCTTCCCTTTGCTTTGCCAAGATTAGATGGAATCAAGAAAATAAGCAGCTTGGAGATGAATAAGACTGAATATTTGGTGAAGTCTCCTTAGAGACATAGATGAGTCAGAACTATTTTCAAAATTAAAATACATCTGTACCTTCAGAGCAATTTTTAAATTTTTAATTATTATAATTAACTGGGGAAAATGGGATGCCGTGATCACAGATTATCTCTGCTGTAAAAAAAAAAAAAAACAATAAAAACAACAAAAACCCAACTAATCCAAACCATCAGGTGTGGAGTTGAACTAACCCCATTTGTTTGTGTGGAGTTCACCATCCTAACATATACATGCAAGGTTCATCATTTTTATTATTTTTCTCTACTTTATTTCTTATTCCCACTTCCATTCTCTATACCACATGGTCACCTTCTTCAATGTGCTTGATATGTGCTCTTTTGTATGACTAGATACTTACAAGTACACATTTTGTATGTGTGTATTAACTTGCACAAAGGCACTGTGGTGTAGACAGTGTTTTGTTTCTTACTTGTGGGACAACATTATGCCTTTAAGATTTACCCACATTGTTCTATGTGCATCAAATGTGTTGCTTTTGCGGTGTGCATTTGCCATTTTCTCTTCATGATTTCCCAGTGTAACCTCCAATTCCTCACTGTAACAAGAGATGTTATGATGAATATCCTTATATAGTCTTTTTATGAGTCTATAGAAAGACTATAAAAGAATTTCCTTAGGATTTGAATCCAGGAGTGAAATTCCATTGTCATATATACATTCTTAATTTTGCTGAGTACTTTATTACCTACTCTTGCTTTCTAGGACAACCAAGACAGTTTACTCTTTCACCAACAGTATGTAAGAGTTCTGTCTCCCCACCTTCTCATTAATATTTGATAGTACCTTTCTAGTTTTTGATGATTTAATGGTCATAAAGTGGCATATTGCTTTAAAATGTTGAGATTTTGGTATATTCTTTTGCAGGAAAATTGAATACATTTTTGTTTGTGTAGGTTAGTTGCATTATATTAGGTAAGAACATGTTTCTTCAAAATTTGAGAATGAGGAAGAGAGTATACATGGATTCTCTTAAGGGTGTCAAGACAGACATGGTGGATGCTCAGTGTAGAGTCTGTTTTGTCAGCCCTTCCAATGATTCCATGAGCTATTCATACCCTTTAATAAACCTCTTTCTGCTCAAAATAGAGGGGATTCTGTTGTTGTCAACAAAGAAGACTGGCCCATGTGGTAATTGGTATCATAAATGGTTGAAAATCTTCAAGGAGTAAAATGGGAATCTAAGATTGCCTATTCAGATAGGTTAAGTTTGAATACAGTAAAGATCTGGTCCTTATTATAAGACAGGTCCCTGCAGGATTTTATCCATGGGATTTTATTTTTCCATATACATTTTCAATGGATTTGATAAAAGCCTCAAAAATACTCTTGGATTTATTATTAAAATGACATTGGATTTATAGAACGATCTTGGGATAATTCACATCATTGCAATATTAAGTTGTCCATCAATGAATACAGTACGGTTCTCTATTTAGGCTTTCTTTTATGTCCTACGATAATGTTTTTAAATTTTCTCTATAAAAGTTTTGTGGATTTTTTTAAAGATTATTTCCATTTCTGGGTGCTGTTCATTCCTCTTCTAGTACAGTAACAGCTCTGCTTTGATAGCAAGGAAATTATGAAACATTTTAATGTTAACCATTATAACCACATTATATAACCAGTATAAAATAGAAAAAGAATGGCAGAAGAAAAGTGTTTATTTTCTATAAATACGTACCTCAGATTTCTTAAAATGCTCTTGTAGATAATGTATTTCTGCTGCATTATCTAGTTAGTTATTGCTGGTGTAAGGAAATATCATGGGCTAAGAAAACCCGCTACACTCTCTTATTAGTTCTAACAGTGTTTCAGTTGATGAAGCTTTTTCAAATGTAAATGATCTTATTGTTTTCATTTCATTTTACTTTCTCCACTTCCAACCATTAACCTCTTATTTATTGCCATATTTCACTGGCTAGGATTCCAACACTATGTTGATCAGGATCGAAAGTAGAGAAAGTCTATTTTTGTTCCCAGCCTTAAAGAGAATGCATAAAGGGAATGCACAATAATCTTAAGAAATATTAAAGACTACACAATCTGGCCTCCCATTTGCTACCCCAGCCTCCTCTCTGAGGCCTGCCTATCCCTGTACTCCAGCACTCTTCTTTTTTGAAACTGTCTTCCTCAGTTGTAAGTACTTGTTCTTGGAGTGTGGAACAGGGGGAGGTGGGGGAGTCCAGGGCCAACTCAATTGTCTGCACTTACTTTATTCCTCCCCATTTCCCCTGGGCTCAAACACTGCCATCGTGTTACTTACACTGATCTAGGTTTCTCTTTTTGTCTCAAGTTGTGACAGAGAAGGCAAGATCCATTCAGGGCCCTCCTTTTTTTTTAAATTAATTAATTACATTTTATGTATGTATGTATGTATGTATGTATGTATGTATGTATGTATTTATTTATTTATTTTTGAGACAGAGTCTCGCTCTGTCGCCAGGCTGGAGTGCAGTGGCAAGATCTCAGCTCACTGCAGCATCCGCCTCTCAGGGCCCTCCTTCTACACCCACGCTTCCTCTATCTGTGACCCCCTGCCCTTTCCTCTCCTAGGCTATCATTTCAGCTGGAACCTGGGAACCAGCCAACTTCTGTCTCCTCAGAGACTTTTTAGTTTTTCCAGTATCTTCTTAGATGTACCATTTTCCTTCTCACTTCTGTGTTGTCTTCAGGATTGGGTTTAGAATAAGGATCCAGAAATTCCATCAAGTAACATCTTAAATTTTTGCTGCCTGTTGTCTAAAAATGGAAACAACAGAGACAAAATGTGATTGACAATTTGTCAATGTCACAAACTATATGGCCAAACTGTGAAACACTATCTATGAAATACTGTGAGAGTTGGTCTAAGACTAGAAAGGAGACTGAAAGATGGCTCATGGCTTCACATACCTTGAGCCAAAAAGAGATTTCCTTAGTATCACAGTCCTGAAAGACATTGATATGGTTTGGCTGTGTCCCCACCCAAATCTCACCTTGAATTGTAGCTCCCATAATTCTCACATGTTGTGGGAGGGACCTGGGGGAGATAATTGAATCACGGGAATGGACATTTTGCATACTGCTCTTGTGATAGTGAATAAGTCTCATGAGATCTGGTGATTTTATAAAGGGGAGTTCCCCTGCACAAGCCCTCTTGCCTGCCACCATGTAAGATGTGACTTTGCTCCTCATTTGCCTTCTACCATGATGGTGAGGTCCCCAGCCATGTGGAGCTGTGAGTCAATTAAACCTCTTTTCTTTATAAATTACCCAGTCTTGGGTATGTCTTTATTAGCAGCGTGAGAACAGACTAATATAGACATGTTCCTTTGCTTAGAATGAGAATAGCAGAGAAGGTGATTGCAGCTGAAAAGTAGCTGCACTGATAGTCTATTTCCATACGTCTAATATATAATTATTATTCTATAAAGGCTAGAGATTATGAGACAGGGAAAGAAAAAGAGGGAGAATGGCAATGGCATAGAAAATCTGCAGCCAGAGATTGTTGAGATGAAGTAAGAAAAAGAGGGAGGGTAGCACAGTGTAGAAAATCTGTGGCCACAGATTCTCGATCTCAAATAGCAAAAACTGAGAGGGACATACTCTCAAGGAAAGGAAACTGCGGAATTTATGACATGGCACTTAGAGCAAACCCAAACCAAAGCTTCAGACAGTTCATCATGCCCCTTGCTTGTTCCCTACACTGTTCTCTAACATGAAATTAGTACTTCTTAAAGAAAAGTACTGATATTGGGCCTGTCCATAAATATTTGGATATAGGTGGAGAGGAGGAAAGGAACATAAATAAAAGACAGAATAGTTCATTATCTCAAAACGAGTACAAGGCCTGGCGTGGTGGCTCACACCTGTAATCCCAGCACTTTGGGAGGCTGAGATGGGCAGATCACCTGAGGTCAGGAGTTTGAAACCAGCCTGACCAACGTGATGAAACCCCGTTTCTACTAAAAAAAATACAAGAAATTAGCTGGGCATGGTGGCACATGCCTGTAATCCTAGCTACTCAGGAGGCTGAGGCAGGAGAATCGTGTGAACCTGGGAGGTGGAGGTTGCAGTGAGCCGAGATCATGCCATTGCACTCCAGCCTGGGCAACAAGAGTGAAACTCCCTCTCAAACAAACAAACAAACAACAACAACAAAAAGAGTACAAATAACATTCTATTCCTCACTGTCATATAATAAAAAATAAATATTTGGTCTTTGTCCCCAGTTCCTGATACATAGCTCCTAAAACCCTTCAAAACTCTAGAATGTCTTTTGTGTGCTAATGAGATGACTGGTGGTTGGGGATCCCTAGATAGCTTCAGGATGGGGACTGGTGACCAGGAATATCAAACCTTGATTAGAAGCTTGGAAACTTCAGCCCCACTCCGCAAATCCAGGGAGGAGAGAGGATCTGGAGATTGAGTTAATCACCAATGGTTAAGGATTTAATCAATCATGCCTATGTAATGAAACCTCCATAGAATACCTAAACAACTGGATTCAGAGAGCTTCCAGGTTGTCAAACGCATTGAGTTGCTGGGAGAGTGGCTTGCATGGAGAGGGCATAGAAGCGCTATATACCGTGCCCCATTCTTTTCCCTATGCATCTATCTCTTCCATTTGTTGTTCCTGAGCTGTATCCTTTATAATAAATCAATGAATGTAAGTAAAGTGCTTTTTTGAGTTCTGTGAGCCATTCTAGCAAATTAACTGAGGAGGGGGCCATGGGAACCCGTAATTTGTAGCTGGCTCGTCAGAAGTACAGCTTGGAACTAGAGCTTGCATCTGGTGTCTGGCAGCCTTTTGGGACTAAGCTCTTAAACATGTGGAGTTTCAGCCTAACTCTGGATAGTTAACATCAGAATTGAACTGCATTCTAGGACACCCAATTAGTGTCCAGAGAGTTGGAGAACTGATTGTTGGTGTGGCAAAACCTACACATTTGGTGTCAGAAGTGTTGTGAGTAAAAACTCTTTGGCCTCATGGAGACCGGAGACTTTTGCTGTTGGAGTCCCTCACTTTATGTGACTCCAGGCCAGCTCTCTCCTGCGGGATCCACATCCACTCCATGGGAAATGCCCGCCTTGCCTAGCTTTTCCCCAGGCTGCTTTGTCTTTCCCAGGTATGAGCTAGCCATGAGTACAATGGGTCCCCCAACTGCAGGTCACATATCCTCAAAGGTACAAATATAGCTCACCTCCCACCCCTCCAATCAAATCTGTTTTTGTAAGTGGAAAAGGTATCAAGTGAATATATCATTAAAAAGTTAAAATATTAAATATAAAATTTGATTTTATGTGGGCAAAATATAACCATAATTGTATGGATTCAAAAACCATAAGGAAACTTCTAGTACTATAAGCAAATAGGCAATTTTGATAGCATTTAGTATTTTTTTAATTGGGTAAAATACACATAACATAAAATTTACCATTGTAACCATTTTTAAGTGCACAGTTCAGTAGCATTAGATACATTTACACTGTTTTGCAACCATCACCCCCATCCATCTCCAGATTATTTTTCATCTTCTCAAACAGAAACTTTATGTCCATTAAACAATAAAACCCTATTTTCCCCTTTCTCCAGCCCCAGCAACTACCATTCTATTTATATCTACGAATTTGACTATTCTAGGTATTTCATATAAATGAAAACATTTAGCCTTCTTCAAATCAAATAAGTCACATTTTATAGGAGTCTATAACCTCTACTTTGCACAATCAACATTGTTCTTATTCTCTAGGCTGATTCGAGATAGATTTATTTTAAACCGTAACTGGTTAGATGTGACCATTATACATTGTGGGGTTTTTTTCTGGGACAAATAAACAAGTCATTCTCAGCTTTGAGTGTACTAATACTAGTATAAAATTTATTCTGGATGGAAAAACATAAACTGAAGGAGAAAGTGAGAAAGCACAGTTATGCACAGAAAAAAGGATCACAGAAAAGATCTAACTGACAGAATTCAATAACTCTTTCAGAGAGTCGTGCAGCTTTTAATTCAATCAATAAGTAAGTGTACCAGCTAGCTTGAAGCCACAGGGCTGAACATACCTTCTTCCTTCCAGACAAGGTATCTGGCTTTGGATCACTACCTAAGCACATCCATAAGTCAGAAAAAAATATATATATAATCATGGGTTTGTTCTGATTCTTGGTTTGGAAATTTTCAAAAACCGAAATTGTTAAGAAATAGTAAGATGATATTTCTCTTTTTTTTTCTTTTTTTTTTTGAGATGGAGGCTCACTCTGTCACCCAGGCTGGAGTGCAGTGGCACGATCTTGGCTCACTGCAAGCTCTGCCTCCTGGGTTCACACCATTCTCCTGCCTCAGCCTCCCGAGTAGCTAGGACTACAGGCACCCGCCACCATGCCTGGCTAATTTTTTTGTATTTTTAGTAGAGATGGGGTTTCACCATGTTAGCCAGGATGGTCTCGATCTCCTGACCTCGTGATCCACCTGCCTCAGCCTCCTAAAGTGCTGGGATACAGGTGTGAGCCACTGTGCCCAGCCGATATTTCTCACTTTTAAAATCGATTTGCTGGCTTTTCATAATAGATAAAAACTTCACACTTAAATATTGTTCCAGGGTAGCCTCTTATAATTTAACTTTGTTTAGATATAATTTTGAAAGATATTATTCACTAATCATCAATTGTTTAATAAATTCCTATCGTGTATTGGGCACCATGCTGGTCACTGGGGTAACAAGATACTACATTCAAATGGTTCATGAGGGACAGGATAGAGAGGGGCAGGGGAGGAAAAGAAAGAGGAGAAGGAAAAAATAATGTGACAAAATGTTAACAATTGAGAAATCTGGGCAAAGAGTAAACAAGATTATTTTGTATGATTATTGCAACTTTACTGTAAGTTCAAAATTATTTTTAAGATGCCACAAAAACAATAAGAAAATAGGATATAAGTGATCATTGGCAGTTATTAGAAAGTTGTGTTATGAAAGAGTCTTCCCATCTTATTTTTTAAAGGAATAATCACTCATCGTGATAATGGGTATTTAGAGGAAAATGGTGTTCCATGGCCAAATAAGTTATAAAATATATACTATGCACCTCTCTTGACAGTCCACTGTACATTTTGTCATATTCATGAATCTGGGAAGTTCCACTAAAAAACAGTTGGAAAGAAAGTAGATGGATCTGAGAAACAGTTGGAAAGAAAGCCAACTACCTTATTCTGTTTATCTGAGGATATCACATGTAATTGACCATAAAACTCTTTTTGTGAGTGATAACTATTAAAATAGAAATTTCAGAAATGCCATTGTAAGATAGAGAACATTATCTCAATTTGTGTGCATACAAATTCATTTGGAAGAAGCAGCCTGTTTGTACTGTTGTATATGCTGGTGAATTTATACAGATAAGAGTTCCAGTTGGTTCTCAGATACTTTTGTGTGCAGATGAAGACATGTGGCCTCCCTTTTAATTAGAAACTCTTCACTCCAAAATGCAATATTTATTAAATCTCATGTTGAGATAAATATTTTTTATTTACACAATTTTCCAGGACTAATTGCTGTGTTTTTAGAAAAGCCTTCCACTAAACTCTAATGAGTAGAATTAAATGAACCACTAAGATAAAACAAATCATCAATTCAGCTACCCATCGTGAATCAGTTGATCTTGAAGTACCTGATGTAAATGCAAGATCATTGGCCTTTTGCCCAAGATTGCTAGAAGCAAGATTATCCAGGTAATCAATCCTTGCTCCCCTTCAGTTTTTCATGAAATTTCCCCAAATGTAAAAGGTGAGTTCACATATGGCATCAGATCTTTCTTGACACTAATAATAAAATTCCAGTTACATTAACTGTCAATATATGTTTCTTTATGATTGCATCTAGGCCGGGCATGGTGGCTCACACCTGTAATCCCAGCACTTTGGGAGGCTGAGGCGGGCAGATCACGAGGTCAGAAGATCGAGACCATCCTGGCTAACATGGTGAAACCCCGTCTCTACTAAAAATACAAAATAAAAAAATTAGCCAGGCATGGTGGCAGGCGCCTGTAGTCCCAGCTACTCAGGAGTATGAGGCAGGAGAATGGCATGAACCTGGGAGGCGGAGCTTGCAGTGAGTGGAGATCACACCACTGCACTCCAGCCTGGGTGACAGAGCGAGACTCTGTCTCAAAAAAAAGAAGAAGAAAAAAGGAAAAAGAAAAAATTGCATCTACATAATTTGAAAAATTCTACCAAATAGTTAAGAAAACTTTTTGTTTCATAAAAAATGTTTAACAATAGTGCTGAGCCACCATGCCCAGCCTAGATGCAATCATCTTATTTCTTAAGTGACTAAACAGTTCTTGGATGTGAAATCAGAGAAGGCTAATTTTTAAAGTCCATAAATAAAATGAATTTAAGTGTATTCAGATGTTTCTTATTAATTTCAATATTCTGCTTCCTTTTGCATGTACATTTAGGGCAAAAGACCAACACCTGATCAAAAGTGGAAAGGCTAATCCAGTTTTGTAAAGAATATAATGAATAGTCCCCACAATGCTACATAATTGCTAGTAATTATAAAAATATTTCTTAACTAAAGTAGGATTTCTTTATAATTATATATGTCAATTCATATAACAGAATACAATGGTTGTTAAAATGCAAGTATCATCTAATAATGCACCAATTCTTATTTATTTTATTAACTGCATTGTTCAAAAAGTAAATATATGAATGTAAAATATGGTATTATGAAGCAGTCAAAATCAAGAAAAAGAAACAGTACCAAATATAAAACATGATATGGCAGATAGACAAAGACTCAATATACTAAGTTTTTATTTTTAAATTGGCATATTTCTTCATAATTCTTGACTACTAAACTCACTGTACTGGATACACTGTCCTTTAGCCATATAAAATAACTATCTTGATTTCCATATTAGTCCATTCTCATACTGCTATAAAGAACTACCTGAGACTGAGCAATTTATGCAGAAAAGAGGTTTAATTGATTCACAGTTTTACAGCTGTACAGGAAGCATGGCTAGGAGGCCTCAGGAAACTTATAGTCATGGCAGAAGGGAGAAGGGGAAGCAAGCATGTCTTCACATGGCAGCAGGAAAGACAGCAAAGGGGGATGTGCCACAGACTTTTAAGCCATCAGATCTCATGAAAACTCACTATCATGAGAAAAGCATGGGGTAAACATCCCCCATGATCCAATCACCTTCCATCAGGTCCCTCCCTCAACAGGTGGGGATTACAATTCAAAATGAGATTTGGGTGGGGACACAGCCAAACCATATCATTCCACCCCTGGCTCCACCCAAACCTCATGTCCTTTTCACATTTCAAAACCAATCATGCCTTCCCAGTAGTCCCCCAGAGTCTTAACTCATTCTAGCATTAACCCAAAACTCGAAGTCCAAAGTCTCATCTAAGACAAGGCAAGTCCTTTCTGCCTATGAGCCTGAAAAATAAAAAACAAGTTAGTCCTTCCAAGATACAATGTGGGTACAGGCATTGAGCAAATGCTCCCATTCCAATGGAAGAAATTGGCCAAAACAAAGGCGCCTGCAGCCCCGTGCAAGTCCAAAACCCAGCAGGGCAGTCATTTAATCTTGAAGCTCCAAAATAATCTCCTTTGACTCTGTGCCTCACATCCAGGGCACAATGATGGAAGGGATGGGCTTCCAAGGCCTTGGGTTGGTCTGCCTCTGTGGCTGTGCAAGGTACAAAACCTGCAACTGCTTTCATGGCCTGGCATTGAATGCCTATGGCTTTTCTAGGCACACAATGCAAACTGTCAAGAGATCTACCCTTCTGGGGTCTGGAGGATGGTGGCCCTCTTCTCACAGCTTTACTAAGTAGTGCTCCAGTGGGGATTTTGTGTGGGGGCTCCAACCCCACATTTCCCCCTCTGCACTGCCCTAGTAGAGGTTCTCCATGAGGACCCCACCCCTGCAGCAAACTTCTGCATGGACATCCAGGTGTTTCCACACATCCTCTGAAATCTAGGCAGATGCTCCCAAACCTCAACTCTAGCCTTCTGCATACCCACAGGCCCAACACCACATGGAAACCACTAAGGCTCAGGGCTTGAACCCTCTGAAGCAATGGCCTGAGCTGTACTTTGGCCCATCTTAACAATGGCTGGAGTTTGAGTGGCCACAATGCAGACTGCCATGTCCCAAAGCTGCACAGAGTAGCAGGTCCCTGGGCCTGGCCCATGAAACCATTTTTCCCTCCTAGGCCCCCAGGCTTGTGATGGGAGAGGCTGCTGTGAAGGTCTCTGAAATGGCCTGGAGGCATTTCCCCCATTGTCTTGAGTATTAATATTAGGCTCCTCTTTACTGAAGCAAACTTCTACAGCTGGCTTAAATTTCTTCCCAGAAAGTAGGTTTTTCTTTCCTACCCCATGGCCAGGGTGCAAATTTTCCAAACTTTTATGCTTTGCTTGCCTTTTAAATATAAATTCCAATTTCAGAACATCTTCTTGCAAATGCGTATGAGTGTATTTTGTTAGAAGCAGCCAGATCATATCTTTAATGCTTTGCTCTTAGAAATTTCTTCTTCCAGATACCCAAAATCATCTGCCTCAAGTTCAAAATTCCACAGATCTCTAGAGCAGAGGCACAGTGCTGCCAGTCTCTCTGCAAGCATAGCAAAAGTGACCTTTACTCCAGTTCCCAATAAGTTCCTCATCTCCATCTAAGACCTCCTCAGCCTGGACTTCACTGTCCATAACACTATCACCATTTTGGTTACAATCATTCAACAAGTCCGTATAAAGTTCCAAACTTTCCCTCATCTTTCCATTTTCTTCTGAGCTCACCAAACTGTTACAACCTCTGCCTGTTACCTAGTTCCAAAGTTACTTCCAAATTTTCAGGTATGTTTATAAGAATTCCCTTCTTCTCTGGTACCAGTTTTCTATATTAGTCTATTCTAATATTGCTATAAAGAACTACCTAATGCTAGTTAGTTTATAAGGAAAATAGGTTTAATTGACTTACAGTTCAACAGGCTGTACAGGAGGCATGGCTGAGGAGGCCTTAGGAAACTTACAATCATGGTGGAAGGAAAAGGGGAAACAAGCAACTCTTCACACAGTGTCAGGAGAGAGTGAGTGTGAAGGGGGAAGTGCCACACACCTTTAAACCATCAGATTGTATGAGAACTCACTCACTATCATGAGAACAGCCTGGGTGAAATCCACCCCCATGATCCAATCACCTCCCACGAGGTCCCTCCCCCAACATTGGGAATTGTAATTCAACATGAGATTTGGGTAGGGACCCAGAGCCAAGCCATATCAATTTCTTTGGCTAATTTTGTGACATGGATTATGTGAAATAATAAAAAGTAAGAAAAGACAGAAAACTAAATGTAGAGAGACAAAGAACTCAACATCCTCTGTGACCCAAGTGACAGTTTTTTGTGAATACTAAAATATAAAATGACATAATTGTTATTTCTCATAGTGGATTGTTATGTAGAAAATGCTAATGACTTTTTCCTTGATTAGACTGAAGGTAAAGAAAATAAGTTTTCATTATTTACAGAAGAACTACAAGCCAGAGTTTATTTCAATTAATTGAAACATTTTAAAATCACCTGTCATTCTTTCCTTCATTCATTTAATCCAGATATTTGCAGACTGCAGCCTGCAGGCCAGATGTTGGCTTTTATAAATAAAGTTTTACTGGGACAAAGCCATGCTTATTAACTTACATATATTCTATGGCTGCATTTATACTTTAATAGCAGAAGTGAAATACTTATAATGGGATTTTTGTGGTCAGCAAAGCCTAAAATATTTACTACTAGGGACCTTTACAGAAAAGGTTTTCTGGCCTCTGATCTAATCAGGCTTTCAATCATTTGTTATCAATTAAAAAATGTTTGCAGAGTCTAACAGACATTGGTCTCAGTGCTAAGAGTACAACGATGGGGCGGGGCACAGTTGCTCATGCCTATAATCCCAGCACTTTGGGAGGCTGAGGCGGGTGGATCACCTGAGGTCAGGAGTTTGAGACCAGCCTGGCCAACATGGTGAAACCCTGTCTGTACTGAAAACACAAAAATTACCTGGATGTGGTGGTGTGTGCCTGTAATCCCAGCTACTTGGGAGGCTGAGGCAGGAGAATAGCTTGAGCCCAGGAGGCAGAAGTTGCAGTGAGCAGAGATTGTGCCATTGCACTCCAGCCTAGGTTACAGAGCAAGACTCCGTCTCAAATAATAATAATAATAATGATAATAATAATACAATAAACATAAAGCTGCAGTTTCTGCCCCCATGGAGTTGGTATTCTAGTGGAGGAGACAATTAGACAGCAATGGCAACAACAGTGTAATCAAGTCTAGAATCAGGAAAATATAGCAGATTATAGGAACACAAACTGTAGAATGAAGTGGGGTATGGTAAAGGTGATCCTGGCAGAAAATGATATCTAAACTGAAATATGAAGGGTCAATAGGAGTCAGTCAGGAAAATAAGACCTAGGAGGAAAGAAGGAGTTTGAGTTAGGCTGTGAGCATTGCAAGGAGAAGGAATACATGCTGAGTCCCAGGGATAAAAGAAAGTATAGCATGAGTGATGTTCAGTCTATCAGAGCAAACGGTTTTAGAGGGTAGTAATGAAAAAGAGAAGCAAGCAGGATCCAGATTATGCTGGGTCTTATAAGGAGTTTATTCTGTGGAAAATGGAAAGCCATTGAAGGATTTAAGTTATAAGAGAGAGACAATCAGATTTGTATAATATGAGTGATTATTTAGATGTCAGTATGGAGTTTGGAGAAGAGAAAGACTAGGATCATAAATAGCAATTAAAAAGCTGTTATAGACACTTCGGGAGGCCAAGGCGGGCGGATCACGAGGTCAGGAGATCGAGACCATGGTGAAACCCCGTCTCTACTAAAAATACAAAAAATCAGCCGGGCGTGGTGGCAGGCGCCTATAGTCCCAGCTCCTCGGAGAGGCTGAGGCAGGAGAATGGCGTGAACCCGGGAGGCGGAGCTTGCAGTGAGCCGAGATTGCGCCACTGCACTCCAGCCTGGGCGACAGAGCGAGACTCCGTCTCAAAAAAAAAAAAAAAAAAAAAAAAAGCTGTTGTAGAGATGAGGCTCCCAGCTATTGCCAAGTGAAGAGACTGGTAAATCCTCTCCCTAGAAAGCAACTATAAAGCTGGACAAAATTGGCAAAAATAATTATTTTAGCAATCTGGAAACGAACAAAGGCGTGGAGCAATCTGAGAAGCATTTATATCTGAAAATCTACTTAACTTTGGTTAGGAACACTGGAAGTCTCTGGTGTTCTGAACTTGGGCTACTCCCGTATCTTCCCACACTCAGCCAACAAGGAGATTTTCCAGGGCAGGGCAGGTCATAAAAGACAATAGTTTTTCTGACTGGTGAGGGGCTCACTCCATTTGGTGAAGTGGGAAAAGCCCACACTCATCAGTGATGTCAGTACAAATGAAAATCCCATACAGTGGTGGACTAGGGAAGGCTCACTGTTGTACTAGCCTGGAGTTGTAGTCATGGTTGGAGAAGGCATATTCTTTGCTTAATTGTGTTCATGTGCAGAAGATAATGGAGAAAACTCGAACTAACTACACATGCCTGGCCAACCCTGAAGCTGAACACATGTGTCTAGAAGACGCAAAAGGGTCCAACAGAGTAAAAGCCTAGGCATGCTTGAAAATGGCATAAACTTTAGATGATCCTTCCTTTGCTCACACACAAATTTATCAGCTTGAAGTGGATGAGGACAACCTCTATCCAACCAATGTCTAATCAAAGCAACATAGACACAGGGGCATCTCCAAGGAAGCAAGCTGAAAGAAACCTAAAATATGAAATGAAATGAAACAAAGAAAACATTAAGCAGAGATGTCAGCAGTCACAAACCACAAAGCAAACAGATTTCATAGATGTAGCCTAGGTAAGTTACTCAACAAAGAAACAAACAGAAACTCTCAGGAACAGGCTGCAGGGAGAATAAAAATCAGAATCCAGAGCTGCTTCAACATATTATATAAAATGTCCAGATTTCAACAAAAACAATGAGACACAAGAAGAAACAGGAAAATGTGACCAATAATCAGGAAATATAGCAGTCAAAGTGTTCCCGGGTATTGGATTTAGCAGAAAAGACTTCAAAGAAGCTAACATAAATGCTTACAGAAATAGAGAAAACCATGTTTAACATATGACAACAATGAACAAACAAATGGAGATTCTCAATCATAAGACAGGAATTTTTTTGTGTGGAAATTTTAGTGTTGGAAGCACAGTAACCAGGTTGAAAAATTCACTGCAAGTATTCAACATGAGATTTGATATGGCAAAAGAAAGAATCAATGAACTTTAAGATAAATCAATATAAATGATCAAATCTGAAGAAAAGAGAGAAAAGAATTACTGAAGAAAAATGAACAAAGCCTAATAAATATGGACAACACCTAGCATACCAACATATGTGTAATGAGAGTCCAAGAAGGAGGGGATAGAAACAAACACAAAAACATTTAAGAAAATAAAGGCTTAAAACTTCCCAGATTGGATGAAAAACATTAGTTTACACATCCAAGAAGCTCAATAAAGCTAAGCAAGATAAGATACCCATACCTAGCTATATCCTAGACAGACTATTAAAGGCCAAAGACAAAGATAAAATCATGAAAACAGTGAGAAAAAGGTGATTCATGTACAAGAAAACCACAATAATAGCAACTGACTTCTTTTCTGAAACAATGGGGGCCAGAGTGCAGTGCAATAACAAAATGCAGAAAGGGAAAAGAAACCCTCTCAACCAATAATTCTATATTCAGCAAATCTATGCTTTAGAAATGAGTGTGAAATTGAGACATTCTAAGACAAAGATTGAGAGAATTGACTGCCAACAACCAATGTCTTATAAGGAAATACAAAAAACATCAAAGGAAATTATTTAGACTGAAAGAAAGTGATTCCAGATGGTGACTCAAATCCACAGAAAAAAATGAAGAACACCAGAAGTGGCAAAATGTGGGTTAATATAAGAGATTCCATAAATATGTATGTTCTCATATCATCTTTTAATTTGCTTAGAATACACAGGATAGCATAAAGCAATAATTTTAACATTGCATTTTGAATGTATTACATATATGTAAGATATGACAATGATATCACAAAGGAGTGAGTAGGGAATAGGGTGATATGGAAGCAAAGTTTCTATATTTTCTTGGAATTAAATTAGTATTAATCTATAGTACATGTGGTAAGGTAAGATGCATATTTTAATCACAAGACTAACCACTAAGAAAATAAATTAAAAATATAAATTTTAAAAAGCAAGGAAATTAAAATGGTAAATTAAAAAATTATTTAACACAAAAGTCAAGGAGGGATGGAAGAACAAAAAAATGAGTAATATATGAAAAACAAATAGCAAATGTAAATCCAAATATATTAATAAATACATCAAATGGAAATAATCTAAACACCCCATCAAAAAGGCAGTGACAGATTTGATAAAAAGCAAGATCCAAATACATGTTGATTACAAATAATAACAACATATATAATGTGTAAGATACTGTATGTGAGAGGAATTGGGAATACAGGAAAAGGACATAATCGATGGCAGTATTCCTCGAATCTTTTTATTCATTCAATGTGTTTTAAGGTTCCTACCAATAGAAGCAGGATTAGCATTTTGACCTTTCCATCATCCTAATCTAGCCCTATAACTTTATGACTTTAAAAACACAAAAGATATTGTGGCTGTGAAAGATACCATAATTAATATGATCTGATAATCTTTAAATCAACCAGCCTTCTAGTGTCCTTAAATATCAAAATAGTAATTTGATTCCCTCATCATATGCAACTGAGTTACGTGCTTTGGCAACTCACATCCTCTGAGAAGCAGACCAAGACAGGATTAAACATGAAAGATACTCATTGAGGAAAATGCTTGTGAAGAATGAAGTGAGAAGGGAGCAGAAATAGGTAGAGAGATACTTCAAAGCGAAATCTAGGCCTAAGATCTATGCAATGAGAGCAAGAAGGAAGGATTAGGTAGGAAGACACTAAACTTCAGTGCAGTTCTGAGAGTCTTGGCTAGGCCAATGAGAAATCTCTGAGCAAAGGTTTCCTATTAGAAGAATTCATCATTGGGCAGACCCAGATCTAGTACCCACACTATACTTAGCCATTGGCTGGGAACAATCCAAGGGAAGTGTGGTCTCAGTGTAAGTAGACAAATCTGAAGGTGCAGAAGGTTAAACATATCTTCTAGTGGGTGTTCTGGCTTCATGTGATACATCTATTTCAGCATGCCCACTTCTACCAGCCTCTATATTTTGTTTTTCTCATCTCTGTTGCTTGCCAAAGTAACTCAGGCCTTTCCACTAAACTAGGGGTCAATCATCACATTCTCTAGTCTTCTAGGAGCCACTCTTAACAGTGAGTTTGCATGATCCCCTAGGGCCTTAACTAGTGCATTAAATTGTATATCCTGAGACAGAGCCCTAAAGTCAATAAACGCTTGCTTAAACATTCTTTTTGTACCAACTCTCTTGATCAAATATCTTCAAAATCCAACTCCAGGGGTAATCTTATTTTGAATGGCACATGCTAGCTGATTGTCACTAGTCTTTCAGGGTAGAATTTCTACTCTCTCTGTAATGTTAAATTTTAGGTGTAAACTTGACTGGATTAAAGGATACCTAGATAGCTCATAAAGCATTATTTCTCGGTGTGTCTGAGAGGGTGTTTCCAGAGAAGATTGGTATGAGAGTTGGCGGATTAAGCCGGGGAAAATCCACCCTCAATGTGGGTGAGAACCATGTGATCAGCTGGGGGTCCAGGCAGGGGAAAGGTGAAAGTGTTAGTTCTCTTGAAGGTGGGAAACCCTTCTTCTTCAGTCCTTTGACATCAGAACTCCAGGTTATCTGACCTTTGGACTCTAGGAACTGTACCAGTGTTCTCTTGGGTTTTCAGGTCTTCAGCTCCGAACAGAGTTACACCATTGGCTTCCCTGGTTCTAAGGCTTTTGGACTTAGACTAAGCCATGCTACTAGCATCCTTGGATCTCCAACTTGCAGATGGGCTATAGTGGGACTTCTCAGCTGCTATAATCATGTGGGCTCATTCGCCTAAGAAATCCCCACTCTCTCTCTGTCTCTCTCTCTATCTATCTATCCATCTGTCTATCTACCTATCTACCTACCTATCTATCCACCCATCTCTCTATCTTCTATTGGTTCTTTCTTTCTGGAAAACTCCAACTAATACATTCCCTTATCAGGTATAGCACATTCTTAGCCAGGTCATGTGGAGATTTAACCCTAGTTATCATTCTGGCAGTCAAGAGAAGAAGTGGGAGCAACTCCTGACGGGCATATCTGTTGCAAGAGATACGTCTCTGCCGCAACTTATGTCAGGAGGAGTGATAGTTGCCTATTAGTGAAGGGTGGGCAACCTGTGCAAGTCCAGAGGCCTTAGGGGACTCTCCAGGGCCAACTTCCACAAGGTCATCCACCCAAATATTACCATCCCATATTCCAGGGTTCCAGGTTTTCCCAACTAGGATACTACTTTAGCTGAGGATTTAAACATCTCTGGAGCTCTGTGACTCTATTATATCTTTAGTTTGTTGCCTTCTGGTTCTCATTTCATTGTAGAGTGTTGATACAGCTTATTAATATCAAGGGAACTCTACTGCATGGAGATGTAACTCTCCAATATCTTTCACATGCCAGAATCATTGCACTGTCAAGACCATTTCTATTGACTGGGCATTGTCCGAGGTCACTGATATGGTTTGGCTCTGTGTCCCCACCCAAATCACAAATTAGGTGAGGGACCTGGTGGGAGGTGATTGGATCATTGGGAGGTTTCCCCCAAGCTGTTCTCGTGATAGTGAGTTTTCATAAGATCTGATGGTTTAAAAGTGTGTGGCATTCTTCACTCACTCTCTTCTGCCACCATATAAGAACATGCCTTGCTTCCCCTTCACCTTCCTCCGTGATTGTAAGTCTCCTGAGGTCTCTCCAGACATGCAGAACTGTGAGTCAATTAAACCTCTTTTCTTCATAATTACCCAGTCTCAGGTAGTTCTTTATAGCAGTGTGAAAATGGACTAATTTAGTCACCATAGAGGAATTCTTCACTGGGCTCTCAGTTTGTGCTAGAGACTGTACCATGCCTTCCACATTCTAGAGGGCTTTCTGCCAGCTAGTCAGTGAGTGAGCCAGTCCCAAACTCCATCTTATTATCAGCTTTCTCAGATCCTACTCTTGGTACCACTTGTGTCAGTTCAGGTTCTCCAAGAAACAGACATTAAGATGTAGTCAACATGCAACAGATTTATTGGGGGAAGGATAAATTGGAAGGAAGCAGGAGCAGGTAAGAAGAGCTTCCAGATTGCACTGCAGCTCTGACACATGGGTAAAGATAGATGATAGGAAGTAAGGGGTAAGAAGAGCCTCAGACTTCAGTGCAGTTCAAAGAAAGTCATGGCCAGGCTGATGAGGAGACCCCAAGAGCAACCCCAAGAGGTTGCTGTTAGAAGAATCCAATGTCAGATAGGCATGGCCCAGTCTAAGTAACCACACTGTGCTCAATCATTGGCCGAGAGCAGCTCAGGGAAGCATGGCTTGGATGTGAGCACCATTGTGGCTCCCAGGTGAGTCAGGTGGAGGCTGTCAGTCAACTGTAACCCACAGCAGCTTCTGCTGAATGATGATATGAGTGTAATTTTATCACTGCCACATGTGTCTTCCCAAGTGTTTTTGAGGCTAGAGTGTTTGCCAGGCTAGAGTGTTTGCATTCAAATGTCTTCTTTTGTTTTGAGTTCCTACTTCTATTAAAATACTAGATCTCTTCTAGTGATCTTAACACCTCTACCGGCTGTCTCAGTACCCTCTGGGCTTCTAGCCTGACGTGGTCTGAATGTTAGTGTTCCCTGCCAAATTCATAAGTTGAAAACTAACCCCCAATATGATAGTATTAGGAGAAGGGGCATTTGGGAGGTGATTAGTTAACAAAGGCAGATCCCTTATGAGTGGGATTAGTGCCCTTATAAAAAAGGCCCCAGAGAGCCACCTTGCCACTTCCACCACGTGTGAACAGAGCAAGAAGGCACCATTCTGTGAAGATGAAAGTGGCCCCTCACTAGACATCCAATTTTCTGGCACCTTGGTCTTGGATTTCCTAGCCTCCATAACTGTGAGAAATCAGTTTCTTTTATTTATAAGCTACCTAGTTTATGATATTTTGTTGTAGCAGCCAGAATGGACTAAGACAATGTATTAGTCAGTTTTTATGATGCTAATAAAGACATACCCAAGACTGGGCAATTTACAAAAGAAAGAGATTTAATGAACTTACAGTTCCATGTGGCTGGGGAGGCCTCACAATCATGGTGGAAGGTGAAAGTCATGTCTTACATGGCAGCAGACAAGAGAAGAGAGCTTGTGCAGGGAAACTCCTGTTTTTAAAACCATCAGATCTTGTGAGACTTATTCACTATCACAAGAATAGAATGGGAAAGACCCACTCCCATGATTCGATTATCTCCTACCGGGTACCTCCTACAACATGTGGGAATTACGGGAGCTACAGGATGAGATTTGAGTAGGGACAAAGAGCCAAACCATATCAGACAATGCCCCAAACTTCAAGAAAGATCTCCACTTATTCCCTAAAGCAGCACCATCACTGTGCTATGATAATTATCAGACATATTAAAGATTTGGTGATAATGAAAAAAATTCCTAGGGAGACAAATGAAGCCCTTGGATTTTCATTTTAGATATCATCATGTTTCGGGTCCCCTGGCCTTTCTCTGCCACACAAAATCTTCAACTAGGTTTTCTGTCACCCTCTCCCCAAGAGCTTTCTCTAATCCATTTCTGACCTCAGTCTCAATTCTCAAAATTCTTCTGGGTTGTTAGGAAGGAAAATAAATCAATATTCCACTCTTTTGCATTCCTATATTATCTTGTGGACAAGTTTTCTAAGATGAGGATCTGAAGTGTAATTTGATGTAACGAAAAAAAGGATAATCAAGGTATTTATATTAAACATGGGAGTCAACCTGGACTTCTGGTGCCTTGTCATATCTTGATTTTAGCTATTTATTGTATTTTTATTTGTTAATAAATTATTGAAAACTCAGTCTCAGATTAAACAGAAGGTTACGATGGACCTAATTCAAAGGCATAAGAAAGCAAATAGCCATAAATCATTGGCTTTTCCATGCAATTCCTCATCTCGTTTATTTTCCAATCTATTGGTATTTTCTTTGAAGATAGATAACATTTAATAATGGCAAAGGTACATTAAAAAGACTCCATATCAATTTATGAACAGATGTAGGCATGCAGCCAACATGTATAAATGGAAAATATTTTTGGAGAGCTAATTCTTTGATGTGTAGGTTCTTTTATTGGGATTTGTCTTTATCTCCCCCATAATAAAAAAAAAAAGTAAGAGCCTAGTTCAAAGCACAATCAGTCTTTCATGGCAAGGACAATGGATGGAAGCAATTTGAAGCAAATGCCCTTTGATTAAAGAGATCACTATTTGACTTATCAGTAAATAATCAACCTCAAAATAAAAGTATAGATCTTTTCTAGTTCATATGGGTATGGTTTATTTTAGCAGAATTAAATGGTATATGCACTTTGAACTCTCTGTAGCTTGAATAATTTTAAAAGACTCTTTGGAAATAATTTTAAAATAACCTGACTTTATTCATGTACCAAAGCATGGAGAATTGAAAGCAAATCAAGATTCCCCAGAATAGATATTGGCCTTTTAACATCACCTTATATCTGTAAATTTGATTCTGAAATTGCCCTTGCATGTGTTTCTTTTGAAGTCACTTTTGATAGGACAAGGCATGTGCTGCAATATACAGATAAGCAGGAAATGAGCCCTGGAAGAAAAATCGATTCATTCCAAAACTCAAAGAGTAATGGCCTCAGCAGTGCGTATTTGTCCTTTTTCTAATTAAAATTTCCTCTCTTCCAAATGATGTCACACAATTGCCACACTTTTGAACCAGCCTATCCTGTACTTGTACTAGTTAGCACAAAGAATTCGCTCTTACCTACAACTTCCTAAGAAAAAACTCATTTTCACAAGTGTTCTCTGCTGGGATGCCCCAGCAATTGCAGCTGTAATCACGCAGCAGGAAGATGGGATGCTCTTTGATTGACAGTGCCAGCTGGCCCTTGACTCAATCATCGACGCCCCTTTAAAAGTCAGAGTTTTGTTTTCTTCCCCTTGGTTGAAACAACATCTTGTCCTCAGTATGTCAAAGATATTTTCTCAATCAAACAAACACACAATAAAAAAAAATTGCTCTGCACCCCAGATTAATTCTCTTTTTTTTTTTTTTTTTTTTTTTTTTTTTTTTTTTTTTTTGAGACAGAGATTCGCTCTCGTTGCCCAGGCTGGAGTGCAATGGCACGATTTCGGCTCACTGCAACCTCCGTCTCCCGGGTTCTCTTGCCTCAGCCTCCCAAGTAGCTGGGATTACAGGTGCACACTACCATGCCCAGCTAATGTTTTTGTATTTTTAGTAGAGATGGGGTTTTGCCATGTTGGTCAGACTGGTCTCAAACTCCTGACCTCAGGTGATCTGCCTGCCTCAGCCAAAGTGCTGGGATTACAGGCATGAGCCACCACGCCCAGCCCCCAGATTAATTCTTATCATGTAGTTCTCCCAGTAGGCATTAGCTGAGAAGAAGACTCTTGCAGTAGTATATCTGCTTACAACTCACTTATCCTTTGCTTATGGCAAAGGAGAGAGATTTCTTACATTTAAAATTAATAAGTTAATACAAAACTATTAATAAGCTAACAGTATTAGTTTTCTAATATATTTAAATTTTTAAATTAAATTCAGAAGTGCAGAGTATAAAAAGTGAAAGTCCCTTCGTTTCTTTTTCCATAGTCAAAAAACTTTTCCTAGTAGTAACCATACGACAGTTGACTGCATATTCTTCCTCACTTTTTAATATCTTTATATATCTATGGACATGTATATATAATGGGTTAAATAGCATCCCCACAAAATTCATGTCTACCCCAAACCTCTGAATGTAACCTTATTTGGAATGAGGGTCTTTGCAGATATAATTAAGGTGAGGATCTTGAGATGAGATTATCCTGTATTAAGGCGGACCCTAAATCCAATGTCAGGTGCCCTTGTAAAAGAGGAAAAAGAAGTCATGGAACAGGCCATGGAAAGATGGGGCAGAGATTGAAGTGATGCATCTGTAAGTCAAGGAGCACTAAGCATTGCCTGTAGCCACCAGAACCTAGAAGAGGGGCATAGGACTGATTCCCTGGCAGAGCCTTCAGTGGGAACCACCTCTGCCAACACCTTGCTTTTAACTTCTTGACTCTAGAACTGTAAGAGAATAAATTTCTGCTGTTTTAAGCCCTTGAGTTTGTGGTAACTTATTATGGCAGCACTAGGAAACTAATACAGTTCATAATGGTTTATTTGTTGTTGTGGGTTTTCCACAAAAATGACTGCACGCACACACACAGTATTAGTGTTAGTATTAGTATTTTGGAAAGCTCCTGTATGAATCAATGGTTTTCAGTGGAGGCTGTACTACTCCTTAGCTTGGGTTTGAAATGATTGAAAGATGCTACCAGATTTTTAGTGGGTAATATTTATACCAGTTCCACACAATGAGAAGTTGTCCAGCCTTCTGCATGACTTTTGAATCTCTCACCAGACAATTATTTAGGTGAAAAACTACATTTATAATTATCTGAGGCAAAGTAAATACAAAGCTGCTATAAAAGTAAATACAAAGTGTTTTTGCATAATTTAAATATACACATCTTCCTCCATTTTTGAGAAATGCAATTACTGTAATGTGAGGAAAATTTGCATTTTCTTTTGTTTGGAATTATTCCAATGCAACTGTGCTGGTCTCCGTTTGTAGACGTTGACCCAAAACATCAGAAAGTATTGTTTTACCTACTAATTTCATTGTGCCTGAGTATTTACATAATGAAACAGATATTGTATTAGTCAACATTCTTCAGAGATATAGAACCAATTATATATATGTGTGTGTGTGTATGTATGTATGTATATGTATGTATGTTACTTATACATACAGGTACATATACATGTATATATATTAAGTTGATCCTTGAACAACATGAGTGTGAAGTATATAGGTCCATTTATACATGGATTTTCTTCTGCCTCTGCCACCCCTGAGACATCAAGACCAACCCTTTTTCTTCCTCTTCATCCTATTCCATGTGAAAAAAATGAAGGATGAAGACCTTTATGATGATCTCCTCCCAATTAATGAATAGAAAACATATTTTTTCTTCCTTATGATTTTCTAAATAACATTTTCTCTTCTCTAGCTTACTTTATTGCAAGAATACAGTATAACATACAAAAGATGTGTTAATCAACTGTTTATGTTATTAGTAAGATTTTCAGTCAACAGTAGGCTATTAGTAAGTAAGTTTTGGAGAATCAAAAGTTATACACATATTTTTGACAGTCAGAGGGTCAGTGTCCCTAACCCCTACATTGGTCAAGGTCAACTGTATATATGCACACACATATATACATATATATAAAGATATTTATTATGAAAAATTGTATCACATGATTATGGAGGCTGACAAGTCCCAAGATCTTCAGGGTGAATTGGCAAGCTGGAGACCCCGGAGAGCCAACAGTGTAGTTCTAGTTTGAAGGTTCAAAAGGCAGAGCTGATGGTTTAGTTCCCACTCTGGAGACTGGCAGTCTCAAGAACCAGGAAGAACCCATCTTTCACATCAAGTCCAAAGGCAGGAAAAAAACCCCATGTCCTAGTTTGAAGAAAGTCAGGCAGAGTGGATTCCTTCCTACTTGGAGGAGCATCATTCTTTTTATTCTATCCAGGCCTTCAACTGATTGGATGAATCTCCCCCACATTATGGACCAGGAACCTGATTTACTCAGTCTACCAATTCAAATGTTAATCTCATCCAGAAACACCCCCAGAGATACACCCAGAATAATGTTTGACCAAATATCTCAGCATGCTGTGGCCCAAATTGATACATAAAATGAACCATCATAGATATTAATATACAAATTACTTTTATTTTCTATTTCTATGTTCTATTTTTTCTTTTCTTTCTATTTTTTATTTTCTATTTCTATTTAGTTAAAACATTACATTTGTTTTTTAAAATTGTAAAAGAAGGTTATATTATCTATGATTTTTACAATAGTAAATGAAGCATTACACGATATTTGGTATAAAGAGGAGTCACTGGCTATTACAGGGCTAAGAACCACTAATCTAGATGTTTTGCATTCCATTTTAATGGCTTACCAGTCCTTAATAGATAGACATACAATGATATTGATAATTAATTAACACTTTGGTTGCTTCTCTCTTTTGTTTTTACTATTACAAAGAATATGGAGAACATCTTTGTACATTTTACAATATTCCTGTGTAATATATTTCTCAAAAGAGTATGTACATTACAAATTTTGATAGATGCTATCACAGTGTGTTTCAAGACTAGAATGCTTTCCTCAATGAAAATTGTATACCAAAGACTACAAAATAGATACAAATGAAGTAGCTTTTGAACGAATGAAAATGTAGAAGCCCTACCCATTCATTTTTTGACTGAGCCAACTCTTGGGCATCTCCCCAGCATCTCTCAGACTTCAAGAAGCATAGTTTGAAAACTGCTGGCTTGAAATACAATTTACCCTTCTTTGTAGCTTTGGCTTTGTGAGGCTCACCCTATGAGACTTCTCAATATCTTCTACTCAATTTACCGAACATCCAGGTAGTTTTCGTCAGGTTAAGGGTCCAGCCCATTTATCAGTTGTGTATATTAACCAGCTATTAAAATCTCCATGCCATCTTTATTATTATTTTTAATTTGCTTTTAAAAACTTTTTTAAATACATGTACTGAAAAGGACATAAAATATAAAAATATAGCTTAATGCGAGCACATAATGCACATACCTATATAACCACTACTCAGATAAAGAAATAGAACCCTATCAGCAGCCCAGAAGTACCCCCAACACAACTACCTCATTCCCCAGCAAGGATAACCGCCAGAAGTTGATACTAATCATTCCTGTGTTTTTCTTTATACGTTTACTCTTCTATATACATACATATAAGTAAATACACTCTAGTTTCTTTTTATCTGTTTGGGACTTCATATCAAAAGAATAATAAGATGACTGGACATGGTGGCTCACACCTGTAATCCCAGCACTTTGAGGCTCAGGTGGGCAGATCACTTGAGGTCAAGAGTTTGAGACCAGCCTGACCAATATGGCGAAACCCCGTCTCTACTAAAAATAAAAATAAAAAAAATTAGCTGGGTGTGTTGTAGTGCATGCCTTTAATCCTAGCTACTTGGGAGGCTGAGGCAGGAGAATCACTTGAAGCCAGGAGGCAGAGATTGTGGTGAGCTGAGATCATGCCACTGCACTCCAGCCTGGGCAACAGAGCGAGACTCTGTCAAAAAAAAAAAAAGTATATGTTTTATGTTTTCTATTCTTTGATTCAATATCATTTTCTGAAGTATGTACATACTGTTGCATATGGCTATAGTTTTTTCCTTTAAGTTTTATTGCTAAGTTGCATCAACTCTGAATATAGCATAGTTTGTTTATATACTCTATTGTTTATGGACAATTTGGTTGTTTTCAGTCTGAGGTTATCATGAATAATGCTGCTGTGAACTCTCTTATACATATCTCCTGGTTCACAATCTTGCATTGCTAATGCACATATAATCGAACAAAGAATTGCTGGAACATAGGATATGTACCTGAGCTTTCCATTTTGGGTTGTTTTACTAAAAACAAACAAACTACACTACTTAGTTTTAAAAAAGCATTCGTTCTACATATGAAAAAATGCTCAACATCACTAATGATCAGGGAAATGCAAATCAAAACCACAACGTAATATCACCTTACTCCTGCAAGAATGACCATAATCAAAAAATCAAAAAATAATAGATATCAGTGGGGATGTGGTAAAAAGGGAAAACTTTGACACTGCTGGTTGGAATGTAAACTAACATAAGCACTATGAAATACAGCGTGGAGAGTCCTTAAAGAACTAAAAGTAGATCTACCATTTGATCCAGCAATCCCACTACTGGGTATCTACCTAGAGGAAAAGAAGTCATTATAGGACAAAGATACTTGCACATGTATGTTTATAGCAGCACAATCTGCAATTGCAAAAATATAGACGCAGCCCAAATGCCTATCAATCAATGAGTGGATAAAGAAATTGTGGTATATATACACCAAAGAATACTACTCAGCCATAAGAAGGAATGAAATAACGGCATTCACAGCAGCCTGGATGGAATTGGAGACCATTATTCCAGTGAAGTAACTCAGGAATGGAAAACCAAACATCATATATCCTCACTCATAAGTGGGAGCTTAGCTATGAGTATACAAAGGCATAAGAATGATACAATGGACTTTGGGGTCTCAGGGGAAAGGCTGGGAGGGGGTGAGGGATAAAAGTCTACACACTGGGGCCAGGCGTGGTGGCTCATGCCTGTAATCCCAACATGCTGGGAGGCCGAGGCAGCAGATCACGAGGTCAGGAGTTCAAGACCAGACTGGCCAACATAGTGAAACCACATCTCTACTAAAAATACAAAAAAATTAGCCAGGCCTGGTGGCGGGCATCTGTAATCCCAGCTACTTGGGAGGCTGAGGCAGGAGAATCACTTGAACCCTGGAGGCAGAGGTTGCAGTGAGCAGAGATCATGCCACTGCACTCCAGTCTGGGTGACAGTGCGAGACTCCATCTCAAAAAAAAGTCTACACATTGGGTACAGTGTATACTGCTTGGATAATGGACGCACCAAAATCTCAGAAATCACCACTAAAGAACTTACTCAGGTAACCAAACACTGCCTGTTCCCCAAAAACTTACTGAAATAATAAATAAATAAATATTTTTAAAGTATTTTTTCTATAGATTACCTGTTAGCTATGTATATTTTCAATCAACATTTTCTCATATATCTCCCATAATATTTTATGAAATATAGAATTATATAGTTTCTTTGGGGAATGATGAAAGTATTCTAAAAGTAAATAGTGGTGATGGCTGTACAACTCTAGTATATTAAGAATCTTGAATTGTACACTTTAAAAGGATGAATATATACAGTATGTGAATTATACATCTAAATTAAGCTGTTATACATAAGCAAACAAACAATAGTGACAATAAGAATTCAGGATTGTGGATGGCAGAAGCAGTGTATAGGGGACTTTTTCTACCTTCTACCATCCTACCAGGCATTATGTGTGTGTTGGAGTTGGGGTGGGGAGCAAGGAGCAGAAGAATCAAGGGGGCAGGGGGAAGGTAAAACAGGAGATGGAACAAGAAGAAACTGATAGATTTTGATGGTGCCTTAGGAACACATTATGGTAGCTTGTATTATTTAATGATGAGAAATAAGAATAAGTAAATGGAATAGGATTGATAGTGTACTCAAAGTGATGATGATGATTTCAGATGCATGATTTTCTGGTCTGCACATATCAGCTCTCCACATCTAAGAAGCATTAATAATTTCATAGAATACATGAGGAAATGGAGCTGTAGGGAGGGAACCCACAGTCACAGGGTTATTAATATAGATAATGATATTAATAACAATCACAGCTAACACTTACTATTACTTTACATTTATTTATTACTGATTTTAGAGTTTCAAATCCCAACTGTGCTACTTACCATGTGACCTTGAGCAAGTTACTGGGCTTCTTTTGGAATTACCACTGTCTCCCTGACCTTACTCTAAAGAGAATGTGCATGAGTATATATGCCAGTTAGATGGGGTGCACACTTACCCTGCACCCCACTCCCCAAAACATAATCATCTTAATGAGGTGAGGCTGTAGGCAGGAGATGGGGACATCCTCTGAGTTGAGAGAAAGCAGAAAGCTGCCTTTCTACTTGAAACCAGAGAAAATGGAAAAAATAGAAAAAATAATGTCTCAACAAATCATCCTGTCACATAAGCATCCCACTAGCTGCAGAATTCTAAGCAGCATGACTATAAACACTCTTGCTTAAATTGCATAGTAATTTGTGTCTCTTATGATATGGCATGAGAAAAATTTTTTTAAATCCAGAAATGGTTCTTTGAAATACACCTTTTTACCTCTTATTCTGGGGATAACATGAAGGTATAAGATCATTTTGTTAACAAATATGGGTAAGTAACACAACCATAGGTCAGTTTTGTTCATTTAGAAGGTCTGAGAACATGTAAAAGTGCTCAGAAAATTCCAAAAGTCTGTTTCTATCAAATGAATCAGGATGGCTTCTTCAGCCGTTGAATATCACTCTATATAGTGTGTTTCTTCTATAAATGAAGGCCTTGTTTTAGACCTGGACTGGTTGCTTCTGATTTTATTGGAACTATAGTGAGAAACTGGTTTGCTGTGAATTCCTGCCTTGTGGCTGAAGGTGTGCAAAGTCAATACAGGGCCTGAGCTCTGCTCAAGCTTGAGGCACTTAAGTCTCAGGTCGAATTAAATGTCCTCCAGGAGGCTGCTTTGAAATTCTAGTTTTTAAAGCATGCTTTTCAGAGGAGCAAAGCACAAATGCTATGTGTATATTAACTGCACTTTATGCACCCTGTATATAAAGGTTGTATTGAACATTTATGAGGGTTCTTCTCTGAAAAATTACAGATAATATTAGAAAGTATGTTTTCTGCATTTTTACCAAAACCTCAGACTCCAACATACTGAGGGCTTGATGGAATCAAGAAATAAAAAGAGGGGACTGGTTATGACAACATATCGTTTTCCTGGAGCAAATGAACCTGTTTCATTCATGCAGGCCTTGAGGTATAGGAACAAAAGAACTCTAGCAGATCCAGAACCCATGTTCCTGCTCCTGTACTCCATGGTTAGCAAGAGGAAGGAGCTGAGCAGGCAGGAATTCTGTCAAACAGGGTCAAGAGGAATGCTGGAAGGCCTTTTGTTCCCACATCATACATCTACTACATTTTTCTTGCCTTTCAATTTTTAAAACTATTGTGGATTGTTCAAACAGAAAAGCTCTAATTATAAATGGCCTCCAAATGTTTACATTAAATGAGTTGACTTATTTCCAAGGTAATCTAGCAACAAATGTTCACTGCTTCTATTATTTGAAAAGTATTTAAATGTGCTTGATTTTTCTCCCATCTGTCTACTCATTAACAGTCAGGGAATAACAAAGAAACCAGTCTATTTTTTAAAAAGTGGGGAGGCGGAGACAGGAATCAATGTGGGGAATTAGTTACACAGGGGATGGAAGAGTTGGAAGCAGAACAGGAGATAAGGAGGCAACCCAGAGATTAACAACAGCAGAGAAAGAAAAAAGAAGGTAGTGGTGTTGCCAGAACCCAGAGCCAGGGTCGCCCGACAGTAGCTGGCAGGGCAGCATGCCCATCCACCAGAAGCTGAGCCTCAGGGGAGATGTAGCCACTGCTGGAGAAGTCGCACAAAGCAGAAAGCTATCCTGTGTGCTCCCTTCCTCCTGCAGCCCCACATGCCACCTCTCATAAGTACTTCTCGTTGCTCAAAAGCAGAAGCCAGGTGATATGAGAGTCTGGGACTTACAGCCTTCGGGGTCAGGCCCGTTGCCATAGAGAGCAGAGCAGGGGATAGGAAATAAAGATTTCCTGACATCACATGTTTCTTGGCCATTCTCTGACTTCTCAATGCTGAAGAAAAAAATTTTGGATAAGAAATCTTCAGCCTACTGGATATTGGGGAAGACTGAGTCCTAAAGACTACAGCGGCCAAAGAAGCTGCCCCTTATCTCCATCTGCAAGCTCAATACCACTCACCTATGGTATCAATCTCTATCAATCTCTATAGTTAATAGAGCAAAAGCTCTGTCCAGTGGGATCCATTGCAGACCCACCCATGGAGCCAGCTGCCTTTTTCTTGGTTTTCTTAACATTGTCTCATACTCACACAGGAACTATTGTGCAGCACTTTTGTGAACTGTCACAGGGAAAAATGGCTTTGGGACATGTCTATGGCTATCAGGGTACGCATGCCATATGTCTTCCAGAGCTTTGAGGTATAGGAAGAGAAAAAGAGAGAAAATGGAAATGTGAATGAGTGGTGAATTATTTCTCATGTGCTTTTTGGGAGGTAACTAGAATAAAAGCACCTTTCCTTTCCTTCTTCTTTTCTTCTCCTTTTTAAGGAGAAAAGATATACCTTGGAGAAATATTTTTGCTATCCAAGGGTGGGGAATAAGGGCAGTTCAGCAGAAAACAGCTGGAATGTATCTGCGATGGGAGTGGACATAAATGCTCTCTCTGGGCCATCAGTGAATTGTTGCTGTGAGAAAGCCAAAATAGCAACCTCTTTATCGCCACAACAATTCTCCCTCAGGCCAGTTTCCAGTTCTGCATGCACATCCAGGACACTTCCCAGCTGTTTGGCGGTGCTGAGTTCTACTCGATTGACCCAAGCCTCAGACCACAATGGAAACTGCCATGTCTAAGTGACCCTCCACATCACATGCAAGAGAGGGTGATGGTATTCCGGGCACGTCCAGCAGAGATAAGACACTACACTGGTCAACGTGAATATAGATAGGAAATGATTGTCTTTACTATTTGTGGCATAACTTGCATCTATTCAGCCCTTGTTATGTGCCAGGCTCTCTGTTATCTTCTGGAAACTTCTCAACCATCTTTATTACCACAGATGAAGATCCCGAGGCTTTGAGGTTGGGTTATTTGTCCAGTCACACAGCTATTCAGTGGCAGATTTAAGACTCAAATCTAGGTCTGCCTCTCCCTCAGACCCAAAGCTCTTCATCACTGTGCTATTCTGTACACCAGCTCTTAAGGAAACTCAATGGAAAATATGTACATTCAGTGGTAACCAGCATTGAAAACAGCCACTGACCTCACGGGTAATTTCTGGAAGACATCGTAAAACAGGGAATGATTACTTGCTTGGTCAATTTGTGTAATATTTGAATGCAAACAATAAGTAGACTCTTGCTATCAATTTAGGCTATTGAATCATGTGATATCTGCTAATATTCTTGAAGCTTCTATGTTCTAAATCTCTTCAGCTACCAAAACCCTAGAGAATGATGCTCCATTTCTGCAACTTTTTTTCCCAGACCTTCCCAGCTGAAATCACCAAATCTTGGAATCTGTAGGCTCAGATCCTGGTCAGGTCTAGAGCAAATCCCAACTCCATCTTCAGGGAAGGTCCTTTACTCCTTTGTGCCCAGAATCCATTGTGCCTATGATGAGTGCTTGTCGCCTAGGTGCCCACCAGTTCTACACTTCTCCAGCTCATGCACCGTCCCTTTGCTCTCTTTCTGCTGCGTTACTGGAGTCCAGATGACTCATCTGCACAGTGAAGACCCTTCTCCCTGGAAGTTGACCCTGTCTCTTGAATTCTTACAATATTTATAGATGTAAACAATTAACACACAATGACCCATACATTGCACATATACTACCACTTCCCTTTCCTGCACCCACAGAGCTAGAATGGTTTAATTTTTTGTCTAAACCAGGACAGAATAAAAAAGAGAGCTAAATTGCATGATGACAACAGGTGTAAACCAGGGCAGTCCCAGAGCAGACATTGCTAATTGATCCTGTGCTTTTCAATAGTGCTACAGGCAGCCCCTCACAGATGAACATTATGTGGAATCACATGATTACCATAGGGCACTTACTGTTTATATAGACAGAAATTCTTCCTTTTTCTTCCATTATGAATTTAAGTATTTACTCTATGAGCTTCCAGATAAGAAGTAATCTATTTTTAATGAAAAGGAAGATACAGTTTCTGCTCACAAACAGATTAGAATCTAGTTGTGAAGAAAAGACAACTCAATTGCATTTCATGACTGCAAATATTTTTATCCATAAATGGGTTTCCTTGGGTGGATGAGAAGACCACCTAACCATTTGCAAGGCAGGTTAAACCCAAATTTAAACATTCCATTGAGTTTAATTTGGACTTGATATAAAATATAGTCCAGGTTCTAGAGTAAGAAAGTCCTGGGTTCAAGTCCTATAAGTGCATTCACTAGCTCTGTGAAAATAATGCAAAACAGAAAACAAGCGCCAAAGGGAGATAATTATGCTTTGAAAGTAGAGAAAAGAAAGAGAATAATTTGTTTAGAGATGTCTATCTTATTGTGCTCCTTTATTCTCTTTTTTAAAATAATATTTATTGGGTTAAAAATCACAATAAGTACAAAGAAAACAAAAAAGATCCACAATCCCAGCACCCAGATCACCACTGCTGACATTTAAAAACAAAAACAACAGAAATAAAGGTTCATGATTAGAAAGTTCAAACAGTACGGAGAGGTATAAAATCAGGAAAAAAAGGCTCCTTCATCTCCCCCAGTATCACTCCCTGAAGTAACCACTGTTAGCATTTTCTTGTGCATTGTTTCAGGAAAAATATATGCATTTCTCTGCCTGTATATATTCTGCTCTTGCTTTTTTTTTTTTTTCACTTAATGATATACCATGGCAGTCTTTCCATCACAGAGCATACAGATCTCCCTTATTAGTTTACTAAAAGCAAATAGTCTATCACATATATTATAATTTAATCAGTCCCTTTACATTTTTTGTTTGGTTTTGCTACCCTAAGCAATGCTGCAGTGCACATTTGAGCCACTTTAAATGAATCTAGCTTAACCTCACAGACTGATTAGGAGTCAAAATAAAAATATGCTACAGATATTTGTACTTTGTCTCCAGAATTCATTCATCATCTCCTACTGTCCATTCCCTCCAGCTTCTCCTCACTCCTACTTTTCTGTATCCTGAATCCCCTGGTTTTTGGCCATCTTACCTTCTCAGCGTTGCCTGAGTCCCCTTGATGAATGAGCTAGCTTCCTTTGGACTTGCTGTCCTGGCAGTGACGGCCACATCTTCCCTAGGGCCCACCTGTCAACATCTGCCCTTTGGCTCTACAACCCTGAAATGTGATTGAGAAGCACCATCCTTTGGTACTTGAACTTCATGAAATGCTTCCAATGAGGAGAATGGAAATTTTACAGAAATACTTCCCAGAATGAGATTTTAGGTGGCCCTTAAAGGACAGGGTAGATTTTATAAGGCAGGTCAATGTCCTCAGGGGAGGACTAAATGACCTCTTCAGATACTTTGCAAGGCCTGACTGTATATAAGGCAAGTATTCTGTAAAAAGTCAGCTAGTCTAGCAATATTCCTCTAAGCACTACATTAGTCCCTGGAAGCCAGTTCAACGTGAATTAAGTTGCAATGAATATTCTCAAACCAGACAGATTGTCTGCAAGATTGCTGAGGTCCTACAGAGTCCCATAATGACCTAGAACCAGAGGCCCAGAGGTGTTGGTGAAGAGCTTGTGTAGAGCTTTTCTCTTGGGAAGATTCAGATGTAGGGTTAAAGGCTTTATGAAGAATTATGATTTCTAGTGATGAATGAAGAAAGCTAGGGCAAAGCCATCCTGCCAAAAATGAAAGAGCATCTTAAGACTTGACAACAGTGGCAATTCTGTCTGCCAGTGCTGTAGAATAATTTATGAACCACACAGTGATTCAGAGTGGCTTAACAATTGCTGGATGATGAATGCATCCCTGGAAACCTTCCTATTTCTGCAACAATATAATGATATAAAATTAGCTAATTTTAGTTTATTCCTATATCTGGGAGGTTGAGGAGATGGATCAGTCAAATATTTATGGGCACAACCCCTACTTGTTGAATACTCCAGTGCTCTATAAACATTTATTAGTAAGAACCTCCTATACTGAGGAAAATGTAGAAGCTTTGTGGCCAGGGATGGACTGCTTTGGTGTTTATATTTACCTAGCATGTTCGGCAGAATAATGCCTCCCCCAAAGACATCCCAGGTCTTAATCCCGGGACTTCTGAATATATTACTTTACTTAACAAAAAAGACTTTGCAGATGTGATTAAGTTAAAGACCTGACCATGGGAGATTATCCTGGATTATCAGGGTGTGCCTGATGAAATCACAAGTGTCTTTATAAGTGAAAGGGTGAGGTAAACCAGTCAGACTCAGAGAAGGAGATGTGATAATGACAGAAGCAGAGGTTGAAGTGATGTGAGGAAGAGGCCATGAGCCAAGGAGTGCAGACAGTTTCTAGAAGTTGGAAAAAAGCAGGGAAATGGATTTTCCCCCTGGAGCTTTGAGAAGGAATGCAATCATGCCAACATCGTGATTTTAGCCCATGAGAAAGTCACTTTGGACTTCTGACCTCCATAACCTTAAGAAAATAAATGCGTGCTGTTTTAAGACAAAAATCTCTGGTAGTTTATTATAGTAGCAATATAAAACAAAGACACCTAAAACCATCCAGTGTTGTTTTCTTCATTGCTTTGTCTCATAAGTGTAGAGAATGCCGGAGCTAAGTCGAATACTGAAGGAAAATTCAACAAAGACTAATGAACAAACACAAGAAAGACATCACATAGATCCAAATGAAAGCAAGAGAAATAAGGATAATACTATAAGCTTGATGCCACATTAGCCTTGAGCCCTCTTTAGTTAACCGGCAATTCAATTTATTTAAACATTTTAGTGTCTCTGGCAGAGTCATGTTAAATTCACCATAGCCCCCTTGCAAGGCTCTCTTCAGAGAAATCTCTTCCATTTATTTCATGGGAACCTGAATATTTTAAGTGCAATAAATTTAAATTTTTATTATTTTAAAAACATATTTAGATGTTATGATAGATTCTTTTGGGAATTATCTTCTAATTTCCTTAATAATTCCCACCTCTTTAATAATTGCTACTTGATCCACAGGACCTAAATTGAATCCTTCCTTCTAGCCAATGTGAATTGGAACAAGGAAGGGCCAAGAGGAACTCCTGACCCAAGCTGGACTAATTATTTCTCTCAGGAATCTAGAATTTGAACTGCAAGATCCAGGGTCTGGGAACTGGAAGCAGAGTTACTTTAATATCAGAAATCTAGAAAGTTCATAAATTCCACAGCTGAATTTTACATCCTCCTAGGCCTAATTGTTGAACTCCTTCTTAGATTCCATAAGATACTTCATGTGGCAGAATAATGTGTGTAAACAGCAGCAATTCTCACCCCTCTCTGTATCTACACTCTTCCCAGTATGATCTGTAGTTCCTCCCATCAAGTGGTGGAATATATTTACCCACCCCTTGAATCTGAGATGGTCTCCTGACTTACATTTAACAGTAAATATGGCGGAAATGACATACAGGCTCTAAGCCTAGGCCTTAGAAGCCTTCTGCAGCCTTCCATACTTCTTCAATACCTCCCTCCTCACCTCTCTCTCTCTCTCCCACCCCCAAACTCACCCACACCCCCTCCCACCCCCCTCCCACCCCCTTATCCCATATCTAATGATAGTAAGCTCAGGCTCAGGGCTAGCTGGTTGGATGATTAGAGATGTAAGTCAATCCTTCAGTCCCAGCCAAGAGCCAGTCATGTGAATGAGGCATTGAGGCTTTCCTAGACCTACCAGCCCCAATTTGACCTACCAGCTGATCACAAATTTGTGAACAAATCCAGCCAAGACAAGTTAAGCCTGGCCCAGATCAGTAGACCCATCCATCTGACTCATATATGCATGAGCAATAATATATTCATGGCTTTAAGTCAGAGTTTTGGGTGATCTATCATAAAGCCATATCTAACCAATGTATCTTAATTTGTTTGCTTGCTTCTTCTTTCATTTTATTTCAAAAACTGTTCATTGACTAAGTTCCTATGCTAAGAATATGGGATTACAATGAAATTACCATAAAACAAAGCCCCCATTCTCACAAAACTGAAATTCTAGTAAGAGTTGTGGCGGAGGTGGGGAGAAAGGCAATAAACAAATAAAAGAGTAAATATATAGTCTAACAGAAGGAAGATGATAAAATAGGGTTTGGAGAATAGGGAGTGTGGTATCAGGGGAGACCTGAGGGTAGTAAGTGAGTGAGCCATGCGAATATCTGAAGATAAAGCATTCCAGATAGAGGGCATAGCAAGTGCAGAGGCCCTGAGTGAGAAGTGAGCTTGGCATGATTGAGTAAAAGGAAGTATTATGTCTGAAGTAGAGAAGTGAGGCAGAGAGCAGCCAGGAAAGAGATCAGAACAGCGGCCAAGGACCTGCCATGGGAAGCTTGAGAGTAATGGTAAGTACTTTGGATTTTACTCTGAGCAAGACAGTGATACAGGAGCTAAAAAGAAATTATTTAGGCAGATAGTGAGGGTAAGAGAGTCCTCAGCAGAACTTCCCTTTTAATAGAAAGCAACCCCAAATATCATTTATTTTCTAACAAAGAGCAGCCTGAAAAATTGAGCTGCAAACATAGATAAGCAAGCTGGAAGCTTGCATGGGAGAATGCTGGCAGCTGTGCCAATAGAAAAGGGCTACCTGGAAGCCAGGTATGTTCAACATGGAGTCTCCATCTACCCTTTTCTTTGTCACCACTTGTATAGTAAAAGAAGCAGGCAACATGGCTGACCAGGTAGAGAACCCATCTGCATAATAAAAGATTAAGGTGGGGCCGCAAGCTTCTTCGCAACCTATGCAAATGGCACACCTGGTCCAACCAATCTTTTGTGCCCTATGTAAATCAGACACCTCCTCAAGCTAGCCTATAAAATCCCATGCATTTCACCACGGAACTGGCAACCCATTTTTTTCTCCAGGGTTGCCAGAGAGCTCTTCTTTCTTTCACTTATTAAACTTCCACTCTTAACCTCACTCTGGTGTGTCTGCGTCCTAGTTTTCCATGGCCATGAGACAACGAACCTCAGGTATTACCCCAGACAAGGACATTGATTCAACAGGAAGCAACTGAAGAGGTTTGATCAGAGTTCTTAAGTGAATGGAATCACATTTTAGGGTGCTCGCTGTGACTATCATATGGATCAACTCTAGACGGACAAGGAGGAGACCCACTGGGAGGCTGCTGCAATAGTCAGGTGGAGATGAAGGTGACTTGGTCCTGTGTGGTAACACTGAGCAAACAGATTCTGGATGCATTTCTGCAGTAGAGACCACAGTGTTTGCTAAAAGTTTGAGTATGGGGTGTGAGTAAACGAGAGGGGCATGGATGGCAACAAGGCTTTGGTTTTAGATACCTGAAGAGACAGAGACACGGAGGGAGAGAGGAGGACTTGGGGAAATTAGGACTTTGGTTTTGGAAATGCCAACTTTGAGAATGTTTTCAGATAGCCAAAAGGATAACATTAAGTAAATAGCTGGCTATCTGAGTGCAGAATTGCAGACAGAGCACTGAACTGAAGACATACATTTGGGAATCATTTGTGTATAGATGGAATTGACATCCTGAGTCCAGGAGAAATACTCCAGGGAGCATAGTGAGTAAAGAGAGGCCAGTGACCAATCCCTGGGGCCTCCCAGTGATTACTAGGGGACAGGAAGAATGAGAAAAGTGTCGAGAAGAGAGACCAGAAAAGTTCAAGGAGAACTGGAAGCAGTTTCTGCTAATAAATTCCCTCCTATTCTGCTTAACTTCACTGCTAGGGACTGTATTGTGTCCGCTCCACTCCCCCAAATTCATATGTTAAAAGCACTATCCCCCAATGTGACTATATTGGAAATAGGGCTTTTAGGAGGTAATTAAGTTTAAAGAAGGTCAAAGTAGGGGAGGGAACTAATGTGATAGGATTGGTGTCCTTTTAATAAGAGAAAGAGGGATCAAATCTCTCTCACTCTCTCTGTGGCTCCTTATGCATTCACCAGGGAGAGGTGCCATCTACAAGCAGGAGGGGAGGCCTCAACAGAAACCAACCTTGCTGGCGCCTTGATCTTGGATTTCCAGCCTGCAGAACTGTAAGAAAATAAATTGCTATTGTTTAAGCCGCCCAATCTGTGGTATTTTGTTATGGTAGCCCAAGCAGAAAAATACACTAGTTTAAAAGCTGTCTGCTGTTACTTATGTAATGGAATAACACACGGAGGTTTTAAACAAAAGTCTTTCTTTCTGATTGTTACCCCTGTTGCCCTGTAGCTCTCCACCTGGGGATCAAGGGCATCCACAGCTGCATGGGGAGGGCACAACCAAAGACTTCCACTGACTTGCTGAATGATTTTTTTTTTTTAAGTCATTGCAGGCATAATAATCTAAAACCAAAGAATTTTTGATTTGTGAGAGCTAAAAGCATGAAAGAGAGGTGGTTTATTTTGACTTCTAAAAGAGCTTAGTGGAAGACTGGGCCAGAGCCCAGGGCAGAACATGGAGTGTACACACAGCCTTCATACAGGAAACATGCAGGCTAAGGATTCACGGCAGCTCCTTCCCCACTGAAGGGAGATAGAATGCCTTCCAGGGCAGGGAGGAGGCTGGCGTATGAGGGGAAATAAATCAGGAACACTTAGTTGCTCCTGTGAAAGTTTTCGGCCCTGTCTGGCTGCTTCCGTGCCCCTCCCAAGGTTGAAAGCCCTGCTGGGGAAGGGCAGATAAAAACCCCCCAGTCAGGCTGGAAAGTCCCTCAGCTAAATAGCTTTGCTTCCATTCGCATCTGGAATGCTGAAAGGGACTGACTCACAATGTTTCTCACACCAGTTCGGAAGAGCTACAGTGGAGTGAACGTGGCCACCTTTGTATTTAGGGAGAGAGGGCCTGAGACAGCCACAGGCCTCTCTGGGTTCTGCCAAACCAGTACACAGCACAGATCAGGTGCAGAACTATCCTCATGTCCCAGTAGGGGATATAGAAAGTGGCTTATGGTTGAGTGCCTACAGGTCTGCCAAGGAGTCACCAAGGCCAGAGGCAAGGGTCCCTAAACCAGATCTTGGAGTGGAGAGCTCCAAAGCTCCAGCCAGGTGGAGGCCTCTGCTCAGTTCCCACGGAACAGCAGTGACCATGAGCCTCAGCAGGAGTCCTGCACGCACTGACCATGTGGGAGAATAGCCCTGAGCTGGAGGAAATTCAGTTATATCTGAGCTATGGTGATACATTTAAAAGTGGTTACACTTTCAATAAAAAGATCCCTACTTAATCTAGATGTCATCATTCTAGTTGTGCATTCTGCTTTGCTTATTAAGCAACTAACCAGACATTTAATTCTATTGAAAATATTTTGGTCACGTTTTGTCACTAACAATATAGGCAGTCTCCAATTGGTGGTTTAAAATATATTCATCCATATAAATAGTATTACTAATAGTTAGTTTCTCAGATGAGCTTGCTGAATCTATGTAATATAGATTACATAGAAATATACATAAATGTTTACATAAATTAAAATATAATTTAATTACATCCACAATTAAGTTATAATTATAATGTCAATAGTATGAGTCCAGTAGGTGCCACAGTAGTACAGTGAAAAAAGAGTGTTCCAAATCCCCAGCACCACCACCTATTAACAGTGAGTCCTAAGTTCTTTACTTAGCTTTTCTGAGCCTCAGTTTCTTTATATGTAAAATGGGGATAACTATCTTTTCTTGTAGGATTGTTGTAAGAATTAGTAACAATTTTCATAAGGCACCCATTCTTCAGTGCAACTGATCTTGGCTAGGGATTTTTTAAAAAACTATCTGATGAAACAAATTAAACTGTGAATAATTCATGTTCCCTTAATCCTCATAGAAGGATTTGCACTTTTAAGAAAAAGATTTTTAGGCCAGGCACAGTGGCTCATGTCTATAATCCTAGCAATTTGGGAGAACCAGGAGGGCAGATCACTTGAGCCTAGGAGTTTGAGACTAGTCTGGGAAATATGGAGAAGCCTCATCTCTACAAAAAACACACACACAAAAAATTAACTGGGTGCAGTGGTGTGCCCCTGTAGTTTCAGGTGCTTGGGAGGCTGAGGTGGGAGGATCATTTGGGCCCAGGAGGTTGAGGCTGAAGTGAGCTGAGATTGTGCCACTGCATTCCAGCCTGGATGATAGAGGGAGACCCTGTGAAAGAAAGAAAGAAAAGAAAGAAGAAAGAAAGAGAGAAAGAAAGAAATAAAGAAAAAGAAATAAAGAAAGAAAGAAAGAAAAAGAGAGAAAAGAATTTACAAAGAAAAAAGAAAAAATTTTAGTCCAATTAAATATGCAAATAAAAGGATTTTTCAGTAATTCCTTTAAACACAAAGTCAACTAAAATTGAAAGCGGCAGGAGGGAAAATACTTTGAAATGGGATAACCACCATTTAAGCAAGGTGGACCCACCTATGCAAGCTAGCTCAGTATCCTGTCTGTTAGAATGTTTGGAGTGCATATACTAGAAAAACCCTAAAAGGCTTAAACAAAGTAGAACTTAATCTTCCCCACACACATGAAAGAAACCTGAAAGCTAGCAATTTAAGACTAGCATGGTTACTTGACAAAATTGTCAAGGTCCGTAGCTCCTTGCCATCCTTCAGAGTGTTTCTTGTTCTCACAGCCCAACATGGTTGACAGAGCACCAGCCATCACATTACATCCATGTTCTGGGCAGCATGATGGAAGCAAGGTCAAAGAAACTCTCTAAAAACTTCCTGGAAATCCTGCATAATAATTTCATTTGCATTTAATGGCCAAAATGTGGTCACATGACCATATCTAGCTGCAAGGAAGGTTGAGAAATATTCTTTGGCTGAGTTTTAGGATTCTATTGTTAAGAATGAAGAGAAGAACAGATGTTAAATTAAGCAACCAGCAGCCTTTGCCACAGCATGATGGAACCAGTAAGTTAGCCCCTACCTCTTTCACTTTCTCCCTTTCATACTCTGCTTTGTGATGTTGGAGGTGGGATGCTGCCCACCATATTTCTGCTTTGCTGGGAGTTCTGGAGGGAGACGAGAAGATCTGAGGAGGAAGGATGCTGCCTTATCCACATCACCAAGCTTTGCTTCTTCACCCTGGCAGCAGCCTTTCTTTCCAGGAGAGACAGTTGATCTCAGTTTGCAGCTTGTTCAGCACCCACAGACCAGCCTCATCTTTCCTTGATTCAGTTACATCAGCACCAGGCCAGCCAGCACCCCTGCTGTGGACACAATTGTGTTCTCCCAAAATTCATATGCTGAAGCCCTAACCTAATATGACTACATTTAGAGATAGAGCTTTTAGAAGGTAATTAAGGTTAAATGAAATCATAAGGGTAGTTTCTTAATTCAATAAGATCGGTGGCTTTGTTATCAGAAAAAAAAGGGTCTTGATCTAGACCCCAAGAGAGGGTTCTTGGATCTCATGCAGGGAGGAATTCAAAGTAATTTGCAGAGTACAGTGAGGAGAGAGAGTTTATTGAAAGCAAAACATACAATTTACTTATATTACAGAGTAGGGCATCTTCAGAAAGCAAGTGGAGAATGCATTGTCTTCAAGTTTTTCTTATGTTGGGGTCTGATCTATGTAAAGACTAAGCTCTGCCTACATGCGGGGGTGCTGACAGCATGACAAAATTTATTATACTACTGCTTTAAAGAAATCTATCCTTGACATTTTAGTGTGTAAGTCATCAAAACACAACTATAATTATCTTGAAAGCATATATTGTTATGGGTAACTGGGACATCTGGACTTTTTGTTGCTGTAGGATTTTGTCCTAGCAGGGCTTATCAAGCTGCTTCCTTAGCTGCAAACATCTTAGGGCCATGAGTTGGAACTGGCAATGAATGTGTCTTGCTAGTTTTAAGATGGAGTTGATTTTAAAATGGTGTCACTCTGGCTCTGCTAGGTCCTGCTTCCCTAACAATATTATAAGAAGAGGAAGAGAGAGGTCACTCTCTGTGCACATGCACCAAGGAAAGGTCACCACGTGAGCACACAGTGAGAAACTGGCCATGTGCATGACTGGAAGAGGGCTGTTACTGGAAACCAAACTGTCTGGCACTCTGACCTTGGACTTCCAGCATCCAGAACTGTGAGGAAATAAGTTTCTGTTGTTTAAGCCCCCAGTCTGTGATATTTTGTTATGGCAGCTCAAGCAGACTAAGAATCCCCTCCTGAGAGGTCTGAAATTTTCATTCCTGCTGGCCCATCTCCTTTTGTTCCCAAAGATCCAGGAGCAGTATCTAGTTTCATCACTTGCCAGCTTTTTGATAAATTATGTTCTATTTTTGCCTTTTTAGTTCTTCAATATCCAGTTAATTATTGTTTTTTCCTGTTAAAATAAGTGTCTGTGGATTTTGACTCCTGCCTGGACCCTGCCTGATACAACACTAATAGCTCTGGAGCTCTCTCAACTACAGCTACAGATACTTTAACAGAAGGGCCAGTAGCAAATTTCCCAACCTTTGTCTCTCCTCAAACACATCTCTACCAAATTCCACCTGCCACTTCACACCTCTACTCATTACTAGTCTCCATTTTTTCAGTCCTACAATGGTGCTGTGTCTAGATTCTTCCTCCCTCTTTACCTAGCTATTTTGCTTTCATACTGCAGCTGAGTGACGTACCTGGGTTTTGGTTCCATTTCCTCCATTAAATACAACTTCTCATATCCTTGCCTTAGAACTGGGCTGTACCACTTCCCTAAGACTGGGCCTAGCATTCCATGTTTTCCTGGGGTGGGGACAATAGACATAATTTAAAATTACACACCCAAACCAACTTCCTTAACTAAGCTGCTCTTGTTTTTTCAAACTTTTAGAGCTTTCTGCTTTTGTAGGCTGTAAGATCTCAAAATAGCTCCAATTGGTTCTCCTGATGGCAGCAAAGGGAATTCCATGGTGTAGGTGGGGCACTTATGTAAGAAAATTAATTTGTTATTAAGTCAGGCATCTTAACTTTGGGGCAGCCTGAAACAACCAAGGGCTTAGCTGTGCAATCAAAGAATACTTTCCAGGCAACACATCACGTTCATACACTTGCTGGTTACTTTTGCATGCTCAGGATTTGTTTTTGTGCATTTTTTAATGCTATATTTGAATCATTTGTGTGTTTTTTATGTATTGAAAGCAATGGAACTATAAAAATTTTCTAGAGAGTTTATCTTTCCTTCCACAACAATGCTCCTCTTTCAATTATCTCTGTTCTCTTCTTAGGCTATCTGGTTTACTTTAATAGACTTTCTTTTACCTGTCACCATAAATCCCACAGTCACTAAAAAATGCTACTGAACAAATGTAAAGTACTCTCTCAAAGTGCCCTGTTATCAACCTATCTTGTATAAGATAATAACATTTTTAGCCCCTGTTCACGTCAAGAATCCTGTTTTCTTGAAGCATACTTCTTGTAAACATGCTTTTATAGCCTTAGGCATAGGTGAGAAGGGAGGCTGGGGAACATTCACTCATTTAAATTTTCCTTGCTTTCTCTGTGGCTGTAGAAAATAAAAATTCCCACCTATGTTCTAACGTGAAGAGCTAAACTGCAGGAAGCAGACGTTTTCAAGATACTCAGAAAGCCTCAGGACTAATAACGATCACATTGATTCAACACAGTGATCATTGTAGCCTGTGACCATTGGCAAACAATTTTTATTTTCTCATCCTCCATGGGAAATCTACCATTTATGTCCATGGGGGCCCTGCTTTTTAACCCAAAGAACAAAACCTACTCTCAAATTGGTATAAATTTCCTCGTGTATATATATGAGGTCAATAGGGAAATAATATTTGATAGGACTAACCCAGGAAATTTTCATGTAGCTACTGTATCCATACCAGATGGACAAGCACTCCAGGAAAACCAATAGTGACTTTGACGAAGCTTTATCTCACTTTAAAGGCACAGGGGCTGGCAAACTTCTACCATAAGAGGCTAGAGAATAAATATTTTAGGCTTTGGAGGCCACAAGGTCTCTGTTGCAACTACTCGAATCAGCTGTTGCAGTGAAGTGGCATCTTTGTCTGGGGAAATACCCAAAGTTTGTCGTCTGGTGCCAAGAAGATTAAGGATATGGACACACGCATACAGCGTGGGTTTAAGAGGGGAAAAGTTTTAATAGGCAAAAGAAAGAAAAGAGAGAGAGCTTCCTCATGCAGAGGAAGCGCCCAAGCGGGTTTCTGGGTTTGGGGTGGGGTGTGGTTGATTTTATAGAGGGGCTTGAGGAGGTGGTGATTGATTGACATAGGGCCCAGGGGATTGGTTTGACCAGGCATTCCATTAATGTAGCCCACGAAGAGACTGGCTGTTCCACCCTAATCTTTTATTATGCAAAGGTGGCCTCCACCTGACCAGAGCCATGACACCTGCACAAGTGGCGACAAGCAAAGGGAGGAGGGAATCGCCATGTTGGATATACCTGGCTTCCAGGTACGGCTGCCAGCTTTACCTATGCAAGCTTCCAGCTTGTTTATTTATGTTTGCAGCTTGATTTTTTTAGGCTGCTTTCTGTTAGAAAATAAATGGTTTGGGGGCTGCTTTTTATGAAAGAGAAATTCTACCGAGAACTCTTTTACCCTATCTGCCTAAATAATTTCTTATTAACTCCTATATCAGTAGCACGAAAGAAGTCACAGACAGTGTGTAAACAGACTAGCCTGATTGTGTTCAGTCACACTTTTTTTTTTTTTTTACAAACCAAGCAGGAGATCCATTTTGGCTAATGGGTCAGAATTTGCCAACCTCCGCTCCAGGATATCCGCGAATATTCTTTTACGTAAAAACAAACATGCTACAAAAAATCCATATTCTGCTTTCCTGGCATTCCACATAATTACCTACAGCTTTTATACCTGTAAAAACGTACAGAAAATATTGTCTGTCTTCTTTCAGCTTTCTGAATTGAGGTAATGAATTTTAAGCCCAGAGAGAAAGATGTTTAGTGCCATTTTGTCATTTCTTATTTGCTAGGGTTGTATATCAAGGCGAGACATTATCACTAACAGGACAAGACCTGGGCTCTAACTTAACCTCTTCCACCAGGGTAAATATAAGAGCATTCCAGGCCATTACAAACCAAATTACCCAACTAAGACAGGTGAAGGCTAATGCTTTTAATGGTACTGAGGAAAATGAATCAGCCAAGACAAACAGAGATGGCTGTCAATGTTATATTGACAAACTGGTGGGTGGTTTACAGAAAGAAAAGGAAGTCAGTGAGGAAAATATTTGGATGAGCAACAGAGGATGAAATTCTTTCTAGACCCTTGAGGCAAAGGTTCAAGTTCAGGGTTAAAGTTAACGCAGTTCCGCGAGAAGAGGCTTCTTCCACCAGAGTCTGATGAGCCAGTTCTTACAGTAAGTTGGTTTTTAATTTGGGAGAATTTTCTTTCTTTCTTTTTTTTTTTGGTAAATCACCAAGTTTGAAAGACCCAACTTTGAAATAGTTGTGCTTGAAGTTTTTAGAGTTGGGAAAATAATATTAGCAGCTAATATTTGAGTGTTTCCTGAGTTCTAGTTTTACACATTACCTTATTTAGTATTCTTTATCATTATACCCCAGTTATAGGGGAGGAAGTCAGCTCAAAATGGTGAAGTAATCTACCCAATGACACATAGATATAAGAGACAGGGCCAGGATTTGTTAGCAGGTCTGTCTGACCTGGAAGTTATACTCTCAATCATTACATTATACTGTTTCTAAGTTGTTTGCTCTCTTTACTTCTTGATAGCTAAATCTCCAGGTCACAAAGGATTTTGAAAGTACTTTTTAAACAGATGGTAAACTAAGTTTTAGCTCTAATTTTCAGAGACACTCAAGATTAAATTCTCTATCCACTGAGTTGCTTGAAGTTGTTACTGAGAGGACTGTGTCCTACTTAAATATGAAAATATTTATCCTGGGTCAGAAAAAGAAAGGAAAAGGAAAAATGGCAAAAGGAAAAGTTTATTAAGTTTAATATTTAATTAATTTCTTTAAATATTTAATTTAATTACTTTGTTTGAGTGACAGTTTGGGCAAAGTATCTTAGGGCCAGCACGTTGATAAAATGAAATCAAAAATGCCGGTTTACATAAGATGTGTGATAGTAGAGAGGAAATCTTAATCACATACAAAGAAAAATCCAATACATATATATATATATATATATATATATATAAAAGAATATTCCCATTATTGCACTAAGCTAGTCTCTTGAAGGAGCACTCATCCTGCTAACCAGGTATTACATCTTCCTTTCATCTACTTAATGCATGTCTTCCTACCCTTGCAAATTTAAGAAATTCTGCTGCTAATATATGGGTTGTATCACCTTGTTCTTTAAGATGGTTGTCAGATGTATGCTGCCCTTTTTGTCGTGGAATTTGACACATTTATGTAACACCGAGCCTTCACCCAGGGTTTTCCTGCTTTGGTCTCTATACTGGATCTTGCAGGTTTGGTGAGTGGAGGCCATCCTTCTCTCTCCCCATTGCTGTCCCTCCCTTTCCCTATATGATGCATGTGTACAAAGCTCCAAAGCAGAGAGGGGAGAGCTGCAGGAAGGCAGTTTCTTAAGTACTAAGGAAAACATGTAGGCTTTTTAATTTATTTATTTATCTTATTTTTTGGCTGAAGGAAGTAAAATAAAGGAAGTCCAAGGAAAAACAACTCTCTCTGGGACCTTGGCTTCAGCTGCCTCTCCTTGTTTTAATGAGATCATTTTTGATTCTGAGGTTTTGTTTCCGGAAAACCATCCAGAAAGGAGCTGCTTTTGAAATATTAGGCATATCCCAGGATCCAAAACCCCAAGGAGTTCAACTGTCTGCAGATCATTTGGACCACCCACCTGTGGTAGCCGCACAGCCTGTCCAAACCCCACAGAAACGCAAATGCCTGCCTCTCTCTATCTCTCCAAATGGCGCCCAGGAGGCTTTGCTCCTCTGTGGAATTGCTGAGCTAGACAAGAATGTTACTCCTCTGGCCCAGTGTTACTTGCAGGTGGAAGGGAAAGGAAAATTAAGACGCAAATTCCATGGTTAAAATGAATAAATGTTGAACTCAGGAGACCAGTCTAAAACTGGGAAGGGAATTTTGGGCTTAATATACTAATGCCTCCATTCAAATATTTTTTTGCCCCAACACCCTGAGAAAATATTGCAGTAGCGTAATGAAATGTGAAATAAGAAAACTTTCATGTTGAAATTACTTTCAGCTCTTGCTTATGGGTCATGCAAGGAAAACACTCATATGCCTTTATATTCAAATCCATTTTTAAAATAAAAAATTTTTCACCCATCTTATTCACTAAACGACTTTTGGTTATGTCCAAAAGAGCAGATCTACTTTGAAAAATTTGGTGCTACTGGTGACATTGAAAAGAATGAAGGCTGTGAAAGTATGGTAGCAGAAGTCTCAGAATGACCCCCAGAAGCACTCATCTTGTATAATCCCCTTCCCTGTGAATATGATGGGACATCACTCCTGTGATTATATCACGTCACATGGTTTCTTAGTCTGTTCAGGCTGCATTAACAAAACAGCATAGACAAGGTGGCTTATAAACAACAGAAATTGATTTCTCGCAGTTCTGGAGGTGGACCATCCAAGATCAAAGTGTTGGCTGATTTGGTGTCTGATGAGGGCCCACTTCCTGGTTCATAGTCAGCTGCCTTCTCACCGTCTCCTCACATGGTGGGAGGGGGCAAGGAAACTCTCTAGAGCCTTTTTGTAAGGCCGCTGATCCCATTTATGAGAGCTCTGCTCATATGACCCAATCACCTCCGTAAGGCCCCACCTCCAAATACCATCCCATTGAAGGTTGGAATTTCAACCTGTAAATTTGGGGGAGGCGGGTGACATAAACATTTAGTCTATAGCACATGGCAAAAGGGACTTTGCATATATAATTACTAATCATTCCTCTTTATAATAGAGAGAGATCATTTAGGTAAGTCAGGCTTAATTACATGATTCCTTTAAAAGTAGAGAATGCGCCAGGCCTGTTGGCTCACGCTTGTAATCCCAGCACTTTGGGAGGCTGAGACGGGTGGATCATTTGAGGTCAGGAGTTTGAGACCAGCCTGGCCAACATGGTGAAACCCCATCTCTACTAAAAATACAAAAATTAGCCTGGCGTGGTGGTGTGTGCCTGTAATCCCAGCTACTTGGGAGGCTGAGGCAGGAGAATAGCTTGAGCCTGGGAGGTGGAGGTTGTGGTGAGCAGAGATCATACCACTGCACTCCAGACTGGGTGACAGAGTGAGATCCTGTCTCAAAAAAAAAAAAGTAGAGAATATTCTCTAGCTGGGAGAAGAAGTAAGAGAGATTCCAAGCATAAGAATGATGTTCTGCTACCTAGTGGAGTGACTATAGCTGATAACAACATACTGTATATTTCAAGAGAGCTAGAAAAGAGGATCTTGAAAGTTATTACCAAAAAGAAATGAAATGCTGATTATCCTGAGTTAATCATTATTCAATGTATACATGTATTGAAAAATCACAATGTATCCTGTAAACGTGTACGATTACTATGTGTCAATTACATACAACAAAAAAAAGAATGCCTTATTGCTGGTTTGAAAATGGAGGGGGCCACATGATTAGAATCTGAGCAGCCCCTAGAATATTGTGGCCCTCAGTTCACAGCCAATGGACTGAATCTGCCAACCAACTGACTGAGCTTAGGAGCAGATCCTTCCCCCAGGGCCTCCAGATTAGAGCCTAGCACAGCTGACATCTTGATTTGAGCCCGAGCAGAGAACCCAGCCAAGCCCGCAAGGACTTCTGATCAGCAGAACTATGAGCTAATATTAGGTGTTACTTTTAAGTTAAGTTTGTGGTAATTTGTTATGCTGCAATAGCAAACTAATATAAGACGGGATGAAGGAACCCTTGAAGGGTATGAAGAGCCCAAAGGTATTCAGAATAATAAGTGCATCCCTGGAACAAGGAACCTCTTTACAATGGAAGGAGACTCCTAGAGGTGGGAAAATGTTCGGGCAGATGTATAAATCCCAAGGTGAGTCTTAAGATTCTTATTATTTTATAGCCATATTCGATCAGTTGGCTTTGACTCTGCTCCTGGAAATCCACTCCTGGTAGGGCAGGAGGACTAGGAGGTTAGACAGCCTCCCTGATCAGGCCAACATTGCCTAGTAGTGGCACACAAGGCCCATTTGTCCCTTTATCTCCCACATCTGCCCCTCTGCCTTTTGGAGCATGAGGGTTATGAGATTGTACTCTCTAGATGCCTGCTCTTGCCACACCATTATTCAGTCCTGACTGCCTCCTCCAACCCCACTAAACATGGTGTCCAACTACCTTGTAGGTAATGGACCCATTTTCTCCCCTGCCCAAGGAGGCTGAAACCAGAATGGTCCAAGGAGGTTCTTACCAGACAACTTGGAAGGGGTGTAACTGGTACTCCCAGGGGAGCTGACATCCGTGTCCAGGTGTCCAAATAGAAAAAGAGCAGGAGCTATAATCAGAGCCAAAAATCAGGAGCTAGCAAAATGGACACCACCACAGAAGATACTGGGTGAGGAGTAAAATCACAGACTGGCTCAACTTCATCTTGGGTAGAATCATAACGGCTTGAGTCATTTTTAAAAATTAGATGTATACCTGTTGGGTCTGGCACTTTCATTCTATTTATCACTTTGAAATTCCATCCATTTGAATTTCAGTCTCTTTTCTATGTCTTATTGTGTTGGGACTTCTCTGCAGCATTGATACTACTGCTCTCTCCCTATATCATGAAACTTCTCTCCTAACTTTCCTGACACCAGCTTCTCCCCTACTTTTCCAACTGTCCCTGATTTCTTCTTTTGTCTTAGTCCTGGCTGATATGATGAAGTACCACAGAGTCTATTTTCCATAGTTCTGGGGACTGGAAGTCTGAGATCAGAGTGCCAGCATGGTTGTTTCTCATGAGGGCTGTCTTCTAGGTTGCAGACTATCAATGTCTTGTGTCCTCACATGACAGAAAGAAAGCGAGATAGCTCTCTGGCCTGTTCTTCTAAGGGCACTAATCCCATCTATGAAGACTCCACCCTCATGACCTAATTATATCCCAAAGGTCCCAGCCCCAAATATCGTCACACCAGGGATTCAGTTTCAACAAATGAATTTTAGGGGAGGTGGGGCACAAGTATTTAGTTCATAACACTTTCTTTTTTTGAGATCCTCTGGCTCCACTCACCCTTAAAATTGGTGTTACCCAATGATTTATCTTTAACCAGCTTCTCATTTTCTCCATTCATCCTGGTTTTTTCATTCACTTCTATGGCTTGGATTCATCACTGAAATATGCTGTTGATTCCGAAATCTCGATCCCCCATCCATTTTTATTTCTTGAGCTCTACATATGGACATACCACACCTCCTGGACAATGGAATATGGCTGTTCTGTTGGTACTTCAAATTCGACATGTCTGTTCCCCAAATCATATTCTTACTGGGTCCTTTCTCTGGTTTAATAACATCATGATGCACCAGCTGTTAACCATAAATCTACCTATTGTGGATGTTGGATTCTCATGCTCACACCCTGAGACCCAAGTTACTTAGGCTAATAACAGTTAACATCTAACGAGGAGCAATTAACTAGTTATTCCTTGGCTTTACAGTAAAGAAAGACAGCAGGAAAAAAAAAAAGACTAATGTGAGAATATCATTAGCTGATAGGGATGTGAGTGAACAGTCACCTTGATCAAATCTATATGCCAAAGGAACAGAGCTCTCACTGGGGAAACTGTGTTAGGCAAAGCATAATCTGATATCGACAAGATAATCCTCTTCCAAAAATTCTCTCAATCTAGTCATAGGAGCTCATGCTTCTCCATCAACTGGAAGAGTGTCATCCCTTGATAAGTTAAAGCCAAGATCGTGGTTGTTTTCTTACCTGAACAGCCAAGTCCCCAGCAGTTTCAGCTTCCCAGTGAGTTGTCAGAATTTCCTGGAACAAATCGCCCAATAGCCTCCACTGCTCCTGGCCTATTTCTGCTGGTTTCTATCCTTCATGCAAGCCAGGAATATAATTTACACACACCTCTTGTTACTATTCCATTTAATTATAATATAATCCCACACATGCAAACATGAAAACAGCAATCATGTTTTATTCCAACTCCTAATTGCATGTAGCAATCATGTGCTTTCACTAAATTATTTCCATCAAGCAGAAATAGTGCCATTATTTCAGGAATGCCAAAAGGCCCACCTGCAGTCCCCACCCCCATCAGCAAAGCCAATTCGAGTCTTATACACTTGCCCTGCAATTTCATATAGTGGCCCTCCCCCATAAACACACACACGCGCGCACACAGACACCACACACGCATACAGACACACCAGACACCACACACACACACCACACACCCCACACACACACCACACACACACACACACACACACTTTCACACTCTGAATCTCTGTATGTTCAGCTCCCCTGTTCTTTCCCTTCCCACCAGCATCTTAGGCCCTGAGATGTCGAGTGATTACCCAACACTCCCCTTTTATCTATTGTGGCTTAGAACATTCTCAGCTGGGCTTCCTAACTAACCATTTCCTGTTCCTCTAATTCGAAAACACATCCATCTCTGTTTCTCACAGGGAGAGCCCTTATTAATCTCTTTTCTTAATAACACCTTCAACCTAGTCTTCATAAGACTCTCTTAATGAAGGTCTCTCCTCTGGAGCTGGAACATCCTCCTTTTCCTGCCCTTGGGTGTCAGAACTCCAGGTTCTCCGGCCTTTGGACTTAGACCAATCCATGCTACCATCTTCCTTTGTTCTCCAGCTTATGAACAGCCTATTGTGGGACTTCTCAGCCTCCATAATTGAGTAGCTAATTCCACTAATAAATCCCCTTTCATACATCTCTCTCTCTTTATATATTCTATTATTTCTGTCTCTCTGGAGAACCCCTGACTAAAACATTGCACCAACAAATCATCAACTTTTCTTATTTTTGAATAACAACAACAAAAACAGAACAAAAGAAAGAAAGAGAAAAGAAGAATGTCTTTTTCTCTGTGTTCATTCTGAAACTCGTTTACACTAGGAATTGTATGTTCCTTGCCTGATTCTCTCCAACTTGTTTTCTGCATTGCATCACTGGAAATAAGCCTAGGAATTACTTAAGTCATGCATATAAAAATGAAAACTAGAGAAAGAAAACATGAGGTAGTAAGGAGGTAAATTACTAAGCACTGGGGTCGGCAAATGTTTGAATTTTTGCTTCTGCTTTTCAAGGTTTTGTGCTGTTAGGTGCATTCCAAACTAGGCCTCAAGCCTAGTCATCTCAGTAGGTTTTTTTTTTCCTTTTCCTTTTTTTTAGACTGTGTTATCAATCATGCTTTCCTAAAGGCTCACAGACTATTTGCAAAGCAAAGGGGAGCCTCAGTGTCCCAAGGCAGGATTACCATTTGCTGCAGGAATTAGGAATGAAACCAGGGAGGATTCAGTCTTGCATTGCTCTCTGTGTTTGAAAGGGAAAAAAAAAAGGCTGAGAGTGCTCTGAGGACTTAAAAACAACCAGCATGACTTGACCATTTGAAAAAGAACTCCTGGAGCAGCATTCCAGAAACACGAAGACAAGCTCAGCACTGTGCAACCGAAGGAGGTCACTCCTCTGGGAGTATTTCATGGAATTAAGAGAAATGACTTTTAAGAAGTAGCTGTCTGAATGAGAACAATTGCGGACTTTCTTTTTTTCTAGGGCTGAGCTCCATGCTCACTAGTCTTAAAACGCAAAGGTTAAACATAAAATGAAACAGGAAAAACTAAATATATTTTCCAACTGTCTCCTTATGGCCAGCTGCCAATCAGCCCAGACTGGATGGTGATTCTTGCCTTAAAGTTAGCAGAGAGATAGGCTGGATTGTTTTTCTGGCTTTTTTTTTTTTTTTAAATAAGTATTGCATTTTATCATTTTAGTTATGAAAGGCTTTGAAGTTTAACATGAAAGAACAACAAAGAGTGGTCAGAGTTTAGGTTTATAAACTCACTTCTACTATTCAACAGATGCAAAAAGCACATGGTTTCTTGCAGCTTCAGTTTTCTGATCCATAAAATGAAAATGCTGCAAGGCTGGCTTTTTCCTGTTATTCAGATCCTGCTCTAAGTGTCTCCTCTCATAGAAGTATCCTATCTAAAGTGTCTCCCTTCAACACCTAGCTGCTCTCTGTCACATCACCAAGTTCTAATTTCTTCCCTAAACTCTGCTTTTTTGTTTGTTGCCTGTCTCCCCCAGTTAGGGTATAAAAATTATGAGAGTAAGAAACTTTTATTTCTTTATGAATTCATTTAACAAATATTGTTTAGTGACTTCTCGGTACTAGATACTGTCCCATGCCCTGAGGATACATCAGTAAGTAAAGTAAGGAGATGCAGTCCTTGGTTTTAGACAGAGAAGTCAGGCCTGGAAATAAGCAAATAAGCCTTGAAATAAGTAAATAAGCAAATCACTTTGTAACATGTCCAGTGGCAATAGGTGTTTTGAAGAAATAGATATGGGAATTAAATGGGGTCATACAGGGTAGGTGGTGAAATTTATACAGGATGGCCAGGGAAGGCCGCTGAGTACGGAACATTTTAACGGGACTTGAAGAAAGTGAAGAAGCAAGACCTGGAGTTGGGGTATCCCAGAAAGTGGGAGCCCCCAAGGGAAAAGGCCCTGTTTGGTTGTTCCAAGGGCAGTGTGGCTGGTGCACAGGTAGAGGAAATGAAGAGGACAGAATGAATAGTTCATAGTATAGACTTTTGGTTTTATTCTGACTGAGATGAGAAGGCTGGCTGGTTCTACTGTGGCTGCTGTGAGCTGAAAAGATTGAAGATGAGCTTTGCTGGAAGCAGTGTGAGGTTAGAGCAGTGATCCAGCCAAGAAATGAAGGTGATTTGGGTGGTGTGATAACAGTGGCAGTGTGTACACAAACTTTGATTCCAAGATCTCCTGACAGATTGAGTGTGGAGTGGGGAGGAGAGAAAATTAGCAATGTCTCCCAGGCTGTAGCCTGAATAAATGAACAGATGGAAAGATTAGGAGAGAATAAGGGTGAAGGCAAGGATGAAGAGTTTGGTTTTAGACCTATAAACTAATTTTGAAATACATATTAGAAATCCAACAGTAAATGGTGAATATGTTCAGAATTCAGAAGTTCAAGAGAAGATATACAGGCTAGAGATATACATTTAGCAAACATCATCAAACAAATAAAATTTAAAATCATCTTTTTCACCATTGTATTTTCAGTGCCCAGTAGAATATTGACACTCAATAAATATTTTTCTAATGAATGGATGAATGTTATGAGGTTCAATAAGATAATGGGCAAAAAAGTGGTTTTTTTTTCAAACTATACACTCCTTCAAAGGCTAGTCACAATATTCTAATATTATGTTTATTTTATAAACAGAAAACCTTTGAATGAACAATAGAGTTAGCAAGAGCACAACCAAGTGCAATTAGAAATCTTGCCTCCAACAGAAACAAACCCCAGATGTCCCCCTTTTTGATACTTAAAGTTAATACAGTTTAATGTGCAATTAAATGCAGTAAAGCTTCAGAGAAAAATGAATGCTAGTGAAGTATAACAATTTTTTTTAAATAATGATCCTTCAAACTGTCAAAAAGGTTTTTATAGAAAATTTCAAACTGTTTCAGAGGAAATGCTTTTCCAAAAGGTAATTATAAAACTATATGGATTTCACGTGGACTTTCCCTCTCCAGATCACTCCATAAGTCTAAATTCATTTGGCATTATTTTGCATTGAATAAAAATAGTCTTGACTTCCATCTTTTTGCCTTTTAGGCTATAGTATGACATTTTAATATTTTTACAATTTCTTGATAAAAGGAAACTATTGTTTAGGGGCTTAAGCAACCATCCAGTAAAATTATCTGGGTGTTTTTTTAAACACATGATAGATGTTAGAAGTCACATGATCTATTCCCTCTACTGGTTATGGAAATATCAGGGTTAAAGGTTTTCTGTCTTTAAAAGCTGAGCATTCTGATGTGAAGATTTCAACTTTTTCTAGACCAAGAGGGAAGATAGGCAGGTGGGTGAATGGATGGGTGAGTGGTGAATAGATGAATGAATAGATAAATGGATGGATGGATGGATGGATGGAGGGAGGGACAGATGAATGGAGAGAAGTGAGGGCTAAGGAGAAAAAGAGAAAGGCAGGCAGGCATGAGAGTGAATGGGAAAATGAGATATTCTGACTTGACAAATTGTCAAAATAACTCAACAATGCAAAGATAGCCTTTATAACAATTGACTGGCACAACTAATATCTCTATGGGAAAAATAAACCTTGATGCTTATTTCAGATTATACACAAAAATTAACTTGAAATGAATCATAGATGTAAATGTAGAAACTAATCTGTAAAATCTCTTGAAGAAAACATAGGAGCAAAACTTTTTGACCTAGGTTTAAGCAAAGAGTTCTTAGATAAGCTACAAAAGCATGAATCTTATAACAGAAAAAATTGATATATTAAACTTCACCAAATTTTAAATATTTTGCCCTTTGACAATCACTGCTAAAAAAAAGTGAAAAGTCATACCAAAGACTGGGAGAAAAAACTTGCAAGACAAATGCCTGATAAAAGCCTTCTAGTCAGAACATATAAAGAAATTTTACAATTTAAGAATTTTAAAACTGGGTGAAAGCTTTGAATACATACTTTATCAAAAGAGATATAATAATGACAAATGAGCATATGAGAAGATGCTCAACATAATTAGTTTTCAGAGAAATGCATATTAAAACCACAATAAAATACTAATACACACCTAATAGAATGGCTCAAATTTAAAAGAAAGAAAACTGACAATGACATTTACTCTCCAGTCATGAGGAAATAATAGGGACCAGATTTACCTTCCTGCCAGGAACTATTAGAAAACTGAGCAAAATATATGAAATAATAATTTTCAGAAATTAGACAACAGATATCACAGGGATACAATCCCAGAAAAGAGCAAATCAAGATGGGCCCTTCAATTGCATCAGCTTATAACCTGGAAGCAGTTTCCAGGATGTAGTGCAGGGAGAGAGAACCCAGATAGAGCCTAAAATTTCACCAAGTTTAGGAGGCAGAAATTGGAGTTTCAGGAGACCAACATGGCCAGAATTTGTGGGTTAGAATATTAGAGAGGAGTAATCTACATAGAGAAAAAAAATTCAGAAATCTGCAGAAAGATCCACTTAAGACTTTTGATGAGTAGTGACAGGAAACTATCTGAGGTTAGGAAACAAACCACTGCATAGAAGTGGGCAGAACAATTTCCAGAGCTCATACAAGGCTGGAGATTGTTGCTATTTCCACAAACCAGAGTGGAAAGACTTCCTGACAGATGGATATCAGACAAAACTTTCAGAAGCCTCAGTAGTGGGGCTAACATCCACTAAATTAAGGTACTCTAAACCTATGCTAAAAATTTCAAAAGCACAGCTTGAAAGCATCCAGCTGATTTCACGTAATTTAAATACACAGCAGAAGAAAATCCAACACTATTTAAAGAAAAGTAACAAAATTTAGCAAGAAAAATCTAAAACTCACAAGGCACAGAATCCAATCGAAAACTGTCAGGCATGTAAACAAGTTGGAAAAGATGATGCATGACCGAAAGAAAAATCAGCCAGTAAAACCAGCTCCAGAAATGACATACATGATAGAACCATTAAATAAGGACATTCAAACAGTTATTTTAAATATGTTCCATATGTCCAAGTAGATGATAGAGAAAAACCTGTTGGGATTAAGAGCAGATTAATTACAAAGGAAAAGATCAGTGAACCTGAAGACACAGCAATAGAAAGTATCCAAAATGAAGCACAGAAAGGGAAAATGACTGAAAAAATTAGAGCCTCTGTGACCTGTAGGACAATATGACACAACTTAACTGTTTGTAACTATATTCCCAGAAGGTGAACACAGGTCAGAAAAGAAAAATGTTTGAACAAAATATTGCCAAAATGTTTTCTATTTGACAAGAACTGTAAATCCATAGTTCCAAGAAGATCAACAGAACCCAAGTGAAATAAATGTAAAGCATACTATTTCAAGTGACATTATAATAAGATCTCTTAAAATCAGTTATAAAAGTAAAATCTTAAAAGAACCCAGAGAAAAAAAGACATATATTCCAAGGAACAGAGACAAGAATGACAGTGACTTCTCTTCAGAAACATTGCAAGCCGGAAGAGAATAGAGACAGGTCTTTAAAGTAATGGCATTTAGGAAGGGGAGGAGGGAAAAGAAAGAGAGCTGCCAAATTAGAATTATTTATTCAGTAAAAATACCTTCCAGCTGAAAGGTGAAATAAAGACTTTTTCAGACAAACAATAGCTGAAAGAATTATCACCAACAGATTCGTGCTATAACAAATATTAAAGGTAGTTCTTCAAAGAGAAGAAAAATTTTAGGAGATGGAAATCTAGATTTACACAAAAGATTGAAAACCACTATAATTGCTAAAAATGTGAGTGGGCAAATTTAAAAGCCATTTTCTTCATTTTTAACCTCCTTAAAACATAATTGACTGTTTAAAGCAAAAAGAGTAACAATATATTGTGGAATTTGTAACAGAAGTAAAAAGTATGACAATAATGAAGCAAAGAATGGGAAGGGGGAAAGCATCATGTTTTATAGTTTTTACATGTGAAGTTGTAGATTACTTTAAAGTAGACAGCGATAAGTTAATGATGCATATTTTAAGCATAAAAGCAATTACTTAAAAACTGAAACAAACATACAAAAGCAATAAAGCCAATACCAATAGTGGAAATAGAAAGACTGACAACATCAAATGTGTGTGAAGATGTGGAGTGACTAGAACTTACACTGGAAATATGAAAGTACAATAACTTTGGAAAACAATTTGTGGTTTTCTATACAATTTAAATAAACTTGCCATAAAACCTAACAATCTCACTCCTAGGTATTTATCCCCCCAAATTAAAACATATATTCCACATTAAGACTTATACATGATTGCTCACAATAGCTTTATTCCTAATAGCCTCAAACTGGAACCAAATATCCATCAACTGGTGAATGGATAAATTGAGCTATGTTTATACACATGTATGTGTATATGCACACACATATACCAGCATATTACTCAGCAATATAATAAAACTAACTACCGACACATGCCAGAATATAGATGCATCTCAGAGGCATAATGCTAAGCAAATGAAAGAAGCCAAACAGAAAAGACTCTTTTCTGTTCAATTCCATGTATAGTTGTCCCTCAGTATCCATAGAGGATTGTTTCCAGGACCCCCCAAAATACCAAAATCAACAGATGCTTGACTCCTTTATATAAAATTGCCTAGTATTTTCATATAACCTATGGACATCCTCCCATATACTTTAAATCATCTCTAGATTACTTATAATACCTAATAGAATGTAAGTGCTATGTAAATAGCTATTATACTGTATTATTTTCATTTATATTATTTTTATTGTTAATTTTATTGTTTTTTCTCTAATATTTTTAATCGACAGTTGGTCAACTCTGCAGATGAAGAATCTGTGGATATGAATGGCCTACTCTATATGATATCATTAAATAGGCAAAGACTATAGTGACAGAAACAGGCCAGTACTTACCAGGACCTGGGAGTGGCAGGAGGGAATTGATTGCAAATGTGCAAGAGAGAACATTTCAGGGTAATAGAAATGTTCTATGTCCTCAATGTGATGATGGCTACATAACTGTGTACATTACCTTCCAAGCATTCACCTAAAAGTTGCAAGCCTTCCACAGAATACAGAGTTTCTAAATAGATACAGATTCTAATGCGACTGTGTAGATGAGGATTCCTAGTGATTCCTACTCCACCATCTTCCAAGAATCATCTACTAACTAGTAGTTTATTAAGCTAAAATAAGACAGGAAAGAAGGACAAAAGAAAGAACAAAGGGAACAAACAGAAAATAAGTGGACTTATGCCCAATCATATCAATAATTACATTAAATGTAAATAGAGAGAACACTCCAACTAAAGACAAAGTTTTTCTTACTGGATGAAAAAACATAAAAAGCCCAATACATGTTGTTTACAAATTATTCCCTTTAAATATAAAGATACAAACTCCCAGTTAGAAAAAAAGAAAAAACACAAATTGCCAGTATCACACTTGATAAGGCATGTGTACAACTGCTGATATTTAAAGGATCATATCTATTATGTTCATATTGAAGGTATACAACCTAACATGATATTACAACTGGCTAAATGTTGATTCAGGATAATTATTAATAATAACCATAACCCATGAATTGTGCTAACCAGTTCATCTACATCTTTTTTATTTAGTCTTCCCAAAACCCTGTTGTGTAGATGCTGTTTTTGTTCGTAGTTTATAGATGAGGAAATTGAGGTTTATAGAGGGTAACTCACTTGCCCAAAGTCACACAGCTTGTTAATAGTAAAACCGCTTACTTATTGGACTCCCATCCTGGGAATATTCCTAGAATCATAACTGTCTCATTGGAATGAATCTAAATGCATACATTATTTTTTAAAGGAAGAGCAGCTTTTCTTTTTCTGAAACAATTCTACAGGCTGAAAGTCTTGAAGGAAGAATGGAAAAGCTACTCACTGAATTGCTGCCACTGTTGCCGTGGAAACCTGAAAAGAGATTACATACACATCAGTTTTACAACTCCATCTTTTAATAGGTGCAGAACATAACCACAGGCTGCCGACTCCTCATGGAAAATTCCCAGAAAAATCCATCTAATCAAAAATCTCTTCAGCTATTTTAATACAAAAATCCCAATTCACAGAGTAAGCTGAGCTCTGTCAGAGAGGGTGGATAATGATTCCCTTTTCCTGAACTGTTGCTCATCCACTGACTGTTGAGGAGGGAACCAAGACAAAGAAATTAAAATAATGCTGAAAAGCAAGAACAAGAAACTACAAGGCACTGGATGCGTGTGTCTTAAGAGCCAGGTCAAGCGGCACTGGAGGGGGCGCTGTGGGTACTGACTTGAACAAATGGTAAATATCACTGAGATAAATATGCAAATGTAAAGTGGTCCCACCCATGGTAATAAAGGCGGCATCCTCCACTGGGAGCAAAATGAAACACTCTTTGGTAGCACAGACCTAACTCTGTTGAGCATTTCGGTGATGCTGAGGTATAGACACTGTCAATGGAAAGTGAGTTGTCACAGTAAGATGGAATTCTGAAACTGAATACGGTATAAGTCTGTTCACAAAGTAAAAGTAATGTCCTTGCTTATCTAAAAAGGGCCGTTCATAAGTCTCCCTAAAAGCTGATTTGAAAAGTTACAAAGAAAACTAAAGCAAGAATAGTAAGTAGAGAAAAAGACATGATGTGCCCATTTCCATGACTTTGGACTTTGGGTTAGCCAATAAAAATGATTTAATAGATATATTAATTAGGATTGGATTTAGTTGCAGATGACAGGAATCTCAAAGTAACCATAGCTTAAACAACATAGAATTTTACTTCTCTCTCACTTAAAAGTCTGCCTAGGTCATCTATAGCTGATATGGCAGCTTCACGATCATCAAAGATCTAAGCTCCCCCAGCTTGTTGTTTGACCACTCTCAGCATGCAGTTTCTGACTCATGCTCCAAAACGGCTATTCGAGCTGCATCCCACACATCCACAGCAAAGCCAGCAGAAAGGAGAAAAGAATGGAGAAGGCCCCTAGCTTTCCCTTTAAGGACACTCCCCTGAAGTTTCCTACACTTCTGTTTACATGCTATTGGCCATGTCCCACATGGGCTTGATCTACCTGTGTGCCCCAGACAAGCAGGACTTCACATGTCGAATAGAAATAACCAGAGAAAGAGGGAGACAGTTGTTCTCTGTATAGTTTAGGGAAACATAAGACTCAGGTTTGATTCATTTATTCATATATTCATTCAAGACACAATTATTAGTCATATGGTATGTGTCAGGCTATGTGTTCGATTCTGGAAATAAAAAAGACCATAGCAACACATCAAGAAGCAAATCATTTCAACACAAGGTGAAAGAAATTTCATATAGGTTAAAAAAAAGTAGCTAACTTTATTGTGTTGCAAGAAAGAGCTTTTAAGAAAATTTCACAGAGGAAATGCCATGTAAACTAAGTCTTTAAAAAATAGGACTTAGCCAATGAAGAAGAGCTAGGGGGAGAGGATGGAGGAGAGGCAAGTGTTGTTGGAGAGTATTGGAAAATGGAGAAGCCATTCCAGACAGCAGGATGAACAGAGGCAAATGGGACAAAATGTGAGAAAGTATAGCTTGCTAGGAAACGCTCAGGAGTTCCATAGGACTTGGAATGGGGATGAGAGATGCAGGAGGAGAGCCAGCGGGGAGGAGTGGTAGAAGATGAGGCTGAAACACAGGCAGAGGCCCCATGGTGAAGGGTTTTGTGGACAGACTGGAGAGCTTACACATCATTCTGCACTCAGAAGGAAGCCACTAGACAGATCTAGGAATGAGAGGATCACAGCGAGATTGAATTTTGAAAGATTAATCTGGAAGATGTGGAAATGTGGAAGAAGCCAGGAGACAGGCATGATTGAAAACAGAAAAAAACTGTTTATTTATTGAGCACTGACTGAGCGTCAACTCTTTGCCAGGCAATCTACTAAGTGCTACAGACACCAAATGGAGTGCAACAGACACAGAAAACACCAAGGACATGCAGAAGAGTGAGAGACATAAACCAGTGTTAACATTGTTCTGCAACATGTGTGAAAATAGGAAGGTGGAGAATGATCTGGGATGACAGTAAAGAAAGTGCCCTACTCTGCTGGAATGAAATCAGAAAACTTCAAAGAAAAACAAACTTTAGTTTGTGAAAGCTGATTAGAAGTTTGACAGGTGGTCAAAGGCTGCAAAATGCATTCCTGGCAGAGTATATGGTACCTACAAATATAAAGAGTCATGAAGAAAAACTGCAAGTAGTTCAATAAGTGCAAGTGTCAGGGGTGGAAATTAGTCCCAGGTGAAGACAGAGGCAGTCGGGGAGTCACATGATCAGACCTGGCAAGAGGTGCTGGCCAGTATAGGAAGAAATGAGAGCCTGATTTAGAGTGGATGAAAATGGAGGTCACCACACCACAGATCTCCCCTTCATCCTTCTGATCCACCCCATACCCTTCGCCACTCTGCTTTATTGACCAGGAGGCTGAGTTGCATGGATTGCATCAATAGGTTCTCTTGTCTTCTAGCTTCCAGTTGGGTTCAACCAATGAGGAACTATAGAAGATTAATTGGGGAAGAGGACGTGAAGAAGTGAGGTCAGGGGAGGTATTCATCCCCTCAGTTCCCGGCCTGTGGAGTTACATGGACTGGCTTCACGCTCCTGTTGGGAGCTCCTGTCCCCCCAGAGCTCTTGTGCTTTTCCTTTCTCTTCTGTGCTCTTGCTTTCTCGTGTTCTGGCTCCCAGAACCCTCCCCATTCAAGCATAGAAGTGGTAACAGAAACCCATGAGCTACAGGGTATTACACTATGCCTTGCGGTTTCCCTACACTAGGCTCTTTGAAAATAACCTCTTTATTACATTCTAAAATTATGCAGTCAGCATGCCAACTGTTTTCTGCCAGGATTCTAAATAATATAATCACTAAATACCACTCTCACTTAAACCTCATTTCTTCATAACTCTTACAACTTTTATGTATAAACTGGAGCCATCAGTTTTCCAGAAGGAATGATTAAACCCCCAAGATGGTTCACAGCTCTCAAAATTCTTGTTTGAAAGGTCAAAGATAACAATCTGGCAGGTTCAGATGGGTAAAACTAAATTCTTGCTACTGACAAGTTCAAAAGTCAGTGGAGGCTATAAACTTGTGCACACACAACAGTAAAACTCACCAGACGAATCTTTGGCATACTTCCTGGGCATAGTATAGTCTAAGCAAATAGTCTAGGCTGAAAAAAATCCATCATTTCCAATTTCAGATTCTAGGGAGAGAGAATCTGATGGTTCATCTTGAATCTGGGTTCAGTTCTAATTTAGTCAGGGTGGCTCTAACATGGCTGTTTTAGATTCATTATTATGTGGGGAGAGAAAGTTTCCAGATAAAAGGTATGGGTATAGGATGCGTAGACATTCCTAAAAGCATCTATCACAGTTGATACATGGGCACCAGTCAGTCTTTCTTTAACTGAATAATTTCAAAAGGCAGAGTGTGATGTGCCAAGAAAGGCTAATTTAAAGTCTCTCTTGCCATAAGTTACTCTAGTGCTGTGCTGTTTTTTTTTAAGAGAAAGGATAATAGCATATTTACAATTCAATTATATTTCTATTATTCTAGTTCTAGTCAAATTAGACATTCCTTAGTCCCACAGTGATTTTTGTGGGGGAGGGGTATTGCTACACCTGCCACACAGCTGGGTCCAAGGACTGCCTGCACGCTCCCAGCATGCTCTGGGGTTAGTTTCCATGACGACCAATCTAGGAGTGTTTCCACCCTCTCTACCGGCTCCAGGACAGAGCTAATAGAATAGGCACGTATAAGGAAGACTAGGAGACAGGTTGAACAAGTATATGCAATTATTTTTATGGCACTGTGGTCTCAAATTATTCCTTATGCTAGTCCCCTTTATAACCCATTATAATAGATTACAATGTCTTTCCTGCTAAGTGCTCAGAGCTCTTTCAAATGTATTGTCACATTATCCTCACAGCATCCCTAAGAAATAAGAAAGGTCTTATTTTGCAAGTTGGGAAACTAAGGCACATAATAGTGAAATGGCCATCTTCCACACGGAGGATGAGGCAATGCTGACATTAGGGTGGGATTCAGGAATCACGCTTCTAAAATCTGTGTTTTCGATATATTTTTCTGCTTTCCTGTCTCCCTCTGCCTGAAGCTCTAGAGCAAATCAACTCAATACAATTTTGATTAAATATCATCCACATTTTATCTGTGTTAATTGTAAAATGGTGGGAAATGATACTGAGGAAGAAAATTAGGTAAACTATTAAAGAAAAAGGCAGGTGAATGCAAAGACTGGGAAATAGGAAAGCAAGTAGATATGCTTAACTAAAGTTAAAATATTTCGCACAGATTTTCTTTCAAGGAAAAGAAACAACCACCCAGCTTTGGAATAACAGATGTTTAGTCTACTGTCATGAAGCATATTTGTGACTTGGGGAAATAAAAATATAATATGAAATGTGGCAAAGATTAATAAGAGACACCTCAAATAGTGAAAGGAAAACTCAGGAAGATGTGCACAGAAGAAAATGAGCAAAAATGTCAGCCCACTTTTCACCTTTCCTGGAGATTCCACCTTTGGCTTCAACTATCTCAGGGAGAGAAAACCATGACCACATCCTGGGCATGGACAAAAGCATACCTTTGCGAAATGAAGGTTGAAGGCACATTAAACCTTGTCAAAGTGCTGATGCCATTGTTTTAAAGATCATGAGATTAATTTTACCTCATTACCCCATATGAAAAGCTACAACCAAAAAAGATGTCACTCTAGCCAGTGAATGTAGAAATGCCAGAATGTAATTTTATGTCCTTGCTGTTTGTCCAAAGAAATAACCAATCATTTCAAAGGGACCCCAAAATTCAACAGCCAATGATATGCTAGTGTCAGGTGCTTTCCAAATCCCAAACTTTGGGTACCCAAAATACTTATTCTGGACTTGGCATATTAGGGAATGTTGATCTCTGCTCTGAATTCTCAGATCCAGGAGTGGCAACACCCACTCACATCACTATATCCTACCTCAGGATCTTTGCAGCATAGAATATTGGCCTAGGACTGAGGAAACCTCTTTGCTTCTCTCCTGAGTACAATCCCTGTGATTTTCATTGCCTGTTTGCCTTAGGGCAACGTGCCCCATTGGATTCCCCACCCGATTCCATCCCAGAGAGCAGGGCTTTGGAGTCAAAGTAAAGAGCTTCAGATTCTGGCTCGTGGTAAACATTACGCTGATCAATGACACTTCCAAAGAGTGACCTTAGGCAAGGTCACTTCTCCTCTCTGATCTTCAGTGTTCCTATCTAATAAACTATATTAACAACACCAACCTCATAGGTATTGTGAGAATTAAATGAGATAATGCATGTAAATTTTAGTCCAGTGCCTGGAATACAGTCAGCACTCAATAATTGCTAGCTATTTAAAAACAACATCCTAGAAATCTGTCTCAACGGGCCTCTGCCCAGCAGACAGGCCTCTTGTGTCGCGCTCATAGGGGCCTCTTGTGTCATACTTACAGAGTGCAAACACAGAGCAGGGCAGGGAAAAGCTAAACTGGAAAGGGGAGGCTGTGAAAGTAGTGAGTCAGTAGGAGCCAATTAACTAGTTGCCAGAAGCATGTATTAAGAGTTTCTCTGGACACAATGGATGATGGTACAGAACAGTTAAATGAGCACAGTTTAAGCTTGTTAGATTTGCTATCTAAGAAGGGACACAGATATATTAAGTACATTCATAAAAATAGACAGACTTGGGAAAATATACTTAAATTAAATGAAAGGTTTGTATTGAAAACTAGTCTTCTCCCAAGCTCATTAGAGTGGCAAGTCAATTATCCCTTAACAAACTTAGAGAGTTGCTTTTACATGGTGAGGTGAATTAGGAGACTAAACAATTCAAAACACTAGCAGTAAATCTAAGCCACATCCAGACCTTGAGCAGAGCTAACACATTTTTAGATGATGAAAAAGTAGATGCTGTATAGAAGAATTCAAAAGACACAAGTAACACACTTAAAGTATTCCAAATGTATTTGCAGAGAAAGATTTATTCTTTGCTCTTTCAGTATATTGCTTCGAGCAAGAATAATCTCTTTATTACATCCCTGGTTCACACTCCTTTCCTTTTTAATACGCTACCCTTCATTTGCCACACAAAGATATTTCAGATCTGCCATAAACACATATATGCCCCATACAGTATAATGATAAACTAGCTGTTACAAAGAGCTTAGAAACCAGACAGACTGTTTCTACATATCTAACCCAAGTTATTTACTGTGGCTTAGCATATTTTCAATAGCAGTTCAACCACATGCTTAACTCTAACACAGAATTCTTTTCACCAGCTATGGAAAAAAAAATAATCAAAGAGACTATTGCTTCTGTGGAAGTTCTTGTACATGACTCCAGGGGAATTATCCTTTCCTTCATTCCAACATGCTTTATGAGGTTGCCCCAACCTGGCTGCACCAAACCCTTAAAATACACGATTCTGTGTGCACTACAGTCGTCAAGATTGGAAGAGTCCCAAGAGTCTCTGAAAGACAAGAAAGAATGCTTTAAAGCACTGAGACCATAATTATCCTGGCAGAACCCTAACAAGTGAAGCATTTCCCTTCACAATCTGCATTGTCCCAGTCCCCTTCAAAGCACCATTTTCAAAAACTGACAGCCGCCACCTAGCAGACTCTGAACATCGTCTGCCCTTCCACCCGGATCATCAAGCTTCTGACCAAGGAGACAAGATGGCAAAATGCCAGCAGTGCCTCCACATGGGCGATGGCACGCACTCACTTCCGGTTTAGCCTACTGCTGCCTTACTACGTGATTAAGAGTTTGGCTTGAAGGGAGAATGAACTGGCTTCACCACTCACTACCTTTAAGATCTTATGAAAGTTATTTAGCTTTCCTTAGCCTCAGTTCCCCATCTATCAATTGAGGATAATGACACATCTACCTCTTTGCATTTGGGAAAAATTAAATAAGACAATTTTTGTAAATAATTCAATAAGCGCTGTAAACAGTCAATAAATATTAACTATTGTCATAGACAATAAACTTTGGAGATACAGCCTGACCTTTTTCTTCCTGAGCATTCCTTCATTCATTAAATGATTATTGATCCATCTCAGGCATTAGGAAACCATCCACAAAGCTCCATCAGCTACCTGTGTGAGAGCCCTAAGGTGCAAACTCTATGCAGCTACTCAAATTTGAGTAAACTATATGCAAATACCCAAATCTGAGGAAACTAGTGCAGTTAAAGAAACCTATCCCCTTCTAGTTTTAGATTTTTTTTTTTTTTTTTTTTGTCGACCAGGCTGGATAGAGTGCAGTGGCGCGCAATCTCGGCTCATCACAATCTCCGCCTCCTGGGTTCAAGCAATTCTCCTGCCTCAGCCTCCCGAGTAGCTGGGATTACAAGTGTGAGCCACTGCACCCGGCTAATTTTTGTGTTTTTTTTTGGTAGAGACGGAGTTTTGCCATGTTGACCAGGTTGTTCTTGAACTCCTGACCTCTGGTGATCTGCCTTCCTTGGCCTCCCAAAGAGATTATTTCTTTTCCTAAGAATTATTCCACCATACTGCTGGGCTCAATCACAAAAAAATCCAAGAGAAATACTAGCAAGTAAGTCAATCAGTGATTTATATATGAAAATATACATATTGCCAATAAATACATTAACAAGTTTAAACTTATTAGTGACTTATATGAATTAAAATGAACCCAATAAGCATTGTATCTATCCAAAAAGTAAATATCTTTAAATGATAATATTCAATGTTATCAAAAGAAGCATGAGATATATGCTAATGAGAATGTAAATTTCCAGAGTATTTTATTAATATTCATATTAATTTTTATTCATATTCATCAAGAAGTCCTTCCCGAAGAAGTGACATCAGCAAGATGGCCAACTAGAAGCTCCTAGCACTCTTCACCAACAAAAAACCCAAAACAATAAACAACCACATTTCAACCAAAATAACTAAAGGAAAGCACTGGAGAACAGCAAAAAAAGCAGCAGAATCCTGTTGAACACAGAAACCCAAGATTGCCACATAGAGATGATAAGAAAACACCTTGCCTTCACCACCCCATCCCCTAACTCAAGATTAGCTCAAAACCAGAAGGGACTGGTTTCCCCTGTGGGGAAAAGGTAAACAAGACAACCCCAGCAGCTCCTATCACCACTGTGGACACATACAATCTTCCCTACTGGAAATGACTGCAGTCCACAGGCTCAGAGCCCAGCTGAGGAAGCTTCCCAGAGTCCACACACTGAGCTACCCCCAGAGAAGAAGCCAACACTGAGCTCAGTATCCCCCACCCCCAACATGGCCCATGCTGTTACTGCTCTGTGCTCTCTTGGAACCAGAGCCCCTGCTAGAGTGTGTCCTGCTCCAGAGATGAGTAGCCATTACATCCCTCTGTCCCTGAGGCTTAGCTGCCACTAAATCATGCTCACCTTATAGCACACCATCCACAAACAGAGATGCTGCTATGTCCTACCCTCTAACAAGCTACCACAGAGCCACTCCATCCCTCCCATCTCAGTCACTACTGCACCCTCCCCATACAGCCAAGCAGAAATGATCCCCCAACCCCCAGAGACCCGGAGCCTTGAACTACCAGAGTAGCCACAGCCCCATGCCACACTGAGGTGGCACAATGCTCCCTGGGGACTCTAAGCTCAGGTACACCAGAGCAGTTGCACCTCCTTGCATCACAGCTGACATGGCACCCTAACTTAAGGGATCCAGAGGCTCCACTGACACATGTAGCACCACATTCTGGGGCTGAGCAGATATTTCACTTTGGGTCCTAGGGAATCCAGAACCGTGACTGAACTGTGCCACCCCACACTCCAAGCCAAGCAGCCACAAGTTCCTGTCTACCTGAAACTGGACTAGCCGCCACCAACCCAAGCGGCTGAGGCACTCTGCCTTTGTGGGAGTGTAGTCATTGATGTGATGTTCCCTGTTCCCCTGGCCTAAACCACGGTGGTATCTTGGCATCTCTAGGTCGTTGCTGCTGCTGTACCTAGCCTCATAGAGCCTGGGCTACTGCTGTGTCTCACTGGCCAGAGTTATCACTGTGTGGTACCTCATGCCTTCTTGGTTCCAGGTCCCAAATTGTAGCTGTGCCCTGCTCCATGGGGCCACGCTGGGCTTTGAGAGCACTCCTTCATTCTTAGAGCCCAACCAGATCTGTGCCTTGCCCCCACTCCCAGAGTCAGAACAACAGCTACATTCCAGCCCCCGAGGCCTGAGATATATACCCCAGCTTAGTCGGGGAACTGCATTCACTCGTGCCTTGGAGTGTAAACCTGTACCTCAAGTCCCAGGTGGTGGAGTAGTTTCATAAGACCCAGGGCCCAGGAACCCAACTCCACAACTGCTCCAATCACCAGCGCCCTGAATTCCATTGCCACTGTGGCTTCCTGTGAGCAAGGTCATACCCAAAACCAAAAGCAATCCCAGGTCTCCCCTCTGTGAGAAAGATGAGAATAGGAGGATTCATAAAGCCCTTGCCCTAAAAATATACATAGCCACTGTCACTGCTACAGACTCCTCAGCCTATAATACTGAAGCAACTGCAGTCATCACTGATGTAGATTATAAACTGAAGAAGCTGTATAGAGACAATACCACATGGAACCAGAGCCACCATGTCCTGCTCAATCAGCACCCTCAGGCCCATCTGCAAGTGAAAGTCATCCCCTATGAAAGCCACTCTATAAAGTTTGGGAGAGGAGACTGTATCACAAGATGTATAGACACCAATACAAGGACATAAAGAACATGAAAAATGAAGGAAACATGACACCACCAAAGGAACACAGTAATTTTCCAGTAACTAACCCCAAACCCAATGGAAATTAATGAATTGCTTAAAAAGGAATTCAAAATAGTTATCTTAACAGAATTCAGTGAGATATGAGAAAATACAAATAGAACAATTCAAGGAAATCAGGAACACAATTTATAATTTGAATAAGAAACTCAACAAAAAGAGAGATATTAAAAAATATGTAAATCTTGAGGTTAAGGAATTCAATCAATGAAATAAAAATATGTAATTGAGAACTTCAACAGCAGACTAGATGGGAAAGAAGAAATAATCTGAACCTGAAGACTGTTCTATTGAAATGATTCAATCAGCAGGAAAAAGAGAATGAAAAAGAGGGCTGGGCAGACTGGCTCCTGCTTGTAATCCTGGCACTTTGGGAGGCCAAGGTGGGCAAGTTGCTTAAGCCCAGAAGTTCAAGACCAGCCTGGGCAACATGCAAGACCCCATCTCTACAAATAAATACAAAAGTTAGCAGGGCATGGTGGCACATGCCTGTAGTCTCAGCTGCTCAGGAAGCTGAGGTGGGAGGATCACATGAGCCTGGGGAGGTCAAGGCTGCAGTGAGCCATGATCACGCCACTGCACTCTAGCCTGAACAACAGAGCATGACCCTGTCTCAAAAAAAATTTTTTTAAAGAATGAAAGAAAGAATGACAGAATATAAAGACAGTTTACAGAACTTATGGGATACTATTAGCGAACAATGGTATATAGTGAACTATGGAAGTTTTTAGAGGGAGAAGAGATAAAGGGTAGAAAATGTATTTAATAAAATAATTGCTGAAAACTTCCCAGGTCTTGGGAGAAATTATGAACATCCAAGTCTATGAAGCTGAAAAATTCCCAAATAGATTCAACTCAAAAAGATCCTCTCTGAAGCACATTATAGTCAAAATGTCAACAAAGACAAAAATAATTTTTCAAGAGCAAGAAAAAAGCATCAAGTCATATATAAGGAAATCCCCATTAGACTATCAGTGGACTTCTCAGTCGAAATTTTGTAGGCCAGGAGAGAATAGGATGATGATATGGTTTGGCTGTGACCCCACCCAAATCTCATCTTGAATTATAGCTGCCATAATTCTCACATGTTGTGGGAGTGACCTGGCGGAAGGTAATTGAATCATGGGGCTTGGTCTTTCCCATGATGTTCTCATGATAGTGAATAAGTCTCATGAGATCTGATGGTTTTATAAATGGGAGTTTCCTTGCACAAGCTTTCTCTTGCCTGTCGCCGTGTAAGATGTGACTTTGCTCCTCGTTCACCTTCTGCCATGATTGTGAGACCTCTTCAGCCATGTGGAACTGTGAGTCAATTAAACCTCTTTCCTTTAAAATTACCCAGTCTTGGGTATGTCTTTGTTGGCTACATGAGAACAGACTAATACAGTAAATTGGTACCAAGTAGTGAGGTGCAACTGTAAAGATACTTGAAAATGTGGAAGCAACTTTGGAAATAGATAACAGGCAGATATTGGAACAGTTTGGAGGGCTCAGAAGAAGACAGGAAGATGTGGGAAATTTTGGAACTTCCTAGAGACTTGTTGAATGGCTTTGGCCAAAATGCTGATAGTCATATGGATGATAAAGTTCAAGATGAGGTGGTGTCAGATGGAGATGAGAAACTTGTTGGGAACTGGAGCAAAGGTGACTCTTGCTTTGTTTAGCAAAGACATTGGCGGCATTTTGCTTCTGCCCAAGAGATCTGTGGAACTTTGAACTTGAGAAAGTTGATTTAGGGCATCTGGTGGAAGAAATTTCTAAGCAACAAAGAATTCAAGAAGTGACTTGGGTCACCACAACTGTTAAAAGCATTCAGGTTTATGAATTCACAAATATATGGTTTGGAATTGGAATTTATGTTTAAAAGGGAAGTAGAGTATAAAAGTTTGGAAAATTTGCAGTGGGATAATGCAATAGAAAAGAAAAACCCATTTTCTGAGGAGAAATTCAAGCCAGCTGCAGAAATTTGCATAGGTAACAAGAAGCTAAATGTTAATCACCAAGACAATGGGGAAAATGTCTCCAGGGCATGTCAGAGGTCTCCACAGCAGCCCCTCACATCACAGGCCTGGAGGCCCAGGAAGAAAAAGTGGTTTTGTATGCTGGGCCTAGGGCCTTGCTGCCCTGTGAAGTCTCAGGACTTGATGCCCTATGTCCCAGCCACAGCTAAAACGGGCCAAGGTAGAGCTCAGATCATTGCTTCAGAGGGTGCAAGCCCTAAGCCTTAGCAGCTTACAAGAAGTGTTGGGCCTGCAGGTACACAGAAGTCAAGAAGTGAGGTTTGGGAACCTCTGCTTAGATTTCAGAGGATGTATGGAAATGCCTGGATGTCCAGGCAGTGGTGTGCTGCAGGGACAGAGCCCTTATGGAGAACCTCTGCTAGGGCAGTGTGGAAGGGAACTGTGGGGTACAAGAGAGTCCCCACTGGGGCACTAACTAGTGGAGCTGTGAGAAGAGGGCCACCATCCTTCAAATTCCAGAATGGTAGATCCACCGACAGCTTGTACCTGGAAAAGCCACAGACACTCAATGGCAGCCTGTGAAGACAGCCAGGAGGGAGGCTGTATCCTGCAAAGTCAAAGGGACAGCACTACCCACGACCATGGGAACCTACCTCTTGCATCAGTGTGACCTGAATGTGAGACATGGAGTCAAAGGACATCATTTTGGAGCTTTAAGATTTGACTACCCTGCTGGATTTTGGACTTGCATAGGGCCTGTAGTTCCTTCGTTTTGGTCAATTTCTCCCATTTGGAATGGGTGTATTTTCCCAATGTCTGTGGCCCCATTATATCTAGGAAGTTATTACCTTGCTTTTGATTTTACAGGCTCCTAGGCAGAAGGGACTTGCCTTGTCTTAGATGAGATGTGGGACTATGGACTTTTGAGTTAATGCTGAAATGATTTAAGATTTGAGGGACTGTTGAGAAGGCAAGATTGGTTTTGAAATGTGAGGACATGAGACTGTTGAGAAGGCAAGATTGGTTTTGAAATGTGAGGATATGAGATTTGGAAGGGTCCAGGGGTGGAATGATATCATTTGGCTATGACCTCCCCCAAATCTCATCTAGAATTGTAGCTCCTGTAATTCCTACATGTTTTGGGAGGAACCTGGTGGGAGGTAGTTGAATCATGGGGGTGGGTCTTTCCCATGATATTCTCATGGTAGTGAATAAGTCTCACAAGATGTGATGGTTTTATAAATGGTAGTTTCCCTGCACAAGCTCTCTCTTGCCTATTGCCATGTAAGACATGACTTTGCTCCTCATTCACCTCTGCCATGATTATGAGGCCTCTCCAGCCATGTGGAACTGTGAGTCAATTAAACCTCTTTCCTTTATAAATTACCCAGTCTTGGGTACGTCTTTATTAGCAGCATGAGAACACATTAATATGGATGATATATTTAACTGGTGAAAAAAAAACAAAACCAAAAGCAAACAAACAAACAAAAAAAAAACCTGTCAGCTCATGGAAGCAACCTAAATGCCCATCAGTGACAGACTGGATAAAGAAAATGTGGTATGTATACACCATGGAATAATATGCAGCCATAAAAAAGAATAAGGTCATGCCTTTTGCAGGAACATGGGGGTTGGAGCTGGAGGGCATTATCCTTAGCAAACTAACACAGGAACAGAAAATGAAATACCACATGTTCTCACTTATAAATAGGGGGTAAATGAGAACTCATGAACACAAAGAAGGGAACAGCTGACATGAGTCTACTTGAGGATGGAGGGTGGGTGGAGGGAGAGGAGCAGAAAATATATTAATAACTGTTGGGTATTGGGTGATAAAATAATCTGCACACCAAACCCCTGTGGCACAAGTTCACCTATGTAACAAATCTTGACCTGTACCCCCGAACCTAAAATAAAAGTTTTTTTTTTTTATGCCAGCCAAGAGTTCTATGCTCACCAAATTTGTCCTTCACAAATGGAGAAATAGTCTTACCCAAACAGGCAAAAGCTAAGAGAATTCATTATCACTAGGCCTGGTTTATTAAAAAGAAATGCTTACGGGAGTTCTTCAAGCATAAACAAAATGGTGATAATTACCATAATGAATACATATGAAAATATAAAACTCACTGGTTGAGGTAAATACATAGGCAAATCCAGAATGCTCCAATACTGTAATCATACATATTTCTTGTATGAAGGCTAAAAGTTAAAATGGTAAAAAAATAACTAAAGCTACAATACGTTGTTAAGAAATACACAATGTAAAAAGATGTAAAATATGACATCAAAAACATAAATTGTGGGATGGTAGGGTAACGGTCTAAAGTTTTTGTATTCAACAGAATTATTAGCTTAAAACAGTAGATTATAGCTATAATGCAAGATGTTTCATGTAAGCATCATGGTAAGCACAAAACAAAACACTGCAGCATATATACAAACAATTAAAAAAAGAGTCAAAGTTTAGCACTACAGAAAACTACTGAAACCCAAAGGCAGTTAAAAAGAGAGGAAGAAAGGAACAAAAGAGCTATAAAACAACCAGAAAACAAATAACAATATGGCAGTAACAAGTTCTTACCTATCAATAGGCACTTTGAATGTAAATGGATTAAATTATCTAAATCTGGGCAACATAGCAAGACCCTGCCTCTACTAAAAATTAAAAAATTAGCTGGATGTTTTTGTAGTCCCAGGTGCTCAGGAAGCTGAGGCAGACAGTTCACTTGAGCCAAGGAGTTTGAGGTTACAGTGAGTTATGATCAAACTACTGCACCCCAGCCTGGGTGACAGGGTGAGACAATGTCTCTATATTTTTTAAAAATTCTCTAATCAAAAAACATAAAGTGGCTGAATGGATTAAAAAACGAGTTCTAACTATTTGCTAAGAGACCCAAGTAACCTTTAAGGACACACAACGGCTGAAAGTGAATGGATGAAATAAGATAGTCCATAGAAATTGTAACCCCAAGAGAATAGGGGTGGCTATATTTCTATCTGATAAAATAAGACTTCAAGTCAAAAACTGTCATAAGAAACAAAAAGTGCCATTATTTAATATTACAGGAGCCAATTCATCCAGAGGACATAATAGTTGTAAATATATATGCACCCAACATTGGAGCACCTAAATATATAAAGCAAATAATAATGGAAATAAAAGGAGAAATAGACAACAATACAATAATGGTAGGGGACTTCAATATCCCACTTCAAACAATGGATAGATTGCACTTTTGACCAAATATCTCTAACAGATTTATATGGAACTTTCTGTCCAACAACAGGAGAACACACATTTTCTCTAGCATACATGGAGCATTATTCAGGATAGACCATATGCTAAGCCACGAAACCAGTATGAACAAATTTAAGAAGATTAAAATGTTATCTAGTATCTATTTCAGACCACAATGGTATGGAAGTAGAAAGCAATAACAGGAGAAATTTTGGAAAATTCACAAATGTGTGGAAATTAAGCAACATGCTCCTAGCAACCAATGGCTCAAAGAAGTCAAAAGGAAAAATTTTAAATATTTTGAGACAAACGACACTGAAAACACAACATACCAAAACCTAGGTGATGTAGCAGAGGCAGGTCTAAGAGAAAAATTTATAGCAATAAACGTATATAATAAAAGAAAATACGAAATAAATAGTCCAACATTATACCTCAAGATACTAGTAAAAGAACAAACTAAACCCCAAATTAGCAGGTAGAAGGAAATAATTAAAATCAGAACAGAAATAAATCAAATAGAGATTAGAAAAACTACAGAAAGAATCAATAAAACTAAGAGTTTGTTTTTTGAAAATAAAGATGATAAAATCTTAGCTAGTTTAACTAAGAAAAAAAGGAAGAATCAAGTAAATACAATTTTAAAAATGAAAATGAAGAAACTACAACAGACACTTCAGAAATAAAAAGGATCATAAAAGATTGCGATGAACAATTATATGCCAACAAATTGGATATTCTAAAGAAAATTCACACCTTTTTAGGAAAGTACAAATACAACCTACCAAAATTGAGTCAGGAAGAAATAGAAAGCCTTAACAAACTAATAACAATATCAAAAAAAGAGATTGAAGAAATAATCAAATATCTCCCAACAAAAATAAAAAAAAAAAGCACAGGACCAGATGGCTTCACAGCTAAATTCTACCAAACATTCAAAGTAGTTAATACCAATACTTCTTAAAGTCTTCCATAAAAAATAGAGCTAGAAAGAACATTCCATGCTCATGGGTTGGAAGAATCAATATCGTGAAAATGGCCATACTGCCCAAGGTAATTGATAGATTCAATGCCATCCCCATCAAGCTACCAATGACTTTCTTCACAGAATTGGAAAAAACTACTTTAAAGTTCATATGGAACCAAAACAGAGCCCGCATCGCCAAGTCAATCCTAAGTCAAAAGAACAAAGCTGGAGGCATCACACTACCTGACTTCAAACTATACTACAAGGCTACAGTAACCAAAACAGCATGGTACTGGTACCACAACAGAGACATAGATCAATGGAACAGAACAGAGCCCTCAGAAATAATGCCACATATCTACAACTATCTGATCTTTGACAAACCTGACAAAAACAAGCAATGGGGAAAGGATTCCCTATTAAATAAATGGTGCTGGGAAAACTGGCTAGCCATATGTAGAAAGCTGAAACTGGATCCCTTCCTTACACCTTATACAAAAATTAATTCAAGATGGATTAAAGACTTACATGTTAGACCTAAAACCATAAAAACCCTAGAAGAAAACCTAGGCAATACCATTCAGGACATAGGCATGGGCAAGGACTTCATGTCTAAAACACCAAAAGCAATGGCAACAAAAGCCAAAATTGACAAATGGGATCTAATTAAACTAAAGAGCTTCTGCACAGCAAAAGAAACTACCATCAGAGTGAACAGGCAACCTACAAAATGGGAGAAAGTTTTTGCAACCTACTCATCTGACAAAGGGCTAATATCCAGAATCTACAATGAACTCAAACAAATTTGCAAGAAAAAAACAACCCCATCAAAAAGTGGGCAAAGGACATGAACAGACACTTCTCAAAAGAAGACATTTATGCAGCCAAAAAACACATGAAAAAATGCTCATCATCACTGGCCATCAGAGAAATGCAAATCAAAACCACAATGAGATAACATCTCACACCAGTTAGAATGGCCATCATTAAAAAGTCAGGAAACAACAGGTGCTGGAGAGGATGTGGAGAAATAGGAACACTTTTACACTGTTGGTGGGACTGTAAACTAGTTCAACCATTGTGGAAGTCAGTGTGGCGATTCCTCAGGGATCTAGAACTAGAAATACCATTTGACCCAGCCATCCCATTACTGGGTATATACCCAAAGGACTATAAATCATGCTGCTATAAAGACACATGCACATGTATGTTTATTGCGACACTATTCACAATAGCAAAGACTTGGAACCAACCCAAATGTCCAACAACAATAGACTGGATTAAAAAAATGTGGCACATATACACCATGGAATACTGTGCAGCCATAAAAAATGATGAGTTCATGTCCTTTGTAGGGACATGGATGAAACTGGAAAACATCATTCTCAGTAAACTATCGCAAGGACAAAAAACCAAACACCGCATGTTCTCACTCATAGGTAGGAATTGAACAATGAGAACTCATGGACACAGGAAGGGGAACATCACACTCCGGGGACTGTTGTGGGTTGGGGGGAGGGGGGAGGGACAGCATTAGGAGATATACCTAATGCTAAATGACGAGTTAATGGGGGCAGCACACCAACATGGCACATGGATACATATGTAACAAACCTGCACATTGTGCACATGTACCCTAAAACCTAAAGTATAATAATAAAAAGAAATAGAGCTAGAGGAAATACTTTCAAATCTATTTTATAAGGCCAGTATCACCTTAATACATAGGATAAAGACATCACAAGAAAAGAAAACTACAGGCCAATTTATCTGATAAATATTGATGCAAAAATTTTCAATAAAACATTAGCAAGCCAAATCCAACAACATACAAAAATATTATACATTATAACAAGTGTGACTTATCCCTGCCATGCAAAGCTAGTTTAACATATGTAAATTAATTAATATGATGCATCACATCAACAGAATGAAATATAAAACCCGCATAGTCATCTCAATTGATGTGGAAAAATCATTAAACAAAGCCCAACATCCTTTCTTTATAAAAACTCTCAAGAGTTTAGGTACAGAAGGATTGATCTTTAATATAATAAAGGCCATTTATGGAAAACTCACAGCTAACATAATCAGTGGGGGAAAACTGAGAGCTTTTCCACTGTGATCTGGTACAAGGCAAGCCTGTATACTCTTGTTATTTTTATTCATCATAATACTGAAAATACTAGCAGAAACAGTCAGACAAGAAAAGTAAATAAAAGGCATCTAAATCAGAAAGGAAGACGTAAAGTGATCTTAATTTGTAGATGACATGATCCTATATGTGAAAAACACCTAAGATTCCACGAAAAAAATTGTTAGAACTAAATGAATTCAGCAAAGTTGCAGGATACAAAATCATCATACCCAAATTAGTAGTACTTTTATACACAAATGATGACTAACTTAAAAAGAAATCAAGAAAAGAAGCCCTTGGCAGAGAGAAGAATTACTTGTGTAGTCAGCCTCTCATTCTTCCTCACTGATATGGTTTGGCTGTGTGCCCCACCCAAATCTTATCTTGAATTCTACTCCCATAATTCCTACGTGATGTGCGAGGGACACTGTAAGAGATAATTTGAATCATGGGGGTGGTTTCCCCCATACTGTCCTCGTGATAGTGAATAAGTCTCATGAGATCTGATGGTTTTATCAGGGGTTTCCACTTTTGCATCATCCTCATCTTCTTTTGCTGCCACCATGTAAGAAGTGCCTTTCCCCTCCCACCATAGGTGGCCTCCCCAACCATGTGGAACTGTAAATCTAATTAAACCTCTTTTCTTCCTGGTCTTTGGTATGTTTTTATCAGCAGTGTGAAAACAAACTAATACAGAAAATTGGTACAGGCAGAGTGGGGCATTGCTGAAAAGATACCCAAAAATGTGGAAGTGACTTTTGAACTGGGTAACAAGCAGAGGTTGGAACCGTTCGGAGGGCTCAGAAGAAGAAAGAAGAATGTGGGACAGTTTGGAACTCCTTAGAGACTTGTTGAATGGCTTTGACCAAAAGCCTGATAGCAATATGGACAAAAAGGTCCAGCCTGCGGTGGCCTCAGAAGGAGATGAGGAACTTGTTGGGAACTGGAGCAAAGGCAACACTTGTTATGTTTTAGCAAAGAGACTGGTGGCATTTTGCCCCACCCTAGAGATTTGTGGAACTTTGAACTTGAGAGAGATGATTTAGGGTATCTAATGAAAGAAATGTCTAAGTAGCAAAGCATTCAAGAGGTAACTTGGGTGCTGCTAAAGACATTCAGTTTTATAAGGGGAGCAGAGCATAAAAGTTTGGAAAAATTTGCAGCCTGACAATGTGATAGAAAAGAAAAACCCATTTTCTCAGGAGAAATTCAAGTCGACGCCGAAATTGTGTAAGTAACAAGGAGCCAAATATTAATCCCCAAGACAATGGGGAAAATGTCTTTGGGGCATGTCAGAGGTCTTCACGGCAGCCCTTCCCATCACAGGCCCGGAGGTCTAGGAGAAAATGGTCTCGTGGGTCGGGCCCAGGGTCTGGTCCCCATGCTGCATGCAGCCTAGGGACTCGGTGCCCTGCATCCCAGCTGCTCCAGCCATGGCTGAAAGGGGCCAATATAGAGCTCGGGCTATGACTTCAGAGGGTGCAAGCCCCAAGCCTTGGCAGTTTCTACGTGGTGTTGAGCCTGCGAGTGCACAGAAGTCAAGAATCGAGGTTTGGGAACCTCTGCCTAGATTTCAGAAGATGTATGGAAATGCCTGGATACCCAGGGAGAAGTTTGCTGCAGGGGCAGGGTGCTCATGGAGAACCTCTGCTAGGGCAGTGCAGAAGGGAAATGTGAAGTCAGAACCCCCATACAAGTCAGAGTCCCTACTGGACCATGGCCTAGTGGAACTGTAAGAAGAGGGCCACTGTCCTCCAGACTCCAGAATGCTAGGTCCTCCAACAGCTTGCACCGTTCACCTGGAAAAGCTGCAGACACTCAATGCCAGCCCATGAAAGCAGCTGGGAGGGAGGCTGTATCCTGCAAAGCCACAGGGGCAGAGCTGCCCAAGACCATGGGACACCACCTCTTGCATCAGTGTGACCTGGAGTCAATGGAGATCATTTTGGAGCTTTAAATTTTGACTGCCCTGCTGGTTTTCGGACTTGCATGGGCCCTGTAACCACTTTGTTTTGGCCAATTTCTCCCATTTGGAATGACTGTATTTACTGAATACCTGTGCCCCCATGGTATCTAGGAAATCAGTAGCTTGCTTTTGATTTTACAGGCTCATAGGTGGAAGGGACTTGCCTTCTCTCAGATGAGACTTTGGGCTGTGGACTTTTGGGCTAATGCTGAAGTGAGTTATGCTTTCCCAACAGTTCCTCCCAAAGTGCTGGCATTTCAGGTGTGAGCCACTGTGCCCGGCCTCTTGACTTTTTAATAATCACCATTTTGACTGGCATGAAGTGGTATTTCATTGTGGTTTTGATTTGCATTTCTCTAATGATCAGTGATGTTAAGCTTTTTTTTGTACATTTGTTGGCTGCATAAATGTCTTTTTTTTTTTTTTTTTATATGGATTCTCACTCTGTCGCCCAGGCTGGAGTGCAGTGGCATGATCTCCACTCACAGCAAGCTCTACCTCCCGGGTTCATGCCATTCTCCTGCCTCAGCGTCCCAAGTAGCTGGGACTACAGGCGCCCACCACCATGCCCAGCTAATTTTTTTGTACTTTTAGTAGAGACGGGGTTTCACCATGTTAGCCAGGATGGTCTCGGTCTCCTGACCTCGTGATCTGCCCGCCTCGGCCTGCCAAAGTGTTGAGATTAGTATTGGCATGAGCCACCGTGCCCAGCCAAATGTCTTCTTTTGAAAAGTGTTTGTTCATGTCTTTTGTCCACTTTTTAATGGGGTTGTTTTTTTCTTGTAAATTTAAGTTCCTTGTAGATTCTCGATATTAGACCTTTGTCAGATGGATAGATTACAAGAATTTTCTCTCATTCTGTAGGTTATCTATTCACCTGAAGATAGTTTCTTCTGCTGTGCAGCTCCTTAGTTTAATTAGATCTCATTTGTCAATTTTTGCTTTTTGTTGCAATTGCTTTTGACATTTTCGTCATGAAATCTTTGCCCATGCCTATGTCCTCAATGGTATTGCCTAGATTTTATTCCAGAGATTTTATAGTTTTGGGTTTAAGGCTTTAATCCATCTTGAGTTAATTTTTGTGTAAGCTATAAGGAAGGGGGCCAGTTTCAATTTTCTGCTTATGGCCAGCCAATTTTCCCAGCACCATTTATTAATAGGGAATCCATTCTCCATTGCTTGTTTTTGTCAGGTTTGTCAAAGATCAGATGGTTATATGTGTGCAGTCTTATTTCTGAGTTCTCTGTGCTGTTCCATTGTTCTGTGTGTCTGTTTTTGTACAAGTACCATGCTGTTTTGGTTAGAGTAGCCTTGTAGTACAGTTTGAAGTTGGGTAACATGACGCCTCCAACTTTCTTCTTTTTGCTTAGGATTGTCTTGTCTATATGGGCTATTTTTTGGTTCCATATGAATTTTAAACTAGTTTTTTCTAATTCTGTGAAGAACATTAATGGTAGTTTGATGGGAATATCATTGAATCTATAAATTACTTTGGGCAGTATGGCCATTTTCATGATATTGATTCTTCCTATCCATGAGCATGGAATGTTTTTCCATTTGTGTCCTCTCTGGTTTCCTTGAGCAGTGATTTGTAGCTCTCCTTGAAGAGGTCCTTCACTTCCCTTGTTAACTGTATTCCTAGTTATTTTATTCTCTTTGTAGCAATTGTGAATGAGAGTTCATTCACGATTTGGCTCTCTGCTTGTCTATTGTTAGTGTATAGGAATGCTTGTGATTTTCGCACATTGATTTTGTATCCTGAGACTTTGCTGTTACTTACCAGCTTAAGAAGCTCTTGGGCTGAGACAATGTGGTTTTCTAGAAATAGGATCATGTCATCTGCAGAGACAATTTGATTTCCTCTCTTCCTATTTGAATACAGTTTATTTCTTTCTCTTGCCTGATTGCCCTCGCCAGAACTTCCAATACTATGCTGAATAGGAGTAGTGAGAGACAGCATACTTGTCTTGTGCCAGTTTTCAAGGGGAATGCTTCCAGCTTTTGCCCATTCAGTATGATAGTGGCTGTGGGTTTGCATAAATGGCTCTTATTATTTTGAGGTATGTTCCTTCAGTACCTAGTTTATTGGGAGCTTTTAACATGAAAGGATGTTGAATTTATCAAGGCCTTTTCTGTGCCTGTTGAGATAATCACGCGGTTTTTGTCTTTAGTTCTGTTTATGTGATGAATTACATTTATTGATTTGCATATGTAGAACCAGCCTCGCATCCCAGGAATGAAGCCAACTTGATGGTGGTGGATAAGCTTTTTGATGTGCTGCTGGATTTGGTTTGCCAGTATTTTATTAAGGATTTTTGTATCGATGCTCATCAGGGATATTGACCTGAAGTTTTCTTTTTTTGTTGTATGTCTGTCATGTTTTGGTATCAGGATGACGCTGGCCTCATAAAATGAGTTAGGGAGGAGTCCCTCCTTTTCAATTATTTGGAATAGTTTCAGAAGGAATGGCACCAGCTCCTCTTTGTACCTCTGGTAGAATTCAGCTGTAAATCTACCTGGGCCTGGCCTTTTTTCAGAACTTGTCATTGGTCTATTTCAGGTATTCCATTTTCTCTTGGTTCAGTCTTGAGAGGGTGTATGTGTCCAGGAATTTATCCATTTCTTCTACTAGATTTTCTAGTTTATTTGCATAGAGGTTTTTATAGTATTCTCTGATGATTGTTTGTATTTCTGTGGGGTCAGTGGTGATATTCCCTTAATCATTTTTTTGTTGTGTCTATTTGATTCTTCTCTCTTCTTTATTAATCTAGCTAGCAGGCTATCTGTTTTATTAATATTTTCAAAAAAGCAGCTCCTGGTTTCATTGATTTTTTGAAGGGTTTTTTGTGTCTCTATCTCCTTCAATTCTGCTCTGAGCTTGGTTATTTCTTGTCTTCTGCTAGCTTTGAGGTTTGTGTGTTCTTGATTCTCTAGTCCTTTTAGTTGTGATGTTGGGATGTGAATTTGAGATCTTTCTAGCTTTTTGATTTAAAAGCTAGTGCTTATAAGTTTCCTGCTTAACACTGCTTTTGCTGCATCCCAGATATTCTGGTATGTTATCTCTTTGTTCTCATTAGTTTCAAAGAATTTGTTGATTTCTGCCTTAATTTCATTATTTACCCAGGAGTCATTCAGGAGCAGGTTGTTCAATTTCCATGTAGTTGTGGTTTTGAGTGAATTTCTTAGTCTTGAATTCTGATTTAATTGCGCTGTGGTCTGAGAGACTGTTTGTTATGGTTTCAGTTCTTTTGCACTTGCCAAAGAGTGTTTTACTTCCGGTTATGAGATCAATTTTAGAGTAAGTGACATGTGGCACCAAGAAGAATGTATATTCTGTTGTTTTTGGGTGGAGAGTTCTATAGATACCTATCTAGCCCACTTGATCAGAGCTGACTTCATGTCCTGAATATCTTTGTTACTTTTCTCTCTCAATGATCTGCCTAATATTGACACTGAAGTGTTAAAGTCTCTCACTATTATTGTGTGGGAATCTAAGTCTGTTTGTAGGTCTCTAGGAACTTGTTTTATGAATCTGGGTGCTCCTGTATTGGGTGCACATATATTTAGAATAGTTAGCTCTTCTTGTTGAATTGAACCCTTTACCACTATGTAATGTCCTTCCTTGTCTTTTTTGACCTTTGTTGGTTTAGAGTCCATTTTATCAGAAACTAGGATTGCAACGCCTGCTTTTTTCTGCTTTCCATTTGCTTGGTAAATTTTCCTCCATTTCTTTATTTTGAGCCTATGTATGTCTTTCCATGTGAGATGGGTCTCCTGAACATAGCACACTGGTAAGTCTTGACTTTTTATCCAGCTCGCCATTCTATTCTTTTAATTGGGGCATTTAGCCCACTTACATTTAAGGTTATGTGCGAATTTGATCCTGTCATCATGATGCTGGTTGGTTATTTTGCAGACTTGTTAATGTAGTTGTTTCAGAGTGTCACTGGTCTGTGTAGGTCAGTGTGTTTTTGTAGTGGCTGGTAATGGTTTTTCCTTTCCATTTTCAGTGCTTCCCTTAGGGGCTCTGTCAAGGCAGGGCTGTTGGTGACAAATTTCCTTAGCATTTGCTTGTCTGAAAAGGAATTTATTTTTCCTTCACTTATGAAGCTTAGTTTGGCAGATATAAAATTCTGGGTTGAAAATTATTTTAAGAATGTTGAATATTGGCCTCCAATCTCTTCTGGCTGGTAGGGTTTCTGCTGAGATGTCCACTGTTAGTGTGATGGGCTTCCCTTTGTAGGTGACCTGGCCTTTCTCTCTAGGTGCCTTTAACATTTTTTCCTTCATTTCGACCTTGGAGAATCTCATGATAATGTTTTTTCAGGTTGGTCTTCTCATGGAGTATCTTATTGGGGTTCTCTGGATTTCCTGAATTTGAATGTTGGCCTGTCCTGGTACGTTGGAGAAATTCTCCTGGATGATATCCTGAAGTATGTGTTCAAACTTGGTCATATTTTCCCTGTTTCTTTCAGGTACCCCAATCAGTCATAGGTTGGTCTTTTTACATAATCTCAGAGTTCTTGGAAGTTTTGTTTGTTCCTTTTCATTCTTTTTTCAATCTTGTCTGCCTGTCTTTTTTCAGCAAGATAGTCTGAGATCCTCTTCTCTGCTTGGTCTATTCAGCTATTGACACCTGTGATTGCATTGTGATGTTCTTGTGTTGGGTTTTCAGCTCCATCAGGTTGTTTATGTTCCTCTCTAAACTGGTTATTCTGGTTAATGGCTCCTGTAATGTTTTCATGATTCTTAGCTTCTTTGCATTGGGTTAGAACATTCTCCTTCAGCTCAGTGAAGTTTGTTATTACCCACCTTCTGAAGCCTACTTCTGTCAATTCATCCGTCTCAGTCTCAGCCCAGTTCTGTTCCCTTGCTGGAGAGGTGCTGCAATCATCTGGAGGAGAAGAGGCACTCCGGCTTTTGGAATTTTCAGCGTTTTCGTGTTGATTTTTTGCTTTTTCGTGGGTTTACATACCTTCGATCTTTGAGCCTGCTTACTTTTGGATGGGGTTTTTGTGGGGTCTCTTTTGTTGATGTTGTTGCTTTCTGTTTTTCTTTTAACAGTCCAGCCCCCTCTTCCACAGGAATGCTGTGGTTTGCTGGGGGTCCACTCCAGACCCTATTCACCTGGGTCCCTCCCACACCTAGAGGTATCACCAGTGGAGTCTGCAGAACAGCAAAGATAGCTGCCCACTCCTTCCTCTGGGAGCTCCATCCCAGAGGGGTACCAATCTGATGTTGGCCAGAACCCTCCTGTATGAGGTGTCTGGTGGCTCCTGTTGGGTGGTCTCACCCATTCAAGAGGCATAGGGCCAGGGACCCACTTGAAGAAGCAGTCTGGCTGTCCCTTGGCAAAGTGGGTGTGCTGCGCTGGGAGGACTCCCACTCGTCCAGACTCATGGCCTCCTCAGAGCCAGTAGGGGTAAAGACTAAGTCTATTGAACCAGAGACCATGGCCACCCCTACCCCCAGGGGCTCCATCCCAGGGAGATTCGAGTTCTGTCAGTAAACCCCTGGCTGGAATTCCTGAAATTCCCACAGGGAGGCCCTGCCCAGTGATGAGGGAGGGATCTAGGTCCCACCTAAAGAAGCAGCCTGAACACAATCTGCCACAGCCGCTGTGCAGCGCTGTGGGGAATTCCTCCTGGTCCAGTCCACCAAGTCTCCCCAGCACCAGCATGGGAAAACAGCCGAATGGAGCTGCAGTGATTGTGGCTGCCCTTCTCCCTGGAAATTCAGTCATCTTAGGCAGTCTGCAGTTCAGCCTGCTGCCACTGGCCACAACCTGAGAAGCCACCAAGCATCTGCACAGCCCTGTGCTTGGGACCCAAGGCCCTGGTGGCATGGGCTCACAAGGGGATCTCCTGATCTGTGTGTTCCACAGATCTGTGGCAAAAGAGTGGTTTCTCTGGCAAGGTAGCACAATCACTCACTGCCTCCCTTGGCTGGGGGGTGAGAGTTTCCCGTACCCCATGCATCTCTCAGGTGGATTGTGGCTCCACCCTGCTTTTGCTTGTTCTTCATGGGTCACAGTGAAAGAACCTGGATACCTCAGCTGAAGTTGCAGGATTCACCTGCTGATTTCATTCTTCTTGGTGGGAGCTGCAGATTGGAGCTTCTTCTGATCAGCCATCTTGGCCCCTCCCTCAAAGTAATATATTTTAATCAACTAGATGCATGCATTCACATGTTCATTGCGGCACATCTTTGCTATTGTAAATAGTGCTGCAATGAACATATGAATGCATGCATCTTTTTGGTAGAATGATTTATTTTCTTTTGAATATATACCCAGTAATGGGATTACCAGGTTGAATGGTAGTTCGTTTTAAGTTCGTTGAGAAATCTCCAAACTGCTTTCTACAGTGGCTGAACTACTTTACATTCCCACCAACAGCAACAAGCATTCTTTTTCTCTGTAGCCTTGCCAGCATCTTTTGTTTTTTGACTTTTTAATAAAAGCCATTCTGAGTGGTGTGAGATGATATCTCATTGTGGTTTTGATTTGCATTTCTCTGATGATTCATGATGAAGAAAATTTTTTCACATGTTTATTGGTTGCTTGTATGTCTTCTTTTGAGAAGTCTCTATTCATGTTTTTTTCCCCAATTTTTAATGGGATTATTTGTTTTTTGCTCATTCAATTATTTAAGTTTCTTATAGTTTCTGGATACTAGACCTTTGCTGAATCCATAGTTTGCAAATATTTCCTCCTATTCTGTAGGTTGTCTGTTTACTCTGTTGATAGTTTCTTTTGCTTTTGTTTATGTTGCAATTGCTTTTGAGAACTTAGTCATAAATTCTTTCCCAAGACTAATGTCCAGAATGGTGTTTCCTAAGTCTCCTTCTAGAATTCTTATAGTTTGAGGTCTTACATTTAAGTCTTTAATTCATCTTGAGTTAATGTTTGTATATGGTGAGAGATAGAGATTTTCATTCTTCTGCATACGGATAGCCAGCTACCCCAGCACCATTTATTGATGGTCCTTTCCCCATTGCTTATTTTTGTTGACTTTGTTGAAGATCATATGGCTGTAGGTGTGTGGCTTTATATTTTCTGGGTCTCTGTTCTGTTCCATTTGTCTGTGTTTGTGCCAGTACCATGCTATTTTAGTAGCCTTATAGAATATCTTGAAGTGAGGTAATGTGATGCCTGTGGCTTTGTTATGTTTTTTCTGGCTTAGGATTGCTTTGGCCATTCAGGTTCTTTCTTGGTTCCATATTTATTTTAGAATGGTGTTTTCCAGATCTGTGAAAAATGATGTTGGTAATTTGATAGGAATAGTGTTGAATCTGTAGATTGCTTTTGGGCATTTTAATGATATTGATTCTTCCAATCCATAAGCACAGGATGTTTTTCCATTTGTTTGTATCATCTGTGATTTCTTTCAACAGTGTTTTGTAGTTCTCCGTGTAGAGATACTTTCACCTCCTTGGTTAGATATATTCCTAGGAAGTGTGTGTGTGTGTGTGTGTGTGTGTGTGTGTGTGTGGTGGGGGAGGGTGGCGGGGGGGCTATTGTAAATGGTTTTGCATTCTTGATTTTGCTCTCAGCTTAAATGTTATTGGAGTTTGTTTGCTATTGATTTGTGTATATTGAATTTTGTATCCTGAAACTTTACTGAAGTTGTTTATCATTTCCAGGAGCCTTTTGGTGGAGTCATTAGGGTTTTCTAGGTGTAGAATCATGTTGTCAGTGAAGAGAGGTAGCTTGACTTCTTCGTTTCCTATTTGGATGCTTTTTATTTCTTTCTCTTGCCTGATTGCTCTGGCTAGGACTTCCAGAATTGTACAGTCTAATATGTTTTTAAAAATGTATAAGTAGCACCTCGGTAATCACCACAATATTTAAGATCTAGATCATTTCCATAACCCCAGAAAATTTCTTCTTGCTCCCTTGAAGCCAGTCCTCACCCACTCCACACAGCCACGGATTGGATTTCTACCAACAGAATCAACATAACGTTTTGAAAGATTTATTAATGTCCTTCCACGTAGTAATAGCTGATTCCTTTTTATTGATGTACAGTTTTCTGAAGTATTCAATGGTGTGCCTGTACCACAATTTGTTTATCCATTCTGAGTTAATGGGTTGTTTCTGGTTTGAATTATGTATAAAGCTGCTACAAACATTCTTGCACAAGCATTTTTTGGACATATGTAATTTTCCTTGGATGAAAAAACTAGGAGTGAAACTGATATGTCATAAAGTAGATGTAAATTTAACTTTGTAAGAAAAGACCAGTTTTACAAAATGGTTGTACCAGTTTACATTTCTACCGGCAATGTATGAGAGTGCCAGTTCCTTTGCGTTATTGAATATATGGTATTTCAGTCTTTTCCATTTTACCCATTAGAGTAGGTAAAATGGTATCTTATTGTGGTTTTAATTTTCATGTCTTTACATACGCTAACAGTGATGCTAAGCACCTTTTGCTATGCTTATTGTATAACATATATCTTCTTTTGTTAAGTGTCTAAGTCTTTTGACATTGGGCTGGGGTTATCTGCCTTTTTATTATTGAGCTGTAGGAGTTTCCTACATATCCTAGATAGAAGTCCTTTGTCAAATACATATATTATGAACATTTTCTCCTAATCTGTGGCTTATCTTTTCCTTTTATTAATGATTTCTTTTGAAATTCAGAAACTTTACTTTTTGATTAAGTTGTTTTATCATTTTTTTTCTTTTATGGTTGGTGCTTTTTGTCCTGTCAAAATCTTTGCCTTTGAAGGGCCATAAAAATATTGTCCTATGTTTCATGTAGAAGTTTTATGGTTCTAGAAAGTGATTTGTTCGTTTGTTTTTCCAATGATTTCTTCTTATCTCAGTGGCAGTAGAGTCTTTCACGTTCTTCTACATCCTATCCAGCAGCGGGATGATATATCCAAGAAAATCTGTTTAAAGTACAACCTCCCAAAAACTGCCTGACTTAAATTTTTTTTTTAATTTAAATCAAATTTTGATCCTTTGTTTATAGTCTCACCGGCCATAAGATAGTGGATCTGTCATGCTGACATCATGAGAATTTTTTGTACATTTTTCTTTAATTGGATTTCCAAGAGGAAATTGTAACTTTATTTTAATAGTGAAAGCCATTTGAAAAACTAGAAAAGCAATGAAATAAAGCAGTTAAGACTCAGGTGCTGAAGTTGTGTTGTCTTGTGTGCAAATCCTAGTTCTGCTCCTCACTAGCTATTTAAACAAACAGCTTTACCACATCACTTTCCTCATCTCTAAAATAGCACATAAATGATAGCAACTTCTGAGCTTTGTTGAATGAGAATCAGGAAAGTGCTTAGCAAAGTTCGATTACCATCAATAATAAAGCTTTTCTGTTTCTGCATCATACCCACAGGGGGAAAAAGATCTTGAGGAAGTTATTTACCAATTCTATTCATACTTTCCCTTCTTTTTGTTTAAAGAAGTCCTTTCTGATTTTTATAGAAGGCAGGTGTTTCTTAAGAGATGCTTTGTCTTTTTTTAAAGGTTGTAAACAGCAAGGGAAAGTAATGCATAGATGTTTTATTTAACTTTTCAAATTAACTTCAAGAATCTGTCCGTAAACATGGTAAGACATTTTAAGGCTTGACTGTTGTGGAATGTAAAGGTTGTTCCCTCACTTTTCCCCTAGTCTGTGCCCCACCCCCAGCAGTGAGCAAATACGTGACCTGAATTGAGGTAGTAGTTTTCATGTGTAAAGCTAATGTCAAGGTCCCAGGAGAGGTTAGGTGGCTGGAGTGTAATCAGAGGCATCTATTTGTTGCTAACTGCAATGACTCTCTGCTTAAGTCTTGAGCAAGGTCCTTATTCTCAGTCTGCGATGCGCGAGTGCACAGCAGGCCCAGCAGACTGCTCATTAGTATTCCGCACGTTCTATCAGCTAAATTTGCCATTACATTTAGAATGCTTCCGATGGCATATTTTTTTATATTCCTGGCCTCCACAGAGAAATGGATGCCACTGTTGGTGCTCTGACAAGCAGCCGAGCACACAATGATGTATTTGCCATCAAACTAAGGGGGAAAGTTATCAAAACACTTGGCTGTCAACCGTGAATTCAGTTCAAATCATTTAAGTTATAAAAGTAGTTTTAAATGAAAGAAGCAAAAATAATACATAAATCAAGGAAGATTTATGTAGAGAAAAAATCATTTTAATAAGTAAGAATTTACTAAAAAGATTTTGTCCTTCCTCTATAATTTTAAAAGTAAATGAATGCAGATATTTTAAAGCTATAAAATCCTTCATTTGGCCATTGAAATTGATTCCTACTTCAGGCACATTCAGCATCACATACTTTGCAAACTTCAGAAATTACATGTTTTAAAGTATGTGGCTTTAAAAAGGTAATTAATATTTATATTTAATTATGCTTTTCTCAATATTTCTTAGATGTAATGGACCAGATGACATCTGCATTGCTGCCTCACAAGAGAAAAAAATGAGAAACATTGTTTCATGGGCCATGAAAGGGATGTATGATTTGTACTCCTATCAGCAGAGCTACTAAAAAATGGAAATTTATGATTTTTGCCCCCCAGAAAAAACCTCATTAAGCTCCTTGAAGAAATAGAAACCTCATGAGCAGTAATCAAAGCATATGAAGCCTCCTGAGTAGTTAACAGAGCCCACTTCATCAGACAATTCCATTGAGAATAGAGTTGCCCAAGGACATGTTTCTTACTGAATGTATTATGGACTGAAATTCAGCTGCAGAAAGTGACTGAGCTGGAAAGCCTCAACAGTAGAATATAGCAGTGAGAATCTTTCCTGAGACTATATTGGCCTTTTGTCATTGTCAAATCCCCAGATACCATAAGCAAACAAGAAGCAGACTGATGTGTGCCATTCAGAGCAAATCCATGAATAGAACCGTCCCGACAGAGAGGCAGTGTAAACCCCCACTACCACAGGACTGAATGGCTGCATATCCCAGTTTGACACGAGTCAGTGTGATTTAGAACCATAGCCTGTGCATGTGTCAGCTCATTGTAAGCATGCCTTTCCTGTTTCCACTACGAGAAACGCTCACACGTGAGTCTAGATGTTATTAGCTTGAGGAAGCAACTTCCGATAGAGAACATACGAAAAGCACTTTGATTTTCAGGACATCCTGTGGGACCTGGTCTTAATTTCCTAGGGCTGCTGTGACAAAGTACCACAAACTAGGTGGCTTAATAAAACAAAAATTTATTATCTCGTAGTTCTGGAGGCTAGAAGTCTGAAATCGAGCAGTTGTCAGGGCCATGCTCTCTCTAAAATCTGTACAGGAAAATCCTTCCTTGCCTCTTCCTCTTCTAGCTTCTGGCATTTGCCATCAATCCTTAGCATTCCTGGATTTGAAGATGCATCACTCCAACTTCTCTCTCCATTGTCACATGGCTATCTTGTCTCTGTGTGTATCTTTTCCATTTCTAGTAAGACCACCAGTCAGATTAGGAGCCACCCTAATAACCTCATCTTAACTCGATTACATCTACTAAGACCCAATTCCCACGTGAGATCACATCACAGCTACCAGGGCTGAGGACTTCAACATTCCTCTAGGAGGACACTGTTCAATACACAACAGACCATACTGGCGTAAGGAGCCTGAAGGAATGCAAGCAGACGAACAGGATGCAAACAGAGAGAACTGGTTGCAGAAGACAAAGGAAGAGATTTGTAGCATAAGGGTGGGGCCAACATTTGTGAATTGATCAAACTACTGCATTAAGTAAAAGACTAAGTACATGTCAGATTTAACAACAGGAAGGTTATTGGTTAGGTTAATAAAAACAATGTCTGTAGGACTAAGATCATATCGCACTGGGTAACAAAGTGGGCAGCAACCGTGGAAATGAAGGCCATGAGTTCTAGGCAAGTTTCTCAAGACATTCGGCTGTGCAGAGATAAGAGATAAAAAAGTTAGCTATTGAAGAGAACACTGTGATTTTAAGAAGTACCTCTGATGTCAAGAATTTGGAAGCACTTAACATTTAATGATCTTTTTCCATATTGTATGGCCACTGGTTCATATGTCTGTCGTGGATTAGAACACTAGACACTAGCACCTTCAAATTGAGAGCAAAGATTGTATTTGAGAGCATGTTGCTCCCATTTTTAATATATTGCTCCCCGTTTATAATGGGATGGACAAAATGTGCAAAGAGTTGGTTTGAACTGGAAGGGGCTTGTTAAACATGCTGCAGTGAGGAGGGTACTTTCCTGTATAAATTGTCATCAAAATTTACTCCTGGCTGCTGGGTTTGGCTAAGTCCATGTCCATGACAGCTGCTTGCATCAAGGGCCCAATAAGCTCTTCTGGGATTTGCAAGTCACCTGCCTTTATCTTTCTTTTACCATATTTATCAGTCAGGGTTCTCCAGAGAAATACAACCAATAGGACACACACACACACACACACACACACAGATATACATAAAACATGTGTTTTATTTTAAATATATAGATATATAAATGTTTTATTTTAAATATATATATGTGTGTGTGTGTGTATATATATATATATATACACAATTTTTTTTTTAAAGAATTGGCTCACATGATTGTGGGAGCTGACAAGTCCAAATTTGTAGGGCAGGCTGAAAACTCAGGCAGGACTTGATGTTGCAGTCTTGAGGCAGAATTTCTTCTCTGGGAAACCAGTTTTTGCTCTTAAAGCTTTCAAGTGACTGGACGCAGCCCCACCCCTATTATTGAGGGTAATCTTCTTTACTTAAAGTCAACTGAGTTTAGATGTTAACCACATTTACAAATTCACAGCAGCACCTAGATTAGTGTTTGACTAAACAACTGAGACTACAACCTGCAAAGTTTATACATGAAACTGACCGTCACACTGTCCTCCTCCCAAGGACCTCTAAGAGGCTGCAGCTTTTGAGAAGGTGTGCCAGTTCTGGTCCCAGCAATCGGGTAGATGTCTATAGGTTTGAATTTAGGCATTCATAGAATACTATTTTTACAGTGAACTCTATATGGCAAGTGGAGCTAATAGCTACAAATTAACTACTTAATACAGTTGACTCGCAGGATTACAGATGCCTGCATTCTTTCTGAAAGCAAAATTCGAACCATGATGTGCTTTACTCATTCATGGTAAAAAGATAAAATGCTATTTTATATTCGTGGTATAAAGATACCAGGCCCAGCCTGTGGCAATTCACTCATTATCTTATAGTAATACTACCTATTACTATCTGGAGGTGTCATTAACCTCCTTTCTCCTTAGAGGATAATTTAATACAAGGCAGATCCGTCTCTCTCACCATTCAATAGAGCATTTAATTATCAAAGGATCAAAAGCATCTTGTTATATTGTGGTCATGCAGCACAGACTCCAAGGGAATTATGAAAGATGGCTTAAGTGTAATTTCCTGAAAGAAAATGCAGTCAACAAAAACTTAGACCACAAAAGATGACAGCTTTTGAATCATAACATGTCTATTTCCATATTTCTATCACAGAAAACTCTATTAAGACAACTTACAATGGAAAAAATCATGCAAACAAAGCAAGAGTGTTTTTCATATAGATATACTGAGCATTTGAAGGTGTCACCAAAGGTGCTCACTCAGGAATGCCAAATACTGCTAGCAGCCCCCTTTAGTCCAGGTCATGATGGGAGACTGCAAAACACACACACACAAAATGAGCGTCTCCAAACTCTCGAAATTAAATGGTTTAAAATCCTGCATTCTCTAATCACATTCCTTTTCTTCAGTGTCGATTTTATTACAGCTTCTCTAGAGGAGATTTTTTTTTAAATTGAAATGACATAATATGCCAGGAGAAAGATAGGACACTCACAATTGCATATACAATAGTGTCATTTATAACTCATCCTTCCAAGATAAAACCAGCCTACCTTCGTAGAAAACCTTGATGGCTTTGTTTGGTGGCTAAAACAATACAGAGAGCCATTTAACATGAGTGATAAAGAAATCACGGAGCTGACTTTCCTGTTTATATTTCCCATTTCCATCCTGCATATATGATTAGAAGATGTCACTCAATTACATTTCAATTTTCTGCCCACTGCATTCATTAAAAAATTTCATAAATGTTCTGGAAAAGATAATTTATTGAGTATATGCTGAATTTGCCATTAGAAATTGAGAAGTGTCCAGATGCACATTTTGCCCTGTCTATCATTTACTTCAGGATATTGTGCTTTTGATAAGTGGACTGTGTTTGGATCTTTACATGTATCATATAGAGTATAGTAATCCCTTACAGGGACTTAAATGCTTTCATTACTAGGTGCTATCAAGAGAAAAGATGCGGGTTATATTAGTGAAGGGGATTATTTTTTATTACATAAATATTTTATGATATCTATTTTACATTTCTTGCCCTGACACTTTATTACCACCGACTCTTATTAATTCCACGCTTGATATAAATTAAATGTGAGATTTTGATGTGTGTGGTTGCCAGGGCCTTGAGGGCACAGAATCTCTTCTCTAAGATCACAATTGCTTAACTTCTCCTAGGATTAATTTGCCTAACCACAGTCCCTGAGCTATCTAAGAAAAGGATGATTTGGAAACAGAGCAGCAGGCTTCCAATGCAACAACTCAGAACCTCCTGTTTGTGCAGTTGGTGGGAACTCAAAGACAGAGTTCACCCAAAGACATTTTATAAGGGGCTTGTTAATTTAATATGGTCAAACTCTCCATTGTTCAGAAGCTGGTGCACTTGTCTGGGGACTTCATTACTTGCTGGCACCTCTGTGTGAGGCCAGTTTGGGCTAGGGAAGGTGGAGAAACTCACACACTCCATGGTTACCACTTGTTAACAACGCTCGCTCATGCAGACGGCAGCGGAAACCAGCTCTGCCATCCTCTGGGACTTAAGCAGGCTCGCCTCACCTTAGTTATCATCACAAAATTCATCAGACTATTTTTATTTTCCCAAGTTCATCTGATAAGAAAAAGAAAGAACAAAGGTAGAAATGCTTCCATGAACAGAATACAATTAAGATCAGGGAGAACGACGGAAAAATTGGGTAAAGAAGACAACATTGGAGAGATAGGCTACAGCAGATCTCAAAAAGACGTATGAAGCCAAACAATACAGACGTTTTCTGTAGGCCAGGGTTTCTTAAGTGATTTACAAAGCCCCTGCTGAAGGAAAACAACTATCCCTGACCCCCAGTGTTAAATCATGAAATATAGGTACCTATAGATACATATACATGTATACAGGGACATATGCGCACATATATGCACATACATATGTACATATATACACATATGGCACATTTACATACACGCACTCATTTTATATTTGCATATTTAGGCATTTCCCAGTCATGTTAGGTACCTTTATCGTTGGCTGAGGCTCTTGGCTCTTTGATTCTGCCTAATCTTCATTCTGGGATCTAGGCTGATGGAGAAATCCCTTTCTGGGATATTACCAGGCTATGACAGGAAGGAAAAAGGGAGGGCAGAACACTCAGTGGCTATGAGAGCTTCCACTTGAAAATAACACATATCACTCCCACTCACTTTTTATTTGGCAAATCAAGCGGTGCAGCCAAAAAGCTAAAGTCAGCAGGGTGGGAAGTATAATTTTTCCACAAAAGAAAGACCCAGTAGGGAGGGACAATAAATACTTTTGAAAAATAGGAGAACTTACATGTGAAACTCAAAACGAGGCTAAACTCTTTTTACTTATAGATTTTACGTGGATCTAAACAATTATATGAGTCTAAGAATTTTATAAGAAATGTATAAAACCAATAAAGTTCAAATTAATATTTGTTTATTGTGTTAAATGTTTTGGTGAAATGAAAACACCACTCACCAAGAGGAAAATAAAGGCATGCATCACTTTACGACAGGGATATGCTCTCAGAACTGTTTTGTTAGGCGATTTAGTCATTGTGCGAACATCATAGAGAGTACTTACACAAACCTAGATGGTGTAGCTTCCTACACACCTAGGCTCTATGGGATAGCCTATTGCTCTTAACCTGTACAGCATGTTACTGTACTGAATACTGCAAGCAATTATAACACAGTGGTAAGTCTTTTTGTGTCTAAACATATCTAAACATAGAAAAAGGTACAGTAAAAATACAGTATAAAAGATAAAAAATGGTACACCTGTATAGGGTACTCACCACAAATGGAGTTTGCTGGACTGGAAGTTGCTGTGGGTGGGTCAGTGAATGGTGAGTGAATGTGAAGGCCTAGGATGTTATTGTACTACTGTAGTCTTTATAAACACTGTACACTTAGGCTACACTAAATTTATTTAAAGACTTTTTTCCTTCTTCAATAACAAATTAATGTTTGTTTACTGTAAGATTTTTACTTTATGAACTTTTTAATTTTTTAACTTTTTCACTCGTAATAACACAGCTTAAAACACAAATACACTCTACAGCTGTATGAAAAGATTTTCTTTCTATAGATCATTATTCTATAAGCATTGTTGTTTTTTAATTTGTTATTTTTACTATTTAATTTCTTTGTGAAAAACTAAGACACAAGCACACACATTAGCCTAGGCCTACGTAGGGTCTAGATCATCAATATCACTGTCTCCTACCTGCACATCTTGTCCCATGGAAGGTATATGATGTCACTAAGTGATAGGAATTTTTCAACTCCATTATAATTTTATGAAACCACTGTCATATGTGCAGTCCATTGTTGACTGAAACATCATTATGCAGCACCTGACTGTATTACAAAATGCAAAGGCTCTGGTTTTGTGGTCGTTGCTTGTGTTTGTAATTTAATTAGGCATGCCTGGGCTGTGATGTGACATGTCGTAACTAAATTCTCCTCAGACTTGTCTCTATTGGGCTACTAATAGGTTGTTTGAAAACCTTTCTTTAAAAAGTTTGCTGTCACAGCATTTGACCTTCACATGGGTCAAACTCATCATTACAAATTATGTCCACTTGTGTACACTTTTCATTAACTTATGACATTTAAAGATGTATAATTTGGCACCAACAGGATCATAAAGATCTATAACACAGTGAAATTGAATGATAGTGATAAGACAGTCAATTAAATGATCCAGAATACACGTATTACTTTTATAAATTTTTAAAATTGATATTTGAAACACAAAATTCAAGGAAACACCTAGACAACTTGAGCATCACCTCATTATTCTCATAAGAATGTCACTTCAGGGGCCTGGGGACACTGCTCTAGGTGAAAGAGAGCCATCGAAGAATTTAAAGTCAGGGACTTTTATAATCGAAGTTACTCTGGGGGAAAATCATGCTAAAGGCACTATTGGGCACCAGTTTGGATGCATGATAATAGGCCTGGTAAGAGAAAGTGAAGGCCTAAACACAAAGTGGAAAGAAGGAAAAAAAAATGATGGAAACTAACAAGCATACCAACTTGATATCTGGAAAAAAAAAATTTGAAGCAGGGAGAGTCGAAGGGAGAAAAAAAAAGTGCATCTGATTTCTGGTCCCTAAGACTTCCATGCCAGCCTCCCCGAGCAAGGGAAGCTTAGGACTAATAAATATATAGGTTATGATTACTCAAAAATTGGAAAGAACACTGGACAGAGTTAAAAGGTGTGAGTTCCAACTCCAGCTTTGCCATTTTCTAACTATGCAACGTTGGGGAAACAACCACCTGAGCTTGTACAGAGAAGATTCATAAGCTCTCCTACCTATATCACAAGTTATTTCAGAGTGCGATACGCGGTGAAACACATGAAAGCAGTTTCAAATCTACTGTTATTAGGGAGGAACTTAGTAATTTGTAAAGTGCTGTACAAAATAAGTTATCATTATGAGGTCAGGCCAGGCGTGGTGGCTCATGCCTCTAATCCCAGCACTTTGGGAGGCCGAGGCGGGCAGATCACTTGAGCTCAGGAGTTCAAGACCAGCCTGGGCAACATGGTGATATCCATCTCTACCAAAAATACAAAATATTAACTGAGTGTGGTGGTGCAAACCTGTGGTCCCAGCTACTTGAGAGGCTGAGGAGGCAGGATCACTTGAGCCCAGGAGGTACAGGTTGCAATGAACCGAGATTGCACCACTGCACTTCAGCCTCTGGAGTAATCTACCTCTCCAGAGTGAGATCCCATCTCAACAAAATAAATAAAAAATATTGTTATGGGGGTTAATTAAAGTTTTCTCGCCACTCCTTCTTTTCTTAAATACTGGGCAACCCAATCATAAAGTAATTGAACGGGAAGTTTTGTTATGCAACTCGAGTCTGAGCAGAGCCAGACCCTCTTTTGGCATAATAAGGTACAGAATATAAGCTAAAAAAGAACTATCCTTTATTTGCAAGCAATCTGTTTTTCCCTGAAGGAGTCTACTCTTTCCTGTTCCATCACAGCCTTAGTCCTTGAGCTTTCTTTTAGCATTGCCATGCCTCAGGAGAGAATGACCACCCCTGCCAGAAGCTCCACAGATGAGGATCAAGAAAATTCTAAAGAAGAGAATTGACCACAAGGCCAAGGGCCTAAGCTGAGGAGGCAAACAAGAAATGTGGGAAAGGATAAAGGGGGATGCTGACTGATGCCAAGTGGAGCACCTGATACATCTAGAGAGTCTATGAGCAAAGTCTCATAGACAAAACCTGTGGACAACACATACAGAGAAGTCAGCAAGAGAGGGTCTGTCTGTACTGGTTGGATTACGTCACTAGAACCTCAGGCAAAAAACTGAGAGAACATTCTTTGGGGGCCTGCGTATGCATTTACTCAGCCAAAGGAAGACTTAACCCATTTGCTTGCCCACCTCCTCATCACAGTCACCAGCAGCTGCCTGGATTCTGACAGTAGGAAAGACCAGGAAGCAAATAAGCCAGATGGGACCAATCATTGGCTGACTAGGAAGACATTCTCTTGACCCTCCCACCCTTCTCACCAAGGTAAGGAGCACAGCATTGAACTTACGTTATTTTTTCAAATCCACCCTTCTGCTGGAGTATGGCAGATGATCTTCCAGGAAAGTTCAGAAAGCAATAAATGTTGACCTAGGCAAAGAACAAAGAGACTTTTGTTGGAAGTAGGTCTTAGAATAGCATTATGATTTGTTGCTGTTTGATGGGTTTTATCTTCTATATTTTGATTCCTGACTTTTCCAAAGTTTTCTGAGACTTTTAAACTAAAAGTAAAATGTAGGTTCTTGGCTACGAGTCCTTGTTAAGGGAAGTATTAAAATATTAAAAGGAACTGTGGTTAAGCTACTGGTCTTCCATCTCACAGAGGGCAATTCAGCTACACACAAGGACATATTGTAGACTTATAGTAAATCAGATTCAGCCACTTTTTAAAGGTGCATTTGAATTCTGCAATTGAAGGGAACTAAAACACTGGAGAATATTGAGGCAGACTCAGAAATCATAATATTTATCACAAACCAAATGTCACCTTACCCTTTCAGTCCAAAAGGTCATACAATATTATCCTTGAGCAAGAAGTACTGTTGCTCAGTATCACAAATGAAACACCAGTATGGTTATGCTACTTTACAGGAGTTTTTAAAAGATTATTATGACATTGTTCTTTGACAATGTTATGACCATTCTCCATTTCTTAGGCATCTTAAAGACTATCTTCTTTGTCAACACCTCCAAAGGCCATGAAACTCTTCCCCCAAATTGTCTCGGTCTCAGTTTCTCACTCCAAAAACCTAAACAAAGCTGCTGATTACTATCTGTAATGGCCCATGAGAACTTATGATCTCACGGGTGCTTTACACCCCTGTGAGGCAAGTAACTGGCAAATAGTTATTATTCCTTCTTTAAAAGAAGAAAATCGAATTCAGAAAAGCTGAGTGTGTTGTCAAAAATAACTGAGCAGTTATTGAATAAGATGAGCAAATCTAGTTAAGGTTGGCAAACTGGATTTATCTGGGCTAAATTGTATCCTCCAGAATGGAACTACATTTAGAATATCAGATGCTACTGCAGTTGAATAGAGGGATTTCTAAGAGTTATCAATCTTAAAGCTGGAAGATTTTAAACAAACCAAAACTATTTTGGGTCCTGAAAAAGCACAAAAAAAATCTAAGTGAATTCAATAAATTTAACTAGCGTAGGTTTGTCGACAAAATAATATGGCTTTTACTGAAATATGCATGTATATTTCACTTCATACTAATGTGTCCCCTGAAGAATTTTATGGTTATAATTATTTAAATTCTATAAATCAAGTTATTATTTTTATTATTTTGAGGCAGGGTCTGACTCTGTTGCCCAGGCTGCAGTGCAGTGGAGCAATCTCGGCTCACTGCAACCTCTGCCTCCCAGGCTCAAGTCATTATCCCACCTCAGCCTCCTGAGAGCTGGGACTACAGGTGCAGGCCACTACGCTCAGCTAATTTTTGCATTTTTTGTAGAGATGGGGTCTCACTTTGTTGCCCAGGCTGGTCTTGAATTCCTGGGCTCAAGTGATCTGCCCACCTCTGCCTCCCAAAGTGCTGGGATTACAGGTGTGAGCCATCCTATTTTTTTGTTTGTATAAATTTATGAAATACAAGTGCAATTTTGTTACATTGACTAGTAGTCAAATCAGGGCTTTAAGGTATCCATCACCCTAGTAATGTACATGATACCCACTAGGTAATTTCTCATCATCCACCCTCCTCCACCCCCTCACCCTTCCAAGTCTCCAGTATCTATCATTCCACTCTCTACATCCATTCACATACATTTTTAAGTGCCCGTTTATGAGTAAGATCATGCAATATTTGACTGTCTGTGTCTAGCTTGTTTCACTTAAGATAATGACCTCCAGTTCCGTCCATGTTGCTACAAAAGACATAATTTCATTCTTTTTTGTGTCTGAATAGTTATTCCATTGTGAATATATACCATATTTTCTCTATCCATTCATCCATTGATGGCACTTAGGTTGAGTCTATATCTTTGCTAGTGCTGCAATAAACATTCAAGTACAGGTATCTTTTTGATAAATTGATTTTTCCCTTGGCTGTAGATACTCAGTAGTGGAACTGCTCAGTTTAATGGTAACTCTATTTTTAGTTCTTTGAGAAATCTTCATACTGTTTTCCACAGAGGTTTTATTTATTTACATTCCAGCAACAGTGTATAAGCATTCCCTATTCTCCTCATTCTCACCAATGCCTGTTATTTTCTGTCTTTTTAATAATAGCTATTCTGTCTCAGGTAAGATGATATCCCTTGTGGTTTTAATTTGCATTTCTCTGATGATTAGTGATGTTGAGCATTTTTTCATATACCTCTTGGCCATTTGTATGTCTTCTGTTGAGAAATGTCTATTCATTCCTTTGCCCACTTTTTATTTTTTTTTATTTTTTTTATTTTTTTTTTATTTTTTTTTTTATTACATTAATACATACTGGTTTATTATACTTTAGGGTTTTAGGGTACATGTGCACAATGTGCAAGTTTGTTACATATGTATCCATGTGCCATGTTGATTTCCTGCACCCATAACTCGTCATTTAGCATTAGGTGTATCTCCTAATGCTGTCCCTCCCCCCTCCCCCCACCCCACAACAGTCCCCGGAGCGTGATGTTCCCCTTCCTATGTCCATGAGTTCTCATTGTTCAATTCCCACCTATGAGTGAGAACATGCGGTATTTGGTTTTTTGTCCTTTGCCCACTTTTTAATGAGATTATTGAGGTTTTTTTGTTGAGTGGTCTGAGTTCCTTATCTATTCTGGATATTACTCCCCTGTGAGATGAATAGTTTGCAAATATTTTCTCCCATTCTGCAGGTTGTCTGTTCATTCTCTTGATTATTTCTTTTGCTGGCAGAAGCTTTTTAATTAAGTCCTGTTTGTCTATTTTTGTTTTTGTTGCCTTTGGTTTTGAGGTCTTAGACATAAATACATTGCCTAGACCAATGTTTAGAAGATTATTCCTTAGGTATTCTTCTAGTATTTTTACAGTTTGCAGTCTTATTTTTAAGTCTTTAATTCATCTTATTTTTTGTATATGGTGAGAGATAGGAGTCCAGTTTCATTCTTCTGCATATGGCAATCCAATTTTCCCAGCACCATTTAGTGAAGAGGGTGTCCTTTCCCCATTGTATGTTCTTGTCAGCTTCCAGTTGGTTGTAAATATGTGGCTTTATTTATGGATTCCTTATTCTGTTCCATTGATCTGTGTCTATCTTTTTTACCAGTACCACACTATTTTGGTTACTATACCCTTGTAATATAATTTGAAGTCAGATAATGTGATGCCAGTGTTGTTCTTTTGGCTTAGGATTGCTTTGGCTATTTGGGCTCTTTTCTGGCTTTATATGAATTTGAGGATAGTTTTTCTAATTCTGTGAAAAATGACATTGATATTTTGATAAGCAATGCACTGAATATGTAGATACTTTTGGCAATGTGATTATTTTAACAATATTAATTCTTCTGATCTATGAGTATAGAATGTCTATTTGTTTGTGTCATCTACAATTTCTTTCATCAGTGATTTGTAGTTTTTCTTGTAGAGTTATTTCTCCTCCGTGGTTATATTTATTCCTAGCCATTTTTGTAGCTATTATAAATAGGATTGCCTTCTTTATTTCATGCTCAGCTAGATTTTTTATTGGTACATAGGAATGTTAGTGATTTTTGTATGATGATTTTTTGGTGGAGTCTTCAGGTTTTTTTTTTTTTCCAGATATAGGATTATGTCATCAGCAAACAGGGATAATTTGATTTCTTCTCCAATTTGAATGCCTTTTATTTCTTTCTCTTGCCTGACTGCTCTGGCTAGGATTTCCAATATTATATTGAATAGAAGTGGTGAAAGTGGGCATTCTTGTCTTGTTCCAGTTAAAGGAAATGCTTCCAACTTTTCCCCATTAGTATGATGTTGGCTGTGGGTTTGTTGTATATGGCCTTTATTAATTTGAGGTATGTTCCTTCTATGCCTCATTTGCTGAGTTTTTATCAGGAAGGGGTGCTGAATTATACCACATGCTTTTTCTGTGTCTTCTGAGATGATTATATGGTTTTATCCTTAATTCTGTTGATGTGATGTATCATGCTTATTGATTTGTATATGTTGAACCATCCTTGCAATCCCTGGTAAAAACCCACTTGATCAAGTTGTATTATCTTTTTGATGTACTCTTGGGTTTGGTTTGGTAGTATTTTATTGAGTCTATTTGGCCCATATTCATCAGGGATATTGGTCTGTGGTTTTCTTTTTTTGTGCGTCTTTGTCTGGCTTGGTATCAGGGTGATACAGGCCTCACAGAATGAGTTTGGGAGAATTTTCTCTCTTCAATGTTTTGGAACAGTTTCAGGAGAATTAGTGTTACTATTTCCTTGTATGCTTAGTAGAATTCAGCTGTGAATCCATCTGGTCCTGGGCTTTCCTTTGTTGGAAAATTTTAAATTACTGATTCAATCTTGTTACTCATTACTGATCTGTTCAGGTTTTCTATTTCTTCCTGGTTCAATTTTGGGAGATTGTATATTTACAGGAATTTATCCATTCCCTCTAGGTTTTCTAGTTTGTGGGTGTATAGTTGTTTTAATGGTCTCTGATTATCTTTTGTATTTCTGTAATATCAGTTGTAATATCTCCTTTTTCATTTCTAATTTTGTTTATTTGGCTTACAGCTCTTCTTGCTTAGTCTAGCTAGTAGTTTATCCATTTTCTTTTATCTTTTCAAAAAACCAACTTTTTGTTTTGTTGATTCCTTTTTTCTGTTTGGGTTTTTTTTCCTCTCTGTTTCACTTAGGTCTAATCTGATCTTTGTTATTTTTTTCTTCATGTAGTTTGAGGTTTGCTATGTTCTTGCTTTTCTAGTTCCTTGAATTACATCATTGGAATTTAATTCGTCATCTTTCTACTTTTTTGATGTAGGCACTTAATGCTGTAAATTTCCCTCTTAGCACTGATGTTGCTATATCAAACAGGTTGTAGTATGCTGTGTTTCTAATTTTTTTTTATTTCCAAAATTTTAAATTTTCTGTCTTAATTTCTTCATTGGCCCAGTGGTTTTTCAGGAGCATATTGTTTAATTTCCATGTATTTGTACAGTTTTCAAAGTTCCTCTTGGTGTTAAGTTCTAGCTTTATTCCATTGTTGGTCTGCTAAGATAGTTGACATAATTTCAATTTTTAAACATTTGTTGAGATTCAAGTTGTATTTTAAATATCCAACGGGAACTCACTATTTAAGGAAAAGTATCTTTGTGTGTCTTCTGTAAAAGCATATCCTTTTTGGTAATGTGAATAATCACTCCTTTATTTGGGGGCTTTATATTCTCAGAATTGAGAAATTTGTGTTTCCTTATAGCAGAATATGCCCAAAATTTGAATTCATGAGAAAATATTATTTTGCAGCAATTGAATTTTGACAGGTATATAAAGAGTTAAATATATTTATTAAAAGATTCTATGTGTACTGTAGGCAATGGGATGGGAGTTGCAACAGATACCAAGGCAACATTTTTTTTTCTCCTAAACAAAATCTCACAAGTATATTTTTAGACCATGCCAATCTGCTCCTATGGCCTTACATTGTTAAGTATGTCTTTTGTGCATGAGTTGGCCCTAAGAGAGTTATCGTTTTCACAGATATCTGCCTAATTGGTAGCAGCTGCTAATCAAGCACATTGTCACAAATTCTGCAGTATAGCATTCATCCTAAAGGTTTGTGGCTTTTTACATTTTGAAGACAAGCCATATGCCTTAGGCAGCATGGAATGGAGTAGATTTCTAGTAATTATATTGAGTCTTGTAATTTGGCCTGAAATATCTGATTTGAATGTTTATTTTGATAAAACTCCTTGAGAAACTGTCAGGTTTTTTTCAACACTTTGTGCTGTTTACACATCATCTAAGAGGAAATGTCCCTTTAGCTCTCTGGTTATAGGTCCCAGGAACAAAGAATTGAAAGGTAGCATGCTATCAGTGGAAGTTTTGGCTTTAGCAAACTGGGGCTTCAATAGATGTGTTGTCATTAATTCTTTAAATTATTCAACTACTTTTAAGTGACTGGATACACTTAACACTGTGCTAGACGCTAGATACAAAAGTAAGTAATGCATGGTCCTCGCCTCAAAAGCCTCCCTCCACTGGGGGAGGCTTCACTCACCAGAGCACAGAAAGACCAGATTGATGTTCCAAGACACTTAGTCTTGCAGGCTCCTTTATTCTCCAAGCCGTGTGCCCTTAAACCTCTGAGGCCAGGTTGAAGTTACCCTGAGTTCACAGAGCCAGGATACCTACTCTTTGGGTTCAGTGCCCACCTTCCAACAGGAGACTATCAGGACTAGATGCAGACATATCTTTCATCCCTGTTCTCAAATCCCAAAGTGTCCACCTCCTGCTCCTTTAATCTATTCTGTAAGAATTACTGTCACCCTAATACTCTTTTCTTCCTTGTATCAGCTCAATAACCTAACCTTTTCCTCCCTGTATTAGTCTGTTTTCACACTCCTATAAAGACATATCTGAGACTAGGTAATTTAAAAAGAGAAGAGGTTTGACTCACAGTTCCACATGGCTGGGGGGGCCTCAGGAAACTTATAATCATGGTGGAAAAGGAAGCAGGCATGTCTTACATGGCAGCAGGTGAGAGAGAGAGAATGTGTGTGAAGGAGGAACTTTCAGAGACTTTTAAAACCATAAAGATCTCATGAGAACTCACTCACTATCATGAGAACAGCATGAGGGACACTGCCCTCATGATCCAATCTCCTTCCACCAGGTTTCTCCCTTGACACATGGGGATTACGGGGATTACAATTCGAGATGAGATTTGGGTGGGGACAGAGCCAAACCATATCATTCCACCCCGACCCCTCCCAAATCTCATGTCTTTTCACATTTCAAAACCAATCATGCCTTCCCAACAGTCCCCCAAAGTCTTAACTCATTTCAGCATTAGCTCAGAAGTCCACAGTCTAAAGTCTCATCTGAGACAAGGCAAGTCTCTTCCGCCTATGAGCCTGTAAAATAAAAAATGAGTTAGTTCTTTCCAAGATACAATGGGGATATAGGCATTGGGTAAATACACCTATTCCAAATTGGAGAAATTGGCAAAAACAAAGGGTCTACAGGCCCCATGCAAGTCCAAAATCCAGCAGGGCAGTCATTAAGCCTCTAAAATGATCTCCTTTGACTCCATGTCTCACATCCAGGGCACACTGATGCAAGGGATGGGTTCCTATGGCCTTAAGCAGCTCCTTCACAGGCTGGGTGCCTGCGGCTATTCTAGGTGTACAGTGCAAGCTATCGGTGGATCTACCATTCTGGGGTCTGGAGGACAGTGGCCTTCTTCTCACAGTTCTACTAGGCAGTACCCCAGTGGGAACTCTGTGTGGGGGCTCCAACCCCACATTTCCTTTTCACACTGCCCTAGCAGAGATTCTCTATGAGGACTCCACCCCTGCAGCAGACTTCTACCTGGACATCCAGGCCTTTCCATACATCCTCTGAAATCTAGGTGGAGGTTCCCAAACCACAAGTCTTGACTTCTGTGCACCCACAGGCCCAACATCATGTAGAAGCTGCCAAGGCTTGGGGCTTGCACCCTCTGAAGTAGTGGTCTGAGCTGTACCCTCTGAAGTAGTGGTCTGAGATGTATCTTGGCCTCTTTTAGCCATGGCTGGAGCTAGAGGGGCTGTGACACAGGGCACCAAGTCCTGAGGCTGCACACAGCGGCTGGACCCTGGGACCAGGGCCCAGGGCCCAGGGCTCAGCCCATGATACCATTTTTTCTGCCTAGGCCTTAGGGTCTGTGATGGGAGGGGCTACTACCAAGATCTCTGACATGACCTGGAGAAATTTTCCCCATTGTCTTGGTAATTAACATTTGGCTCCTCGTTACTTATGCAAATTTCTGCAGCCAGCTTGAATATCTTTCCAGAAAATTGTTTTTTTTTTTGATATCTCATCATCAGGCTGCAAATTTTCTAAACATTTATGCTCTGCTTCCCTTTTTGTTTTTTCTTTTTTTCTTTCTTTCTTTCTTTTTTTTTTTTTTTTTGAGACAGAGTCTCACTCTGTAACCAGGCTGGAGTGCAGTGGTGTGATCTTGGCTCACTGCAACATCTGCCTCCTGGGTTCAAGTGATTCCCCTGCCTCAACCTCCCAAGTAGCTGGGACTACAGCCACATACCACCATGCCTGGCTACTTTTTTTTGTATTTTAGTAGAGACAGGGTTTCACCATGTTGGTCAGGATGGTCTCAATCTCCTGACATCATGATCTGCCTGCCTTGGCCTCCCAAAGTGCTGGGATTACAGGTGTGAGCCACCGTGCCCAGCCTCTGCTTCCCTTTTAAACATAAGTTCCAATTTCAGATCATCTCTCTCAATTTCAAAGTTCCACATATCTCTAGGACAGGTGCCAAATGCTGCCAGTCTCTTTGCTAAAGCATAGTAAGAAGGACCTTTGCTCCAATTTTCAAGAAGTTCCTCATCTCCATCTGAGATCCCCTCAACCTGGGCTTCATTGTCCACATCATTATAAGCATTTTGGTCAAAGCCTTTCAACAAGTCTCTAGGAAGTTCCAAACTTTCCCACATCTTCCTGTCTTCTTACGAGCCTTCCAAACTGTTCCAACCTCTGCCTGTTAACCAGTTGCGAAATCACTTCCACATTTTTGTGTATCTTTATAGCAGTGCCCAACTCCTGGTACCAATTTACTGTATTAGTTTGTTCACACACTGCTATAAAGACATACCCAAGACTGGGTAATTTATAAAGTAAAGAGGTTTAATCAACTCACAGTTTCTCATGGCCGGGGAGGCCTCAGGAAACTTACAATCATGGCAGAAGGGGAAGCAGGCACATCTTACATGGTGGCAGGTGATAGAGAAACTGTGTGAAAAAGGAACTGTCAGATACTTATAAAACCATAAGGTCTTGTGAGAACTCACTCACTATCATGAGAACAGCATGGGGGACACCACCCATATGATCCAATCACCTCCTACCAAGTATCTCCCTCAACACGTGGGGATTATTGGGACTATAATTCAAGATGAGATTTAGGTGGGGACACAGAGCCAAACCGTATCACTCCCTTAAGCTCTCAAGTCACCACTCTACTATCATATTACTCCCTTCAACCTCAACTTCCCCTTGCATTAAAGGGTTTCCTCCATTTCCCTGCATTAACTAAAAGCTGGCTCTTCCTGAGGATACCTACTCCCACCTAATTATCTCAAACAAAGGTGCTTTATTCTCTCATACACCAATCACCTAGGGTTGGTGTGCTTTTTATTCCCCAACACTATGGGGCAGAATGCGTTTTCCAAAGGCAGCAATATCCCCCACTTACTTACTCTCCTACCTTGCCTCATAGGCAGGATCTCCCTCCTTCTCAGCAAATATACCTGCATCTGCATCATCTTCCTTCCTTCTGATGAAGGAGGTGGCCCTTCTGCCTAAGGATCACATGCTTTAGCCTCCTTTCATAACCATGTTTGTCAATAGTTGTTTACCCTTACTGTTTCCTTTTCCTCACTTCCTTCCCACTCCTCAGCCTGCCCTTCATGGCTCTGTCCCACCACTGCACCAATAGAGAAGTGGCTGAGGTCAACAAAGACCTCTAGAGTGCTCATTTTAGCGAATATTTTTCAGTCTTTATTTTAATTGGTGTCAGAGCTAGAGATATAGTTCAAGAGTGAAAAATGGGAAAGAAGATTATTCAGGAAGACTTCTGAATATCAAAAAGAGAAAAATGAAGGAAGAGGAAGAGAGAGAACACTGAGAAAAGAACCTCAGAGAATGTTAATACCTAAAGAATGATGAGAGACAGGAGACTTAGAGGCCATGGTTATCACATAAGAGAACCAGTATAGAACAATATTATGGAAGCCAAAGAAGGCAAGAATTCTGAGGGACAGCAAATCCATGTGGTACATAGAGTTCACATAAGATTGAGACTTAAAGTGTCCCTTGGATTTAGGAATTGGGAGGCCAATGGTGACCTAAGCACCACAGAATCACGGGGCAAAACCTGATTAAAGAGGGTTGGGAATGGAGACACACTTTTAAGAAACTTGCCTCTGAAAGAAAAGGAGAGATCTCAGACAGCAACTAGAAAGAGCTGTTCTTTCAAAATGCAGAGAATTCAGGTATAGTAAGAATTCAGGCTTAGAGTCAAACAAACTTCAATTTGAACCTCAGTTCTACCACTTAAAAAGCCATGTGAACTTGGGAAAGGTAGCTATTCCTTCTGTGCCTGTTTCCAATTCAGTTAAATAGAGATAGTAATACTTGCCTTGCAGGGTTGTTGTGAGGATGGAATTAGATGAGAGCTAGGTATGTGGCATGCAGCAATGTTCTATAAATGATAGCCATTATTACTAAAGGATGAACATGAGAAATTATGTTTCTAGGCTAGCAGGAAGAAGCTAATGGGGATGATTGAAAATAATGGATATATTAGAAAAAAAAATGATAATGAAAAGTCCTGTGACCAGAATAAATGAGATTAATTAGCTAGGTGGAGAGGTTCACCTTGACCAGGAAGGGAGGAGGGAGTGAAAAGTGGTGATATAAATGATTGCCACTGGAGGGAGAGGAGCTGTGAAATTAATGGAGTCCGTGACTGATAACCTCTTTTTACTAGAGAAGTATGAGCAAAGATTATCTGCTGTTAGTAAACATGATGGGACAAGATAATGGGCATGAGTAGTAAAGAGTATTTGCTGAAAGGAACAGGAGAAAATGCAGATCAAAGACAATATAAATAGATGAGTATCGCTGAGGGCCTCAGTGAAACTGGAAACCCTAGATGAGCAGTGGCCCCCACCCGTATGGCTATGTGTTCTGCTCCAGCATCTGTCATTGACCTGGGTTGATTGTCCATCTCCCATCACCAAAATGTAAGCTGAGAGTAGAAATTTTGTCCATCTTATTCACCACTACATCCAATGATTGGTGCAGAGTAGATAATAAATAGCTGTTAAAGGAACAAAATTCATCAGTATACGAATGCAAAAAGAAAATCAGAAAGATTGCATGAGTTGTGGATGCATAGAATGGAAAAATAATTCAGGTGGAAAAGAACTGAGGGAGCATATGAGAAAATTATGAGAATGACACAAGTGAATCTGACTGCAATGGGAATGAAGGGAAGCCACAAGAAAATTGCTCAACTGAGATAGGGTTGTGATACCTCACAAGGCCAGAGGATTTCATGAGTCAAAAGGGGGGACAAAAGATTCAGTGGAAGAGTTTCAATTGGCTCTTAAAATTTCAAAGCTGAAACTATTACTGAAGATAGAATATGTCCAATGGATCGAAAAATTAGAAACAGAGACAAAAGTCAATGAAGCTGAAGGTCAAGGAACTGTGAAAGTAGAGAAAAGCTTTAATTATTTTTTGTAGTAGTTTTAGGACCATAAAACAGACTGAAAAGAAACCAAACTGGATCTCTCTCTTTCCAGAGTTATCTGCGTACGTTCCATCTCCCTGCAGAGTAGGGACGGTGCTATACTCACACATGCAACATTGTTAAAGTTAATAAAAGATAAGGTAGAATTTCCTAGTTCCTTCCACTTATACCCACCATTAAGCCAGTACTGTCAATCAAAAGCAGCACTGTGAAAATCTGTCCAATTCATGCTCCCAGTGAGGTAGCCAAATGTTAAAGCCAGTGGAAGGTTAGCAATTGATTTAGCAGTAGGAATGATGTCAATGACAGACTGCCTCAAATATCAGTTAAATAATTCTTCCTTTAAATGACTGTTAAGAAATACAAAGAAGATTTCAAAATTTAAAGTTTTACTAAAATCTGATAAAATGCATGTGGGGTGAATTTCCTGAATCATCCAAATACCCAGCCAATTGGTCAGCATTATTCATCCTTTGTGTGGCTCAGTTTTCTCATATGCAAAGTAGAGGTAATAAGAGTACTGTATTAGTCTGTTCTCATGCTGCTAATAAAGACATACCCAAGACTGGGCAATTTATAAAGGAAAGAAGTTTAACTGGCCACAGTTCCACATAGCTGGGGTGGCCTCACAATTATGGTGGAAGGCTAATGAGGAGCAAGGTCACATCTTACATGGTGGCAGGCAAAAGAGCTTGTGCAGGGTAACTTCCATTTATAAAACCATCGGATCTCATGAGACTTATTTACTACCATGAGAACAGAATGGGGGAAATGGCCCCAATGATTCAATTATATCCATCTGGTCATGCCCTTGATACATGGGGATTATTATGATTCAAGGTGAGATTTGGGTGGGGGCACAGCCAAACCACATCAAGTACCCTCCCTCTGTGGTGTTTGGATGATTAAATGAGGTGATATTTATAAAGGTTTAGCACAGCACAGGGCCTGGCACATAGGAAAGATTCAAGAAATGAGACCCACAGTTGTGTTTTTCCATGAGAATGAAACAAACCCCAGGCCTTCTAATCTACGTTCCTATACGCAGTCATTCACAGGAATTGCTATGCACTGCATATTGGTACTCCCTAAAATTCATATGTTGAAACCTAATTTCCAATGTGATGGTATTTGGAGGTGGGGCCTTTGGGAAGTGATTAGGTCATGAGGGCAGAGCCCTCATGAATGGAATTAGTACCCTCATGTAAAAGACCCCAGAGAGCTCTCTTGCTTTTCTGCCATGTGAGAAGACAGTGAAAAGATAGCCATCTGTGAACCGGGAAGCAGGCCTTCACCAGGAACTGACACCAAATTTACTGGTGCCTTGATTTTGGACTTGCTGGCCTCAAGAACTGTGAGAAATTTCTGTTGTTTATAAGCCACCAAGACTATGGTATTCTGTTATAGCAGCCTGAATGGACTAAGACAGAGATGGTAACTCAGAAGTTACTCTGGGCTTCCAGTTCAAGATCAAAGACAGAACATGTGTACTAACTTCCTCTCCCAAAATCACATTGTATTATTGTAAAGTATAATAAATTTATTTATAAAAAGTCCCAAGTATGGCAAGCATATTAGTTTGCTATGATGAAGTACTATACCACAGGCTGGATGGCTTAAATAACAGAAATTTATTTGCTTATAATTCTAAAGCCTAGAAGTTCAAGATCAAGGTATCAGTAGGGTTGTTTCCTTCTGAGGCCTCTCTCCTTGGTTTATAGATAACTATCTTCTCACCTGTGTCTTTGCTTTAAACATGTCTATGTCGTAATCTCACCCTCTTATAGGACACCAGTCATATGAGCTTAGGGTACACCCTAATGACCTCATTTAGCCTTAATTAACTCTTTAAAGATCTTCTCTTTAAACACAACCACATTCTGAGGTACTGGGGGCTGGGGCTTCAACATATGAATTTAAGGGGACACAATTCAGCCCATAAAAGGAAGTATGGGCATGAAGTAAGAAAAGATCTAGATAAATTTTTGGAAAACAAAAGACAATTGGAAACCAAATGATGGATAATCCAGAGATAGGCACAAATCAGCAAGGGTGAAGAAAAGGCTGAAGTGGATGTGAGTGCCATCTTCAGAGAGGATTTCTGAAGGGCTCCCAGTTCTAAGTCAGCTATGAAGAGTACCTAGGGAAGGAGACCCAAGACAGGGGTGATTGTCTAAAGACCTGAGTAAATAAGGGATAACCGGTGTTGGCTAAGCCCCAGCCCTGCTCATGCAGAGTTGTTGCCATTTGAAGTCAGAATACAGAGCTCTAAGTAAATTGAGCTGTCAGCATGGATGGAGCTTAGGTATCTATTATGGGGATGGTATTCCAGAGTAGGACCCTGCTCACCTGGGCCTTGGGGGCCCCAACCTGCCTAATCTTCCTTAATCATGCAGTCTAACGTGAAGACTGTCATTGAATACATACTGCATCCAAAATACAAAGCTTATAGTTGGTCTTCACATTCAGGAGGCTATCTATTAGTGAAAAAGATCTATACAAAGATGAAAGACATGCACATCAGCTCCCTATACTAACCAACCTAATCCTTCACTTAAAAATATGAATAAACAAGAAAGGATTATCAGAAATGTGAGGAAAATTAAGAGTTCAAGAGAAAAAGAAAAGAGGGGCCAACAGAAAAATTAACTCTAAGGGATTCAGAAATAATTTAGGGGAATGGGGAAGGAACAAAGTTGAAATGAAAGAAAGATGGAAATCAAGAAAAAGAATTTTAAAGGAAGAAAGAAGGAAACCCATCAGGGCAGTGAACTGCGTTCTAATAGGAGTTCCTGAAGAGAAGGACAATAAAAATGGAGGGGGGGATTATCTGAGAAACAATAAAAGAAAGATTTTCCAAAAGACCAGTCTTCAGGCTAAAAGGTCATATAGTACTGAACAGAATGGAAGAGAAAGGACATAAAAAACTTTAAGACATGAAGATTGAAGAGAAGATCTCCCAAATTTTGACAAATGAAACCCAAGTTACTTACAAAAAAGAGAGAATCAGGTTGACATGCTATTTCTTATCAGCAACCATGGACTTTAGAAAAAGAAGAACGAAGGCTTCCAAAGTTCAGAAGGAGAATTATTTTGAATCTAGAGTTGTATATGCAGAAAAATTCTAATTGAGTATAAAAGTAAAATACAGACTTTCAGACATAATATTCAAGATTCCCTCCCATTGATCTTTCTTTAAAAAACAAATAATCTTTAAAAGGTGAGAATGTACTTGTGCAAAACAAAGTAAAAAATGGAAAAAGTAGGTAGAGACTGTTTGAGGGCAGACAACACTATAAGAACACTAATTTCCTCATGTAATCTCCTTTAAAGTGTTGGCTACGTGTAATAAATCAAGATATGTATGTTTAACTATGTCATTTGAAATTATTAAAGTTACCAATAGAATACCTGAAATAAAAAGACAAGTAAAAACAAAATTGAGGGTGGGGTAGGATTTCTCGTAGTGAACTAAATTCCTCAATCCAAAATAGGTAGATAATAAAGGTAAATGTCTGCTTGTGACATTGGTCAGCTAGCTGCCAAAGATAAAGACACACAAACAGAAGAAGTTCTCCTTGAACTTGGAAGGGTCAATGGGGAGTAGGTAGTGGGCAGCAGGAAGGCTTTTTATACCTTCAGCCTTATATGAATTTTTATTGCTATGGAAGTGTATTATTTTTATAATGATTAAAAACTCTTTCTAAAGATTTCTAAGTCATGCTCTCAAATCACAGTGAATCCATCTTCCATTGGGCTTGGGGGTGATTCTTGATTCTTTAGCTAGCTACTTGCTCTCCACCTGGAAGAGATGTCATCAACAGGAAAAGCCTGGACACTTGTGTTTTCATCAGTTTATATAATCTTTTTCCAGCTAAAGGACATTTCATAGAATATTTTGTGGATCCACTGTCCACTCTATCCCTACTCCTTTTTTATTCACACCTTTCTTTCCTCTTTTCTGGTCCCAATGCCATGAATTCACAGTTTCTATGCAATCCAATTATGAAATTTCTTTTCATGAAAAAAAATCACTAGCACCATTAGCCTGCAAAATACATCAAATTTATATCTTTCTAATAATAAAGTTAACAACTGTGATAGTATTGCTTTTAAAAATGCTTTATTTCACATGTATGTATACATAAACCTATGATATAACACAGCTATAGTTCCCATTGTAAGGACATGTGAGAATCGAAAGGCAAACTGGAGTAACACTTCTATTCAGGACTTTAAATTAAATCTCTACTTCACCACTGTCAAGTCATTTTCCTTTGGTAAAAGTTCAGGACAAAGATTGAGCTTTCACAGATCTCTTTGTTCATGTTTGTACCAGTTCCTCTTGGTTATCTTGTCCAAGAATCCTACCAATAAGGGTTGTGTTTCTGCTTGCCTCTTGTAACAGTCAGTAAACTTCAGATCTGGGTCTCTCCTTTTCTAATATCCTCAACAATGAACGACTGGGCTTTAGATGTTACTGTTAACACTGCTTGCTTAAGCCTCATCTCATTGAGAAATATAAGTATACTATAAGGTGTTACCAGTGTTTACTTATTGTGTTAGTTTCCTATTGCTGGTGCAATAAATTACTACAAACCTCATAGCTTAGCAAGGCATATTTATTATCTTACAGTTTTGTAGGTCAGAAATTGGACACAGGTATCACTAGACTAAAACCAGTGTCATCAGGGTTGCGTACCTTTCTGTCAGATCTAGAGAAGAATCCATTTTCTTGTCTTTTCCAACTTCTAGAAGCTGCCTTCATTCCTTGGCTTATGACTCCATTCCTCTGTCTTCAAAGTCAGTGACAGTAGAGTCCACACTGCCACCTCTCTGATTCTCTGTAGCTGAGAAATATTCTTTGCTTTTAAGGACTTATGTCATTAGATTGGGCCTACCTGTATAATCCAGGATAATCTTCCCTTCTCAAAGTTCTTAACCTTAATCACATCCGCAAAGTCCCTTTTGTCATGTTAGGTAACATATGCACAGGTTTGAAGATTCTGGTGTCAACATCTTTGAGGGCCATTATTCTGCCTGAAACACTTTTCCATTAACATCCTTTAATTGCCTGCATAGGCGATGCCTGGGAATGAAGATGAAAGTGTGATATTGATTTAGAAACTAACCGTTTAAGTACTTCAAAATTTCTTATCAGGATTACATACTGATAACCAGAGTTTTCAATGAAGCAATCTACAATTCTAAATGGCATAAAAGGGAGTCACATTCCAATCCTTTTAACTTCATAGAATTTGTACATAACTTTGAATACACATTTTCCCATTAAAGCAAAGAAGAAACAAGCAAGGCACATGGCAGGGACTCAATACATTAGTGGGGTTGTAAGGGGTAGGGAGGATGGAAAGAGCTAGATTTATATTATTTCTTTTATTTTTAAAACAATTTTTTTTACTAATTTTAACATGAATATGTACTCATTACAGAAAATTTGGGAAATATAGGAAAGTATACTTTTTCTAAAAATGAAAGCTATATACAGTCTCACCTTCTCCTACATTCTCATTTAGATTCAGATTTAATAGATAACAAACAGTTAATAGCCACTGTCATTGACATAACACCACCCAGACATCAATAACATCCCCAGATATCAAATTATTCATATTGATACTAAAAGTTATCTTTGGTTGATTTTATCTCCCTAGATCTTTCCCAAAATGTGGACTGTTTGAAGATCTAGTTTGCATAATACCTTAACATACCAGAATTGATTTGTCTAGAAAACAAGCAGTTAGTAGGAATCCTGAAATGTGAACATAACATACGGAGGCCTTTACAACAACAACCATAATAAACACTATTATTCCTATTGTGCCAGGTGCTGTTCTACCTATATTACCTCACTAAATCTTCACAGTGCCCCATGAAGTGTCAGGGCTCAGAATATTACACCCTGAATGTATGGAGCCTTGGCATGCTGAATACTTTGAACCGAAAGACAGTGGAGGGACTTCAGAAGCAAGGTCTCTCTGACCTTCTCCCATCTTCCTGTCTCCTGCCCCTTTTTCTGTCCCCAAAGCAATTCATAGAAACCAAAATTTCTTTCCCCCAAGGTAGATCTTAGACACTAGAATTCCTCTTCCCAAAGCAAGCCAGTAAAACCTAGAGAGGTCACTCAGTGATCTTCTCCCTTCTCCCTTGAAGACTCTCATGTGACAGGTGTCCTGACCCATACCCAGAGGAAAGGAATGCCGCAGAGAGAGGCCTGAAAGGCTCTAAACAGACAGGACTTGCTGGATTTCCCTCTCAGTCTATTATCAATAGATCATATTCTTTTTTCCTATCACATTTCTACACAGCTGTCCATACTTTACTGAACCTAAGCATAGGAATAGACAATTTTCCCTGGGTCTTTGGGTTTTCATTTCTGAAGCTGCATATCACACAAAACTTTGAGTAAATCAATTTGTTATGGTTTTCTCTTGTTAACCTACCTTTCATTATAGGTATATTGGCCATGACCCTTATGATGGCTGAGGAAAGGTAACCCACTTTTTCAGCCCTATGGGGTCAATGCTATCATCCCCATTTTACAAATGAGAACTCTGAGACCCTGGGAGATGAAATGCCTTGCCTGGGTAGTGAGCAGCCATGCTGGAGCTTCAGACTCCCTGCATTCAACCTCTACTTATTTCTCTAGCATCCCTGGAGACCCAGGACACCTTGCTCTTTACCTCCTCTCAATACAACAGGGGCCAGAGAAGATGTTTATCAGGACATCAGCATTTATAAAAAGGTCATTCATGATACTGAAATACTAAGCGCAGCTAACATTCTGTGAGTCCTTATTGTAGACCAGATGCTGTGCTAGACACTTTATCTAATTTAATCCACACAACCACTTCGTGAGGGCAGAACTAGTGCCAGCATTTTAAAGGTGAGGAAATGGGAACTTTAAGAGGTTAACCCAAATCTGCCAAACTCCTGAGACTGCTCTCTTAGCCAATGCTTTTTACTGAATTCTGTGCTTAACTCAGTCTTGTTCAGCAATTGTATGGGAATGAATAAGGATATAAAAGGCACACTGACCAATTGCTTCCAGATGAAAAATAAAAACAAAAATTAAATCTGACAGCCTAGACTGATGCACAAAAAGAAGAGAGTGGCAGAGACATCAAGTCATACACCTGGGTCCTCAGAGGAGCTCAGCATGAGTTTTTAGGAAGAAAAGTTGCAACCTAAGAGGGCTACTGAAATATAAAGTCAACCTGAGACATAGATCAGGCATGGCTGCAGGGGGACAGTGTGAGGAGGTGCATAGTCCTATGCTGGGGAGCAAAGCCAGAGATTTGATAGCCTGCTAAGATAGTAAATCACCCCCCGAAAATCTGGGCATAAAGAGCTCGAGTACATATCATATGAGAAAAGTCCAGGGAACTGGAGTGTTCAGCCCGTGGGGAATGAAGCAAGTAAGTAAACAAAAACTAGAGGGACTACAAGAGTTGATTTTCAATATTTGGAAATCAGTTATTGTGTATAAATAGAAGGAGCTCCAGGGAGGTGACTAAGGATCAACAAATTTTAAAGGGATTTTAAGTGCATGGAGGGTGGGGTGCAAATTTAGTTAAGCAGAAGTAAGATCCTGCAAACAAAGTCATTCAAACTGGGAATGGTAATTGGAACATGGATGCTTGCCTGTCACTTGGGGCTTCATGTCCACCCGCCAGGAATGACATAGAGGTGACAGGGAAGAGTGTAGATTGGGTAGGGAATCAAAAGAGAATCATTTGCTCTAAGTTTATTTTTAACTTACACCTGTACGATTCCACGATATGATCTCAGCACCAGCAACTAAAGCTGGGGGTTGAGGGGAGGAGGCAGGCTGTCCTGGAGAAACAGGAGGGAAAGAAGAAAAATAAAGATGGGAACCTCCATTTTTATCAATTCTAGGCTCTTGCCCACTGGTAGATTTGCTCAGTTTTGTGTTGTGGTGTTTGCTTGAGAAAAGGAAGAATCAGTGTTGCTTTCTATTTCTCAGGAATTGCGTTTCCACCTAACAAGTTATCAACCCAATTATTAGGTTGTCAATATGTTTCTACTTGTGAAGTAAAGGTGTGTTTTGAAGGATATCAGTAATGAATAAAATATATTGGCCCCAAAGCAATTCCAAGCTGTCAGGAGGAATAGAATCTTAGAAAAGGTGGGTGGCCACTGGAGATTTGGAAAAAAATAAAACATCTTTAGAATCCCTGGATGGTTGTCAAACCTGTACCTTTGAAATGCAAAGATTTTATCGGAAGTTTAGTTTTTGTTCTTTTTTTTTTTTTTTTTTTTTTTTTTGAGACAGAGTCTCGCTCTGTCACCCAGGCTGGAGTGCAATGGCATGATCTTGGCTCACTGCAAGCTCCGCCTCCCAGGTTCACGCCATTCTCCTGCCTCAGCCTCCCTAGTAGCTGGGACTGCAGGCGCCCACCACCACGCCTGGCTAATTTTTTTGTATTTTTAGTAGAGATGGGGTTTCACCGTGTTAGCCAGGATGGTCTCGATCTCCTGACCTCGTGATACGCCCACCTCAGCCTCCCAAAGTGCTGGGATTACAGGCGTGAGCCACCGTGCCCGGCCGTCTTTGTTCACTTTTAATGTCTACAACAAAAATTAAGACAATGCATTCCTGTATTGAAGGGTTATGATTTGCATATTATCATCTCCCATTTTTGATACATTGACAGTGAAACTAACCTCATCTATAAATGTGGATGCATACACATCCAGAATGCCTTCCACATTGGGAACACATGTAGTTGTGTTTTGCCTGGTAAGTGACTACATATTTCTAGGGTTTGTCTGGTTGGCAGCTCCATTTTAACACTTTGTTGGGTACATATTTCCTTTGTTCAAAATGTGTCACGTATTTCTGATTATAGCATGGAACTTAGGCTGCAAAACAAAACAAAACAAATCCTGCAAATGTTTATACCATATGACCTAAGGCCTTGCTGAAGCATATTTTTATTAGAATGTCTTTTGCCTTCTTATTTTGTGGTTTTGGACTTACAGCTTGCCACTAAGTAATTAGCTTAGCAGTCCTATTATAATCAGTCCTCCTTTTTTGTCTGGTCAGAGGAAATGAGTTATACAAAGTGTGGTTCTAATTCTAACCAACTCGTATGTCAGAAAACTATTGCCATGATGGTGCTTCATGATAAATGGCAAGTAAGAGTTGGCCAGCAAAAGTGGTGCTCAAATTTGGTGGCAACATCAGTGACCATACTAAGTTTATTGTCTATGAAATAAATGAATGCATAAAGCTGTAGCCAAATTAAATATAACGTATATAAAATACTTTCGTGCTTGGCACATAATAAACACTCAATAAAAGGGTTTATTGTTAAAACCAACAATTGGGCTGGCTGTCCCTGTTTCATGTATTCATGAACCTTATATCTATCACAGTCTTCAGAACACTAATGTGATTTATTCTGTTTACTTATCTGTCTACCTACGCAACTAGAATTAGTGTAATAAATGTAATAAATCAATGTAATTTGTTGAATTACAAAGTGTAAACACTTGACTCAAGACTTTAATTATTATTTTTTATTATTATACTTTCCAGGGTACATATGCACAATGTGCAAGTTTGTTACATAGGTATACATGTGCCATGTTGGTTTGCTGCATCCATTAACTCATGATTTACATTAGGTATATCTCCTAATGCTATCCCTCCCCCAGATCCCCCAGCCCCCGATAGGCCCTGGTGTGTGATGTTCCCTGCCCTGTGTCCAAGTGTTCTCATTGTTCAGTTTCCACCTGTGGGTGAGAACATGCGGTGTTTGGTTTTCTGTCCTTGTGATAGTTTGCTGAGAATGATGGTTTCCAGGTTCATCCATGTCCCTGCAAAGGTCATGAACTCATCCTTTTTTATGGCTGCATAGTATTCCATGGTGTATATGTGCCACATTTTCTTAATTCAGTCTATCATTGATGGACATTTTGGGTTGATTCCAAGTCTTTGCTATTGTGAATAGTGCCGCAATAAACATATGTGTGTGCATGTGTCTTTATAGGAGCATGATTTATCCTCAAGGATCTAGAACTGGACTTTTAATCAATAGTTCTGCTGCCATCGAACTCCATTGGCTTCCAAAAGATTAGCACATTTTCTTGATCATATTTTCTAGTCTTTTGTCTATTGGTGTAATCTAAACAAAAATCAAAGTTTTAAAAATGTGTCTGGATATAATTGTACTCTTAGAATGTTCACATACATGGGACAACAGAAGGCCCTGGTTCAAAGATTCAAAGACTGATTATTCTGGAACTCACAGTACAGCTCTGCAATGGATGAAGTATATCCTGTGGCTGACCATGTATAATGAGACAACCATTACATCAAACCTCTGAACCAGAGAACGAAGAGTCTGAATGGGAGTCTTCTCTTGTGGTCAGTTCTGGGAGGAGCACAAAGACAAACTTCAGAAAATCCACAGAGGCTGGAAAATAATTTGTAGGGAAACGAAAAGCAAAGCCAAAGACTCCTTGAACTTCATCTAGTATTGTAAATAACCTGGTGGCAAAACATTAGATGTTTCTGCTAAAATATCATTCTTAGAGTATTAGCACGCTTAAATATGTCTGGAAAATCCTTAATGACTCTACATTTTGCTAAGTCCACAACTCTTTCAGCTCCTTCCAAAAGCAGTGTGATAAACAGGTATCATTCAGGGAGGATGAAGGTTTCTGAGCTTTACTATATGAAAGAGCCAATTCTAATTTCCCAAAATACTACTAAAGAAGAGTAAAGGAGGTGGAGCCAAGATGGCCGAATAGGAACAGCTCCAGTCTCCAGCTCCCAGCCCCAGCGACACAGAAGACGGGTGATTTCTGCATTTCTGCTTGAGGTACCGGTTTCATCTCACTAGGGAGTGCCTAACAGTGGGTTCAGGACAGTTGGTGAAGCACACTGTGCGCGAGCCGAAGCAGGGCGAGGCATTGCCTCACTCGGGAAGCGCAAGGGGTCAGGGAGTTCCCTTTCCTAGTCAAAGAAAGGGGAAACAGACGGCACCTGGAATATCGGGTCAGTCCTGTCCTAATACTGCGCTTTTCCAACGGGCCTGGAAAACGGCACACTGGGAGATTGTGTCCTGCACCTGGCTCGGAGGGTCCTATGCCCACAGAGTCTTGCTGATTGCTAGCACAGCAGTCTGAGATCACGCTGCAAGGCGGCAACGAGGCTGGGGGAGGGGCGCCCGCCATTGCCCAGGCTTGCTTAGGTAAACAAAGCAGCCAGGAAGCTCGAACTGGGTGGAGCCCACCACAGCTCAAGGAGGCCTGCCTGCCTCTGTAGGCTCCACCTCTGGGGGCAGGGCACAGATAACCAAAAACTCAGCGAGAATCTCCACAGCCTTAAATTTCCCTGTCTGACTGACAGCTTTGAAGAGAGTGGTGGTTCTCCCAGCACACAGCTGGAGATCTGAGAACGGACAGACTGCCTCCTAAAGTGGGTCCCTCACCCCTGAGCAGCCTAACTGTGAGGCACCCCCCCAGTAGGGACAGACTGACACCTCATTCAACCGGGTACTCCTCTGAGACAAAACTTTCAGAGGAACTATCAGACAGCTGAATTTGTGGTCTCACGAAAATCCGCTGTTCTGCAGCCACCGGTGCTGACACCCAGCCAAACAGGGTCTGGAGTGGACCTCTAGTAAACTCCAACAGACCTGCAGCTGAGGGTCTTGTCTGGTAGAAGGAAAATTAACAAACAGAAAGGACATCCACACCAAAAACCCATCTGTACATCACCATCATCGAAGACAAAAAGTAGACAAAACCACAAAGATAGGGAAAAAACAGACCAAAAAAACTGGAAACTCTAAAAAACAGAGCACCTCTCCTCCTCCAAAGGAACGCAGTTCCTCACCAGCAACGGAACAAAGCTGGATGGAGGATGACTTTGATGAGTTGAGAGAAGAAGGCTTCAGACGATCAAACTACTCTGAGCTACGAGAGGAAATTCAAAACAATAGCAAAGAAGATACAAACTTTGAAAAAAAATTAGAAGAATGGATAACTAGAATAACCAACGGAGAGAAGGGCTTAAAGGAGATGATGGAGCTGAAAGCCAAGTTTCGAGAACTACGCGAAGAATGCAGAAGCCTCAGTAGCAGATGCGATCAACTGGAAGAAAGGGTATCGCTGATAGAAGATGAAATGAATGAAATGAAGAGAGAAGGGAAGTTTAGAGAAAAAAGAATAAAAAGAAATGAACAAAGCCTCCAAGAAATTTGGGACTATGTGAAAAGACCAAACCTACGTCTGATTGGTGTACCTGAAAATGATGGGGAGAATGGAACCAAGTTGGAAAACACTCTGCAAGATATTATCCAGGAGAACTTCCCCAATCTAGCAAGGCAGGCCAGCATTCAGATTCAGGAAATACAGAGAACGCCACAAAGATACTCCTCGAGAAGGGCAACTCCAAGACACATAATTGTCAGATTCACCAAAGTGGAAATGAAGGAAAAAATGTTAAGGGCAGCCAGAGAGAAAGGTCGGGTTACCCACAAAGGGAAGCCCATCAGACTAACAGCTGATCTCTCAGCAGAAACTCTACAAGCCAGTAGAGAGTGGGGGCCGATATTCAACATTCTTAAAGAAAAGAATTTTCAACCCAGAATTTCCTATCCCGCCAAACTAAGCTTCATAAGTGAAGGAGAAATAAAATACTTTACAGACAAGCAAACGCTGAGTGATTTTGTCACCACCAGGCCTGCCCTAAAAGAGCTCCTGAAGGAAGCACTAAACATGGAAAGGAACAACCGGTACCAGCCACTGCAAAAACATGCCAAATTGTAAAGACCATCGAGGCTAGGAAGAAACTATAGCAACTAACGAGCAAAATAACCAACTAACATCATAATGACAGGATCAGATTCACACATAACAATATTCACGTTAAATGTAAATGGGCTAAATGCTCCAATCAAAAGACACAGACTGGCAAACTGGATAAGGAGTCAGGACCCATCAGTGTGCTGTATTCAGGAAACCCATCTCACGTGCAGAGACACACATAGACTCAAAATAAAGGGATGGAGGAAGATCTATCAAGCAACTGGAAAACAAAAAAAGGCAGGGGTTGCAATCCTAGTCTCTGATAAAATAGACTTTAAACCAACAAAGATCAAAAGAGACAAAGAAGGCCATTACATAATGGTAAAGGGATCAATTCAACAAGAAGAGCTAACTATCCTAAATATATATGCACCCAACACAGGAGCACCCAGATTCATAAAGCAAGTCCTCAGTGACCTACAAAGGGACTTAAACTCCCACACAATAATAATGGGAGATTTTAACACCCCACTGTCAGCATTAGACAGATCAATGAGACAGAAAGTTAACAAGGATATCCAGGAATTGAACTCAGCTCTACATAAAGTGGACCTAATAGACATCTACAGAACTCTCCACCCCAAATCAACAGAATATACATTTTTTTCAGCACCACACCACACCTATTCCAAAATTGACCACATAGTTGGAAGTAAAGCTCTTCTCAGCAAATGTAAAAGAACAGAGATTATAACAAACTGTCTCTCAGACCACAGTGCAATCAAACTAGAACTCAGGATTAAGAAACTCAGTCAAAACCACTCAACTACATGGAAACTGAACAACCTGCTCCTGAATGACTATTGGGTACATAATGAAATGAAGGCAGAAATAAAGATGTTCTTTGAAACCAACGAGAACAAAGACACAACATACCAGAATCTCTGGGACACGTTCAAAGCAGTGTGTAGAGGGAAATTTATAGCACTAAATGCCCACAAGAGAAAGCAGGAAAGATCCAAAATTGACACCCTAACATCACAATTAAAAGAACTAGAAAAGCAAGAGCAAACACATTCAAAAGCTAGCAGAAGGCTAGAAATAACTAAAATCAGAGCAGAACTGAAGGAAATAGAGACACAAAAAACCCTTCAAAAAATTAATGAATCCAGGAGCTGGTTTTTTGAAAAGATCAACAAAATTGATGGACTGCTAGCAAGACTAATAAAGAAGAAAAGAGAGAAGAATCAAATAGATGCAATAAAAAACGAAAAAGGGGATATCACCACCGATCCCACAGAAATACAATCTACCATCAGAGAATACTACAAACACCTCTATGCAAATAAACTAGAAAATCTAGAAGAAATGGATAAATTCCTCCAAAAATATACCCTCCCAAGACTAAACCAGGAAGAAGTTGAATCTCTGAATAGACCAATAACAGGTTCTGAAATTGTGGCAATAATCAATAGCTTACCAACCAAAAGGAGTCCAGGACCTGATGGATTCACAGCTGAATTCTACCAGAGGTACAAGGAGGAACTGGTACCATTCCTTCTGAAACTATTCCAATCGATAGAAAAAGAGGGAATACTCCCTAACACATTTTACGAAGCCAGCATCGTCCTGATACCAAAACCTGGCAGAGACATAACCAAAAAAGAGAATTTCAGACCAATATCCTTGATGAACATTGATGCAAAAATCCTCAATAAAATACTGGCAAACCGAATCCAGCAGCACATCAAAAAGCTTATCCACCATGATCAAGTGGGCTTCATCCCTGGGATGCAAGGCTGGTTCAACATATGCAAATCAATAAATATAATCCAGCATATAAGCAGAACCAAAGACAAAAACCACATGATTATCTCAATAGATGCAGAAAAGGCCTTTGACAAAATTCAACAACCCTTCATGCTAAAAACTCTCAATAAATTAGGTATTGATGGGACGTATCTCAAAATAATAAGAGCTATCTACAACAAACCCACAGCCAATATCATACTGAATGGGCAAAAACTGGAAGCATTCCCTCTGAAAACTGGCACAAGACAGGGATGCCCTCTCTCACCGCTCCTATTCAACATAGTGCTGGAAGTTCTGGCCAGAGCAATCAGGCAGGAGAAGGAAATAAAGGGTATTCAATTAGGAAAAGAGGAAGTCAAATTGTCCCTGTTTGCAGATGACATGATTGTATATCTAGAAAACCCCATTGCCTCAGCCCAAAATCTCCTTAAGCTGATTAGCAACTTCAGCAAAGTCTCAGGATACAAAATTAATGTACAAAAATCACAAGCATTCTTGTACACCAATAACAGACAAACAGAGAGCCAAATCATGAGTGAACTCCCATTCACAATTGCTTCAAAGAGAATAAAATACCTAGGAATCCAACTTACAAGGGATGTGAAGGACCTCTTCAAGGAGAACTACAAACCACTGCTCAATGAAATAAAAGAGGATACAAACAAATGGAAGAACATTCCATGCTCATGGGTTGGAAGAATCAATATCGTGAAAATGGCCATACTGCCCAAGGTAATTTATAGATTCAATGCCATCCCCATCAAGCTACCAATGACTTTCTTCACAGAATTGGAAAAAACTACTTTAAAGTTCATATGGAACCAAAAAAGAGCCCGCATCGCCAAGTCAATCCTAAGCCAAAAGAACAAAGCTGGAGGCATCACGCTACCTGACTTTAAACTATACTACAAGGCTACAGTAACCAAAACAGCATGGTACTGGTACCACAACAGAGACATAGATCAATGGAACAGAACAGAGCCCTCAGAAATGATGCCGCATAGCTACAACTATCTGATCTTTGACAAACCTGACAAAAACAAGAAATGGGGAAAGGATTCCCTATTTAATAAATGGTGCTGGGAAAACTGGCTAGCCATATGTAGAAAGCTGCAACTGGATCCCTTCCTTACACCTTATACAAAAATTAATTCAAGATGGATTAAAGACTTATATGTTAGACCTAAAACCATTAAAATCCTACAAGAAAACCTAGGCAATACCATTCAGGACATAGGCGTGGGCAAGGACTTCATGTCTAAAACACCAAAAGCAATGGTAACAAAAGCCAAAATCGACAAATGGGATCTCATTAAACTAAAGAGCTTCTGCACAGCAAAAGAAACTATCATCAGAGTGAACAGGCAACCTACACAATGGGAGAAAATTTTTGCAACCTACTCATCTGACAAAGGGCTAATATCCAGAATCTACAATGAACTCAAACAAATTTACAAGAAAAAAACAAACAACCCCATCAAAAAGTGGGCAGAGGACATGAACAGACACTTCTCAAAAGAAGACATTTATGCAGCCAAAAAACACATGAAGAAATGCTCCTCATCACTGGCCATCAGAGAAATGCAAATCAAAACCACAGTGAGATACCATCTCACACCAGTTAGAATGGCCGTCATTAAAAAATCAGGAAACAACAGGTGCTGGAGAGGATGTGGAGAAATAGGAACACTTTTACACTGTTGGTGGGACTGTAAACTAGTTCAACCATTGTGGAAGTCAGTGTGGCGATACCTCAGGGATCTAGAACTAGAAATACCATTTGACCCAGCCATCCCATTACTGGGTATATACCCAAAGGACTATAAATCATGCTGCTATAAAGACACATGCACACGTATGTTTATTGCGGCACTATTCACAATAGCAAAGAGTTGGAACCAACCCAAATGTCCAACAACGATAGACTGGATTAAGAAACTGTGGCACATATACACCATGGAATACTATGCAGCCATAAAAAATGATGAGTTCGTGTCCTTTGTAGGGACATGGATGAAACTGGAAACCATCATTCTCAGTAAACTATCGCAAGGACAAAAAACCAAACACCGCATGTTCTCACTCATAGGTGGGAATTGAACAATGAGAACTCATGGACACAGGAAGGGGAACATCACACTTCGGGGACTGTTGTGGGGTGGGGGTAGGGGGGAGGGACAGCATTAGGAGATACACCTAATGCTAAATGACGAGTTAATGGGTGCAGGAAATCAACATGGCACATGGATACATATGTAACAAACCTGCACATTGTGCACATGTACCCTAAAACCCTAAAGTATAATTAAAAAAAAAAAAAAAAAAAAAAGAAGAGTAAAAACTCACAAAATGCAACAGATTCACTGTGCAATGGTATTGAAGCAGATGGGCAAGGGATATGAATGGGACAACAGAAGACCCTGGTTATGCTAATAAAACCCTCAATTTCACTTTCAGCATTAGCTTACATTCCATTAAAGAACTCTCAAAGACAAGTATACATTTTCTCCAAGTAGTAGAGTTTTGACTCAAATTCTTGGGCCGCTATTTTTTCATTGACTTCAAATGAAGACTTTTTTGATGATAATACCATGGTTTCCACCCTGCCACTCACAGCCCTGCCTTAGCAAGAATGTAGAGATAACATTCTACATGACCAGCATTTGAGCAATATTACTCGTGTCCTGATTCACAAATAGAACTTGACAGGAAGAACAGAAACCTTTATAAACTAACACTAATGTGTCATGAATATCAAAAATATTTTGAAATTGAAAGTGCTCGAAACATTTTTTTAATCAAAATACCTATATAATTTATATTCAGTCAGTCATGTGTTATTTAATTGCCTGTCACAAAGGGGAGGTTGTGTTCTCAAAATGTAATTTCCAGAGGATTACAAAGTATGGCAAGATGCCAGTCACTGAGTCGGTTTCTCAGTAACCAGTAGCAAGCTCAAGATTTTACATGGAAAATTCTGCTTCCCAAGGTTAGTTACCTATGCTGCACAAAGGCCTGTCTTTCCTGAGTAGCACGTGCCAGGCATGCTCTGCTTTGTCCAACAAATGTGCACTGAGAACCCACAATGTCCCTGACCCTACACTGGGCAGTGGGCACACAACTGTGATGAAGTTCCCAAGATCTTGCAACTCAAGGGATGAGGCAAGCAAACCAAATATGGTTGCAGTACAGAGCGAGAAGGACTCTGATAGGAGACAAAAAGCATCAAAATAATGTGAAAATTAGTACCTACAGAATGCAGCAGAGGATAATCTGACTCAGCTAGATAACTTTAGCTGATGGAGAGAAATGAATGTGAGTGTTATCTAAAGGGTGTTGAAATTTGCCTCTATGTACAAATCTTTATAATAATGTTCTTCCACATTCTTCTCACAGGATTGAGGGAATTCTTGAACCCGTACGTCTCTCTGGCCAAATGGGATTAGTCCATATAACTCAAAGCATTGGGAGGTACTGATGGAAGGAGGAGGAGAGGGGAGAAGTTCACCTTTTGGAGCAACACTTATTTTTTACTCCTGAAGCAATAACTGGCTTCAAAGTGTAATGATGATTAATAATCCTCAGTAACTACTCTCTACTCTCTAGAGCTTTCCTTCTCTTTTAAACCATAGGGAATTCTCCGATGAACTCATTTTTCAAAAGCATGTTAAAAAACAAAGATAGATATGTTAAGAGAGATATGTTACCAAAAGCAATTATAAGGGGATGGCATGGACTTCTATGAACAATGACAAAAAAAGTGGATTAACTTTGGTATTAACTGAACTGAAACTTAAGGAAAACACTGAAGATGATCCATGGAACTTTAGTTATACTCGAGCATGGGCAATGAAGCAATAAACTTGTTTTTGAGCGGCCAATTGTAGAATGGTTACAGCTGAGTGTTAACAGGAGAAGCTGGTGAACATCTATCTTACTTTTCTTATCTTTAAGAAAGATGACCTTCAGATGGAAAAGGGTAACACAGATTGGATAGAGAAGAAGGCTATAGCAGGGGCATTGTAAGGAAGCCTCTAATTCCAGTGAAGATTCCCCAGGGTTTCTGGATGACTGGGACTAATCACCACAGCCCAGATGGGGTTTCTGAAGTACAAAATGCATGAGGATGGGTTCCCCAGAAGTAGACGCAAAGGATTTGCCTACAAGCATTTTATTTAGGAGGTGATGTCAGCAAGCATGGGTAAGAAAGTGAGGAAAAGAGAGAGAAAAGAGAAAGAAGACAATATAGGGGCAGTTACCGACCAGGTGACCTCTGCAGACAGTTGGGGCTCCATCATGCCAGAGAACTCTGTGAGACAGTGTAAAAATGTCTAGGAGTGGTCCCATCCATGGCACAAAGAAGCTGGGACATCACCTCCAACTCTATCAGTCAGTAGCCAGAAGTTCCTTCTGGGTCATTGACTCTCTGCCATTCCAACCTTCCCCATCACTTGAACCTTAAAAAAAAAACTCTGATAGAGATTTATAGGTGCTTGTGATAGAACTCTATAGGCTTGCTAAGAATGGTGAGAGCTGAGGCAGTGTGAGAGGGATTTCAACAGTACTCACCACATGTGAAGAGAAGGAAATGGGCAAGAAACTGATGATAAACCAATGAAGACCTGGTTTTCAGAGGGAAAGTGGAGTTCTACAACTGATCTTGGAGAACTTGACATTAATTTGGGGGCATTAAACATATGTTACAGGAATGTTTTGGAGTAACTATAAGAGAAAGCAGAAGTGATGAAAATCCAGCAAGAACCTTATTCTATTAACTTCATCTCTCTTTTTTAACAGGGTCACTAAACCGGTAGGTGGAGGAAATGTTATAGACCAATGTACTGATGTATGCAGGTCTAATTTCCTTAGATAGCATGAAATTGACCAAGCTCAACCACAAGCTATCATTATCCAATGGCCTACTCAGACACCAGTTTGCCCAGCTTCAAAGAATACAATTTACATGGTACTCTGGGTGAACGTAGCTCTCTGGAACACAATATCAAATGCACTGTAACTCATGCCCCCTGAAGTTGTGGCCCTGTGACACACAGTAGTGACAGCACACATAAAGTTATTCAACATCCAGAGGAGACTTCAACTCCTCCCTCGGAAAGGCCCTCCAGTCTAGAGCGGGAGAAGCCAACAACCCAAGAATTTCCACTCAAGACTGTGAAGCTCCTCTTGAAAGCTCTTGAATTATGCAAGGCATAATATCAGAAGATATAGCTTAACAAATTCAACCTTTGTATTCCCATGGACACCCATGGATATTACTCATACAAAAATTCAGAAAATTCTACTAGCATGCCAAAAAGGATTTTTGTCAATAACTTGAGTGTCTCTTTGTTTATATTCTATCTCTCATACACATACATATCATATACACAGTATACTCATTCACTTGAAGCAAAGTATATTACATTTGTAGATCACATACAATTGGGAAATGTGATAGATACTGGGGGTTGGGCTGCTCAATGTCCATTTTGCCTTCCTTCTGGCTGAAGATTATGGAGAACTTTTAAAAACAGAAAAAGCAAACAACTCTTGTAACTAAGATTCTGGATACAAATTGCCTAATTAGCACCTCTCATGAAGAATGTGGAGGATGGAAGTGAAGTAGATCCCACTTTTCTGCCCTTTTTGATATTTCTGTGTTCCACTTTTCATGGAGAGGCTGTGGAGATGCAAGGCTCTCCTGCAGCAGTGTTTCAGTGTCTCTTCAATATCTTTCTAGGTGTCAAAAGGTGTGACAGCAACAGTGGTGGTAGCATTTTCATTCCTAGATCACAGGTAAGACTTTGTGTTCTTGAATGCACAACTTCAGAAGTGGCCTTGGAGGTAGTAACTTCTCTGCTGGGACAATTCTGTAATGTTCTGAGAGTTATTTCTGAAGGCTCAACTTAAAATCTATTCTTCCAGTACTTCCAGTGATTTGTTAAGCACCTAATAGTATGTGTGAAATTTCTTCATGCTGAAAATCCCTAGAGAGGTTTCTGTCTCCTGTACTGAATACTGACTACTTAGAAGAGTTGACAAATATGTTGAATGACAGAATTAGGGTTAAAGGCAAATATAACATGATACAACTGAATAAGGATAAAAGTTTGGTAGTTAGGTTCAAAAGCAATTGCACATCCATCGGCTAGAGGCAGTATAACTTCACAGCATCATATGAGAAAAAGCTTAGAGGTCACAAAAGATGCTAATGTGGTATCCAGAAAGAACAAAGTTATGGACATGCTTTGTTGGTCTATTCTGGTAAGACCACACTTAGAGAAAAGTGGTTAATCCCAAGCATCATGTTCTAAGAAGGTGAACAGAACCCGTGAAGCATCTGTGTTTTCCTATAGCCAAAACACAGATTAAATGGCATCAAGAAAGAACCAAATCTATTTCACAAGAAGAATGGCTGAAGAATATGGGAGGTCCCGAGGACTAGAAAAGATTCAAGGTGGACCAAAATAGCCATCTTTAAATATTTACATGGTTTCCTTGTGGAAGATTCATTAGACTCGTTCTGTGCATTTCAAAGGTTTGAAACCAGAACCAAGAGAGGGGAGAAAGAGGGAGACCAAGCTAGACACTCTGTAGTAAAAGATGTCAGAATATGGAAGGACTGATTTGGCAATAAATTTTTCAACATTTGGGATATGCAAAAACCAAAAAACTGGAGACTCACTTGATAGGATGACCGTGGGACACACTCAAGCATCAAATGAGTTGCTGGTCTTAGAAGGTAACCTTTAAGGCTTGTTCCAAATCCAAGAATTTTTATAGTAAATTTTTATTATAAGATTAGTAGAGTATTTCTAGAAAACTCACACATAACTCACTATTCTCAGAGACACAAATAATGCACCCACATCCCACCACCACCCCTCAAGACACACACACATACACAATGGAGGTTGTCTGAGGAAGCTGAAAGCATTCAAGGTTTGGAATTAAGTAGATGGGGCCTCAAATCTTGGCTCTACTGTTTCCTACTTGGATGACTTTGAGCAGTTTAAATCTCTGGTTCTCTGTTTGCTTATTGGTGAATAATGATACCTGTCTTGTAATTTTTAATGATATTAGAAAACATATGTCTTACACTGGATAAATAAAATTATTACTAGGTTGTCATCTTCTAATACTTTAAAACTCTATTCTTTACTTTTTAACTCTTACAACCTGCTAGACAAAAGCCAATAAACAAAGATTTTGTAACTATTCTAAGTTGGTGTTTTCCTTGCCATATCTATAAGTTTTCTATAAAGTTGGCAGCATAACATAATGGTTAATAATGAAGGCTCATGAGTCCAGAAGATCTAGGTTCAAATGCCAGCTCAGCCTCGTCTTTACCACATGGCTATAAACATAGTCTGTAAACCGGGAACCTCAGTTATCTTCTCTGTAAAATGGGGCTGAAAATAGCACCTGGATTAATAAGGTTTGGTAAGGATCATCAAATAATGCACGTGAAGCATTTTGCCTAGTGTGTAGCTCACAGTAAGTGCTCAGTAGCCCTTTCTAACCATAATTAAACAATAGTGATAGTGATGACAAAAGGACAAACTATGAGCACCAAATCTAAAACATGAATGCTACTGATTTACTTATCCTTCAATACTTTCATCCTGGACCTATTATAGCATTCCTTTTTGTGATGAGATTATTTAGATATTTACATGGCTAGGCCGTACTTCACACTGACTTCTGATTGCCTTCACTTTTCACGGAGATGGCAAGACAAATCATCATAACCTAATCTAGCACATCATTGGCTGGAGACCTATTTGGGAGGCCTGTATACCAGGGAGGCTAGGAAAACACAACTTCTTATTGGCAGCATTAACTCAACAAATCTCCCAGGGGAGCAATAAAAACACAGTAGCCAGCAGCCTTAATGAGGACACGCTCAGAGCACAGGGTAATCTTATAATGCGCTCAGTGCCCTGAGGAATTCACAGGAATTTGATTTAGCAACATTAGATCTCAGTTTCTCAAAATATTAGCAATATGATTTGTAATAATTGTCTCTTATTTTAGCTGATGACATTGCAAATTACAAGTGTTATTATGGCATTGTTTATAGTTCAGAGATCTTACCACAAGAATCTGCCTTTCAGCTGTTGGCAGATGTAAGTGGAGTTTGCCTTTGTTAATACAGCACATGCCAAATTTTTCCTCAAGGCCTTTAATCAGAATGTTGCATATATTAGGACACATGAGAAGCCTATTTCTGCAGAACAATGAAAAAGACAACCTCTACTCTATCACTATAATATTTTTAATGAAACCATCTCTTTCACTCCAAAAATCCCTTCAATTGTGCATATTTTGTCTGCAGCAAACCTCTAAAGCCCCAAATGTTAGGTTGGCCCTACTACCTTCTAAGTTAAAATGACCAAGAAAGAATACAAGTATGAGAAATGGATCCAGCCTCGGTGGCTCCCACCAGTAATCCCAGCTGAGGCAGGCAGATCGCTTGAGCCCAGGAGTTCAAGACCAGCCTGGGCAACGTGGCTAAACCCCATCTCTACTAAAAAGTACAAAAATTAGCTGCGTGGTGGCACGTGTTTGTGGTCCCAGCTGCGTGAGGGGCTGAGGCAGGAGGATCACTTGGGCCCAGGGGGTCAAATCTGCAGTAGGTCCTGTATACCACCACACTCCAGCCTGAGTGATAGAGTGAGACCCTGTCTCAAAAAAAAAAAAAAAAAAAAAAGTGTGAGAAATATGTCAGGCACTTCAAGAACTCCCAGATTCCACTTCTCAGGAACTGTCATTTTTGGGGGTTAGAGGTAGTAATAGAAATGGTAATTGCATTCAAGTGGCGTTGTCATAGGCAATGCCAAGGGATAGCTGGGAGGGAGTGTGTAGAAAAGACAAATTTTAGGGTGAATATTAGTAACTGCCAGCAAATGGAAGAACATTTATCAGCTGTTTTAAAGGCACTAAGATAAATCTAAAAAGAGATCATCATAGGAAAGAGTTGAATATGTCCTAATTGGGGACTAACTTAGGCGAAATTTTCACAGTAATTAACTGGCAACTGACATGTTAAAAAAAAATCTCCTAGAGTCACTTGAAGATAAAAGCTAATCACTCAGCATGTGAGTCTATTACTTGAGTTAATAGGCAAAAAAAGGAAAAACACTGCATAGAAGTACCTCATCTAATTGAGAGTCACGCCCTGTCATCTCATTTATTCAGGGTATAATTGAGGGATTCAAGGCTACAAAGCCAGTCTCCTCTGAGCACCGAATTAGATGGCCAGCCCAAAGCACCTGCACTATGGACATGTTCCATCACCTCTCTGTGCTTCAGTTTCCTCCCCTGTTAATGAAGGTGCAAATACAAAGCACATAGTAAACAATGCTCAATAAATGTTTGCTGTTAATTTGATAGTTATTTTTATTATTACCGTTGTTATTACATCTACTAATTTAGCCATAGGAGAGCCCCTTGGGCTCTATTGAATTTATTCACTCACTTTTAAAAGTGTATGGATAGATAGTTTCTCAGTTATAACAAAAAAAAATTACACACATTTTTGTCATCCCCTTCTCTTGATTTTCCCCATTGGTCACCTTCTTAGTGTCCTTGGCAGGTTATTTCATTTCTCCCACACCTCGTACTGGAGGGACACCCCAGGGCTCAGCACTTGCTGCTCTTTCCTCTATCTGTATTTGTCCCTTAGGGATTTCTCATCAGATGTCTTCTGCATGGTTAACTCCCTCCCTCAGCTCCCTTAAGGTTTTCAAACCTTATCAATGAAGTCTACCCTGACCACCTGTTTACTCCTGTGTCCTGACCCCTGTCCTTGCATTCCCACCCCTCTTTTTTGTTCTACCTTTTTCTATAGCACTTATCCCTTTCTAACACACTATAAAATTTACTAATGTAAATACTAACGTATTGTTTATTGTTTGTCTCTTCCTGCTAAGAATGTAAGAGACCAAGAATCTTTGCCGGCTTTGTTCATAAATACATCCCAAATACCTAAAAGAGTGTTTGACATATAGTAAGTCCTAAGTAAAAGTTTGTCAAATAAATAAATGACTAATAAAAACCCCGAATGTTTGTGGGAACACATGGATACCCAGAATAAAGGCTACATTTCTCAGTCTCCTGTGTGGTTAGATACAGCACACTGGGAGGGCAAAAGGCTTCTAGAGAAAGCACGTGTTATAGAAAGCACTAACAGAGGTCATCCTGATGGCATCTTCTGAACTCAACAACCTTCATTTTCTCCCCTTCTTGTGAAAATCAGACAGAAGAACTCATTTAGCATGGAGGCAATTTTACGCACCTCGATAGCCTTTAAGAGAAGTCAAATCACTGATATTGATAATAATTCTCTTGAATTATCAATGTATCAAAATGAATTCTTTTTATGTATTCTAAGTAGCCAAGGACATACATTTAATAAAGATATATATAATCTTTAAATTACACATAATGTATTTTATATGTATATGTATCTATATTACATGTATATGTGTTATATTGTATATGTACATTATATTTTATAGTAGCTAAAATAAGAAAAGTCTTAGCACTTAAAGAATGGTAGTCTTTAATGATCTGGAAATCTACCATTTCCCATTGATGTCAGATAAAATGGGTAAAGATAAACTTTTTTTTTTCTAAATGCAAAATTAAATAAGCCACTACTTTTAAGGCCTCTTATTAAGTATTGGAAAACCTAGTCAATAAATGAGAACATAAGAAGGACTGAGAGTCGTATTGGCCTAGGTGGTATTTTATTCATTCATTTAAAAGATAATGGCCAGTGAGTATGTAAGGCCCTGTGTTAGGTGCTGTGCGGCTCACAAATCTTACACAGGTGGAGGTCCATGTTCTCATGGAAGTTATCATCCAAGGCAGGATACAGGAGATCTCCTGGAGGAGGAAACAGCAAAGGCTACAGAGAATGGACAGCCACCTGTAGTGGGGAAATAAGGATGCCTCGATCTTTCAATTAACGAATATGATCGAAGAGCACACTGAGCCTAGCCAATCTCATAGGGAGCCAAGTTTGTGACATTGCACTGAAAACCTAGAGATAGCTAATCCTAAAATATCCTCCAGTAGCAAAATGCTGCCTCGCAAAATTCCCTTTTCGTATCACTGACATGTGATTTCAGTCTATTGCCCAGTGCCATATTCCCCTTATCTCAATTATCCTCCCCATCTGGCCCCAAATGCTGGTTCAGGAATAACAGTTTACTATGTGCCAAGCACTGTCTAAGTATTCTTCATAATATTAATTCACTTAGTCCTCACGACAACCTTGTGTTATTGATACTATTATTATGCCCATTTTATAGAAGAGGAAACCAAGTCACAGAATGGTTACATAATTATCCAAGGTCACACTGCTGGTAAATGGTAGTAAATAGACAAACATTTCAGTATTATATAGCAAACTGAAAATAATAAGAACAATATAGTTACTTTCTGATAACTATACATAATTTAAAATATATAATTGTATAATAAGTATATACAATTCAAAGAACTGCTCTGTATTCTGAGATTATGCTCAAATGTCTAAGTTTTATGAAATGATAGTCAAAGGAAGTTAAACAATCACCATTTTTAAAAAACAGGCCCATAAAAATCTGCCTCCAGGGACCACTGAACTCTCCCTTCCACTTTAGGAGAAAACCCTGCCCCTGGGTTTGTTCTCCCACAACCTTGTCCCCATCCAGTCTCTACTCCAACCCCATTTCCTCCCTGCCCTTTTCCCCACTAGCCCTTTCATGTTACCCTGTGAAATTCCTATAATGATCTGAATCCATGTTTCCCTTTGCTCCTCCCCATGACTGAAACCTGACCCCCTTCAGTCAAACCACTTCCTTGGGTGAGCACATCATGCTTCCCACAGCTCCTTCTCCAATGACTGTGCTTCTCCCACCATTGGACAGCCTCCCCTTCTCACTTTTACCACCACTGGTCATCAATTCTCATTGCTCCCACATGCTTACTTCCAAAGCTCTATTCTTACCTTCCTCTATGACGTTACCACTGGTAGTAATGTATCTCCCCAACTCAAACCTCTGCTACCATCATCAGTATCCAGGCAAATGACCTTTATAACATCCTGACCAACCTACTCAACTTCCTCAGTTCCAGGGACATTTATGACCACTGCACTTTTGCTCAACCTTAGCCATGGCTGCATGTCTAAGGCCAGCATGGAGCATGCCAAGACAGCATAAAGAAGAAGAAGAATCTTTGGATTTTATGGTTAGGACATCAATGGTGACCTTCCAGTTATAGTTAACATATAAACACACAATCAGGCTACAGGAGGTTAAGAGGTGAGTGGGTGGCAAGAAAGTGAAGACTGTCATTCACTCAAGAAACTTCCCTCCTTGGAATTCACTTGGTCCTGTAGCTCACCTCTACTTCATAAAACTTTATTCTCTTATCTGCACTGACACTAACCTGGTTTTTTCCTCCTATATTTCTGACACTTCATTCTTTGCTTTCTTTTAATATACAAAACATTTCCTGAACTCCAGTTATGAATCAGGCAGTTTGCCAGGCAATGAGGACATCAAAAACATGGTTCTTTCCCTCAAGTTTTTCAGTCTTTTTTTTTTTTTTTTTTTTTTTTTTTTGAGATGGAGTCTCGCTCTTTTGCCCAGGCTGGAGTGCAGTGGCGTGATCTTGGCTCACTGCAGGCACCGCCTCCTGAATGAAATGAGAACATAGAAAAGGGGGAAATTATCTCCATCAAAGGACAGGAATGGAGATCAAGAAAAGTTGCCTAAAGGAAGTGACACTGCCCTGAGTCTTGAAGACTGAAGAGTATGTCAGATGTAGCAAATGATTAGGGAGATGGCATTGCAGGCAGACAGTGCAGCACAAGCAAAGGCACAAAAGCATAGTATATTTGGTAAGTAGTGTGGTGTAGTTGTCATATTCTAGTGGGAGAATGGTAAAGAATACCATTGAAAGGTGAACCATGATCAAATTGTGTAGGAAATGGCCTTAAAGGAGATGCCAGTACCTTGGATTTTACCTTGTAGGTGAAGAATAATTACTGAAAGTATTGAGACAGTGACACCATAAAAGCTATTTTAGAAGTCAATTCTAGAGATGGTGTTGAAGACGAATAAACCAAAAAACGCAGAAATACATCCCACCTCGTGCAATATTCAAGAACACATAAACTCTAGGCCTATGTTTCAGTTTAATTTTCTTCATAAGTGAGAACTGGGGTAGTTGTTCTGTTAATGGAGATGAAAGATTAATATAAGGGTCACCTAGAGATATAATCAATGGGACTTGATCAATTAAATATGGAAATCTAAGAAGAGTAAAGAGTAAAAACTGTCTTAAGATTTTAAACCCAGGAAACTATTGGAAGAATCATGTCAGTAGCAAAAGTTAGACATGCTTTGCCAGCTCTCCTTCTCCCTCTTGCTCCAAAAGTTTCTCCTTCAGTGCTCTTCTCTTGATTTTTTAAACTCTTTTGCATAATATTTTCAAATCTGTCCATTGTTGAACTTTTCTATGTGGGTGATGCCTAGTTCTTTCTTTGCAGCCTGTATCTCTGATGGTTCTAGACCTACCTTTTAAATTTGCCTGCTAGAGATCTTTGGCTGGTTGTCTCACTGTGATCACAAATTAGCAATCTAATGCAAAACTGTCCTCTCCTTACTTTCCAACCAAACCAGCTCTTCCTCCAGTCTTCTTTTTTGTGATGAATACCTGTCACCCAATCACAAACTTCTCAATGATCCACCTCCATGGTCAATTTGCTATAAGAGCATGTTCAGCACAATCCATTAACTCTCCTGCCCCCTCTCACTCCATCCCTCTGTCCATCCCACCAGCAATTCTTTACTGAGTCCCTGAGGTCATCTTGCCTCCAAGATTCCCAGGAACATACACTTACTCAAGTAATTTCTTAAAGCACAGTTTTCACTTTTCCACTTCCTAGTATATGGGTTTCCAGTAGGATCCTGACAATGTTCACAACCCAGTGATAGACAATACACATTTCATCATCTTAAGGTCCTCCCATAGCTGCAAGAAACTGGCAGTTCACCAAAGCATCAGTTGCAGCTCTCTTGGGCAAGAGCTACTTTTCACTTAATTTGTTACTGCATATAACACATGAGATATGCCAAAGATTATAGGATAATGCATTTTCTGATCTTAGAGAATAAACTGCTTCTTGCATGGCCCTGTGAAATGTCTACTACTGCAACAAAATTTGCTACTTGAATGGATTTTTTTTCTTAAATTTTAAAATGGTTCAACAGCAATATTTCACTGGGTCTACTCATTAAATTCTATTTCTGGGGTTGTGTTTTCTCGATAGGATAAATTATAAAAAACTATAGTAATTGATAATCATGGGAAAACATTTGTAAGCTAGGAGCAGTGGCTCAGGTTATTTTCTCTAACATAGTAACAATAGCTCAGTGTCATTGGCAGCCTTCTGAATTCTTAACTCCAGGTCGCTCACCTTCACAAAGGCAACACAGACATTTCCTCCAAGTCCCAGGCTGCAGTTTCACAGCACTCCATGGTGAAGAGATATAGGTGACCATGGAAAATAGTAATTGGATTTCAGCACAGGAAGCCCAAAGTGCCACTTTAGAAAGGTAACCTCTAGTTATATCCAAGTGTGCATCTGAATCTAATGGTGTAACTTCCCCTTAAAGGAGCTCATCTGATCTCTACTGAAAATCGCCTATGCCCTAGGGATGGGAGGAAAAGATACCCCTTTCCAGATGCCTTAGCAGCTCTATTCTTACTGGCTTCAGATCCAAGGAGAGAGAGTTTTCTGGGCTCAACTGGTCACTCAGAGCCGTGATGAGAGTCAGTAGGAGCCATGACTAGACAGCAGCACACATGGGCTTATCAGGGGGCCCTGTCCAAAAGGGACGCATTTGAGAGGGACCTCAGGATGACAAGGTCACACCTGTGACTCAGTCTTCCTACCCCTTAAGCCCAAGCGCAGAAGCTGATTCCAGTGTTCTCAGAAAACAAGAGGTTATTCTAATGAGGCATCAGACTAGTGCACAAGCCCCACAGCGGTTTCTGTTTCTGTTCTCCAGCCACAGGCATGATTTAATAATAAGAAAGACAAGAAGCTACCAGATAATTCACATTTCAGGGTCAATTCCAATTTTGCTTTTAAGGTGACTTTTTTTTTCTTTTTTTTTTTTTGAGATGGAGTTTTGCTCTTCTTGCCCAGGCTAGAGTGCAATGGCATGATCTTGGCTCACCGCAACCTCTGCCTCCCAGGTTCAAATGATTCTCCTGCCTCAGCCTCCCGAGTAGCTGGGATTATAGGTGCCTGCCACCACGCTCAGCTAATTTTGTATTTTTAGTAGAGGACGGGGTTTCTCCATGTTGGCCAGGCTTATCTCGAACTCCCGACCTCAGCCGCCTGCCTCAGCCTCCCAAAGTGCTGGGATTACAGGCATGAGCAACTGTGCCCGGCCTTAAGGTGACTATTTTTTAAAACTCCAAACATAGGCCGGGCATGGTGGCTTATGCTTGTAACCCCAACATTTTGGGAGGCAGAGGCAGGCTGATCACTGGAGGCCAGGAGTTCGAGACCAACCTGGCCAACATGGAGAAACTCCATCTCTACTAAAAATACAAAAATTAGCCGGGTGTGGTGGCAGGCGCCTGTAATCCCAACTACTCGGGAGGCTGAGGCAGGACAATCGTTTGACCCCGGGAGGCAGAGGTTGCATTGAGTGGAGATTGCGCCATTGCACTGCAGCCTGGGTGACAGAGTGAGGCTCTGTCTGAAAAAAAAAACAAACAAACAAACTGCAAACATAGTACATGTTCATTGTGGAAAATACAGTAAATAAAAGATGAAAATAAAAAAATAAAACACTCATGATCCTAAGACCCAGAGATATCTACTCAATATTGTCAACCATATTCTTTCAGTGAGTATATACTCATGTTTGTGTATATTTGTGTATGTATGTGTGTGTATATATACATATGTTTTTCTTCTATACCATCCTAAAATGGAATGATATTGTACTTACTGACTTGTAACTTACTTTTTTATTTTACAGTATATCATGGACATTTTCCCATGTCATAAAATTTTTTCCAGTATTATTTTTAGTGGATGCTTAGTATTCAAAGATAAATTTTTCCTTTAAAAACATATTTGCATCAATCTAGCTCATACTTTTCAAGCCACTCACAGGTCAGAACAAACAGGCTCATCAGGCCCTGGTTTATTCTGATGGCCCCTGGTATTTGGAATAGAGACTGTAAACAAACCCCTTTTATAATTCTGTACCTTAGACAGTACTTTTACCCAAGGCTTCAGGCCATCAAGATTTTTTCATGTCAAGAAAATAATAATAATAATGGATAAGTTTTTTGCACCCATTATATGCGAGACACTGTGCTAAGTACTACTTCCCATGCATTTTCTCATTTAACTTCCTCAACCCCTGTTAACATAAAAGAGTTGTTTTCCATATTTTTTTCATAAAAAACACTGAGGCTTAAAGAGGTTATATAATTTAGTCAATATCACACTAGTATGTGGCAGACCTAGGGCTCAACCTCAATTACTCCAGAGAATTGGACATTGTGTATAATTTGTCCCATGCCTTCCCAATAATAATTTCTACTGTCTTCAGGAATGAAAGGGTGATGGCCCACACAGCAATTATCTCCTTATCCTATCACACAAGCATAATTTACTCAACAATCCTTTACTTCCGTGAGTGAAAAAGGTCTTGAATCTTGTGTTTTGGAGTAAAGGATGAGAAAAACTAAAATCCTTTGTTTCAAGCAACTTCCAGGATTTAAAAAGTCTCATGTGCAGATTTCCTCTCCGGATGATCATCTTCACAACCTCACACTGCCTTTTAGTGAGAGAACCCCCCTTACATCCAGCCCCAAGCTCAGCGCTGGCAAAGGGCCAGCCTTTACAGGGTGGGTAATTTACAGGCAGTGGCTGGACCACTTTCAACACTGGATGGTCTCTGCTTGAAAAATGACCTTCTCAGTACTACGGAAAAGTCTTACTTCTCTGGAGAAAAAGTCACAAACCTCAAATTTCTGAAAACATAATCCTTAACATTTTGCTTCAAATCTTTTTTCTTTCTCCTGAAAAATCCAGCATAAATTAGGACAGAAATGATCAGATCAAATAGCAGCCCTTAATCTGTAAATAATCTCTCTGGCTTCATGGCAATCAGGAAAACAGTGGGAAACAGCCAGTTTAAGACTAAAGTGACAACCTATTAGCATTCAGAGAGAAATGATTTCTCTCATCACCTTGACTGAAGATGTTGTTGCTGTGGCAACTGGCCCCTGCATTCATCTCATAGCCAATTGCTAAAATGACAAGGAAGCTGGTCAGGCTCAGAAAGGATCATTCACACTATCTCTTTTAAGTGACAGCCAATAAGGTTTGTACAGGAAATTCTACAAAAATGCTTATACAAACCCAGTACTTTTAATGGTGGTAAGATACTTTCAATCAAGCTTCCCTAACTCAGTTCTTTGACAGAAATTGAGTTCTTTAACTTAATTGCACCGATTAACATTTAACTTCAAGAATTACAGCATGTCTTGGAGATAATATTTTAAAGTTCTTTTTTCTAGACATTGCTGTGTAAAGTATATGTGTGAGGCATGATATGTTCCTGTGGGGTACAAAAGGACTCGGGGAAGAGATATTTTCCAGTTAGGATTAGGAGGGGAGTAGGACCTCAGCTGTCTTCTCACATCTGGCAGTCAGTCTTCGGTCCGAGGCTGAAATACCGACCATGCGGGTATTTTTTTCCATCTTGCCCCTCTGCCAGGAAGCCACCTGGACTCTCACCAAGCCCTGGATCCCTGTTTAAATTACAGATGAGGGTACCTTTGCACCTGTGGCCAGCTTGCTAAAGGACTACCTTTCTATTTGTCTGAATTCACAAATGCTTCTCAGGTGGAAACAAAGTAATGCAGCCAAAATCATTTAATCCTATTTCCTCAAGGAAATCCAAAGGACCTGGCTCAGCTTAGGTATCCGTCTCACGCCTGATTTTGGAAGCACTCAATGTCATGGTGTCCTACATTACACCTGTTGCAAAAACAGAGCACCTACATTTACCATCCTGTTTAAATAATGAATGCATATCTTTTAAAAGTTTTATATGAGCTGGAATCCAAATGTTCCTCAGGGAACATTCTAATTCACCAGCAAGCAAATTGCTTGCATGCCTCATGCTGTGGTAGACTTACAAAGAATAATAAAAAGGAAGTATATTTTCAAAATTATAAGGTCCTCAGATACCACGGGTAGCACTTTGTCTCCCATTCCCAGGGGTTGTGCCCATTTCCTCCCTGTTCAAACATTACATGGTAAATCTAAATAACATTTCTGGTATTTCACAACCAAGATCCTTCTCAGTTCTGTGTCAAAAATAAAAATATGATCTTGTATTTGCGCTTCATGAGGTAAGCACTTATTGGCAAATTCAGAAACTTGGTGGGCAGAAGACAGAGCACGCCACAGTAGAAACTGGTGCCTTTGGCTAATAGCCATCAACTAGGGAGCCTCTTACATGTGACTTGCTGTGCTGTTGATACAGAGCTTTCATCAGACAAATCATGGCTCACACAATGAAAATTTATAATAAAATAATTATAGTTATAGCCCATACTTTTAGCACATACTAAACGCCATTTAAAATACAATTTGCATGGTGTCTCATTCGTTCCCCCTAGATACACCACAGGTTAAGTAAATGTCACTACTGTCTTCATTCTGAGGTTTAGAGAGGTTCAGTAACTTTTCCAAAATCATATGACACAAAGGCAGAGAAACCCCGTCTTTACTAAGGCCAAAGCCTAATGCCACCTTTATCTAATCCCAATTTTCAGAAGCCCTGAAGCACAGTAGTAACCCTCCCCCAACCTCCCCGACTGAGGTCACACTCATAATCTCATTACTTCGTAAGATCCAGTGCAGTGTTTGGCACATGATGGGTGCTTGGGAAATCTTTGCTGATTGGCAAAAAAAAAAAAAAAACACCTTTTATTCCAGACTGGGAAAGTTTTTACTTTATAAAGACGTTGCATTGTTGGCCTTTGGCAGTCTGAGGAGCCTCTGGATGCTATTCATCTTGCCTGAGTTCCTGAGCTCTTGCCTCTTTTCCTGACTTGCCACATGCTGGTGCTTGTTTTCCTCTACTGGCTTCACGATGCAGATTTTAGAACTGCTTTGTAACTGATGACACCAAAGAATCGAAATGCGTGTTGTTCAACTCTTTAAACCGATACAGACCAGCCCTGGGCAGTTTTAGAAGAATAGTTTTATTTTAAGATGAAATAAAATTAATATTCAAAAAAGAAAACTGCTTGATACAAATGTATGCAGCACGGTTGCGACGCTTTGCAAGCCAAGCTTTGAGTAATTTCTATGGCCTTCCAATGCCTCATTTCATACCCTAGAGAGCAAAACAAGTGGCTGTTCATCATCCCATGAAGAGTTTCCAGCCCAGGGCTGCCACATTCATCTCCCTGCTAATGACAGACCCCTTAATGTGCCCAAGCAACAGCCAGAGCGAGCTGTGCCGGGGTGGCTGATCACCGAGTACACAGAACAGAGCCTATTGATGTCCATATTATATCTTTTTAGCTTTGAAATTTAAAATATTATAACTAAAAATGATACCTGGCTATGTTAGGAAATTGGAAAATACAGATAAACTAAAAAAAGATTTAAATCACTTATAATCCCACCTCACCCTTCCGGAATTTTTAAGAAAAATGCATTATATTCATATACTATAGTAGATTTATAAAATCTACTATAGTAGATTTATAAAAATCTAATATATTATAAACACTTTTTTGTGTCAATAATATTCACCTTTGATATTGTTTTAGTAATGGTATGGTCTATCAGGTAAGATTAAACCATAATTTCTTTAACCAAATTCTCTGTTGTTAAATCTTTAGTTGCTCTTATAAATAACACTTTGGAGGCCATCATTGAATATAAATCTTCACATGCTTCTGATTTATACAAGATATATTCCTAAAAGTGGAATTGCTGGAGCAAAGATTATTAACGTTTTTGTTTTTTTGAGACAGAGTCTTGCTCTGTTGCCCAGGCTAGAGTGCAATGGCGCGATCTTGGCTCACTGCAACCTCCGCCTCCCAGACTGAAGCAATTCACCTGCCTCAGCCTCCCTAGTAGCTGGGATTACAGGAATGCACCACCATGTCCGGCTAATTTTTGTATTTTTAGTAGAGACAGGGTTTCACCATGTTGGCCAGGCTGGTCTCAAACTCCTGACCTCAAGTGATCTGCCCACCTCAGCCTCCCAAAGTGTTGGGATTACAGGCGTGAGCCATGGCGCCTAGCCTAGGGTATTATCAAAGGTTTTTTTTTTTTGTTTTTTGGTTTTTTTTGTTTGTTTGTTTTTGTTTTTGTTTGAGACAGAGTCTCGCTCTGTCACCCAGGCTGGAGTGTAGTGGCTCTATCTCCACTCACTGCAAGCTCCGCCTTCCGGGTTCACGCCATTCTCCTGCCTCAGCCTCCCAAGTAGCTGGGACTACAGGCACCCACCACCACGCCTGGCTAATTTTTTGTATTTTTAGCAAAGACGGGGTTTCACCATATTAGCCAGGATGGTCTCGATCTCCTGATCTCGTGATCCACCTGTCTTGGCCTCCCAAAGTGCTGGGATTACAGGCGTGAGCCATCACGCCCGGCCGGGTATCAAAGTTTTTAAGGTATTTGATACATATAATCAAAATGTTTTCTGGAAAATTTAAATCAATTTACCCTCTCATAGACAGTGATCCAGGGTATCTTTTTTTAAATAAAAATCTTTTATGTTCCAGAGTCCACTATAAATACCCCTTGGTAGACTGCATCATTGCTTTGCTCTGTTAACATCAGTAACCACAATTACCCTACTCAGCCAAAATGAGCTCTCGTGATTACTAATGAAATGTTCCACTGCTTTTCAAAGGGGGTGGATGTGGGACCGGGTAGACACCACCCTGTCACACTCTCCCCCAGGGGCTGCCCAGTCCTAGGAGTCAAGGAAGAGGACCCCAGGCAGGGCCAGCCAGTCTCTGATCATTCATCTCATGACAGTGGGTTTACGTGGGTCAAGGTGAATTAGAGCCAAAAGTACAGGTGTGTCTTCGGAAGTCCTATGAGCTAAGGCCAGCCCAGGTTCATGGGAGAACCACAGAGGTTAGCAGATCTCTTTAGAGGCTACTTCAGGCTCTTGGGAGAAAGTAGCTTCCTCAGCATCTCAGAGGTCCTCCAAGCCAGTGTAAATTAGCTCAGGCTGCTGTCCCAGGAGCCCTGCAGGACCAGAGCAGCTCACCCCCATTTTCCTGCCAAGGCCTTTCCTTGTCAGCAGTCATCACTGGCTTACCATTGGATGGAGCTGATTTTCTGGGTCATGTATAGAGATAACAGATAAGAAGTGGCCACATGTGAACATACCTTCCTTCATAATTCAATTTCAGACTCTATTTCTGGGTGAAAATAGTCCACTTGATATTTCTAGAGTGAATCACAAGTTGTATAACTTGTTCTCATTCATTCATCAAATAATTATTGCATACAGTAGAGTATATTTTTAAGGGGATAGTCGCTAGAGTCAGATATCATGGGTTCAAATCCTGGCTTCAGCTCTTATTATGTGACCTTACACAAGTTGCTTAACCTCGCTGTGCCTCGGTTTTCTCATGTATAAAATGGGCATAATATATTAGAAGATTTCTGTGACAATTAGATGATATATTTATTTAATTTACTTACTAATAACTTACATAAAACAGTGTCTGGAACCTAAGGGCTCAAAATGCCAGCTGTTAGAATTACTCCTTTGTATTCAGTCACAGACTAGAAACTGGGGACATGAAGATTCTCTGGCTTCCAAAGGCTTCCTATTCAATAGAGAAGGTGGCTACATCAACGATAAAAGTGTGATACCATAGACATAAAGCAGTGAGCAATAGGATCATGAAGAAGGATGTTTTTAACTCTACCCAAGGATGCTGGGCAAAGCTAAAATAGTCTCTCCTCTGGGAGTCTGAGTCTTGTAGGGTTAGTTGGAATTTGTCAAGGAGACAAAGGACATTCAAGGCAGCATAATAATCGATGAGAAACCTTGAAGAGGAGCAAGGCAGGGCAGCATACGACTAAGTCAGGCAGGCTGTACTTAGGTTGGTAATGAGAGGAAGGGAAGAAGAGACAGAAGATGCTGGGAAGTGTCAGCAGAGATCAAGGCATGAAGACTTTCATGTCTCGTGCTTATGAGTTTAAACTTTATCCTGTAAAGCCTTCCCTTCTCTCAACCTGGAGCCTTGGGAGAAAATATGTCAAAAGGTTCTTCCAGCCTTGGAAGCACAGTTTACTCAACAACAGGCATGACAATATACACTCTTGTGTGGATTGCAACATTTGTATAATAAACTCAGATACTGTGGCATGGTTTGCAACATTTGCATAACTTTGTAAGGGATTTCAGTGAAATCTAGAACTTACAGTGGTATGCTTAGAGCTACACCTTCAGACCCCCAAGAGCGGACATTTATTCTCTGCCAGAGGGGTTTGCCACAGGAAAAAAACAGAAAAGATGACTTGACTGAGAAGACCAGAAGAGACATCTGTGTCATGTCTCATTCAAAGACAGCTTTGCATAAGTATCAGGGAACCACGGAATAATTTGAAGGAGAGAACTATCATAAGTAGATTGAGAATAATCACTCTGGTTTTGATGCAATTCTAAAATAATAATAAAAATAAAACAGATGTTTGGGTGTGATGGCTCACGCCTGTAATCCCAGCACTTTGGGAGGTTAAGGTGAAAGGAACACTTGAGCCCAGGAGTTTGAGATTAGCCTGGTCAACACGGCGAGACCCTATCTTTACAACAAACTAAAAAAATTAGCCAGGCATGGTGAGGCATACCTGTAGTCCCAGCTACTCAGGAGGCTGAGATGAGAGGATTACTTGAGCCTGGGAAGTCAAGGCTGCAGTGAGCCATGGTCGCACCACTGCACTCCATCCCGGTTGACAGAGTGAGACCCTGTCTCAAAATAATAATAATAGTAATAATTAAAAATAAATAAAAGAGATAAAACCAGAAGCAGAAAGGCCCAAGAGGAGGCTACTTCCAAAACCTGAATCCAAAATAGTTCAGCTCACCCTTTTGTTATTCCTAAACATCCTACACCTCTCCTTCATAATTTTTTCTTTTGAGACAGGGTTTTACTCTTGTTTCCCAGGCTGTGGGGTGCATGGTACAATCATAGCTCACTGCAACCTCAAACTCCTGGACCTAAGTTATCCTTGTGCCTTAACCTCCTGAATAACTGGGACTACAGGCTCATGCCACTGTACTCAGCTAATTTTATTTTCTGTAGAGACAGGAGTCTAGCTATGTTGACCAGGCTGATCTCGAACTCCTGGCCTCAAGCAATTCTCCCACCTCGGACTCTCAAAGTGCTGAGATTACAGATGTGAGCCACTGGGCCCAGGTCTTTCATAATATTTGGCACTCTTTGCCAAACTATGAACCTTATGAAAGGATAAACTATACATGTTAACGTATATGTGGCATACATTAGCTACTCAACAAATGGTTGTTAAATCAATATACAAACAAATAGAAGAATGGACTTGATACAAACTATTTTACTGGGTCTAGTATTTTTTCTCTGGAATAGGCCAAAATATATACTTAGATAGATATTAATAGATATAGAGGTATAAATATCTTCTTTGATGATTTGAAATTTCTTTTTATCCCTGAAATTTAAATTCATGAAATAATATTTGTTGAGTTGATCCCAATTTTATTAATCCTATTTATTGGTTCTACATTCATCATTCTTTTTACAGAGGCGGGGCTGAAAAACTCAAAGAGAGCTCAAGTACCTTGCCAGGGTCATATAATCAGGAAAGGAAAAAGAACCTGAACCTGGGCCAGCTAACCCAAACCTGTTCCCTTACCCATTGTGCTATACATTAGACTAAATACGCCAACTAGAGTAAGCTCTGTGGACATCATGACATTTGATCTGGTTCCTAAAGGGAAGGTCAGTGTCCACATTTTTGAGATAGGCGGGTAGGACATTCCAACTCCAGAAGGAAAATGTGAGCAATATTCAGCATCCAAAGAATCCCTGGTATCTTGGGAGAAGAGCAAGTTAACCAATGGGGCCTAGATATAAAGAACTTGGAGAGCAAAGAAAAAGTTAAAAGTGGGAAGTATGATTAGAAAACTGGGTTAGAGCTAGATACCGTCTGGCCAACGAAGTCCAAGAGGGAAGTGAACCACAGCAGGTTTCCCAGCAGGGAGAAGGCATGGCCTGAACTGAATGATGTGCAGATTTCTTGAGGTCTGAGCTTTTAAAGGTGACCTCAAGAAAGCTAACTCCTTTGTGTATCAGTTTCTATGCTGTTAGATGAGCAGCTTATATAACTCAGATCCACTCCTCAGCTCTTCAGGAAAGTAGCCTAGTTAATTTTCACAAGCTGACTGAAGATAAATCATGATCCAGAACAATAGTAGTCATTCTTATGGTGTGTTTTCCTTTCCCAACCTCAAATTCATCAGAGGATTTTAAAAATAAAGCTGGTTTTCTCTACTGGGTTTCTTTGCTTCTGGGTTTTGGAACCGAGTGTTTACACAAGGCTGAGTGTTCTGCTAGTTCATGAAATCATACACTGGATGGATACATCATTTGTCTTTTCTTAGAAGACCAGAAAATGAAGCATCTGGCCTTCTTGGTTTCTTGCCATCATTAGATTCATCTTCACTCAGGAGTCACGGTTTGCTGTGGATTTTAGTGGAAAGGTTTGAAACTTGCTTCTGGTTCTCCAGGTCTTACAGAGTGGAGTGAAATTTAATGTGCGCAGGGGGAAATATTCAGCTCCTTACATTTTGCTCTTCTCTTTTTCCCTTGAAGTTAGACATTCATCAGGCTTGCCTGGTAGGAGGTTGCAAGCCAAAAATAGCATGCAGCTGGGTGAGGTCTGGAACACAGAACCCCAGTGTAGGCAAACAACCACCACCCACACCCCAGCCCTGAGGATTCTGACATCACATTCCCACAGCCGAGTATATAAGACATCGTTCTGTCCTAAGCATCCATTGCAAGCTACGGAAGCAATATGGAAAACACCCCCATATATTGTAAAACATGTTAATTGAAACCAGACTTTGGCTTCTCCTTTCTTTTTAAATCCAGGTGAAAGTTCATTATGCTTAGGGGGAAAAAAATGAATATGAGCAAAGTATTTTTCTTGGACTTGGAAAATATTGCTCAGAATCCACTACATCTTATCTGTTAGAACTGCCCCCTCCCCGCTCCCACATCCACCTATTTTCTTTGCATCTTTCACATGTTCCCCATCCCTCACCATGCTGACTTCCCTACCCTCTTCCCACTCCCAGCCATATGACTTACAGAAAAAGAGAACTGTTATTTCCTCAGTGGGCTGGGCTTTCGATAATGTTAAGCTGTTTAGGTTGAAGCTGTGGCCTGACTTTGTCAAAAGCCATATGGTGCTGAGACAAAACTGGGGAGTAGGAGAGCACCGCCAAGATCTGCAAGATCTGTGATGAACCAAAGCTGTGAGTTTCATGAGGAAAGAGGAGATTAAGGGCGTTCTGGCTTTTTTGGCAAAAGGCCCAGTTGAACACGGGAATGCCCAGAGGCAAAAGCAACTCAACCTACAACAAATTAATAAAACATTGTTGATTCTGGCTTTGTTGTCAACACAGTAGACTAAAGACGCTTCTCAACTTCCAGGAAATAAGCACTCACAAGCGTCCCACCTTTACACTGAGGCATATGCCCAGTCTCCCAGGACCAAATAAAAGGAATTGTTTTCTGTGTGTCTCTTACTCAGTGATGTATTAAACTGGTTACATGAAGCATTTACAACAACATGCTCTTTCTTTTGTGAAATAATTCCACATGTCCCTCCTAAGAGAGATGCAAGTGTTTCAGTGACTTAGTCATTATAGAATTCTGTCAGCAACAAAAAAAGCTAAATAACTTTTACTAGAAATAAATGGGAAAGAAAAATATTTGTTGTTATTTCCTCTTAAAATTTTACCATCAATAAAAAAGTAAAACATAATCTTCCACACGATAACATCCACAAAATGTATTCACCCTCCTTGATCCAGCTATTATATATTATAGTCTTACAGAATCCAAATATGTTTATTCTAATAGAATTTTTATTCAAATATTTTTGACATGGAGTTAGTCTTGTGTTATAATTTCAAAATACTTTCCTTTTTAAAAAAATATACTTCAGAGATTCTGAAAGAGAAAACAAGGAAAGCTAGTTGTATGTACTAAAAAATAAGGTGACTGCAATCATCTCAAGGCAAAGCGAACAGGACTCTAATATAGTTTTAAATGGTCCTAAATAGGCCACTTCACTGGAAACAGTTAGAAATGGGTATCTGCATATTGAGTAAGTTTATTATACAGGTTGTAACATATACAAGTCAGGAAGTATGAACTGGCCTCCTGTTTTGTTTAGAGCAGGGAGTTGAAAATAATTTACAATAGATAAGCTAATAAGACTGGATGCTGTGGTTAATATGAGCTAACTTAGAGGGGGAGAGAGAAAGCTGTAGTACAAATATGCTCTAAACAAAAGATGTCAACACTCAGGGTAGGAAAGTAGGAACTTCAAAGCTAATAGTAGAAAGAAAAGAACTGTGAAAGTTGAGATGGACTAAATATTGCTTTTTCTCCTGATTTCCTCAGAAATCGAGACAGTACCCACTGTCAGCAGCAGATGGGAAGTCTAAACAGGAGAGACTGGATAAAGCTGAAAACTGAGGCAAGATAAAGAAGAGAAGGAACAAAGAAGGAGAGGGCAGGAGGAGAAGCCAAGCTGAACACGCTAGCCTGTCGATTTTGTCTTCCATTAAGGCTTCAGCAGAAGATAAGAAAAGCTAAGCCACGTCAGTGACGGGAGGACAGCAGGAAGGCTTTCAGGGGAAGATTTGTGGTGTGGATTCACTCGGCATTGATGAGAGCAGGTCCCCAGACAGATACCGAGGTAAGAACTCTGGTTATTAATGAAATCAGGATGAACTCATAGGGTATCATTTGTAATCATTTAAATTCCAGGAAATAGAAGAGCTTCAAATTATCAACAGAAGTAGATTTTTTAAAGCCTATTTCAGAGAAAAAGACTAGATGTACAAATATTTTTTGGCAATTCTGTTTAGCAGGCCAAGACTAAATGTTTTATTCTCAAAAATGACAACAATGAAAACAAGCAATTTGTGCTGAAGTTAAAGGGACATAATGATGTTTTAACTGTTACAGGGAAAGCAACAGCACATTTGAAATATATACATAGAAAGTACACATGAGAAAGAGAATTGTAGCAAGGTGGGGGTTAAATTCCCACAATGTTCTTTTCAATTAAAGATAGGGAAGGTAAGATTAGATAACCAAAAAGACATGACAGAAGAATAAGTGGAAGATGATGGATGGATATGGATGGATGGATGGATGGATGGATGGATGGATGGATGAATATAGATAAGGAGGTCAATTGATTGACACATAAATCCAAAAGGTTAAGCTATGTGCACAAAAAAATCATTTAGGTACTTTAAAAAGAACAAGGCACCCGTATTTCATCCTTTTCAAACAAATTGTATACAATCTCTTTAATGACAAAATTAAAACATATTTATTCAAACGGTCCAATTCACATCAAAACAAGAATAGGCCTGCACAGCTGGGCCAGTTAACATGAATGAATAACTTAGCCAGTAACATCTGCCAAATGAATGCAGAGAGAACTCCAGAGGCTTTAAAAGGAGAAACCAGAGAAGAGGCTTCCGGAAGAAAATGAGAAAAATAAAGGCAATTAATTTAGGATTTAGGAGTGAGAGTGAAGAGGTTAGAAAATGAAATAGGTAGAATAAAAAGACACTAATAAATGTAAGAAAAAAACTAGCACAAATTATAAACCTCAAGAAACAGAAAGGAGATACATGAATACATATTATAGCAGTAAGGATTTTTTGTTTGAAGACTCCACCAACCTATGAGCCAGAGAAGGTGCTGGCTGCCAGCCCTACTGTGCAGCCTTGCATGTTCTGATGATGGAGTTGGTCCACCCAGCTCTGGGGTCTGGATTTCAGCTTTGCTTGCTCAAAAGCTGAATTTTGCCAAAGCTGAGGCTGGATCCAGAGCTCAGGCTCACAAATAGTAGGTAAACCAGGATGTCAATGTATACATGCAGAAATGCACTTTTCTCCTCAGGCAGTCTTCAGAGGAAAGCAAAGAATAATTGGAAGATCATTTGGAGAAGATGGCATTGGCACAAGAGAAGTCTTGTAGCATAGAGGGTAAAAGCTTAGACAATGAAGCACATGAGTTTGTCACTTACTAACTATGTGGCCTTGGACAAGTTATTTAATTTCTCTGTGTCTCAATTTTCTCATTTATAAAATGGGGCATTTCAGTTATCTATTTCTACATAACCAAGCACCCCCAAATTTAGTTGCTGTATTAGTCTGTTCTCATGCTGCTAATAAAGACATATTCGAGACTAAGTAATTTATAAATAAAAAGAGGTTTAATGGAGTCACAGTTCCACATGGGTGAGGAGGCCTCACAATCATGGTGGAAGGCAAAGGAGGAGCAAAGGCATGTCTTACATGGTGGCATGCAAGACAGCGTGTGTAGGGGAACTGCCCTTTATAAAACCACCAGATCTCCTGAGACTTATTCACTGTCATGAGAACAGCATGGGAAAAACTTGCCCCCATAATTCAATTACCTCCCACTGGGTCCCTCCCATGACTGGTGGGGATTATGGAAGCTACAGTTCAAGATGAGATTTGGGTGGGGACACAGCCAAACCATATCAGTCGCTTAAGACAACAATCATTTATTTTGTTTACAAATCTGCCATTTGAGCAGGGCTTGGCAGGGGCAGTTCATATGCATTCCACAGTGCACAGATTCAAGAGGAGAGGACATAAGGCCATACATACCTCTAATGGGGAAAGTATCAAAAAATCGTGGGGTCATTTTTTAAAAACCATAGGAGTCTGTCCTCTGCCCACAAGTTATTTTTATTCCTCCCACATGCAAAATACATTCCGTCTCCCAAGACCCTTAGATTTCTTCCCTTTAAAGCAGCAAGCTTCTTTTCGTTTTGCACTTTCTGTCTTTTTAGGCCCAGCTAGTGATAATTTCACTATAACTCTCTGAAAAACTTTGTGAGTTTCATATAAATCTTATTGGAGTTCATTCCTTTAGACAAAAGCCACAATTGCAAATCTCTTTGAGATAAGTTCTCACTCAGGTTCCCTTTGAGGCTCCTGAGATTCCCTTTGAGGCTCCAAACATTTCTAAGATACTTTCTAAAAGCCTTTGTGCTTAAGAGGTGCATCCAGGAGGCACCCTTTAAGATCCTTAGCAGGCTCAGCTTCAAGATGGCTGACTGGATACACTGGGTACTCACCACCTCTTCCACAAGGAAGAGCCAACGTAGTAAGTAGATAATCACATTTTGAATAGATCATCTAAGAGAGAACACTGAAATTCAACAGAAGAGTGAAAGGACATACCTAAGGCAAGGAAGGAGAGGAGCAGCCTGCTCAGCCAAGATTGGCTGGGAGCCTGGAGAGACTCCTCAATGTGGGAAACAGATAAGTGGTCCACATTCCCACTGTGGACTCCTGCAATTACAGCCACAGAAGAGCCCCTTGACCCTCACAGGACCTAAGACCAACATAGGGAGCTGTCTGGAGACTGCACAACAGCATTGCTCCAGAAAGGAAGCTCACACTGAGTCTTACACACCTCCTAAGTCCAAAGCAACTAGAGCACAACACTATTTTGAGATCCCATTTCCTACCAGTCTGTATCTTGCCCTGGGGACAAACAGTCCCTGCATCTGGATATCCCCAGAGCCCCAGTGACATTCCCCACCAGCAGCTACTTCCCCTGAAGGGTAACCTACCCATAGCTACTGCCACGGCTGGCTGCTGCCACCATAAGTGCCAAAACACAAGTCACTGGCAGTGACCCGACCCCACCAGCAGAGGGACAGCCATTACAAAAGCCACCCCACACTATGCTGCTACCACTGCCAACTGCTGCCACTGCCAGGATGAAAGCTGAGCTGCCAGAGGCAACTTCAACGCAACCCCTAGCAAAGGGGTGGCCATGCACTTTCACACTGTTTGCAGCTGGTGTTGCTGTGGGCTGCTGCAAAGGGGCCGAAGCAATAGCAAAGCATACACCCCTGGCTACCTGCCTGTGGCTTCTCCCAGTGAAAGCAACCTCACCCTCCTGGTAGCAGGCCTATAGCATAGTCACTGCTGCCCCTACCTAAGCATTTCACCAGTGACCTGTGGACTGCCCCGCCCTGCCTACCACAGCCAGTGCCTGAATACACACCAGTGGGGAAGGCTAAAGGCAGGTCCTCCCAGCTGGACACCATACCCCTAGTATGCAAGCACACTATCTGAGGCATAGAGCCCAATCCACCATCCCACTCCACCATCATAGGCACCTGAGCATTCCTCCTGGGGGCCTGAGGTTGGGCTCACCCAACCTGCTGCTACCACCACAGCTGATACCCACCCATATATGCCATTTGCAGGCCTGGGCACTGGCAAGCAAAGCCTGTTGCATCTACTGCCAACACCAATGTGAGACACAGAGGGTATCCTGCCACTACTACTGCCATCACCTATGCCACATCTGCAGCCCAGGAGCCCAAGAATTTGCCCACCCATGGTGCCCATGGCTGCCACTCCTGGCACTCTCAAAAGCCACCTGGAAGCCCAAGAATTGGTCTGCCTGGACACAATAACACCAGTGCCAATGTATACCACTCTGGGGCCAAAGAATAGGCATACTCGGCCCACCACTGCTACCACAAGAACCAGAAGACTGGCCCACCTGGTGTCCCAGTCTCCATTAAAAATTAACCACAACCTCCACTAACAACTGAACCCTAGGCCACCAAGTAAATCACAGGCACCACTAACTCTGTTTGTAGCTGAAGAAATCACACAGAGGCTACACTACTACACACACCAAGAATCAAAGCCAAAGTGCCCTACCCAATCAACACCATACATACATCTTCAGGGAAAAAGCACCCCACTATGAAAGCAAATTCAAAAAATTGAAAAAGGCAAGTGCTACACTGATGCACAAATATCAGAAGGACACAAGGAACATAAAAAAGCAAGGAAATACGACATCTCTAAAGGAACACAATAACTCTCCAGCAACAGATTCCAATAAAAAAGAAATTTACAAAATCCCAGAACAAAACCAAAATATTGATATTAAAGAAGCTCAGTGAGATGCAAGAGAATATTGAAAAATAATATAAAAAAGTCAGAAAAACAATTCAGGATATGAATGAGAAATTCACCAAAGAGATAGATCTCATGGAAAAAGAACCAACCACAAATTTTAAAACTGAAGAATTCATTGGATTAATTACAAAATACATTCGAAAGCTTCTACGATAGACTAGACTAGATCAAGAAAAAAAAGAAGTTTAAGACGTAAAAATAAGTCTTTTGAAATAACTCAGTCAGACAAAAATAAAGAAAAAGAATTAAAAAAGAATGAGCCAAGACTACAGGACATATGGGAGACCATAAAGCAAACGAATATTCCAATTTCTGTACCCTAGAAGGCGAAAAGAAGACCAAAAGTTTAGAAAACTTATTTCACAAAATAATAGATGAAACTTCCCAAGTCTAGCAAGAGATTTAGACAGCCAGATACAGGAGACTCAGAGATCACCAAACAGATAAATTCAGAAAAGTCTTCTGGGGGGGTTGGGGGGATAGAGCCAAGATGGCCAGATAGGAACAGCTCTGGTCTACAGCTCCCAGCATGAGCAGCACAGAAGACGGGTGATTTATGCATTTCCGTATGAGGTACCAGGTTCATCTCACTAGGGAGTGCCAAACAGTGGGTGCGGGAGAGTTGGTGCGGTGCACTGTGCGTGAGCCAAAGCAGGGCGAGGCATTGCCTCACTCGGGAAGCACAAGGGGTCAGGGAGTTCCCTTTCCTAGTCAAAGAAAGGGGTAACAGACGGCACCTGGAAAATCGGGTCAGTCCCACCCTAATACTGCGCTTTTCCAATGGGCTTGGAAAACGGCACACCAGGAGATTGTGTCCCGCACCTGGCTCAGAGGGTCCTATGCCCACGGAATCTCGCTGATTGCTAGCACAGCAGTCTGAGATCAAACTGCAAGGCGGCAGCGAGGCTGGGGGAGGGGTGCCCGCCATTGCCCAGGCTTGCTTAGGTAAACAAAGCAGCCAGGAAGCTTGAACTGGGTGGAGCCCACCACAGCTCAAGGAGGCCTGCCTGCCTCTGTAGGCTCCACCTCTGGGGCAGGGCACAGACAAACAAAAATTCAGCAGGAACCTCTGCAGACTTAGATGTCCCTGTCTGACAGCTTTGAAGAGAGTAGTGGTTCTCGCAGCACGCAGCTGGAGAGCTGAGAACAGAAAGACTGCCTCCTAAAGTGGGTCCCTCACCCCTGAGCAGCCTAACTGGGAGGCACCCCCAGTAGGGACAGACTGACACCTCACTTGGCCGGGTACTCCTCTGAGACAAAACTTCCAGAGGAACTATCAGACAGCTGAATTTGTGGTCTCACGAAAATCCACTGTTCTGCAGCCACCGCTGCTGACACTCAGCCAAACAGGGTCTGGAGTGGACCTCTAGCAAAATCCTACAGACCTGCAGCTGTTGGTCCTGTCTGGAAGAAGGAAAACTAACAAACAGAAAGGACATCCACACCAAAAACCCATCTGTACATCACCATCATCAAAGACCAAAAGTAGATAAAACCACAAAGATGGGGAAAAAACACAGCAGAAAAACTGGAAACTCTAAAAAGCAGAGCGCCTCTCCTCCTCCAAAGGAATGCAGTTCCTCAACAGCAACGGAACAAAGCGGGATGGAGAATGACTTTGACAAGTTGAGAGAAGAAGGCTTCAGACGATCAAACTACTCCGAGCTACAGGAGGAAATTCAAAACAATAGCAAAGAAGTTAAAAACTTTGAAAAAAAATTAGACGAGGAAGAACATTCCATGCTCATGGGTAGGAAGAATCAATATCGTGAAAATGGCCATACTGCCCAAGGTAATTTATAGATTCAATACCATCCCCATCAAGCTACCAATGACTTTCTTCACAGAATTGGAAAAAACTACTTTAAAGTTCATATGGAACCAAAAAAGAGCCCGCATTGCCAAGTCAATCCTAAGCCAAAAGAACAAAGCTGGAGGCATCACGCTACCTGACTTTAAACTATACTACAAGGCTACAGTAACCAAAACAGCATGGTACTGGTACCACAACAGAGACATAGATCAATGGAACAGAACAGAGCCCTCAGAAATGATGCCGCATAGCTACAACTATCTGATCTTTGACAAACCTGACAAAAACAAGACATGGGGAAAGGATTCCCTATTTAATAAATGGTGCTGGGGAAACTGGCTAGCCATATGTAGAAAGCTGAAACTGGATCCCTTCCTTACACCTTATACAAAAATTAATTCAAGATGGATTAAAGACTTATATGTTAGACCTAAAACCATTAAAATCCTACAAGAAAACCTAGGCAATACCATTCAGGACATAGGCGTGGGCAAGGACTTCATGTCTAAAACACCAAAAGCAATGGCAACAAAAGCCAAAATTGACAAATGGGATCTCATTAAACTAAAGAGCTTCTGCACAGCAAAAGAAACTACCATCAGAGTGAACAGGCAACCCACAGAATGGGAGAAAATTTTTGCAACCTACTCATCTGACAAAGGTCTAATATCCAGAGTCTACAATGAACTCAAACAAATTTACAAGAAAAAAACAAACAACCCCATCAAAAAGTGGGCAAAGGACATGAACAGACACTTCTCAAAAGAAGACATTTATGCAGCCAAAAAACACATGAAGAAATGCTCATCATCACTGGCCATCAGAGAAATGTAAATCAAAACCACAGTGAGATACCATCTCACACCAGTTAGAATGGCCATCGTTAAAAAATCAGGAAACAACAGGTGCTGGAGAGGATGTGGAGAAATAGGAACACTTTTACACTGTTGGTGGGACTGTAAACTAGTCCAACAATTGTGAAAGTCAGTGTGGCGATTCCTCAGGGAGCTAGAACTAGAAATACCATTTGACCCAGCCATCCCATTACTGGGTATATACCCAAAGGACTATAAATCATGCTGCTATAAAGACACATGCACACGTATGTTTATTGCGGCACTATTCACAATAGCAAAGAGTTGGAACCAAGCCAAGTGTCCAACAACGATAGACTGGATTAAGAAAATGTGGCACATATACACCATGGAATACTATGCAGCCATAAAAAATGATGAGTTCGTGTGCTTTGTAGAGACATGGATGAAACTGGAAAACATCATTCTCAGTAAACTATCGCAAGGACAAAAAACCAAACACCGCATGTTCTCACTCATAGGTGGGAATTGAACAATGAGAACTCATGGACACAGGAAGGGGAACATCACACTCCAGGGACTGTTGTGGGGTGGGGGTAGGGGGGAGGGACAGCATTAGGAGATACACCTAATGCTAAATGACGAGTTAATGGGTGCAGGAAATCAACATGGCACATGGATACATATGTAACAAACCTGCACATTGTGCACATGTACCCTAAAACCCTAAAGTATAATAAAAAAAAAAATTAGACGAATGGATAACTAGAATAACCAATGGAGAGAAGGGCTTAAAGGAGCTGATGGAGCTGAAAGCCAAGTTTCAAGAACTATGCGAAGATTGCAGAAGCCTCGGGAGCCGATGCGATCAACTGGAAGAAAGGGTATCAGTGATGGAAGATGAAATGAATGAAATGAAGTGAGAAGGGAAGTTTAGAGAAAAAAGAATAAAAAGATATGAACAAAGCCTCCAAGAAATTTGGGACTATGTGAAAAGACCAAATCTACATCTGATTGGTGTTCCTGAAAATGACGGGAAGAATGGAACCAAGTTGGAAAACACTCTGCAAGATATTATCCAGGAGAACTTCCCCAATCTAGCAAGGCAGGCCAACATTCAGATTCAGGAAATACAGAGAACGCCACAAAGATACTCCTCGAGAAGAGCAACTCCAAGACACATAATTGTCAGATTCACCAAAGTTGAAATGAAGGAAAAAATGTTAAGGGTGGCCAGAGAGAAAGGTCAGGTTACCCACAAAGGGAAGCCCATCAGACTAACAGCTGATCTCTCGGTAGAGACTCTACAAGCCAGAAGAGAGTGGGGGCCAATATTCAACATTCTTAAAGAAAAGAATTTTCAACCCAGAATTTCATATCCAGCCAAACTAAGCTTCATAAGTGAAGGAGAAATAAAATACTTTACAGACAAGCAAACGCTGAGTGATTTTGTCACCACCAGGCCTGCCCTAAAAGAGCTCCTGAAGGAAGCACTAAACATGGAAAGGAACAACCAGTACCAGCCACTGCAAAAACATGCCAAATTGTAAAGACCATCGAGGCTAGGAAGAAACTGCATCAACTAATGAGCAAAATAACCAACTAACATCATAACGACAGGATCAAATTCACACATAACAATATTAACTTTAAATGTAAATGGGCTAAATGCTCCAATTAAAAGACACAGGCTGGCAAACTAGATAAGGAGTCAAGACCCATCAGTGTGCTGTATTCAGGAAACCCATCTCACATGCAGAGACACACATAGACTCAAAATAAAGGGATGGAGGAAGATCTACCAAGCAAATGGAAAACAAAAAAAGGCAGGGGTTGCAATCCTAATCTCTGATAAAATAGACTTTAAACCAACAAAGATCAAAAGAGACAAAGAAGGCCATTACATAATGGTAAAGGGATCAATTCAACAAGAAGAGCTAAATATCCTAAATATATATGCAGCCAATACAGGGGCACCCAGATTCATAAAGCAAGTCCTGAGTGACCTACAAGGGGACTTAAACTCCCACACAATAATAATGGGAGATTTTAACACCCCACTGTCAACATTAGACAGATCAAAGAGACAGAAAGTTAACAAGGATATCCAGGAATTGAACTCAGCTCTGCACAAAGTGGACCTAATAGACATCTACAGAACTCTCCACCCCAAATCAACAGAATATACATTTTTTTCAGCACCACACCACACCTATTCCAAAATTGACCACATAGTTGGAAGTAAAGCTCTCCTCAGCAAATGTAAAAGAACAGAAATTATAACAAACTGTCTCTCAGACCACAGTGCAACCAAACTAGAACTCAGGATTAAGAAACTCACTCAAAACCGCTCAACTACATGGAAACTGAACAACCTGCTCCTGAATGACTACTGGGTACATAATGAAATGAAGGCAGAAATAAAGATGTTCTTTGAAACCAACGAGAACAAAGACACAACATACCAGAATCTCTGGGACACATTCAAAGGAGTGTGTAGAGGGAAATTTATAGCACTAAATGCCCACAAGAGAAAGCAGGAAAGATCCAAAATTGACATCCTAACATCACAATTAAAAGAACTAGAAAAGCAAGAGCAAACACATTCAAAAGCTAGCAGAAGGCTAGAAATAACTAAAATCAGAGCAGAACTGAAGGAAATAGGGACACAAAAAACCCTTCAAAAAATTAATGAATCCAGGAGCTGGTTTTTTGAAAAGATCAACAAAATTGATAGACCGCTAGCAAGAGTAATAAAGAAGAAAAGAGAGAAGAATCAAATAGATGCAATAAAAAATGAAAAAGAGGTTATCACCACCGATCCCACAGAAACACAATCTACTATCAGAGAATACTAAAAACACCTCTACGCAAATAAACTAGAAAATCTAGAAGAAATGGATAAATTCCTCGACAAATACACCCTCCCAAGACTAAACCAGGAAGAAGTTGAATCTCTGAATAGACCAATAACAGGCTCTGAAATTGTGGCAATAATCAATAGCTTACCTACCAAAAAGAGTCCAGGACCTGATGGATTCACAGCTGAATTCTACCAGAGGTACAAGGAAGAACTGGTACCATTCCTTCTGAAACTATTCCAATCGATTGAAAAAGAGGGAATCCTCCCTAACACATTTTATTAGGCCAGCATCGTCCTGATACCAAAGCCCGGCAGAGACATAACCAAAAAAGAGAATTTCAGACCAATATCCTTGATGAACATTGATGCAAAAATCCTCAATAAAATACTGGCAAACCGAATCCAGCAGCACATCAAAAAGCTTATATACCATGATCAAGTGGGCTTCATCCCTGGGATGCAAGGCTGGTTCAACATACACAAATCAATAAATGTAATCCAGCACATAAACAGAACCAAAGACAAAAACCACATGATTATCTCAATAGATGCAGAAAAGGCCTTTGACAAAATTCAACAACGCTTCATGCTAAAAACTCTCAATAAATTAGGTATTGATGGGATGTATCTCGAAATAATAAGAGTTATCTATGACAAACCCACAGCCAATATCATACTGAATGGGCAAAAACTGGAAGCATTCCCTTTGAAAACTGGCACAAGACAGTCTCTCACCACTCCTATTCAACATAGTGCTGGAAGTTCTGGCCAGGGCAATCAGGCAGGAGAAGGAAATAAAGGGTATTCAATTAGGAAAAGAGGAAGTCAAATTGTCCCTGTTTGCAGATGACATGATTGTATATCTAGGAAACTCCATTGTCTCAGCCCAAAATCTCCTTAAGCTGATTAGCAACTTCAGCAAAGTCTCAGGATACAAAATCAATGTACAAAAATCACAAGCATTCTTGTACACCGATCACAGACAAACAGAGAGCCAAATCATGAGTGAACTCCCATTCACAATTGCTTCAAAGAGAATAAAATACCTAGGAATCCAACTTACAAGGGACGTGAAAGACCTCTTCAAGGAGAACTACAAACCACTGCTCAATGAAATAAAAGAGGATACAAACAAATGGAAGAACATTCCATGCTCATGGGTAGGAAGAATCAATATCGTGAAAATGGCCATACTGCCCAAGGTAATTTATAGATTCAATGCCATCCCCATCAAGCTACCAATGACTTTCTTCACAGAATTGGAAAAAACTACTTTAAAGTTCATATGGAACCAAAAAAGAGCCCGCATCGCCAAGTCAATCCTAAGCCAAAAGAACAAAGCTGGAGGCATCACGCTACCTGACTTTAAACTATGCTACAAGGCTACAGTAACCAAAACAGCATGGTACTGGTACCACAACAGAGACATAGATCAATGGAACAGAACAGAGCCCTCAGAAATAATGCCACATATCTACAACTATCTGATCTTTGACAAAGCTGACAAAAACAGGAAATGGGGAAAGGATTCCCTATTTAATAAATGGTGCTGGGAAAACTGGCAAGCCATATGTAGAAAGCTGAAACTGGATCCCTTCCTTACACCTTATACAAAAATTAATTCAAGATGGATTAAAGACTTACATGTTAGACCTAAAACCATAAAAACCCTAGAAGAAAGCCTAGGCAATACCATCAGGACATACGCGTGGGCAAGGACTTCATGTCTAAAACACCAAAAGCAATGGCAACAAAAGCCAAAATTGACAAATGGGATCTCATTAAACTAAAGAGCTTCTGCACAGCAAAAGAAACTACCATCAGAGTGAACAGACAACCCACAGAATGGGAGAAAATTTTTTGCAACCTACTCATCTGACAGAGGGCTAATATCCAGAGTCTACAATGAACTCAAACAAATTTACAAGAAAAAAACAAACAACCCCATCAAAAAGTGGGCAAAGGACATGAACAGACACTTCTCAAAAGAAGACATATATGCAGCCAAAAAACACATGAAAAAATGCTCATCATCACTGGCCATCAGAGAAATGCAAATCAAAACCACAGTGAGATACCATCTCACACCAGTTAGAATGGCCATCATTAAAAAGTCAGGAAACAACAGGTGCTGGAGAGGATGTGGAGAAATAGGAACACTTTTACACTGTTGGTGGGACTGTAAACTAGTTCAACCATTGTGGAAGTCAGTGTGGCGATTCCTCAGGGATCTAGAACTAGAAATACCATTTGACCCAGCCATCCCATTACTGGATATATGCCCAAAGGATTATAAATCATGCTGCTATAAAGACACATGCACACGTATGTTTATTGCGGCACTATTCACAATAGCAAAGACTTGGAACCAACCCAAATGTCTAACAACGATAGACTGGATTAAGAAAATGTGGCACATATACACCATGGAATACTATGCAGCCATAAAAAATGATGAGTTAATGTCCTTTGTAGGGACATGGATGAAACTGGAAAACATCATTCTCAGTAAACTATCGCAAGGACAAAAAACCAAACACCACATGTTCTCACTCATAGGTGGGAATTGAACAATGAGAACTCATGGACACAGGAAGGGGAACATCACACTCCAGGGACAGTTGTGGGTTTGGGGGAGGGGGGAGGGACAGCATTAGGAGATATACCTAATGCTAAATGACGAGTTAATGGGTGCAGCAAACCAACACGGCACATGGATACATATGTAACAAACCTGCACATTGTGTACATGTACCCTAAAACCTAAAGTATAATAATATATATAAAAAAAAATTAAAAGACAACTTACTGGTGAGCTATCAAAAAAAAAAAAAAGAAAAGAAAAGTCTTCTCTGTAGCACACTGTGGTCAAACTGTCAAAAGTCAAAGACAAAGAGACAATTCTAGAAACAGCAGAAGAAAAGTATCTAGTCACTTATAAAGGAACCTCCATCAGACTAACGGCAAATTTCTCAGCAGAAACCTTACAGGCCAGGAGAGAATAGGATGATATATCCAAGGTGTTGAAAGAAAAACAACTGCCATCCAAAGTTACTATACTCAGCAAAGTTGTCTTTCATAAATGAAGAAGATGCAAAGTTTTTCCCAGACAAGCAAAAGCTCAGGGAATTCATCAGCGCTAGACTGGTTCTACAAGAAATGCTTAAGGAAGTTCTACACCCAGAAGTGAAAGAACAATATCTACCATCGTGAAAACACACAAAAATATCACACCCACTGGTAGAGCAAACAAATAAGGAAAAGACTCAAATGTTACCACCACAGAAAACCACCAAACTAAAATAATAAGCAATAAGAGACAAAGAAAGGAATAGAGGATATATAAAATGACCAGAAATCAATTACTATGGTGATAGGAATAAGTCCTCACATATCAATAATAACCTTGAATATAAATTGATTAAACTTTCCACTTAAAAGATACAGACTATCTGAATGAATTTTTAAAAACTCAAGTATATGCTGCCTATAAGAACCTAATCTCACCTGTAAAGACATACAGCTCTAAATAAAGGGATAGAAAAAGGTATTTCCTGCAAACAGAAACCAAAAGTAAGCAGGAGTAGCTGTACTTGTATCAGATAAAACACACTTTAAGTCAAAAATGGTAAAAAGAGATAAAGAATTACTATATCATTATATAATGATGAGGGGATCAAGTCAGAAAGAGGACATAGCAATTCTAAACATATATGCACCCAACATTGGAGTATGCAGATATATAAAGCACATATGATTAGATCTAAAGGGAAAGACTGACTCCAAAACGACAATAGTTTGGGACTTCAACATCCTACTTGCAACATTAGACAGATCATCTAGATGGAAAATCAACAAAGAAACATTGCATTTATACTGCACATTAGACCAAATGGACCTAACAGACGTTTACAGAACATTTCATCCAACAGCTACAGAATATACATTCTTCTCCTCGGTACATGGAAAATTCTCTAGGATAGACCATACATTAACACATAAAACAAATATAAAAAAAATTAAATAGAAATTATATCAAGCATCTTCTCATACTACAATGGAATAAAACTAGAAATCAATAACAGAAACCTTGGAAACTGCACAAACATGCTCTTGAATGACCAATGGGTCAAGGAAGAAATTAAGGAGAATATCAAATAATTTCTTGAAATAAATGAGAATCAAAACACAATCTACCAAAAGCTATGGGATAGAGAAAAAGCAATGCTAAGAGGAAGTTTATAGCAACAAATGTCTACATCAAAAAAAAAGTAGAAAGAATTCAAATAAGCAATCTAATAATGGACCTAAAGAACTAGAAAAGCAATAACAAACCACATCCAAAATTGTTGTAAGAAAAGAAATAAACATACGTGTGCATGTGTCTTTATAGCAGCATGATTTATAGTCCTTTGGGTATATACCCAGTAATGGGATGGCTGGGTCAAATGGTATTTCTAGTTCTAGATCCCTGAGGAATCGCCACACTGACTTCCACAATGGTTGAACTAGTTTACAGTCCCACCAACAGTGTAAAAGTGTTCCTATTTCTCCACATCCTCTCCAGCACCTGTTGTTTCCTGATTTTTTAATGATGGCCATTCTAACTGGTGTGAGATGGTATCTCACTGTGGTTTTGATTTGCATTTCTCTGATGGCCAGTGATGAATGTCCAACAACAATAGACTGGATTAAGAAAATGTGGCACATATACACCATGGAATACTATGCAGCCATAAAAAATGATGAGTTCATGTCCTTTGTAGGGACATGGATGAAACTGGAAAACATCATTCTCAGTAAACTATCACAAGGACAAAAAACCAAACACCGCATGTTCTCACTCATAGGTGGGAATTGAACAATGAGAACTCATGGACACAGGAAGGGGAACATCACACTCTGGGGACTGTTGTGGGGTGGGGGGAGGGGGGAGGGACAGCATTAGGAGATACACCTAATGCTAAATGACGAGTTAATGGGTGCAGGAAATCAACATGGCACATGGATACATATGTAACAAACCTGCACATTGTGCACATGTACCCTAAAACCCTAAAGTATAATAAAATAAAAATAAAAAAAAAATCAGCCAAAGGAAGAGGCACACAGAGCAGAAAAAAAAAAAAAGAAAAAGAAAAGAAATAAGAATCTAAGCAAACTAAGTAAAATAGAGACTAAAAAAGTACAAAGGATCAACAAAATGAAAAGTTGGTTCTTTGAAAAGATAAAATGGATAAATTGTTTGCTGGACTAACCAAGAAAAAGAGAGAGAAGACTCAAGTAAACAAAATCAGAAATAAAAAAGAAACATTTCAACTGATACCACAAAAATAGGAAAAATTGTCTGAGATGATTATGAATAACTATATATTAACAAACTGGGAAACCTAGAGGAAATGGATAAATTCCTGGACACAGACAACCTACCAAGATTGAATCAGGAAGAAAGAGAAATCCTGAACAGATCAATAACAAGTAATGAAATCGAATCAGTAATAAAAAGTTCCCAACAAAGGAAAGTCCCAGACCAGATGGCTTCATTACCGAATTCTACCAAGCTTTCAAAGAAGAACTCACAATTCTCTTCAAGCTATTCCAAAAATTGGAGAGGAAAGAATTCTCCCTAACTTACTCTACAAGGCCAGCATTACCCTGGTACCAAAACCAGAAAAGGATGCAATAAAAAAAACCACAATCCCATATCTTTCATGAACATAGACCCAAAAATTATCAGCAAAATACTAGCAAACCAAATCTAACAACACATCGAAAAGATAATACACCATGATCAAATGGGATTTATCCCAGGGATGCAAGTATGGTTCAACACATGCAAATAAATAAACATGGTGTGTCACATCAAAAGAATGAAAAACAACACCATATGATCATCTCAATAGAGACAGATAAAGTATTTGATAAGATTCAACATCCCTTCATGATGAAAAAAAAAACCTCTTAACAAACTAGTCATAGAAGTAACATAACCTCAAAATAATAAAGGCCATATATGACAAACCCGCAGCTAACATCTTCTTGAACATTATACTAAATAGAAAAAATCTGAAATCCTTTCCTCTAAGAACTGGAACAAGAATGCCACGTTCACCAGTCTTATTCAACATAATACTGGCAATCCAAGCCAGAGCAATCAGGCAAGAGACACAAATTAAAAGCATCTAAATTGGAAAATAAGAAGTCCAATTGTCCCTTTTTGCAGATAATATGATCTTAGATCTAGAAAAACCTAAAGACTCGACCAAAACCACTCATAGATAGATCTGTTAGATAAATTCAGTAAAGTTGTAAGATACCAAATCAACATACAAAAATCATTAGCATTTCTACACACCGATAATTAAGTAGCTGAGAAAGAAATCAAGAAGGCAATGTCATGTATAACAGCTACAAAAAAAATGCCTAGGAATAAATTTAACCATGAAGGTAAAAAATCTCTACAAGGAAAACTATGAAACACAGATGAAAGAAATTGAAGAGGATAGAAACAAATGGAAAGCCATCCCACGCACATGTTTTGGAATAATTAATATTGTTAAAATGATCATACTTCCCAAAGAAATGTACAGATTCAATGCAATCTCTATCAAAATCCTGATGTCATTTTTCACAGTAATAGAAAAACAATCCAAAAATTCATACAGAATAAAAAAAGAGCCCAAATAGGCAAAGCAATCTTGAGCAAAAAGAACAAAGCTAGAGACATGACACTACCTAACTTCAAAATATACAAATAAACCAATGAAACACAATAGAGAAACCAGAAATAAATCCACATATTTATAGCCAACTGATTTTTTACAGCTGCCAAGGACATACATTAGGGAAAGGAAAGTCTCTTCAGTAAATGGTGCTGGGAAAATTGGACAGCCATATGTAGACAAATGAAACTGGACCCCTATTTAGTGTAACTGGGTCTATCACTATATACAAAATCAACTCAAGATGGATCAAAGACTTAAACATAAACAAAAGGCCCCAAACTATAAAAATACCAGAAGAATACCTAGGGAAAACACTTCAGGACTTTGGTCTAGGCAAAGATTTAATGGCTAAGACCTCAAAAGCATGGGCAATTAAAAACAAAAATAGACAAATGGAACCATATTAAACTAAAAACCTTCTGCAAAGCAAGGGAAACAATCAACAGAAAGAAAAGACAATCTGTTGAATAGGACAAAATATTTACAAACTATTAAACTAGCAAGGAACAAGTATCCAGAATATACGAGAAATTCAAACAACTCAACAGTGAAACAAATATTTTTATTAAAAAGTAGGCAAATGACATGAATAGACATTTCTCAAACGAAAACATACAAATGGCAAACAGGTATATAAAAAAATGCTCAACATCACTAATCACCAGGGAAATGCAAATCAAAACCGCAATGAGACATCATCTTACCCATTGGAATGGCTATGATTAAAAAGACAAGAAATAACAAATGCTGGTGAGGATGCAGAGAAAAGGGAACTCTTGTACACTGTTGGTGGAAACGTAAATTAGTACAGCCACTATGGAAAACAGTATTGAGGGTTTTCAAAAAAACTAAAAATGGAACTACCATATGATCTAGCAACCCCAATACTCAACATTTATCCAAAGGAAAATAAATCAGCATATAAAAACATACCTACATTCACATGTTTATTGCTGCACCATTCACAATATGCAAAGATATGGATTCAACCTAAGTGTCAGTCAATGGACAAGTGGATTTTTTTTAAAGTGGTATATAGGGCCGGGCATGGTGGCTCACACTTGTAATCCCAGCACTTTGGGAGGTGGAGGAGGGCAAATCACTTGAGGCCAGGAATCCCAGACCAGACTGACCAACATCATGAAACACCCCTCTACTAAAAATACAAAAATTAATCAGGCATGCTGGTCTGCGCCTGTTGTCCCAGCTACTTGGGAGACTGAGGCACGAGAATCGCTTGAACCCAGGAGGCGGAGGTTGCAGTGAGCCGAGATCACACCTCTGTACTCCAGCCTCGGTGACAGAGTGAGACTGTCTCAAAAAAAAAGTTGTATATATATACACAATGGAATTCTCTTCAGCCATAAAAAAAGAATGAAATCCTGTCATTTGCAGCGACACAAATGGAATTGGAGGCCATTATTTTAAGTGAAATAAGCTAGTTAAAGAAAGACAAATATCACATGTTCTCACTCATATCTGGGAGCTTAAAAAGTTTATCTCATGGAAGTGTAGAGTAGAAAGATACTCTACAGAGTACCAGAGGCTGGGAAGGGTGTGTGGGTGGGAGTGGTGAGTACAGAGATCTGGCCGGGCACGGTGGCTCAGGCCTGTAATCTCAGCACTTTGGGAGGCTGACGCAGGTAGATCACCTGAGGCCAGGAGTTCTAGAGCAGTTGGGGAAATATGCAAAACCCTGTCTCTACTAAAAATATAAAAATTAGCCGAGCATGGTGGTGCACACCTGTAGTCCAAGCTATTCGGGAGGCTGCAGCAGGAGAATCGCTTGAACCTGGGAGGCAGAGGTTGCAGTGAGCCGAGATCGCACCACTGCACTTCAGCCTGAGCAACAGAGCAAGACTCCATCTCAAAAAAAAAAAAAAAAACAGAGACAGAGAGAAAGAGAGAGGTTGGTTAAGGGGTACAAGCATACAGTTAGATAGAAGGTTTCAGTTCTAAAGTTCAACAGCATAATAGGGTAACTATAGTTAACAATAAAATATTGTATATTTTGAAGTATCTAGAAGAGAGGACTTGAATTGTTCCAAACACAGAAATAACAAATACTCAAGATGAATACCCCTAATACATTGACTTGATCTTTACTTTCCATGCATGTAACAAAATAAAACATGTAATGCATAAATATGTAAAATATGTAGCCATTTTTTTAAAAAAAAATATCCTTAGAGTAACTTTCGTCTATCTGAAAAGTACTACTGGGAACTGCCCTACTATGCAGTGCCCCAGATCTTCCTGAAGTCTGAATGAAGGATCTAATAATCCTATCCTGGATTTGATCTTTGGCCTGAAGCCCTTTCTTGAGAGTTGTCTGGCCACCTGGAGAAGCTGGGAATGAGAAATGCCTTATTTTTAATTCCAACAAGTCCTGGCTTTTTATATTTAGTAGTTTATTGTTTAGCTCTTCTATCTCCTCTCACTTTTTATTATAGAGAGTGAGAAGAAACCAGGCAGCACTTCCAACATTCTTCCTGAAAATCTCCTTAGCTAGAGCATTCATTAAGTGCATTTTTTATTTGTCACATTACTTCAGGCAACATTGCCACCAAGACTTCCACCACTACTGAGTCCACTTTCCTCCAGCATCCATTAACCATTTTCTTGATTTCCTTTTGGCCCTCACTGACAGCTTCCTCTAGGCCCTTTAGGCTCCTACTAGCACTCTTCTAGAGGCCCACGCATCTTCAACCCTCCACCTCGTCTCAGACCAAATCTAGGTTTTCAGTTTTTGATACAGTGGCATCCCACCTCCAGGTACCAAAATCTTCTTGGTTTCTTATGAATCAGTTTATGATGTACTCCACTAATAACTGCCTCCTTATAGAGCTGTAGTTAGGATCAACTTCGTCAATGCCTATAATGTGCTGATGGTATATAGTAAGGACTCAGTGGAGGTTTTCTGTTATTTAAATGCTTGTAATGTGTGCTTACTGTATTGTTTGGGAATATTCAATACTGCTATAAAAGATAAGAAAATAAATGGGATACATGAAACTCATAAGACATAGTACAGATATATGCTTTTATATATATATATATATATATACACACACACACAACATATTGAGACATAGGAAACAAACGGAGCATATTTCATGTGTTCTACTTATGTTTTCTAGTTAAAAAAAGATAAAATGAATAAAAAAGAAGGAATGGAAGATAAAATGATTAAAAAGAAGGGATGGACCATGTAACATGAATATTCATGATACACTCAAACATAAGACATATAAGACTCTCAATATTTATGAGGGCTTATTTGACCACTCACTGGTGACATCCATCCTGGCTTCTTGTGTCTTCTGCCCATAGCTGCTCAGTAGGCAAATTGACAAGCTGCAGTTATCTGCCTCCAATAAAGCAAGTGTTTGTCATTGAGCCCAGAGACCTTCTGTCTAACTCGACTCCCTTACTCAAACCTCAGCTCTGGTCCTTGTAACCATATGATCAGCAGAAAGGTTAATGTGGCAGAAAGGCAGTCATGTGGCCACTGTATAGATGAGGAAACTGGTGGTATGGTCTTTCTACCAGTCTCCCATCATATCTGTATTAATTTATCCCATTTTCTCCCCCTTGTGTTGTGGGTTGAATTGTGCCCCCTGCCCCCCCAAAAATGTTGGACCTATGGATGTGATCTTTTGGAAACAGGGTCTTTGTAGATGTAATCAAGTTAAGATTATGTCATACTGGATCATTGTAAGGTCTAGATCCAAACCCTAGTGTCCTTAAAAGAAGAGACACAGATACACACACAAAGAGAGAATGCTGTGTGTGGAGAGAGGCAGAGATTGAAGTATGTGTCTACAAACCAGGGAACATCAAAAATTGCGAGCAACCACCAGAAGCTTGTAAGAGGCAAGGAAGGATCCTCCTCTTGAGCCTTCAGAGAGAGCATGGCCCTGCCAACACCTTGATTTCAGACTTCTAGCTTCCAGAACTATGAGAGGATAAATTTCTGTCCTGTAAAAGAAATCCTGAGAGGTAAAAGTTAAGATACAAAGAATTGAAGAAAGGGGAGAAAAGGACAGAGAAAATGCAAAGAACTACCTAAAAAAACGTAGAGGAGTACAACTAACTAAATCCAAGTTACATAACGTAAATCGGGAAGGCCACTAATAATAAATACTAATGACAGTAATAATAATAGCAGCTCCCATTTGTAGAGCATCTGCTATGTACAGGCATTGTACTACACATTTTTATTCATTTCCTCTAATACTTACAACCACAGGGTAAATTTTCTTACCACTAAGATGAGAAAATAGTCTGGAAGACATTCAGACTATTTATTCATAGTCACACAGGATAGTAAATGGCAGAACCAGGTTCAAAACCAGTTCTATCTTGCTCCAAATCTTTGATCTTTTCTAGTGTATCACACAGCCTCCCAATAACATAGATGTTAGTATACTGAGAGGTTAAAGAGATGAAGAAAATAGAAAACATTTTAGAACAACAGGCTAAATATGAATAAGAAAATGTATTATAAAAGAAACGCCAAGTAAAAGAACATCATCATTCTAGTCAATACAGAAAGGGAATGAAACTGGTGGATGGGTTCCTTTCTTTCTTTTTTCCTCTTTTTAAATATACAATCTGGAAGTTTAAAAGATTAATAAGATTTGTGTAAGATTATGCATGGTGATCAGGGTGAATTGGGAAGGGGAAAGGAGAAAGAATTTCCATCTCTCACTTCCTACACATGATACTAGGTGCAGCAGTAGCAAGAAGGAATTTCAAATGAGTTTTTTGAAAAAGTGACAGTATTGGCCAGGTGCAGTCATTCATGCCTGTAATCCCAGCACTTTGGGAGGCCAAGGCAGGTGGATCATGAGGTCAGGAGATCGAGACCATCCTGGCTAACATAGTGAAACCCCATCTCTACTAAAAATACAAAAAATTAGCCAGGTGTGGTGGCGGGCGCCTGTAGTCCCAGCTACTCAGGAGGGGAGATCGGCGTGAACCTGGGAGGCAGAGGTTGCAGTGAGTGGAGATCGCGCCACTGCACTCCAGCCTGGGCAACAGAGCAAGACTCTGTCTCAAAAAAAAAAAAAAAAAACAAAGATAAAGAAAAAGTGACAGTATTGAAAGGAAATCAAAGTAACCCAAAAATCTAAACAGTTAGAATCACTCAATAAGAACAAATACCTTAAAAGTTACTTATTTAGCACACAGTCCCCCCAAAGAGAAATGGACCAATAAAGTTTGAGCTGTGAGGAGAAATACAGCTACTTTATTAATGACAAGGAAATAACTGAAAATAATTTAGCAAAATGAGGGATATTTTGCAGAAGTATGTGTCAGATGACTAAATTTTCTTCAAACAAGAAGAAATAAGGATGTAAGAGGAATGATCAAGTTGAAGGAAGCCCTCCTGGCTTTGGAAGGGATAAGAGAATGGCAGGATATATTTTTTAAATGATACAAAGAAAACTCAAAGGAAGGAAGAAAGCCAAAGTCTTTATAAAAAAATAAAAATAAAAATAAATGCTCCCAGCTGTGGTAGCATGAAATGCACAGACAAAGGGGAAAAGGATGGAAACTGAAGCCACAAAACAAATAAATGAACAAATGAGAAGTGTTTGAGGCAATGTGAAGGCAATGAGAAAAGAAAAGGGAAATCAAGAAAGAATGGAATTTCTTCCCAAGGACATTTTAGTGTCCAAAAAGCAGAGAAAGTGATGATGGCTTAAAAAAAGAGGTAATTAAGGACAGAGGTTAAAAGGCTGGGTTTAAAAGTTAGCCACGTGGAGTTCTAGTCCCAGCTCCATGTCTTAGGCAACTTTCTTTCTTTTTCTTGTCCCTTTTTTTGGCAACTTTCTTAACCTCCTTGTGCCTCAGTCTCTCTTTATGTGTAAGATAGAGGAAAAAAAGATCTTTATACTGCATTATCTTCTCTATCCTGGATTGCTTTGAGGAGGAAATGAGATGAGAATGAAGCTATTAACATGGGGCCTGGTTCATAGGGAACAGTCAATAAATGTTCATGATGTTGATTAATTCTTTATGATACCCTGGAAAGATAAAAACCAGCAGGTAGCACTGAACGAGAAACTGCAGACAGTATGTACGACGTCTTTGAGGAACTATTTCAAGAGCAAATAAAACGCACAGACAGATGCAAAATAATGTTTGAGAATTAAAAGAAAGAACAGCTCTCAAATACTGTATTGAACAAATACAGCTCAAAAAGTGAGCCACACTGTCAAATTGTTAAAGAAAAAGGCTCCTGGGTGGAGCAGATTCACTGCAGCATTCTTACAAAACATCTGTCAGTGGCCTACAAGAGAAGATTGAAGTGAGCATCACAACAAAATAATAAGAGTTAATGATAACTGATTGAGGAAAAAGGAAATATCACAATTTGAGGTCACATCCTAAATGCACATCAATAAAGGATAGTTAAATTATGGTACATCTGCATCCTGAGTGACTGCTAAAAAGAATGTTGTGGTTCTATATATGCTGACATGGAGAAACCCTTCATATAGTGTTTAGTGATAAAGCACAGAACATTGTATATATTAAATTACACTATTTTATGAAAATATTTTATATGATTATATGTACCTAAGTGAACCGGATACACAGAGTCTGGGAAATGAGGCTGGGTGAAGGAGGGACTTTTTCTTTTTTCTTATTTATGTAATGGAAGACAAAATGGTGTACTGCTTAAAAACCCAGGCTCTGCAGGTACCACTTAAGTAATCTTTAAAAAGTTATTGAGTCCCCTATGCCTCATTTTACCCATCTGTAAAATAAGGAGGATAACCTGGTAAGGCTGTTATGAGGAGGAAATGAGATCATGAACATTTCATATACGTTGCATTCAGTAAAGGGCCTGGCATCTAGAACCCTCCATCACTGTCGGCTGTTACTGTTATTACACCTCTGTAATGTTTGCAGTCACTTTACAAGTATGAGTGACTTATATAAGTATTAAAAAGCATAAATGTTGGGAGGCCAAGGGGCGCAGATCACGAGGTCAAAAGATCAAGACCATCCTGGCCAACATAGTGAAACCCCGTCTCTACTAAAAATACAAAAATTAGCTGGTGTGGTGGCGGGCGCCTGTAGTACCAGCTACTCGGGTGGCTGAGGCAGGAGAATCACTTGAACCCAGCAGGCAGAGGTTGCAGTGAGCCGAAATTGCGCCACAGCACTGCAGCCTGGCGACAAAGCAAGACTCTGTCTAAATAAAAAATAATAAATAAATAAATAAATAAAAGCCTAAATGACAATATTAAAGAGACTTAATAAGATACAAAAAGGAAGGGGAGTTTTCTGGCCATTCTGGTGTATTTGTTTCTCCAGGAGAGCCTTAGTATCATTTTCTTAAGTTTTCCTCAAAATCTTTTGGGTATTTTAATTGGCATTGTATTAAATCTCTGGATTTATTAAGGGAGAACAGACAGCTTCACACTACAGAGTCTTCCTATCCAATATCAAGGCATGTTGTTCTTATGTTCCCAGTATAACTTTTTAAGTTTTTTCTTATGTTCTAAGTATAATTTTTTAAAATTTATGTGTCTGCACATTTCCTTAGTTCCAAAACTCTTTTTTTTTTAGTTAATATTGTAATTGTAATTGGAATCTTTTTTCCATTATATTCTCTTACCTAATCTTGTTTATATATAGGAAAGCTATAAGGGGGATGAATCCTACTAGATATTAAAATATTTCCATGGAACTACAATAATTAAAAACAGGTTGGTGCTGAAGAGGAGATGAGAAGATTAAAGGATAGAGAATACAGAAATAGACTCTAATTCACATGGGAACTTACATTATAATCAAAAGAAGAAAAATGAATTATCTGTAAATTACAGTGGGAAAACTAGCTATCTATTTAGAAAAAGATATCTCCCTTCTTCAGTCTTTTTTTTTTTTAAGAGATGGAATGTCAGTATGTTACCCAAGCTAAACTCAAACTCCTGGGCTCAAGCAATCCTCCCACCTCAGCAGCCTAAGTGGCTGGGACTACAGGCACACACCACGGCACCTGGCCCCTTCTTCAGTCTTTACACCAAGTAAATCCAGACTAGTAAAAGATTCTTTAATGAGACTATAAAAGCAGATTAATCAATGACTTTTTTAAATGAACTTCTAGGAATAGAAGAAAACAGATGAATTTATTTACAATCTTGGCATAGGAAATGCCTTCTAGGCAATACGTGTGAAACCTAGATACCATAAAAGAAATTTAAATGTTTATGTGGTCAAACTTATCTAAACGTCCATTTGGAAAATATACATATTATAAATAAAGTCAATTGACAACCTATTGGGAACATATTTGTAACAAATACAAAAAGGGCCAATTTTTTTAATTTACAAAGACTTCATAAAAATCTATTAGGAAAAAAAACCTGATAATACAATTGAAAAATAAAATGAATTGAGGCAATCAGCTCATTAACGCAGTTTGCAAAAATAAAGTTCTATATCTAACAAGTAACAGGAGTAAACCCAGGAGTGCAAGTCCCAAAGCTGACCTCAGGGAGGACAGAGAGGACCAGAGGACTGCTCTGAGACCAGACCCCTCTACCTAGCAGGGGACAGAGCCTGGACTGTTCATAAGCAATGCAAGTACACAAGCTGTAACCAAGAACCTTTCTGTGGTTTGTCTTCTAGGATGATCATCTTAAATGGCTTTCATGTCACCGTGGTATAAAAAGACAAACTCACCCAGGTGAGTTAGGACTGAAAAACGCAGAATTTTCCTAACTTTTCCGTTAGTTTTCGGTTGATGCTTTCAAGTTTCAACTTTAAGAAAAAAAGAATTGTATCCTGCTACAAGAGTTGCCTAAACCTGATTGAGTTTCTTCCTGCTCACACCCTTCTCTTGGCAAATGGTGCATCTCGCATCCTGAAATGCTATCCTAACAGCTTTGTAATGTAACCCATTCTGCCTAGTGGCCCTCTGGAGCACAGCTATTCTTTCTGAAACCCCTTAATGTTCTTTGAATGACCCCATTCCCCGGCCTAACCCTTTTTCTTTTCATGAGCATAGGCTGCCTCTGATGTCTTTATGTACAGGATTTTCCATTTCTTTTCTAGATCCTTGGCCTTCCTACAACATGCTGGCACATTTGTCACCTTAGCCTTTCCATGTGTGACCTTGTTTTGTATTTGGAAATTTTTCTTCTTAGAGGACCACTAGTTTCTTTCTCTCGGTCTCTCGGCATGGAAGCTAACTCTCCAATTATTGATTATAATGTGGCTCCTTAAAGGTGAGACTTGAAAGCACAAAGCAGTAAAATAATTCTTAGGAGTGAAATATTTCTCCAGTGTCCTCTGTTCCCCATCAAACATAATGCCTGACTGACCTTCCTTCCTCAAGGCCAGTGGGCTGAATGCCACAGCCACCACCCCCTCCTGAGAGTCTACACACAGGAGCAGTTCTGTCACTTCAGTGTTCAGTGATGTTTAGTTTTATTAAAATAAAACAATTCAATAAATAAATCCCTCTTTCTGCAGGGATTCTCTTATTTCCCCCAGTAGGGAAAGAGATTCACTATGCAAATACTAAGAAAGCTGATGTAGAAATTACTTGAGGATTGTTCATATCCACATCAGCCTCTGCTTTGTCGTAATGTAATCATATAAATGTAATTATACATAGATAACCTACCTATATAGCTATAGTATGCATACATGTCAGATTGCCCATAAATATATAGTATGTTTTATAATTATACATGTATACATTTATATACAGAAATAGTATATATAAACATATAACATCTAACACATGGAACATTTAATCTGATGGATGCTGTTGAACACTTTATAGATACTGTCTTATTTAATCGTCACAGTTACTTTATCAGATCAGCACTACTATACTCCCCATCTGTGGTTGATTAAAGACGGCCGCTTATTCTTTGACACCCCTCCCGTGGAGGGGTGAAGTCAAAGACCCCTCTCTGAATCTGAGCAGGCTCTGTGACTGTTTTGACCAGGAGTTTATGCAGAAATGACACAGTGCCCGTTTCCGGGGCCAAGCCTTAAGAGCTTCCTTTTCCTGCCTCCTGTGCCCTCACTTTTGGAGCCCTGGGCCTCCATTGTAAGAAGCCCAACTACCCTGCTGAAGACACCACCTCCAGAGGCTCTGAGCGCAGCTTTCCAGCTGCCCCATCGAGATGCCAGACCATGAGGGAAATCATGGACATCCAGAACTAAGCGGTTGCCCACTGAATGCCACCAGGTGACCCAATCGGTGCCACATGGAGCAGAATTGCCAGGAGAGTCCTGCGCAGATTTCTGATCCACAAAATCACGAGTTTTCATAAAATGGATGTTGCTTTAGGCAATTCAATGGTGGGGGTAGTTTGTTAGACAGCAGTGGATAACTGGAACTCCATCTCACAGATGCAGGAGCAAAATCACAGCGAGGGAAGTAACTGTTCCAGATCACACACCCAATTAATAACATGGCTGAGATTCCAACTCAGGCAGTCTACCTTGAAAGCTTATAATTGTAGCCACTCCACTGAATTATTTTAAAATCATAATTAATTTTTGAAGGTAGAGCATGTATAACATTTTGATTCTTCTTAGCATCTACTCTAATTCCTATATAATGAAGAATTTGTGCCAAAGGCATTTATCCTTTCTCCATTTGCAGCTATCTATTTATGCTTATTTTCACATCCTTCTGAGTTTTAAAATGTAATGAATTCCTCTAACAGATTTGCCTGCATTTATTTTAAGACAGTAGAGATCCTCATTTCTCTTCTGCCTTTAGTATAGATTGTATCAGCAGTGCTGCTTAATACCAAAAGGGCAGGCTAATTCTGGGCTTCAGGAAGTTGATTTCCACGGTATTAAATGTGGCTTAGTAATTTTCCAAGGAGACAGAGACCCTGGGGTCTTGGCAGTTTCCCTGATAAGCTATCATCCCATCTATTTTATATTAGAATGTATCGTTTACTGAAAAGGGGGTAGGAATGGGGCAAAGAGGAGACTTGATACCAGCTTGTTGACTGGCAAATAGATCTGTACCTGCAGCCTTTCTGGAGCCAAAAAGGTCAGAGGTCAAGGACCCAGAGGTACTGATGAAATCAAGGGCCTTTGGCTAATTAAACACTTCAGCAATATGCCTCTGGAGCAGACACTATTGTTCCTAAGATATAATAAATAACACCGTGTGTGACATCAAGGAAAGCAGGTGCTCTGTGCAAGTGTCATCCTCTAGTCACTGAAGGACATTTTCACAACAAATAGGGATAACCAACAAAGCCTAGACTTATTTTCTTTGGTGTTACTTCCAAAACATTTTGATTTCAGCCTTCCAGAGACTAATCACATTGAGAAAAATAGCACAGATGATAGGCACATAGCTATCAACAACGTTTCCTAGAATTTAAGGCATAAAACTAACAAGCAAGCACAAAACACTCCTAAATATGGTAATTTGATGGATTCTTAAGTTTGGCATTCTGAGTCATGCTCTAGAAATTTCTAGTATAGAAACACAGAATAGAATTCTGAGATTTTAGAGATCAACCAGCTAAATTGCTCTTAAGCAGTGACTTGTATCTTTTCTTCAACCAGCTTTCAACAAAAATAAAACCATAACATAAACAATTGTCCTATGTTCCAGGTGCTGTTTTCAGGATTTTACATTGATTCACAGTCACTCTATAAGGTGAATATTATTATTATACCCCACTTTACAGATAAAAGAACTGAGGCTTAGAGAGATTAAGTAACTCGCCAAAGATCACAGTGGTAGGAAGTTGGGGGGGAAGTTTGGAATTAAATTTATATGGACAGATCCAAGTACTATCCCTCCTCCCTAATTTAGAAATCAGAACAGCTCCACTTTTATCCATTTTTATACAAGAGATTTAAAAGTATATAATTCATCTTAAAAAGCTGTTTAAAAATCATTGTTTTATTTTTTATTTTATTTTATTTTATTTTATTTTATTTTATTTTGAGAAAGAGTTTTGCTCTTTCACTCAGGCTGGAGTGAAGTGGTTCGATCTCGGCTCACTGCAACCTCCGCCTCCCAGGTTCAAGCGATTCTCCTGCCTCAGCCTCCTGAGCAGCTGGGATTACAGGCACCTGCCACCATGCGTGGCTAATGTTTGTATTTTTAGTAGAGATGGGGTTTCACCATGTCGGCCAGGCTGGTCTCGAACTCCTGACCTCAGGTGATCCACCCACCTCAGTCTCCCAAACTGCTAGAATTACAGGCATGAACCACCTCACCAGGCCAAAAATCATTGTTTTAATTTAACCATAGCTTAGGTCAGTGAAGCAGCAGAAATCTCTGGTGGTTTCTGGACCTACTTTGCTCGGTCAGGCACTAGAACTCCCCTCTGGCATGCAGTCTAATGTCTCTTCCAGGATATTCAGCTGCCCATGAGTGATAATAAATTGGGTTAAATATTTTTACTACTTTTTCTCCCATTGTACATATATATATACACACACACACACACACACAAAAACATACCATTGGTGGGGGAAAGTAGTTTTATTTTAAACTGTTCCCACTCCTAAAAAGAAAAGCCCTCTGAGAATGTTATTATCCTGAATTTCAGTATGTGACATTACTACAGCTAGTCTGCGGACGGAAGGAATTGGGCACATATAAATTTCTGTGCTACCCGTAGGATGCTAGCAAGAACTGCCGGACATGAGTAGAGATGGCCTGAAACTTGCTTTTTCCCTCCGGCGCACAGACCATGTGCACAGTGGGTCAAAGTTTGGGCTTTGGATTCAGACAGAGCTGAATCCGAATTCTAGATTTCCACAATATAAGTGACTTTAGACAAGTTACTTAATCTCCCTGAGTGTCTGTTTTTTTTCATATGTAAAATGTGGTTTAAAATAGCTTCAGGCCTCACGCAGTAGCTCATGCCTGTAATCCCAGCACTTTGAGCCTAGGAGTTTGAGACCAGTCTGAGAAACACAGGGAGACCCCGTCTCTACCAAAAAATGGTTAAAAAATAAGCCAGATATGATGGCACACGCCTGTGGTCCCAGCTACTTGGGAGGCTGAGGTGGGAGGATGGCTTGAGTCCAGGAGGTTAAGGTTGCAGTGAGCCACGATTGTGTCACTGCACTACAGCCTGCGTGACAGAGCAAGACTCTGTCTCAAAAGAATAAAATAAAATAAAATTAAAATTAAAATTAAAATAAAATAAAATAAAATAGCTTCAAACACACTGAGTTATTATAAGGATTAAATAAAACAATCCAAACAGAGTTTACTTCAACTTCTGGTCCAACAAGAGTTTGAAAGAAATCTTAAAAGCTGTTCTATTTGCCATAAATAGAAGGAAATTCTAAAGAAGTAAAAACACAGTAATGTCATTAAATTCTCACTGGAAACAGTTGCCTACTAAAGACTCTGAGCTTGGGTCCTACTCTGTCTTTTTTTAAATAGCAGATTTTAGGTTGTTGTTAAAGATATATTAGCACCAAACTAAGACTTTCTCCCTCTCTTAATAACTGAATAATAGTAATAATACCTTTTTTTAGCAAAGCCAAGCATATCTTCTTGTTTCTTTCAAACTTATAAAGTAACACTCCTGCTGTTGAATAAATTATAATCGATTCCAGGAATAAATTATAATTGGGGGAAAATTACCTTTTATTCTTCTCCAGAATGAAAAATCAAACCAGTGACCAGGAAGAGAAGATATGAAGAAAAATATAAGTACATCTTTTATTGTAAGAATTAATAACTATAGGCTATAGACTGAATATGGAAGCCTAAATCCCTAGTGTGATGGTATTGGGAGGTGGGGCTTTGGGATGTGATTACTAATAGGTCCAGAGGGTGGTGCCCTCATGAATGAGATTAGTGTCCACATAAGAAAAGATGCAAAAGAGATATCTCTCCCTCCCCATCCCCACACAGCATAAGAACACAAGACAGCTCTCTGCAAACCAAAAAGAAAGCCCTCACCAGACTGGATCTGCCAGCATCTTGATCTTGGACTTCTCAATCTCCAGAACTGTGAGAAATAAATCTCTGTTTTCTAAGTCACCCAGTCTGTTGTATTTTTTATAGCAGCCCAAACTGACTAAAATACTACAATAAATAACTCTAAACCCAACCCATAATAGGCTATTTACATCTAGAATTGTGAAACGAATGCGGCTCTGCGTGTCTCTGTAACTGTGCCAAAATCTGGCTTCAGCATGCACAGGGGCACCTCCACAAACAGAACCCTCAGTAGCTGATAAGAGCTGGCCTAGATCTCAGATTCAAACAGTTATTTTTTCTATAACAAATCACAGCTGAAAGAATTAGGTCTACAGAAGGTTGCTACCAGACTTGACTCAAACAGGCACCAAATCTCCAGGGCTACAATAGGCCTAGTATGATCTGGTGATTGAAGACCTAATATACCACATCAACTGAGGAGGCCCCAAGCAACAACAGTGAAATACACACATGCATGTATACACACAAGGTAAAATAATGATGCGAGGACTTTCCACCAACGATGCATAAGCTATTCAAGGTATGCTCCAAAGTTTTAAGCCAGGATGGAGAAGACAGAAATTCCATACTTTTACTTTTTAAATTTTTGTCTTGGTGGAAAATATATTCAAACTATAGTACCAAGTGTGCACATCTGTGAAAAAGAAAAAGAACACAGTTGACTAAAAAATGAGTATGGAATCTACTTTATCAGCATTTTTAAACATAGCTCTTAAAATAATACCTAAATATAGGCTTTTCATGCCAAAGTGGAGACAGATGTGCTTTAATATAATATCCTGATGTTTGTCTATTTCCTGATGACCCTTAGACTTCTAGGGTGGGCTTCTATTTTCTCCTCTGAAACAGATGTTGGTAAATGTCTGTCCCAGAACTCAAAATCCTGATCCAAAACCAGCTTTTTCTTCCTTCTCTCAAATTTATGTTAGCCAGATTCCATTCTTTGTCAGCAGCTGTAACTATAGACCATACTCAGAAAATAAAAGTAGAAATACTATGATAATTCAAGATGAAAGCTTTAATTTCAAGCATTTAAAAGGCAGCAACCTAACTGTAGTGCCAGAGACAACTCAAGAAAAGTGTAATTTTCTCCTTTATCTTCCCCAAACTGGATATTCAATAAACGCAATTTTATACAGTCAAACATGTATAATAACTGTGCTAACTAAATGTTGCCTAGCAAAAAGCCCATTAAAGCATTAATCAATAAGAATGGCTTGAAGCTAGCATATTACAGCTTCAGCATAAGCATTGTTAGCCTCTGCAGGACACTCAAATGGCAGTTTGTCCCTAAATTACTATTTCTTAAATGCTTGAAAACACTTTGGCTCTCTTCAATAGGCAATCATTTTCCTTTGGAACCTTGTTTATAGTCTTGTTAACAGGCTTTTATTTTTCCTCAAACAACTTCTGCAAAAAAAGCCAACTTCACGAACCCTGTACAAATATCACATATTCTAATTACTCAACTACAAATCAAGATAATTTTGCCATAATGTCTTTACAATGGCTTCTTAGAAAATTATTAATAAATCAAATCCTTTCAAAAAAATGCATCAAGAAACTAGTTAAAAGAAACCTTTGATCAATTCAAGATCTGTTTTTGACAACACAGATAATCATCTTCTAATGGACTTGTTTTCTCAGTTCAGATCCTTAGGAATGGTTTATTTTTTTAAAGGATACCCCTATAATTTTGCCTCAGCAAATCATACTTCTGTTTCCTTTTAAAGTAAGCGTTATAGGTAGGAAAAAATACTATGAAAACTTCAAATATTAGAACATTTTGAAAAGATGATCATGAGTAAACTCAGTTTTTAAAATAATAATTTTGAAAAAATAAAGAAATTGGTTTTGCTATAGATACAGAAAGAGAATCTATAGCTTATCATTTCCAAAAGTTAATTTTATGCCTTTTTTAAAACGTTACTAAACCAGGAGTGTCATAATTCTTGGCGTTTTATTTAACCACTGTTTTTGTACTTGTTAAAAACTGAAAATGAATTCAGAAGCCACAAGAGAATAAAATTTCTGCTAACAATGAGTATAATCAGAGGAATTACCATCTTACAGGTAAAAACAGATGTGTGGGTTCTTAAAAAAAATTGAACATAGAATTACCACATGACCCAGCAATATTACTTTCTGGTATATACCCAAAATAATTGAAAGCAGGGACCTGAACAGATATCTGTAAACAATGTTTATAGCAGTGTTATTCAAAATAGGAAAAAGGTACAAACAACTCAAAAGTCCATTGACAAAAGAATGGATAAGGGAAGTGTAGTACATACATACAATGCAATATTATTCAGCCTTAAAAAGGAAGAAAATTCTGACACATGCTACAACATGGATGAACCTGGAACACATTACGCTAAGTGAAATAAGCCAGACACAAAAGGACAAACATTGTATGATTTCATTTACATGATGTCTGTAAAGTAGTCAAATTCTCAAAGACAAAAAGCAGAATGGTGCTTGCCAGGGGGTTGGCAAAAGTAGGGAATAGGAAGTTATTGTTTAATGGGCAAATGTCTCAGTTCTGCAAGATAAAAAGAGTTCTGCAGATGGATGTTGGTGGTGGTTGTTCAACAACGTAAATATATTTAAAGTCACTAAATTGTATACCTAAAAATGACTAAATGATATTTTACTACAATTTTTTTTAAAAAATAACAGATTTGTGGCATTTTCAGCTGTGATGATAATCAAAGACTTTTAAATTAGAGCTGGATGTCAAGGAAGTTGAGTCCCAAAAAAGCACACTGAGCGGTCTCTGTCAGACCCCAACAGAAATCCCCTAACATCCAAGACACTAGTATTGTCGTGTGAAGCTGGGGTAGGCAACACAGGGAATGGCCTCATTTTATTTTATTTTACTTTTATTTTATTTTTCCTTTTTGTGGAAAACAGGTTCTTGCTATGTTGCCCAAGCTGGTCTTGAACTCTTGGTCTCAAGCTATCATTTTATACTTAATGTTGGTCCTTTTTTTCCATAATATCATTTCATAAATGATTACTTCTTGGTAGTGGATATTTGAATAAACTTCATGTATTCCTTAATTTTTTATAATATTGTCAAAAAAAAAGAAAAAGGAAAAAAGCCCTTCAGGGGAGAAACAAAATGAGGAGTTCAGAAAATCAAAGACTGAACAAAGACTCAAAGGAGACAAAGGAGAGTTTGATCTTTTGGTTTTATTGAGACAGGATCTTACTCTGTGGCCCAGGCTGGAGTGAGCTGACACAATCTTGGCTCACTGCAACCTCTGCCTCCCAGGTTCAAGGGATTCCCATGCCTCAGCCTCCCAAATAGCTGGGATTACAGGTGCGTGCCACCACACCTGGGCTAATTTTTGTATTTTTAGTAGAGATGGGGTTTCGCCATGTTGATCAGGCTGGTCTCAAACTCCTGACCTCAAGTGATCCATTCGCCTTGGCCTCCCAAAGTGCTGGGATTCTAGGGGGAGTCACAGTGCCTGGCCAGAGTTTAATCTTATTTACATAAAATGTTAGATATAATTGCTAGGGGAAAGAAAGGAACGAAGATGTATGTGCAATGTTAGATCATTTACACATCAATTTTAAAACAACACACATTTATTTAATGCTGCATAAGAATGTAGCTTAATCCAGAATCTCTCATTCTGTGAAATAAATGCCAGGTAATTATATCCTCATATGGAAAAGATGTGAGGAACTTACTGAACTGTATATTGAGATAAAGTTGAAAATGCAGCCTAATCACTCAGATTAAATATTGAGTGTTCCTTATAAATATGTTGCTAATTGATCAATATTGAACTTAAAGGTAATGGAAAGATGTTGAAACATAGCATAGCATATAGGAAAGATTTTTAATATCATATTTGGATAAATTCTGGAAAAAAGTAATCTGTAGTCCAATAAAATAGCATGTAGTTAAAAACAGGGAAAGGAAATTATGATAGATACTGATTTAACCCCAGGGAGAGAGAAATAAGATTGACTATGTAAATGGCGTAGACCTCACAACATTGTACGAATGGACACATCAAACTAATGACAGCCCATCAGTTGGCATCAAAAAGTCCCAGATTATATGAAGGGCAATTTTGAGCTAGAGAGCACAAAAATAAACCCAAAGAAAATCTGCGCTTGATGATTCCATTAAGACTCACATTGACAAGAACCATCTAGGAAATCCTAGCTTAAATGAATAGATAAGAAAATAGGAATTACAGAGAATATACACAACATAAATGAGGGCAGGTATGAAATGAATGACGACATTTTTTTAAAAGCTTGTACATGAAGCTTAGTGGTATTCAAATCTGTCTTTAAAAATAACATTGAAGAGTGATAATTTGAAGTATATTGAAGAAGAGTTTTAAAAATTGCAACAATAACAAAAACTCTCTGTTCCTAAAGTCCAAAAGAATATCACTGAAAAAAAATTGCTGTCTCTACAGAAACGTCGATTTGTAAAGAATTATCTTTTTATTTGGTATGGAAAATATGAATGTTTGTAACTTATAAATTCTTGATTAAAGGGAGTTACTCAGCTCACCTATTTTTTAAAAGCGTAAGAAAAATCAAAACTATAACCTTCAAAATTTCAACAGAAGTGCAATTCTTAATTTAAAGCAATTATGTTCAGGAAAAGTAATTTTAAAATCCCAAGCAATAGCAAAGCAATGCCAAGCATTTATTTAAACAAGTTGTTTCAAGTAAAATAACATAGCTGCTCTTGGCAAAATTATAAAAATAATTAATTTGTTTAGGAAATAATGCAGAATTACATGAGGGAGGGAATTAATAAATCATCTGATACAGTATTTAATAAAATGTTATCTGAAGTAAATTTAAATTAGCTTGGAAAAAACATTGTCAAATAAATTTTAAAATAGCTAACCTATTTTTTAAACAAAGGAAATTGATAAATGGCTCAGTATCCAATTCAGACAATATATTTGGCAGAAGGTCTATTCTCTCTGGTCCCAATAAAAAATTTTGTAAATGACTTGGAATAGAGAATGAACATTAGGTTATTGGTATTAGTGGAAGTTCTGTTTTGAATAGGCAAAAATTGTGTTCAGATACACAAAGATGAAGGGATTGGATCTAATGCCAGAAAATTATAAACTAGAGTCAGCTTAGAAAAATGCAAGCTACCATAGTATGAGAAAAATCATTTGAAAGTAATTTAATTCCATGAGAAAATAAGGCAATTTGTAATGCCAAAGAGACTCTACAAGGAATAATAGACAGAATATTAAGTAACCGCTTCAAGGGTGATAGGAATTAAAAGACAGCCAAAGCCTCCCTGTACCATTTCCATTTCTTCTTATGGCAGTCTGCCATGAGTAGATGGAAATGATTAGATAAGGTGAGATTGACAGGCCTTACCTAACTGCATGGCCTGACCACTTCCATCAATGACAGCAGGAAGAGAAGTGGTAAAATAGCAGAATCCTGTGGTAACTGAAATTTGCCTGACCACCATCTGATTTTTTTACTTTAATTGAGGTGGATAAAAATAGAAAATAAGGCTGGGCGTGGTGGCTCATGCCTGTAATCCCAGCACTTTGAGAGGCTGACGTGGGTGGATCACCTGAGGTCAGGAGTTTGAGACCAGCCTGACCAACAAGGTGAAACACTGTCTCTACTAAAAATACAAAAATTAGCTGGGCGTAGTGGCAGGCACCTATAGTCCCTGCTACTCGGGAGGCTGAAACAGAAGAATTCCTTGAACCCAGGATGCAGAGGTTGCAGTGAGCCAAGATCACACCACTATACTCCAGCTTGGGCAGTGGAGCGAGACTCTGTCTCAAAAAAAAAAGAAAGAAAAAAGAAAAGAAATAGAAAATAAGCCTATTGCAACTGATGATGATCAATTCATGAGATGAGATTGATGGAGCACCACGTGAAAAGTCAGCAAATCTACCACCAGCCAGTCCCCATCTCTTCCTTTGTACAATGAAGAGGATGAACTATAACATCCATGATGTTCTTCCAGCTCCAGGGCTACGTGGTGGCTTCTTGGATCCTTAGAAAACAAGTTGCATTTAGAACAAAGAGCTTGTGGTAAGCTCATGAAGTATACCACTCTTTGGTAGAAGAGGTTGAATATATAAGAGAATTCAAGAAAAACGTTTTAAACTCTTCGGGTTCTTGTTAATCATTAACAAGTACTGAGTATTTCCTGCTGCCAGGCCCTATGCTAAGTACTTTACATAGATTATCTCATTTAAGGCTTAGAAAAATTCTTTGACATAGGTATGATTATCATTTCCCCTTTACAGCCATTCACATGGATTCTCACAGTGGCTAAAAAACTTGCCTAAGGTTGCACACCTAGTAGGTGGTAACATTCCCGGACAATGTCTTCACCAGTCCTTGAGGAAAATAAGAGCAATGGAACTCAATAATATTGGTATATTGATTGAATAAATAAAATGACAACTGGCTCATCCCAGTCGCCCACTGCCCTTTGGGAAAGAGTACAGTGAGGGCCACAACCTAACATCTGCCGAGCACACTGCTCAATGCAGGTACAGTACTAGGCACCTTACAAATAGCCTATTAATCCTCACAGGAACACTGGGAGATAGGTGGTGCTATTCTTATTTTACAGAAGCCAGCCTCTTATTCCTATACTCTCATCTAGTCAGCTGCCCTCAGAATTGTTGTGTCCAAAATTGGTGGGTTCTTGGTCTCGCTGACTTCAAGAATGAAGCCGCGGACACTCACCGTGAGTGTTACAGTTCTTAAAGATGGTGTGTCCGGGGTTTGTGCCTTCAGATGTTCAGATGCGTCCAGAGTTTCTTCCTTCTGGTGGGTTCGTGGTCTTGCTGACGTCAGGAGTGAAGCTGCAGACCTTCGCAGTGAGTGTTACAGCTCTTAAAGGTGGTGCATCTGGAGTTGTTTCTTCCTCTCGTCTGGGGTTGTTCATCCCTCCCAGTGGGTTCGTGGTCTCGCTGGCTTCAGGAGTGAAGCTGCAGACCTTTGCAGTGAGTGTTACAGCTCATAAAAGCAGCATGGACCCAAAGAGTGAGCAGCAGCAAGATTTAGTGCAAACGGCGAAAAAACAAAGTTACCACAGTATGGAAGGGTACCCCACCAGGTTGCCGCTGGTGGCTTGGGCAGCCTGCTTTTATTCCCTTATCTGGCCCCACCCACATCCTGCTGATTGGTCCATTTTACAGACAGCTCATTGGTCCGTTTTGACAGGGTTCTGATTGGTGCGTTTACAAACCTTTAGCTAGACACAGAGTGCTGATTGGTGCATTTACAATCCTTTAGCTAGACACAGAGTGCTAGACAGAAAAGTTCTCCAAGTCCCCACTAGATTAGCTAGACACAGAGTGCTGATTGTTGCATTTACAAACCTTTAGCTAGACATAAAAGTTCTCCAAGTCCCCACCCAACTCAAGAGCCCAGCTGGCTTCACTTAGTGGATCTGGTGCTAGGGCCGTGGGTGGAGCTGCCCGCCAGTCATGCACAGTGCGCCCGCACTCCTCAGCCCTTGGGCAGTCGACAGGACCAGGCGCCGTGGTGCCCGTCAGGGAGGCTGGGGTTGCGCAGGAGCCCGCAGTGGGAATCGGGCATGGCGGGCTGCAGGTCCCAAGCCCCGCCCCTCAGGGAGGCAGCTGAGGCCTGTCGGGAATTCAAGCGCAGTGCGTGTGCCCCGGCAGTACTGGGGGACCTGGTGCACCCTCCACAGCTGCTGGCCCGGGTGCTAAGCCCCTCATTGTCCAGGGCTGGCAGCGCTGGCTGGCTGCTTGGAGTGCGGGGCCCGCCAAGCCCGGTTCCTGTCCGCGCCTCTCCCTCCACACCTCCCTGCAGGCAGAGGGAGCCGACTCCGGCCTCGACCAGCCCAGAGAGAGGCTCCCACAGTGCAGCGGTGGGCTGAAGGGCTCCTCAAGCGTGGCCAGAGCAGACGCCGAGGTGGCGCTGAGAGCAAGCAAGGGCTGCTAAGACGTTGTCACCTCTCAATGTGACATTTGTAGCTGAGACTGGAGTAGAAGAGAGAGGAAACCCCAACCAAGAAAAAACCTATAAAGACATGCTTCAGTATCCCAGTCTCTTCTGGCCAAGTTATGGAGCATGTGATGAACTTGAATCACTTTTTAGTTTGACAGCCTTCAACTTCCTACCATCTTCGTGTTTGCACATCAGTCTCTCTTTACTGGAAAGCCCTCATTTTTCATGGTCTTAGAGACAAAGGAAATCACCATCCACTACACCAGGAATGCCAAAGGGGCGAGGCCTCTCCCTCCCCTATCCCTGTGCAGCGTTCTGGGGGAAGAAGAGCAGCCCTGAGTTAGGCTCAGCCAAGGGTACACCCTCCCCAGAACTGTGGTCCTGAGCATGAAAGGAAAGCAGGGGATGGTTGTGGGTCACACTTCTCACAGCTATGCAGAAGGAATGTAGAGTGGCCTGTCTCTGCAGTGGGACCTGGGATGCTATGGTTCCATTGCCTGGGTTTTGAGGAGACATTGCTTCCTACTCTCCAAGTTTGTTCTTCAGCTTCCATTGAAAATATCCTTATAACGAATTCCCTTTTTGTTTACATTCATTAGAGCCAGTTTCTGTTGCTTACAACCAAAAAGTCCAAATGGTATAGACTATATGGGCAGAAAAGTAAGGACAGGTATTCACAGAGCATTTAAAATCCATTCTTGTTTCAGTACTCTCTGAGATAACAGCTTCTGTCCTCCAGCTTCCTGGGCACCAAAGCATCACTCCCTGATCTGTTGGTGCAAATTCACAGCCTCATTCTCAGATTCCACAAATCCCTCGCCTCAGCTCCACTGCTTTTAAGATACAGTAAGTGTTCAAAGACATGGTATAACCATCAAATTCTGCAGTTTGTACTATTTAGGTCACTTTGACAATTCACCTCCCAAAATGAAACCTTTTAGTGACAAAGTGATAAACGTTTGAAGTACTAGTGTAAATAATGAATATATTGATGCAGAAGATAATGTTATACAGTATGCTTCCTAATTGTCCTGAATGAAAAATGATTGCTCGCTATTAAGTCATTAGGTTTCCCTTCCTTTTCTATTATTCTTCCCCACCCAGACACAGGCACACACTCACAAGTACATTCATACACACTCTCACACACAACTACACACCTTGCATTCTTTTTCACTCAGACCAATAGAGAATGACAAAGCCACTTCTCTGTGCTAACAGTAAATGCCTTTCTAAACAGAATGGAAGAAAGTCCTTTCAAACAGTTACACACTCTGGAATCCTATTACCTACATATTGGAGGAAAATCAGCCTTAGGCTATTCTGAACTCTCTGCACATTGGCCTCTGCCTATGTGGAGAAGCTGGATAAGAAGAATGAGAAGCTCTGAAGTGAAGCGTTCATTGAGGTCCTCTGGGGAGGAGGTGAGGCCCACCATGAAGGGAGCTGGGAGAGCTCTGCGGGACATCCATGCAACCACTGGAGGACAGCATCTGGAGGAGAACCCCAAGCTGCTGCAGTGGGGCAGCCACCTACCATGGCTTTTCACAGGCAAAGTGCAGCCTACAGGTATGTAACGGAAAGAAGAACAAAGGGTGGGAGTAAGAGTCCCAAGATAAAATCCCAGAAAGAAGTAATGAGAGGTGACAGCATGCTGGCAGTCCTCACAGCCCTCGCTCGCTCTCGGCGCCTCCTCTGCCTGGGCTCCCACTTTGGTGGCACTTGAGGAGCCCTTCAGCCCACCACTGCACTGTGGGAGCCCCGCTCTGGGCTGGCCAAGGCCAGAGCCGGCTCCCTCAGCTTGCAGGGGGGTGTGGAGGGAGAGGCGCCAGCGGGAACCGGAGCTGGGTGCTTGCTGGCCAGCTGCAGTTTCAGGTGGGCGTGGGCTTGGCGGGCCCCGCCCCCGGAGCAGCCAGCCAGCCCTGCCGGCCTGGGCAATGAGGGGCTTAGCACCCCGGCCAGCGGCTGCAGAGGGTATACTGGGTCCTCCAACAGTGCCGGCCCACCGGCGCTGCGCTCAATTTCTCGCCGGGCCTTAGCTGCCTTCCCGCGGGGCAGGGCTCGGGACCTGCAGCCCGCCATGCCTGAGCCTCCCACCTGCTCCATAGGCTCCTGTGCAGCCTGAGCCTCCCCGACGAGCACCGCCCCCTGCTCCACAGCGCCCAGTCCCATCGACCACCCAAGGGCTGAGGAGTACAGGCACACAGCGCAGGATTGGCAGGCAGCTCCACCTGCAGCCCCGGTGTGGGATCCACTGGGTGAAGCCAGCTGGGCTCCTGAGTCTGGTGGGGCCTTGAAGAACCTTTGTGTCTAGCTAAGGGATTATAAATACACCAATAGGCACCCTGTATCTAGCTCAAGGTTTGTAAACACACCAATCAGCACCCTGTGTCTAGCTCAGGCTTTGTGAATGCACCAATCGACACTCTGTATCTAGCTGCTCTGGTGGAGACTTGGAGAACCTTTGTGTCGACACTCTGTATCTAGCTAATCTGGTGGGGACTTGGAGAACCTTTGTGTCTAGCTCAGGAATTGTAAACGCACCAATCAGCGCCCTATCAAAACAGACCACTTGGCTCTACCAATCAGCAGGATGTGGGTGGGGCCAGATAAGAGAATAAAAGCAGGCTGCTCAAGCCAGCAGTGGCAACCCGCTCGGGTCCCCTTCCACGCTGTGGAAGCTTTGTTCTTTCGCTCTTTGCAATAAATCTTGCTGCTGCTCACTCTTTAGGTCCATATTGCCTTTATGAGCTGTAACACTCACCGAGAAGGTCTGCAGTTTCACTCCTAAGTCAGCGAGACCACAAACCCACCAGAAGGCCAAACGCATCCGAACACCAGAAGGAACAAACTCTGGACATGCCGCCTTTAAGAACTGTAACACTCACCGCAAGCGTCCACGGCTTCATTTTTTTTTTTTTTTGAGACGGAGTCTTGCTTTGTCGCCCAGGCTGAAGTGCAGTGGCGCAATCTCGGCTCACTGCAAGCTCCACCTCCCGGGTTCACGCCACTCTCCTGCCTCAGCCTCCCAAGTAGCTGGGACTACAGGCGCCTGCCACCACGCCCGGTTAATTTTTTTGTATTTTTTAGTAGAGACGGGGTTTCACCGTGGTCTCGATCTCCTGACCTTGTGATCCGCCCGCCTCGGCCTCCCAAAGTGCTGGGATTACAAGCGTGAGCCACCGCGCCCGGCCAAGTGGCTTCATTCTTGAAGTCAGTGAGACCAAGAACCCACCAATTCTGGACACAGTAATATGCAGAAAAATGTTCCCTAAACATATGAGGAATAAGAAATATAATATTTTTCTAAAAGCCTTTTTCCTAAGAATGTTGCTAGAGCATGAGCCCATGAAGAATTTTAACTGGATTTTCTCTGACTGATTTTCCATGGATTCTAATATTTGCCAATTAAAAATGCTCCTATAAACAGAATAGAGTGGCATTTTATTCTACCATGAACCAGACCACTGGATTTTTTTTTTAATTCTCTTAATTACCTACTTGCACTAAGCACATTTTTGCCTTCTTCTGCCTTGCACATTTTGTCTGGCCGCAAGCCAGGATCTTTGCAAACCACCTCACTAACATTCATTTTCATGTTACTTGTTACAAAGTACTGTAGCATAGGCCTATTGAAAATCTATTATAACTCAGAGTTAATAGTAGGTTCTGCTGATGTTTGGAGACCCAGGGAAAACTGGCTCAAATCTCCAGATTTCATGGCGTAGGACAGTCCAGATCCCAGCCTCGAGATTTCCTCAAACCCCTGAAGGGCCTAACTCTTGTGATGGTCTCCTGACCTCCTGCTGCTGTAAGGCTGGCTATGGCTGTTCTATAATACATATACAGGAAACTCAGGCCCTCCTTAGGCCCACCCATCCTTAGGCAGGAGCTCATCAGCACTGTCCTCCCTACTAAAGGAGTTTAAAGGGAGTTGGAGGGGGCATTTACGTCTCAGAAATGCAAATAGAAAAAGACGTATTACTACTGTTAAGTGTGCTTCAGTCCCTCTGTGTCCGGAATTGGTAGGTTCTTGGTCTCACTAACTTCAAGAACGAAGCCGCGGACCCTTGCAGTGAGTGTTAACAGTTCTTAAAGGTGGCGTGTCCAGAGTGTGTTCCTTCTAATGTTCGGACGTGTTCAGAGTTTCTTCCTTCTGGCGGGCTCGTGGTCTCACTGGCTTCAGGAGTGAAGCTGCAGACCTTCGTGGTGAGTGTTACAACTCTTAAGGCAGAGCGTCTGGAGTTGTTCATTCCTCCTGGTGGGTTCGTGGTCTCGCTGCCCTCAGGAGTGAAGCTGCAGACCTTCGCAGTGAATGTTACAGCTCATAAAGGCAGTGCTGACCCAAAGAGTGAGCAGCAGCAAGATTTATTGCAAAGACTGAAAGAACAAAGCTTCCACAGTGTGGAAGGGGACCCCAGTGGGTTGCCCCTGCTGGCTCGGGCAGTCTGCTTTTATTCCCTTATCTGGCCCCCCACCCACATCCTGCTGACTGGTCCATTTTTACAGAGAGCTGATTGGTCTATTTTACAGAGAGCTGATTGGTCTGTTTTACAGAGAGCTGATTGGTCCATTTTGACAGGGTGCTGATTGGTGTGTTTACAATTCCTGAGCTAGACACAAAAGTTCTCCAAGTCCCCACAGAGCACTGATTAGTGCATTTACAAACCTTGAGCTAGACACAGGGTGCTGATTGGTGCGTTTACAAACCTTGAGCTAGACACAGAGTGCTGATTGGTGTTATTTACAAACCTTGAGCTAGGCACAGAGTGCTGATTGGTGTATTTACAATCCTTTAGCTAGACAAAAAGGTTCTCCAAGTCCCCACCAGATTAGCTAGACACAGGGTGCTGATTGGTGCATTTACAAACCTTGAGCTAGACACAGAGTGCTGATTGGTGTATCTACAATCTCTTAGCTAGACGTAACGGTTCTCCAAGTCCCCCCTAGACTCAAGAGCCCAGCTGGCTTCACCTAGTGGATCCTGCTGGTCCCCCGCCGTGTGCCCCGCACTCCTCAGCCCTTGGGCAGTGGATGGGACCAGACACCAAGGAGCAGGGTGTGGCGCTGGTTGGGGAGGCTCGGGCTGCGCAGGAGCCCAGGGCAGCAGAGGGAGGCTCAGGAATGGCAGGCTGCAGGTCCCGAGCCCTGCCCTGCAGGGAAGCAGCTGAGACCTGGCGAGAATTCGAGCACAGCGCCAGCGGGCTGGCACTGCTGGGGGACCCAGCACACCCTCCGCAGCAGCTGGCCCGGGTGATAAGCTCCTCAATGTTGGGGGCTGGTGGCGCCATGGAGCCCACGCCCACCCAGAACTCACGCTGGCCCGCAAGCGCTGCCCTTCCCACCTGCGCCTCTCCCTCCACACCTCCCTGCAAGCAGAGGGAGCCGGCTCTGACCTCGGCCAACCCAGAGAGGGGCTCCCATAGTGCAGCAGCAGGCTGAAGGGCTCCTCAATCATGGCCAGAGTGGGCGCCGAGGCCGAGGAGGTGCTGAGAGTGAGCGGGGGCTGCCAGCACACTGTCACTTCTCACCTCCACCTCCAGGGTACCATGGGTTCCTCACTCCACAATCCCAGCCTCAGGGCCCTCTACCTCGTGCTTCCCTCCCCACCCTGTCTGGAGCCCTTGCTCTCTTGGTTTTGTGCGGAGCTGCCTTGCCATCCTTATTGGGGCATTGGAACCAGCCTGCTCCACATCCTAGTGTCTCACCTGCCCATAACTGTCTCTATCAATGTTGTGCACCTTTTCACAACAAAGTTACCTTGCGAAGAGGAGCTCTGGTGGCAGTCATTAAAAGAAAAAGCTTTGTTTCTCTTATTAAAGGGAAGAAACAAAGATAGAAAATGGTAGAAAAGGAAAGGGAGCTGATTGAAGGGAGTTTGAGTGCTCCTGTTTGCCATCCCAGAGGTAGAGTAGCATGTGGCCTATACTCACAAAGGGCCTGATCAACCAGGACGTGAAACAACTTTTAATTGAGACTCAGACCCTCAAGTCTCACTCTAACCCAAGGTGACCAATCCAAAGCCGTAACCTTGTGCCCAATGACCTGCTTTTTTTTTTAAGTAAGAGAGGTGAGTCCCTGGTTTTTTGCTCTGCCTATTTTAATCCCTGATTTTCTATGAGTGCTACACAAGCTATTTCTCTTCTGATACTGCAAACAGACCACCTTACAGTCATGCACCACATAACAACGTTTGTGCACAGTTTTTACTGTGCTTTTTCTATGCTTAGATTTGTTTAGATACACAAATGCTTACCATTGTGTCATAATTGCCTGTAGCACTCAGTACAGTAACATCCTGTACAGGTTTGTAGCCTAGGAGCAATAGGTCATGCCCTATAATCTAAGTGTGTAGGAGGCTAAACCTCTAGGTTTGTGTAAGTATGCCCTACAATAATCGCACAAGGACAAAATCACCTACTGAAGCATTTCTCAGAGCACAGCCCCATGGTTAAGCAACATATCATTCTATTTGTCAGAAATGATTCTATTTATTTGAAGAATAATTTTGAAAAGTACCAGGCATTACAGAAACGATTTATCAATAAATGAAAAATGGTAAATATCTGTTGAAGAATGGAGAGAGTGTGCACAAGATGGGAATCACCTGAACATAAAATAATGTCCTCAAAACAATAGCATCCCTGCTTCAAATAGCAACGCACTGCCTTCTAATTTCAATTTGATGTGTGCAGAATTCCTTCTTTTCCAATGCCAAATCCTGAATGAAACATGCAATAAAAATCACTGCCTGAAACATGGTGATAGCATTTAATCCTCTGGCAACACATTAGAAAGGCTTTCAGCTTTAAACCAAGAACTGCCACACTGCAGCTTTGCTCATGAAATTATTTACTTGTGCCTTGGTTTATAAAGTCCTTTTTTATAAGCTTTCTACCGGCTAATAATGGGCTGGAGCAACTTATGTTCTCAGCCTGACAGATTCCACGTTTATGAGCCTGGAAGTCCAATGCCTGGCACAGAGTTGCTGCCTGGAGGGAGTTGTGCCGTCTGGCTGAGCAGGTTTCAGTGTCAGGAAACTGCAGGAACCACTGATTGGGACACCACTGTGACCAGACAGATGACACATGGGGAGGCTTGGAGGGAGGAAAGTGAGATGGAGCACTCAGAGGCTTCTGGCAATTGTGGCCCAGATGTCTAGGGCGCAGAGTGCAAAAAAAGGAGAAGAGAACTCACAGGACATGGGATAAATCTCTCTGCCAACCAAATATGAGTGATCATTAATCAGTGTCAGCAACAGGGCTGACTCCTCTTCTGTGAATATGAAAAAGGGTGGGGAGAGGATATTGGTTTGATGTTCAGGTTAAAAGTAAAAGCAGATTACAAAGAAAAAATATATACTTGAGACAAAACTGACTTGAAGCACTTTAATATATATTTACATGCAATTTATCTCCTAAGGAAAGGTAAAGCTACAGTGGGGATAAAAACTTATTACAGCCCATTCTAATTGTGATTAAAGTAGGACTGATAGTTCATAATCTTGACTAGGTTAACCCTGACCTTCTTACTTGTAAATTCCTGCTGTTAAGAATTAGCATGATAGGACCGGGCACAGTGGCTCACGCCTGTAATCCTAGCACTTTGGGAGGCTGAGGCAGGTGGATCACGAGGTCAGGAGTTCCAGACCAGCCTGGCCAAGATGCTGAAACCCCATCTCTACTAAAAATAAAAATAAAAAAAATTAGCCGAGCATGGTGGCAGACGCCTGTTATCCCAGCTACTCGGGAGGCTGAGGCAGGAGAATGGCTTGAACTCGGGTGGTGGAGGTTGCAGTGAGCCAAGATCACGCCATTGCACTCCAGCCTGGGTGACAGAGTGAGACGCCATCTCAAAAAAAAAAAAAAAAAGAGCATGATAGCACATAACCTTTTTCTCAGCATTTATCACAGTTAAAAATTGTGTGTGTGTGTGTGTGTGTGTGTGTACTCCATGAGGACTCCATGAGGGACTAATTTTTTCCCCATCAGCTAGTACCTACAAAGAACCTAACACTTCCTACTTTCCTACTAGAAAAATATTGTGAATGCAATACAATTAAATATATTTTTAAAATATTTTAATTCAGACTTTCCACTAAATATTGGTTACAATGAATGACAGCAAAAGGTGCAACAAATCACCAAACTAATAATAGTAACAACTCACGGGAAGGAAAAAATAGTATTCTGGTAAAATAACAACCACAGACAATGTTAAGATCCCTTTGCTTTTATTAACATTAAAATGATTTTTTAAAATAGTAAATCTCAAAACTCCCTAATGGTATGGTTATATAATTGTCAATACCTTAACATATTATCCAAGGAGCTATGTTTTCACAAGAATTAAACCGGTTGTTAACTTCTTCATTTTTATTGCCAAAGAAAATATATTGCTTTTCTCTGTCTGAATCTTTCTGTGCATATAAACCACCTTTCCATCAGCGAATGCCTCCATTCTCCTTGGGTCATTTTGCTTCAGCCCACTGGTCTTGATCAATCTCAGCCTGGTCCCACCTCAGAGCATGTGCACTTGCTGTCCCCGCTTTGCAGAGCTTGTCCCGTCTCTTCATTCTGGTCCCTCCAGAAAGGCTTTTCTTGACCACTCCAATGATGTCCATGCCTGCTTACTTCCTAGCACACTAACTTGTTTTATTTGCTTTCTGGTACTTATCCTCATCTAAAATTATCTTATTTGTGGGCTCAGTTGTTTGTAGACCTATTTCAGTGTTCCTTTACAAGAATGCAAGGTCCTTCAGAGCAGGGGACTACATCTGTCTTGTCATGTTCACAGCCCGAGTGCCTAGCATGGTACCTGGTATGTAGTAGGTACTCAATAAATTTTAGTAAATGAATGGATGAACAGAAAAACAGATGAGGGAGTAAATGAATCATCTTTGCTACATAATATCAAAACAGCTTGATAACATATTCTTAATGGGGTGAGATAATAGCATGTAAAGTTGGCTATTAAAAGTATCTAATGTCAGCTGAGTTGTCTAGCTGTCTAGGAACTTAATACCTCAGGTTAGCATTTACAGTCTGCATGCATTTCTTTATTTGGTTCCCACAACTATCCCATAAGTATACAGGGAAAGGACGGAGGCAGGATCACTTATGTTTTTACAGATGAAGAAACTGAGTTCAGAGAGGTTAAATTATTTTCCCAAGCCACGCGTGTAACAGGCAACCAGACTAGGTCTCCAGCCTAGCCTTTTATAGCTTCCCTGCTACCCCAGCCAGTGTTTGTTTTATTTCCAAACAAATCATTCATTATTTATTTATTCTTTCAATTAACTTAGATTGAGCATTTATGATTGTAAAGGACTCTCTCACGCACTATGCACACATAAAGACATGCAGAGAACAATGTTTTTCTCTGGAAGAACAAAGTGCACAAATGACTCACCAATCTAAATATATCTGAGCTAAGAGTCTAATTAGCAGGAAAACCTCAATGTTACAAAGGTAGGAAACCTGTCTTGTGTAATAGTGGGATAGGCCTCCAGGAAAATGACATTGTAGCTCTCCCTGCAAAGGTGGATAGGATTTCAATAAGGGAAAAGAAGAGAGGTGACTTTCTAAGAAAAGGGAATAAAATGAAACAAGGAAAACGACTTATTTTCAAAATCTAGCATGGAGTTAATTGAAGGAAGTGTTTGAATAGAAGGGAAACATCAGAGATAAGACTAAAATTGATGTTAAATGACTATTGCTGTTTTTTGCCTTTAACATATCAGAATGGGTTCTTTTGACCCTTGCAAAATGCTAAAGCAGTTGCCATAGAAATACAGTAGTCATATGCCATAGAGGAAGCTAGGCATCTCAGCTGGTGGCAGGGCCAAGAAAATGTACATTAATGCCTCAAGGTTCAAAATTTTCAAATTAAGAGATGTTTATGGTCAAATTTATTAATGTTTAAAGTTTGAAATTAATGTTTACAGTTTGAAATCTTTAATGTTTAAAGTTGAAATTTAATGAATTAAATGCTTGATAAGAAATATCTACTTACGGTAGAATATATATTTGTACCCAGAAAACGTTAACTTTCATGGAAGTAGAAAGTTAGAAAAATATTTAAATTTGCTTGAAAAAATGTAATAACAAAGAATATTTCTATGATTATCATTTAGTTAGTAAGACTTCATGTCTATACATCTAAATAGATCCATAGAGATATAGGGGCATTAATAAATAATGAGGGATTAATAGTAGTGATAATAATTATCTGAGAAACAACAGTGATTATTGTTCAGCTTCTTGAGCACCTAATACACGCCAGTTAACTTATACATATTATTTCTAATGCTCACAAAGACTCTATAGGCTAGATAATATTATCCCATTTCATAGGTGAAAAACTGAGGCTTACAGGGATTAAGAAATTCACCAAAATCACTCCAATGGTAAATAGACACTGAGCTTGGATCCATATTTAACCTACCACAATTCTTTTTTGCCTACTATGCTGCCTCTGGAATACTGCAAAGCATCTAATGGGCCTTGGTAAAGCTTTCTTTCCTTTGTCTGGAATAATGGTTCATAAATATTATAACATACAAAAAAGCTCAAATAATGTACCATTTACGGGATGAAACTTAAGAGCTCTAACAAAGGAATTAAAGAAAATAATACCTCTGACTTTGCTATCGGCAGGGCGGTCGTGAGAGCGCAGCGGGATGTGCCCCAGAGCCGCAGCTTGAGGCCCTCAGGTCTCTGGAGGTGTCGTGGAGGAACCTAGCTCCTGCCATCCTCTTCCCCCAGTTTGCCACTTCCAGCAGCCTTAGCCCATGACGAGGGTGTGAACCGGACTGAGTCAGGAGCTCCCCGGAAGCATGGAGACCGTGGTGATTGTTGCCACAGGTGTGCTGGCCACCATCTTTCTGGCTTCGTTTGCAGCCTTGGTGCTGGTTTGCAGGCAGCGCTACCACCAGCCCCGAGACCGGCAGCAGCGCTATGATTCTAAGCCCATTGTGGACCTCATCGGTGCCGTGGTGACCCGGTCTGAGCCCTCTGAGTTAGAACTGGATGATGTTGTTATCACCAACCCCCACATTGAGGCCATTCTGGAGAACAAAGACAGGATCGAAGATGCCTCGGGTCTCATGTCCCACTGCATTGTCATCTTGAAGATTTGTCACACTCTGACAGAGAAGCTTGTTGCCATGACAATGGGCTCTGGGGCCAAGATGAGGACTTCAGCCATTGTCAGCGACATCGTTGTGGTGGCCAAGTGGAACAGCCCCAGGGTAGATGATGTTGTGAAGTCGATGTACCCTCTGTTGGACCCCAAGCTCCTGGACACGGGGACGACTGCCCTGCTCCTGTCTGTCTGTCATCTGGTGCTGGTGACAAGGAATGCCTGCCATCTGATGGGGGGCCTGGAGTGGGTTGACCAGTCACTATCAGCTGCTGAGGAGCATTTGGAAGTCCTTCAAGAAGCAGCCCTAGCTTTTGAGCCAGATAAAGGCCTCCCAGGCCCAGAAGGCTTCCTGCAGGAGCAGTCTGCAATTTAGCGCCTACAGACCAGCAGCTAGTCCTGAAGACCCCTGCCGCCATCACTGGGTAGCTCAGATTAGCCTTCCACTTTTTCCTGTAGAATTAGTTGTTCTCCACGGCTCAAGAGTTCAGCTGTGTGTGCATAGTAAAGCAGGAGATCTCTGTCAGTTTGTGCCTCTGTTGCAATTGCAAATTGTGGCTTGTGAGTGGCAGTCTAATACTACAGTTAGGGGAGATGCCATTCACTCTTCACAGAGGAGCATTGAAAACTGGTGGACTGTCAGCTTCATTTAGCTCACCTAGTGTTTTCAAGAAAATTGAACCACTATCTAAGAAATCAAGAGGTTTCACATTAAAATTAGAATTTCTGGCCTCTCTTGATCAGTGAGAACGTATGGCAATTCTGATGTGCTTTTCAGAAAAGGACAATCAACTGAAGCTAAATAAGGGTTGCTCCTTTTGGCAAGACTTGTACTCTCTCACCTGGCCTATTTCATTTATTTGTATTATCTGCCTGGTCCCTGAGACGTTTGAGTCTGTCCTCCCCCTTACAGGTCTGGGTTTGAAGCTGAGAACTACAAAATTGATTATTTCTTTTTTATCATTATGCCTGCAATTTTACCTAGCTACCACTAGGTGGATAGTAAATTTATACTTATGTTTCCAGAAAAAAAGAAAAAAGAAAATAATACCATGCAATATAAAGCTTGTGCAAGCAAGCAAACAAAGAGATTTTAAAAATCATTCTTAGTTGATGGGCGATTTGATAGTCATTTATACCTGGCACTGGTATAAATGAGAAAATAGATGCCCAGTTGTATTATGATTTAATTATTTTATTCTACTATTATCACCACTATAAAAGCAACGTAGTTTAAATATGACCAAACCAAGATGAATGAATTACTCAATAGTCATCATTAGTAGAGGGAAAAGATCTTAACTGATATAAATTATTAAATGCCAAGATAGCAAGTCTGAAAAATTTAACAAGGAGTATAACTGTTTCTTCTTGACGATTCTTCACAATAATCAAGACTGTAATTTTCAGTTCATTGCAATTAGCTTTAGGACACCTTTAAAACCTAAAATGAATATTTTGTGGGTAGTATAATTCATTTCAATAAAGCCTCCTTCAGTATAATTCATTTCAATAAAGCATCCTTCATTTACATGTTATTCGGATACCAATTGGGCAGGACCTTCCTGGGAGGCAATGCAGCCTGGTTGTTAAGAAGACAGACTTGAGTTCCCATTCATCCCCATCAGTTATTAGCTGTCTTAGCACACAGTAGATAACTTTCTAAGCGTTAGTTTTTTCATCTGTATGAAAATGATACTAACAGAATCTACCCCAGTGGAATTGTTGTAAGGATCAGGGAAGAGAATACAAGTGAAGCTCTTATTTCAGTGCCTGGCCAGAATGAATCTTCAATAAATATTTGTGGTTGCTCTTTTCATTATGGAAAGGCAGAACGATATAGCAGAAAGCACATAAGATTTGGATTCAGACAGACCTTGGATAGGATTAAAAAGGCCCTATTCAGTTACTTACTATTTATGGAACTAAGCAAATGCGGAACTGTTGTCCAGGAATGGAACCTTAGAAAGGCTGAACTCTTTCTTGGAGGGGGAGAAAAGTAAAACCAGGATGGATCTTGGGGAAGGGAAGTAGATTTTTTTATAGGAAAAACATAATAATGTATAAGTTATCATATTAAATCTTTTTTTCTTTTTTTTTTTTGAGATGGAGTCTCACTCTGTCACCCAGGCTGGAGTGCAGTGGCGCGATCTCAGCTCACTGCAACCTCCACCTCCTGGGTTCACCCACCATTCTCCTGCCTCAGCCTCCCCAGTAGCTGAGACAACAGGCACACTCCACCACGCCCAGCTAATTTTTGTATTTTTAGTAGAGACGGGGTTTCACTGTGTTAGCCAAGATGGTCTCAATCTCCTGACCTTGTGATCCACCTGCCTCAGCCTCCCAAAGTGCTGGGATTACAGGCGTGAGCCACCACACCCGGCCCATATTAAATCTCGAAACTTGACCAAAATAATCCATTTTTGAACAGAAATAAAAAGATTGTAACGACATACAGCAGGAAGCTGGCAGAAAAAAAAAAAAGATTTTGGATCTATACAGCTAGAATGCACCATTGAGAATTACATTCAGTTGTTTGAATCGCTGGTGCTATGAATATGCTCCATGACCTCAATAAGCTTAGAAAGAATGCAGGTCAAAAATCTATGCCAGTCCTCAAGCCCGGACTCCCAATTTTGAGACCATCTAAAGAGAGAATGATAAATATCTACACACATCGTGGGTTGCATCACAGGATAGGGATCCTGTGCTGAGGAAGCCCACAATTTTCACAATGGGTAGCATCAGCATATCTGCCCTTTTCTTCAGAGGAAGATACTATCTTTATTAGATTAGATTCGAAGCATGCCTGCCCTTTGCTCAAGAGGGAGACAGTAACTTCAGGCTTATCTCTAAACACATATTCTTGAAAAGACAATATATCTGCTATCTTTAGGCAATGTCTTTGCTCACAAGACATGCAGAAACATGAGAGACCCATAGAAAATTGTCACCCACCAATGTAACTAATCAATGTATACAAAAGCTTCTCAAGTCATCCTTTTGGGAAGGAAAATGCCATGCAAAAAAAAAAAAAAAAAAAAAAAAACCTCTTAAGATTGTGCAACCTGTATATCAAGGCTTAATTTAATTTTCCCCACCATAACTTGCCATTGCCTGAAGCTAGGCTGATCACTGTGGGAACCAGCACTAACAATTTACTGAATGTCAGCTTCCCCAAGCCAGAAAATGCCCCTTCTGATCTGCCAGATGGTTCGGGGCCTCATGCTTGGCATCCTCACAGCTGCCGCAGTCGTGTTCCTTGGAGTGGGTGAGTGATACCTTGGATAATGAAAAATGATTGGTAATTTCTTTTACCTGAACCCTATTCTCTATCATCATGCTGTGAAGAATCAGAAGTCTGCCTATTTCCAACCGACTCTACAATTGAGCCATTGTAGTGGAAAAAGCATCACAGTTCTGACTGAGAGTTTCCCTGGGAAACCCTGGCTTGTAGGATTCCAGAGAGATGACAGCAGGAACTATGAAGAAGAGGCAGATCTCGCAACCTGCCCTGCTGCTCCTTGCTTGGAAGTAGAAGGTTGCCAGACAAGGATGGTCTGTGGCTAAACTGTCCTATAGGATTCCTGTTTCAAAGTCCTGCCCTTTTTCAAGGGGCCTCCTTCCCTTATTACATTCTGCAGTTCATCTCTTCAGGATCCATGCTTTTTTTTTTTTTTTTTTTTTTTGAGACAGAGTGTCGCTCTGTTGCCCAGGCTGGAGTGCAATGGCACTATCTTGGCTCACTGTAACCTCCGCCTCCCAGGTTCAAGCGATTCTCCTGCCTCAGCCTCTGGAGTAGCTGGGATTACAGGTGCACACCACCATGCCCAGCTAATTTTTGTATTTTTAGTAGAGACGGTGTTTCACCATGTTGGTCAGGCTGGTCTCGAACTCCTGACCTCATGATCCACCCAACTCAGCCTGTCAAAGTGCTGGGATTACAGGTGTGAGCCACCGTGCCCATCCAGGATCCATTCTTACAACAGCATCAAATACCAAACAAATTTTATCTTTGTGTGGTTTTAGGCAGTCTCTGGATGGAGGAAGAAGATTTGATGTTTAAGTTTATTCTAATGGAGAAGTAAGTCACTTACCAAACATTTGCACAGCATTTGCCATGTGCCAGGCACTGTTCGAAGTGCTTGACATATATTTACCCATTCAGTCGAGGTCATTGTCCTCACATTATAAATTAGGAACTATAGATATATTAAGTAACTTGTCTAAGGTCACACAAATAAGTGGCAGAGTTAGGATTTAAACCCAGGCAGTCCTGTGACGGAGTCTGGGCTCTTAGCCACTACCCAAGAAAGCTTGAGGGGGAAAAGAGTATTACCCCCATAGACAGCTGGCTCCACCCTATCAGCTGAGCATAACAGTACTTATTGATAAATTAGTGGCTTTTTCACGTGTAGTAGGGAGCAAAAGTGAGTTAATTTAGACTAGATGAAAGCTAACCCCAGCTAAAAGGCAGATAGTCAACTATTCTTTCAGAGCATAGATAAGGCAACAAAAGTCACCCATCTAAAGTGATTAGCACAAAGATCCCTTAAAAATAAACAATTAATAAGATAAGGCTGAGTTTTATTTTTTCAAATATTTCAAAGCACATCCCCTGAAACAATGACAAATGACATCTCCATCAAGCTCATGGTAATTGAAGCTCAGAGCTCATAAGTCATCGTCAAGAGGCCAATATGGCATCTTGCACCTGGCACATTTCCTTCTGAAGGGACAGCTGCAGGGCATCTGTCCTTCCCATTTCAAAGGCAGGACACCCCTCATCGCTCAGAAATTATTTGAAAAGAGCTATCCTAGATTCAGGGTTCAGGGACAATCATATGATGCTAACATCATCTCACTCTGGAGAATCAGACTTACCAATTCCCAATTGTATTTCCTTGTTTTCCTAGAATGATTATTTGAAACCTTTCTCTGCCACCTTTACACTGTGTTCCTAAACATCTAGAGCTAAAAAGTAACTCGAGGAAAGTAATCAAAAGCTGTGTTGCTAATACTTATGTAACCATAGCATATATGCAGCTTGCAACCCCCTCAAACTGTTTACTGTCCATAAAATTACATTTTTTCGTTTCATTTATCATTCGTAGTCTATTCTACATTTATCTGGCAACATATAAAGAACCTTGTGATTGCCCAGACCCTACCATCGCTTTCTTCACACACACACACACACACAAACACACACACACATACACACATTTACAATCACAGAAATCAGGCCAGGTATGGTGGCTCACACCTATAATCTCAGCACTTTGGGAGGCTGAGGCCAGTGGATCACTTAGGGTCAAGAGTTCTAGACCAGCCTGGCCAACATGGTGAAACCCCGTTTCTACTAAAAATACAAAAATTAGCCAGGCATGGTGGCCCATGCCTGCAATCCCAGCTACTTGGGAGGCTTAAGCAGGAGAATCGCTTGAACCCGGGAGGTGGAGGTTGGAGTGAGCCGAGATGGCACCACTGCCCTCCAGTAGGCGACATAGCAAGACTCTGTCTCAAAAATGTAAAAATTAAAATAAGACTGGGTGCGGTGGCTCAAGCCTGTAATCCCAGCAATTTGGGAGGCCGAGGCAGGTGGATCACCTGAGGTGAGGAGTTCAAGACCAGCCTGGCCAACATGGTGAAACCTCAACTCTACGAAAATACAAAAATTAGCCGGCCATGATGATGGGTGCCTGTAATCCAGCTACTTGGGAGGCTGAGGCAGGAGAATCACTTGAACCTGGGAGGCAGAGGTTGCAGTGAGCCAAGATTGTGCCACTGCATTCTAGCCTGGGTGACAGAGTCAGACTCCGTCTCAAAAAAAAAAAAAAAAAAATTAAAATTAAATAAAATCACAGAAATCAAAGAGGCCTTATAGATAATTCAGTTTACCCTGCTCATGAGGTCCTGAGAAATTTCTATATCTAGTTGATCGTTGTATTAGTTAGGGCCCTTAGTTTCAAGCAACAGAACTTCACCTCAAATTAGTATAAGCAAAAGGGAGAATAATCACTACAAAGATACAGGGGTACCTCAAGAAACCCAGGGACAGAAATATAGCCAGGCATCAGAACCAGATGGAACCGGGGTTCAAGCGTTGTCCGGAGCCTTGCTGCCTCTTTCCTCTACTCTAGCTGCTCGACTGCGCTTGGCTGTCTTTCCTTCTCAACCCACTTCCTTAACTTCCTCATGAATTCCAAAGATTCCAAGGAATAGACTCACTGACCTAGACTAGTTCAGATGCCCATCCTTGACAAAATTACCTACAGACCAGGAACCGGCCACACGGTGACTGCTTCCACAACAACAATATAGTTAAGAGGAAAATTCTCAGAAAATGAATTTGGGACAAGATATTCCATATGAATACACATACATTCCTCAATCTTAGTTGAGTTGCCTTTTCTGCTTCATCTCTCATCCCACTGTTTGCAAATTAATAATATAAATATATTTAGAATCTCATTCTATAATGTTTTTGTTCATGATTATTATTTGTCAAGAGGCTTTTTATGTAGCTTAACAACTACATAATTTCATTTAATCTTCACGATAGCTTGGGGGGAGAAAAGGTAATATTAGCTCCATTTTACAGATCCAAAAACCAAGTCTCAGACAAGCAGAGCGGATAAGAGCCCAAATCTAGTAACTAAGAATTGAAAAGGAGGAAGATGAACATGAGCACATGAACGAGGAGTGTAGTGATAGAGGGAAATGAATGAAATCTCAACCCTAAGCTTGAAGAGAAGAAAAGTGCACGCGCAGATGAAACAGAAGTTCAAGACACCAAAACACATTTATTCATATGAAAGAGAAAGAGAGAACTGGGCTGATTTTAAGAACCTGAAGGCAAAGCCAGCTTATAGAATTTAAGAGTACTAGTCAAAGTTTCCAGGCCCCCCAATAGCAAAGCAATTTTCAGTTATTCCACTGTTATTTATAATTGACTCGATGGCGTAGAGGTCTACAGGTATATTTTAGAGAAAGTATATAATTATTACAGTCAAAATTAAAAGTTGGAGGTCAATTGGCCATGTTTATCTTTGTATACATTTGGATTGTGAAGAATTAAGCAGGTTAACCCAAAAAGATGCATAAGCCATACACTGCTCACCTTGATGCCATCCTGTGCACCTTGGCACTGCAGGCCACTTGTCTTGGAGATGCCTATGCCTCCCCGACAGCAAAAGTTCTGTCACCACTAGAGTAGGTGAAACTGGGACCAGGCCCATGATGGAACAAAGGCTACTCCAGTCCCCAGGTAACCATGTGCTTCTTGGTGGCTGTCCCTGGACATTCCAACAGAGCAAGAATTCCCAACATCCATTAGGCAATTTACCGAATGGGGCAGAGGGGAGATTAAGAATCCAGTTTAACCATGTTGCCCAGTATCTCATTTATAGCAGCAACCTTGGAAGGTAGATATTTTCATTTCCACCTTATAGATAAAAAGTCTGAAGCTTAGAACAGTTAAATTACTTGGGCAATTCACCAAGGAAGCACACAGAGGCAAATCTGCCCAACCCCACGGCCATGGTCTGTCCACACCACAGGTTCTCTCTGGGGGACTGTGTCTCCACCAGCAGGACAGCCTTGCCTCAGCCTCACCTGTTCCCACCCAGACTGTCCTCAGCTGGGGGAGTGAAGGAGGGTCTTCTCAGGCCTTCCTGTTCTCAGTGGCAGACAGCAAATTAGGAAGCAGAAGCAGAACACTCTAGAAAACTACTTTTTGTGAGGCCAACTCTCCACTCTCAGTCTTAAACGAACACTTCCTATTCCTAATGCTGCAAGCAGAGGCCAGCCCCTCCCTTCAGACCCTAGCTTTTGCCCTCATTTACAGTACTTTCTACTCCCCTCACTTTCTCTCTTCCCCTGTATCTCTCTCATCCCTTTTACAGCCTAAGCCTGTTTCTCTGCCCCCACCACACCTTACCCCAGCCTCCTCTGATGATGAAATGGAAGCAACCACAGATGAGTGGTACCAACTGTTAGTATTTCTGACTTACCATCCCACTCCCTCCACTTTAGTGCCTGTGCCTTCCTCCCGTTTATACTTCATGATTGTCTCTCATGTATTTTGTCCTTTATTTTCTTTAACTTAGCTCTTTCCATTCTTTCCCCATTTTATTGCTCCAATGACATTCATGCTGTGCTGATTCTGGGGCTCGCTGTCACCCTCCTCCACCGCCTATCCCTGCATCCAAGGTAAACCCACCCAAACCCACACAGCCAACAGCACCGGATGGACTGTGCACACTCGGGTTGTCATTTACACTCTTTCTCCAGCCCATGGTGCTGTCCCCACCCTTGCTGCAGCCTGGCCCACATGAAGGCTGGTGCCTGCAATGCTCTGTGAGGATAAACAACAGTGACAAAAGAAAAAGTGGAACAGAGTACATAAATATTTATATATCCAAATATAATCCAGAAACACATATATGTATTTTTTAAAATCAACTTTAAAAATTAAAGAACATGTTGAATATCATGAGACTTCTGTTTCTAAATGTTCATGTCCTCCATAAAGAAATTAAAAATATTAAAATTACAATGACACTAAGGGACCTATCTTGTTCCCTGAGAATTGTGGGCTTTTTTATTCTTTCCTCCCCAAAAAATAAAAATAAAAATCTAGCAATTCTAAGTCTCCAATAACTTCCTTTTTGAACAGGTTTCTCTTTTTATAAATTAATTCTATAGACACGTGGTTCTACTGTAATCAATGTCCAAGTAGAAAATCAGTACCATATTCAGAAGCAGCAGCAGTGTGGGATAGGACAGGGAATCTGACTCCCTCCCTGACTTCACAGATAAAAGCTCTGGTTCAGTGCAGACTGCACTATGAAAGAGCTCCCCATTTTAAGTAGAGTTGATATATGAAAAATTTGGATTTTCCAAGTAAACGAATTATTTGGTCATACTTCACTTTACAAAGGTTTCACACACACACACACACACACACACACACACGCACAAATTCTTTAAACATCTGCCAACCTCAAGAAGTTAAAGCAGTACTCAATTTATCACATATTCATTTGCATGCAACTTCTCTGGACCGAAACAACTCCCGTAAAAGAAGTATACCTACAAGCAAAACATGAATTAAGAAACCCAAAGCACTGATTCATATGAAAGAGAAAAAAATTGTTAGCTGCTTGGAAAAACTCACAAACAAAACCAGCCTTGTAGATAGCAGAATTTAAAGGGTGTTGATCAACATTCCCAGGACTCAAATTATCCATCACATCACCATTTATTTCATCATTATTTCTCTTTAGCCTAGAGTCCTCAGGATGTCTGCCCAATAAGCACATTCCTTAATTCCTTGGTTTCTACACTTTTTAATGTTACAAACCTCTTTAAGATTCTGATTTAAAATCCCTCCTAAAATATTCCCACCTGCCAGAAATACACCAAATTTTGTGAAGTTTTTTGAAAGGTGGGTCAGTCCACCTGCCTTAAGCTAAGGTCATAATAATCACTTAGCAGGGAACTGACAGCAAGCTGAGAACAGATATTGAACAGATGGCAGGCCCTAAATTCATGGCAGTGAATAAGAGGAAAGAATTCAATGAATCCACTCCTTCTTTACAATGCCTCAGACCACCATCCCAAGTTGGAAGAACCCATCCTGAAAGTTCTGAAAATTGTGGTTTGGGGGGTGAAGGTAGCAGGAGTTGAGAGCTGTCCTAGAAAAGAACTTAAACAACGTTGAAGTGAGTGGAGATCAATGCCTTGAAAACCCTTTAGAATGAAATTCTGCCATCGTGTTATGATTTCTTAAATTATACATTCTCAGACAGTGAATATCCAAGATGTGGCCAGAGCTATTTAGAAACACTTCAGAGCATGTGAGCATAATTTCATACTACATTATAAGGAATTCTTACAAAATTACATGATTCATCTTCTGAACTCAAAGCCATTTTAAAACAGGAAAAGTGCTCTGAAACTGTAAAGCCCGATTATTTGGCTTTCTTGTAACAAAGGCTTCTGAAATTAAGAATATGCTTTAAGACTACATTCATTTGGCCAAAATAGATAGTTTGCAATTTAAACAAGAGGAGTTTTGTCTCAAATGGCTGACTTGGCTAAGCATAACATTCTTTTCATCACTTTCTTCTTTACCCAGTGTTTTTCTATCTTAAGGATATTAATGTCTCCTAAATTTTCCTTCGGGTTTTCTTCCCAGGGAATCTACTTAAGAAATGTTAAATCCCAAAAGCTATTTCTTGAAAATAAACTTTTTTTTTTTTTTTTTTTTGAGACGGAGTCTTGCTCCGTCGCCCAGGCTGGAGTGCAGTGGCGTGATCTTGGCTCCTTGCAACCTCCACCTCCCAGGTTCAAGCGATTCCCCTGCCTCAGCCTCCTGAGTAACTGGGACTACAGGTGCAAGCCGCCACCATGCCCAGCTAATTTTTTAAAATATTTTAGTAGAGACAGGGTTTCACCATGTTGGCCAGGATGGTCTAGATCTCCTGACCTCGTGATCCGCCCACCTTGGCCTCCCAAAGTGCTGAGATTACAGGCATGAGCCACCGCGCCCCACCAAAAACAAACTTTTTTATTAGAAAACAGGCTATTGGAAAGCTGGTCCAATTTTAGACTTCAGCTGTGTTATAAAGCAAAACTATTCTTATTCCTGCTTTAAGCTAAGATCAGGATGCAGCGTTCACCTGGGAAATCCAGAAGCCCTCCTTAAGGAAATTAGCTCAGCCCTCCTGGACAAGGACTCAGAATACATGGAGGAAAGAACTAAGTATCCAAGATGGACCACATGTGTCAGACAAGGGCAAAAGTATATTATCCATTAATTCAGGAATATTCCAGTGGCACTCGGACTGCCCCAGGGATTGCCATCCTGTTTGGCTGAGCTCTGCAGTTCCAGAGGCATAGCAGGCCTCTGCTGGTGGCCCCTTGGCAGACAGGGCAGAGTGCTGTGGCCCCAAGTTGCTCTGGGCACTACAGTTCTCCTGCAGGGGAGGGGGCTCGCCGCCTCTGTTACACTTTGCTGGATGGGTCCCTAAACAGTATGTCACTGAGCCCTAATTTGTCACAGAACATAATGGCATGATTTTTACTTGCAGCTCTCTCTCTCCTCCAGGCCCAAACATGCTTCCAGGGGCTAAGCTATGATTCAAGTCTCATAACAGCCCTAGGGCTAGACTCAGTCTTTCTCCTTCCCTCTGACAGGTAAGGCTTTGATAGAAAAGTCCTCGCTCCCTAGGAGTATTTCTCACAAGATCTCCTTAGCCCCTGCAAATAGACAGGGCAACCCATTGCTGTGAATACAAGTAAGCCTCAGCTGAGGTCGTCACTACAGTAGGCGGCTACTCAAACATTCCCTTGGAGGTGATCTGACATTACCTATGAAATAAAATCATCTTAATTGGAGCAACAAACATGTCTCACGTGATAAAGAAAAAAGAGATTTTGATTCAGGAGACAGAAGACCACCAGAGCAAGCAAATAGGGGAAGGCAAGGAGAACAGAAAAGGAAAAACCCAAAGAGGAAATATGGGGCAATGGGCTTGTGCTAGTACAGGGCTTCCTAGTGATGTAGCTGGCAAGGGTCAGAAGCAGCTTTTCATTCCTCGCAATGATACATTGATCACCACCAGTTAGACCAAGACCCAGCCTCCACTCCAAAGCACTTTGCACGAAGTGTGCATAAATGCTCTGTGACCTGCTTGTGACTGTAATCCAGGAAAGCCAGGAGAGGAGTAATGACAGGGTAAAGAAAATTCATTATGCTATTTACCCCCTCAGGCTCAAAGTTCCGGCTATTGGATTTTGCTGATTATAACAGGCTGCTGTGTGGTGTTGGGGATGGCTGCAGCCTGCCAACATTTGGTTGTTTCTGTGGGTTTAATTATTCTCTAGTAATAACTTCTCCCTATTTCTATGAAGAACAGATGAGCAGCAATACTAGCCCAGGGTCCTGTGTACTGTGCAGGAGACAGATACAGCTTTTTGCAAACACGGTTTATGAATGTCATATCTACCTTTTGATGTACTCACTGTAAAGCTGTAATACCAATAATAACAGTCTTTCCATTACAGATATTTAAATAAATTCTTTCCATGTGAAGCAGAAGTAATTATTATCAATATTTGGGTGAACCAGAATGCTGGTGACAGCTCCAACAGCTGCATTCAGCCTTGGCTCAGTAACAAAACACAGAAACCTCCCCAGTGAGAAACAAGGCAGGGTTTGATAAATTCCATTCAGCTCTTCAGTTACAGATTATTAAAAGATGAATTATAAAATTGGCACAATAATAGCCATGCACATTCTTTCTGGCCAGCATCATCCCCAAGGCTCTGATAATCACAGTGGAATCTTTAAATCAGAGGACAATTCAAGTCTAACTCAAACAGACAGTGTTTGTAAAGCTGCCATGCACCATTAGCACATGTACTTCCCTGAGCAATTGTTCGATTACTTACCACAGAAAGCCACACGCGGTTGCTGATGGGACAAAGACAGCACGAGCTGGCATAAGGGTCTGAGCATCACCTTTTTCTGGCCCACGGAACAGGACTCAGGAGATGGAGGCAGGCAGACAATGCTTTCAACCTTTTTAAGCAGAGGCCTTGGACTGAGGGAAGTGTCCTGCATGCTTTCCTCACCAGACGAAGGGTTTTGGCAGTATGTTCTTGCGGATTCTAAGTGGAATTCAGCAAAATATATGTAATCTATTAGGACACTGAGTATTTCCAGTACAATACACTAAATATCTGTTCCCTTTCAGATTGCCTGTATTAGAGTTCTCTACAGAAACGAAACCAATCATATCTAATGTTATATGTATATGTATCATACATACATATAGAACATATACATATATGCTCATATATATCATATACATGTATTTAAAAGAAAAAGAGAGACACGTATATTTGTTTTAAGGAATTGTCTCATGAAATTCTGGGGGCTGGCAAGTCCAAAATCTGCAGAGCAGTCTGGTAGGCTAGCCATTCAATAAGAGTAGATGTTGCGGTCTGGAGTCTGAAATCTGCAGGCCAGGCCAGCGGTGAGGAGACTCACACAGGGTTTCCGTAGGAGAACAATGTAAAGATAGGTTCTCTTACCATCAGCCATTAAGTCCCAAAATCTGGGCTGAGAAGTTGGGCTGTGGTTTACTGGACATATCTGTAATAACTGGCCTTCAAAATTCAAAGAGAATTTCTGTCTGACCTCAGTTGTGACTATTTCCAAGTTGAGAAGCTGTGGTCTGAAAAAGTTAACTGGAGAGGTTGACTGTACTTTTTATAGAGAAAAAAAAGTTACTACATCCTAGAAAAATTTCCCCTTTTTTTCACCTAAAATGGTAAAGAGAACAAGAACAGAATTTTGATAAACACATAAAAAAAATTATTGTAAGAGTCTTTGCACTCAAATCTTGGTTTGTTGCTATCACTGAAGAATAAGGATAGTATCCTTCTTATTCTCCACTTTATCCCAGTTCCTAGCAGAATTTTTGGCACATAGTAAATGCTCAATAAATATTTATTAAAAGAATGGGCTCCACAGATTGAAGGCATGGATAACGTTTTAGTATATTCATCCAAAATTTAGGAAAATGAAATTCATTCCATTTGTCAATTACAGTTTAAGGAGATTATCTAGCAAGAGGCAGCTTTCTTGAAATAAGATTCCAGACAGAAATTCATCTGTCAACTAATGATACAGATATTAAGAACTAAGAAGTCTCTAACAAAATTGCTAAGTCCAACCTCCTGCCTGTGTAGAGAAGCAGCTGAAGTGCCATTATCTGCTTACACTGCAGGACAAGAGTCCTTCATCTCCTTCTGTTCTCCACCTTCAGAATCTGTTAGGAAAGCAGATCTTCTCACCATGAAGCAAACAGGCCCTCATACTATTTAGACAGTAAGACGTCCTAATGGTCATATTCTTCCCCCAGCATTCAAAATGTTTCTAGACATATACACTATTTTCTTGATGCAATTCCATAGTTCATGTAATGCAAACAATGGAGTTAAAATAAACATAATACAGTTGAAAACTCGATCACTTGAATAATCATTCTTCTTAAATTCTTAATAATTAGACCAGAATTGAGCTGAGGCTTGTATCTTTCACATCTATGGCAAAAGAAGCTGTTTAAGCAAATATCTATTATAAATAAGCATATGTATTATATTAAGATTATAAGAGGCCATATTAATCCTACTTGTGAGAACTAGATTTTTAAATACTTTTATAGTGATTAGTGGTTATTTGCACATAAAAGGATTTAGGCTTTTAAAAAATGAGTCATGTATTTATTAAAGCATACCTAACTCAATTTCTTCATCAATGCTTTGTTGTATTCTTCTAACGTTGTTTCCTTTAATGATGTACTTGAAAAAAAAAAAAAAAAGCTGGCTGGGTGCAGTGGCTCACTCTGTAATCCCAACACTTTGGGAGGCTGAGGCAGGCAGATCACGAGGTTAGGAGCTCGAGACCCTCTTGGCCAACATGGTGAAAGCCCGTCTCTACTAAAATACGAAAAATTAGCCGGGTGTGATGGTGCGCGCCTGTAGTCCCAGCTACTCAGGAGGCTGAGGCAGGGGAATCGCTTGAACCCTGGAGGCGGAGATTGCAGTGAGCCAAGATCGCGCCACTGCACACAGCACTCCAGCCTGGTGACAGAGCAAGGGTCCATCTCAAAAAAAAAAAAAAAAGCTAATGTAGTTAGTTTTAAAATAGTCTATGATATTTCACTTTTGTAGTAGTTTAACTTCATCTAAATTTGTGAGGTTTTGGAAATGCTGAAGAAAATGAACACAATACCTCATAAATTAAAAATATGAGATCTAAAAAAACATGTTGCCTCTAGCCCAAGGAAAAAAAAGAAAAATAGAATGCTTCCTCCACCAAAACATACAACCCTTCACAAGCATCTATTCATGTCCTTGTCCTTTAATGTGACCAACACTTCAGGGTGGAAATAGTTGACTGAGTGACACAATGGAGAGAAGGCAAAATAAAGAAAGTGTTTGGGTTTTTTGCTTATTATCTGTATTCTGACATTTGTCTAGTTTGTCAGCTGTTCACTTTATGGGATTTAAATCCTAAATTACAAAATCATAGAAAAGAAAACATGAGCCAGACTATGTCTCTGTCAGCAGGGACAGATGGGTTTCTATCTTGGTCTTAGATTCCCTAGAAAATATTTCCTATCATATTATATAACACTTATTTTACATATACTTATTACACCTCTTCCCTGCAGAAACTCAAACTTCTACTACACTTCCAAAAATGTTTTTCTTATTTGTGATTTACACTGAAGACACCTGATCAGCCACCTCCAGAGTGACTCATTTCTAAATTCACACTCTCAATAAGTGTTTATTATGTCACTTGCTAACTGCCAAGCACTGAAGCATAGAAAGAAAATAAGGCAGCCCCCTGCCTAAGAAACTTACCTGTGAAGGAAACAGGCCTGTAACAAATCAAGTGAATGCCACTTTATCAAGCATACAACAGAGGTGGGTACAAAGGAGGACCAGCCAACTCTCTCTGGGCACTGAAGAAGGCCATCTGGAAAAAAATGACAGCTCATCTGGCTTTCTGAAAGATGAGGAGATATTCTCTGAAGCGGATAGGAGAGAAAGGCATTCCAGACAAGAATGGCCTTGTGGAAGCATGGGGAGGAGAAAACAGTGGGAAAATGATGAGTAGGTCATTATCATCAGCAAACAGTAGCATGAGGAAAGGGTAAATGCTGGAAAGGCAAACTAAAAACAAATCATGAAGGATTTTTTTTGCCCAGAATAATCCTGATTCTTATTGTTCAGGCCAATGGCTTTTAATAGAGAAAACCTGCTTAAGAAAGCTTCAATAAATAGATAAAAACTATGCCCCTTCGTCCTAGAAAACATACATTTTATATAAAATGTCCTCCCGAAACACATTCTCAGGCCTTCAGCCTCTCCACTACCCAAACACGCTATCCTTTGTTACTTCATGTTCCTTTCATGTCCATCTGGAGCAGGATCCCCAAAGATCGGGATCCCCATTCAAACCTTGAAACAGAAAATTGATTATGAGCTGGAGATTCCCAAGAGATTGGCTTCATAGCTCAGACTCCACTTTGTCCTCTTTTCCAGTCCAACTTCCCAGTGCAATCTGTTTTTCCCACATTTCCCTTTTCCTTCCTACAGCTATGACATGGAGAAGCCTTCAAATTTTGAAAGAACTTTTCCTTTGAAACCTGTTCTTCCTCCTTTCTTTCCAACTTTAGTTAGTAACAATCGCTACCACCAACGTTTGTGGTGTGTTGCAGAGTGTGGTTGCTAACTTAAATATAACTAGTGGCCCATGACATTTTATCCAATTATCTCAGCCCATGATAGAAATTTAAATGGACACTTGTGTTCTCCTGAGGGAGTAACAAATCCTTGACATCCATATGCAAGTCAAAAGGTAGATATTCCCCATGGTTCTTACCCCTGCTCAGCCTTAAGCTGCTTCAAACGTCTCAAAGAAATCTCAAGAAAATGTGCTAGTTGAAGCCCTGAAGGCAGATAAGGCAAACTCATTATTGGATTAAGTGTGGATATCTGTCAAAATAAACACTGCCCCTTCAGGGTAGGAAAAGTCCATGTGCTACCATGAGACTGGTTGGTCTTCTCAAGTGATAGTCTCTGTTTCTGGCAGTTGAACATGTGCTGTGGCAGTGTAGATCTGCTGTGGTAAGTGGGAGTTCTTAATGTTAAGCTCATGCATAACCTCATCCCTACCACCGTGATGGCTCTATTCACCAGCCTTAGTCTTTATTCTTAAAAACTAATGTTCTTAGTGCTGAGGTTGAGAAGCCCTGGGCCAGAGTAATACACTTGGCCTCTCCGTTTCCACAACTGTGTAATAGGGTCTTTTAGTTTGTACGTGTTGAGTGCTGTAAGTGCAATAACGTCCCTGTCACCATGAAGGCTACACTCTTTAATGGGAGTAATAATATCACCTATTTCAGAGGGTTATGAAGCTTATAGGAGTTAATAAATGCTAGGCATTTATGCTATGTACTTTCAAACAGTACATAGCATACAGTAAGGCACAGTGTAATTTAAGTTGTTCTTCTGAAGCAATTATGACAGCACCTATCACACAGTATATGCTTATTAAAATGCAATTGATATGACTATTAAACATAGATGAGTCAATATTAGCCAAAAGTTTGCTCCCTGAGTACCATTCATCTCCCATGCCTGCTGTTTGTTCTCAACTTCCACTGAGGTCCTAGAGGTGTTCCATGGCTTCAGTCAGTTCACAGGGATAAGAAATCAGATAGAAAAATCAACTCAAGATGGATTAAAGACTTAACTGTAAGACCTGAAACTATAAAAATACCAGAAGAAAACCTAGGGAAAATTCTTCCAGACATTGGTCTAGGCAAAGAACTCATGACTAAAGCCTCAAAAGCACAGGCAACAAAAATTAAAATAGACAGTTGAGACTTACTTAAGCTAAAAAGCTTCTGCACAGCCAAAGAAATAATCAACGGAGTGAACAACCTTCAAAATGAGAGAAAATATTTGCAAATTATGCATCCAACAGAAGACTAATATCCAGAATTTACAAAACTCAAACAACTCAACAAAAAAACTCACAAATAATTCCATTAAAAATTGGGCAAAGGACATGAATAGATATTTTTCAAAAGAAGACATACATATGGCCAACAGCCTTCTGGAAAAAAAAAAGCTCATCATTAAGCATCAGAAAAATGCAAATTGAAACCACAATGAGATATCTTACACCAGTCAGAATAGCTATTATTAAAAAGACAAAAAATAACAGATGTTGGCGAAGATGTAGAGAAAACAAAATATACTGTTAGTAGGAATGTAATTAGTATAACTTCTATGGAAAACAGTACGGAGATTTCTCAAAGAACTAAAAATAGAACTACTATGCAATCCAGCAATCCCACTACTAGGTATCTACCCAAAGGAAAAGAAATCATTATATCAAAAAGATACTTGAACTTATATGTCTATTGCAGCACTATTCACAATAGCAAAGATATGGAATCAACTTAAGTGCCATCAACAGATGATTGGATAAAGAAAATGTGGTATATATACACAATGGAGTACTATTCATCCATAAAAAAGATCAAAATCATGTCTTTTGCAGTAATATGAATGCAACTTGGGGGCCATTATCTGAAGTGAAGCAAGTCAGACAGAGACCGACAAATAGCACATGTTCTCACTTGTAAGTAGAAGCTAAATAATGTGTATGCATGGAATAGAGTGTGGACTGATAGACAATGGAGACTCAGAAGGGTGAGGGAGTAGGAAGGGAGATACTGAGAAAAATTACTTGATGGGTACAATGTACATTATTTGGATGATGGATACCCTAAAAGCCCTGACTTTACCACTGCGCAATCTATGCATGAAACAAAATTATTCTTGCACCCCATAAATGTATACAAATAAAAAATTAATAAATTAATAAACCTTAAAAAAATCAGGAGGTCTAGGCAGGACTGTTTTTTTTTCTGAACAAGGAATGGTTTCCTAATAATCTCAAATAGAAGCAAACAAAGGAAGATAAAGTTACACTAGGGAAAAAATTACTTGCAAAAGACAGCCTAACCCCATCTCAGACCTGAATTCCAGATTAATGATACTCCTCCAGAGAGCTCAGTGGAAAAAAGGGGTAACAAAAGCAAAATCATTCTGCTCTTTTGCACAAAATTCAACCAGAAGTACAAATGCCAGCCATCATTTTATACCAGGCATTAGTCAGATGATTTTTGTTTACACATTCTTGTTGAGGATTTGTTTTGCTTTGCCGGCACAGCTATCCTTGGCTCACGACCAAGAGAGCCCTGAACATTTCCTTCTGTGAACTCTTATTGATTCAAGGGCAAGGCTGACTAGAAAGGCAAATCACGCAGCCCAGAGAACAGAAGATTTGACTCCACACAGAAAATCCAGATGACTCTAAATAGTTGTCTCCTAGATGGCTTGCTAGAGAATTTTAGAAGGATGAGTTTCAAACTAAAGAGTTCAAACTAAAGAGTTTTGATTTCTTTCCCCTCTTCTAGGGCATTTAAAAAAAAATAGTGCTTCTGGCAGATTTTCAACAAAGCTTTTGATAAAATCTTAATGTTTTCATTTTAAAATCCAAGAATGAAGTTGTGCCCCAATACAAAAATCCGTCCCTATTTTCTTCTCTTAATTCTAAAAAACTTTTCATCACATTTGAAATTAAAACATTCATTCTCATTACCTTTGCAATATAACTTTAATTTGTAAATGTCAGATTTCTAATCTCTGTCATCTGAAAAATTATCCAAAATTAGTCTTTACTGTTTTTTTTTTAAAAAAAGCACTTTTTTTTTTTTTTTTTTTTTACAACTAAACCCACCTTTCCTTGAAGGCCTGCAAGTTAACAAGGCCATTATCCCAGACCAAGTCCCCTTAAGTGATTCAATTAGAGCACTCATATAATTTTTAATGCTTTGGATTATTTTCCAAAATTGCAAATGTTAGTGATAGACTGCTACCTTAGAACTAGCAGAGTAATTTTCATAGGTATACATATGAGAGCAGAGTTTAAATGGACCCTCACTTATCAAAAATTTTTGAAGACTTGCTTCTTTGACAAATGGCAAATACTCTTTAGACTGGCACCAAACTTCTAGCCTTCCAGTGTTGTAAAACACAAAACCAGGAATCACTTGAATGCAGGCTGACATATAAATTCCCATGCATTATTTGTTTATAACAATACAAAAAACATTATGTAAAACTTTTGATAGTCTACCTTTCTTTTTGTGAGAAGTGTCAGAAAAATAATACACCAAGCAAAAATTTTGTTATTAGTAACCTAGCTGGTGGACTCAAGACTGAATGTTTTAGCAAGTTTCAGCTTCTTTTCCTATTTGATGTCATGTAGAACTAAGGGTTTTTTCCTTTTTTGGAGAACCCAGAAAAATTGTTGTAGTATGAATGATCAAGAAAATTTCATCATAGTTTTCTTACAGGTGGTTTATTTTAGTTATGTTTTCTAAGTTTATTTCATTTTAATATTTTATTTTATTTTATTTTATTTTAATATTTAATTATTTTACATTTATTTGGCTTATTTAGTTATGCTTTCTAAGATACAACAAAGTTACATATGCTATGTGTGACTTGAAAAGAGAATATTATCTGTGTCCTCAGTCCTTAGGTTATTTTCTATATACCTCTGTTACAGTACACATAGTGTGATATTTGTCTACATTAATTCCCAGTAGACTCTGAGCTCCAGGAGGAAAGATAACAAGCCTCAGCCATCTCCAGTTTTCCTAGGACATGGCTCTTAGTTGGTATTCAAATATTTATTGCATAAAAGATAATCATGTAATTCACTTCCTTTGTTACTTAAGCCAAATGAAGACTAGAGTTGAAAAACTTATAAATAAGTTAAATATACATTTCTTGTCTAGTAACAATGTGAATAAAAACAATCTCAGGAAAATATTTAGACCAGCTCTTGACAACCAGGATTCCTCAAAAGAATTAAGGCCTACAAAGAATGATATGAGTAACTGTTTTCTCAATTCTCTCAGGGATGATACATTCTATGTGCACAGAAGAGAAATTAATTCATTACACACAATAGGTGCCTTGGGATGTTAGGGCTTAGTTATCCAGAACGCTGGTTGAGAAGGGCTGATACTGATTGTTATTGCACAAATCTAAACCATAAATATGAAAAAGACTTAAATCAGTTTTCAGTCAGATCTTAGGAAGGATAGTATCACATATTGATTAGGCCAATCCATTAATGAGCTGGTCAAATATTTAATGATTAGTCTGGTGTCTAGCAACCTAGGTAATCTAGAAAGTAGAGGAGGCTGGGACAAGGATTTAAGGTGCCAATACTATTTTGGGGAGATGTAAGCCCAGGGCAGCAAGAGAAAGAAGAAAAGAAAATGAGTTAAGGTACAGTTGCATTGCAGTATGGTACACTTTGCTACCCCCTCTCTTCCACCCCCACCATCCCCATGACACAGAAAGAGACCCAGCAGGTCACTCAACAGGCATGTGTGCATGGTACATGGGACTTCTCGAGAAGTGCTATGCAGAGGAACTGCATCTCAGAGTAGTCCGTGGAAGAAAGAATGAAGAAGTCTACCTGCCCAGCTCTCTCTCATCTCCCATTTCCTAATGGTTAAGTCTCACCCTGTGGGGAGTGAACACCCACTCCCTTCTTGATTGCACCATCAGCTCCTCAGGAGTCTCAAGACTCCAGATCTTACCCCTGGAAAGCAGTGTTTTATCCAAGCCCAAAAATGAAGGGGCAATGAGGAGGGTGGGACACCAAGCAAGAGAGAAGGAAAGTGGCAGTCATGGAAATCTAAGATGCCACATGATGCTTGTGCTCTAAAGCAGCTCAATTAAACTTTATTCAGGGTGAAGAGCTTAGAATCCACTTTCTCCTTGAAGACCAGGGGTTGCTAAGGCATATACAGAGGAGAATTCTATTTAATAAGGAAGGACCCTTCCAAGACTCCCTGCCTGGCTTTGCATCTTCTAGGGAAATGGCTCTGGTCCAAGACACACACTCTCCTTTTACATTATCTTGGAGAGTTCTGGGCACTAGTCCAAGCTACTATTTTACCAAGTCTCCCAAAAGCTAAATTGCTGTTTCTGGGTATAGATGGAAGAGAGCACTTCAATGGATTGTTTAGGTTGGTTTGTTTTCAAAAAATCTTATCCAGCTTACTATTTGCACAGCCATTAAGGTAATTTGTGTCAAGATCTAGCACTGTCATCCTTTCACCTGTATTTAGTCTCTTGGCTAACTCATCTACTATTGTCAATTATTTCAGCTAGCCCTATCCTAAATAGATGAAGTAAGCCAGGTGAGAGTATGACCTGTCTCTTAAAATGAGTAGATGACCACAACTCTTGAATTATCTCCTGTAATCTGTTCTTTTACAATAAAATTTAACATCTAAGAACTAGAGGCTGAACAAATGTCTAGGCAAATTCACTTTTCTAACATCATAAACTACATTCAACAAGTCTTTCCAGGCTTTCGTCCACTCTGGCAATCATTGTATATATTATTCATCTACCTACTCTGTGGAGCAAATCCACCTGAGAATCCCGCCACACATTTGAATGGTTAAATGTTGACACTCATCTTCCCAAGACAAATCTTCCACCTAGACGCATGCATACTTGATGAGATGTTGGTAGAGATCACCAAGCATGCCGAATTTTGCCAAGGGTTACAAGTGTTTGGGATTTACCAGCTAGTCTCCTTAATCTCCTGTTATAATGTTAACAATCCTTAGAGCAATTATCCACCTTGGAAAATTTAGATAAAGAAAATACTTAAGTGTATCAAATCCATTAGTCAAGAAAAGTTTAAGAACATTTAGTGTTTTCTGGTTAAAACTAAATAAAATGGAGTTTTGCCACAAACTAAGGCCTTGAGGAAAAGACTGCTGAATCCCTTGTGCAACGGAGTAACTTCATCCCTGAGTTCTCACTCAGTGAAGCCATTTTTTTGGCATCAGGTTCTGCTTTTGATCCATTAGCCTTCATCCATTTGAAGTGTCCATGACATCATCTGTGCAGGCTCGCAGCACTGAAGGTTGCATTTTGTAGAACACTCAGCCATGTCGAGTCATTTATCAAAAGCAGCTGGCCTCCCTCTACACCCTGATTTAGTCTGAACTGTGCCTAAGAGTTCTGCAATCGCTATGAGACTGACTGATTAAATTTCTGGTGAAATCTCTGCTGGGATGAATGATTGATAGCCGATGCTTTCCCCCTTGACCCATTTTTTCCAGTAGCCCCTCCTTCTACAACAGTAACTCTTTCCATTCAGCTCTACTATACCCAAAAGTTTGTGTCCATCTTAATGGAACAAAAAGTATCGTGATGAGACAAACACGAAATACGGCCTTCAGTGTGAATCTTAACTGTAAAGCAAACTGCAACTTTGGTCTTAGGCAACTTACAGTCTCATGGACTACAGTAGAACTTATAGAAGTCCAGTTGATAAAAACCAATACAGTCATACTGATTGTCAAAATATTGAAATACATATATATATATATTTGGAGACAGAATCTCACTTTGTTGCTCAGGCTGGAGTGCAATGGCATGATCTCTACTCACTCCAACCTCTGCCTCCCGGACTCAAGCATTCCTCCTGCCTGAGCCTCCTAAGTAGCTGGGACTACAGGCATGCACCAGCATGCCTGGCTAATTTTTGTGTTTTTTGTAGAGATGGGGTTTCACCATGTTGCTCAGGCTACTCACAAATTCCTGAGCTCAAGTGATCCTCCCACCTCAGCCTCCCAAAGTGCTGGGATTACAGGCATGAGCCACCATGCCCAGCCTATACTACTTAATAAGTATAAAAATTCTCTTAGCAGCTAAGTTCCACATTCACCTCAGTTGTTATTCTTACCTATCCTCCCCAGATCAGTATTAACAAATACATTTACTTTCTTATATCATGTTTCTTCCTCAGCAAGACAACACTCAGTGACTTACCTGTCACAGTCAACTGTGATGCCAGCCAACCAAAAGTGGCTGGGATTTTTTTGACATCTATCAAGGCCTCTTGAGAGATGCAGCTCATGATCTGTCGAAAGCCAGTTTGGTGCTGGCTGAGTCTTGGAAAGGCTGTTCTCACCATATACAACCCAAGCAGTGGTGGACTTGCAACAGTTTCATTTCAGAGCTCAGATCACCAGGATTATAAAGGAAGGCCCAGGCTGTGTCACGCAATGGATAACGCACTGAGCTTCTAAAGGAAGGCCCAGATGAGGCCAAACTTAGCAAGGAAGTTGAAACCTAGAGGGGGATAAAAAAGCATGAAAATGTGGGTTCTCCTCATAGAGCCTAGACTGAGACAATTAATCCACACCCTCAAACTGAAAGTGATTAGGCAAAGCCAAGCTGACCTCAAATAGAGCATACCTCAAAAAACAAGTAATTCTCCATCCTCATTTTTCTTCAGTAGTTCTCAAGTGTCCCTACGACTGAGGACTAGTCCCTTTCCAATGAGCAGGGAATAACATTTTCTAATTTGCTATATTTCTTTTTTCCAGAGAAAATTTAATCACAATAGGCAATGTGCCTCCAGGTTATATAATACTATGACATATGAGATTTCTATCCAATAAACTGTCATAAGCAACATGATCCTACATCTAGAAAACCCTGTAGTCTCAGCCGCAAACTCCTTAAGCTGATAAACAACTTCAGCGAAGTCTCAGGATACAAAATCAATGTGCAAAAATCACCTATACACCAACAACAGTCAAGCTGAGAGCCAAACTGGGAACCTACTCCCATTCACAACTGCCACAAAAAGAACAAAATACCTAGGAATACAGTTAACTAGGGAGGTGAAAGATCTCCACAAGGAGAACTACAAAATACTGCTCAAGGAAATCAGAGATGACACAAAGAAATGGAAAAACATTCCATGCGCATGGATAGGAAGAAACAATATTGTTAAAATGGCCATACTGCCCAAAGCAATTTATAGATTCAATGCTATTCCTTTTAAGCTACCATTGAGATTCTCCACAGAACTAAAAAGAAAACTTTTAAAATTCATATGGAACCAAAAAAGTCTGAGTAGCCAAGGCTAAGCAAAAAGAACAAAGCTGGAGGCATCACACTACTCGACTTCAAACTATATAACAGGGCTATAGTAACCAAAACAGCATGGTACTGATACAAAAACAGGCACATAGACCAGTGGAACAGAATAGAGAACTGATATGGTTGGCTCTTTGTCCCCACCCAAATCTCATCTCAAATTGTAAACCCCATGTATCAGAGGAGGGGCCTGGTGGGAGGTGACAGGATCATGGGGACAGATACCCCCTTGCTGTTCTCATGATAGTGAGTTCTCATGATATCTGATGGTTTAAAAGTGTGGCACTTCCCCCTTCACTGTCTCTCCTGCTGCCATGTAAGATGCGCCTTGCTTCCCCTTCACCTTCCACCATGATTGTAAGTTTCCTGGTGCCTCCCCAGCCATGCAGAACTGTGAGTCAATTAAACCTCTTTTCTTTATAAATTACCCAATCTCAGGTATGCCTTTATAGCAATGTGAGAATGAACTAATAAGAACTCAGAACTAAGACCACACACCCTCAACTATCTGATCTTTGACAAACCTGACAAAAACAAGCAATGGGGGGAAAGGATTCCCTATAAACGATGCTAGAGTAACTGGTTAGCCATATGCAGAAGATTGAAACTGGACCCCTTCCTTACACCACATATAAAAATCAACTCAAGATGAATTAAAGACTTAAATATAAAACCCAAAATTATAAAAACACTAAAAGACAACCTAGGCAATGCCATCCAGGACATAGGCACGGGCAAAGGTTTCATGATGAAAATGCCAAAAGCAATTGCAACAAAAGCAAAAGTTGACAAATGGGATCTAAGTAAATTAAAGAGCTTCTGTACAGCAAAAGAAACTATCAACAGAGTAAACAGACAACTTACAGAATGGGAGAAAATTTTTGCAAACTATGCATCTGACAAAGGTCTAATATCCAGCATCTATAAGGAACTTAAACAAATTTACAAGAAGAAAAATCAAACAACCCCATTAAAAAGTGGGCAAAGAGCATGAACATACACTTTTCAGAAGACATAGAAGAAGCCACAAACATATGAAAAAAAAGCTCAACATCAGTATTCATTAGAGAAATGCAAATCAAAAACCACAATGAGATACTATCTCACACCAGTCAGAATGGCTATTAATAAAAAGTCAAAAAACAACAGATGCTGGAGAGGTTGTGGAGAAAAAGAAATGCTTTTACACTGTTGGTGGGAGTGTAAATTAGTTCAAACACCATAGAAGACAGTGTAGTGATACCTCAAGGTCCTAAAGACAGAAATATCATTCCACCCAGCAATCCCATTACTGGGTATGTACCCAAAGGAATATAAATCTTTTATTATAAAGACACATTCACATGTATGTTCATTGCAGCACTATTCACACTAGCAAAGACATAGAATCAACCTAAGTGCCTATCAGTGATAGGCTAGATAAAGAAAATATGGTACATATATACCATGGAATACTTTAAAAAGAACAAAATAATGTCTTTTAGGGACATGGATGGAGCTGGATGCCGTTATCCTTAGCAAACTGATGCAGAAACAGAAAACCCAATACCACACGTCCTCACTTATAAGTGAGAGCTAAACGATGAGAACACATGCACATCTATACGGGGACAACAACACACTGGGGCCTATTGGATGGTGAAGGGTGGGAGGAGGGAGAGGATCAGAAAAAATAACTAATGGATACTAGGCTTAATACATGGGTGATGAAATAATCTGTACAACAAACCCCCATGACACAAGTTTACCTAGGTAATGAACCTGCATATGTAGCCATGAACTTAAAAGTTTTAAGTACAAAAAATTAAAAAATAAAATAAACTGTCATGAGGTCATAAAATGTTTGACAGGTCCTTGCTCATGTAGCGTTTTGAGCACTCTACATGGAATAGCATTTTGCACTGCTTCAAAATTTACTTCTTTTCCCCTATTGAGTAATCCCAGGGGATATTTCACAAGAATTATATGGCCTAGGCTGCTATAACGTTGAAATGTATCATCTATTTTTTATCCAGCAAAATACATTATCAGTTGACAATTATACCCATTAAACTAAATTATTTGCAAATTCTGTTCCCCTGAAATACTCATTGAGACTGTCACATAATTTCTGCTCACAAAGGACATGAAATAATCAATTTTCTAAGCTTTTTTCTTCCTTCTCTTTTATATAAACTTTCAATTTTTAATTCAAGTATTTAATTCAATTTATATTTCACTAAATGGATCAAGAACCCCATTGGTAAAAGGTATATTTAAATACATATAACAATGACATAAATGTTTCCACAACTTGGTTCTCCCTAGTCCTTTCCTTCTCTCCCATTTATCCCTAAACAATAATTCCTTCACAAATACATCAATTTAATACAGGAAAGTTGACAATTTCTAACACTGAGATATTAGTGAATGTGGACAAACCAATAACTATTACAATGGAAAACGCCACAAAGGTCAGTCAGAATCAAAATGAACACCCACATTCCCTAGTCTACCTTTAAAAAGTGAAGAAGGGATCTGAGTCTCTAAGTTATCTTTCTAGTTGGAGCAAGAAGAATATTCCCATGGCAACGTCTTAGGCATCAACCATTTCAGCATCAGTTCATTCATTAGTCTAAAATGCATTATGTGCCTACTATTTATGCACCAGTGAGTATTTATTCTTAAAATGGAACTTATTATCTTATGAAGATAAAGTTTGTGAGGATTAGATGAGATGATTCATGTAAAGTACTTAGTACAGTGTCTGGCACAGAAGAAGCACTAAATGAAAGCTAACGATGGATAACATTGTTGACAACAATAGTGGGCACTGGTACTACAAAGATAAATATTACTTTTATTAACCTCAGGTTGCTAAAGATCTAGCAGGGCAGATAGATGTGTGGCTATAACAAGGGTATATAGTGGCACCATAAATACAGTAACACTGTCTCCCAGATTTCCCAGAGTAACCCAGATTTCAAATATTCTGCCCCATTGACAGACCTTGAGTTCAATTCGTGTCTGATTATCTTATGTATGAAATGTGGTTTCTAGGGCGTGGTGGCTCATGCCTGTAATCCCAGCACTTTTGGGAGGCTGAGGCGGGCGGATCACCTGAGGTTAGGAGTTCGAGACCAGCCTGGCCAACATAGCAAAACCCCATCTCCAGTAAAAATACAAAAATTAGCTAGGCATGGTGGCATGTGCCTGTAAACCCAGCTTCTTGGGAAGCTGAGGCAGAATTACTTGAACCCAGCAGTTGGAGGTTGCAGTGAGCCAAGATCGTGCCATTGCAAGGCAGGTGGATCACCTGAGGTCGGGAGTTCAAGACCAGCCTGAACAACATGGAAAAACCCATCTCTACTAAAAATACAAAATTAGCCAGGTGTGGTGGTGCATGCCTATAATCCCAGCTACTCAGGAGGCTGAGGCAGGAGGATCGCTTGAACCCAGGAGGTGGAGGTTGCGGTGAGCTGAGATCATGCCATTGCTCTCCAGCCTGGGCAACAAGAGCGAAACTCCATATCAAAAAAAAAAAAAAAAAAGAAATATGGTTTCTACAGCTATAATAAAAACAATTGAAACAATATAGCATTGAAGAGGCATTAGAAACTCTTACTTTTAACTAATGTACAGTTTTGTTGAAGAGCCTTAGGCACATGGAACCATTAAAAAGCAAGATAAAACAGCATACAATCAGGCTCAACTGCTTAGATCAGATAATAAGTGTTAAAATGCTATTAAGAATTCAGAGTGGTTACTTTATGAAGAAACTGAAACTTGCATGCAAACTTAAACTGGGTCAGAATTTCATAACAAGAGATGAAGTAACAGGGAGAGGCTGAGCATCATTGTATGTGAAAAGGACAGTCAAGGTACGGGTCCGACTTCAGATTCTAAAATTGCTTCCTCAAAGATGAAAAAGCAAACGTGTTGAGAATAGTAGGAGAAGACAACTCTACTATTAATACAGTGGCCAGGAACAATGCTTCAGACAATACACTTCTTCAAGCAGCTGGAGAAAAGGAATTCACTAGTCCCTGGACAGCTTAGTGGAAGCTGGAGGTATAAAAACATTGTATTTAGCTGCAAATCCCCTTGCATATATTTAGTACTTTTAGCTTTGCAAAGTCCTTGCTGTATGGTCTCACTTGAGTCTCCCTTGCTGCAGCCAGTGACTGAGTATGAAGCAACATCCCCTTACAGCCCTCAGTTGTGTGTACAGTACAGTTTTCACAGTTCTAAAACACTGGCTAAGTAATCCACATCTCTACCTTGCTGAATAAGAAAGCACCATTAATGGAATTGGGCCCCTAAGAAATGTAAAGTCGGCCTCAGTTTAGGAAAGACATATGGCTAATGTTACATAATCACTGATTAATTTCTTATTTCCTTCTCAAATTTTGGATCTGATTTGAGACCATTTGGAAACTAAATAAGAGCTCCCACATCATGGATTTCCTTGTGTAGTAAGTGGTAGGCATGTAACTGTGTTCTAGAAGAATTCAGAGTAAAATAACAGCAAAGCATTAAAAGTCTTTTTCAAATTCTCCAATAACGTAATATAGTAAGGGTTGTCTTTTGATTACGGAAATATATGTACTGTAATATGTGCAGCTTTCCGGAAACATGCCTTCCCACTCCCTTGTGTTAGAGAAGTAGAATGTGCCCCCTCTACCAGGGGTATGAGATGTTTGGAATTGATGCATGTCAAGCAGATTGACAGCATCCCCAACTGCGCTTTAGCATTTTAGTCTGTGATAGCTATTCTTAGCAAACAAAGAAGTCTGGCTTTAAGCGGAGTTTACAGCACCATACAGACCCAACCTAGCTCTTCATAACCATAAGACTGTGCCTTTTCCCATCTGGCAGAAAATAATGACTTCGATTTAAGAACATCTTGATTCTGTTTGCTCCAAATACATTTACAGTGAAGGCATTGACTCTTTTTGTAAGTTCTTTCAACTTCCTCACCCCCACTGTTCAAAAAAGTAACAAATATGTACAGGTTAAGCAGTTTGCCTCCCATCAGCTGGAGAACCAAGATTTGACTAAAGTAGTCATTGTTGGGAGCCACAGGAAAGAGCACCTAGAATTTAGGTGAATTTAGAGAATAAAGTTAAGAAGAATCAATAAACAGTGGAGTTTAAATAGCTACAGAAGCAGGTACCTCTATGAAATAGCTTACAAGAATATTGCTCCTGAAACTGGAGAAATTGGTGAATATCCTCAGGAAGATGACTGAAATGAAACTGATAGAAAAGAAAACTCACTGAAACATAGCTGGCATTGGCCAAGGATTGTTTTAGAAAAAGCTTTTCTTTTTTTTTTTTTTTAAGACAGAGTCTTGCTCTGTTGCCCAGGCTGGCGTGCAGTGGCGTGATCTCGGCTCACTGCAAGCTCTGCCTCCCAGGTTCACGCCATTCTCCTGCCTCAGCCTCTCAAGTAGCTGGGACTACAGGTGCCCACCAGGACTACAGGTGCCCACCACCATGCCCGGCTAATTTTTTGTATTTTTAGTAGAGACGGGGTTTCACCGTGTTAGCCACGATGGTCTCGATCTCCTGACCTCGTGATCTGCCTACCTCGGCCTCCCAAAGTGCTGGGATTACAGGCGTGAGCCACCGTGCCCGGCCTAGTAAAAGGTTTTCAAAGGCAATGTATTAGCGAGGATTTCTTCATGTTTATCCAGCATCTTGAAGGAGAAATAACTCTAACATAAAAAAACAGCCCTCAGAAATACCTACTGTCATTGCTATCATTCTATGTTGACGAAGGCATCTCTGGGCCTTTACCTTAGGTAGCTGCATGAAGGTACTTGCCAGAAAAAATACCCCTGCAGCTATGTATGACGCAAAGAATTATTCTAACAGGTTTTTTTTGTATCAAAATAGGAATTCTGGTTTGCACATCAATGCCTTATAAGTTTCATTTGTAAAACCTTGTCTCCTATGGGTTAATCATCTCTGTGTAATTAACTAAAGTAAGTTTCTGAAACTATGAAATGAAAACCACAGCTCATCATATGGGATGCCCTCTCCAAGGTACTGATTCCCCTGGGGTCCTGCCCACAGCTGCTGGACAACCTCACTCTGGACCTGTCTGTACCTGTGGCATCCTCCATTCAGTGGTCTAGATCAGTGCTTCTCAAGCTTAGGGTGCTTTCAAATCACCTGGGGATCCTTTTAATATGTAAACCTCTATATACACTCAACAAGCCAAGCAGATGCATTATTTTTGCTGCCCAGAATCTAAAGTGTTTCGGTTTCCTCATCCATGAAGTAAGAGGTTTGAAGAGTTCTCGGTGGTGAACAGGTTTGCTCTCTTGAACCATTTGTGAAGAATTGGTCATGAGTGTGGTAGTGTTATGCTGGGAAAGAGTCTGAAGTTGTCTCAGGAAAGAACAATTGGTCAATAATGTCTGCCATGTGTTTAGCATAGCAGACATGTCATATATTAAAAATCCCATATAAATAATCTCCAAACTTCCTAACTTTGCATGATTCTTGGAATTCATAGTATTATTTTAGACATCATGGGAAAGAGAGAAATGTCTTTGCATAATGGAAACAAGCCATCTAGAATCCCAATATTTAACATCTGTGAGTGTGTTTGTGTATATGTGTAACGGGAACAGTTGTTAAGCCCAGACTTTTGAGTTCACATTTTCTCTAGAGAAATTCCAAAAATAACACATGCCTCTGGCTTGCTGGCCTCTGTCATTGTGGTACATAGCTTTGTCTGTGTGGTCAGGAGTAAAAGGAGTATGTCTATCACATTGCCAGAATTTCTACGTGCTGTTATGAAATAATTAGTTAAATTTTAATGACACATGGAGGAGATCCAGGTAAGCCATGAGGAAGTTGTAAAAAAACAGGGAGAATTTCCTCTTTTTTTTAACTTCCCTTGTTCTTGTTATTATTTAATTTAATATATATTAATATCTAGTGGAAGCAAATCACCTAAATGTCTAATGTTAAGATATATACCCATCTGATGAACTGTTACATAGCCATTAAAATTATCAAGGAAATCTTGTAGTAACAATGTGAAATACTTATGTTGTAAGGTAGAAGGAAAATGGAACATTAAAATGTTCACAACTATTAAAATATATCCATCAGAAGGGGAAAGATGGAGTGAAAGCAGCTTCAAAATATTAATCGTTATTTTTGAAGAATAAGTCCACAGGTACAATGTTTCTTAATTTTTTTTTTTTTTTTTTTTTGAGACAGAGTCTGGCTCTGTCCCCCAGGCTGGAGTGCAGCAGCACAATCTCAGCTCACTGCAAGCTCCGCCTCCCGGGTTCATGCCATTCTCCTGCCTCAGCCTCCCAAGTAGCTGGGACTACAGGCGCCCGCCACCACGACCTGCTAATATTTTTTGTATTTTTAGTAGAGACAGGATTTCACTATGTTGGCCAGCATGGTCTCGAACTCCTGACCTCGTGATCCGCCCACCTCGGCCTCCCAAAGTGCTAGGATTACAGGCTTGAGCCACCGTGCCTGGCCGTTTCTTAATTTTTTAAGTTTGTTACAATAAGCATATATCTATACAGCTTTTACAAAAGGAAATAAATTACAAAGAAAACTTACTATGTTTGGTTTAAATGAATGTTTCCCTTGTTAGTTATAGAAGTAATTTAACAATATTAAGGCAAACTGGGAGTGTGGATTCACCTATAATCTCATTACTTGGCAACCTGACAATTTTACTTTTAGTTTATTATCATAAATATATTTTGAAGTTTGAAATAAAAAATGAGAAAAGTGTCTGTGGCTGAACTGTTGGTTTGTAAAACTCAAAGGAAGCTAGAAATGTCCGTAATTTTAAAAGGAGTTATACATTAACTCAAAACCCATATCTACATAAGCTCAGGACTTCAAAATATGCCACCTTCTGATTGGTAATGGATTGATGCAAAGGATTCAGACTAGAGTTATTCTATAAATGATTTTATGTCTTTCAGTTTTCAGCTGACTGCAGGGAATAAAAAGCCAGCTTTTCCCATATGTGAAAAGACATCAAGATAACAATAATATAAATAACAATTATCTAGAATTTTTCCACCTACAAACACTTTTAGCTGACTTATTCTTAGCAACCCTTGGAGGTAGGTATAATTATGCCTTCTTTATAGATTAAGATACTGAGGCTCAGAGACATTAACTGTCTTGCCCAAGATGACACAGTTAAAATGAGATACAAATTTGAATTCCCAAGCATTTTCACTACTGCCACATGTAGAAGTTTGAATGTTTTGATGAAAACTCTACCCTCCCTTTCAGAAAGAGAAACTCTACCCTTCCTTTCAGAAAGAGAAAGATCCTGTCATCAAGAGATCCTGGTTAAAGCTTTTAGCACAGTCATTCTCAGAGGAGCACAGAAGTTTATGAGAATCATTTGTAGGGGCTTTTTCAAATGTACACTAACACAACCCTGAGGTTCTCTTATACCTTCCTAAAGGTACTGTGTTCCCTATGCCCAGTGAGAATTGTGCCACATTGTGTACTGGCATTAGGGATGTGCAATGTCACTGTTTTCTGTCATTCACCTGTGCTAAGGCAGAAGATGGATTGAAAACTATATGCCATAGTTCTGTACTTCTGTTTTGGCAGAAGAAAAACTCTAGGGAATGTAAAGCCTGCTGTGGCTGAGAGTTGTAAAGGTCCTAGAGCTCTAGACAGCCTGGACATGTCAAGAAAGATTCCGAAATTGGGTTGTTTTTCTTAAAGAAAGGTCAGAATTCACCAGAGTGAGACTCAGGATGTGCGTTCTTCTCCATTTGTGCACCACCCCACATCCATTCTCTGTTCCTCCATGGCAGCCTAGGTCCTCAGGGAACTGATGCTTACAGATAGTATTCTCTAAGTTTTTTTGTGCTTGTTTTTTTTTTTTTTTTTTTTTTTTTTTTTTTTTTTTTTGAGATGGAGTTTCACTCTTGTTGCCCAGGCTAGAGTGCAGTGGTGAGATCTCAGCTCACTGCAGTCTCCACCTCCCAGGTTCAAGCGATTCTTTTGCCTCAGCCTCTCAAGTAGCTGGGATCACAGGCATGTGCCACCATGCCTGGCTAATTTTGTATTTTTAGTAGAGACGGGGTTTCACCATGTTGGTCAGGTTGGTCTCAAACTCCTGACTTCAGGTGATCCACCCTCCTTGGCCTCCCAAAGTGCTGGGATTATAGGCGTGAGCGCCCGGCAGTATTCTCTAACTTCTTTAGGCTCAGATGCCCTGGATGGTTCAGCCAATGGAAGGCAACAGCAGGAGAGATGAGGATATTTCTCTGCTGCTCGCTCCCTACTCAACTTCATGGTTCACAATCTGGCAGTGGCGCCATCCCTCTCTGACTGTAGCTCCTGATGCAGTTGCAGTCAGCTCCCCTTCTATAGCCCCAATTTTTAATGGGCCTTGGTAACAACACTCTTCCTTTCCCTCCACTCTTCCGTTCTAGGAAACAGTTTCTCAATGTTGCTTGTCTCTGAATGCTTCAACATTCCTTGTTGGTCCTGTTAACCCTGCCACAGCTCTGTAAATCATCCGTTTATGAAAATTCCTACTTATACCTAGTTATTCATATTTCTTTCAATCCTGCTCAAAACTCCCTTTAAATACTATGCTGCTGTGATTCGTTGACATTACTGCGTGGATATCTTACTAAAGGATATGTTGATATTTTGTTAATATGTAATCTAACCTAAATAACCCCTAAGGCTCCACGTGGCTCAGTCTTAGCTGTAAGTCACAGTCAAAGGAAACATAAATCTGGCTTCATAAACTTTGGACCATATTGTAGATATTTTCTGTAGGTTTTCAACTAGGCCATCCAGGGGTGTTATACAGGGTATCAAACAGAAAATTTCCCAGAAATTATCTTTAGGGTCCAGTACTTAGTTCTGAAATTCCACACACAGTAAAATTGCTAAAATTTCTCCTACTACCTCTCATTTTGGAGGGTGCCTCACCACAATTCTATTCATTTCTCCCCTTGTCTGTGAGCACCTTTCCTGGCTTCCCAGCCAGGTGCGGCCACTAGGACTTAACCATGCTCTGGCCACCTGGTTGGAGAACTCACTCTGTAATCCTATGTTACCCCATCCTTTCTGAGTCCTATGAGAAGGAAGCATGTAGCCTTCTGGGAATTCCTCTGATGGCTTTTCATAAATAAATTTCATGAAAAACTTCAGATGAATAAAATTCTTCCCTTCACGTTGGTGAGAACATTTTATATACTAAAGTTATCCCTGCCTAACGGGAAAAGACTTGCCCTTTATACCTCAAGCCTGTAGCCTAAACAACACTGAGCCACCCAAATACAAAACATGCTTACTACCCAGAAGAAAGTGAATAGTTTTCCTTAGGGAGAGGAGCCTGAAGCTGAAGACAGAGAAAAAAATCACACCAGTAGAAAACCCACTGATGAACGTCATCATACTCAGTGTTTATTTATTTTAGATAATACTTTGTTCACTAAGAAAAAAATTAAGATGTTTTATTTCTCTCTCTAGAAAGAAAAAAGCAGACATAAACATTTTTTGAAGGGACTGAAAGTATCTCACGAAATAAAATATGGCAAGCCTGTGACCAAATCTATGATGAAAGGGCAAAAAGAATATCAAAATCATACAGGGTTTTCTTCTATAGGAAATCCAGACTGAGAGTCATTAAGTCCTACACATTTACCTCAAAAATTCAGTTCTGTGGCACGGAATTTGGAATAATTATGCAAAATTATAGGTAGATTTTGGGCAAGGATAATCTCATCAATTTTCAATGTCACTGCCACGACACAAAGCAAAAGTAGAGAAAAACTTGAGAATTGCACATACTTTGTCTCGAGTTTTAAGTTCCCCATCTAATTTACATAAGATGCCTTAACATTCTTTGTCCAGGGCAAACTCAACAACCAAGAGAATGGAGGCACAGATGCGAACAGCAGGCCAGAGGGGCCACGCATTTGGCCAGCCAGCTTGTCCTGGGAATCACTGACATAGGACCAGGAAGAAAAAAATGCACCTTTTTTCTTGTAAGTCAACATAAAATTCTGGGACATCTTTCTTCATCTGCTCACTGATATGTAGAGAATGTATCTGAGAAAAGATGGGTAATGAAGTTAGAGATCTGTATGGCTGCAATCCTGAATAATTCACAGGAAATTTACCTTATGGGCAAGCAGCTGAACCAAGAGGTGGCCTCCAGGGATTCACTGCACTAAGAATTTCCAGCAAAAAGAACAATGCACAGATGAGGCCATTAATGTCCCACATATTAAACTACTGCAAATATTTCTCAGGTAGAATAATTCTATAAAAGGGAACCCCTGCTCTTTTCTTTTTTTTTTTTCATTCTTTTTTTTTTTTTTTTTTTTTTTTTTTTTGAGACAGAGTCTCACTCTGTCGCCCAGGCTGGAGTGCAGTGGCGCAATCTCGGCTCACTGCAAGCTCCACCTCTAGGGTTCATGCCATTCTCCTGCCTCAGCCTCCCGAGTAGCTGGGACTACAGGTGCCTGCAACCACGCCCAGCTAATTTTTTGTATTTTTAGTAGAGACGGGGTTTCACCATGTTAGCCAGGACAGTCTCAATCTCCTGACCTCGTGATCCGCCCGCCTCGGCCTCCCAGAGTGCTGGGATTACAGGCGTGAGCCACCACGCCTGGCCCATCCCTGCTCTTTTCAATTGCCCGAGAAGTTCAAGGAAAGCCTAATAGAGATGATGGAGCAGTGGTGGACTAGGTAAAGAAAATATGGTACATATACACCATGGAATACTACTTAGCTATAAAAAAGAACAAAATCATGTTCTTTGCAGCAACATGGATACAGCTGGAGGCCATTATCCCAAGCAAATTAATGCATGAACAGGAAACCAAATACCACATGTTTTCACTTAAAAGTGGGAGCTAAACATTGGGTATTCATGGACATAAAGATGGAAACAAAAGACACTGGGGCCTAACTGAGGGTGGAGGGTGGGAGGAGGATGAGGGTTGGAAAAACTACCTAGCAGGTGCTTTGCTCACTACCTGGGAGAGGGATCATTCACACCCCAAACCCCAGTGACACATAATTAACCCACGTAAACCAGTGTAAACATGTACCTCCTGAACCTAAAGTCAAAATTGAAAAAAAAAAAAAAAAAAGTGATGGGGACAGAAAGAATACAGAGTCGACAATAAGAGCTTTGAACAGACTACAGGAGGGGTCTTCATTACAAATGGCATTTGCCTTCCCACTGGGAATTCCAGGAAACCACAGAGGTGGAACAAGGCTGAGGTGTCCTCTAAAGGGGCCTTTGAATGGCTCTCCAACTAGAACATCACACCTGCAAGAAAGCCCAGTGGGAGGAAGAGTGGAATGAGAGGTTACAGCCTGGGCTCTGACCTCAGAAAGTCTCATGCTTACATCGTAGCTCCCTGGTTTCAGTTGTCTCATCTGAAAAATGGGGTCGTTGTGAGGATTAAGTGAAATAACTCATATAAAGTACTTAGCACAGTGCCTGGCATATAATAAGCACTCAACAAAATGGTGGTTTTGGTATCTTAACGCACATATTCACTCACTTACACCTTTTCTCTCTCCCCTTTTTATATTTATAAGCTGCTCTCCAGAAACCCTCCTTGGCTCATAGAGTTTTTTGCTAAAAGAATCTTGCCCTTTCCTCTCTGGAGCTAGTTTACTATTGATGTTGGCTACACAAGCAATGATTTGACACCACCCCCTTCTCCACTAAACCATCTCCCCCCACCTCACATGACAAGCCAAAGTCAGACACAGCTGGAAAACTAGGTAAAAATGTAAAACTCCATGAAGTCAGCTGTTTTCAATTATAAATATAATACAATAATCTACCCATTACCTCTTTTGTAGGGAACAATGAACTGAAGGAGAAAATCGCATGTGAAAATATTACAAAATGCAACAATAAGAATGAACTGTTATGCTCCACTTTTAAGAAAAAAAAAAAAGGAGTTGGGGGAACATATACCACAACCATCCCAATTGTGGCACAACCGAACATGTATTAGCTGGAATGGAATTCTGAGATGCCAGTGAAAGGCTGGTTTAGAAAGCTGAGCACCAATCTGCAAATCAGGACCAGCTGGAAGATTCAATTTAAAACAGATCTGGCCATGGAAAGGGAAAATCTTAAGCTGCCTCAAAACTGGCTCCATCAGCCTGGCCATGGACTTGCAGAAAACACAGGACGGACTTTTCTATTTCAGTCTTTTTTACTTTTTCTTACTGGGTTCTTTCTCAGGGGCTAGGTGTCAGAGCTCAGCACAATATATGGAGCCTCTGGTCCTAGTTTTTTCACCTTTTTACTTAGTTAAGCACAAACTGTAAGTGGTATCACTTGGGTAGGAGCTCGCCTTTGGCATCAGACTAATGTGGCTATGCTGTGTGACCCTGGGTGGCTTATTTCACTTTTCTGGTCTAGATTTTCTCATCTCTTAGCATAGGGTTGTTGTTAAGATTAAATGATTTAATGCACATAAAATAGCTCTTGGCACCTAGAAAGCACTCAATAAATGTTAGCTGTTATTATTTCAATTCCTTGCTCTTGTTGGTCTCATAATTTCAAAGTTTTTTTTTTTGTTTAAAGTTATTAGAGAATAGAAAAAAAAATACAATGTTTGAAAGCTGGCCTCATCCCAAACTTCAAGCCCTTGAATCTGAACACTGGGGCCCCACAATTAAAGACCACTAGTTTCTAATTAATGACAGGCCAAATGCCTCCACAAAACCAGTATTTGCACTACAAAGGCCATGGTTCTCAGGGAATGAAAAGTTTCCTCCCTGTGTTCTCAAGAGTCCTGGCCAAGATTGTTTCAGAGAATTCTCCTTGCCCTCTGAACTTGAGGATGTTTTTAGACATTGTTCTGTTCTAAAGCTTAAGGATGTGTTTTTCTTCATACTCTAACGCAAAGGATAAAAATGTAGTTATAGCCAAGTTACAATTAGAAGCGACCAGTAGAAATTCAAGGATGTTCTCACAGCCAAATTGCTTCATTTTCACTTCTTGTTTTCTGATGAAAAATTATCAGTGCTCTTGGGATTTATGGAAGCAGTCAGCAAAATGTGTTATAAACACCTTCTTCAAAGACGCGCCCAAGAGACTGCAAAATTTCTCTGATAATCCTCTGTATGCCAGTTCTGAACAACCTTGGAGCCACTCTGACACAAATGATTTCCCATCCTCCCAGAAGCCCAGATGGTGAGCTAGGATGGAGATGTGCCTAGAATGTTTCACGTGGAGCCTGTGTCAATTATTTTGAGGCTCTGTATAAATGCAACTACTGTTTGATAAGCTTATACAAGGCCCTGGGATGGTGGGAAGGACACAAAATGACCAAATCATGACCCTCATCGTCAAGAAACTTACACTCCAATCAATGTGAAAGAAATAATCCTCTCTTCCTATACAACCATTTTTAAAAATCACTAAACATGCAAGGTTTGCCTTACGCTCGTTCTCCCACAAGCATCCTCGTTTCCTCTGAATCTTATTTTCTGCTTATGAACTCTTCTTCCCTTGGCCTCCATCTCTTGCTCTTTGGTCTTTACTATCTATACTGTATTGAAAATACTGATTTTTACTCCTCTCTGGTTCAGGCTTTACCAAGGTTCCAGAAGTGTCAGTGTTGTGGAGGGTGGGGGGTGGAAGGGGGATGCAGTATTTGCATAAGGGACAGAATTGTTTGTTGAGGAATAGATAAACCACTGAGCTCCCTTCCAGAAAGCTCTTTACTCTTCGTAAGACTTAAGCTGTCTCCAGTCTCAAGCGTGAGTCATGCTAGGAAAGAAGGAGGATAAGCAGGTCAGTTCAGACTTCCCCACCAACCTATGTATCTACCCAAGCCTCTGAATTCTCAAGGCGGTCTAGGAGATTTTAGAGCAATCAGTATAGCTTCATAGTATCTGGGTATTTGAGAAAAGCTAATGAGGATATTCCCAGGTGCCTCCCAACTCTGTTAGGAGCTCTTCTTGAGGCATTGTCTACCTGTGTGCCTTGGGAAAGATGCAAGTGGGCTGAGATAAGAACAGGAAGAAAGAGAGGAGAGAAGTAGGAAGGACTCTGCAGCCAGCTCGGGGGCCTCTGGATCTCCAAAGAGACCCCAGCAGAGAGGAGATGCACAGAGATGGTGGGAAGGGAAGAGATGCCACACTCACAACTATCTCAGAGCCTAGAGCTCAGCCATGACCTCCCTTTGCCAAGTAGAGGGATGCTGTAATCACCGAATCCTGCCACTTTATTCAGCCTACATTGCCCAATATTATGCTCAAATGAACCAGCCCTATCTCCTGTGCTGTGCATGGCCCTGACTGGTGATGCTTTCCTGACAAAACACCTCTTTTTACTCTCATAGGAATTCATGAGGATCTTTGTGGATTCACTGAGAATCCATAAGGATCCAGAAACCATGCTCCAAACCAGGGATCCTCTAGATAAGGAGGCTATTGTAATGGTCCAGATAAGAAATGATGTTGTCTTGGACTAGGATAGTGGTGGGAGATATGCACAGTCGAAGGATGAACATCAGGACGTGCAATTGGATTGGAAGTGAGGAATAAAGGAAAGGAAGGCACCGAGAATTGGCTCTCAAGGTTCTGCAATTTGGCAAGTGGGTGGGAGGCACGGCCATTGACTAATGTGAAGAATGAGAAAGGAAGAGGTAAGACATTAAAACTGCAAAACCTATTAGGCATGAAAGTGGTCACGTCAAGTTGATAGTTGGATAAGTAGGTACAGATCTCAGGATCTTTTCCCAAATCTATCTTCCAAATTACTACTCAAAAACTTGAAAGTGGAGGAATGTCAGGGGCTGAGGATCATGCTCCCTGAGAATAAGAACTATAACGAAACATCAGCATGTCCACAGTGAAGCATCTGGGACCTTTAACTGCTCTTTAATTCATTTTTTATTCATTATTTTAATAAATATGCACTATACGTCAGTATTCTACTAGTTACCAGGGGAAAGTATTACATAAAAGAGACATAGCACCTGCTGTCACGGAACTTAGATCTAGTGGAATAAAACAGGATTAAATGGCTGTTTTTTAAAAAGGTAAAATAAAACAGAAGGTCTAGGTCTGAAGTCAGACCTAGCTGTGAGATTTAAATGGAATCACTGCAGTGGTATACAGTATTTAGCATAGTGGTTAGTGCTTAGTAAGTGCATGATGGATGTTAGCTAGTATTGCAGGTGCTATGGAAATCATGGGAGGGCTCTTGCTAGAGAGAGCATTTGTAAGGACCTCAAGCAGGAAAGAGCTGGGCAAGCCTAGGAATGCAGCTATGGTAGAAAGGTTAGGCTGTGCATTAAGTACAATGGAAAACCATTGATGAGATTTGTATAGGTGCTGCACTGTCCCCTGCATGCCCTTCCTGTTGGCACTCCTCATCCTTACCCACGCTCACATGTTAAGCCTCCCCCTACTCGTGCTCAATACATGCAGGGATAGGCCTTTCTCCCAGACAATTCCTTTCCAATCTGTGAAAACTCTGCACTTACAGGAGTGATGACAGGATGTGAAGGAGGTGAAAACAGGAGCTGGAAACATCTGCTTTGTTAAATGGACTATTGTCTTCTCATAATTCCCTTTCAACATCTACTGCTCAGGAGGTGAATTTGCAGTGAATAATAAGTGTGGGAAGAAAGAATTCAAGAGCATCTTTGCTCTGGGGCAGCCCTTTTCCTCTGGCCTCTGTAAATCTTGTTATCCTAGTTCCAAAGCTTGGCCAAGAGCTGAGCTGCCACGCCCTACAAGGCAGAGAGGTCCAGGCTCCTGGAGCTAAAGGCAACACTTCTGGGTTGTCTTCTTTTCCCACTGCCTGGGACATGGCCATTTCGAGATCATCCTTCACTGCCTCTCTTCCTTTTCCCATTGCTCCTCTGACGTCAGCAGAGGCTCTGGCAGTGGCCTCTATCTCAGCCCTCAACCAAGTCAAGTCACAGAAGTCATGGTAATTCTAAAGAGAGCTCTCTGTGGACGATTAGCCATAGGGGACAGAAGGCAGGGTCTGGCTTATGTGAGTCAAGCTGCAGTGATTGATATAGCAGTGCTGGTCTCCACTCTGCAGCCAGCTTGGCCCCGTTTCTAACACTTGGAAGAGGGATGGGTTTCAGAAAATAACGTTTGCATAGCAAAAACACAAGAAACATCTGACATGGTAAGAAAATGTATAATTCCAAGCCATACAAGAAATCATCTGTACAAAAGTTTAGCTGCCTGGGGCACACAGTAAGAAAAACACTGAAGGACAATTGGAAAAATATGCATGGCGCTTTTCATTATTTTGGATTTTTAACCCCCAGACAATAACAGAAGGCTTGCTTCTGTGATTTCAATTTTACATTACTGCCTATTGGAGTCTGTGTGTCAAGACGTTGTAAATGAGAAAGAAAATTTTTGCAAGATCATCATTGTTTAATGGAAAACTCCAGTTAATTTGGGAGAAAAATATGTGTTAAACCTCAGAATGACAGAAGGATCATTTTCAAGTGATGGAACCCTGATGCTCAGTTCATAGAACAGGGATATCACGCTGCTTTAAACATAAAATCTCATTTGGGACAAACATTTTCAAAAGGCTTTCAAATGAAAAGAAGAGTTTTTTGGTCATTCCTAAGTCTGTTACTAAACAAATGCAAGAGTGGACCTCTATTGCAACAATATAAATAAATATTCACTTTATTTATTCTTCAAATGTCCTGGAAATGATAGGATCTACACACACTGAGGAAACAAATTAATGGGACAAGGTGATGACAGAAGTCTTGGCATTCAGACTCTGTGTATGGGGAGGAAGGAATGTGGCAGGCACCACCAAAGAGCTCCTGCTACTTGAGGAACCAAAGTCTTCGCTGCACTGGGAAAAGACAATGACTGGTTGCTAGGGGAAGCATGAGGCTGGTGGTAAGACATCCCTTCAGCCACTGGGGAATAAGGACTGTCCTACAATCACACCCTCTCTGGGCTCATACCATCTGTGTACAGATGGGATCGAAGGTTGGGGCACATGCCCATGGCAGGAGTATGATATCCAGTGGCACAGGGGATTGTTTTTGGATGACATGAGAATTATATTTCTGTCCCATTCACTTTGGACAAATTTCAGAGATTTCAAGGGGGTGTGCTCTCTGGCATAATGTAGACAACTTCCAGTAGTGTGACATATCTTCCCATTTATTTTCCATTTAGAGTCCACAGGCAGTCAGTTACTCACTCACTCTGCCGTCGCCTAACAAAACCGCAACGTCTCCCCTACTCTACGTGTCGACGCAAGTAACTGCACATGGCTGGGGAAACAGGCACAACCTCAAGGACAGGTCTCTTCACAAGTTCTCAAGTGAGATGTTGGCTATGCATCATGCTCCATTTCCATTGTTGATTTATTCTGCCACTTTTCTAAACAACTATTTCATTCCTTTTCACCTCTTTCCACATCTCCAACACTCCCCATCCTCATTCTTAGCCTCTGACTTTGTTTCTCAGTTCATCAAGATAATAGAAGCAATCAAAAGAGGACTTGCACCCACTCCCACCACTTGGTGAACCTCCTTATCTGTGTCTGTGCCCACGGACTGCCTTCTCTCTTGCTGCAATAAGCTACCCACGTCCTGGCAAATGCCAAACCTTCCACTTATGCGCAGAATCCTGCTCCCTCTCCTCTACTCAAAGGACATAGCTTCTACAGTTATATCATCTTCCTCCTACTTCATCCATTATTTCTGCTCTACCTGATCATTTCCACTCTCATAGAAATACTCAGTTGTATCCCACATCTTTTTCTTTAAAAGCTTCCCTTGACCCCACATTCCCTTCTAGCTATATCTCTCGGTTCCTTTTTACAGCAAAACTACCATAAAGACTTGCACGTGTTTGTTATTTCTACTCCCTTCAATTATTTCTTGAACTCACTCCAATTTGGCTTTCAATCCCACACACCACCTAGATTGCTTATGATGAGGTCTCCAATGAATTTCTATTGCCAAAACCAATGCTGATTTCTAAGGCTTCGTCTAACCAAACTTATCAGAAACATTTGACCTAATTGATCCTTTTTTTTCTTAAAACACTTTCTTATTTCCAAGAAGACCACAGTGGACACTCTTTCAATCTCTTCTGGCCTCTCAATATTGGAGAGCTTCAGATCTCATCTTTAGAACTCATATCTTCTCTATCTACACTCACTCTCTGGGTGATTGCATTTAGTAATCTGGCTTGAAATATTATCTATATGCTGAACACTCCCAAATTTATATCTGCAATCCCAACATCTTAATGCCAAGTTCATATTTTCAACCACTTACTCAACACCTTATATGTCAAAATAGAACTCTTATTTTTCCACTCAGATCTGATCCTCCTTAATTTGTCCCCATGTCACTAAATGGCTTTTCCATTTAACCAGTTGCTAAAGCCAAAATCCTTGGAGTCGTCCTCACTTTCTCTCACATTCGCATTTAACCCATCACCAAATTCCATTAACTTTCTTCTAAATAGGTTCAGAATTTGACCACTTCTTAGCACATCCCCCATTAGCATCCTATTACAAGCTATCATCCTCCCTCCCCTTGACAACTGCACTGGCCTCCTAACTGGTCTCCATCTATACTTGCCCCACTCCCTTCAGTCTGTGCACACAGCAGAATGACGTTGTTCAATTATAATTAGGAGCGCAGTGGCTCCTAATCCCAGCACTTTAGGAGGCCAAGGGGGGCGGATCACCTGAGGTCAGGGGTCCAAGACCAGTCTGGCCAACATGGTGAAACCCTGTCTCTACTAAAATACAAAAATTAGCCAGGCATGGTGGCATGCACCTGTAATTCCAGTTACTCGGGAGGTTAAGGCAGGAGATTCGCTTGAATTCGGGAGGCGGAAGCTACAGTGAGCTGAGATCGCACCACTGCACTCCAGCCTGGGTGACAGAGCAAGACTCTGTCTCAAAAAAATAAAAAAAGTCAGATCATGTCATTTATCTGCTCAGAGCCTTTTGGTGCTTCCTGTCTCAGAGTAAAATCCAAAGTCCTTCCCTGGCCTGCAATGCTCTTTCTTCAAATATCCTCCTGGCTCACTCCCTCATCTCCTTGAGACCGCTACCTAAATATCACCTTATCTATATCAAAGAGCGCCCACCCCCACCATTGCACTGTATCCCTTTTCTTGCTTTACTCTCTGTTGTAGCACATATCAGCATCGAATTTGTACTGATTTGTTCATAGAACATCTCTTTCCTCTCACTAGCTTACAAACACCATGAGCAGGCACTTGATCTGTTTTTTTTATAGCTATACCCATGGTACATAAAACAGTACTCAGCACATCATAAGCACTCAACTTAAGTGTTTGTTGACTAAACAAAAAAAGAATGAGGCCATTGGTATGAAATATTAAGAACTCCCCTCCCCCAAGATGAAAAAGACAAATAAGAACATCCATTGTGCTATCATGGGTGGATGTTCTATCAATGGCATCTTCAATGGTCAGGTCACTATGTAAAACGTGAAGAAAGACATCAGTTTGCAAGATACCAGCACCGCTCTCCCAAACTTCCCCTGCCTTGAACCCAAAGGAATCATTTAAAGAAGGCTGAGGTTTCTGCAGTTCTTTGTGAAGACAGCCACCTGAAAAAGACTATTTTGTGACTATTTTGGAGAACGGATAGTACCTCCAGCTGGCAGCCTGGAAAGCACTTGTTACATTATAGTGATAAGTGGTGTGTGTGTTTATACAGACCAATAAACAATTCCATAATGTTGCCCTAAATGACCACAATTTGAGGTACTCCACAAAGTCCATTAACCGGCTCATTCATTGTGAGTCTCTCTAGAGGTAGCTCAGATTCCACAGGGCGACTAGGGGTCAAAGGGTCCTTGGCTTCCGGGGCCAGAGTCTTAACCCAAAAGGCTACTTCTGCCTCCTTCTGGGAGAGATGAACCAGGAGGCAAATTCAATATACCTTAAAAAAGCTATAAACCAACCAAACCACATCCTAGGATTAAATCAGCAAAATAACAGAAATAGGGAGGGGGACACGGCTGCCTTACAAACTCTACGGCATAAAGCTGAACCTAACTAGCACACTGGGGCCTTATGGCACTGGATCTACTTGGTAAAGGAACTCTGCAGACAAAGCCGGAACAGGCCCACTTAATCCTAAGTGACCTCAGTTAGAAAAGAAAAGAGATGCACTAACATTACATTCATGGTCTCAGGATCTAGCGATGACTATTAAACATGCTTAGCATACACTCGTTATCACGTAGCATGCTTATCAGACTACAAATCAAAACGAAAGCCTATTTTAGTTTGGAAACATACACTTCCCTCCTCCAAGAATGTCAAATGTATTGATATGCAACTTTCAGTATATGAGGAACTTTTCTATTCTGGTAAGATCAAACAAATAGCTATTTTCTGAACATAGATGTGGTCAGTTAATGCTCTACTAATAATCCATTTCTGAGTTCTCTAAACATTTTTCATATATATGTATTTGTTTTTTTGAGATGGAGTCTCACTCTGTCGCCCAGGCTGGAGTGCAGTGGTGCGATCTCAGGTCACTGCAAGCTCTGCCTCCTGGGTTCATGCCATTCTCCTGCCTCAGCCTCCCAAGTAGCTGGGACTACAAGTGCCCGCCACCACGCCCGGCTAATTTTTTTTTTATTTTTAGTGGAGGTGGGGTTTCACTGTGTTAGCCAGGATGGTCTTGATCTCCTGACCTCGTGATCCGCCCACCTTGGCCTCCCAAAGTGCTGGGATTAAAGGCGTGAGCCACCACACCAGGCCTTTCCTCCATATTTTTAAAGACCACCGTATGCAGCAAACACTAAACACTATATTTAATGCAATTGCTTCAGACAGGCTCCCTTCCTGGATTCATTCCTTTAATCCATATCTGCTGAGGGTAGTACATGCAGTGGTGTGCTACCCAGTTTCCCTTCAGAACCGAGGCACTTACTCCTGAGCTGTCCAGAGGGCTTTGCATGCTGCAGGCTTAAAGCTAAGTTCTTCTCCCAGAATCGCTCTAGTGCCACGTAAGATTATGGCCCTCCCCTGGAGCAGCCCACATCTAATGACTGGTAGGTGCTGGACCATAAAGGCCTGACACCTCGCCTCAATGAGGAACAAGTCCAAAGGACAGTCCCTCCCGCCTCCAGAGCTCCTCATGGATCCGCAGAGGCTCCTGGGGTAACTGTACTTCAGCTCCACTTGTCCCTCCGTGTAGTTCTAACCTCACTTCCGCCCAAGTGCTGTTCTCAAACACTTCTCAATGTCTGGTTCCCAGGGAACCCTACCTAAGAGATGGAGTAACCATGGTTTTCTAGGCACTGGCTAACTTCTAGGGTACAAAATGAATAAAACAAGGTCCCGCCTCATGTAACTTGCAGGCCAAAACACCTGTTGTAGAAAAACCGAAGAAGCAAGGAACAGCATTTGACTTAGATGCCTCCCCAGGAGCAGTGAGGCTTGGACTCTTTCTGGAGGGATGAGTCCAAATGCTGAGAAAGGTGGAGAGTAGGCCAAGTGTTCTGACAGATGCAGCAGCATTTGTCAAGCCAAGAAGGTAGGAAAGAGCCTGGCTTGTTTCAAATTACAGTAAATCTGTGACTAAAGCTGAGAGTGAGGTAAGGGGGAGATAGAAAGTGTGGGGATTGAAGTTGGGAAAACGGGATGGAGGTATGTTACTAAGGAACAATATACAACCTAAAAGTGTGGATTCTGCTGTCAGACTGCCTGGGTTTAAATATTGATTTCACAATTTACCAATTATGTGACCGTAGGTGAATTAAACCTCTCTGAGGCTCAGTTTCCTCATTTAAACACGACTCTAAAGCTACAACCTACCTCATAGTTATTGCTGTGGAAATTATATGAGACAATATTTAAAAAGTGGTTAGGACAGAACTGGGCTCGGAGTGGAATCCAAAAACGTCGTTAGCTACTATGAGCTTTCTCTTATAGGTGAGGGGGATTATAAAACAATCATAAACAGACTTGTGCTTTTAGAAGATCACTCTGATGAGGTGTTTCTCCTTTCAGAAGAAAGGGCAAAGCTGCAGCGATAAATTTACATAGATATGAGACTTGAAGCCAAAAGACGGATTTGAGCAGAGGCGGTGCAGGCAGAGGTAGAAAAGGTCCTATTTAAGAGGCAGCCCACATAACAGCAAGAAAGGAGAGAAATCAGGATGGACTAGGGAAGCCGAGGAGGCCTGCAAGTAAGATTAAAGTCCTATTATGACTATTTCAGAATAGAAAGAAATCTCCAAGAGCTAAGTCAATGGTATTCCAAGTGCTGCCGCAAAACGTGCTATGCCAGCAATCCTAAAAGTTGATATGCTTTGCTGGTTTCATTCATTCAAAGACTACATCCCCAAGATTCTATTTTTATTAAACTCTATTCCTGAAAACACATCCTTCACTCACTTCCTAAAATATACTCCCCCCAGAAAAGTGTTATAACAGAAATTCCCGTACTAGCCTAGTAATAATTGACAGTGATTATAATAATTTCAAAAAATATATATTTAACTCAGCCTCAGGAACATTTGAGGTAAGTATCCATAGTCTCCAACCTACTGCTATAAAATGAAAATTAAAGCCTGAAGCCAAGTCAGAAATGTTATATGTTATTGTTATATTATTTAAGACAAAAGAAAACATATATAAGCAATTATCAAAGTTAAAGCTTTATTAAAACCCTAAGGAGATACCACTATACATCCACCCAGAATAGCTAAAACTAAAAAGACTGACTACACCAAATGTTGATAAAGATATGGAACAACCAGAACTCCCATATATTTGTTGTTGGTGAAATGTAAAATGTTCAGATCATTTTGCAACAAAAAGTCTAACAAAAAAAGTCTGTGTAGACTTAATTTTATAATACTCTGTAAGTTAGCAATTCCAAATTCAGACATTTATACAAAAGAAATGAAAACATATGTCTGCAACGTGACTTGAACAAGAATATTCATAGCAACTTTTTTTATGAGCCAACAACTGGAAACAGTACAGGTCCAGAAATGGAAGAATGGATGAATGCACCATGGAACGTCTGTACAATAGAATACTATTCAGAAGGAACAAACTGTTGATACACAAAACTTCAGGGATGAACCTCAAAAGCATCAGGCTGAGGGAAAGAGACCTTACCCAAAGAGAGCACAGTGTATGATCCTATTTATATGAAACTCTAGGACAGGCAAACCTAATCTATGAGGAAAATAATCTCTACTTCTGAGGAAGTGGAGATGGATATTCACTAGGCAGGGACATGAGGGAACTTTCTGGGTGATGCCAATGTTTTATTTCTTGATAGGGGTTTGGGTTACACAGATGTATGCATTTGTAAACTCAGGGAACATATGTCAAAAATATTGCATTTTTTGTATGTTAGTTTTATATCAAAAGAAAAAACTACAAACAAATATTGAACTCTAATTACTGGTATACCTGATGAAGTAATTAGGGGAAGCATACATATGTCTACAATTTACTTTGAAATGTGTCAAAAATAAGATGACTTGATGGATAGGTATGTGACAAAGCAAGTATAGTATTATGTTAATGGTAGAATCTAGATGAGTTTACAGGGTTCACTGTAAAAATCGTTCCGCTTCAACGTGTGTTTTGAAATTGTCATGATAAAATGCTGCAAAAAAAAGTTATTTTCAAAGAGATTGATTCAAGTCAAAGGAAGAAGGAGAGCTCAAACTCACAGCCATCATAAGCCTATTTCTCTTGGTGGGTCAGATGCTGATTTGAAAGGAAGGCCCTGGAGGGAGGTGCTGAAGGAGGGGAGGCTGTGAATACGTCAGTACAAAGTACAAGGTTTCCCTTTCTTGTTCAATCAGATATTCAACGGACCAGATAAAATTCAATTGCTAAATACTCTGTACTAGACTTGATGACTTCCCCATCAGCTTCAAAACTTAGACCTAGCAGACAGTCTACGCGCAACTAAAATAAATAAACTAGCCAGCAGGTCAGCGGGACTTTCCGGTGGTGAGCAGCAAGTGGCCTACACATGCAGAGCAGAGGGGCAAGAGAGTCTCCCTCCCTCGTGTAGTACAGACAGGCAATGCCACTGTGCAAATAAACAAATGGATCTGTGGGGCTGCTGGGCCTGCTTGGCTAGTGCCTGGCTTAAGACCCCTTGCCCTCTGACCCCACGGTGTTTGTGGAGCCTGTGTTGCTGTCTAGCAACAGGGTCTATTTTTCTATCCCATGGTGCGAGTGGATGCAGCTGTCTGTGGCTGATTTATAGGAGGAAGTCAGCAGTAGGAGACCCAGGAGGCTCTCCCAGCCCAATTGCTGCCTTTCCACTTCCCAGTTCACAGCAGCCATGGGAACTCTGGGCAGGGGTGGAAGTGGGAAGATCAGTAAATCAAGTGATGCTTGGTGCTATGTCCTCCTGGAGAGATGCCCCTCAAATGTGCCCCAGAAGCTGCAGAGCTGGTCATTTTCTCTGCAGCTAATCAGGATTGAGGTCCTCTTAGCCGAGCATATCTTCCGTCCTTCTCAGTGCCCAGCTCTAGAGACATCATTTCTAAGCTTTTTCAAGGGAGAGGGTGGGTCTGGGGCTTGGGATTAAAGTGGAAAATTTGTCTTCAGTCTGTGAAAGTATCAACTTTTACGTTACTGTACTTTATTGGGATCAGCCTTGGCTTTAAATACACACCTGAATAATACATACAAAGTGCCCGTGTCTTCTCAAGACACAGGTGACCACCTGTGACCACCTTTCTAGGTGGTGACCAGCTAGAAAGCACTTTCCCATCTGTCATTTAATGCAATGCTTGCCAGAGCCTGTAGAATGGGTAGAGGCATCTCCAGTTTACTGATGAGGAAACTGGTGCACAGCAGGTCAAGTAATCTTCCTAGAGACTCACAGAAAGCGGAAGAACTTTCTGCCTCTGACTCTAAGTCTTCAGTGCTGAGACAGAAATTACCTACCTTTCACTCTGGGAAACACATATCACTTTTCACCTTCCCTATTTTGTATCCATGTTAGAAGCCAGTAGGGTAAATCCTCATTATCACAAGCTCAGAGAGGTTTATCTCTTGGTCAGAGCTTAGAGAAACAGAAACCCTAAACCCTAACAGCAATGATGTGGCAGGCTTCAGAGAAATACTTGTGACATCAAGGTCCTATTCTCTTAGTCCACATAGTACATTTGCTCTCTCAGAAGTATCTCAATTCACCAGCATCTTTAGAAAACCACACACACACACACACACACTCACTCACTCACTCACTCCAGGATAAGTCTAGATGTGGTGAAGTATCAGCCATCTAGTATGTCTTCCACACATCGAATCTTTGCTCCACAACTTACACAAAATTGTGGTCTCCTCACGTTCCAATATGCACCCCAGAAATACATAAAAGAGACCCCCAACTTCCCAGAACACACTACTACCAAACCCCAGCATGAACTGTCATCCTACATGAGCTATGCAGCCTGTCTCAAACACAAAGTAAGCTGGCCACAACTGAAAGAGATTGAAAGAACATCATTTTTGTATTATACCTCCATTTTTTCAGCAATGTTCTGATCACTGATTGAAAATAAAGATGCTGATAACATTCCAGGGCATCGCTAGGTGTGAAAGTAGCCCAAATTGTGAGTTGTAATTTATCTCCCAATTTTGTCCCCCACCCAAGCCCCTCAATTCCTTGTTAATCCCCACCACCCCAATACCATCCCTCAAATCCCGAAACAAATCCAAGGTCAGCTCTGTCTAGTTCATGATCCTCAGGGGCTAAGTAGTTCTTTGGAGCTTCCTTGAGTACCAAATAAGGAAACCACATATGTCTTAATCTTTAATCTTTTTTTTTTTTTGAGACGGAGTCTTGCACTGTTGCCCAGGCTGGAGTGCAGTGGCACGATCTCGGCTCATTGCAAGCTCCCCCTCCTGGGTTCACACCATTCTCCTGCCTCAGCCTCTCGAATAGCTGGGACCACAGGCACCTGCCACCATGCCCGGCTAATTTTTTGTACTTTTAGTAGAGATGGGTTTCACCGTGTTAGCCAGGATGGTCTCGATCTCCTGACCTCGTGATCTGCCCGCCTTGGCCTCCCAAAGTGCTGGGATTACAGGTGTGAGCAACTGCACCCAGCCTAATCTTTTATATAGAATTCATAACCTACATATACCATTTAATTCTTATCACCATCCTGCAAAGCAGATATTAGGATCATTTTACAGACAAGGAAACCGAGGCCAGAGAAGTGAAAGAAGTAATATACCCATTAGCTGGTGGTATCAAGATTCAAACCCAGGGCTGTCTCTCTTCCAAATAAATGCAGTAGCCACAGTGCAACCCTACCAGGCCCGGGGCTTGTCACTGCCCTGCTTTACTTTTCTAGGGATTTCCTTTCCCCACTGCTACATCTTACTGCTCAGTGGCACTGATATGGTTTGGCTGTGTCCCCACCCAAATCTCATCTTGAATTCCCACATGTTGTGGGAGGAACCCAGTGAAAGGTAATGGAATCATGGGGGCAGGTCTTTCCTGTGCTGTTCTTGTGATAGTGAATGAGTCTCACGCAATCTGAAGGTATTGTAAGGGGGAGTTTTCCTGCACAAGCTCTCTCATTGCCCGCTGCTATCCATGTAGGGCATGATTTGCTCCTCCTTGCCTTCTGCCATGATTGTGAGGCTTCCCCAGCCACGAGGAACTGTAAGTACAGTTAAATTTCTTTCTTTTGTAAATGGCCCGGTCTTGGGTATGTCTTTATCAGCAGCATGAAAATGGACTAATACAGGTGCATACAGAAGGAACTAAAAGGACAGGCAAGCGACAAGCCTGTCTCTGCAATGAGAGGAAGCCAGACTAGGGGATGGGAGGAGGAATCTGTGAGTTAGCACAGATTTCTAGTGTGGTGGCCTGGGACATGGTATTCCAACTCTTCACAAACACCCAAAGTGGTAAATCCCCACCTACCAACATGAATGCTCTCTGGGAGCCCATGCTCTTCATTCGGCCCACAGACATATTTTCTTGGGTTTTTGCGCTAAATTCCAACATTTAAAAATGAGATTTCACATTAAAATTTTCATTTCTGGCTTCTCTTGCAAAATCAGCACATTTTGGCAAACAGGGCTCACATTCCCAGATGGCCACATCCAACTGAAACGACAGTAGTGGCTGTCATCCAGAGCCCACATTCTCTGGTTTGTCAATGTCACTACCATTCCCTTGTGCATTCCAGACACTCAGCCTATTTCATTCCCTTCCTGTCCCAGGATCTTCTGAACTGGCGGCCTCTACATATGCTTCTGCCAAGGAGCATGTATTCATTCAGCAAGCATTTTAAACCCCCAGCAAGGCACAAGCTACAAGGGTTACAAGAGACACAAGAAGAGATGAGGTGGCTCCTGCTTCCCAAGGAGTGTGGTCCAGGGAAAGGAATAGGTGAGTAAATACGCCTACTAGAATATCAACTCCACTGGAGCAAGGACTGTGCCTGTTTTGTTCACAGTTGTTTCCAGCACCTAGAAAGTACCTGGCATATAGTTGCCTACTACATGTTGTTGGAAGAAAGAGAGAGAGAGGGAAAGAAGGAAGGAGGAAATGAGGGAGGAAGGAGACAAAGAGACAGTTTTGGGTTTTTTTAGGACATTAGGCCAGAGATGAGAGGGAATTTGGCATGCAGGACAGCCAATAAGGCACAGACAGGAAATGATACCAAGTGCTTTAAGAATATAGAAACATTATTATTTCTATGTGAGGTGACCAAGGAAGACTTTTCAGAAGAGGAGGGGTTTGCTGGGTGTTTCAAAACGTTCCTAACCTATACATACTTTGCCTTCTTTACTAATCTGGATTGACTTGCTTCAACCCAGAAGAGAAGTTCCAGGTCCTAAATCCCATGCACTTTGCAGACATGCTGCCCACTTCAGAACAGATCCTGGCCAGAGGGAGCTCGGAATCAGACATCAGGCTGTGGTTCTGCGGAAGAGGCCCATGGGTCACAGTAGTAGCCAGGCCATGAGTTACCACAGTGGCAGCCTGTGCGAAGAAGTCTACCCTGGTACCATGGCATGGGAGAGAGGCTGCCTGCCTTTATTTCAAAGTGGGGCTGTGTAGAAGCTGCCAACTTAGTATAGCAAAATATACAGATCCCAGACTTCTGATCTGCCCTGTGGGCATCTGTCCTGCCTCACTCTGAGCCATTCACTGACTGACACGGTTCTCTAGCCTTCCCCTCCTTCCAGCCTAGCCCAGTTGCAGTTTTCTCTCCCAGGGCCTCACTCTCTCTTCCCAAGGTAGGAGAATATCAGTCTGTTAAATCTCTAAGATCCTGACTCAACCCCAACAACACACTGGGCTCTCCTGAGGCCTCCTGGTAAGAAGACACTACTTATCTCCATTAACCTCTGACCCAGCTAAGATGAAACGGCCACATCTGAGAGCCTGAGTGCCCTCTTCCCTGAACTAAAGCTAAATAAAGTATGGGGGTGGGGTGCAGGGACAGAGAGCAGCCCCAGACTTGCAGCCCCCGCCCCTCCAGGGAATGGCTGCCTCCTCCCTTCTGGCCTCATCCCTGAGCCTGTTAATAGATGACTCCTAGGGAACCCCTCCAGGTGGCCTGTGGGTTAAGAACTACATCTGGAGGAAGCAGTGCCCCCTAGGATGATGGAAGGGCCATAAACCCTCAAAGACTGTCCGTTTGATTTATGTGATAATAATGGGAATGTTAATCTCCAAAGGCAAAGCCATTCACCCCAAATTCCAACCTCCTGGGTCCCCACACCTGACTTAATGAGAACAGACCCCCTTACCCACGGTTCCCACGGACCGGGCATTTTACATTCAGTGTCTCTTTTTCTCCTCACCACAAGTCAGGAGCCGCATGCTGTTATGATGCCCATGTTACAGGTGGGGAAACAGAAGCTCAGAGAGCTCTCGTGACCTGCCCAAACTAACAGCTAACAATTAATGATCTGTTCACTCACATCAGTGGCCCAGCTGAGAGTATAACTACATTTGCTAACTCCAAAGTCTGTGCTTTTACCCTGTTCCACACTCTCCCAACAATCACCCTGGAGCTTCCTACCTGGAAAAAAAAGAATCTAGTTCAACCAGAGGCTACAAATGGTGCTGCTCTTGAGTTCTTTCATTCAAATTGCCTATAATTCAAATATTCACTTACAGGGCAGCAGAATAGTTAAATGCCGTCTTATCTGCCCTCTGAGAAATATAACTCATCCAAGTTAATATTAGGTGCCTACTATGTGCCAGGTCATATTAGCCAATGCGATACCAACTATAAACACTACAGGGCATCACTAAATATTAGACAGATGAGAGTATGTTTGTGTCTTTTTCTAGATTGTATGCATTTTAATCCCCATAAGCAATAATCCTCTTTAAAGATGACAAGTAGCAATAATGTGAATTAAAATTAATTTAAATAAAAAGAAACTAAGAGTTTTGGGTTTTTTTTGTAATGGTCTTCTGGTCAGTGCAATTAGCCAATGGACTCAAAATGAAAGTAAGCACTGGCTTCCAGGTGGCAGGCCAGAAATACGAGACCATAAAAGAGGCCTTTGTAAAAGAGGGTAATTTAGATAAACATGGGGAGGGGGTCCCTGAAGAGTCCCTCAGGAGTAGACTGTCTAATTTGTTTTGTATTCCTAATGCCTGATGCGTATATATGCTGAGTGAATGAGTAAACGAATCAATGGATGATTTACAGGCTTTTCCATGCAAGAAGCACCTCCTGAAATACACCACAGTTAGAGGCATGAGCTGAGAACAGGGTAGGGGTTGTGGGGAATGGGGAGGTTGTACCAACTGCACAGCATATAAAATGCTTAAATGGGTTTATAAAGGGAAAAAATAACCAGCCTGGGCAACATGGCAAAACCTCGCCTCTACAAACAATTAAAAAATTAGCCAGGCTTGGTGCCATGTGCCTATGGTCCCAGCTACTCTAGAGGTAAGGTGGGAGGATGGCTTGAGCACAGGAGGTAAACACTGCAGTGAGCCTTGATCACAACACTGCACCCTAGCCTGGGCAACAGAGTGAGACCCTGTCTCAAAAAAAATTAATTAATTAATTAATAATCTTCGAGTACTTTCTTTGCAGCTGCCTAGGTACACTGATATATGTTCTCTCATTTAATATAGTGAGCCCATGAAATCTGTTTTATTGTGCCAATTTTACAGATGAGGAAATTGGGGCTCATAGAGTTTAACGGACTTACCCAAAGTTGTAGAGCAAGAAAGTAGTAAAGGCACAATGTGGACACTGATGTCTGGCTCCTTAGCGCACTCCGTTTCTTCCACGGCCTGCTGAAGGAGCCCGTTTCCTTCTGAAAAGGATGCTACAGTGTTCCTCCAAGTCTGGGCTCGAAAGACCCATGACAAACAACTTTGCAAAGAAATAGAACAATAACCTCTCAAAAGGAAAGTGAAGACACTGTCTGCACTGGAAGTTCCTGACCTTCTTGTTCTGAACATTTCAAGCCAACTGGACACATGTAGTCTGCCTTTCAACACACAACATATGGAAAAGCAGAGACTGGGGCCCAGTTAACTTCCTTACTCCCAGATTCTTGCCTAGGAAACCAGCAAGTGAATCTCCCTTATTGTTCAACTCATTAGCACCTCCACTAGAGACTACAGAGAAGAAATAAGTGTATTCAGTCGGTGCAAAAGTAATTGCGGTTTTTGCGATTAAAAGTAATTGCAAAAACCACAATTACTTTTACACCAACCGGATAAAAACAAATTCAAAGCAAGTATTATTGCTGTATGTAACCAATTATAGGGATTTGGGGGTGAAAGTTGTTTTGTTTTGTTTTCTAAAGAGATAGGGATTATTTGGAGGGTATGAATGTGAAAAAAAGTTGAAAGTACATTGTTTTAAAAAATGATTGCAATTTTCTTTCAATGTATTACCTTAAACTTCTTGTTCTACCTAATCTAAATCAGCTATAAAATCAGGCAAGTTTGAGCTGTCAGTCTTGTGTATAAAACCAATGAAAATATTTTATTGTGTGCACTTTATTGCCTGATGGCTGATTCACTGACTGCACAATTTGTTTGGAAAAATCTCCAGGTCCAAAGGCCAGTGGAGGTTTAATTTGGCCTATAATTGAGCTTTGCAAATAACTAAATTCTTCTGGGGTGGGGTGAGATGAAGGAGGTGGTGGGAGGTGCTGGGGGGTGGGGTTCCCTAAAAATCTTGTCATGTGCATAATCTTTTCCCAGCCCAGTGTGCTTTCTGAACCATTTCCTACACTTACCAGATAAAGCAAGGGGTTGGTCTGAGTAAGGAAACACAGGCCTCATGACTCCTCACTGAGAGTCAGGTCCTCCACCTTCTGCTCTCTTTGCTTCCCCTGTTGTGAACCATATGTGCTGGACCAAAAATTGAGACATGTGATCTGGCCATGAAAAAATGAAATTAAGACTGTTCCAGAAGATCTAGGGTATGTGTTCTCCAGAGACAGAGCAACCCAGGACGACATACACAGTAGGTGCTTAACAAATGCCTGCATTAAAAAATTACAGCCATATTCCAAAAGGCATCTTGGATTTTCTTCGGAATTCTTATCCACAGCTAGGTTGTTTCTAAATCCTAAACTCTTTCAGCCTCAGGACTATGATAATTTGCTATGTGCCTTTTTGCCTGGTCCATGCAATAAGTATAACCACTTTTTTAAATTAAAATTAAATTTAAAACCAAAACCTCAGGGCTCCCACTTAAATCCTGGGAACTTAAAAACATAGTGAAGATGTAATATATGCCTTTCCACTTGAAAAATAAATAAATAATTTGATAAGTAAAGTGCTACTCCAAACATATCACAACAGTAGAATGCTCCCAATGAAGTATTAACTGTCGATTTGTTTAGATAAGAAATACATCCAGTCAAAATCACGCTGCAATTACAGGACTTCAAAGCAAAATAATTTGGCTTGGCAATGTTTGTTCTAATCTCACATCAAAAGCAGCTGTATGGTAGTCAGCTTATGAAAAGAAAACTGTTCTTTTCAACCAATATGAAGCATGGGAAGACAGGAATAATATTTTTTGAAAACTTCAGAGAAATAAATAGTGTCACACTGTGAAACACACACAGCATTTCAGAATTTTTTTTAAATGTAAGCCGCCTGGAGACATTACATTTCATGAAGCAAGAACAGGTGTGAAACCCAAAAGGGAACATTTATTTTTATTTATAAGACTTATAGTAATGCATATTAATGAGAGAAATTACCAAAAGCCAAGATCTGTTCTGGACACTTGGGGATGAGAATACGGGAGAGAAACACAAGTGAAAAAGGGGAAAATCCTAAAATGGATTTCAGCAATCTCATTCTCTGGACTGTAAAGTGGAACAGTGCTTCTCAAATGTTAATGAGAATCCTGTTAAATGCAGATCCCGATTCAGTAAGCGTGGGGTGAGCCTGGGTGTGTGCATGTCTCACATGCTTCCTGATGACACCCATGCTGCCTGGTTCCTGGACCACACTTTGAGCAGCAAGGAAGTAGAACTTTTGACCTCAGAATCCCTCCCAACCATCCATCACTCCATGTCAAAAGCCAGCAGCCTCACTGGATAAAATAGGCCACAGTCTGTAGCCTGGAAGGGGGTAAGGGGTATTTTCATGTGCTAAGTGACCTCCCTTAGCACCAACACAACAATATATGGCAAAACAAAGCCAGAATTTCAATTGTGAAGATCAGCTCATTAGGAGCTTATCATTAGAGAGATTTAGATGAAAGGCGACTCAAGCAGGGTGAAGAGTATGCTGAGGCTTTCACCTGAAGCTTTTGATTTCCCTAGAAAGTCTGGTGAAGAGAGTCACGAGGTGGGGGGCAGTCGAACCAGCTGGTGGCCAAAGTCATTATCAGCTCTGACTTTGAGAGACTGAAAAATCAATGTGAGTTTGCACAACAAACGACGAGCCTGGAGATGAGTTCAGCATATTTAGTGAAGATTTGGGAGTAAAGTGAGGAATTATATAGTTATTGTAAAACTAAAGGTGGTGTTTTAACATACTGATACTTAACCTCTATTATAGCCTCTTCATCTGTACAGTGAAAAAAAAATACAACCTTCCTCGAATTATTGTGAGAATGAAAATGAGTTGTATTAAAGTGGTTGAAGCAGATTCTAACTCCTAGCAAGCACTATATAACTATTATTATTATTATCATCAGGCTAACATTGCATCGATTTGGGATATCCAGGTATCTAGTTCTGACACAAAAGGGTCATCAGCTATTAAAATATATGTGGCATCACTAGGAAAGTCATCCATTGAAAACAGTGAATTAATTTAAAACTTGTGACAAGCACTCAGCAGGTACATACTACTTTCCAGGGATAGCTATTTAGAGAGAAAAATGTCTAATTCCCCATTTAACACAGAAATAATGAAATGAAAAAGTTATCTGGAAAGATTCTAGGCCTCAATGATGATAAGAAGAAATAGATGATTTTTCAGCCTCCAGCTTGGAGACTATTACCCTTAGCCTAAGAATAATAAACAAAAACAGTAATTAAAAATTAATATGTTGTTAATGCAATAAAAAGGCAATAAATTAAAAATTAATATTTTTTGAAGCAGAGTCCCAATCTGTTGCCCAGGCTGTAGTGCAGTGGCATGATCATGACTCACTGCATCCTCAAACTCTTGGGCTCAAGCAATCCTTCCACCACAGCCTCCAAAAGTGCTGCCATTACAGGCGTGAGCCACCACATGTGGCAATATTTTCTTAACAATCCCCCATCTGAAGCCCATAGTAGCCAATACTAGGAGTCAAGAAAGAGCACGGCTTTGTCATGGGGCTATAATGCTCCCTTTTCCGAAAAAGCAACTGTATGTTAATTAAGGAAAATGTTGGCATCATTCAGCCACAGAAAGTTCTCACAGACATTTGCTTGGTTATTTTAATTCTGGGCTCCAAATTTTAGGAGGGCCATTAATCAAAATAATGCCTGTTTGCCCCAAGGAGAACTCATTTCCAATAAGGAGTAAGGTCTGGAAAGTGAATATGTCATCAAAAAGAACTGGACTGGAACTAGGAAACTGGAGACCCACTAGAATGTACCTCAGTGAGGGCGGGCGTCTTGTCTAGTTTGATCACCTCTGTGGCCACAGCACCCAGGAGAGTGAATACATCAATGAGCCTAGCCACATAAATCTGACCACTGAGCTTTACTTTCCTCATTGCCAAACAAGGTGCTAGACCCAAATATGATCCTTCTCCATTAATATTCATTAACGTCGTTCCACCATTGAGATTCAAGGACTTTATGAATGCTGTTCTGTGTAGAAGAAACGTCACTGTATGTATCTTCATGAAGCCTAAATAAAGATTATTCTAGGGACTGACCTTCTATAAGATAAACAGTGCTAGTCCCTATTATAACCACCCTCCAACAAACAGGAGATATTCAGGTTGGACAAGCAGGAGCCTCCTGCTTCCTGGGCATTCTATGCTAAGTTGTACTTGAATTATGAAATGCTTAGTTGATTCCCCAAACAGGCCTGGGCTTCTCACAACCTGGAGCATCTTTTCTTGAGGCCTGATCCCAAGTGAGGTGATCCCAAGTGAGAGGCCAAATCCAAGGACCCTGCCTGCCTGATGGGTGCTCCTCTGCTGAGCAGCCAAAGGCAGTGCCACGAGGCTTCATCTACCTCCAATAGTCACGGAGTCTCTCCATATGCACATTGTTCCTGCACTGCTTCCCAGGAAGCCTTCCTGACCTTTCAGACCAGTCACATCCATGTACCATGAACAATCACACCCTGTACCTCTCTTTTCAGAGCACTTATCCCAAGAGAAACTCCACATTGTTGTAATTATTTGATTACATTTGACTCTAGCTCCATGGGCCCAGGTCCATCATTGCTGTTGCTTACCATCGTTTCCCCAGCATTTAGGACTGTATCTGGCACAAACTAGACACCTAATAGATGTTGAATGAATGAACAAATGATTTAAGTGGTCAGCTCGACTAGGAAAAAAAAGGACACCCAAAGATTCCTCCTAATTTTATATCATAAGCCCTGTGGACTTTGTATAGAACACTAATACAAGAAAAGCAATTTCTAAATTGGTTGCCATCCTCAAGTCACCAAATTGAAATATAATACCATATGCTGTGTGCCACACACAGATGTGTGGCCCACACTGTGGTGGTGTAACAGCAAAAAGAAAAAAAAAAAACAACATACACTTCAGATCCTTTCAGACCTGGGTTTGCATCTTGATTCTTCCATATATCAGCTATGAAATTACTGGATCTCTCTAAGCCTCAGTCTTATCTGTAAAACAGAGATAAGGAAAAATGAAATGAGAATACATATAGAAGTTTAGCAAAGTATGAGACATATGATGAGTGTTCAGACAGTTTTAACTCTTCTTCGATATCATTCACCATGTTCTGAGATAGGCTGTGGCATCCATGTGGCCAGCAGGAAACACTTGAAAACTATTATTCTCAAACATTTTCAATCCTGTGACCACTTTACCACCAGCTCATCATGCCTCGTTACTACTGTTTTGGTTTTGACAATTTTGCAATTAAGCAATGAACATCTTAAATGAAATATCATAAATAATTAGCTTGTACCAGAAAGAGAAACCCAGGAGACCCCAGCCAGGGCCCCCAGGGCACCCCAGTCCTTAATTAAGCACCAGGACAGAAGATGAGCTAGGTGATCTGATCCAGAGTTCAGAAGGGCACTCACCTTTACTTTGACTTTCTCAGCAGGCCCCACAGATACTGCCCTCTTGATAACAAGCCTCCCAGCATTCATTTGCCTTGTTTCTGGGACACTGTGACAGTCAAAAGCTGATCCAGTCGCTACCGACTGGAACACAGGGAGTTTAAGGGGGGCAAGACTGGTAAACTTCAAAAGCTTAGGACGGCTTGATAAGCCAAGGGTAGGGGTGGGAATATTTATTTAAAAGCTTACAATCCCTGAAATATTTTATCTGAGCCCCTTCACTCCCCCACCTCCCTTCCCCTTGACCTCTCTGTGACCCTGTCAGCTCTTGAAGCTTCTTGCGTTGGCCAGCTGCATTTCCAACCATAATACCAATTTTTGCCTAGTTAAAGTTCCAGAGACACAGCCCGCTCCTCGGGGTCCCTTGAGGATTTAAAAAAAGGAGATCAACATTTACATTGATAACATGCACTCAGCTGTGGGAGGGTTTAGTTTTGTCCACGCCGTCCCCTGCAGCTGTGCTGTCTGCCTCACTGCCCACAGGCCCTCGCCTTCCTGGAAATAGCTCTCCCCAAAGAGTGCTGGGACACAGGATCCCAGCCTCACGAAGTGTTGTTAGACTGAAATCACAGATGTCCCATGACCAGATGGAATGGCTTCAGTGGAGCTCAAGGATCCAGGAAAACAGAACAAGAAGGGACACAAGAGGACCTGTGGAGACAGAGCCATGCTGCTCAGGGAGGTGTGTACCAGGGAGCCTGGCAGGATGAGGAGAAAAGGGAGGTTCTGAGGGGTCATAGGGAGGGGGGGATAGTCTTTCCTGACATTCCTCCCTGAAATAACCACACTAACCTCCTAAAGCCTTTTTATGCCTCTTTTTTAATGGATTTTCAAGAATAGGGGGCAAGTAAAGGATAAATCAGCATAAAACTCCTGGGCAACAATCAAGATTTAACTGTGCCTCATCCCAAGCTGGATGAAGAAAACACAATAATGGCAGGCAGGGAGGGGGAATGGTAGTTTGTTTAAAAAATAAATGTTCCTTCAAAATACAACCCTAAAGTCACTCTGAAGTCTGCTTTAAATATGCCTTAAGAAAAAATTAGGGCCAGGCACAGTGGCTCAGGCCTGTAATCGCAGCACTTTGGGAGGCTGGAGGCAGGCGGATCATGAGGTCAGGAGATTGAGACCATCCTGGTTAACACGGTGAAACTCCGTCTCTACTAAAAAAATACAAAATATTAGCCGGGCGTGGTGGCGGCACCTGTAGTCCCAGCTACTCGGGAGGCTGAGGCAGGAGAATGGCGTGAACCCGGGAAGGCAGAGCTTGCAGTGAGCCGAGATCACGCCACTGCACTCCAGCCTGGGCGACAGAGCGAGACTCCGTCAAAAAAAAAAGAAAAAGAAAAAATGAAATCTAGCATTGCTAAAACAGATTTCTTATTCAAAGCTTAGAGGTGGCCCTTGCATCATCCAGAATGGAATTCCACATTAGTACCATTCAAAACCCTACATGCACACCTTTAGATTCTGTGCGGTGACCTACATTTTTATGTCGTAATAGTGAGCCGTGGTTCACTGCACAACTCTGAAGAAGTCGTAAAATGAAATGATTGAGAGGAGATTAAAATGTAGTGTGCAGATAGTGAGACAGGTGAGCAACAAATAAGTGGCAAATAACGGTTGAATATTCCTGCCATGTAAATTATTGCCATTAAAATATTATGGGCTACATGTCTCAACATGGATAAATCTCCAAAACATAATGTTAAACAAAATAAGCAAGGTATGGAAATCATATGGTCTGATGCTATTTATATAAATTTTAAAAACATGCAAAACTTGACTTATACTACTGATGGATAAGTACTTATGTCTGCAGATTCATAAGTCAAGTATAAAATGTGCAAAAATAATTATAAACACCAAATTTAGAGCAATGGCTTCTGGGGGAAAAATACTCAAGGATAATAGATTTTAAAAAGCCAAAAAACTTCAGTACCTGTTTCATTTTATTTCTTTAAAAAGTGATATGAGGCTGGGCATGGTGGCTCATGCCTGTAATTCCAGCACTTTGGGAGGCCGAGGCGGGTGGATCACCTGAGGTCAGGAGTTCGAGACCAGCCTAGCCAACATGGTGAAACCCCATCTCTACTAAAAATACAAAAATTAGCCGGGCGTAGTGGCATGTGCCTGTAATCCCAGCTACTCAGGAGGCTAAAGCAGGAGAATCGGCTTGAACTCAAGAGGCAGAAGTTGCAGTGAACCACTGCACTCCAGCCTGGGTGACAGAGTGAGAGTCCATCTCAAAAAAAAAAAAAAAGTTAAATGGAAAAAAAAAGAGAAAGATTTAAGAAGCTGTGGTGAATTCAGTGTTCCCTACTTTTGTTTAATTCTTTCCTATATGCTTGGAGTGTTTCAACATAAAAATGTTAAGAGCCTCAGACAAGAGTCTTCAGGTGAAAGTCAGTTTACAACTTCAGAAATCCACTGAATTCATTCATAGAGCTCTCTCCAATTCCTTGAAAATCTGGGACCTCAGGCAGTGTCTCTGGAGTCCAAGAGATGCTAATCTCCACCTGGTGCAGTCCTAACTGGCTTTGGGACTGTCAGGTCCAGATGACTCCCTTTTTAAGGCTCTTGTGAAATCATTCCACCCAGAGGATGCACAAAAAAGTAAGCATTAGGTATCTAAAAGCTTCCGTTAGGAACTCTTAGGAGGAAATGGAATTTAACAAGCTTTCTTCAGACTAAACATTGCCAATTCCACTACTGGGAGTGATGACAAATGGCTCTCACCCCAGCTCTGACGCTAGCTAGCTGTGCAATATTGGGCAAAGCCATCCACCTTTCCATTACATCATATAGGCCTAAACAACTTCTTCTGGGCTTAGAGTGTCTGTTGCTCTAATCTGAGAATTAAGAAGTTGGGGGCAGATGCCAATAGGCAACAAACATGACCTCTCAATCATAAATTATTCTAGGGGTGCAGGTTGCCCTACATCCAAACCTGTTCCCCAAACACACATCCTATTTCCCTCATCAAACTTCTATAGCTCAAATTCTCAAATTCAGACACTGCTTGATTAAAGGCCACATTAAAATGCAAATAATATGTGAGACCGTAATCACACTTTAGCCTCAGCAACACACATTATCTCTTTTAATTCACACACAGCCATTTTCAACAGATTAAAAAAAACTGAGGCTTAGAAAGCTTAAATGATTGGCTCAAGATAACACAGTTCTTAAGTGGGAAACCCAAGCTTCAAGCCAAAGCCTTCAAAATTTCAATCTTAGACTAATTTAATTGCCTCAAATTAGCCTTAACAGGGGGCAGAATCCCCAAAGAAAGCAAGAGTAAAAGAGGAAGGGGGAAGGTCAAAGAAAGTATGGTCCTGGAACTGGGAATGCTGCCAAGGGGAAGATGAAAAGAATGAAAAAGACTGAAAAACCTCTTTGTCTTACTTTGTCATTTTGCATAAGGCTAGTTTCCTTCACAACCTTATGGATTTTAATTTTTCAAAGATTGAAGTGGGCCAAAAACAAGCTACCAAGGTGTGCAAGACAGTTATTACGTAAAACTATTTTCCTCTTCAAACTTTCCAACCACAGCGAGGCTGGATCATTAACTGTGTGAACCAAGAGAAACGATTTGTGAAAATCAACATGTGCAGTCCTTGGCACAGCAAGTAATCAGGGAAAGATCGTAATGGTGACAATAATGACAGTGATGACAATGATGGCAAGGACTGTATTAAGAAATGTCCAAGGTCCCTCCAAAGCAGCATACAGGTACACCACTGACATCTCATGCACCCTGACAGGTACACCACTGGGCTTTCATCATTCATGATCTTTTCAATGCTTAAAAGTGTTTTAACATAATCTGATTTCTTTCTCTGTCCAAAGTGTGAGGTTCATTCAAACGGTTTGAACAGCAAACATAATCCTTCCTGTCTGTTTTCTAAGGGGATTTCTGGATGTACCCATGAGACAAACAACAAGCAAGGAGAGAGGCCTTCTCCAAGCTTCAACCCCTGGTTTATCAGCCTTACCTTTAAGTAGAAAGTAGGAAAAGAAAATGGATTAACACGTACTTCCACATATTATACAAATAAAATGGGCATATTAAATAGAAACATGGAATTACTGTAGTCCTTTTGATACGTTTTGGCTCTATGTCCCTACACAAATCTCATCTCGAATTGTACTCCCCATAATCCCCAGGTGTTGAGGGAGGTGCCTGATGGGAGATGATTGGTTCATGGGATGGTTTCCCCCACACTATTCTCGTGATAGGGAGTAAGTTCTCACGAGATCTGGTGGTTTTATAAGTGTCTGGCAGTTCCTCCTTCACACTCTCTCTCTCTTTCCTGCCGCCCTGTGAAGGTCCTTGCTTCTCCTTTGCCTTCCACCATGATTGTAAGTTTCCTGAGGCCTCCCCAGCCATGCAGAACTGTGAGTCCATTAAACCTCTTTCCTTTATAAATTACCCAGTCTCAGGTATTTCTTTTTCTTTCTCTTTTTTTTTTTTTTTTCTTGGAGACGAAGTCTTGCTCATGTCCCCCAGGCTGGAGTGTGATGGCGCGATCTCAGCTCACTGCAACCTCTGCCTCCCAGGTTCAAGGGATTCTCTTGCCTCAGCCTCCCGAGTAGCTGGGATTACAGGTGCCTGCCACCACACCCGGCTAATTTTTGTGTGTGTGTTTTTTTTTTTTAGTAGAGACGGGGTTTCACCATGTTGACCAGGCTGGTCTCAGACTCCTGACCTCAGGTGAGCCACCCACCTCGGCCTCCCAAAGTGCTGGATTACAGGCATGAACCACCGTGCCCGGCTGGGTATTTCTTTATAGAAGTGTAAAAATGGACTAATACACCTTCTATCTCTTGTTAGGGAACTCAATTCATTATATTTCTAATGCCCTAATGTAAGGCAAACATTTTCTGTTACATTCCTGGGATTGTTCCTTATAAAATGAGTTGCCTGACAAACCCTCACAAAGAAGGTTTTTTTTTTTCAAGTATTTTATTTTGAACTACAAAGTATCTCATGGGAAAAGCATACAAGCCGAAAACAACCTCAATCCATACTTGCTTGGGGTCCTTAGAGATGTCAGTATGGGTAAAAAAGGAAATGAGAAATTTAACCTTGATTCAGTCATTTATTCATAAAGGTTAAGATTTATATTTGCAACTATCAAATGTAGTTAAAAATAGAGCAACAAGGGGGTGGGGGAGAGGGGAGGGATAGCATTAGGAGATATACCTAATGCTAAATGAGTTAATGGGTGCAGCACACCAACATGGCACATGTATACATATGTAACAAACCTGCACATTGTGCACATGTACCCTAGAACTTATAATAGTAATAAAAATTTTTTAAAAATGTAAAAAAAAAAGAAAAAGAAAATAAATAAATAAAATTTGCATTATGGAACACTAACTGTGTGCTTTAAAAAAAAAATAAAAACAGAGCAACAAGCATTTAAAGATAACTTTTAAAATCAACATAGTAAGTGGTTACATTTTGATGATCACAAATATATGCCTACATGACAATGAAAAGCCAACCACCTACTGTTGGCCAAATAAGTCCTTCTGGCCTGGCACAGCAGTTCCTGTTATCACATTGAACAGAGATTCGAAAACGCTGTTTCCCAAACAACTTGGAAGTGAGTCGAATGAGCCTAGAAAGGCATGTTAGGTGATTCAAACAGAAGTCAAGAAAAAATACATGTAAAGTGTTTGAATAAAATCATTTCAGGAAACAGAGTGGAAAAAATAATATTTTAATATTAAGATGTTATTTTAAATATAAATGAGTACCTGTATTAATAAACTAAATAACTGTTGACATTTGACTATCTCATCTATATTTCTAAAATATATGGAAATATAAAGAATTTTCAAATTGGCCAAACATATTTTTTGCTCTTAGTTGTCTTTTATTTAGGTATATGTGGTATATAGTATTATAAACATAATGGGGCATCACTTAAAAAGCAAAGACAAATAAATCATTCATAGCCTTTCAAAAGAAAGAAAAAAAAAGACAGAGGCAGCCTGAATAGAATGGAGGAGGAGCCTGAAAAGCAACCGCCCATTTGCTGGAGCACTCATGGCAGATGAGCGCGGTGTCTGGGATCTCAAGCTGTCCTGGTTCCAGCATCCCTCCCGGAACTCCCCTTGGGAACACGTTTTACACAAAGATCTTGTTTCCCCAATGTTATAGGCGCCCGATTCTTAATTAAATTATCTCTCACCCACAATAGCCTGTGGAGACCAATGATGCCTGTGGAGAACGAACACTTCGTTGTGTCATGTTTTGTTTTGAACATCCCTGAAAGTCTAGAAAGAAGGCACCTGACAATCATTGTAAACTGGAAAAGCCAGAAAGAGGAAAAAATGGGCTCTTCAGATTCTGACTCTATGTTTCAGGCTAAAGATTTCATTTCTACCCTAGATCATAGCATTTTGGAGCAAGGGGAATTCCTAGGGATTGTCTAGGACACACTTCTGGTTCAATACAGAAAAATAGGACAATATCCCTTTACACATGTTCTACTTGTGTTCCCAATAAGAGATATTTTCCTAGAAAAGCTTATCAGGCATTTTACCCAGGCTAAGTAGAACCAAAAGTTCTAATCTTATTAATGTTAACATAAAGTTAAGTTTGAGCTCTTAATAATTGATGCATCTTTTTAAGTGACTGTTGGCTTTGATTTAAGAAAGAAGCAGACACATTTTCACACTTCACTGACGTCATCATTTCCACAAGAGACATCTGCACACTCCTCCCTGACTCCGTGTCATATGTTCACCATTAAAGGTCACCACAATTGAAAATCTATTCCTAAGAACTAAGAAGGTTATTTAATCATCTAGGAGAGGAGAGCCGTCAGGCCCAAGAATACCACTATGAGGAATTTGGGTCCCCTACAATCAAGTGGGTAGTATATTATCTTCAAGTTCAAATTTTCTTCCTCTTAGTTCTGTTATTTTTTAAACTGCAAATATATTAATAGATCCTAAATAACATTCTGCATGAAATATTTAAAGGTTTTCTAATTTTGCTATATTAAGTCAATAATTTGTGTGTATGATACTAGCAGCTAGAGATTTTCCTTGTGATCATAATTTCTTGAGTCCAGCTTTCAACTAATAATAAATGAAGCCAAACTACTGAACCACTAAACCAAACTTCTTGAGGATAGAAAAGACAAGGAAACAAAGATGAATGATCCCATATATAACCCACATCTCATCCCTTTGGGGAGATATTCAAACCTGGCTAAATATTATAAATAAAACTCTAATTGCTTTGAGCAACACTGAAAACAAAAGAAAAATGTAAAAGCCTAGAAGTACTAATTTTTAATGAAACAGAAGCTGGTTAAAATGAAATGCAATATACAATCCTCCATAATTGCATGAGCCAATTCCTTATAATAAATATCTATCTATACAAAAAAAAGATAAAATGCAATAAATGTAAGGAAAACACACTGAGACTCCTCAAAAGGGTGCTCAGAGCAGGAAAAGTGAACCAAGAAGTTTACCTGGAAAAGAACAGGTTGAGGAAAGGATGAAGAAGGTTAATTCAGTCCATGAGGGGGATTGAAGTTTGGGGAAGAAATAATCTAAAAAATTATTCCAAGTCATTTGGAATCTGAGACCCCAGGCCTTAAGCAACTAATGTGGCCATGGAAATCAGCTATGATTTGAACTCACGAGTTATTTCTGAAATGTACCAAGAAGACCTATTTTCCTCAAGGATGAGGGAATCCATATCAGGAAGGAAATAGGACACAAAAATGTTTTGGGTCATGAAGTTCTATCACCACAAGAAGGCTGCATGTGATATTGTGAGGTTTGGGCACTTGCCCTGGAAATCCTCACACTATGGAAAAGTAGATTTGTTCACTGTAAATATCTGGCTGGTGGATGACATGCTCATGCATGCAGCTTTGTTGTTATTCTTTGAGAAAAGGGACAGCAAAGAATAGAAAATTGATCAATGAGACTCCAATTTAGGCTGTAAGGAAAGTGTTATCCAAAACCTACTGTGCAGGGAATATTCTCATCCTTTCCTTCTGGGCTAGTCAAACCACAAAAGCTGCAATGTTGCCTTGACTTAGATAAAAGAAGTATATCTGCATCTTCAGTCATGCTCTATGTACGTTGAGGTCAGCTCCAGCCCCTTTTTGAAAACTAGTACCAATTCCTATCAAGCCCTAAAAAGCTTTGGGTTGGGGGTGGCAGACTGTTGCATTGCTTTGCTTTGTTTTGTTTTTATTTTTGGAGTCAAATATTGTTTATTGCTTGGTATAGAGAAAGGGAGACATCATACCTCCAAGTGAAATGAATAAACATTTTTAAATTATATTTTCTTTCCTACTACTTTATATTTTATTTAATCATCATGGCTCAATAGTTTTACATTTCCTTTATCGTCCTACCCCTGTCTCAAATCATCATCTCAGCTCACTTCTTGGGATAAAAGGAAAAATTAAAAGCATGGGCTTGGAAGTCAGGTAATATCTGTTCAAATCTACACCTATTAGCTAGATGACCTTTGGCAAGTTAGTTAACCTCTCTGAGGGAAATAGTATCTACTTCACATGATTATTGTTAGATTAAAATTAGGGCAGGGAATGAAAAGCATTTAGCCCAATGCCTGTAAATGCACACAGTAAATATTCAATAAATGGTGTTTTAAAATATTCTTCCTATTTTTTCATGTCACTAGATTGGCAAAAATGTTTAAGTTTGATAATAGTCGTTGTTAACAAGGATGTATAGCAACAAGAACTTCGATATTTTACTGCAGAGAATGTATGGCAGATAAAAGACGATGACCACAAATTATTGTTCTCTATCATATTTACCCCAAAAAGATTTGGGAGGTCTATACCTCCTCCCCGTGATTCTCAGCAGGCCGTATGACCCCTTTACCGATAGAATGTGGCAGAAATGATGTTATGCAAACTTCTAGGTCCAGGCCTTAAGAGACTGATAGCATTCATTTCCAAACACTTGGAACATCTGTTTTTGGGACACTGAGCCACCATATGTAGCAAGTCAGACTAACCTGAGGCCACCATTCTTAACCCCAAGCCATGTGGGCAGGCCCTAGAGGATGAGATGCCATGTGGAGAGACTAAAGAGCACCAAGATGTGGATATGAGTGATGAAGCCATGTTAGGTGTGGATCCTTCGTGCCAGCAGCCTCAGCTTACATTACATGGATTAGAGACAAGCTGCTCAGCCAAGCTCCTCCCACACTCGTGACCCACAACATTATGAGCAAAATAAAATTGGTGTTTTAATCCACTCAACTTGGGGTCATTTGCACCATTAAATAATTGGAACAGAATGATATAGATACAATCACTCTGGAAAACCATTTGGCATAATTTTGTAAGGGTGAAGATACATGTACTTATGACCCAATGATTCCACACATGGAAGACTCTGGCAGCAGAGAAAATCGATGAGCTATAGATGCACACATCTACATGGATGACCAAAAGTGAAAGGGAGTAAAAAAGATAATCTTGAGAGAATAAGGCATGTGATGGAAGAAAATATAAAGTATTATTCCATCTCCAAGGGCTCAAAAATGGCCTTTGAGGGGTATGGGCAGGGCACGAAGATTATGACTGAGATAAGGAAAAAATCTCAGTATCTATAAAATGGAAAAATAAGCAGCCTTAATCTAACCAAAACCAGAATGTAGAATGGTCATCACCATCTACTCAACAATTATTTCAAAGCACTCATTATGTGCCAAGACCCTGGACATATGCTGGGATACAGTGACAAAAATGCCAGAGTCCGGCCGGGCGCAGTGGCTCACGCTTGTAATCCCAGCACTTTGGGAGGCCGAGGCGGGCAGATCACGAGGTCAGGAGATCGAGACCACGGTGAAACCCCGCCTCTACTAAAAATACAAAAAATTAGCCGGGCGCGGTGGCGGGCGCCTGTAGTCCCAGCTACTCGGAGAGGCTGAGGCAGGAGAATGGCGTGAACCCGGGAGGCGGAGCTTGCAGTGAGCTGAGATTGCGCCACTGCACACTAGCCTGGGCGACAGAGTGAGACTCCGTCTCAAAAAAAAAAAAAAAAAAATGCCAGAGTCCAGGGGAGTTTGGAATGTCTCCCCTAACTCTTAGAGGAATGTGTTTTTAAAAGAGCACAAATGGAAGAACCTAGTTCTTTGGTTAGAAAAAGGAGAAGGGCAGACGTATGACATCTCTCGGGGGCCACCCTGTCGGCCATACCAGTGCCCCCCAACCCTGCAGCTGGGACAAAAGGCAGAAACTACACCCAGCTTTGATGAACATCCTTGGGTGAATTTTCTCTTGGTTTGCAATGATTGCCTTTTCTCCTGAACATGGGCTGGGAACGGAGTAGGAAGAAGAAGAGAGATGGTTGTCAGGAAAATGAACTTTCAGAGATGCAGTTTCAGGGCCTGAATAATGCCAAAGTTTTCCTGTAGTACCTCAAGCTCAGGTTACATAAGAATAGCACATCTGCTCTAAATTATCATTCCTTTCCTTTGTCTACACCCAACCTGGGCAAACCCTCCAAATTATAATGATCCAGAAAGAGGACCATTATTGTTTTTATCTTTGCTACATGAATATTGTGGGTGAAGTAAACAGAGAAAGGCCATGCCAAAGGCCATCACCAGGAAGATTACAGAGTAATTTTGTTCAAAATTCCCTTCCCCCACCAAATATTTCTATACTGGGGAAATCTATTTCTACTGGAAAAATTTGAGGGCCACAAGCCTCAAAACAGGCCCTGATGATAGTGAGAGGTGACAGCATGCTGGCAGTCCTCACAGCCCTCGCTTGCTCTCGGCGCCTCCTCTGCCTGTGCTCCCACTTCGGCGGCACTTGAGGAGCCCTTCAGCCCACCACTGCACTGTGGGAGCCCCTTTCTGGACTGGCCACGGCCGGAGCCCACTCCCTCAGCTTGCAGGGAGGTATGGAGGGAGAGGTGCGAGCGGGAACCGGGGCTGCGTGCGGCGCTTGCGGGCCAGCTGGAGTTCCGGGTGGGCGTGGGCTTGTCGGGCCCTGCACTTGGAGCAGCCAGCCGGCCCTGCCAGCCCGGGGCAATGAGGGATTTAGCACCCCAGCCAGCGGCTGCGGAGGGCGTACTGGGTCCCCCAGCAGTGCCAGCCCACCGGCGCTGCGCTCCATTTCTCACCGGGCCTTAGCTGCCTTCCCGCGGGGCAGGGCTCCGGACCTGCAGCCCGCCATGCCTGAGCCTCCCACCCCCTCCATGGGCTCCTGTGCGGCCCGAGCCTCCCCGACGAGCGCCACCCCCTGCTCCACGGCGCCCAGTCCCATCGACCACCCACGGGCTGAGAAGTGCGAGCGCACAGCGAGGGACTGGCAGGCAGCTCCATCTGTAGCTCCGGTGCAAGATCCACTGGGTGAAGCCAGCTGGGTTCCTGAGTCTGGTGGAGATGTGGAGAACCTTTATGTCTAGCTCAGGGATTGTAAATACACCAATCAGCACTCTGTATCTAGCTCAGGGTTTGTAAACACACCAATCAGCACCCTGTGTCTAGCTCGAGGTTTGTGAGTGCACCAGTCGACACTCTGTATCTAGCTGCTCTGGTGGGGCCTTGGAAAACCTTTATGTCTAGCTCAAGAATTGTAAATACACCAATTGGCACTCTGTATCTAGCTCAAGGTTTGTAAACACACCAATCAGCACCCTGTATCTAGCTCAGGGTTTGTGAGTGCACCAATCAACACTCTGTATCTAGCTGCTCTGGTGGGGCCTTGGAAAACCTTTATGTCTAGCTCAAGAATTGTAAATACACCAATTGGCACTCTGTATCTAGCTCAAGGTTTATAAACACACCAATCAGCACCCTGTGTCTAGCTCAGGGTTTGTGAGTGCACCAATCAACACTCTGTATCTAGCTGCTCTGGTGGGGCCTTGGAGAACCTTTGTGTCCACACTCTGTATCTAACTGATCTGATGGGGATGTGGAGAACCTTTATGTCTAGCTCAGGGATTGTAAATGCACCAATCAGCACTCTGTCAAAACAGACCATTGGCTCTACCAATCAGCAGGATGTGGGTGGGGCCAGATAAGAGAATAAAAGCAGGCTGCCCAAGCCAGCAGTGGCAACCCACTCGGGTCCCCTTCCACACCGTGGAATCTTTGTTCTTTCGCTCTTTGCAATAAATCTTGCTACTGCTCACTCTTTGAGTCCACACTGCTTTTATGAGCTGTAACACTCACCGCAAAGGTCTGCAGCTTCACTCCTGAAGCCAGCGAGACCACGAGCCCACTGGGAGGAACGAACAACTCCAGATGCGCCGCCTTAAGAGCTGTAATACTCACCGTGAAGGTCTGCAGCTTCACTCCTGAGCCAGCGAGACCATGAACCCACCAGAAGGAAGAAACTCTGAACACATCTGAACATCAGAAGGAACAAACTCCGGACACGCCACCTTTAAGAGCTGTAACACTCACACGAGGGTCCGCGGCTTCATTCTTGAAGTCAGTGAGACCAAGAACCCACCAATTCCGGACACAAGAGGACCACTGTAGAAACAGTGGGCACAATAGCCAACAGGTAGAAACTTCCCACGGAGGAGGTGTCACAAAAGACATTGAAGCTGCTGGCTTGTACTTACCAAGGTGTTTACACAGAGAATGCTAACTTCAGGGCCAGCTGCCAGCTGCTAGCTCCTCCTCTCCCCAGCTGCTCTGCACAGCATAGAGCCTAAACAAACTCAATTTGGCATACCCAAAGGAAGACTCTGAAGCGGGAAAAAATCTCCCCCTTCTCCTAACGACAGCAGACATCATCTCCCAAGTGAGTAGCCCAAAGTGGCCAAAAACTCTATAATACAGACAGTTCCCATTTTAACCCAGAGCCCCATTTCAAAACAAGCCCCCCCAGCTGAATCTTACCAAGGCCTGCCTGCCCATTCCGGCTTAGGCCTTCCCTTCAGGCACTCAACACAATAATTCTCCACTAAGGGAAAGGCACTGTGCTATAATCAGCGGCTCTACAGCTTTAACTAGTATCAGAATCATGCAGGGAGTTTCTATCTGCCATGGATGGCAAATCCCCAGGTCATACCTCAGACCTAGCAAATAAGAATTCCCAAGAGTGGGGCCCAATAATCTGTATGTTTTTTACAGTTCGCCAGGTTGAGAGCAACTCCTTAGAGAATGTTTCTCAAAGCTCTAATGACTCAAAGGACCTCAAACTCATTCACATTCAGCATTGAATGAACAATAAGGCTTTACCCACATAAGTTTCTACTTTTAACTGGACTCTGGTCTAAAGGAAACAAATGACTAAGAGTAGGAATTCAGATCCAGTTATAAAGTTCATGGAGACTGTTTTGATTAAAATATAGATATAAGGCCAGGTGTGGTGGCTCACACCTGTAATCCTAGCACTTTGGGAGGCCAAGGTGGGTGGATTGCTTGAGCCCAGGAGTTTGAGACCAACCAGCCTGGGTAACATGACAAAACCTTGTCTCTACAAAAAAATACAAAAATTAGCCATGCATAGTGGCACATGCCTGTAGTCCCAGCTACTCGGGGGTGCTGAGGTGGAAGAATCGCTTGAACCCAGGAGGCAGAGGTTACAGTGAGGCCAGATCATGCCACTGCACTCCAGCCTGGGCCACAAAAAATATATAAACAAATAAATCAAATAAAATTTGTCATGCATATGGGCAAAACCTCAGGGCTCTGGGTTGCTGGGGATCTGCCAGAGGAGCCCACTGCTGAGCACCCTGCTCAGAAACCTTGAAGACGCCCATGTGCACTCCCTCCCAGGCTCACAGTGGGGAGAGGGGGAGGCCTGTAATAGGAACCAAGAGCCAGCAAATGGAGATGTAACGCCTCATTCGCAGGATTTCCGAAAACTACTGGATTTAATTAAGAATCATGGAAATGCTCCTGCTCACTTGTGTAGGAAGATGGGGAAAGTTTTATATTTGCTGGGAAAAAAACAACTAGAACGTTCAAGAGGCCTGAGAAGAAAGAAATAGGAGAAGACAGTGAGATAAAATAAATCATAGGGAAAGAAGGCTAGGAACCAAAATATAAATAAGACATCATTTCATTCATTCAACAAATATTTATGAAACACCTTCTTTCCTTCAATTCCAAATTCCTCATCTGAGGCAGTCCAAATGCTCAGCCGTCCCAAGGCTGTTCTACTCTGCATACAAAGCTTTAGTTTCTCCAGCGTTTCCCCATTACCACATCTCATTTTCCATCCAGGATTCTTCCTATTTCCATGTTTTTACTCATTTTTGCCTGAAATGATCTTCCCTTTTTCCTCCACCAATTCAAATCTGAATCATTCTTCAAAGCCTAGCTGAAGTCACCCTCCTCCGGGGACCCTGGCCTAATTGCCTTCATGCTACTCTGTGTGACATTATAATACTGAGCTTAAGTTGCATTCCACACAAACACTTGATATTTCTTGATTTGAATAGTTCTATTTTTATTATTGTTATTAGAGACAGGACCTTCCTCTGTGTGGAGTGCAGTGACACAATCATAGCTCACTGCAGCCTTAAACTCCTGGGCTTAAGGGGTCCTCCTTCTTCAGTCTCTCAAGTATCTAGTACTAGAAATAAATGCCACCACACCCAGATAATTTTTACTGTTTGTAGAGACAGGGTCTCACAGTATTGTTCAGGCTGGTCTCGAACTTCTGGCTTCAAGCAATCCTCTCACCTCATCCTCCCAAAGCACTGAGACTATAGGCATCAGCCACCATGCCTGGCCTGTTCTCTTGTTTTTGATTGGAACAATGATGAGCCCACAGGAGTTAATTGATTAGGTAGAGGCTCAATTTAGAATTAGAATGAGGAACTCACTTCCTTATAGCAATAGCTGTATATTGTTATTAATGAGTTTTACTGTATGAAGAGTCTGTTGAGATTTTAACTGCTTTTTACAACATTATAACTTCTATGGAAAAATGTAGTTTTAGTTCCCAATAACCAGTTTACAAATAATCTTTTAGAAAAAAACAAGTTCATAAATTGGATATTGCTTCCCTGAGGCAAAAGTGAAAAGAGTGATTAAAAACGTGTAGAATACGAGAAGTGTTAGGAGCTGAGTAACAACTGCTTTGGAAGAAAATCACAAGATTGGGAATTTTTTAATTTGCAATTAAAATACAAAGCTTCTGGCCCCCTTGCTTTCAGATACGTAGTTGCAATTGGTTGTAAGAATTTCCACTTCCTCTTCTACACTTGACTCTCAACAGTTTAATATCTCGTTAAATTTATTTTTGTTGGTCAAGTCAGCACCAGGAAGGTTATTCTGTTAAACAGTAACATTTAATAGAAAAACAGGAACTGGTAACATGGGTGCCAGCCTCCCCATAAAACATGTGATGGCCTTTCCTCAGAAGACAATGTGGACTGATCAAATGTGACCCCCTGCTTCTGATTTTCTGAGCTTCTCTCATAGGACTCTTGGGGTCACTTGGACTGTTGAGCAAAGTTCCCGGAAGGTGCCCCGCCACTGCCTGCCAAGTCGGCTGTCTGCCAGCAACACGCCTGCTCCTGCCTTTTGCTTGGAACTGCGTTTTCTATTGTTGCTGTGACTGAGCCCAGCCTTTGCCATGGGCATGCCCTGAATCCTGACAGTTAGCTGAAAGTATGAATAGAACTGAAAAGAGTTTGGGCCATATTCAGAGCTCAGGATAAGGACTGGATTCACAATAATTGTACCAAGGTTTTCATTAAAATATCATTCTGTCATATATTTAGCTAAGAGGCCAATTTTTCATTCCTCAAAATGCAGTAGGTGCTTTAGTGTGAAAGAGGCATTACTTCTGATTGTTTAGATGGAACAGCCACACTCGTAATTTAATGGACTTGTTTCATGGACTGAATGAAAGTATTCCTAATTTGAATTAAGGAACACTTTGAAGCAGGTCATTTGTGGCTTGAGTCCTAGTCTTGGGATCGGGATGGACTCCAGCTGCCAGTGGCAATGACTATAGCTCACGTGCCCAGCTTTTTGTAGCTCAAAGGATCCTCAGTTTAGTATGAGCCTCTTCTCCATCAGCTAGTACTAGGCCCCCATTCCTGCTAATTCTAATAACAGCAAGCCACTCAGAGGGACCTTAGCCAAGCCAGGCTTTCAGTTAAGGTTAATATACCTCCTTCTCTATCCAAATATGTAACTTCGGGCAAGGTACTTAACTTCTCTAAGCCATGGTTTCCTCATCTGTAAAATGGCCACTATAGTAAGGTCACAGGATTCTTGAGGTGTTGCTTTTCCAGCTGAGAGCCACAGGGCCAATGGCACCTTTGCCCAAGTTTTCCTCAGGCCCGCTGGGCTTGTCCTGCCCACTTAGCCTGGCAGGCTGCACTCAGCTTGCTCTACTGGCCTGGATCCCATACCTGCCAAGAGTGAGTGGAATGGTAAGGGCTATGTGAGTGAGTGAGCATGAGGTCTGGCCACTGCACACAGCCAGACATGCTGGTGGCAGGTGGGGCAGACAGCTCCAGGTGCCAGCCCAGGTGTACCATAAGCAGCTTCCATAGCTGGCACTGGGGAATCCAGTGGTACTCAGAAGCTTGAAGACACCAGGAACCGCAGAGCCCCAAAGAGGGTGTCACAGCCCTGGCTGGGGGAGATCCTAGGTCTGGGCTCCCTGAAAGGCTGCAACTCTTCTCTCCTTCTCTCTTCTCTCCTTGTCACCCACAGTGTGGTGAGCAAGGGGTGTGTTTCAGCCCTGTTTGTGTTACAGCTCTTTCAGCCCCACCATTCAGTGAGTCCTGAGTTCTTCTCCTGCATCCAGGAAGAATGAGGTACATGGAAAAGTGGACAGTTAGCAAGGCAAAGAGGAGCTTTATTGAGTGACAGAACAGCTCAAAGGAGACCTGCATTGGGTAGCTCCTTTCCACAGGCAGGGCACCCTGATGAGTGTTCAGCTCTCAACAGAGAGGAGACCCTGGAGTGGGTAGCTCCTCTCTGCAGGCAGGTTATCCTGTCATCTCCTTGAGTCTGTCTGAGTCTGGGGTTTTTATGGGCTTCAGAGGGGAGGAAGTGCCTGCTGATTGGGCCATGGGTGGCCATGGGTGGGCCTGGAAAAAGTACCATAAGTTCCTACTCTGGTCTGTGGGGCTGGCAGCCTGGCCCTCAGGCTTCAGGCCTTCCCCAGCTCGAAGGTAGGGCTTCACCAGGGACCCACCCCTTTCCACCCAGGAGACTGTCTGCCTCCTGCTATCACCCAGGCTGTTCGTGCTGAGGGGCACTTGCAGGCCTATGCAGAGCCGCCCTAAGCCCCCACTCAGGCTCCCTCTCATGCTTATCGGTGCCCAAAGTCCAGAGGCGGCCAAGGCAGCAGGGGGCTGGAGCGTCAGTGCTGCCCCAATTGTGTGCACACCCAGCCAGGTTGCAACAGCTCCTGGGCTTGGCCTCAACTTTGCTCCAAGATCAGAGCTGGTGCAGGGAGCAGGGAGAGGCCAGGTAGTGGGAGCAGGCACTTCCAAGCCTGCAGGTGGGAGGGGGCCTTTCCCAGGCCCCCTAAAGGGGACACCCAGGTCCATAGCCATGGCTTGGGCAGCTGCAGCTACACTCCAGAAGCTGCAGCTACACTCCAGAAGGGCAGGGCTCCTGCCCAATCCCAGCCCCCAAGAGCACAGGGATGCCCAGGTCCACAGCCACAGCTGGATGGCCGCAGCTGCTCCCAGCAAGCACAAGGTTCCTGCCCTGCCAGGGCTTCTGCCTTTTCCTGGCTCCTGCTGGCTCTTTAGAGTGTGCAGCCCTGACCATGCCTCACCCCCTGCAGCCAGCATCATGGCAGCAGCCGCTCCACATGGGCCTCCACTACCATCAGTAATATGTGCCTTGTAAGACTTTTATGAGGATCTGATTAGATTGCACTTGTAAGACAGGTGACTAGAATGAAAGAAGGGAGTGTGACAAGGAGCTGGCTACTTGTCGGGTGATATTGTTGACCTTACACACAGCAAAAACTAGTCATCTACCTCATTCTATTTGCAAAGTCACACAGCTTTTAATCTCATGCACCACCCAGAATGTAAACAAAATATGGGTAGAAGCACCTTTATTTATCACAATATTCTGGCTCACTATTCTATTTCCTTTATGCCCTGAGTATGTTCACATATACTACAGAACAAGTCTCAAATAAGTGTGAACAGAATACTGTCCAAATTGATGACCATCTTAATTGTTTTATTCTGGCTTCTCCACTAGTTGACAGAAGAAATGAAAGTAAGAGAGAGGCCAGGAAGAAGGGCAGGGAAGAAAAGAAGGCATGAGAGAGAGAAGGGATGGGGAAGGGAGGAAGAGACCTAAAGGCAGTTCCTTGGGCTGGCTCACGGAGATGCCTGGAACAGACCATGCAGAGACTCTTAAATTTTATAGCTGAAAAAGCCAGTAGTCACATTTTAGTACCTTTGTCTCCAAGCAGGACTACAATTAACCCTAACCCTTCTAGACCAATGGGGGATCTGTCCCAGTCCTTAAGGATCCCTGGGAAAAGCCAAAGTTAGCAATCCCATTTCTCCTATTAATTAGAACTTCACTCCAAACCACCATCTCTAAATTAGATGTGCAATGGTGTGCCTTTATTTCAAATTTCCATGTTGCACTGTAAGATGTCAACTGTATGGGAAGAAACCATAGAGAAAAACAAGAAAGCTGGTTTCTTTGATTTGACAGAAAATATATAGACCATTTAGGCACTGGCCCAGGGAAGTTTGAAAAAAGAGATTAACTCCCCTAAAGACTGGTGTTTCCCATAGGGGGCCTCAGCAGAAGGGTAACTATTAAGGAAGGAAAAGTAGCCCCACCTATAAAAAAGGAGGTTATGATAGATCTTTATATTTCCCATATTAACTCAAACATTTTCTAACCATACTATAAGCAAGAATAAAGACAAATTTGCAAGTTTCCTGTTATTTTGTCCCTGGCAGGCTGTGAGAACAGCAGCATTGAGATCCTCTGAAGTCTTGGTGAGAGCAGATGACAAGTCTGTGCATGACCCTGTAAACTGAAAGCAGGAAGTTCAACTACATGAAAGAGTAATAGTTGTGGTGACCAAGCTTCCAGAGGCCCTTGCTGCTGACGCTGCCCTTATCACAGGTCCAACCCTCATTTTGTCAGAATTTCTATGGTAGATGCTCTGCTGATCCCAACCCATCCAAAGCAGCACTCACTACCTCCAGAAGACATTGGCTTTGAGCCAAAAGTAAACAACTTTCTGAGTCATTTAAACTCCAAAAGCATCTGTGTGGCAAGGTCTCTTTGAAAACATTGCTAAGTTTTCCACATAGCCTCATTTGCCCACCACAACAACCCACCGAGCACTCACCTTCAAGGTGATACACAATTCGCACAAGATTCCAGAAATGACAGATCTGGTGCATGCTTTTAAAGAATTAAACAAGACTTGTTCTTAAATTAAAAATGCAACTCCTGGAAGCCAGTTGACATTATCTTTTAAAGTTGACTGTGTTTCATTTCTAAGTGTTAAAGAATGCATAGTCTAGTTTACACAGAATGTATATCTATAAACACATATGAGTATACATAGATATATAAATTTATATAGTATATACATATATGTATATAGATATATGTATCTATACACACACACACACACACACACACACACACAGGGTAGTTCCACCTTATCCATGCTTTCACTTTTCATGGTTTTACTTACCCTCAGTCAGCTATGGTTCAAAAATATTAAATGGAAAATTCTGGAAGTAAACAATTCATAAGTTAAAAAAGAAGTTGAGGCCAGGTGCGGTGGCTCCCGCCTATAATCCCAACACTTTGGGAGACCAAGGTGGGCGGATCACAAGGTCAGAAGATTGAGACCATCCTGGCTAACACGGTGAAACCCCATCTCTACTAAAAGCACAAAAACAAAATTAGCCGGGCATGGTGGCAGGCATCTGTAGTCCCAGCTACTCAAGAGGCTGAGGCAGGAGAATGGTGTGAACCCAGGAGGCGGAACTTGCATTGAGCCGAGATCGCACCACTGCACTCCAGACTGGGCGACAGAGCAAGACTCCATCTCAAAAAAAAAAAAAAAAAAAAGGAAGTTGACTGTGTTTATACCCTTCAGCTCAGCATTCCATTCCTAGATGATATACTCAAGAGTAATACTTACACATATATACCTGGAGAGGAACAGAAGAAAGTTCATAGCATTGAACAGCATAATACTAAAAAACTGGAAATGACAAAATACCTATCAATGGTAGGATAAACAAATAAATGGCATATATCAATGTAATGAAGCATTATGCAGCAGTGAAAATAAATGAACTACAGCTGTGTTCAACAACGCAGAAAATTTTAGTATCATATTAAGTGAAAAAGGCAAATTCCAAGAAACTTCATATAGCATTATACTCTTTATATAAAGTTTTAAAATAAATAAAACTGAATGATCCATTGTCATAAGTCAAAAACAATGAATAATGAATGCCTCTGAGGGTAATAGAAGAAGACAGAATAAAGAGGAGTGCTTGGGTCTTGATGTAAGTTGATTCGGTTCCAGTTCTGGCATGGGTGATGATTTCACAGGGACTTATGGTATCACTTAATTAACTTTTAAAAGGGTCATACATAGACAAATAATAATAATATCTAAAACAAATAAACAGGCAATTACTCCACAAATATTCCCTGAGTCTTTTTGTTGGGTATAAATCTAACAATGACATCTTTGTAGCAGGACAGAGGGTTAAAAACCTCTGTAGGAGGCTTTCTCACTGTTTCTCTCCCCGGTATGCTCAGAACTCATTACTCACAATAAAATCGAGTTACCATTCAGGAAACTATTTCACAGATTTAAAAAAAACCAACCAACAACAACAAAAACAAAAAAACAGTCCCATCAGGGCAACTTTGTCAATGACAGTTTCGTCAGCCTCCAAACACAGCAGAGTGGAAAATTGGTCATTCTTCATCTTTATCATGTTTATTTTGCTGGTCTTAGGCAATCTTTAAGCAAGTTTGACAAAACCCAGCTATTGCTCAATAAACCTCAGCCTTCTTGCTTGTTGTAGCAAACAAAATTAGCTTCTGTTTCTATGTTCTGAACCACTGTGGCCACCCAAGATCTAGGGATGTATCCTTGTGGTTGGCCTGGTTGGCAAAGCCTAACAGAAGAGTGGAGTGAGCTAACCCAGAAGGGAGTCAGGCGGTGGGTGTGACATTCCTCCTCTGCTCCCCACGACCTCCCCACTGCTCATCCCTATCGCCCACCTTCAGGTCATGCAGCACTGCTCCCCATGGCCTCCCCACTGCTCATCCCCATCCCAGAGACTAGTAAACTCACAAACACCCTTCCAGCTGAATGGAGGGAATTGGTTAGAAAGAAATAGTTCCATTTTATTAAGCATTTTCAAATTACTCAAGGAAAACAGAAATTATCATTACTAAAACAGTTGCCTGATCTAGGACTGTTTAGTCTGTTGTCTGCTGTGTGAGTAATGGCCAACTGAACCGACTCTATTTCTTGTACCATTTTAGTGCCCCAAATAGAAATTCTTGCACTCTATAGAAATTCCCCTTCTATAATGAGGGGGAAATACTAATATAATTAGTCTCTGCCATTTAGGAGCCCACTTTCTGTTCAGAAACCTCAGATATCTCAATCCCTGTGTGAACAACATGAGCATCATTAGCAATCCATGTGACCAGGAGTAATACTATTTTGGAGCAAAAAGGCCTTGTCAAGAAAGTGAACTTTCCAAAAGTCTGCAATTAACAAGAAATAGGCACGAATCCAGGCTACCTAGTCCTAAGAACTCCTGTCTCCATCTTTTTTTTTTTCTGCAGAATAAGGCCATTCCTATGCGATACTTTCTCATCAAGATGCTGTGAACATAGAGAGCTGCTGGGGCTGTGGAGTTCTTGGACAAAAGCCATGACAATGCAGTAACAACTACCTCCTGGAATTCCATCTGCAAACTCAGATGACACAATAACCTCTGTGGGAACTATATAAGCCCTTGTCATTTATCATGCATAAAATATATTTCAAGCCACTTCTTGGAGGAAGCTTCACTTAGAGCCAAATGGAGCGATTCAGACTGTGTTCTCTCCCAGCTAGCCTTGAGACAGAAGAAGTTCTTATCAATCTTTCTGATTCTCTTCCAAGGGCTCCATTCACAGGCACAGTGGCCCCCGAGGTCAAGTCCTATATTGGATTGATACGTTGTTATAAAAACCCACAAGAGTCTGCACCTCTGGCTATCACCCATTTCCCCTCTTCCAGGTGATGAGGTGAATGCTAGATGGTCCCTAACTATACAAGATGACTATCATATGACATAACTGCAAAAAGAAGACAGAGATTTCCAACAAAATGGTGATTCCCAAACGTGGGGCTTTACTAGAACAGAAAAGCACCCCCAGGAACTGGCCAGATTTAGCACTTCTGGGTGAGCTATCTTAACAATGCCTGGGCCTTGCCTAAGCCCATTGGTGAGGACTTATTAAGGCAGCAATGTCCCAGCCGTGAAGGTGAGGCAATGGCACAGTTGAGCCAGGTTGAGAGTCGTAACAAAGCCTTGGATGCCTTTGGATAAGCCAGGCTCTGCTGTGTGGCCATCCCTTCACCCGCTTTGGGGATGAGATAAGGAAGGCAGGCCTGCCCACCAGCTCTGTCCTCTCCATCTTAGCATTCTTTCCACACATCCATGGTTCCTTATACTCTTGCCTTACCCAGCAAAACCCCTTTTCTCCCCATGGGACACCCAGCTCATCTACCATAAAGAAACCTCATCTTTGCTTAGCCAAAACCAATAGCCCTACTCAAAGGAGAAAAGGGCAGGGAGGCGTTTGGGTTGTCTTGACAGAGAGACAATAGACTTTACACCAGGGGCCATTTTTATTTGTTCTGTCAGTGCACAAATCATTATCCCTTGCCAGGAAAAGAACCACTTCAGTCCTTTGTCCTTTGAACATGAGCGATCACTAGGCTACAGACCCATAAATAGAGTCCTGTGTTTGGATGGCATATCCCAAAGCAGCATCTGGGAAACAAGACCCCAGAGAGCTCTACTCGGGTTTGTTTTGTCATACCTCGCCCGCATGCAACGCCTCAAGGGTGCTAAAATCAGCTCAGGATGACACAAGGAAGAGCTGTCCTCAGGCTTATCTTCCCAAAAATCTGATGGTTGAAGAGAAAATAATTTGAGGGTATCTCCAACCTTCTGAAAGTAAGAGATTGCTGGCTTGCAGTTCTGAGGATTCACCACCCACCGAGCGTGCTCTCCAAAAGCTCCCTAAGCAAGCGACAGTGGAATGTGGCTGGAAAAGAACAAACGAATCCAGGCTAACAGCAACCTGCCTGAGTGATGGATCAACAAGTTTTACTGAAATAGAGCAAGCAGATCGGTACAATCAATACAGTCGTCTGAACAGAAAATCACTGCAGGACAGATTGTTTCTTCTGAGACAGGATGTCTGAGAACTAACTTTTTTGGGGGATCCTTGCTGACTTGCCTTATGATTACCGCAGTTTTTATTGCTCCATTTAAACATAAATCAGTCACCCTGGGTGCTAGTCACAACCCGGCCTGCGTTCTCTATTTCACACATGTGCTGACTGCCTGATGTTGTGCAAATAAAACAAAACCCTGAGATTCACTCCCCTCACACTGTTCTGAGTGTGGAGAAAATCAGGATCTCTTTTTTTGTTTTTTTGTTTTTTTTTTGCTTGATGTCTCCCATAAGCAATTCCTTCTATTCCCTTAAGCCCTAAATGTCAGGTAGGGTATAAATGGAATTGCTGCTGAAATTTAAACACCTATTTCTCAACAGTCTGTTAAAATCAAGCTTTTGAGGATGGGTAAAGTAACTCCAAATTGGTTCTGTTGGCCTTGAGATTAGCAGATGAGAATCTCTCTTGATACATTAACCTCCTGGAGTTAGTAGGGCGTTTATTCAGCCTTGGGGGGTCAACGGGCATTTCATCCTAAGTTGTGAAGGCAGTGATATAAAACTTGTTAAAGGGATGGACAGTATTTCCTCTGTGCATGTTAAGACACTAAGAAATATACAGTGAAGTGGATTCTTTCACAAATATACAGTCTCTCAGTCTGGCACAACACAGACAAGGGGAAATGTGGCTTATTTATTTCTGCCCTGTCTAAATCTTTTATTTCCTCTCCTGAAAATACCCCAATGGCATACCAGCTGTGACCCGGCTTCTGATGTATGTGTATATTTCAATTGCTTGTTGATGGTATTAAGAATCGAAGCATCCCTAAATCCAGCTCACAGGAAGCCAGGCCATAGCTGCTAATATTAGATTACATTCTAATTATTTATTCTATATCCCTCTTCACACCAGTATTCTAAGATCAACAGATCAAGGTTTGCCACTGAATATTAATGCCACTGTTCAGCAGTACTCTAGAGCTGCATTTGTGTGTCCCCCTGGACAGAGAGACCAACCACAGGCCAAAACGGAAATCCAGACCCTGCTCAATATCACATTAGCATGTCTCTTCCTATCGTGGTCACAAAAAGTCATTTCCCAGTTGCCCCACATGAATAGCCCCTTTACCACTTACAATGTGAATGAAGCCCAAACTACCCATTTTGTGCAAAATAGTAAAAGTGAATTGTCCTTTCTTTAAAAAATAAAAAGCAGGCAAGCAGACCACCTTTGCCCTTTTTCTTTGTAAAAGCAGCTGTTTCTGTAGATTTACCCTATCTCCTAGACTTTACTGCCAGCCTACCTACATCAGGACAAACAGGAGACCTCCACGGAAGGAAAACTTCCTGATGGGAGAGCAGTCCCAGGCTGGTGTGAGAGCCGGCCACATGGCAAGCAAGCAAGCAACCAAGACAATCTGAAAGAATGTGGGATTTATTTGGGCTACTATAACAAAATAGCATAGAGTGGATAGCTTATAAACAACAGATACTTATTTCTCACAGCTATGAAGGCTGACAAGGCACTGGCAGATTCAGTGTCTGGTGAGGGACCACATCTTCACAGATGCCTGTCTCCTCACATGGCAGAAGGCTCAAGGAATCTCTCTGAGGTCTCTTTTATAAGGGCACTAACATCGTTCATGAAGGCTTTGCCCTCAGTACCTAATCACCTTGCAAAGTCTTCATCTCCAAATACTCTCACCTCAGGGGTTAGGATTTCAACATGAATTTTGGCAGGGAGGGGGAATGGTGGGGAGAAACATTCAGACCTTCACGCTTGTGGTGCTCCAGTGTTCCTCTTGTGCCTTTATAGTCTGCCAATGTCTTTTTTTGAAATTACTATTATTATTATTATTACTATTATTACTATACTTTAAGTTCTGGGATACATGTGCATAACGTGCAGGTTTGTTACATAGGTATACATGTGCCATGGTGGTTTGCTGCACCCATCAACCTGTCATCTACATTAGGTATTTCTCCTAATGCTAACCCTCCCCTAGCCCCCCAACCCCAAGACAGGCCCTGCTTATATTAGTGTATTCTACAATTTATATTGGTGATAGTACATAGTATGTACTATGTAAAACTAAACCTATGTATTAGTAGTACATATATTAGTGGGGAAAGGTGCCACTGAGAAGGTAATATTGCCCAGCTTATGCTGATACCCTAAGAGATTGGAAGAGGGACCCTGAGGAGCTTAGATCAGACCTCTGAGTACAGGTGCCTGCCATGTGTGCTAATATATCTCAGAGTGTGGGAAAAATCTGAAAATGGTAACTAAATGCTACTGGTACCATTTGTAGGTGCATGGATTAAAGGACCATTTTTGTGGCAACACTGGCGAGAATAAAAAATGCAACAGGAACAAGCCCCTCCTTTTCCCTCATGCCTTACAGTCTTCCTCCAGCATCTGTATCACAGAGTCTAATGCAGAGCCAGCTGGTAAAGGAGAAATGTAAATTTCAGAGCCTCATACCCAGCATCACAAAGCAAAATATAGGAGAAGTGATGAACTGAGAGACAATGGTTGTTATTCGACTAAAAGTGTCGTATATGTGTTTGGCCCATTGATAGGTTAAAATTCTGTTGAATTGCCACTTTTGATATTACACAAATTGATGAACCCAAAAAAGATTCTAGGGTCACGTGTGTGAATTCAGCACCTACCGTATATGTGGGAAATGTACTGAATAAACATAGAAATATATGCTTCATTCTCATCTCAGACATTTAAATAAACCTCACAAAGGCCTTTAAAAAAAGAATGTGGGAAAGAAGGGTGGCTAAGGCATTGCAGGAAATATTATTTGAGTATTTCAACAATTATCTGCAGTCAGGGGTTCAACTTCAGTTTTGGGATGGGGTCAGATAATAGACTATTAAATTACTACTTTTGCTACCTCCAATGTAGACACTATGGCAGATCAGTGAAGACATGTGGCAAATATTTTATTTGTGTGAGACTGAGCTCCCAATCAACCATCATACTTTGTTCAGTTGGGTGCTTAATGAGTATTTGTTGATGTGGATAGCTATCATTTATTGAACTCTGATTATATTCCAGACACTTTTCTAATTCTAAGCACTTTTAAACATTATTTCTAATACTATCAAACAACTTCAAAATTAATATAACTCCATAACATAATAGGTAGAACCTATTATAAAGAAAACTGGCTCCGAACAATTAAGGAACTTGTCCAGAGTTGTTAAAGTGCAAATAAGTGGCAGAGGCAGGATTTGAGCCAGGTTTGTGTAATGTCAAAGCCTATCTGTGATCTTTCCAAGACACCAACAAATTCCACAACAGTGAAGCATGCTGAATTCACTGCAATTACAAAGGTAATAAAAATGAGCCACGCCAAAAGTTAAAATTTGGGTAGAACGTAAAGGCTATTCCTTTCAGCAAAATAAAAAGTCAGACTCAGAATCATCAACTGTTAAAACACTTATCGTTAAGCATAGATCTTTGCCCTAGCAGTGAAGGTTAACAAAGTCAACGATCCAGAAATTAAAGTGCAAGTCCCTTCATCTCCTGAATTTAACACAGAAAATGGTAAAATGGGCTTCCCAGTGTTTTAAGCTTTAGGTTGGGAATTGGGTTCCACTTGGAGATCTGTCATTAAGAACTCTGTGTCCCTAAGCAAGATCTGCAAGACTCTTGGCTGCCCCAGTCTCAGTTCCTTGCCTGTGAAAGGAAGGGATTTGCTTCTACAAGATTTCTAAGTTCCCATCTTTGTCTAAGGCTAAGATTTGTCTTAGAACGTTTTCTAAAGAACTGACACTAATTTACCTCATGACATCTTAGAGAGGCAGGGCCCATTTTGCAGATGAAAAGTAGAGATTCACGAAAGTTAAGGAAGCTTACTGAGCTCTCACTCTCACTCTATGTCTCTCTGTCTCTCTGTCTCTCTCTCTCATCCCTGTATTGCCAGACTCCCCCTCTTCCCCATCCTGCTTTGAAATGCTTCATTGGCATTGGCTGAGGTGGGATAGAAGGGAGCTAGAATGTCTCCTTCCACCCTCCTCTAATGCTGAGACCTTCCCTCACTTCCTAGAAAAAGCCACCGTGTCCCTAACACGGCCCACATGCTGGCAACCATCCCATCCACATGATGTAGAATGGGGGCTGTGATTTTGTTCCCACCCATTTGTGTGGATGTGATTAACAGTAAACTCACCCAGTCATCTGGACCCCCAAAAAGAATCTGGTGTTGAGGGCCAGCACTTCTCCTGCCTGTTTACTGACACCTCGACACAACCCCACAGTCCCCATTTTGGCCACCTGCCTCCCACTCCTTCCAGTCACCCGGGCACAAAACCAAACCACGCTGCTCTTCTGAACAAAGATGTCCTTGAGTGAAAATTCAAAATACAAGCTTACCATGTTACACGAGGACTATTAAACTTTTTAAGCCAGCCTTATGCTAAATCACTTGAGTTTGGCTGTCTCTCTTTACACATCACACACTCACACCTCCCTGCCAATCTGGAGAAATATAGTTTTCCCCTCATCCAAATTTTCGGCACTGTACATTTTAAGAGCTCTTTACCCCTTGTTTATTTCTTCTTTCACCACCTCAAGGTATTTCATTCCTAAGTACTCTGTTTTTCCATTCCATATTTTCTCGCTCTTACTTGCCAGTTTTTTCATTCCTTCCTCTGCCTTTATTATTTTCCTTTCCTCTGGCAAAACAAAACAAAACACATACACACACCTCCTTTTTCAGTACTCTAAAGAGTGCTGCGTTGTTTGTCCTTTCTCTTTATCTGCTTTATACATCATTGGCCCTGGAGACAGAGGGCTCTTTCTTCTCTCTTGGGATTTGCCAAGAGTATTTATTAAGCACTCTATTACACATCTACATGCATTAGGTGTTCTGTACATGTATTCCCATTAAATCCTCAAAACCACCTTATGAAATAGTTATTTCCCTACAACAGTGCTTTTCAAACTTTAATGTGCATATAAATCACCTAGGGATCTTGCTAGAATACAGATTCCAATTCAAAGGGTTCTGGGTAGGACCTGAGAATCTGCATTTCTTGCAAGCTACCAGGGGATGCCAAGGATGCACATCCGTGGATCACATTTGCAGGTTTGGCCTGTGTTTGGAACTATACTGTTGATCCACGGTGTTGAGCGCTGCCTTCTTCCCACCATCCTCTCCTAAAATTAAAACACCCCTTGAAAGGTCAACAGGTTCACCACGGACATCTCAGCATGTAATTGGTGACAGTTGCAGAATGTGTAGCCTGTGAACAATGAAAGCACAGAGAGAGAATAACACCTATTCAGGGAAGGGAAACAGAAGGCAACAGTTGTTGAAGGTGAAAGCAATCTAGTAAGAGACTAACGCAATAGGGGTAAGTCTTCAAGACAGATATATTAAGGAAGATGTCAGCCCCCTCACCCCAGGACACAAACCCAGGGGATAAGACACAGACTCTGCCATCTTGAAATTTACTGAATCTCCTCTCAAAAAGCAGTTATTGAGGACCCACTAGCATAAGTGCATGTCTCACATATTCTATGTATCTTCTCATTAAATGCTCATGACCACTTTCAAGGTCGCTATTACCCTCAATTCAACCCACTCTTCCCACTGCAAGCTCAGGTTTCTATTATAACACAAGCTGACAAAACACTGGAGAGAAATGGAGGAGCCCACTAGAATCTAAGCAGAACTTCTGCCTTGGATAAAGCTTTTCTTTTTTTTTTTTTTTTTTGTTAAAGCATATGCAACTCAGAAGAGAATGACACTGTTTTTTATGCTACTCATGGCTTTGGATGTAAACAGAGAAAAAGAATCTCAGGAACACAGCATAGATTGACTGTGGTATGTAGTGGAACCCTCTGCATCACTTTTATCTGATGCACTTCTTACCTCTTTTACTGGCTTGGACATCTGGAGGGCAGGGAGTGGCAGATGCTGAAACCAGTCCATCTCTGAAGGAAAAGCAGCTCAGCCTTGTGTTTGATTACATCCTCTCCCATTCCTCCTGGCCTCCAGGGACGTATGTCTCATGAATTACCCCAAAAAATGATGACATCAGTTTTTCTCCCACATTTGGGTCCATTGTCTCAGTCTTAAAATAAACTGTAGTCATCTAATTAAAATTAATAATAATAACTTAGATCAGTTTAGTGGTCTTTATTTCTTCTTTCCTTCAGTTTCCTTCTTCTGTCTGTTCTTTCTGCTTTCTTTCACCACCAGTTTCTTGAAAGAGCAGTCTTTGCTTCTAGCCTTCACAACCGAAGTGCAGTCTTGCATGGCTGAATGATGGGGATACATTCTGAGAAATGCATTGCTAGGCAAATTTGTCATTATGCAAAAATCATAGCATGTACCCACACAAGCTTAAATGGTATGGCCTACTACACACTAAGTCTATATGGTAGAGTCTATTGATCCCAGGCTACAAACCAGTACAGCATGTTACTGTACTGAATACTGTAGGCAATTGTAATGCAATGATAAGTAATTATGTATCTAAATATAGAAAAGGTACATTTAAAATACAATAGAAAAGTTTTTTTAATGGTACATCTGTCTAGGGCACGTACCAGGAATGGAACTGCAGGAGGGGAAGTTGCTCTGGGTGAGTGAGTGAGTGAGTGGTGAGTGAACATGAAGGCCTAGAACATGACCGTACACCACTGTAGATTTTATAAACACTGCACACTTAGGCTACACTCAGTTTATAAACAAACACTTTCTTTCTTCAATAATAAGTTAATCTTTGCTTACTATAACATTTTTACTTTATACACTTTTTAATTTTTTAACTTTCTGTTTTGTAATAACACTTAGCTTAAAACACAAACACACTGTACAGCTGTACAAACAAATTTTTTTCTTTATGTCCTTATTCTATAAGCTTTTTTCTATTTTTTAATTTTTTATTTTCTTTTACTTTTTAAACTTTTTAAACTTTTTTGTTAAAAATTAAGACAAACACGTACACATTAGCCTAGGCCTACACAGGGGCAAGATCATCAATATCACTGTCTTCCACCTCCACATCTTGTCCTACTGGAAGGTCTTCAGGGGCAATAACATGCAGAGCTGTCATCTCCTATGATAACAATGCCTTCTTCTGAAATACCACCTAAAGAACCTGCCTGAGGCTGTCCTACAAAAACCCTTTTTTTCCGCATAAGTAGAAGGAGTACACTCTCAAATAATGACAACAACTGTGCTACAGTAAATACATAAGCCAGAAACACATTCATTATCAATATTATGTAGTGTACACAATTGTATGTGCTATAATTTTTATGATGGGCAGCTAGTAGGTTTGTTTACATAGCATCACTACATACACATGAGAAATGCATGGTGCTGTGACATTATGTTGGCTTCATTACTAGAGGATAGGAATTTTTCAGCTCCATCATAATTTAAGGGACCACTGTCATACATGCAGTCATTGACCAAAACGTCCTTAAGCGGCACATAACTGTACTCAGTTACTGCGTGAAGCTTTGTGTCCCGGCATCAGTTCCTACCGCTCTCCTGAAACTGTTTCCCTTCATGGTCATTGGGAGCCACTTACCTGCCTTTTCTCTCTGACAGCCTTTCCTCATGCTTCTCCTCAGTTTTGCTATACCGTTTAACACCATTGCTTACCTGCTTCATCTGGAAAGGTTCTGTCTGACTTTTGAAAATAGTAGTGCCGGCCGGGTGTGGTGTCTCACACCTGTAATCCCAGCACTTTGAGAGGTCGAGGTGGGTGGATCAACTGAGGTCAGGAGTTCGAGAGCAGCCTGGCCAACATAGCGAAACCCCGTCTCTAGTAAAAATACAAAATTAGTTGGGTGTGGTGGCACATACCTGTAGTCCCAGCTACTCAGGAGCCTGAGGTAGGAGAATCGCTTGAACCCGAGGTGGGGGAGGTTGCGGTGAGCCAAGACCACACCACTTCACTCCAGCCCGGGTGAAACAGCAAGACTCTGTCTCAAAAAAAAAAAAAAAAAAAAAGACAGAAAATAGTAGTGCCCATTTCTCTTCCCACCTTTCTGGTCTCTCTCTGATTACCTTGAAGATTCTTTCTCCTCCATTTACCCCTAAATGTAGATGGCCCCTAACTTTCATCATTGTTCCATTTCTATTTCCTAACACTTCCTCCTTAGATGAGTTCCTCCCCTGCTGTGGCTTCGGTTATTGTATTTTGGGTACATAACTTCTTGACTCCAGACTCACATTTTTATCTGGCAACTAAACATTTCCACCCATCATTTTCTAAGTAATGATGTTACCTCAAACTATAAAAGTCTTTCCCTGATTTGACTTTTTTTTTAAGAGACAGGGTCTCACTTTGTCACCCAGGCTGGAGTACAGTAGTGCAGTCATAGTTCACTGCAGCCTTGAACTCCCAGGCTCAAGCAATCCTCCCGCCACAACCTCCTGAGTAGCTGGGACCACAGGCATGCACCACCCCACCTAATTTTTTTAAGTTGTAGTAGAGACGGGGTCTTGCTGTGTTGCCCAGGCTGGTCTCAAACACCTGGGCTCAAGTGATCCTCCCACCTCTGTCTCCCAAAGTGCTGAGACTACAGGTGTGAGTCACCGTACCCAGCCAAAATTTTACAGTTTCTTTTAATGGTATCACTATTTTCTCATTCATCCAGAGATAATTTGGATGAATGGGAAGGTGAGAGGTATCACCTCAAAATCCTTAGCCCTAAGGACCCAAGAGATCATCAAGTTCTATAGATTGAATCTCTGTTACAATTTGCACTGTCTCCCTCTTCTTTTTATTCCTACTACCACCATAATAGTTCAAATCCTTGGTGGACCTCCCATCTGTTCCCTCTTTTCCAGTCCCATTGCCACTGCCTCTATAATCTCCCCATGTCTTTCTTCTTCCATTTATCCCCACCTCCCATCCCTCCAAAGTCCTTTTGCCAGATAAATCCTCCAAAGACAGAGATATGGTCATGTTGCTCCCTAAAACTTCTAGTTTCTAATTGCCCAAATAATGAAGTCCAGACTCCTCTCCTCATCTTACTCTCCAAACTATAGCCTAACTTACTTTCTAAGCCTTAAACCTCATAGGTACTTAGTTTATATAAACTAAGTAAATAAGTACAGACGCCAAACTAGAGTGCTTCTTATTCCAGGAACAGTCACCGTGCTTATCCTCTTCTGAGTTTCTACTCATGGTTCCCCTGTCTGAAATGTCCTTCCCAGTAGCCAGCTCGGTTCCCTGTTTTTCCACACAAATCTCAAATCTCAGCAAAGTTGTTCCCGACACACACACATGAAATGCAATTTCTTCCCTTCCAGCTTTGAGTCTCCAGAACTTGTGCTCTACAAGATCTTTAATAATTTGTTTCTCAGGTTATCTATAGTAATTGGTAACTTAATAAAATGTGTTTATCTCCCATAGAATCTAGGAGCAAAGATAATACATGTATCTAAATAGCTATGATCAAAGAAGTTTCATGGTGGCCAAAACAGCCCAATTTTTTTCTATTGGTGACTATTGTGTCAGAAATCCATGAATGTGTGTGTGTGTGTGTGTGTGTGTGTGTGTGTAGGAAAGAGGGGAGTCACATGAGTTTCTGTTGATAACACTAGTAAAATATTACTTGTTAACTATTTGAAACCGTGAATCTTGGCGGTAAGATAAAATCAGCTCTATCAATATTACCTAGATAAAAAAAAAGCACACAGGGATATTGGACTAATCATTAATGGTTTTAATAGAAGAATAAGAATCCCCATTTAAGAGACTAACTAGAGATTCTGTTGAATAGTAAAATCAGACCATTCAGCGGAATCCCCTGGAGATTATGAAGAACTCAGAATGAAAGTCTCAGGTAGGACAGAAAAATCTAGCTTTCATCATCATCTCTAGTGTCTGAGGGTGACAGGGAAAAAAAGCATACACTACCATTTCTCAACTTTCATGTGCACTGGAATTACTTGGAACTCTTGTTAAAATGCAAATTCTGAATCTGTAGGTCTGGAGGAAGAGAGGGTGGCCTGAGATTCTACATTTCTGACAAGCTGAATTATGCCTATGATACTGATTCTCTGGATCACACTTTGATTTGCACGGGTTCTGAAATCATGCTTAAAAATCACTCAACATTTTCAGTGTGAGCCTAGCTCAATTTCAATACCAGGGTTATTTTGGTTTTTGTTTTTGTTTTCAGTTTTTTGTTTTGTTTTGTTTTGCTTGAGACAGGGTCTCACTCTTTCTCTCGGGCTGGAGTGCACTGGTGCTATCACAGCTCAGCACAGCCTCGAACTCTCAGGCTCAGATGATTCTCCCACCTCAGCCTCCCAAGTAGCTGGGACTACAGGTGCATGCCACCATCCCCAGCTAATTTTTTTTTTTTGTATTTTTTGTAGAGATAGGGGTTTACCATGTTGTCCACACTGGTCTCAAATTCCTGGGCTCACACAATCCTCCCGCCTCAGCCTACCAAAGTGCTGGGATTACAGGCATGAGCCAAATGCCTGGCCCAGTATCATGTTTCTAATGCTATTGTAGCAGTGAACATTCAAATTCATAACTGCCAGTTTGTACCACAAAGCCAGATTGATGCAAACATTTCCTAAAGTTTGGCCGTGTTTCTAGATTATTTGAAATTCACACACTCATCTCCAAAACTCTGAAGATACTTTTCATCTTAATGAACAGAATTGGAATTCAATTAAGCACTTCTTCTTTAAAGTAAGGTATCTTAAAAATGAATACTTGATCATTCTGAGGTTATAATAGAACTCCAATAGACAGCTACAAAAATTTAAAGTAGGATTCACATGGATCAAAATTTGCAAAATTGATCTGCAAAAGCGGCTTTGCCTCTATTAAATACCCACACAGTTCTTCAAATCTTGTGATTCTGGGGAGTTCAGAGCAGCTCAGCCACTAAAAATTAGTGAAGTATCCAGTTACCTGTGGTGTGAATGTGAATACCTATACTCCTTTAACCATATCACTTAGGCTTGGGGTTTTTTTTCTCTGCAGTTTCAAAATGAATGTGTTCAGATGTCTTCACTCCTCAGTAAGGAAGTACAGTCCAGTGAGTCTCTGGGATCCAATAAATTGGGTTTCTGAGAGCCCCTTAAACTCCAAAAAGCCTTTGATCTAAGAAAGCAGCTCAAAAGGTCCCATCTTTCCAACAAGTTTCCATGACCTAGCCATCTGCCTGCAGAGAAATAAACTAAGTTTCCACATCCTACATCAACTAATTTCTTCCCAACCTCTCACAACCTGGCAAGCATTAAGGGCACAAATGAGAAGAACATTCATAACCCCGACCATTTCCTCCATCACATCATTGAAAGAACCTATAGAGTTCTCAGCACAGAATGTCCCAACAAATGATGCAATGGAAGGGGCACCCACTCACCTTCTCATCTGATTTGATCAAAACATCCATGCCTTTTTTTCCCTCACATTGCAGGTGTCCCATCTATGGCCACTGGACTCAGATTTTCCACATTTAATCTACTTAAGTTTCTTACTGGTAAGAGGTTACGCTCTTCTGGTTCATGTTGGCTAATTTTATTAAGTCATTTTTTAAAAATATACCTGCTAAGCTTGAATGTGTCCCTCAGAAATTCATGTGTCAGAAACTGGAAACTTAATCTACAAGGCAACAGTGTTGGGAGGTGAAGCCCAATGGGACATGTTTAGATTAATGCTGTTATAAAGGGCTTGATGAAGGGAGAGAGGTCTCTATTGTGCTCGCTCTCTCTCTCTCTCTCTTCTCCTTCTGCCATGTGAGGATATGGCATTCCTCCTCTCCAGAGGACACAGCAAGAAAGCCCTCACCAGATGCTGGCAACTTGATCTTGGATGTTCCAGCTTCCAGAATAGTGAGAATATAAATTTCTGTTCTTTCTAAGTTACCCCAGTCTTGGGAATTCTGCTATACCCAAGACAGATTAAGACAGTTTCCAAAGCACCATATCCTGCTGATAAGAAGACCACATTTTAAAAGGTCCAAATCATGGTTTTCATTAGGTTGTCCCCCACATCCTTCTACCACATAGGCCAGATGTTTCTCCCAGGAAAGAAATGGTATTCTCTTCTTCTGGGATATCTTTTCCTAAGAGCTCCATCATTGATCAAAACCATTATTTATTCCAAAAAGCCAGTAGATTCTAACCTGTTTCCCCAGTCATTTGAAAGAAACAATCATTCTCTCTTGTTCTGGTAACAGCACTGCACTTTTCTTCAGAGGAAAACCTCTTCTGAATTTTTAGTTGTTATGGTTTTGGTGGGCTCATGACAAGAACCAGCCAAGCCAATGAAAGTAACAACCACAACTTTGGGAAGGTAAGAGATGAGACTCTCATTCCACTGGGTTGTGAACTGGTAAGATGTAAGCTGGAGCACTGCCAGCCACCTCAACACCTACAGGGAAAGACCGTGTGAGAATAGAGCCAATATAGAAGAAAAAAGGAGTCTCAGATTTAGGTAGCATCATATGAGCACCTGGTTACAACTATCCAATAAATTCCTTTTGTTTAAGTAACTTGAACTGGATTTCTGATAGCTATAACTGCAAGTGTCCTGGGATTTAGGATATGGCAATGGTAATAGCAGCTAAGCTTAGCATGCACTTACCATATGCCAGGCACTCTTGTAAGCGCTTTCCATATATGAACTCATTTAATCTTCACCACAATTCTGTGCAGCAGGCGTTGTTATTATCATCATTATCTCCATTTTACAAATGAGAATACCGAAGCAAAAAGCTCCCTTAACACCACCCAGCTTTCAAATTGAATGATGAGGGGGAAAAAAAAGGACCACCCAGCCACCAATGACGGAGCCAGGATTCAAACACAGGCAGTCTGGCTCCAGATTCAGTGCTCTGAATCAAGGTTGCTCAAAGAGTGACCCACAGGCTGGTGCCAGTCTACAAACTATTAGCTGTCTCTGTGGAGGAAGAGAAAGTGTATGTATAGAAACCTTTCTAGCAAGTCAACATTGCTGCAACATTTTTATTTCTAAAACTATTGGTCCATAATTTATTGGAAATTTTAAAACATTCTTGTCTTTTACCATAGAGTTTGAGGAACCTCATTTAGCTTATCACATAAGCACAGTGATTTAGATATAAATCATAGCCTTTCTCCAAATGCTCTTAAGTTCCTATGAATAATGTTGGTGTCGCTCGGCAGTCCCAAAATATATTACTTCTTGACTCAATTCCAATGTTTCAAAATAGAGTTATTTGAGATATTTTTAGTTCTCATGACTCTGGGTTAGAAAGGGATCCTAAGTTCTCAGTGGAGCTTTGGAGATGCTGACACATTATGCATTAAAACCACAAAGCAAAAGGAGCTTGGTAATGGCTTCTTCCCAGTAAACCTTGCCCTAAGCAGACAGAGCAAAGGCAAAAGGAATCACAATCCCAGCCAAGGCAGAAGTCCAGAAAGCAAGTAGTAGGAAATGAACCACACCAGAGAGTTGAAAGAAGAGCCACAAATAGAGGAGAAATCTATAATAAAGCACAGAGGCAATCTGTGACCTGCAGAACCTTCCTATGCACCCTACAATGAGAAATGCACTTCTTACCCTGTGCACCGGCATAACCAAAGAAACAGTGCCTAGGACATAAGGTTACTTCAGCAGATCCTGAAAAATAAGTGTCTCTTGAGCAGACACCTCACAAAAAATGTCAAGTGGACAATAACCACATTAAAAAATGTTTGACATTGTTAGTCATCACAGAAGTGCAAAACAAGACTACAACAAGATACCCACTATACACCCAGTAGAATAGCTAAAATTAAAAAGACTGACAACAGCAAATGTTAGCTACGATGAAGAACAACCAGAACTCTCATGTTTGGTTGGCAGAAATGGAAAAAACATTGGGAGTTTCTTATAAACTTAAAATATATCTACCCTTTGACCCAGAAACTCTCCTCCTACATATTTAGGAGGAGAATTTGAAAACATGTCTTCATACAGAGGCTTATACAAGAACGCTCATGGCCCCAAACTGGGAATAATCCAAATACCAGTTAGTTGAGTGAGTAAACACAATATGATCTATTTTTATAATAGCCTACTACTTGGCAATAAAAATGAACAATCTACCAATACACACAACCACACAGATGAATCTCACAGACATAATGCTAGTGAAAAAAGCTGGACACAAAAGGTTATATACTATATCATTCCATTTACACGACATTAAGACATAGGCAAGACAAATCTAAGGTGAGATATATGGGAATGGTGGTTGCCTCTTGGGACGGGGGATGGGCAGAAGAATTACATGGGAAGGGACATGAAGGAATTTTCGGGAGAGATGGAAATGTTTTATATCATGATTGGGATAAGAGTTACATAGGTGTATCAAGTAGAAGGTGTGAGTAGTGGGTAAAAGTATGGATGAAGTGAGAATGGCAGGCTATTGATAATAGTTGAAGTTGGATGAAGGGTACATAAGTGTCATTATACTATTCCGTTTACTTTGTATCAATTGAATTTTTTCATAATAGAAATCTAAAAATAAATAAATACAAGTCTCTCAGTGTCATCAGCACTCCAGGTAACATTTCTTATTGAAATATTTTGATGGAAAAAGCTCATTTATTAAAGAATCAAATGCCACTAGAAGAATAAATATCACCAGATGGCTTTTCCTGAATTTGAGGGAGAATGTATCATGATTTGGAGTGCAAGAGTGGGCTTTTCTCTTGACGTCCATTGTCCACCATTGTTTTGTCTAATAACTCAAACAGTCCATGACCAGAAAAAAAAAAGTTACTTGCACACAACTGTTTGTTGCTTTATTCAAGACACACAGCACAACTCTACTTCAGTGAAGAGCTTCTGAATACAAGACAAAGGGTCATGAAATAACTTTTGTTAAATTTCAGCTCCTCCTTATAGCTGATTATTTTACTATGCATGTCAAATTGTGATTTATTTTTTGAGACGGAATTTCATTCTTGTCCCCCAGGCTGGAGTGTAATATCACCATCTCAGCTCACTGCAACCTCCACCTCCCGGGTTCAAGTGATTCTCCTGCCTCAGCCTCCTGAGTAGTTGGGATTACAGGCGTGCACCACCATGCGCAGCTAATTTTCGTATTTTTAGTGAAGACGGGGTTTCACCATGTTGGCCAGGCTAGTCTTGAACTCTTGACCTCAAGTGATCCGCCCCCCTTGGCCTCCCAAAGTGCTGGGATTACAGATGTGAGCCACCGCACCTGGCCAAATAGTGATTTTTTAAACCAAGATATTATGTAAGATTTCAATCAAGTAAAATTAAAATTTTTCTGCATGTCACGTAGGAAATAGATAAAATATCAAAGTCCAACAACAAGGGAAAGAATGGGTATATTATAGCAGATTATATTCTGTAAATGTATAAATGTATAAACCATAGTAAAATGTTTATGCTATGTCAGGTGAAAAAGAACACAAATATTTATAATTTCAACGCTTAAATATATTTACATTTGTAGGGAAAAAAAAGACTCAAGAAAATAATGAGTTTCCATTATATTGGTACATCACTGAATGGTGAGAGGAGCATTTTTGTATTTTTTTCTTTATACTTTTCAAAATTTTTCAGGTTTCTATAAAATTACTTGTATAACAGGAAAAACAAAAATAAAAATGTCACCTATAAGTGAGGTATACTTCTTGTTACAAATCAAATTCCTTCTCAGCAACAGTGAAAAAAAAATTTTGTCATTTTGTTTGTATCATCTGGGTTTTCTGAGGAAGAACAATGGTACCCAGGAAATTAACGCTGTAAACAGCATGCCTAGTGAGGCTCCTCTTCCTCCAACCTTTTAAAATCAGTTAAAAACACCCATATTCTTGATCCACCCCCATGACCCTAACACGTCCCACCAAGCCCCACCTTGAACTTTAGGATCATGTTTCAACATGAGATTTGGAGGGGACAAACATCCAAACTATAGCATCAACCTTAGTAGATACCATGTGCATCACCCACATTCCTCGTGTTAGTCAGGGCTCTCCAGAGAAACAGAACCAATAAGGTGTGTGTGTGTGTGTGTGTGTGTGTGTGTGTGTGTGTGTGTGTGTGTAGAGAAAGAGAGAGAGAGAGAGATTCACTGTTTTTTGTTGTTTTTTTTGTTTGTTTTAAAAAACAAAAACAAAATAACCACCCATATTCTTATTGAAGTATTGAGAAAAACTAGCAAAGCAAGTCAACAATCATTTTCATTCTACTGCAAATATCCTTTATTCCAAAACCCCTCGCCATTTCCATCCCTCAAGTGATTCCAGCAATGTGCCTTCTCCCCACCAAGGCACTGGGGCACACAGACTGTGGTCAACAGACCGAAGCATCTGGGTTGAATCTCAGTGCAGGCTGGAAAAGAGAATGAATTTAATTTGTTCTTCTCCTACTGGCCTGTCCCAGTGTGAGGAATGTATGTGGCCGTTGGCATATCAAAACACTAGCTGGCCTTTCCCACCTCACTGACCAGAACTTCTAACCAGCAATAAATTAATGCATTGCTCATGTTACCTTAGAGTACACCACACAGAATTCAGCTGGTATGTTTAGTCACAAAATCCTTATTAAACCTTCTATGAAGAATTGCCAGTCTCACCAAGGCCCACCTCTGGGCCCCAGTAATTCTCAAGTTTGGTGAGAATCCAGCTAGATGTCTTTATTAGCTTTTTATTTGGTTGGTTGGTTGTTCTTTCAGTAGGGGCAATAGAATAGTTTTTGTGGCTATTGCTGTTCAGCAATACACTTAAACACACACACACATACATACACACACACACACATGATTTTATTCACACAGAGACCAGTTAGCCCACTAAGCCATTCTCTAGAGCAGCAATGTGCATTATGGAAGCCACTTGCCACCAATGGCTGTCAAGCATTTAAAATGTGACTAAACCAAATTGAGATGTGCTGTAAGTGTAAAATTCACACTGAGTGTTGAAGACCTAGTACAGAAGAAAAAATAATGTAAACTACATCATTTATAATTTTTTAAATTGACTGCACGCTGAAATGATAGTATTTTGAATCTCTTGACATTATTAAAATTAATTTTACTGGTTTCTTTTTATTTTCTTAGTGTGGCTACTAGACGATTTTAAATTACGTAGGCCCAGCGTGGTGGTTCACACCTGTAATCCCAGCACTTTGAGAAGCCAAGACCAGTGTATCACCTGAGGTCAGGAGTTTGAGACCAGCCTGGCCAACATGGCGAAACCCCAACTCTACTAAAAATACAAAAATTAGCTGGGCACAGTGGTGCAAGTTTGTAGTCTCAGCTACTCGGGAGGTTGAGGTAGGAGAATTGCTTGAACCCAAGAGGCGGAGGTTGCAGTGAGCCAAGATCGCGCCATTGCACTCCACCCTGGGCAACAGAGTGAGACTCCATGTCAAAAAAACAAAATGACATATGAGGCAAACGTTGTATTTCTACTGGACATCACCAGTTTAAAAAATGATTAGTGTTCACTAAATCTGTATGTACCTGGGACTACCCACCCTGGAGCATCCTACCTAGAAATATTCATGTGAGAAATAGCTTTGTCCTAAGTGAACTAGTGTATTTCAGTGTGTCTGCCCTGATGTCTTTCACTTCGGGGTTCCTATGTGATCCTCCTCTTTATTTTTTCTATCCTCAGAGATTTAATACATGTGGCACTCTCCTCTTCCAGCTGTTCCTGGGCTGCTCATTGTTATCCTTGTTATGCTGTTCTTGCAGGAATGACTGTGTGGCCATTTGGGCTCCCTGAGCATCTGTGTTGGAGCAGTCGAACTAGGACACCAGGGGCTTCCAGAGGAATTATAGGACAACATTGCTGAGTACCCTAATGAAGGAGGCAAATGCTTATACCTCCAGTCAGGTATTCTTAGCCAGGTAAACCCTGGTGATTTTTCAAAGATTTTTGAGAGGAGAAAAATCCTTAGCCAAAAGACACAGATAGCAAACTTGTTGGGTCTGAGATAAAGATTCTGAATCTCGGGGGGTGGAGCCAAGATGGCCGAATAGGAACAGCTCCAGTCTCCAGCTCCCAGCCCCAGCGACACAGAAGACGGGTGATTTCTGCATTTCTGCTTGAGGTACCGGTTTCATCTCACTAGGGAGTGCCTAACAGTGGGTGCAGGACAGTCGGTGAAGCGCAATGTGCGCAAGCCGAAGCAGGGCGAGGCATTGCCTCACTCGGGAAGCGCAAGGGGTCAGGGAGTTCCCTTTCCTAGTCAAAGAAAGGGGAAACAGAAGGCACCTGGAATATCGGGTCAGTCCCATCCTAATACTGCGCTTTTCCAACGGGCCTGGAAAACGGCACACTAGGAGATTGTGTCCCGCACCTGGCTCGGACGGTCCTATGCCCACGGAGTCTCGCTGATTGCTAGCACAGCAGTCTGAGATCAAGCTGCAAGGCAGCAGCGAGGCTGGGGGAGGGGCGCCCGCCATTGCCCAGGCTTGCTTAGGTAAACAAAGCAGCCAGGAAGCTCGAACTGGGTGGAGCCCACCACAGCTCAAGGAGGCCTGCCTGCCTCTGTAGGCTCCACCTCTGGGGGCAGGGCACAGACAAACAAAAACTCAGCAAGAACCTCCACAGACTTAAATGTCCTTGTCTGACTGACAGCTTTGAAGAGAGTAGTGGTTCTCCCAGCACGCAGCTGGAGATCTGAGAACGGACAGACTGCCTCCTAAAGTGGGTCCCTCACCCCTGAGCAGCCTAACTGGGAGGCACCCCCCCAGTAGGGACAGACTGACACCTCATTCAACTGGGTACTCCTCTGAGACAAAACTTTCAGAGGAACTATCAAACAGCTGAATTTGTGGTCTCACGAAAATCCGCTGTTCTGCAGCCACCGCTGCTGACACCCAGCCAAACAGGGTCGGGAGTGGACCTCTAGTAAACTCCAACAGACCTGCAGCTGAGGGTCCTGTCTGGTAGAAGGAAAACTAACAAACAGAAAGGACATCCACACCAAAAACCCATCTATACATCACCATCATCAAAGACAAAAAGTAGATAAAACCACAAAGATGGGGAAAAAACAGAGCAAAAAAACTGGAAACTCCAAAAAACAGAGCACCTCTCCTCCTCCAAAGGAATGCAGTTCCTCAACAGCAACGGAACAAAGCTGGATGGAGGATGACTTTGATGAGTTGAGAGAAGAAGGCTTCAGACGATCAAACTACTCTGAGCTACGAGAAGAAATTCAAAACAATAGCAAAGAAGTTACAAACTTTGAAAAAAAATTAGAAGAATGGATAACTAGAATAACCAATGGAGAGAAGGGCTTAAAGGAGCTGATGGAGCTGAAAGCCAAGTTTCTAGAACTACGCGAAGATTGCAGAAGCCTCAGTAGCAGATGCGATCAACTGGAAGAAAGGGTATCGCTGATGGAAGATGAAATGAATGAAATGAAGAGAGAAGGGAAGTTTAGAGAAAAAAGAATAAAAAGAAATGAACAAAGCCTCCAAGAAATTTGGGACTATGTGAAAAGACCAAACCTACGTCTGATTGGTGTACCTGAAAGTGACGAGGAGAATGGAACCAAGTTGGAAAACACTCTGCAAGATATTATCCAGGAGAACTTCCCCAATCTAGCAAGGCAGGCCAACATTCTGATTCAGGAAATACAGAGAACACCACAAAGATACTCCTCGAGAAGAGCAACTCCAAGACACATAATTGTCAGATTCACCAAAGTTGAAATGAAGGAAAAAATGTTAAGGGCAGCCAGAGAGAAAGGTCGGGTTACCCACAAAGGGAAGCCCATCAGACTAACAGCTGATCTCTCAGCAGAAACTCTACAAGCCAGAAGAGAGTGGGGGCCGATATTCAACATTCTTAAAGAAAAGAATTTTCAACCCAGAATTTCCTATCCCGCCAAACTATGCTTCATAAGTGAAGGAGAAATAAAATACTTTACAGACAAGCAAACACTGAGTGATTTTGTCACCACCAGGCCTGCCCTAAAAGAGCTCCTGAAGGAAGCACTAAACATGGAAAGGAACAACCGGTACCAGCCACTGCAAAAACATGCCAAATTGTAAAGACCATCGAGGCTAGGAAGAAACTGTAGCAACTAACGAGCAAAATAACCAACTAACATCATAATGACAGGATCAGATTCACACATAACAATATTAACGTTAAATGTAAATGGGCTAAATGCTCCAATCAAAAGACACAGACTGGCAAACTGGATAAGGAGTCAGGACCCATCAGTGTGCTGTATTCAGGAAACCCATCTCACGTGCAGAGACACACATAGACTCAAAATAAAGGGATGGAGGAAGATCTATCAAGCAACTGGAAAACAAAAAAAGGCAGGGGTTGCAATCCTAGTCTCTGATAAAATAGACTTTAAACCAACAAAGATCAAAAGAGACAAAGGCCATTACATAATGGTAAACGGATCAATTCAACAAGAAGAGCTAACTATCCTAAATATATATGCACCCAACACAGGAGCACCCAGATTCACAAAGCAAGTCCTCAGTGACCTACAAAGGGACTTAAACTCCCACACAATAATAATGGGAGATTTTAACACCCCACTGTCAACATTAGACAGATCAACGAGACAGAAAGTTAACAAGGATATCCAGGAATTGAACTCAGCTCTACATAAAGTGGACCTAATAGACATGTACAGAACTCTCCACCCCAAGTCAACAGAATATACACTTTTTTCAGCACCACACCACACCTATTCCAAAATTGACCACATAGTTGGAAGTAAAGCTCTCCTCAGCAAATGTAAAAGAACAGAAATTATAACAAACTGTCTCTCAGACCACAGTGCAATCAAACTAGAATTCAGGATTAAGAAACTCACTCAAAACCGCTCAACTACATGGAAACTGAACAACCTACTCCTGAATGACTATTGGGTACATAATGAAATGAAGGCAGAAATAAAGATGTTCTTTGAAACCAACGAGAACAAAGACACAACATACCAGAATCTCTGGGAAATGTTCAAAGCAGTGTGTAGAGGGAAATTTATAGCACTAAATGCCCACAAGAGAAAGCAGGAAAGATCCAAAATTGACACCTTAACATCACAATTAAAAGAACTAGAAAAGCAAGAGCAAACACATTCAAAAGCTAGCAGAAGGCTAGAAATAACTAAAATCAGAGCAGAACTGAAGGAAATAGAGACACAAAAAACCCTTCAAAAAATTAATGAATCCAGGAGCTGGTTTTTTGAAAAGATCAACAAAATTGATGGACCGCTAGCAAGACTAATAAAGAAGAAAAGAGAGAAGAATCAAATAGATGCAATAAAAAACGAAAAAGGGGATATCACCACCGATCCCACAGAAATACAATCTACCATCAGAGAATACTACAAACACCTCTATGCAAATAAACTAGAAAATCTAGAAGAAATTGATAAATTCCTCCAAAAATACACCCTCCCAAGACTAAACCAGGAAGAAGTTGAATCTCTGAATAGACCAATAACAGGTTCTGAAATTGTGGCAATAATCAATAGCTTACCAACCAAAAAGAGTCCAGGACCTGATGGATTCACAGCTGAATTCTACCAGAGGTACAAGGAGGAACTGGTACCATTCCTTCTGAAACTATTCCAATCGATAGAAAAAGAGGGAATCCTCCCTAACACATTTTATGAGGCCAGCATCGTCCTGATACCAAAACCTGGCAGAGACATAACCAAAAAAGAGAATTTCAGACCAATATCCTTGATGAACATTGATGCAAAAATCCTCAATAAAATACTGGCAAACCGAATCCAGCAGCACATCAAAAAGCTTATCCACCATGATCAAGTGGGCTTCATCCCTGGGATGCAAGGCTGGTTCAACATATGCAAATCAATAAATGTAATCCAGCATATAAACAGAATCAATGACAAAAACCACATGATTTTCTCAATAGATGCAGAAAAGGCCTTTGACAAAATTCAACAACCCTTCATGCTAAAAACTCTCAATAAATTAGGTATTGATGGGACGTATCTCAAAATAATAAGAGCTATCTATGACAAACCCACAGCCAATATCATACTGAATGGGCAAAAACTGGAAGCATTCCCTCTGAAAACTGGCACAAGACAGGGATGCCCTCTCTTCTCACCGCTCCTATTCAACATAGTGCTGGAAGTTCTGGCAAGAGCAATCAGGCAGGAGAAGGAAATAAAGGGTATTCAATTAGGAAAAGAGGAGGTCAAATTGTCCCTGTTTGCAGATGACATGATTGTGTATCTAGAAAACCCCATTGTCTCAGCCCAAAATCTCCTTAAGCTGATTAGCAACTTCAGCAAAGTCTCAGGATACAAAATTAATGTACAAAAATCACAAGCATTCTTGTACACCAATAACAGACAAACAGAGAGCCAAATCATGAGTGAACTCCCATTCACAATTGCTTCAAAGAGAATAAAATACCTAGGAATCCAACTTACAAGGGATGTGAAGGACCTCTTCAAGGAGAACTACAAACCACTGCTCAATGAAATAAAAGAGGATACAAACAAATGGAAGAACACTCCATGCTCATGGGTTGGAAGAATCAATATCGTGAAAATGGCCATACTGCCCAAGGTAATTTATAGATTCAATGCCATCCCTATCAAGCTACCAATGACTTTCTTCACAGAATTGGAAAAAACTACTTTAAAGTTCATATGGAACCAAAAAAGAGCCCGCATCGCCAAGTCAATCCTAAGCCAAAAGAACAAAGCTGGAGGCATCACGCTACCTGACTTTAAACTATACTACAAGGCTACAGTAACCAAAACAGCATGGTACTGGTACCAAAACAGAGACATAGATCAATGGAACAGAACAGAGCCCTCAGAAATGATGCCGCATAGCTACAACTATCTGATCTTTGACAAACCTGACAAAAACAAGAAATGGGGAAAGGATTCCCTATTTAATAAATGGTGCTGGGAAAACTGGCTAGCCATATGTAGAAAGCTGAAACTGGATCCCTTCCTTACACCTTATACAAAAATTAATTCAAGATGGATTAAAGACTTATATGTTAGACCTAAAACCATCAAAATCCTACAAGAAAACCTAGGCAATACCATTCAGGACATAGGCGTGGGCAAGGACTTCATGTCTAAAACACCAAAAGCAATGGCAACAAAAGCCAAAATCGACAAATGGGATCTCATTAAACTAAAGAGCTTCTGCACAGCAAAAGAAACTACCATCAGAGTGAACAGGCAACCTACAGAATGGGAGAAAATTTTTGCAACCTACTCATCTGACAAAGGGCTAATATCCAGAATCTACAATGAACTCAAACAAATGTACAAGAAAAAAACAAATAACCCCATCAAAAAGTGGGCAGAGGACACGAACAGACACTTCTCAAAAGAAGACATTTATGCAGCCAAAAAACACATGAAGAAATGCTCATCATCACTGGCCATCAGAGAAATGCAAATCAAAACCACAGTGAGATACCATCTCACACCAGCTAGAATAGCCATCACTAAAAAATCAGGAAACAACAGGTGCTGGAGAGGATGTGGAGAAATAGGAACACTTTTACACTGTTGGTGGGACTGTAAACTAGTTCAACCATTGTGGAAGTCAGTGTGGCGATTCCTCAGGGATCTAGAACTAGAAATACCATTTGACCCAGCCATCCCATTACTGGGTATATACCCAAAGGACTATAAATCATGCTGCTATAAAGACACATGCACACGTATGTTTATTTCGGCACTATTCACAATAGGAAAGAGTTGGAACCAACCCAAATGTCCAACAATGATAGACTGGATTAAGAAAATGTGGCACATATACACCATGGAATACTATGCAGCCATAAAAAATGATGAGTTCATGTCCTTTGTAGGGACATGGATGAAACTGGAAAACATCATTCTCAGTAAACTATCGCAAGGACAAAAAACCAAACACCGCATGTTCTCACTCATAGGTGGGAATTGAACAATGAGAATGCATGGACACAGGAAGGGGAACATCACACTCCAGGGACTGTTGTGGGGTGGGGGGGGGTGGAGGGACAGCATTAGGAGATACACCTGATGCTAAATGACGAGTTAATGGGTGCAGGAAATCAACATGGCACATGGATACATATGTAACAAACCTGCACATTGTGCACATGTACCCTAAAACCCTGAAGTATAATAAAAAAAAAAAAAAAAAAAGATTCTGAATCTCCCCACCCCTAGAGAATCACACCCCTGATGCTACCTGGATAGGTAAAGCACATAGTCAGGCCTCTAAGCCTTCCCCACTGGCTAAGCAGCTAAGCACTTCCGATAACGGTGGTCTCCACTAACCCCTCACCTGCCCTACAGCAAGGCAAACCTATCCAGTGAGCAAGGTAATAATTATGGTGATACTTGGAAACACTCATGATCTAAGCTCCTGGGTCCTTGGGAGATAGATATGGAATGCAAGGGGATCACCTCATGGCAAGGCCAAAACGAAGCCACAACCATTTTAAAAGCAAAATGAGGCGACTATTACTTTCGAAAAATAAAATTGAAAGAGTGTTATGCTAAAAAAGACTCTCTAAAACTTCACAGTTATATATGTCTTCCTGCCTTCATTTCTCTTTCTGTTAGTTTTCATGAGTGCAGCGCAGACCTCTGCCTCTGAACAATGGAATACCATTTTGCCTCTGTATCTTGTTCCAGACTCCAAGTTCTCTGTACACAGGGGCTATGTCATCTGCTTTATTTGCCATAGTGCCTTCTAAATTGGCAGGTACCAAAAATGCACATGATGCATACCAACAGATTGCTTACTTTTTTCTTCATCTGTATTGGTTTGTCTTCTCCTCATAACTGAATATCCTCAACTATTTCACTAGGTCAAAGTGTGACGAACCAAACAGATCACCTGTGTGGTTAATATTATGAAACTTAAAAGCCACTTGTGCCAGGCATGGTAGCTCACGCCTGTAATCCCAGCACTTTGGAAGGCTAAGGCAGAAGGATTGCTTGAGCTCAGGAGTTCAAGGCCAGCCTGGGCAACATAGTGGGATCCTGTCTCTGAAAACAATTTTTTAATCATAAAAAAAGAAAAATAAATTTAAATAGCCACTTGTGAACACTATGTGAATGTGATATTGTGTTATAATCCAAAGTCACCTAAACTTCTTGTTTTTAAGAAAGATTTCTGATATATTGAGATTTCAGTATAGGATTTGTTTTAGGTAAAAGGAATATTATGGGAGAGAATGCAGAGAATGTCAACTCAACTGTGAAATCACCATGTTGACTATTGCAAGACTCTCAAAATGCTCTCCCTTTCCTTCATGAAGTAAAGTTTATAGAGAGTCATGGTAGACAGAATGGTGGAGACTTTTCTTTTTAAGATACAACCAGGGTTTAATTTGGGAGAGAGGAAACCAGATTTCAAAAGACAGACCCTGTTGGAAAGTCACCAATTGGCCACAGACAAAAACGTCTGTGAGGGATTGATTTTTCTCACTCCAGCTGGGACTTTGGTTGTTTTTCTTTTTACATTTTCTAAGTGTACTTCTCCTGAGATAAATCCCAAATTCTACTCCTGGGTAATCGGAAAAAGAGATTTCTTTGATCTTCAGAGGTGTTTTGACTTTCAAGAAGAAAAAAAGATGGGAAAACTTCAAAATATTTAAATCTCATACATATGTAGCAAATCCCTTTTTAAACATTATTCCAAGGAACAGCAGCTAAAAAAAAATGTCTTACAAGAGAAATTTTATTAGAAGTAAAATAAAAAATACTGACCTATAAGACTTTGAATATATTTATGGAAAAACTTTTTTAAAAGGAACATCTTAAGATGGGTTTATTCTCAATATGAGTGTGGAATCAATCACTGGGCACATCACTGATTTCATGCCATCATTCTTTCCTGCCTTAACTCACAAACAGTCAAAACACTCATTTGTCAAAGTTTTAAAAAGATATTTATCTTCTGAAAGGAAAGCCCACACACAAAAGTACAAAGGTCTGTGCATTATCAAAAGAACAGTGGCATCTTTACTGCCATGGTCTTGATGTTTAATAACTTACATCCAATCTGCATCCTCAGATCCTCTTGCATTAAAAAAATTCCAAGAAACCTCATCATAAAGACTACTACTTCATGGTTCCCTCTATAAAACAGAGCAGCACTTTGTAGTATTATAGTACTTTTCATGCAATAATAGAAAAACTCTTTTATGATTCATTTGTTTTCCTCCAGATACCCATGGAGGAAAGTCAACTGTATATTCATTTTATTGCAACTCTGGTCCAGGAAATCATAAAAACAGCAGAAAAGAATGAAACTGTGAGGTCCTTGAGTTTAGGTCCTACTTTCTTGAGTTACTAAAACTTTTTTTTAAAATGCTCATTGAATCAACAGACAATGGATAAAGAAAATGTGATATATGTACACAATGGAATACTATTTGGCCATAAAAAGGATGAAATCCTGTTATTAACAGCAACATGGATGGAACTGGGGGTTCCGTTATGTTAAGTGAAATAAGCCAGGCACAGAAAGACAAATATTACATGTTCTCACTTATATGTGGTAGCTAAAACAGTTGATCTCGCGGAGATAAAGAACAGGATGACATATAACCTGAGACTGGAAAGAGAGGGTGAGTGGAAGCCAAGGAATGAAGAGAGGTTGGTTAATGAGTAACTATACTAAGAATATTTTGTATATTTCAAAGAAACTAAAAGAGAGGACTTGAAATGATACTAACACATAAAAATGGTAAATACTCAAGTTGATGGATACCCCAAATACCCTGGCTCAATCATTATACATTCTATGCATGTAACAAACACTCACATGTGCCCCATAAATATACAAAATATTATGCATCAATTTTAAAAGTTCTCTAAAGAAAAGTAAATCTAAGCAAGCAACTTCAAAAAATGCTGACTGAAAATTTAAAATTTCACCTCCATTTTGACGTTATTATTGGTGAAATATTTGTTATCTCCTTCATCACCATCCCATCTCCAGCCAAAGGACACTCCACATCCCTCACTCCTACCAAGACACTGAAGGTGTAAAATATGGAACTCTGGAGGTCAGAAAACAGGAACACTTAGACACTGCTGGTGGGAATGTAAATTAGTTCAGTCACTATGGAAAGCAGTTTGGAGATTTCTCAACGACCTTAAAACAGAACTACCATTTGACCTAACAATCCCATGACTGGATATATACCCAAAGAAATATAAATCATTCTCTCATAAAGACAAAGCACACGTATGTTTGTGACAGCACTATTTACAATAGCAAAGACATGGAATCAACCTAGATGCCCACCAAAGGTGGACTTGATAAAGAAATTGTGGTACATATACACCATGGACGGCTATGGAGGCATAAAAAAGAATGAAATCATGTCCTTTGCAGCAACTTGGGTACAGCTGAAGGCCATTATCCTAAGTGAACTAATGCAGAAACAGAAAACCAAATATTACATGTTCTCACTTATAAGTGGGAGCTAAACACTGAGTACACATGGACACAAAGAAGGCAACGAAAGACACTGGGGCCTGTTTGAGGGCGAAGGGTGGGAGGAGGATGAGGATATAAAACTACCTATCAGGTAGTATGCTTACTACCTGGGTGACAAAATAATTTGTACACCAAACCCTAGTGACATGCAATTTACCCATGTAACAAAACTGCACATGTACCCCCTGAACCTAAAATAAAAGTTTGAAGGAAAAAAATAAAATAAAATATGGAGCTCTGGATGTAAAGCATGAGTGGCTTAGTGCAACCTGAAAGGCATCAAGCAGCCTAACTGCCCAGGGCCACACACAAATGGGTTCTCCAAGTGGGATCAAGGACAAGATGTTCGGCCAGGCATGGTGGTTCACATCTGTAATCCCAGCACCTTGGGAGGCTGAGGCAGGCAGATCACCTGAGGTGAGGACTTCAAGACCAGCCTGGCCAACATGGTGAAACTCCGTCTCTACTAAAAGCACAAAAATTAGCCAGGCGTGGTGGTGCACACCTGTAATCCCAGCTACTCAGGAGGCTGGGGCAAGAGAATCGCTTGAACCTGGGAGGCAGAGGTTGCAGTGAGCCAAGATCGCACCACTGCACTCCAGCCTGGGCAAGAGAGTGAGACTCCATCTTGAAAAAAAAATACATAAATAAAATAAAAATGACAAGATGTTACTCCAACCAAATGCCCTGATAGGTGTTTTTTCTTAATATATGGAGCATTCTTGGAAACACATTTTAAAAAGAGAAGAGGAGAATATAGGAGAGAAAGGGGAGGGAGGGGAGAGAGGAGAGATAAAGGAAACCCTTCCCCAGATATTATCACATTTTTAGCAACCATTTAGTAGATGGAACAACAACAAATTTTTGTCATGGCTAATTCTTAAAATATCAGGCTCAACTCCACTGTGATTTAGAGCAAAATTCTTATGTCTAGAAACTAATCCTTTTCTACTTTAACTTCTCTTTTTGTAAGCTTGCCAAGAATTATTCCATAATTTGCCAAGCAAAATAATTCTATAGCCTATCTAAAAGAGACTAAAAGGATGAAAAGAGAAACAAATTATATGTTTCTGTAAAGAAATATACATCTTATACTTTTATTTTCTGGGTACAATTTACAAACAGCTGGTATCTCTGAGGATGAGCCATTTTGTGTTTGCAATATAAATATTTGTTGATCCTGGTGGGTATTTTTGAAGATCATATTAGTAAAATACACACAAAAAAATCCTTGAGTTACATTTGTTTTTCAGAAAACAAACCCATATATCTCCACTTCCTTCTTGCTGACCTTTCTTCCATCTGCTTCAAAATGGGTCAGGAAGGGACACCGAGCCCAATAGCAAACAGGATGTTTAAAACAGGGGTTGAAAAACAGAGTCACATCTGAGTCCAGGGATTCCTGGGGCATGATAGGGCAAGCCACTGCATTTCTTTGGCCTCAATTTCTTCCTCTAAAAATGGAGACTAAAAACCCCACATGGTTTCCTTGATTTGAAGCAAGAATAAATTAAACTTAATAAACTGTAGAAGATTGGGGGACAGAGGACACAGAGTGAAAAAGAAAAAATTGCAATGTGGACCATAAGCATGCTGTCAGGAGGAAGCTAGTGGTCTTCAGGCCACATCTTAAGAAACATTGTCAACACTGACTATTTTTTCAGCTTATTCAACCTCTTTATATTTGTCTTTATCATTGCTTCCTTAAAAACAAAGTTTGTCAGTAAAAATGTCCCACACACGCAAAAAGCAAGAAAATGTTCCTACCTACCTTCTAAACACGTCAAATAAACATTTTAGGTTTTCTCTGCCATGGGGCTATTTCACCCTCATATTCAACAGATATGAGCACCAATGATGTTCCAGGCTATGTGCTACGCAATGGAGATAAAGGTGAAAAAGCAGACTCAGGGACCAACAGTCTCACGGGAAAAGATAAGCAAGTAAATGGGTAATTAAAACACAATGGGATAAATATAATGTATTTAAATATTCGATTTCCATATACTAACTGTTTAGCAGAGCCAAAACCAGAGTTAAGCCAGGGTTCCATCTGTTTTGAGTTGGTAGAAAATTAAGACAATGTCACTATCCCTGCTGAGACCATGACTCCTTTTCCTAGTGGCAGCCAAGAATATATAATCCATTCAGTGTCTGATTTCTCAGTTTAGGAATTCCAAGACAGATTAAAGACTTAAATGTTAGACCTAAAACCATAAAAACACTAGAAGAAAACCTAGGCAATACCATTCAGGACATAGGCATGGGCAAGGACTTCATGTCTAAAACACCAAAAGCAATGGCAACAAAAGCCAAAATTGACAAATGGGATCTAATTAAACTAAAGAGCCTCTGCACAGCAAAAGAAACTATCATCAGAGTGAACAGGCAACCTACAGAATGGGAGGAAATGTTTGCAATCTACTCGTCTGACAAAGGGCTAATATCCAGAATCTACAAAGAACACAAACAAATTTACAAGAAGAAAACAAACAATGCCATCAACAAGTGGGTGAAGGATATGAACAGACACTTCTCAAAAGAAGACATTTATGCAGCCAAAAGACACATGAAAAAATGTTCATCATCACTGGCCATCAGAGAAATGCAAATCAAAACCACAATGAGATACCATCTCATACCAGTTAGAATGGCCATCATTAAAAAGTCAGGAAACAGGTGCTGGAGAGAATGTGGAGAAACAGGAACACTTTTACACTGTTGGTGGGACTAGTTCAACCACTGTGGTAAACTATTCAACCATTGTGGAAGTCAGTGTGGCGATTCCTCAGGGATCTAGAACTAGAAATACCATTTGACCCAGCCATCCCATTACTGGGTATATACCCAAAGGACTATAAATCATGCTGCTATAAAGACACATGCGCATGTATGTTCATTGCGGCACTATTCACAATAGCAAAGACTTGGAACCAACCCAAATGTCCAACAATGATAGACTGGATTAAGAAAATGTGGCACATATACACCATGGAATACTATGCAGCCATAAAAAACGATGAGTTCATGTCCTTTGTAGGGACATGGATGAAGCTGGAAACCATCATTCTCAGCAAACTATCGCAAGGACAAAAAACCAAACACCTCATGTTCTCACTCATAGGTGGGAATTGAACAATGAGAACACATGGACACAGGCAGGGGAACATCACACACTGGGGCGTGTTGTAGGATGGGGGGAGGGGGGAGGGATAGCATTAGGAGATATACCTAATGTTAAATGACGAGTTAATGGGTGCAGGACACCAACATGGCATATATATACATATGTAACAAACCTGCACGTTGTGCACATGTACCCTAAAACTTAAAGTATAATAAAAAAAAAAAAAAGCCATGGCACAGGGCAATTGCCATGCGACCAAGTAAAAGCCTAAAAGAATACCTGAGTGTCTCCTGCCCTGGGTGTCATGGGTATAGGCATCCTCTTCTCTGTATAGTTCCTTTTCTCATGCAATAAGTCTTTCCTACACTTGTTCTTGGAGCCTGATACCTACCAAGGATGAGGTATCCTGTAAAGTAAACTAAGGAGATGGAAACTCTTTTAATGTAATAACAATGCAATGGGGAGTGCTAGCAGAAAACTAATATTTGCATTCCAATTACTTAAATCTTCTACTCTAAGATTATCTTCAAAGAAAATGTTTTCTATCCCTTCTCCGCATTTAGGACCCACAGCCCCTACCTTACTCCAACTCCCAACCCTAGCAAAACATAGGATGACAGACAACCCTCCCCTAAGGCTAGACACAAAATTAGACAGGAAGGGGGTAGGAGAAAAGGAAGAATAAAGTAGAAGAGCAGAGCGCTGAAGACCTGTAAGGCAAAGAAAAAAAAAAAGGGTAAGAGGCCGACAGTCTTCATTTTTCCTTGAGATTGACCACATGATGTTTCCCAAGTATAATATTTAGCACTAAAACCACAGAGGCATGGGCAGAGGTCAGAGACAAATTGAATTTTCCAATTTCCACAACCATGAAGACTTGGAAGGAGACAGAATGTAGTACTGGGATTAGGCATTTGAAATAGTGGATTAAAAGTGTTTCTAGATTCCATGTGTGTGTTTGACTAGCTATTATGGGGTCTTTATTATTGACTATTGTACCTCTCCATTCCAGAATAAGGAGCATTCATTGATATTTTAGAACAGAAATCAAATAGTCTTTGGCCTCTTCTTTAATCCAAGGGAACTTTGAAATAACATACTTCCTCTGCATGTGCTATTCCAGCATCCACCATAAGATCTGTTGAGGATACATTCAAACTGATATTTTCCAAATAAGAAAATCCTGAGCTTAGTATGAAGACTTTATCAAACAGAGCTCCTGGGGGTGTCTGGAGTAATTAGGAAGAGGGTCATTAGGGCTTTGTTTAGCATGATCACTAACTTGCAAACTGACCTATTAAATCAATCCCTAGTATCCAGGTTGCCATCTTAGGAAACTATATTGCCTTGGTTTCACTCTCGAATTCTCATCAAGGACTCTCCTTGTGGAAGCTGTGAAAATGTCTATGCCCATGATAAATATCTATGGAAATCACGACTAAGGCAGGTCAAGTCTAGGTTTGTCTGACTCCTGCCTCCGACTCCTGCCTCTGTATTCCTTACAAATATAAACAGGAAGCTAACATCTTCCCTGGTCCTCACTGAGGGGTTTGGGTAAGAACCTCCAATCTCCCTCCTTCCCAACTCAGTTCTTCCTTTTCTTTTTTTTTTTTTCTTTTCTTTTTGAGATGGAGTCTCACTCTTTCGCCCAGGCTGGAGTGCAGTGGTTCGATCTCGGCTCACTGCAATTTCCACCTCCAGGGTTCACGCCATTCTTCTGCCTCAGCCTCCCGAGTAGCTGGGACTACAGACACCCGCCACCACACCTGGCTAATTTTTTACGTTTTTAGTAGAGACGGGGTTTCACTGTGTTAGCCAGGATGGTCTCGATCTCCTGACCTCATGATCCACCCACCTCAGCCTCCCAAAGTGCTGGGATTACAGGCATGAGCCACCGTGCCCGGCCCAGTCCTTGCCCTATTTCCTTCCATTTTTGCCTTCTCCATTTTTCCTCTTTCTTCCCCAGGCATACAAATTGTATGCCAGATACATAATATGCTCAATCATTAGCACTGAGGGATGACCCTGGTAGTTGATGTCCATGCCTCCCTCAGACAAGAAAGCCCTACATTCTCCACCTTACCCAAACACCAGGTATTAGTCAACAGTAGGGCAAGAACAAAATATAAGGATATAAAAGGTGCTCTGGAGCAAAGAGAAGAAAAATAGTTAAAGCTGGAATTCTTTGGGTTTCAAGTAATAAAAACAACCCAATCCCACCTGATATAAGTAAACCAGGGAAAAAAAAGGTATTTTATGGGCTCGTAAAACTGGAAAGTCTAGGCTGGGCGTGGTGGCTCACACCTGTAATCCCAGCACTTTGGGAGGCTGAGGTGGGTGGGTCAGGAGTTCAAGACGAGCCTGGCCAAGATGATGAAACCCCGTCTCTACTAAAAATACAAAAATTAGCCGGGCACGGTGGCAGGCGCCTGTAATCCCAGCTACTCAGGAAGCTGAGGCAGGAGAATCACTTGAACCTGGGCAGCAGAGGTTACAGTGAGCGGAGTTCGTGCCACTGCACTCCAGCCTGGGCAACAGAGTGACACTCCATCTAAAAAAAAAAAAAAAACTGAAAAGTCCGTGTTTGATCTTGCCTATTGAAGGAGCTTGGATCAGTCACAATGTCTCTGGGCTCCTCCTTGTAGCAGTTCTTCCTCTAGATAAGCTCCAATCCATGACTTCATAAAAGTATTTCTGGAAAATTCAGGCTTATATCTTCAGAAACCTCAGTCCAACAAAAAGAAAATCTGCTTCCCAATACCTCAAACACCAATGCCAAAATTGAATTTCTTTTGGCTCTCATTGGCCCACTTTCTATCACATGTCCATGGCTGAACAATGGCTGTGGCCAAGAGAATGGACTGCACAGATTGGCTCAACCTAACCCAGTTACATGCTCCACTTCTTCAGGCCCAGGGATGAAATCAGCCTCACAGGAAGCACATGGACTGAGAATAGGAAAGGGGCACCATTGAAGTAAAACGGTGTCCCCAAGAAGGTTGTGCAGGTGCTGAATGGCAAAGTTAGTAAACATTCATTACACTTCTCCAACTCTGCAGTGATAATCAAGAAATGCTTCAAAGAGGAGTAGAAGAGATTTTAGAAGGAAGTTAGGAAGGATGAGTAGGAGTTTGACAGGCCAAAGAAGGCTGCAATGACAGTAAACAGGCCATTCAACGCTGAGAGAACACCATGCAAAAATGCAGTGGACAGAAAAAAAGTCATGATTTTTCTCAAGGAAATGCAAGTAACTTGTCTGTAGATGTGCCTGTAGGAAGTTGCAATAATTGAGGCATACAAGTAGGCTGATTGTGTTGGACTTTATTTGCTATACACAGGGATGTAGAATTTTATCCTGTATGGAGAGATGAGGAACACAGAGATAGACACATTGAGCAAGCATTTGATCTCTTGAGCAGCATGGAAGGTGTGTTGGATTGGAGACACAAGAGCTATGGGAATGGAGTGGAATCTCAGTCAAAAACGTATTACATAACCTAAACCATGGGAACTGGCCATGGGGATTAAGAGGTGGGGCTAAACTTAAGAACTATCTAGGAAGTAGAACTCATGGGCCTGATGACTGACTGAACTGGGGGAGAGGGGCAGGATGCAAGAGAAAGAGAAGATTTCTCGCTCAGGTTTCTGAATTAGAGGACTGTATAAAATGAAATGCAGGTTTACTAAAATGTCAAATTAATAAAGAATGGCCATTCTATCACCATTAAGTCTTGAACTAACTTTCCAACTCAGAAAGTTAATAAAAATACATGCCAGCAATCTTAGTTACCCTTCAGTATTTATAAGTCTTGTGTGACTAACCATTTCATTCACAAACTCATTCTGCAGCCCCCACTGAAACCCTTCCCCTCACCACACACACACCCACATTGTATCTGTTCTACATGGGTTATTTATGATGCAGCTGTTTTAGCAGTTGGGGTCCTCGTGCTGTTCTATCATCATAACACAAAACAAACAATTCCTTCCCACCGTCTTTGCTCCTTTTGATTTCCAGCTCAGTAAAGTTGCATATTGAAAGAAAGGCCATATCATCCATTCTAGTCTATAAATAACATGGCTAAGGTCATTCTTGAAGCAATGAAACTCTCAGGGTAACCTTTCTTTCCTCTAAAAAGTGAATTTTGAGTCATGACAGAGTCCATCAGAAACCACCCTGGTATTTATTTATGTGTTGTTGTGTTTGTGAATGATATCCCTGCAGGATATCCTCTTTAAGCTTTGCAGCTGTTGATAATGGGTCCCTGCCCAAGTGTGGATTTATTTTACAAACATATTTATCATCTATCAAACATATTGGCTGGCAAAGGTTTTGTGTGTTCCATGGCTTGTAACATTCTTGCTCCTAACTATTCTGCAACTACGGAAACACACTCATATTGTTCTTCTCCTCCCTTCTAGAAAGAACTGAAAGGCCGACTTTGTCTGGGAGGTAATAGGATTAAATTGCATTTATGCTGAATCCACAGTGTGTAGGGAGCATGAAGCTGTTTTCCAGATGAATCAGCTGATTCTTTGTGTTTTACAAGCTGTCAGAGGCATTAATGAAAATGCAAGAAAAGCTAACCAACACTTTATGGCAAATAAAGAAAAACAAAGGAAAAATGAGACTACAGGACAGACATATCAACTTCAGGAGATAGTACTCAGCTCACTCACTCAAGAATCCAAATTAGGAGCTGTGTTTCCAGAGACATGGGCACATGCATCCCCAGAGTTCTAAGTCAAGGAGAGGGTTTGCCAGTGTGCTACATGAATCCCTGTCTTCAAGTCATTCCCACCAGAAGAAGCCAGGGAATGACACCTGGGATGCCAGACTGTTGCTGGCAGCATCTTCCCAAACCAAAGGATCCTGGTAAAACCAGATCCAGTCCCAAATTGGACAGAACTTACTTTGGCTCAGAACATCACGTCCAGAGCAAAACTGGAACCAACCTGGACCGCAAGCAAGCGGGAAATGCAGCTCAGCTAACACTGCTGGCGTTCATCCTCACCTAACAACTCATTCCAGCTGGACAGGAAATCGTAGGCTAGAACTTTGCTTTCACTTTTCACATTTTTCTCCTCTGGAAGCATAAGAAGCTCTCCATTTTTCCAAAATAGATGAAGAGGATTCAAGCTTCTCATTTAAATTTTTTTTAATTTCCTTGGTCTTTCTACCCCATTTCCTGCTTCATTATATTTGCTTATCACTCCTTCCCTCACTTTTCCATTTCCTTTATCACACTCCTCTATTCTTCTTGTCTCTTTCAGTTTCTAAATTTTTCCCTCATCTCTACTTATTCTCTTCTCCTAAGACCTACTTTCATTTGAGGCATTAATGTTTTTACTACCAGAAAATTATGTCAGCCTAAAAGGTTACAACATTCAAATAGAGAAAATACCCCTCCACTAGGAAAGCAAGACTGAGAAAGCCATCAGATAAAATTCCTTAATGTCTGACCCAGATCGTGTCACAAAATAGTGCTGATATAAACTACACAGTTTAGCACAATTAATATCAGAGTCACTCTTTCAAGTTCATATTTCTTTAACACTTTAGTCAGCAAAGTTTTGAGGGCTCTCCTGTTGTAAGAGCAGAGAAGGTGTTAATGCACGGCAGGGCTCCATTAAGCTGCCTCCATGCAACTGATACGTATCGCCAGTCTTCTCTGTCACCCAGGCTGGAGTGCGGTGGTGTGACGGTAGGTCACTGCAGCCTTGAACTCCTGGGCTCAGGTGATCCTCCTACCTCAGCCTCTCTAGTGGCTAGGACTACAGGCATGTGCCATATAATTATTATTATTATTATTATTGTAGAAACAGGGTCTCATGTTACCCAGGCTGGTCTCAAACTCCTGGCCTCAAGTGATCCTCCTGCTTTGGCCTCCCGAAGTGCTGGGATTACTGGCATGAGCCAGTGTACCCAGAATCAGCAAGCCTGAAACCCTTTGCCAAGCCTAAAAATCCCCACCTTAATGGTCAATCATAAATAAAATAAACCAGGAATGTTTTTCCAGAGCCCAGTGGCAACTGACCTCTGTTTTCTCTAAACCATGAGTAACTAGTTATTTAATCAAGTTAGATAGTTGATATTTGGGGCATAGAAAAGATGAAGTGCAAGATAGGTATTATTCAAATGCTAGAGGGAGAGGTGGGAGGGTGTTGGACACAGCTCATAGGGTTGCAAGTGACAGAAATGCAATTTTAACTAGCAGAATTGAAGGAGAAATTTATTAGTTCACAGAAACCAAAGAAGGGTTGAAGGATCAAAGTGAGAGAAAGGCAAGGATCCAGCTTTGCTTAGGAGGACTCGGAACCAGAAGCACATATCATGGTTTCATCTGCATTTCTGCTTCTCTCAACACAGCAGCACCACTGCAGATAAGTTTCCTCCTCATGGCAGGAAATAAAGACTCCCAGAGCTCCCCTGAGCTTTACAACCACCGGCACTTCCAGAGAGGGACTGACTCTCTTCTTTAGTTTGCAAAATTCTCAAGGCAAGACTCTGATTGCCCCAGACTTAATGCCAACTCTAGGCTAATCAGCTGTGGCCATGAAGGTCACTGTACATGTTCATAAAAGATCATGGCAGCTTTCACTGGAACCACATTGTAAGAGTAAAGGTAGGAGAAGCTCTCAAAAAATCTAGTGGGGTAGTGTGGGTTGGGGTGCTAGTCTCAGACAAGAGGCTATATTGAACAACCCAAACACTGAGAGCCCACTGAACAGAGACCTTGAATAATGGGGACAGCAATAGAACAGACACTGAGCACAGAGACCAGGCCAGGGAGGGTCTTGGGGGACTGATAACCCATATCAGAGGTGAGGGTGGGGAAAGAGCAAGCTGTGACTTTATTGCAATTCTATGTAGCACTATTCCTATCCTTGGCTTCTCAGCCCCAGAAGTTACTAGACCTGACAACAGTAGACATACAGAGTCCTGGACTTGCCAAGTCACAAAGTTCAAATATTTAAGTAAAAGTACTTTTCCTAAGTGTCTTAGATATCCTCAACCGAGCAAGATTTTAAAATATTATACCACGGTAGACTCAGATTCATGCAGTGACCCCTTAAGGAGCAGCACCTCCATCTCTCAGATGACACCAAAACACTGGGGCTATTGGACCAATGTCTTCCTTTTTTTTTTTTTTGAGACGGAGTCTCGCTCTGTCGCCCAGGCTGGAATGCAGTGGCTCAATCTCGGCTCACTGCAAGCTCCGCCTCCCAGGTTCACGCCATTCTCCTGCCTCAGCCTCTCCGAGTAGCTGGGACTACAGGCGCCCGCCACCACGCCCGGCTAATTTTTTGTATTTTTAGTAGAGATGTGGTTTCACCATGGTCTCGATCTCCTGACCTCGTGATCCGCCCGCCTCGGCCTCCCAAAGTGCTGGGATTACAAGCGTGAGCCACCGCGCCCGGCCAGGATCAATGTCTTTCTTAAAAGGTGAACAAAACCAAAGACATGCCAGAAACTTTAAAAAACACTGCTCGCCTTCTAACCACCTTGTTTTTAGGGAAATTAAAACTGAAGTCATTTCCATAATTCTAGGAAATGTTTTTGGCAGCATAATAATTGTGAGAGAGGAGGCACTATTGGGAGGATAAAATAGAGAATATATGTAAAAGAACTTTTCGCAAATATGAGAATTTTTATATTGCATTTTGTTAAGCATTTGGGTCTACCCTCCTAGACTACTGTCTTTAAAAGTACTGTCTACCTGCCTTGCAGGAGTTAATGCTGAAGATGACATTAAGTTCCCCTCTGTGGCAGGGTGGGTTAGACTTTTGTCAGGTTTATTTCTGTGAGGAATTATGCTTGAGGTTATCACACAGTCAAATAAACTTTTTTTCATATGGTATACATGGAAAGGGGTCCAGAGGACTAGAGGGGCCCTGTTTTTATTGAACAAAGTGATTTTGTTCTGAGGTTAAGTTCGTATGACCCAAAGTACAGACTGGTATGCAAAGAGTCATGCATTCATTTAAACAATAATAAATTGTGGTTCAGAATGTGGGGGGAAAGCTGTTCCCTCATGGACATTAAAAACCACACAATTTCACTGCTGTGATTTCAAAATAAACCTTGCACTTGTTAAGTTTTGGATTTGCAGCAAATACTAGGAACTTTTAAAAATGGATATTTAATCCAGAACAGTAAGTTATGATACTTATAAAACAACTCTTATAACTCCAAATGGTTAGGTAAATAAGTAGAACACAAATCATTATAAATAGCCAATAAAATTCAGAACTTGAGTCAAATAATAAGTTTTTAGATCATAAAATCTGGCAAACATAATATGGTGACCCGAGTCTATGCTATCCAGGACTCCGGGCCCTTTTAGTGGGATAATTTAGGAAAGAGCTCATCCCTGCAAATCCATGGAACCCACGGAGACAGGTGTGGTTTGCAAGAGTTAAGGAACTCAACTGTACATGGAAGCTATTCAGTAATTATTTGAATTAATTAGTTAATTGCTATAGAGTAGCTAAGTTGATAGAACAGCACTAACTTCTACCAGTGAGAAGGGGAGACTCAGTACCATTGATTCCTAGGTGGCAGTTTACCATGGGCTCTGGGAATGGCAAGCAGAGTACACCATGGCCCTCGCTTTCCAGGAGCCACAATAATAGGTAGAGTTTCCTCAGTCGTTGTCTTTCTATTGCTTTTCTCCACCACGACAGGTAAAGGAGCCTTGGAGGTTATGAACAATCTGAAGCCCAAGTGGGCTGTACTCACTGAGCTCCCTTATCCCCTTGTACCCCAAAATATCTCCCTCAAGGCTTTCGTGATGTCTGATGGTTCCATCAGTGGAGTCACCCTCCAGTGAAGATCTGGATATCCAGGGGAGGGCCCCTCACAGAAGGTTACCTGTGACTATCAGCCTGCTTCTTCTAGAATATCCCTTTAAACCCTCTGACTAAATGATGATAGCAACAACAACCCACTTGCAATAAAAATGTAATTCCTTACATTTATCTGAGCTTTACATTCAGTGTTAGAGTGATGGACTGAGAGAGAAGCTAAAACCCAAATCGTTTTCTCATTTCCAAATCCAGTGTGTTAAACTTTTATATCTATTTCATAATATAAGCCGTGTACTTTTTTTTCTAACAACGGCCACACATTGCTCATCAGACACAATCTGACAGTTCACTATGCCCAAGAACGTTCTTTGAGTCCCTAGGGCCTTTGCTCCCTGGAAGCCTCTCACTCCCCAGTCACAAGCCACTTCATGATCCAGTCAACCGCCACCTTCTCCCTGAAGCCTTCCGTGCCTCCCACAGGCCTGGCCACGGCTCCTCCCTCTGTCCGTGCCTCTCACAGCCCTTGAGCACATTCTGTCATGTTTATGTTTAGCTGGGCTATCTGTCTCCCCAGTTAGATTCTGAGACCCAGAGGGAAGGCGGTTTTGGCTTAGTCATCTTTGTATCAGCTCAACACAGTAGACACTCAGATGTCTACTCAATTAAACTAATTCCAAAATAAGCATCTTTAAATCCAATTTTTCCATAATTCAATTTGTGTGTGGAAACATGGTCCAATTGGAAAATGTAAAGTGAATCTTTGTAAACATTTTAAAAAGGAAAAAAAGGAAATGTAGCCGTTCTTCTTAACAAAGAGGTAGCAAGGTTGGAGCTGGTGGAGATCCAGCCAATCCGTTTTCTGTTTTCAGCGCCACCCACTGCCTTTGCCTTCAGAGATAACTGGCGATTCCAATTCTGTGGGCTTTCTAGGGCTCTGCAGCATACTCTGGGCTGCTTCTCGGTGGCTTCTCCTGCCACCCACATCAGAGTCTTTGTTTTATACTCTGTTAAGTCAGTTCCCACTCATCCATCTGCTTCTGTCATCCAAATGTTGTGGACATCCTCACCTGTGAAGTTGCCTCACCCATAATCTTTGTTCTTTGGATTCAGCTCTTTCTTAACTCTTAATATCCCTCTCATTTTAGTGACATTTCCAAAGGAATAAAATATAAATACATGTATACATTTCACCCATGTTTTATCAGATTTCTCTGAACTAATTATTTTGTCAAGTTCTGTGTTAATAAGTGTAAAATTATCATGTAAAGTTTTAAGTCAGCATTAATAAAATACATATTATCAACACAAATGATTTAAGGAAAATATTCTAATAAAACTTTTTATAATTTTCTAGGCCAGGTACAGTGGCTTACCGCTGTAATCTTAGCACTTTGGGAGGCTGAGGTGGGCAGACTGCTTGAGCCCAGGAGTTTGAGACCAACCTGGGCAACATGGTGAAGCCCCATCTCTACCTAAATAAATAAATAAATAAATAAGAAAAATTAGACAGGCATAATGGTGTGTGTGCCTGTAGCCCCAGCTACTCAGGAGGCTGAGCTGGGAAGATCCCTTGAGCCTGGGAGGTCGAATGAAGCTGCAGTGAGCCATAAATGCACCACTGCACTCCAACCTGGGTGACAGTGCAAGACTCCATGTCAAAAAAAATTTTTAAGTAATTTTCTATAACTTACCTTTGATACCAGAAAAGTATTACACAGAAATAAAATAAAATCCTCTTTTAAATTGATAGGGAGTCGGGGCACAGTGGTGCACGCCTATAATCCCACCACTTAGGGAGGCTGAGGCAAGTGGATCACTTGAGGTCAGGAGTTCGAGACCAGCCTGGCCAACATGGTGAAACCCCATCTCTACCAAAAAATACAAAAATTAGCCAGGCATGGTGGCATGTGCCTATAGTCCCAGCTACCCAGGAGGCTGAACCCGGGAGGTGGAGGTTACAATGAGCCACAATCGTGCCACTGCACTCCAGCCTGGGTGACAGAATGAGACTCCATCTCAAAAAATAAATAAATAAATAAATAATAAATTAACAGGGAAAGGCTGGTGGAAAAATTGATAAAAAGATCATCTTATTCTGCAATTTAGTCCTAAATTTACTCTCACTCCATCTTTGTGAATGCAGTGCTATGTGAAGAATGCATTTCTGAACAGGTAGTTTGCTGAACATACATAGTTTGAATACAACTTTGTCTTGTAAAAAAGAAGTGATAGGCTACTCTGAACAGAATAACATCCTCCACTCACCTTAAACAAGAATTGTAAATGAAACAGAGAATCACTGTGATAAACAGAATATAACATCTATAAAGGGGGGCCCATCAACTCAATACCAAAGAAAAACTGAGTTATGGGAAGAGAGAGACAAGACCCTGGAGACACCGGAGCTAGTCCTTCCTGCAACCAACTAGCTGTGTCCATGTCAGCATTGTCCCTTAACTGCTCTGTGCAGCACTTTTCCCTTAGAAATGAAGGGGTTGGCCTTTCTTGTCTGCTTGGATTTTCAAGCAGCCTGACTCTCCCACACTGTAAGCACATACATCCCCACTCTTGGGTGGGATGGTCCAGGGCTCTCCTTCATTTCTTCCAGCTCCTGCTTGGTTCCTTTCTCTTAGAGCCACCTCCAGACCCCCTGCTGCCCGCATTGGTGATTGACTTTGCTATTTTGCCTCTTGGCTTTCCAAAAAGGATGATGAGATTGGCTTATCCTCAAATGACCACTGTCTAGCTTGGGTCTTGGTCTGCTAGACTAACATCCCAGTTGTGCCCACACCATTCACTTGAAAGTTGAGGAAGGAAGATTCAGACAATCATTTATGTGTTTTCTTTCAGTTCCAGAATCCTAAGATTCCATCAACATAACAAAAGCCTGAACAAATAAAGTTTCCTTTGGACAAAATAAATCACTGCTGTGTTTAATCACCATGAAGAATGGCAGGTCCATCTTCAGCAAGAAGTCAAGGGATTTTCCACCTTAAGTGCAGAAGGAAATCTGTCTGATTTTAGAAGCACATCTCTTTGTTACTGTTTTCTTTGGTTCAAACCAGTCAGTGTTACTATCTATAAACTGCATAGATATTCGGTTTCAAGTACTTCTGTAGTGGAAGGAAACTAATGCAGAATGGAAAAATGACCTGGAAGGATCTCAATGCCAGACTCAAAGCTGTCATTGCCACGTTTCTTGGATTGGGGCCACATTTATCAAGCTTCCCTTCTTGCAAATGTTTATTGAAACAGAGCTTTTGACAGGAGTCAATCTGACTAATATCATTTTCCTGTTAAATCCCAAATTGCTTTTGTTGCTGAGAGCTCTTAATAACAAAAATGAGGAAGTTGCATCTGTAGCAAAAGGCAGACCTCTAGGGCTGGATTTCACCTTGCCCCACTTGGCCCCCTCTTAATAAGGAGGGGCAGCCATGCCACTGTTTATTTGATGAGGAATGATTCACAAACTTGGAAGAAATCAGGGCATTTAAGAGAGTTTTATCATAAAGCTCCAAAAGAGAAGAAAATTAACATTTATTGAGCATCTACTAAGTACCAGGCACTATTACAGGCACCTTGTAAAATTATTTCTTATAATTCTCATGAGAATCTTATGAGATAGGTGATACTATCCCCATTTTATGGATAAAAGAACCCATCTCAGAAAGGTATATAAGTAGTTCAAGTTCACATAGCAAATAAGTGGTGAGGAGCTGGGATATTATTCCAGACCTGTAATTTGGATTTTATTTCTTTGTGGTATGTGCCACAGACCTTCAACTTCACTTCAACAAAGGACAATCTGCATATGGAATAAGAAATCATAGAATCATACAATTTTAGACCTTGAAGAAACATTAGAGGTCACAGTGCAATTTCTCTCATATTATAGATAAGGAAACAGATCCATAGAGGCTGAATGATTTGCCCAAATTACATGGCTCTAGCTGTGCAAATTGTAAAAGTCTTTCCTGATTGAAGTATTAGGGATTAAGATGCAGGCCTTTTGTGGTTAATTAGAGAACAGATGTCTTCAATCAGCACAAACTGTCTCATTTCTTTCAAATAATTGAAGCTATAAAATTTCCAGGTAAGAATTTCTAAGACAACCAAAAGATACAATTCTACGGACTTTAAGAAAGCTTTCCTATCAAATCAAAGCCCTCCAGAACATAACTGTTTTTAACCAGAATCCAAACGTGGCTGAGTAAGTCCCTCTGCAACTAGAAGCAGCAATGTAGTCTGTTTGTTCAAAGCTACGAATTCTCTCAACATCAGGTCAATAGATTAGCAGAAACGGTGGGCAACAAGGTAGGAAGGAGAAAGGAAGGAGAAAAAATAGAAAACATGCATCCACTTTCAGGCCAAGAAACAAACAAAATTAATTCCACATACTTCTCCATGGGCACAGGAATGATTTTCCATACAAGCTCACATATATGTATTTGTATTTCTTGACCATGAGTCCGAAACTCGAACAGATTATTTGCCTAGAGAGAATTCGGTCTTAATCATCAAGCTGTTAGCCAATCTCAGGTATATTTTACAGGTAGAAGCAGACATTTAATAGACTTCTCTTCTCAAAAGGCAAATGCTCTAGTGTAGCCAAAGATCATCTACAATTTTTAAAAAGCTTAAAGACATTTATGTATTAGCTTTTATGGGCTTAAACTCCAAAGTCTAGAGAGTTATGTAAATAACAATATTCAGAAAAAGAAATTTATCTATTTAATTTGGGCTCATGCAAATCTTAGATACAAATAGCGCCTGGAAGAGAAATAAACATGATTGCTAAGAGTTTTCTCATGTGGCTAATCCCTCCAGGCAGTGAAGGACTGGATTCTCCACAGATGCTTTCACCAACTTTTTCTGTTGGAGCATCCAAATAGGTGTAACTATTAATAAGCATCTGAATGAGTAGTCTGCCTGCTAACCCCAGAAGACTACGGACAAAAGCTAGAGTGGAAAGATGATGAAGCAACTTAAAAACTCTCAAGGAACATTATTTGATGCACTTGATTCATATACAGTCAACTCATTGGAAAACAGCTTTTTAAGTAAATTAACTGAAGATTAACAGATGAAGTCATCCATGTTTGTTTGCAATGCTTTAAATTAGTAATGTTATCTCTCTTGGGTTTAACTTGATCTACTTAACAGATCCTCACTTGGACGTGAACTATAGAGGCCAGTAAATGGAAAGGAAAATAACCACACAATATAGACTAACACCATTAGTTCATGATGTTACACAAGTTTTCTCAAAAATATCTGGCCATGTTGTATCACAGCATTACTCCTTTGACCAATATGTTCTGATGCATTTACAATCACTAGTAAATGCCTGGCTTAAAATACTTCATAACATTTTCACTGCATAGGAAGCAAATCGCCTACTCTTGATGGTCAGAAGATGGTGTGGGACTTGTCAGAGATCCTGACAGGCTGGTCTCAGCTGTCTGCCTACCTGGAAGTGCTGTCAGAATGTCTAACACAGAGATTCATGGCAATAACAAATGTTTTCCATTTAAAACCTGTACAAAAGTCAAGCAAGACAACACAGTGAAAATGTTAACTTTATTTTTGAAAAACTTTACCTATTACTGTCTTATCTAAAAGTAGAATCAAACAAAATAATAATAACAATTTCATTCATAGCGAGCAGCCAACTTGGTTCTTTCTTGCCTCTTTTGCCTTCACGGAAGAATTGGAAAGATATTAGGAAAAGAGGTTTTATTTTTTAACTTAAGGATTTTTTTTTTAATTTACCCTTAAATGTTATTGTTCATTTGTGCCAAAGTGTCTCAAGCTCAAATATATCAATCTCTAAAGTGATATAATTATTTGTTGTAGGGGGCTGTTCTGTACATTGTAGAATGTTTCTGGTCTCTAACTGCTAGACATCAGTAGCACCTCCTCCCACTCACACCTGCCTCCCAAGTTGTGACAACCAAAAATGTCTCCAGATGTTGCCAAATGCCTCCCCATTGAGAACTACTAAATGCAAGAGCTTGGCTCAAGGAGTCCTGTTTCACATAAGTATGTTCTACAGCAAAGTAATATAGCTGTCAAAATAGGAAATGGAGGCAGTGAAGCCCATCAGCACCATCGCCTATAGGTAGGCACTGGGTGGACAGTTTTGCTTACAGTCCAGCGATGATGGGGCCAGAGGTCCTACCACCACTGCAATGGCCCCTTTGGAAAGTGGAGTGTTTGTTAACCAAAAGCTGGTCAAGAAAAGTCAAACTTTAATTTTAAAAAATACAAGCTCCTTAATGAGAGCATCAGGAAGAATAGCTAATGGATGCTGGGCTTAATACCAAGATGATGGGATGATCTGTGCACCAAATCACCATGGCACACAGTTATGGTAACAAACCTGCACATCCTGCCCATGTACTCCTAAACTTAAAAGTTGGAAATAAAAAAAAAAAAAATACAAGTTCCTTAGCCATATTCAGTCCTTTCTAAACTCCCACAGCTAGGGAACAAAGACTACAGTGTTGCTTCCAACCACATCATCAGCCCATTATCTTCTAATTTAAAGAAAACAAATTCTTTAAATCATGGTGTTTTAAAATGAATTCTTAAAAGGAGTTGTTTTTATTAATAATTCTAGGGATCCAAGTTTGCAAAACTTGTGGGTCACAGGCAAGAAACTTGTCAGTTTGGGGTCAAAAGAAAAATTGTTTTAAGTACAAAATGAAATCAGTGAGTCACATTGCCTTCAATCTTAGGCTAACTCATTTAAAATATGAAAGGATTAATCACCATGGATTGGTCAAAAAAGAATCTCAGCTCCTCACTTAAGTGTTTTCAGGTAGCTCTGACCAGCCAGTCTCAGTCTCTCACTGTCCAGGTTCCAAAGAGGTGTCATGGTACCAGGACACTGGGGTATATTGGGCACACTTGCCTTGGCAGAGTTTTCTGGTTACCAACAGGATATTCATCGATCTATTCTTCCCTTTGCTAATAAAACTCCAATTTTGTTGGATGCAGCAATTTATCCAACATTTTAAAAAGATACTTTGCCAAGCCTCTCTTGCAGGTAGGGCAGCTGTTTGACCCAGTTCTGGCCAGATAATTAATAAAAAATTACAGATTGGGCTTCCAGGAAAGTGAAAAAAGAGACAAACCAAACTAGCCCATGCCTTTCCCTTTGCTCTTTCCTCTTATTCCTGCCTGAAATGCAGATACCATTCGGGAGATAGAAAAGCCATCTCATGACCACAAGACAATGAGCCCATGTTAAGGATGACTGAGCAAAAAGACAAAAGGAAATGTGGTCCCTGGTGGAGCCTCTATACCAACGCTGGTGTTAGTTCCCTGAGGCTGCTGTAACAAATTATTATAAACTTGGTGGCTTGAAACAACAGAAATGTATTCACTCACAGTCCTGGAGGCCAGACATCTCAAATCAGGCAGGACTGAGATCCCTCTGGGTGCTCTAAGAAAGAATCTGTTTTTTGCCTCTTTCAGTATCTGGTGGCTGCCCCTGGGCTTGTGGCCAAACCACTCCAATCTCTGTCCACGTAGTCATATTGCCGCCTCCTATTCTATCTACTCTTCCTCTCCTTCACTCTTCTAAGGACACTTGTCATTGAATTTAGGGTCCACCCAGGTAATCTAGGAAGATCTCAAGATACTTAATTACATCTGCAAAGAACCTTTTCCAAATAAAGTAACATTCACTGTTTTCAGGGATTTGGGCATGGACATATCTTTTTGTCGAGGGAGGAGATGACACTTTTCAACCCATGACACCTGGATCACCCACCGCAAGAATCCCCATTCATCCTCCTCCAAAAAAAATAAAGCTTCTTATGAGTTTAAGCTACTATTTTTCAAATTTCTGTAACTCAGAGCCAAATACATCCCCTAAATAATAGATTGTTTAACTCAGGGAGGATTAGGAGTATGTTAGGGGTTGATCCTGACGTGGTTTAAAGTACCTGGGTTCTGAATCTCTATTTTGCACTAGTCTACTCTTTTCAATGTGTGGATGCCAGATCATCAGAATTACCTGAGGTGCTTATTTAAAATTCTGATTTCTTGCTCTCAAAATGGATTTGCTGAATCAGCATCTCTAGGAGTTGACCTCTTTAAAAAGTCCCCATGGAGGCTCTTAAGTCCATTGAAATCTGAGAACCACTGCAGCCCTTTACGTTATTTACACTGTTTCTCTGAACATTAATTGTTCCATTTGAACAGTCTTTATCACTTAGGGTGGATCGTCCACCTCACATTCTGTTTATGCTGTGGTTAACCCTGTTTAACTCCACTGATTAAGCAAAATCTGTTTCCCTAACAGTGAAAAATTGTATCTTTCTTACATTGAGTCTTTACAGATTTGAAAAGCTACATGGTAACCTAGTCTAGATTTTTATTTTACATGCTATGTTAAAATGTGCTCTTTGTTAGCTAAAATTGCACAGTCAAATGTGTTATGGCACCAGAGCAGAGGAAAAAAGAGAGCACTTAATATATGATAGGATTTCAACAGAGGGGCACCAGGCACCACAGAGTACATGAAAAACAGAACCTGCCACTGCCAGATTCAAGACTCCATTGGGATTCATAAAATCCCTGGTTTGTGAGGGAGTTTATTGTACATTTCTTTGTTTCCTAATTTGTTTGATTCTTGCTTTTCAACTTCCCTCCGGAGAGCACAATGTGCACCATTTGGGATCAGGTGACAACTCCGAAGTGTGGCTCCTGACCATCCAATCACCAGTTATAAGTCCTTCCTTAAGCCCCTGCAATTTTGTCATTCACCAAGCGTTAAAGGAGGCCTATTCCCCTCCATCATTTACAGATAATGGAGGAGAAGCAATTATCTGAAGAGTCAGGATTTGAGCTGGGATTTGAACTTCCTGAGCAATACAAGAGTCAAAGGTTGAGCTCCGAATCCCCCAGCTTCCCACTCAGAATTCAGGCTGCTGGTGAAAGAGAGAAAAAGCTTAAAACTGAGGTCTCAAGTTGCTATACTCATAACCTCACAGCAAACTGCCAAGGGGACACTGATCTGAATCACATTAAAGGTCAAAAAAAGGATTGTTTTATTTCCTAGAAACTGAGACGGCAGAACCACACCTACCTCAAATCCCTTCCAAATCCCCTAAACCCAGTTAGAAGCCAGCCCTAGATGGGGGGAAGGGGCAGTGAGATTCTTCAGACTTGAAAAGTGTGCTGTGATACATTAACCACTTCCCTGCTGAGAACATTGCAGGCTCCAGAGCTGAAATTGACATGTGCTGTTCAAGACTCCCCCCACAATGAATATTTGAACCTTTGTTCCCCAAAATGTGCTGGGATTGCTCCTCTGCCAGGCCTTCCCACCCATCAGGGGACCTGCAAACCTATAGCAGAGAAACCACCACACCTACCGCTGTTTCAGACATTGGCCCAACTCCAGGCTGCCTTCCATAGGCTGCAGGGAGGTTCCCCCCTTGGTTGTCTGGTTTCTGTTTAGAGGGCATGGAGTGGGTTAACTCTCTTTGGTCTCCCCATGTGCCTAAGCATGCTTAGAAAATGCTACCAAAGAAACAAAGCCCCATTCCTTTCCCACTTGTGTTGAGCTCTGTGTTAAGACTGTTTTTAGCTCTGAAATTGGACAAATTTATCTGACTATCAAAACTCTATTCAGAAGCCAACAAATGCCACCCTAGTCAGTAATTTCTTCCTCCTCTGAATTGCTGTAGAAATTCACATCTATATCATTTATATGCAGTATAGGCTGTCTGGTATCTATACATGTCTTATCTCTCCTCTCTCGTAGAAGCTTCTGGAAAGCATGTGGTATAATCTTAAATATAAGAAATGAGCAATAATTTTTAGCTGAATTAATGGAATCTTACAGCAACATGTGTTTTCTATTTGGATGCTATCAGAAGAAGTTGTTATTGTGTGGGAAATGAATGGATCAATTTTACACATTAGCCCAAAGCAGACTTGACAAAAACATCCCTGACTCATCAGCCAGAGACACAATGGTTACCCCTGCCCCCAACTCACATTCAGAAAGAAACTCTGAGATCTAGGTCTCTCCTGAGAAGATGGGCTGTCATGGTAACCAACACCAAACTTCGAAATGCTGTGAGCTAGACCAGGATATGCAATGGCATTGAAATTACTTTCTAACATTTAACAATAGCATGTGTGATTGGAGAATTGGCATCAGTGCAGCTATCTCCCTATTCAGAGGCAGAGAATGAACATAAACAGAAAAATATTGGTTAGATAACTAAACATAATAGAATCTTGGAATAAAATATCCAGTTGTCAGTGGGATATATTTACACCCCTAAGTGAATTTCTTCAAGGTTGCTTGCTCTTCCAAGATTAGATTGCAGCTATGCCAAAGTCTTATTTTTCATGGCGCACTCCCATCCCCCTGCCACCAGCAAAGGAAATTAAAGGTCAAATGGCTTTTTCAGAAAACAATTTATCTCCTGTTTCTGGGCTGTTCATTAAATAAGAATTTATTGAATGTTACATATGGACCTAACATAACCAATGTTAGGTACCTGTGGTAATTTGTCTCCAAAGATATCCCTCCAATCATGCTTCCTGGCACTTACACCCCTATGTAAATCTGGGCTCCTCTCCTCTTTAATCTGGGCTCTCACTTTTGAGACCCTGAGACTTCTTTTTAACAATAGAATGTAGCTGACATGATGCTTCATGATTTCTAAGACTAGGTCATAAGAAGCATACAGCTTCCACCATGCTTTCTTTGGAGTCCTTGCTTTGAGAAAAGCCAGCCACCAAGTAAGCTCAAATATCCTGAGACTGTATGCTGTGAAGAAGCCCCAGGTAGCCATACAAAGAGAACATGTGAGAGAGAAAGAGAGATCCAGACAGCCTTGAGCTGTGCCAGCTGTCTTACATGAGGACTCAGACATGAGACCGGAAGTCATCTTGGATATCCAGCACAGTCAAGTCTTCACATGACTCTAGTCTCTCCCACCATGGGACTACAACTCCATGAGAAACCTCGAGAACAGCCCAGCTAACAGAGAAAAAAAACATGAGAGATAAGAGTAAGTTGCTGTAAATCTCTAAGTTTGGGGACGGTACTTAGAGATTTACAGCAACAACTTATTATTAATAGATAATCAAGTCACCTCCAAATAATTATTTTGTTTTTATTGAAAAGCGAAGGCCTTGCCCTTGGAAAACTTAGATTATAGCCAAGGCAGCAACATACCCGCAGAAAGCAACATAAATACTCTACAATATAACTTATCCACAAATACAAAAACAATAGTTTTCAACTAAGGAACTGCTTTAGGAGGCTTGCAACTGAGTTTGTAAAGGGAGAAAGTGGCACCAGCCTTGCCAAGGAAAGTAGCCAAACGAATCCTGGCAATCAGTGACGGAACAGCTGTCACATGTACAAAAAGAGTCAAGAACAAGCCTAGAAACATTGATAAAATGTAGAGCAGAGAAGTGAGCAGAGAAAAATGGCAAAGTACATTCTAAAAAATATTCAAATGCTCACATTAAAATATAAGCATTTTATTTGTATAAGTACAACTTAAAGCAAGAAACCATTTTTCAATTATCAGAGTGGCAAAGATCTTTTTAAAATGATAATACTCAGGCTTGTAGGTTTTGGTGTAACCCACGTGCCCTTCTGGCAGGAGTGTACTGTAAATGAGTCCAATCTTTTTGCAGGGTAATATGCATCAAAGCCTTTAAAATTATCAAATCTTTAACCTGCTATTGGAGTTTTAGAAATTTAACCAGAGGAACTATCAGCTTTTTTTTAATGTTGGTTTTGTTTTTTTCTTTTTTTGTTTTGTTTAGAATTTTAGTAGATTGAAAGTTAACTCTCTGACAGTATAATTACAGATAATATTCAAAGTATTTAACAACTGATATGACATAAACACCAACCAATTTATAATTATAACCAACACCCCAATCGGTCAGAATGGATATACCAACCGATCAAAACCAATAGACCAACCAATCATAACAGATGTACCAATCAATTAGCCTGAAGGTGTACAAAACCCTACAGATAGCCACCATATAGCTGGATATCAGCCGAGAATCCCTCCATGTGACTGAAAATCATTTTTTAGGCCAGGGGCAGTGGCTCACGCCTGTAATCCCAAAACTTTGGGAGGCTGAGATGGAAGGACTGCTTGAGTCCAGGAGTTCAAGACCAGCCTGAGCAACAAAGTGAGAACCTGTCTCTACAAAAAAAAATCAAAAAAATTAGCCAGGCACGGTGGCACATGACTGTAGTTTCAGCTACTTGGGAGGCTGAGGTGGGAAGATCACTTGAGCCTGGGAGGTTGAGGCTGCAGTGAGCCATGCATGATAAACATGTATTATTTTCATAAGCTATCAGGAAAAAGCCACATTATATAAAAGGAGAAAATAAAAGTAATCAGAGAGCTTTGGTTGGTTAAAGTGTATAAAGTTTGAGTTGGACTGATTAGCCGAAATGAAGGCAAGTTCTATTTGAGGATAAAGTATAAGAAACAACAGGAGTTTGGGGATGAGGCTGGACAAAGCATAAAAAGGAGGAATTCAAAGTGAGTGAACAAGAAAACCATGAGAGAAAACCAGTGTTGGATGAAGACAATTCTAACTGCTAGGAAGGAGTCTAGGGGAGAAAAGAAAGAAAGAGACAATAGCCAAGAGGGCGTCTACAATATTCCTTTTCACCCAATCAGAATCCCGACTTTAGCAAAATACTTCTGCTCTTGCAGTGCATCCAGAGTAATTCAACATGTGTTTCATCAACAACTGATGTTTGATATCTTCTCCCAGTAAACTCGCTGCAGGAAGAGGAAAACAGGAAGGAAGCAGCACAAGAATACTTGTTCGCTGACACTGAAAAAGCAAAGTCAGAATTTTTACTTACCCCAAGGCAAAAGAGTTTTGAGTCAGACAAGCTTTGGGTCAGACCTTTAAAGGCATTCACCCTCTCTTTTAGCTTTTTATTTTGAAATAACTTTAAACATACTGAAAAATTGCAAGAATAATAGAAAAACAGCACCCATATACCCTTTACCCACATTCACCTATTAACAGTTCACTTGTTTCTTATCATTTGTTGCCTTTTCCTCTCTCTGATAAAGATAAATATCACATATGGATTCCGAGCCAAGATGGCTGAATAGGAACAGCTCCGGTCTCCAGCTCCCAGCCCCAGCGACACAGAAGACGGTGATTTCCGCATTTCTGCTTGAGGTACCGGTTTCATCTCACTAGGGAGTGCCTAACAGTGGGTGCAGGACAGTCGGTGAAGCGCACTGTGCGCGAGCCAAAGCAGGGCGAGGCATTGCCTCACTCGGGAAGCGCAAGGGGTCAGGGAGTTCCCTTTCCTAGTCAAAGAAAGGGGAAACAGACGGCACCTGGAATATCGGGTCAGTCCCATCCTAATACTGCACTTTTCCAATGGGCCTGGAAAACGGCACACTAGGAGATTGTGTCCCGCACCTGGCTCGGAGGGTCCTATGCCCACGGAGTCTCGCTGATTGCTAGCACAGCAGTCTGAGATCAAGCTGCAAGTCGGCAGCGAGGCTGGGGGAGGGGCGCCTGCCATTGCCCAGGCTTGCTTAGGTAAACAAAGCAGCCAGGAAGCTCGAACTAGGTGGAGCCCACCACAGCTCAAGGAGGCCTGCCTGCCTCTGTAGGCTCCACCTCTGGGGGCAGGGCACAGACAAACAAAAACTCAGCAAGAACCTCCACAGACTTAAATGTCCCTGTCTGACTGACAGCTTTGAAGAGAGTAGTGGTTCTCCCAGCACGCAGCTGGAGAGCTGAGAATGGACAGACTGCCTCCTAAAGTGGGTCCCTCACCCCTGAGCAGCCTAACTGGGAGGCACCCCCCAGTAGGGACAGACTGACACCTCATTCAGCCGGGTAATCCTCTGAGACGAAACTTTCAGAGGAACTATCAGACAGCTGAATTTGTGGTCTCACGAAAATCCGCTGTTCTGCAGCCACCGGTGCTGACACCCAGCCAAACAGGGTCGGGAGTGGACCTCTAGTAAACTCCAACAGACCTGCAGCTAAGGGTCCTGTCTCGTAGCAGGAAAACTAACAAACAGAAAGGACATCCACACCAAAAACCCATCTGTACATCACCATCATCAAAGACCAAAAGTAGATAAAACCACAAAGATGGGGAAAAAACAGAGCAAAAAAACTGGAAACTCTAAAAAGCAGAGCACCTCTCCTCCTCCAAAGGAACGCAGTTCCTCACCAGCAACGGAACAAAGCTGGATGGAGGATGACTTTGACGAGTTGAGAGAAGAAGGCTTCAGACGATCAAACTATTCTGAGCTACGAGAGGAAATTCAAAACAATAGCAAAGAAGTTAAAAACTTTGAAAAAAAATCAGAAGAATGGATAACTAGAATAACCAATGGAGAGAAGGGCTTAAAGGAGCTGATGGAGCTGAAAGCCAAGTTTCGAGAACTACACGAAGATTGCAGAAGCCTCAGTAGCAGATGCGATCAACTGGAAGAAAGGGTATCGCTGATGGAAGATGAAATGAATGAAATGAAGAGAGAAGGGAAGTTTAGAGAAAAAAGAATAAAAAGAAATGAACAAAGCCTCCAAGAAATTTGGGACTATGTGAAAAGACCAAACCTACGTCTGATTGGTGTACCTGAAAATGATGGGGAGAATGGAACCAAGTTGGAAAACACTCTGCAAGATATTATCCAGGAGAACTTCCCCAATCTAGCAAGGCAGGCCAGCATTCAGATTCAGGAAATACAGAGAACGCCACAAAGATACTCCTCGAGAAGAGCAACTCCAAGACACATAATTGTCAGATTCACCAAAGTTGAAATGAAGGAAAAAATGTTAAGGGCAGCCAGAGAGAAAGGTCGGGTTACCCACAAAGGGAAGCCCATCAGACTAACAGCTGATCTCTCAGCAGAAACTCTACAAGCCAGAAGAGAATGGGGGCCGATATTCAACATTCTTAAAGAAAAGAATTTTCAACCCAGAATTTCCTATCCCGCCAAACTAAGCTTCATAAGTGAAGGAGAAATAAAATACTTTACAGACAAGCAAATGCTGAGTGATTTTGTCACCACCAGGCCTGCCCTAAAAGAGCTCCTGAAGGAAGCACTAAACATGGAAAGGAACAACCGGTACCAGCCCCTGCAAAAACATGCCAAACTGTAAAGACCATTGAGGCTAGGAAGAAACTATAGCAACTAACGAGCAAAATAACCAACTAACATCATAATGACTGGATCAGATTCACACATAACAATATTCACGTTAAATGTAAATGGGCTAAATGCTCCAATCAAAAGACACAGACTGGCAAACTGGATAAGGAGTCAGGACCCATCAGTGTGCTGTATTCAGGAAACCCATCTCACGTGCAGAGACACACATAGACTCAAAATAAAGGGATGGAGGAAGATCTATCAAGCAACTGGAAAACAAAAAAAGGCAGGGGTTGCAATCCTAGTCTCTGATAAAATAGACTTTAAACCAACAAAGATCAAAAGAGACAAAGAAGGCCATTACATAATGGTAAACAGATCAATTCAACAAGAAGAGCTAACTATCCTAAACATATATGCACCCAACACAGGAGCACCCAGATTCATAAAGCAAGTCCTCAGTGACCTACAAAGGGACTTAAACTCCCACACAATAATAATGGGAGATTTTAACACCCCACTGTCAACATTAGACAGATCAACGAGACAGAAAGTTAACAAGGATATCCAGGAATTGAACTCAGCTCTACATAAAGTGGACCTAATAGACATCTACAGAACTCTCCACCCCAAGTCAACAGAATATACATTTTTTTCAGCACCACACCACACCTATTCCAAAATTGACCACATAGTTGGAAGTAAAGCTCTCCTCAGCAAATGCAAAAGAACAGAAATTATAACAAACTGTCTCTCAGACCACAGTGCAATCAAACTAGAACTCAGGATTAAGAAACTCAGTCAAAACCGCTCAACTACATGGAAACTGAACAACCTGCTCCTGAATGACTATTGGGTACATAATGAAATGAAGGCAGAAATAAAGATGTTCTTTGAAACCAACGAGAACAAAGACACAACATACCAGAATCTCTGGGACACGTTCAAAGCAGTATGTAGAGGGAAATTTATAGCACTAAATGCCCACAAGAGAAAGCAGGAAAGATCCAAAATTGACACCTTAACATCACAATTAAAAGAACTAGAAAAGCAAGAGCAAACACATTCAAAAGCTAGCAGAAGGCTAGAAATAACTAAAATCAGAGCAGAACTGAAGGAAATAGAGACACAAAAAACTCTTCAAAAAATTAATGAATCCAGGAACTGGTTTTTTAAAAAGATCAACAAAATTGATGGACCGCTAGCAAGACTAATAAAGAAGAAAAGAGAGAAGAATCAAATAGATGCAATAAAAAACGAAAAAGGGGATATCACCACCGATCCCACAGAAATACAATCTACCATCAGAGAATACTACAAACACCTCTATGCAAATAAACTAGAAAATCTAGAAGAAATGGATAAATTCCTCGACAAATACACCCTCCCAAGACTAAACCAGGAAGAAGTTGAATCTCTGAATAGACCTATAACAGGTTCTGAAATTGTGGCAATAATCAATAGCATACCAACCAAAAAGAGTCCAGGACCTGATGGATTCACAGCTGAATTCTACCAGAGGTACAAGGAAGAACTGGTACCATTCCTTCTGAAACTATTCCAATCGATAGAAAAAGAGGGAATCCTCCCTAACACATTTTATGAAGCCAGCATCGTCCTGATACCAAAGCCTGGCAGAGACATAACCAAAAAAGAGAATTTCAGACCAATATCCTTGATGAACATTGATTCAAAAATCCTCAATAAAATATTGGCAAACCGAATCCAGCAGCACATCAAAAAGCTTATCCACCATAATCAAGTGGGCTTCATCCCTGGGATGCAAGGCTGGTTCAACATACGCAAATCAATAAATGTAATCCAGCATATAAACAGAACCAAAGACAAACACCACATGATTATCTCAATAGATGCAGAAAAGGCCTTTGACAAAATTCAACAACCCTTCATGCTAAAAACTCTCAATAAATTAGGTATTGATGGGACGTATCTCAAAATAATAAGAGCTATCTATGACAAACCCACAGCCAATATCATACTGAATGGGCAAAAACTGGAAGCATTCCCTCTGAAAACTGGCACAAGACAGGGATGCCCTCTCTCACCGCTCCTATTCAACATAGTGCTGGAAGTTCTGGCCAGAGCAATCAGGCAGGAGAAGGAAATAAAGGGTATTCAATTAGGAAAAGAGGAGGTCAAATTGTCCCTGTTTGCAGATGACATGATTGTGTATCTAGAAAACCCCATTGTCTCAGCCCAAAATCTCCTTAAGCTGATTAGCAACTTCAGCAAAGTCTCAGGATACAAAATCAATGTACAAAAATCACAAGCATTCTTGTACACCAATAACAGACAAACAGAGAGCCAAATCATGAGTGAACTCCCATTCACAATTGCTTCAAAGAGAATAAAATACCTAGGAATCCAACTTACAAGGGATGTGAAGGACCTCTTCAAGGAGAACTACAAACCACTGCTCAATGAAATAAAAGAGGATACAAACAAATGGAAGAACATTCCATGCTCATGGGTTGGAAGAATCAATATCGTGAAAATGGCCATACTGCCCAAGGTAATTTATAGATTCAATGCCATCCCCATCAAGCTACCAATGACTTTCTTCACAGAATTGGAAAAAACTACTTTAAAGTTCATATGGAACCAAAAAAGAGCCCGCATTGCCAAGACAATCCTAAGCCAAAAGAACAAAGCTGGAGGCATCACGCTACCTGACTTTAAACTATACTACAAGGCTACAGTAACCAAAACAGCATGGTACTGGTACCACAACAGAGACATAGATCAATGGAACAGAACAGAGCCCTCAGAAATGATGCCGCATATCTACAACTATCTGATCTTTGACAAACCTGACAAAAACAAGAAATGGGGAAAGGATTCCCTATTTAATAAATGGTGCTGGGAAAACTGGCTAGCCATATGTAGAAAGCTGAAACTGGATCCCTTCCTTACACCTTATACAAAAATTAATTCAAGATGGATTAAAGACTTACATGTTAGACCTAAAACCATTAAAATCCTACAAGAAAACCTAGGCAATACCATTCAAGACATAGGCGTGGGCAAGGACTTCATGTCTAAAACACCAAAAGCAATGGCAACAAAAGCCAAAATTGACAAATGGGATCTCATTAAACTAAAGAGCTTCTGCACAGCAAAAGAAACTATCATCAGAGTGAACAGGCAACCTACAGAATGGGAGAAAATTTTTGCAACCTACTCATCTGACAAAGGGCTAATATCCAGAATCTACAATGAACTCAAACAAATGTACAAGAAAAAAACAAACAACCCCATCAAAAAGTGGGCAAAGGACATGAACAGACACTTCTCAAAAGAAGACATTTATGCAGCCAAAAAACACATGAAGAAATGCTCATCATCACTGGCCATCAGAGAAATGCAAATCAAAACCACAGTGAGATACCATCTCACACCAGTTAGAATGGCCATCATTAAAAAAGCAGGAAACAACAGGTGCTAGAGAGGATGTGGAGAAATAGGAACACTTTTACACTGTTGGTGGGACTGTAAACTAGTTCAACCATTGTGGAAGTCAGTGTGGCGATTCCTCAGGGATCTCGAACTAGAAATACCATTTGACCCAGCCATCCCATTACTGGGTATATACCCAAAGGACTATAAATCATGCTGCTATAAAGACACATGCACACGTATGTTTATTGCGGCACTATTCACAATAGCAAAGAGTTGGAACCAACCCAAATGTCCAACAACAATAGACTGGATTAAGAAAATGTGGCACATATACACCATGGAATACTATGCAGCCATAAAAAATGATGAGTTCGTGTCCTTTGTAGGGACATGGATGAAACTGGAAAACATCATTCTCAGTAAACTATCACAAGGACAAAAAACCAAACACCGCATGTTCTCACTCATAGGTGGGAATTGAACAATGAGAACTCATGGACACAGGAAGGGGAACATCACACTCCGGGGACTGTTGTGGGGTGGGGGGAGGGGGGAGGGACAGCATTAGGAGATACACCTGATGCTAAATGACGAGTTAATGGGTGCGGGAAATCAACATGGCACATGGATACATACGTAACAAACCTGCACATTGTGCACATGTACCCTAAAACCCTAAAGTATAATAAAAAAAAAAATCAGAAAAAAAAAAGATAAATATCACATACATATAATTTTTGAATCACTTAAGAGTAAGTGGTGTACATCATGTGTATTTTCTAAAAATAGGTTGTTCTTCTGTATAACCACGCTGCAATTGTCAGCTTCAGCAATTTTAACATTGATGCAATCATTTAATCTCATCTATTGTCCATATTCCAATTGGTTGCTTCCCCTAATAATGTCTTTTTTCTCCCACACAACAGGATCCAGCCTAGGATTAAGTATTGCCCTTAGTTGTCATGTCTCTTTAGTCTTCTATAACTCATAACATTTACTCACGAACACACAAAAGCATCCCTTTTAATTCAGACATCAGTTTTATTTGAATTACACACTTTCCAATTAACATTGCAAGGAATCCCTGCCAATCCACTGCTCCTAGATTTGTCCTCAGTGGCACTCATCCTTCCTGATCCCTCTTACACTGGAACTCCAGGTAGCACAAAGTCTGTTTGGGTGGTAGGTATAGTTATGGCCTCCCAAAGCATTTTTTTTTCTCCTTACCCTTGAAAAGATCTACAACTGCAAATTTTGTGCCAAGTAAATGTGAACTGGCACTATTTATTTAAAAGATTATAGCCTTCAATACATGGCTGGAGAATGCCACACAGACTCTTGTGTAGTGGCCAACTAACAAATCACTCCATTGCCCTAAAATATTTTCTCAATCGCCTCCTCCACCTGTCTCCCTCTGAAGTACCATGACCTTTTGGCCAACGGAGAGAGCTCATTCCTCTTCTATCACTCTGATAAATGTAGAGCAGAGATGGCTGTGGTTGAAAGGTACAATCTAAACAAAGCCTCCAGATGAGAACTTTTGATGACTATAGTTTCTATCTGAGCCCAGTAGACAGTTACTAATCTATATAAATGCTGTAGTCAAACCATATGGGTGGGAGAAACGACTACTAAATGGAAATCACCGACACACTGGCATACTGATAAACTACACCTCTCCCAATGTCATGGTTTATTTGCATGCAATCCCAGCTAAATCAATATCGCCATCTTAATCAAGAGGGAATTACAGGCTGTGGCAGAGAGGTATCATTGTAAATAATTATATCAGAGCCATTTTCAGACACACTGCATGCTGAGTTGAAATGTTTAAACAGATATGAGGAGAAGGAAAAAAAAACCTCAGAGAGTGCTTGAGGGCTGTTTGTGCCCTGAGTGGTGATTCAAGCAGTCGTTGTCTTCATGTTCAAACCTTAGAAGGGCAGTGCCCAACTGAGAGTCTAAGGGTCAGGAAAAGAAAACAGTGGCAGCATTGTGGATGTGCACAACATGAATGAAAGATTTGATAATCTTAAGTGAAAATATCTAGGCTTTTTTCCCCTTTTAATCAGAAAACATCATCTCTGTGCATTTTCTAGGAAGAAAAATTCCCTATACAGTTGCCATGTAAGACATGGCAGATTTGCAGATTGCCAGAGATCCAGTTTGGAAAGAGGATCACTCCCTGGCTGGCTGGGAACACGTTCATGGAGACCCAGGGCATTAAGCCCAACTCAGGCTTTTCAGCAGCAAATAGAAATTAAGAGAGGTAGAATGGCAGGGAGAATAAGTCAAATGACATTCATTTATGCCTAAAGTTTTGTCAATTCTTTTTAATCTGTTTTTTTCTTTTCCCTAATTTGTATTCTAGTATTTGAGAAAGAAAATCTGCTTAAATTAAGAAAGTTTGAAATGGTGTCTGTGAATAAGGAAATGAGATTTTCTTAACTTCAAGTGCAGGCAGCATCAAAGCAGGAGAGGTGCAGTGGAAGAAACACTGCTTTAAAGAAAAATGACTTACAATTAGCTCTAAGGAGGCAGTTTGAGCCACACTGGCCTCAGCCCACAAGGGCATTGTTTATATGCAAACGATTCCTTCTGAAGCACTAGAAAACACTTCCTTCCCTTGAGGAGGTAAGCATTCTCTTGAAATCTGGTCTATTCTACTCAATTTGGTTTATTTTTTTTCTTGGTATTTCTAAAGTAAATGTCAACTTTAGCTCCTATTGGGAATGAACGTAAATTCCAAATTAATCCATTTTCCCTGTTCAAATACTGTCCGATACATATGATGTTGCCATCATAGCTGCTTTGCAGTGGTGCCTTACTAACAGGCTCCCCTGAGAACAAAGTCAGCCAGTACACCTAGAGGATGCGGATGTTGAGGACACTGGGGCAGGGAGCTTGTAGCAGCTGCAATGAGGCAGAGGACGCGCTCATTTATGCCTAAAGTTTTGTCAAGTCATTTTAACCTATGTTTTTCTATTATTTTTACTATTATTAATCTATTTTTTAATCTTTTTTTAATCTATTTTCTTCTATATTTCTTTCTCTGTCCCTATTCTTGGACACATCTGTAGGGGCAGAGCCCAGCCCACCTGGACACTAAGCTACTCCCATGGGATAGGTATACTTGGGGTCCCCTTGGCAAAGGGCTATCTGCAAAAGGAGAGAATGGCCTTTGCCAATCTCCCACCCAAACAGAGCCTTAGCTCACCTTGCCTAGAAGAGGGTGAAATATGGGCTCTAATTTCTAGGGCCCACCTACGTGTCTTGTATTATTTCAGCCAATAATAAATCTCTGTCAATGAAAGATGCTATTGAAATGTTGCCAACCAAATCTCCCCCTCCACAGGACCTCATTACTCTCCATCTGGCATTCACTGGCCTTTCCCTCTGAGGATCCCCTCAACTCCAAATATCTAAATCACCAGATACTGCCAATTTGACATTGGAAGTCTTTCTCTGCTTTGTACTTCTCCCATTCCCAATATGCCTGTTCATCACCTGTCCTCCATCTAACTATTGAGAGAACTGCTGGGCCACACTCCCTGCCTCTGGCCACCAGCCTGCAGCCCAGCCATCACACCACCACCAGAGAGATAGATAGATGGTGAGTGGGTGGAGAGAGGGAGTCATGTTACCTAGGACCTAAAACCCTTCAGGTGTGTGTTAGTCGGCTTGGGCTGCCATTACAAAATACCACAAACTGGTGGGGGTTAATCAACAGAAATCTATTTTCCCGCAGTTCTGGAGGACAGAAGTCCCAGAATAAAGTGTTGGCAGATCTGGTTTCTTCAGAGGCGTCTCCTTTTTGATTGCAGACAGCCACCTTCTTACCATGTCCTGACGTGTTTGCCCCTGTGTGCACATGTCTGGTATCTCTATGTCTTAATCTCCTCTTTATAAAAGCACAGTGATATTGGATTAAGGCCCACCCTAACAGCATCATTTTAACTTAATTACCTCTTTAAAGGCCCTACTTCCAAACACAATGAAATTCTGAGGTACTGGGTGTTAGGGCTTAATATGGCTTGGTTGTGTCCTCACCCAAATCTCACCTTGAATTGTAATAATCCCCACGTGTTGCAGGAGGCACCTGGTGGGAGGTAATTGAATCACAGGGGCGAATTTTCCCTGTGCCATTCTCGTGATAGTGCATAAGTCTCAGGAGATCTGATGGTTTAATAAAAGGGCAGTTCCCCTGCACATGCCCTCTTGCCTGCTGCCATGTAAGACGTGACTTTGCTCCTCATTTGCCTTCCACCATGATTGTGAGGCCTCCCAGCCATGTAGAACCATGAGTCCATTAAACCTCTTTCCTTATAAATTACCCAGTTTCAGGTATGTCTTTATTAGCAGCATGAGAACAGACTAATACAGGGCTTCAACATATAAATTTTGGGGGGACATAAATCAGGTCCTAGCACTGCTTGAATAATGGAAGCAATGTGGTGACAGTTTCCAGGCCCAAGCTTAAGAAACTGAGAGCTTTGCTTCGTATCTGTCTGTGACACTTGCCCCAGGGACAAGGAGGGGAGGCTACGTGTAGTTCTGTCTCATAGCCCCTGCTACAGTCCCATCAACCACCCACATGTGGGTAGAAGCTTTCAAGATGACCCCAATCCCAGCCATCCTTGCACTGCAACCACATGACAGACCCTGAATGAGAATCTCTTAGCTGAGCCCAGTTATTTCCCAGAACTGTAACAGATAATAATATAAGGAATAAAATAAGGGTTAAATTTTAAACCACTAAGTTTTGATATGATTTCTTATATAGTAACTGATAAACAAAAATGTTATTTTTGTGTGAAATCCAATTATGGCATTGACAACTAATATATAAATTTAAACACACACAAAAAAACACTGTTCTGGCCAAATACCACACATTTGTGAGCAGCCAGTTTCTAACTTTTGTTTGCTCTAGCAATTCCCAAACCCTTGGAGTACCTTACTAACACCCTGCTCTTTCAAACCTTCATGCCTTTGTAACACTGCTCCCTCAACCCAAGCATCTCAGTTGCCTAGTTTTTCTCAGCATAAAAACTTGCTAACTGTTGTTGAAGAAATGAACAGGTAACCAGATAATCAAGGACTGATTATACTGAGGTTGATTTCCATCTTCCTTAATTTTCCCTTGAATCTTTATCATAAACTCTCTTCAACTAAGGTAAGCTGATCTGATTCCATCCTCACAACACAATGGCTTTGACCTTTTCTAAATCTTTATTCTCCAGCATCCCACCCTTGAGGCTGCGGGAAGGTTAGTGACTTCCTTTCTGTTTCTTTGGATTGTGTCCTTAGTCTCTCTCTTCCTTCATCTTTCCTCTGGCAGTTCTGTTGTTTATCCACTTTTCTCTTTAATGGCTTTCAATCATTCAAGGTAGTTTTTGAAGCAGCAGTAGTTCACCAGATACTGCACTCTGCCCTGCCTGAGGATACAGAGATGTAGACAGCACAGATGTCACTGAAGCACAATGGTCTTAGAACACCTTCCAATAAATGAGAACACCCCTCATTTCATACTAAAACTCACTGTAATCCAGAGATGATCTGTAGATACACAGATCTGCTACAGTCCAGATCCAATCATTCCTTCTTTTTCACAAATAATAATCAAAAACTTGCTAACTGTTGTTGAAATGAACAGGTAACCAGATAATCAAGGACTGATACTGTAAAAAGAAAATTCTTTTTACAATAGGAAATTCTTGGCTGCCTGGCTTTTTCTTCATCCCAGCAAGAGCCATTCAGCTTGTTCTTTTGCTCTTAAAAAAATCTTGCAACAGCCAGGCACGGTGGCTCACCCCTGTAATCCCAGCGCTTTGGGAGGCTAAGGCAGCTGGATCACTTGAGGTCAGGAGTTCAAGACCAGCCTGGCCAACATGGCGAAACCTGTCTCTACTAAAAATGTATAAACATTAACCAGGCATGGTGGCAGGCGGCTATAGTCCCAGCTACTTGGAAGGCTGAGGCAGAATTGCTTGAACCCAGGAGGTGGAGGTTGCAGTGAGCCGAGATCGTGCCACTGCACTCCAGCCTGGGCAACGGAGCGAAACTCCATCTCAAAAAACAATGATACAAAATAAAAAAATCTTGCAACTAAAATTGTAGCTAAATGTCTCCTAAACATTTCCCCTGCCTCTACCTCTCCACCACTGCAGTTCTTCCTATACAACATTGATAGATTAATCTTTTTTAAATGCCATCTAAAACTATCATCAGAGACTCTCCACATACATTAGAAGCTCCAAATTCCACAGACTAGAATTCAAAGGCATCTGAGGTCTAGCCCGGACCTATTTCTTCAGCCTCCTCTCCTGTAACACCCACCCCATGACCCCTGAGCTCCAGGCAAGTACATCCCCTCACAGACTCTCAAAGTCAGAATGTCTCCCCCAGCTATGTGGCTTTCACCCACTCCACCAGGTCACAATTTATTCCTCCTACTGGCTTAAGAAGCCCCTCAAACCTGTCCTTTCATGATGCCTTCTCCTATGGCCCAGGATCTTAGAAACACACCCTTCTCCGAACCAGAAGTCCGTAGATAATACAGACTTCTACAAATTCAGATACTTGTCCTTACATTCTCATCACTCTACACATAGGTCCTGCATCTCAAGGGAGACTATAAGTCTTTCAAAGGCAAAAGTCACGTTTTGTAGTAACTTGATATCCCCAGGGCCATGCATGATGTCTAATGGTAAATGCTCAATAAATGTCTGACAAATCATACTTGATTGTATGAGTGGAAACTGTTTGCTTTGGTTATTGATTAGACACAACCAAACTGACAGTCAAACACCTCACTTCGGTCAGTGACCTTGACTTTCCTGACCCTGTAAAAACGTGTAAAACTCAGCAGGATTTACCGGTCACTCTGTAATTAAATAACTGGCCAGTAGTAATACACTGTAAACACCACCTAAAAAGAAGCAAAGCCCAAAACAAACAATGCTTACCTCTAAATCACACTTGATGCCCCAGGGAAGGCACCTTAACGGCTTCTGAAGAATAGGCGAGAGCCCTGAGAAAAGGGAAGCAAAATGATTTTGTTTTCTTTATCCCACAGAACCCTGAAATTAGCGTCCATGCTGAAACAATCTGAGAGTAGCAGATCAACAAGTGTCTGACTTCAGATAGGTGAAAAGGCTAAACTGAAAAACAGGCCAATTTGTATAATTGAAAAATCATGTCAGCTCAGAAGGCAGGGCTCACCTATGCTGAGTGGCATCGAAGGGGAAAGGGGCGTAACCTATAAGCAAATAGAGTCATGTTGCCAAACCTGTATCCAATTTATGTAAGAATGAAGAGATAATAAGTGCCTTAGATTCTGCTTAGATTTTAAGTGGTGTTTAACAAGACTATGAAGATGGAAAAACCCGACCAAGAATCCGCAAGTTGAAGTTACTCAGGAGGCTGAGGTAGGAGGATGGCTTGAGCCTGAGAAGTTGAGGCTGTAGTGAGCTGTGATCATACCACTGTTCTCCATCCTGGACAACAGAGCGAGACACTGTTGCAAAAGAAAAAAAAGGCAAGTTGAGGCAAAGTTTTCCAGATTATTAAAAAGATGAATACAGTGAATAATGTTTTATCATTGTTTGCAACCCAACATATACATTATGACAAGACAACACATTATGACTTTTACTTAAATGGTATTGTTCAAACACATTTAAGCATTTCCATTAAAGACTCCTCATTTCGTAGGTAGTTAAGAGTGAGGTCAAAATTAGCCAAGCATAGTGGCATGCACCTGTCCCAGCTACTTGGGAGGCTGAGGCACAAGAATCGTTTGAACCTGGGAGGAGGAGGTTGCAATGAGCTGAGATTGTGCCTCTGCACTCCAGCCTGGGCGACAGAGCAAAATTCTGTCTCAAAAAAAAAAAAAAAAAAAAAAGGCCAGGCGCGGTAGCTCACGCCTGTAATCCCAGCACTTTGGGAGGCCGAGGAGGGCAGATCACGAGGTCAGGAGATCGAGACCGTCTGGTTAAAATGGTGAAACCCTGTCTCTACCAAAAATACAAAAAATTAGCCGGGCATTGTGGCGGGCGCCTGTAGTCCCAGCTGCTTGGGAAGCTGAGGCAGGAGAATGGCGTGAACCTGGGAGACAGGGATTGCAGTGAGTCGAGATCGCACCGCTGCACTCCAGCCTGGGTGACAGAGAGAGACTCCGTCTCAAAAAAAAAAAAAAAACAAAAAAACAAGAAAGAGTGAGGTCAGGAAACACTGGGTGACTGTCAGGCACGCAGGCCTCCTGACCTGCAGGTCAGCAGGTCTCCACTTACATGTACTGCCCCTATCTCAAAAAGAATAGGATCTCCAGAAAGAAAGGGTCCAAAGATAAAGTTTCTGCATTAAATGACTCATAAATGGAAAACACTCAATGTAATATACATTTGTGATTATTAAGAAAATTGACTTCTTGGAGTTGAGTTGACTTCCTGGACCAAGGATGACAAACTGGGTTCTTCACATGAGCCAATCTGATCAATTGTCTGAAGATTCCAAAGCTGTCTCTGGGTCTGGTAGGAAAAAGTGGTGCAATAGATTAGTAAGTCTGTCATGGGCAAGGAGAGTCATGTCATGGTAGCAGGCATGACATGTATTTACCATTCCTGATTTAGATACTTATATGTTGAACGTATTGTGGATTTTCTCTGGCTCTGTCTGGTACCTGAATTCCATTCTCTCAACACAAAAATAGCTACTTGCACAGGTCAACCATCTCATAGGAGAAATAAATAATAGGGAAGCTGAGAGCTCCCTTGCTTCAGGTAGAACCATCTAATTGAAAGGCTGAATCAGTATGTCTGAATTATTTGCTTTGTAAATATATCTCAACAAAAAAAAATCATAGAATATAAAGATTCCAATTTCCCTTGAAGGAAATCACATTGTTCATCTTGGAGGTGGTAGGCATTTCACAGTGAAAATAGTGAGCATGTCATTTACAATCCACTGTACAAGAGATAGTATAACATTTTAAAATATTAGCTGATTTATTTCTCTCACTATTTACCCCCTGTCCCTTTCTTACCTCTCTCCCAACTCCCACTTCAAAGACAGAATATATTATGGGTTCACTTTTCAGTGGAAGGATTTGACAAGACAGTAACACTGGAATTGTTAGCGGCAGCGAATTCGTTCGGGTCTACAGCAACCTCAATTCTTGCCTCCTCAGAAGGAAGAATTTGAAAAAGGGGCATAAGACAGAGTGAAAGACCAAGGCAAGCTTTAGAGCAGGAGTGAAAGTTTGTTAAGAAGTTTAGGGCAGGAATGAAAGGATGTAAAGTACACTTGGAAGAGGGCCAAGCGGGCAACTTGAGGGAGTCAAGTGCACTGTTTGACCTTTGACTTGGGGTTTTACACATTGGCATGCTTCCCGGGGCGGTGGGGGGAGTGGTGCGGGAAGTTTGCATCTCTTCTCCCCTGATTTTTCCCTTGGGATGGGCTGTCTGCATGCGCAGTAGCCTGCCAGTGCTTGGGAGGGGCTGCACACGCAGTGTGTTTACTGAAGTTGTATGCATGCTCACTTGAGGACTTCTTCCCTTACCAGTCCAGTGTTCCAATAAAGTCATATACCAGTTAACCTCCACCATTTTGCCTCTTAGTCTGCATGCTTGAGCCCACTCACCCAACTCCTGAGATCTTATCGGGAAGCTGATCACCAGCTCCAGGATTTTTCTATCTACTTGGAGACTGATGTTCCCTGGCGCCAGCTGTAACCACTTATTTTAGAAAGACAGCTTAACAATGCCTGACCATCACCTGATGGTCATCTGACATTCTGGAGTGGGGTAAGGAGGGAGCCTCTCCTGCCCCACTCATGCCTGCCTAGCTACCTACTGTAACAAAATCGCCTGCCAGACACTTGCATTTCAGTTTCCAAAAGCTTAAACAGAGTTTGCAAGCAAGCAATTCTCAGGCCATGTATAGCCCAAAGCCATGTTTTGTGGCCCTGCAGAGCACAGTAAAAATTTCTGAATTATTTGCCAATGTTCCAAAATCAGAGAGTTCACATGAACTTCCACATTTCCACCCTGCCTTTTATTTTAAAAGCAGAACTGTCAACACTAATCCTGTCTTCCTTAGGGCAACTCTTAGCTCAAGCTGAGTAACAACTTCTCCCTTTAAAAACCAATACACTGGATCTGGGCACGATGGCTTGTGGCTGTAATCCCATCTACTTGGGGAGGTTGAGGCGAGAAGATTGCTTGAGCCCAGAAGTTCAAGACCAGCCTGGGCAACATAGAGTGACCCCATCTCCAAGAAACAACAAAAACTATACATCAAGTAAAAACAAAGCAAAAAGTAACAACCCTCTCCTTTTCACCTTGATCCCCATCCACCTGCTTCACTGATTACTTATCTCTCTGGCCTCTATGGGTTTGGGTGTGGGAATTTGCGCCAGAAGGCCTAGACCCTGGAAGGGAATCAGGTCAGCTGCCATGGAGGCAACACCTTCATGAGAGTAAGTACTTGTGAGGGGAAAATCAAGTTCAAGGGATTAGAAATTAGAATAAAAATTCCTGCAACAGGGACAAGGAAAATAACATCGTAGAGTCTAGAATAAATACTATTTCTCAGATGGGCGTGGTGGCTGAAGCCTATAACTCCAGCACTTTGGGAGGTTGAGATGGCAGGATCATGTGAGCTCAGGAGTTTGAAACCAGCCTGGGACCATGTCTTTGCAAAAAAACCTTTAGAAAAATTAGCCAGGTATAGGGATGCATGCCTATAGTCCCAGCTACTCAGGAGGCTAAGGTGGGAGGAATACTTGAGCCTCAGCGTTGAGGCTACAGTAAGTCATGATGGCACCACTGCCCTCTTTACTGGGTGACAGAGTGAGACCCTGTCTCAAGAAAAAAAAAGAAAAAAGAAAAAAAAAAAAAAAACTCTCTCCCATGCAGGGAGTCAAGAGGAAGACAGCTGGACCTGCTGGGGCTCCATAGTGAGAAATGACCACCAAGGCTGTGCTCATGATACATCAAGGGATCCAAGAAGCACCAGAGGATTGGCTCACAGTCCTTTCCTTTGTCTTCCTTTGTCGTAGCTGGGATTATAGGTGTGCACTGTCACGCCCGGCTAATTTTTGTAGTTTTAGTAGAGACAGAGTTTCGCCATGATGGCCAGGCTGCTCTCGAACTCCTGACCTCAAGTGATCTGCCTGCCTCGGCCTCCCAAAGTGCTGGGATTATAGATGTGAGCCACTGTGCCTGGCCAGAAGAGCTGGTTTTTAACAGCTGCCAGCACCTCATGTTACCAACACCCAGAGAGAAGATTATGTTTGGTCTCTGAACCACTTAACCCAAATAGACAGCCCTCACCTCACAAAATCCAGAAATACCCAACACCCCCCCAAACGAAAGATTGAATCCTGAATACTTATAAATTAACGTGGAGAGGAGGAAAAGAAAGTGTTGTACCTCTGCATGTCATAAACCAAGCCAGTTTGAGAGTATTTAAGCTACGACAATGGCTCACTTCTTCTAGTTTCTTCTTTGTTATCTACTCCACATCACTTATTTGGCATTAAACCTATCAAACAGTGCCTGGTAGCATTTATTTGCTGGTTTACTCTGTAGGCATTTATTGTACGTCTATTAAGTGACAGGCACTATTCATGGCTCTGAAAATACAAAGATGTGTAGTGAGTTGACCCTGTCATCTCAGGCTTAGAGCTACCTGGAGAGGTGGCTATAACTATGTATTACAATGACAGTATCAGGTAAGAATAATTTGGTAAACAATTTAAAGAGCATTTCAAAAAGTCCAACACTCTTTCATGGTAAAACCAGTCAGAAAACTAAGAATAGAAGGGAACTTCCTCAACCAGATAAAGGGCATCTACAAAAACCCACAACTAATATCTTGCTGAGTGGTAAAAGACTGGATGCCTTCCCCTAAGATCAGGAATAAAACAAGGATGTTCGTTCTTGACACTTCTATTCAACATTATACTCTGGCGGTACTAGCCAGAGCAAGTAGGCAAGAAAAAGAAATAAAAGGCACCCAGATTGGAGAGGAAGCAGTAGAATTGTTTCTATTCACAGATGACCGGATCTTATATATATAAAATCCTAAGGAATCCACTGAAAATATTTAGAGCTAATGAACAAGTTCAGCAGTTTCAAGACACAAGATCAGTATACAAACATCAGGTGAATTTCTATACACTTGCAATAAGTAATCCGAAAATGAAATTAGCAAAACAATTCCATTTATAGTAGCATCAGAAAGAATAAAATATTAATGGTAATAAACTTTTTAAAAAAGTAAAATATTACACTCTGAAAACCACAAAACATTGTCTAAAGAAATTAAAGATCAATGTAAATGCAAAGACATTCCATATTTACAGGGATCAGAAGACTTAATATTGTTAAGATTGTTAACATGACAATATTCTCCAAATTGATCTACAGATTTTATATAATCCCTGTTGAAACTCTAGCTGCCTGTTTTGCAGAAATGGGCAAGCTCATCCTAAAATTCATATAGAAATGCAAGTAACTCAGAAGAGCCAAAATAGTTTTGAAAAAGAAGAACAAAGCTGGAGGACTTACACTCCCCATTTCCAAAACTTACTACAAAGCTACAGTAATCAAGATAGTGTGATGCTGGCATACGGCTAGATATATAAATCAGTGGAACAGAATCAAGAGTCCAGAAATAAGTCCTTACATTTCAGCGCAATTGATTTTTGACAAAGGTGTCAACACAATTAAATGGGGAAAGAATAATCTTTTCCACAAATCATGTTGAAACAACTGGAAATCCACAGGCAAAAGAAGGAATTTGGATTCATCATACCATATACAAAAATTACCTTAAATTTTATCATAGATACAAATTTAAGAGCTAAAACTTTCAGAAGAAAGCATAGGAGTAAATCATTATGACTTTGGATTAGACAATGGTTTCTTAAATATAACACCAAAAGCACAAACAACAAAAGAAAAAAAGATAAATTGGATTTTATTAAAATTAAAAGCTTTTGTGCTTCAAAGTACATCATCAAGAAAGTTGAAATGCAACATATGTAATGGGAAAATATTTGCAAATTATACATCTGATAAGGAACTTGTATCCATAATGTATAAAGAAATCTTAAAAAGACAACCTAATTTGAAAATGAACAAAAGATTAGAATAGACATGTTTCCAGAAAGATATACAAGTGGCCTGTGTCTTAGTCCATTTGTGCTGCTATAACAAATTACCTGAGATTGGGTAATTTACAAAGAACAAAAATTTATTTCTCACAGTTGTGAAGGCTGAAAGTCCAAGATCAAGGCACTGGCAGGTTCAGTGTCCAAGGGCCTGGTCTCTGTCTCTTGTTGGGGTACCCTCTGGAGGGGATGAACACTACACTCTCACATGGTGGAAGGCAGAAGGGCAAAAGGGTCTAGCTAGTTTCCTCCAGCCTTTTTATAAGATCACCAATCCCATTCACAAGCGCTCTGCCTTCAGGACTTAATCACTCCTAAAGGCCCCATTTTTTCATGCCATCATATTAGGGTTTAATTTCCAATATATGAATTTTGAAGGGACACATAAGTTCAAATCATAGTAGCCAGTAAGCACATGAAAAGATGTTCAACATCATTAGCCATCAGTAAAATGCAAATCAAAACCACAATGAAATATCACTTCACATCCCCTAGGATGACTAAAATAAGAAAGATAGACAGCAAGAGTTGAGGATATGGAGAAACTGGAAGCCTTATACATTGCTGGTGGGAACTGCTGGTGGTGCCACTGCTTTGAAAAGTAATTTGGCAGTTCTTTAAAATGTTAAACATCACATTTTTATGTGGGCCAGACACTGCAGCTGGTGCCTGTAATCCCAGTTATTCAAGAGTAGGGCAGAAAGATCACTTGAGGCCACAGGAGTTTGAGACCAGCTTAGGTGACATAGTGAGACTCTGTCTCTTTAAAAAAAAAAAAAAAGTACTGTATGACCTGGCTATTCCACACCTAGACATATACTTAAGAGAAATGAAAACATATGTTCACACAAAAATGTGTACATGGATGTTCATAGCAGCATTATTTATAATGAGCAAAAAATAAAAGCAACACAAATGTCCATCAACTGACAAAGGGTATGTCTATGCAATTCAATATTATTCAGCATAAAAAGAATAAAATACTGATTACATAATACAACACGGATAAACTTTCAAAATATGCTAAATGAAAAAAGCCATTCACAAAGGACCATATGTTATATAATATCATTTATATAAAATGTCTAAAATAGACACACCTGTAGACAGAAATAGACAGAAAATAGATTACTTGTTGCCAGGGGTTGGGGAGAGGGAGAATGGGGAAGTGATTGTTAATGGATATGGGGTTTCTTTTGAGGTAGTAGAAACATTATGAAATTAAATAGTGGTGATGGTTACACAGTTCTAATACTATACTAAAAAAACAAATTAACAATTTAAGAGAGGGAATTTTATGATATGTTAATTGCATCACAATAAAATTTCTGGGTTTCTTTTTTTTTTTTTTTGAGATAGAGTTTTGCTCTTGTTGCCATGGCTGGATTGCAGTGGCACGATCTCAGCTCACTGCAACCTCCACCTCCTGGGTTCAAGTGATTCCCCTGCCTCAGGCTCCCGAGTAGCTGGGATTACAGGTGTCCGCCACCACACCTGGCTAATTTTTTGCATTTCTAGTACAGATGGGGTTTCGCCATGCTGGCCAGGTTGGTCTTGAACTCCTGACCTCAGGTGATCCAGCCGCCTCAGCCTCCCAAAATGCTAGGATTACAGGCATGAGCCAACATGCCCAGCCCAAAACTGTTATTAAAAAATACTTTTGCTGGACGCGGTGGCTCATGCCTATTATCCCAGCCCTTTGGGAGGCCGAGGTGGGTGGATCACCTGAGGTCAGGAGTTCAAGACCAGCCTGGCCAACATGGCGAAACGCCGCCTCTACTAAAAATAGAAAAATTAGCCAGGCGTGGTGGTGGGTGCCTGTAGTCCCAGCTACTCAGGAGGCTGAGGCAGGAGAATCGCTTGAACCTGGGAAGCAGAGGTTGCAGTGGGCAGAGATCACGCCACTGCACTCTAGCCTGGGCAACAAAGCGAGACTCCATCTAAACAAACAAACAAACAAAAACTACTTTTGACTGCAAGTAACAGAATACTTAAGAGTGGCTTAAACCTTAAAGACATTTACAGTTTATGTCACAACATGTCTGGAAGCAATTGGTCTCAGCATTCACTCAAGGGCTCCGAAAAATCATCAAAGACCAAGGCACTTCCTACGTTTCCACTCTGATGTTTTCACTCATTTGCTTTTGATTCTCATGTTTGTCACCTCATGATAGATCACATGGCTGCCGCAGCTCCAGGCATCACATCCACATTCAAGACAGGATGAAATGGGAAGGGATGATGAAGCAATTCCTCACTTGGATCTGTTCCTTTTATCAGAAAAGCCAAAGACCCACCAATATGCTTTGCCTTTGTTTCACTGGCCCAAGTGGTCAACTAGGTCTGTAAGGGAGATTGGAAATGAGAGTGCTTCTGGTTTATTCTACCACGAGACTTGAGAAAGGGAAAAAAGTGTGTTGCGAATGTCAATTGTGTTAGCCAAGCAACAGTGTGTTTCCAATGGTGATGCGCCTGCTGAATATCTTCACTTGTGTCAAAGGTGCCTCAAAATCATCATATCCAGCTCTCAGCTCATCATCCCTCTTCCCCTCTCCACCATTCACCAAACCTGGTCCTTCTCCACCACAGACCTGGCTTCCTTCACTCCTTTTTTTCCCTCACCCCTGGACCTAATCAATCTTCAAGTCCTATTTTACCTCCTAAGCATGTCATGAATCGTCTGCTTCCTTTGATCTCCTCCACAGAGTTTAAGAAACCTTCACCTCCTAAGCATGTCATGAATCGTCTGCTTCCTTTGATCTCCTCCACAGAGTTTAAGAAACCTTCACCTCCTCCCTCACTGACATGCTTGCCTCCACTCTCTCCTCCCTCCGACATACTCTCTACACAGTGCCCAGACCATAGCTTCGAAATGCAAATTAGGGCCAGGCTTGGTGGCTCACGTCTATAATCCCAGTGCTTTAGGAGGCTGAGGCAGGAAGATCATATCAGCCTGGGCAACATAATGAGACTCCATTTCTAAAAAAAAGGAAATTTTTTTTTTAATTAGCCAGGTATGGTGGCGCATGCCTGTAGTACCAGCTACTCAAGAGGCTGAGGTGGGAGGATCACTTGAGCCCAGGAGTTTGAGGCTGCAGAGAGCCATGATAGCACCACCGCACCCCAGCCTAGGCAATAGAGCCAGACCCTATCTCAAAAAAAAAAAAAAAAGGCAAATTAGCTCATCTCACTGTGCTATCTCTTATTCTCAGAAGGCTTCTCATTGGAAAAGCAATAAGAACTAAGATCCATGAAGTTCCCTCATGGTCTTGCCTGCCTGGCCTCTGCACATGCTGTTCCTTCTGTCTAAGCGTTTCCCCCTGTTCCTCCCCTAGTTAATTCCTACTCATCCTTCAAAGTTTAGCTCAAACATCCTTCACTCCAAAAACTCCCCGATTCTCCAAACCATGGCAAATCCTCTGTGATATGGTCCTATAATATGTAGTTTGCCTTTCATCCATTTAACACAAATACAATTACCTCAGTATGTAATTATGTGTTTAACATCCGTCTCTCCTACATGAAAGTAAGCATTGTCTTCCTCTCTGCTCCTTCTCCCTGCCCTAGCACAATACCTCACACATGGAAGGCACACAGATTTTGTTGAAGATACGAAATAAATGAACTAATGAATACCAGAAAGTATTCAGAGCCAATTACTAACACAAAGAAAGCTGCTGAAGCAACTCTGCACCTGGGGAGCAAAGGGAGCACGGGGAAGATGGAAGAACTTTGACTTTCTCCACAAAGCACAATATTGCCTTCCTTGTGGACAAAATCTTCATGCAGTAGCAGCCTTTGGGTGCCTGATTGCTAGAGCATTCCATGATATTTGTTCAGGTATTATTTTCTAATCCTTTCTTGTCTCAAGCCAAGTTTCTTGAAGGCTAGAATAACATCTGATAAGGAAGAGTACTAGCGTGGAGTTAGGCACAAGACAGGTAACTAATTGCTTAATTGAGTCCTGAGATCACTGAGGTGTAACACCAGTGCCTTCTGGTCTCCAAAAAAGTTATATGGAGCAAGCAAAAAGTTATAAGTGTCTTGAGGGCAGGGACAGCATGTTATAATCTGCACCTTGCCTGACACATGAAGGACCAATAAGTGCAAATGCAATAAATGCTCACTGAATTGGGACCTACCACGTGTCAGGCATGCCAGGTGCACGGAATGAACAGCTCAGTTCACCAGCACCACTCTTTTTTTTCTTTTTGAGACAGGATCTCACTTTGTCACCTAGGCTGGAGTGTAGTTGCAAGATCTCAGCTCACTGCAGCCTCAACCTCCTAGGCTCAAGCAATCCTCCCACCTCAGACCCCCAAATAGCTGGGACCACAGGCACACGCCTCCACACCTAGCTAATTTTTTTGTTATTTTTTGTAGAGACAGGGTTTCACCATGTTGCTCAGGCTGGTCTCGAACTTCTGAGCTCAAGTGACCTGCCCGCTTTGGCCTCTCAAAGTGCTGGAATAACAGGCAACCAGCGCCACTCTTGACTTCTCATTTTTTCTCCTACAATCTCCCATGAGATCACCACTTTACAGAAAAGAAAGTGCCAGATACATATGTTTGGCGTGAGTAACCTGCTTTAAAAGTCCGGACATAGTATCAAAGCAGACCACAACTTGCCCTCCTGATTTAAGGAAACAAGAGAGAGTTGTGGGGCTCAAACCCACTCTCCTCTAAGTGATGGAAAAAACTATTTTATCTCAGTTGTTCAAAGCATATCTAGTGATTCTTTTTCCCCAGCACAGTATGGAATCACATAATTCAGGCCAGTCTCATTGACCCTAAATCCTAATACTCCAGCTTTCTCTTTGATCTAACGATCTCATGGAAAAGGGCATTAGGGCTGAAAATTTATAAGCCTCTCTTTGTACCTTATTCTGATCCTGCTTCGCTGCTTAGCCCCAAATCATAAAGTAGAGCACTATTTCAATTTGGGTATCAGCACCACACCTGCTTATTGTGGAGCGCTTAAGCCACTTGGTCAACTAGGAATATGTTCATTGTGACGTCTGTTTCGGGAATCTGCACCAGGTGACTCCAACCAGCTCCCCACAAATGCTAGCTGAAAAAGTTCAAAGCCAGCAGAAACCTTTCCAAGAAAAGCCTGGCATTTTTTTTTAAATCAAATTTCAAATAAGTATCTGCAATTACAGCAGTATTATAAAGGATTTTATTCCTTCGCCTCTCTCCTATAGGTTGTAGTTTTTAAAATAACAAAAATTAACTAATCCATTGCTTTGCACCCAGGCATTCAAATCACTTGGCACGGGATAAAAATGTCCAATTGTTATATTTTTCACAAACAATTTTACAAATAGCCTTTTATGAAAGTGCAAATTATATGCTCTATAAACAAGGAACAATCTATAGAGTTTGAGGTGCAAATAACACATCAGTAATTTCTAAAGAATGAGGCTAAAACACCCATGTGGCAGTAATAACAGAACTTCTAATCTATCCAACAAGACTCTAACATCCTTCCTACTCTGCATCCTGGAATTGCTTAGGCCCTTCAGGTGTCTGAAGAATAAGTCCAATACAGCAGAGCCCCATCTCAAGACACAGACTGAAGCTGAGGGGTTCTGGTGGGATATTTCTGATGAATTTTATTTCCCAAGTGCAGAAAACCTGGGCAATGTTTCTAGCTCCCATAGGAACCATAGAGGCTAAGATGTTAGCAACTTTTCAGGGCTGGACTGTCTGCTCCCTAAATTAAAGTTCAATAAAGAACCTTTCTGCCGAACTAGCTAGTACACTCTCCATTCAGGCTTTTTCTTTCCTTGCTCAGCTACATCCACCAGGAGCCAAGCCCTCCCGGATGAGTCTGACAGGCAGGACTGCTATGACCATTCTCACAGGTGTGGAAAAATAGAAATTCAGACTGTAGTTAACTAGGAAGATACTGGCTAAAGGGAGAGGAAGTATCACCTGCACCAGGAAAACTATCCAAAAAGTTGGATCAAAAGCAATGTTTTTCAGCTAAGATCTCAGTTCAAGCTGCTACCATGAATGCCAAAGAGAACTCCGTTACGGTTGCTCTTCGAGGCATGGTGATCCCTTCCTCTCCCACCGCACTCCATCCTCAAAAGACCTGAAGCCGAGATGTTCCCCTCTTAGTGATCAGTTCACATGTATAGTCACTTCCAAGTGAGCAAGCCGACCCCAGGAAGGCTGGTTGAGAACCGGCTTCAGGATCTTAACCATACCTCTTCCCCAGACCATGACAGCTACTCATTCACACACGCAACTAAGGGATGCCATGAAAGCGATTGTTTTAAGTAACAAGAAAAATGTGCTTCAGAATAATTTTGTGGCCTCACCTGCATGTGAAGCAGCTGGCAACTTCCTCTTCCTAAAGGAAGTGGAAGGAGTGGGAACAAAGAAATGAAATCTCTGACTGGGACTCCTCTGGTAGAGCTGCCCACCACACCACAGAGCCTCTGTTCCCCTTACTGGGCCATGGTGGCATGGTGCCACCCGCTGAACACACCAGTTCTCAATTGTTCATGACCGTTTTGCTGAACAACGAGATTCAGACTCCTGAGCAATCCTTGAAATGGCTTCGTGGTCCATATCGCTGGAGCTGTTCTTCACAGACTTTGGCGATTTAATGCAGCTCACATCTCAAAAAGGAGAGTGAATCACAGTTCCATACTATGCTTTGTATTTCTGTAATTGAGAGGAAAGATCTTTCAATACAGCACCTTAGCTGTTCTGTTCTCAGGCAGTGAGTTCCTTTATTAAAAGAGAGCTCTTTGCCCCCTTAGTCTTGGGGTTTTTTTTCCCCTCTGGAGCTACTGGGCAGATGCTGTTAGTACACAAAACTTGAAGAAGTTGGAGACTGTTATACCTGCCTTTCTCAATTATTTTTTGTGTTTGGGACTTCAAAATAAATCACAACTTGTATGGTCATATTTGAATCAGAATTCTTATTCCTGTTGGCAATTTTTCATGTCCCAAAGTTTAAAAGAGAAAATCAAAGGCATAAGTATTTTTTTTAAAACAGCACTCGTGCTCTCCTCCTACTTTCTTTTCTTTCCTCTGTCCTTAAGGAGAGGGTTAAGACTCTGAATTTCCTTTGGGTCACCTCCTTGATGAAGCCTCTGATATGAACTGTGCCTTCAGGCCACTTTCCCAGGATGGAATTCACCCTCCATTTCTCTCCTCCTCAATTACTTTTCATACAGAATCAAAAATTCCTTATGTTAGCTTTCCTTCTCTGGAATGACCACATAGTGTCCCAGGATTTTTTCCATTCTGTGAAAGAGAAACTTAGTTGAAAACAACAATATCAAAACATTTTATACCAGTGATGGGTGATTCCTGAAGTAATTGGCAATTGCTTATAAAAATCAGTTAAGTATTCAGCTTAATTTAGTGATCTCCCCCAAAATTGGAAACTGAAAGGGAGCAATTTAACCTCAAGCAACTTGCAACTGCAGGGCAGCTGTAATCCAATTATTTTGGAATAATCATCAAGAGAATACACCTAGACAAAAGCATATATAATTGGAGAAAAATCAGTCAATTTTTGCCTTATCTGAAAAATGAAAACAGAAATATGATTAATGATGGAGAAGATGAGTCCAATAATTTCTAATCCTTTCTAGATCAAACTAGCAACACACAAGTAAGTCAGTAATGAAATCAACGTGGTTGTTTGCCATCAGGACATGCGCTGGCAGAAGGTGAAGCTGTCCAGTCATTTATTGAGCAAGTCATACCTCTTTGATGAGTTATCTAATACATTCCAGTTACATGCTAGTCACTGTGTACTGCAGTGGCTCCTTAATATAGAAGGCATTATTTGGCACAGTGGTTAGGAATATGGACACTGGAGTTAGACTGCCCGGGTTCAAAGCTCTACTACTTAACTGTGGTGTGTGCCATATGAACTCTGCTCTCTGCCCTGGTGCTGGACTGCATGAATGGCATCAGTGGTCTTCAGGATGCTTGAAGGTCTGCCAAAGTATGCCACTGAAAGGGCCTGTCAGGAGTGCAGAAGGACGGCAGAGAAAGGGGTTAGGGTGTTTATTCCCTTGACTCCTTCTCTGCAAGATTGCTATAGACTGGGAGTGTACCTGCTCAGAAATCACTGCCCTGTGCAATGTGCAATTGGCTTCACACAGTTCTCTCTCCTTCTGGGTTCTGCTGACGGCTCCCTTCCCTCATCCATTCAGGCCTAGAGGTAGTAACAGCTTGCCTGCTCCTAGCTCTGTCAATGCCTCCTCTATACCCACATTTGTAGCCAACCTGCTTTGTAAATAAACCTCCCAATTTAACTACTTTATGTGTCATCTCTTTTCCGTTTGGATCTTGATGGTAAACAGTATGACTCTGGATAAATGACTTAGCCTCTCTATGCCTGCACGTGTAAAATAGAGATAATAATAGTAATTTACCTCTTAGACATGAGAATTAAATGAGTTATTCATATGTGTGAAATACTGAGAACAGTGCCAGGCATGTAATAAGCATAATTATTTTATTTTTATTTTTGTCACCATCACCACCACTGTCATCATTATGACTGGGCAGCACAAGTGAACAAAAATGACTAAGATGCAGCGACTGTCCTCTAGGAGCTAAGTCTTGTTTCTAGCATACTGAGTTGGTAGTGGTGGTGGTAGAGAGCGGTTTTTTAAAGTTAGGACCCAGAGAAATCTGACAAGCACTACAGAAAGCAGCTTACGGGTAATCCAGGAGTGGTTTAACAGCACTGGGAAGTTAAGATACACGGTCATTACCAGCAGTCCCGAAGGATTTTTACAGTCAGTTGCCTGCTCTGCTTTTTCTCAACATCCTTCTGATGAATCTTACCCTAGATTCACAGACATTTTAGAGCTAAAAGGATTCTAACTAGAAACAAAACCCCTCGTGCAGCACTTTATTTAGAAAAGAAAACTGATTTAACCAAAATGAGCTTTTAGGCTATTTAGATGTGGACCCGGCATAAGAAAAATAAGTGGGAAAAAAGAATATTGAGGGCTTTTAGTCTGGCTCAAGGGACTCTCCCCTAACCATCTGGAGAGATGTATTTCTAACCCAAGTTTCCAGGGTCTAAGAAAGAATATTATTGTATACTCTCCCTAGAGAAGGGAAATGGAGCTTGATAAAATAAAAAATAAATAAATAAAAGAAAAGGAAGAAGAAAGAGACGAAAGAAAACAAAGAGAAAATGGAAGTCCCCCATCCATTCTGCAGGCTGATTTATAGTACCCAGTAGATTCAGGGGAATATTAGTTGCTATGTGTCCAAAGCATTTGACCAGGATTTATATGCAACTCCAAGAGTGTTAGTAAATGGGGGGCAGGGGAACACCTCAAAAGAATAGGGAAACTTCTAGAAGATTATGTGTATCCGAGTCAATTTATGAAAGTCCCATTCCCTTGGAGGAATGAAGAGCTAAATCCATCCTTTTAAAAACTGAAATCTTTAAGGAAAAGAAACTAGGTTTCAGCCCTAAATATTTTATTTCATCTCTCTGAGCCTCTATTTCCTGTAAAATGAGAGGGTTGAACCAGATGGTCCCTGTGGTTCCTTCTAGGTCTTTATTTCTAGAATTCAGTGAATTTTAAATTGGATATTACAGATATCAAAGAGCCCTTTCTCAGCCTCAGATTATATTACAAAAAAAAAAAAAAAACAAAACAGATGAAGGCTACACCTCACTTGTGAAAGGATCAAAGTTGCTTTTTGGTTTCTTTCTTTCTTTTTAAATATCTCTGAGTGAATTTCTGACCCTTGAGTCTAAAAATTCATTTCAAACTCATCAAGTTGTCTCAAACTTCTCTTGAACAACTTTAGTTAAAAGAAATTGATTTATGAGTAGCATGTAAAAAGCCACTTTATTAATATGTCCTATTAGCAAACCCACTTGGAAGACCGAATTGAAGTTAAAATGATGAAAAGACATTTCAAGCAATGTTAGAAGACAAGCAATTGACTGAGAGACAATACTTGCATCACAGATAACAAAGTGCCAGTAGCTGGAACTCATGAAAAACTACAAATCAACAAGAGGACAATAATCCAACAGAAAAACGGGCAAAAGATTATGAACAGCTTACAGAAGAGAAATGGCCACAAAGGATGAAAGATGCTCAGCTTCACCAATAATTAAGGAAATGCAGATAAAAACAACAAATACCATTTCACTCCTACCACTTTGGCAAAAATTTTAAATGACTGACAATACCAAGGGAAACTACGTAGACACAGGGACTCTCACATATCACTGGTAGGAGTACAAATTAAAAAACCATTTTGGAGACAAGATCTAATGAAATTGAAGACATACATGCATACCCTAAGGCCTAGTAATTATACTTCTAAGTATATAACCCAATGAAACTGTAACATAATAGTTCAGGAGATAGCCTACAAGAACATGTTTATAAGGGCAAAAATTGGGTGCAATCAAAATGTTTATGAAGTGATAAAAAAATATAAATACATTTATTTTAATCTTACAATGGTACGTGATACAGCAGTTAAAATGAATGAGCTTTTGAGCCACACATACTGACACTAATTTGTTTAAAAAGTCTAGTTATATGTATTTATAATATTTCATTTACCTGGAGTCATAAAATATGCAAAAAGCCCTACTGTATTATTTATGGACACATAGACATGTAATCAATGTATGAAGTCATGGATGGAAATATATATAGGGTTGATAGGTCCCACATCAGGACAGTAAAAACATCCACTGTGGGAAACAAAAAATAATTTGAATAAGAAGTGTTCACAGGTTACAGAGGATTTTTGCGATGTTTTGTTTGTTAAAAAACAAAACAAAACAAAAAAACAAAGAAACATTTTGGGGTAGAGTAGGGAAAGTACAAGATGAGCCTGGAACTTCAGTGGTACCAGGGAGTAAGTACTAAAAAAAAATTAAAGGCCAGGTGCGGTGGCTCACGCCTGTAATCCCAGCACTTTGGGAGGCCGAGGTGGAGCGATCACTTGAGGTCAGGAGTTCAAGACCAGCCTGGTCAACATGGTGAAACCCTGTCTCTACTAAAAATACAAAAATTAGCCAGGTGTGGAGGCGTGCACCTGTAATCCCAGCTACTCAGGAGGCTGAGGCAGGACAATTGCTTGAATCCGGGAGGCGGAGGAGGTTGCAGTGAGCCGAGATCGTGCCACTGCACTCTAACCTAGGTGACAGAGACAGACTCTGTCTCAAAAAAAAAAGAGAGAGCATCTAGAAAGAACACAGGCGTCATCATGAAGAAGCCCAATATGGAACACCTTAAATAACAAAATAGTGATAGCAATGGGTTATAGCTTATAGAAGAAAGCAAATTCCATTAGCCCATAAAGCTATAAATAAATAGTTGGCTAAATGAATACATCAGAGAGAAGGCATGATGGAAATAGAAAAATCACCTTTTGGCAAACACCAAAGTACAAGTTGTTGCAGGCAAGAATCCATATTAAAATTAGTACATAAAATTATAATAAAAAACAGTATACTTGCATAGTCTCAAAGTATTTCTGAATGAGAAATTATTAATACTTACTAACTACAAAGAGGAAAAGAGTAACTTTACATTGGAGAAACCTTAGCCAAGTGATCAAAGTGAACATCACTTTGTAATGGAACATGTTGACATTGAGTACTTCCTGATATGATATACTGGAAAAGGCACAAAATCACTTCTGTGGTATCCTTGCTAAAAATGCATAACTTGAATTTAAACATGAGAAAATACTAGACAAATCCAAATTGAGAGACATTCCACAAAATCACAGGCCAGTCCTTTTCCAAAATGTCCCGTCATAAAAAATAAAAGAAGACTTGAGGAACTGTCCCAGGTGCAAGGTAGGATCTTGGCCCAGAAAAAAAGACATTAGTGGGACAATTAGTGACACATGAGTAAGGTCTGCCAGTTAGTTAAAAGAATTGTATCAACATTAACGTCCTCGTTTTGATCATTGTGCTGTGGTTACATAAGGTGTTAATATTTGAGAAAGCTGGGTGAAGGACATATGCCAACTGTGTATTATTTTTGCAGCTTTTCAAAATTTAAAATTATGTCAAGATGAAGTGTTTTATAAATAGCTGAAGCAAACATGACCAAATGGTTAAGCGTTTGATGATAATGAAGTATTTGTTATCTCATCTATACTTCTCTGTATGTTGAAAAGATTTCACAGTGAGATGAAAAAAAAATGAAGAATGTATAAATTTAAAAACTGAGAATAAGGAATTAGATAGTCTAAAGAGATATTGTTATCATACAGTAGTTCTTAAACAGTGAACTGCAGTGAGGGCCCAGTCTTCGTATCTGATGGGCAGGAGCCTTGAAGGAAGACTAGAAATACAAACACTGGCATATTGAACAGTACTGGTCATCTGATTCCTAAGCAAAATGCTTGATGTTGATTTCCTGTTCCCCTGCCTGGCTTTCTCTTGTAGTTCATGTTAATTTCACTCTGATTGCTATTACTCTAATAGTTCTCCTGATTTGCTTTTCACCCAGTTCTTCGACAGCCTAGAGTCCTGGGGTCCAGTTTATTTTGCAATTTAGAAGTAATTGTCAATTTACAGGAAAAGTTATCTGAACGGAAATAGGGATATCAAGTGTACAGACCAGCTTTGAGGAGAAGATGGTAAGTTCAGCTGAAATATTAAGGTTGAACATCTTCATCATGACCTTCATGTAGAGGTACCCTGCCAGCTATTGGTAAGGAAGGCCTCAAAATTGGGACTACAGTTGGGATATGACCTGGGTATTTGGTGATTATCCACAAAAGATGTGAGACTTGATGAGATCATCAAGATTTGGGGACAGAACCTTGAAGAACACCTGAATTGGAGGAGCAAGAAAAAGAGAAACTTGACTGGGAAGGTGGGAATAAAAACAGAATTATGTTTTATTACTAATCATGTTAAAAGTTGTAGGAAACTCAAGAAAAATGAGAGCTGAGTAAACATCAGTAGATTTAGTTATCAGAAAGTGACCTTTAATGCATCAGATTCAGCTACCCCATTCAGGGTAGTATGGGGAGGGGGGATGTGACTGCAAGAAACTAAGGGCAAAGTGAGTGAGAAGGGAATAGAAGGAGCAGATATCTGGTGGTGTGGAGGAGAGAGATGGGATGAGTGGTAGCCTTAAAGAAACAGCTGCACTAAGGGAAGGATTTTAGAAAAAGAAACATGGGCACACGCGTAGGAGAGAAGGAGCCGACTGAGAAGAAAAAATATACCCTAAAAAGATGGACCAGCAGCCGGGTGCCAGGGCTCACACCTGTAATCCCAGCACTTTGTGAGGCCTAGGCAGGCAGACTGTTTGAGCTCAGGAGTTCAAGACAATCCTGTGCAACATGGTGAAACCCCCCTTCTTTACAAAAAATACAAAAATTAGCCAGGTGTGGTGATGTTCACTGTAGTCCCAGCTACTTGGGAGGCTGAGGTGGGAGGATGGTTTAAACTCAGGAGGCAGAGGTTATACTGAGCTGAGATCATGCCAAGGCACTCCAGCCAGGGCAAAAAAGTCAGACCCTGTCTCAAAAACAAAGGAGCAATGGAGCAACTTCAGGGAGGAGATTTAAAAAAAGAAGCAGGGCATAGGTGGAAATATACACCAGAATGAAGAAGTGAGCCTAACGTCTTCAGTGCAGGTGTGAAAGGCTAAAAGTGAAGATTTTGGAAGCAGAGAACCTTGGACCAGAGCCTCCAAGAAGTCAGAATCAAATTCAGGTGCTGAATAAGGAGTACTAAGGGAAAGGTTGAAGAAGAGTAGGGAGGTTTGGAGGGGAATTGTGGTTTTTAAACAGCGTAAATATAAATCCACTGCTATCCTATTTTCTCAGTTGATTATTGAGTAGCCCTGAAGTGGAAAAGAATCTTTTCAGATAGCATTCGATAAGGTGATTTTGCATTCGTTTTGTAACATTATTCCAATAACCCTGTGACATAACTGGAATGGATATTATTAGACCAGTTTTATAATGAAGAAATCAAGGCTCCATAATTAGATGCCTACCAAGATCATCCATCAATAAAGTCAAGATTTAAACTCTGCTATTTTCACTATTCTTTGTTAACTCTACACACCTTGGGGAAAAGCGCCACTTTATCTGCAGCCAAAGCAATTCTTTTAAAAAGCACTCAAGAAAAGCTGCCAATGTGTGCACTGTCAACAGAATCTTGCCTAATAATCTTATTAGTTGAACGAGATTCTTCATTAAATGTGTTATATTGCTAGATAGGAGTTGGTAGCAGATGGTTGATACTGAAAGCAGCTCATCACAGCTAAAACCATTGGCAAGAGACTTTAGAAAGTACGATGATAGATGACATGGCGTTCAATTTGGAGAAGGTGGTTGACTGTAATAGGATGACCCACAGGTCAAGCTCAGGGTCAATCTTACTTAATATCTATTATGATTCTTGCAGCATGCATAATAAAATGCTAGTGGAATCTGAAGATAATCATAACTGTTAGGTGATTAAAATACTAACAAGTCGGGGAAAGAAAGTAAAAGGAAATTGACATGGTTTAAAGTTAAGAGAAGAGGGTAGGGAATTGCATAAGGTTTAAAGTAGGAAGAGATTTTTCACTAAAAGGAAATGCAAACATACTGTAGTGGGAAAGAATCCCTACATTCTCTGAGTTGGACCAAGAAGAACCTACAAGATGATCAGGAGGGAGGTAATAAGTGATAACGCAGACAGTACAATAAACTGTCAGCCAAAATATTTGACTCAGTCTCAGTCTCAGAGGTAAAATTGCAAATGGCATGCTATCATTTGCTTAACAAAAAGAGCCAGAAGGTGAGGAGAGAATGAATTTGTGTGAGTGCACACATCTAAAATATACACATACACTCACACAGAATATCTCTGAAAGGATACAGAAGAAAATAATAACCTTGGTTACCTCCTGTGAAATCAGCTGGTGGCCCCAAGCTAAATCCTGCCTACATTGTTATATTTGGCCACATATTACTGAAACTTTGAGATATCTTTAGGCAAAGTATAAGCTCTGCAGGTTAGCATAATACTCATCATTCTCCAATTCACCTTATATCCAGCTGATTTGACACGTTTATGTTATCTGCCTGGCTCTTGGAGGGAAATTAGTTGGCAGCATCCCATATGCACATGCATGGACACAGCCAAATATAGAACAGATTAACATAGAAAAGGGGCCTATACAGATATATATGGATATATTTTGAAAGGTTAGTCACAACGATCTCAGAGTGGTTAGATTATAGGTGATTTTTCTTCTGTTTATCAGCATTTCTAAATGTTCTACTCTAAACAGATACTATATTTATAAGATGAATTATAAAAGACAGTTTATCTTAAATTTATATTTAAATTAACAACCATTATCAGCCTCCAGCCAATGATGTGGTGGGACAATTACCATGATGAATTTTGCTTTCTGTTACGATTTTGCAGTAATGTCTGTGTCTATGTCTTTGTATCTGTCTTTATTACAACCCAGGGCAGGTGAATGTATACTATGAGTCCATCACATACTTAACAGAAAAAGCAAATCAGCCAGCATGTGTCCCCTTTTCAATAAAGAAAAAAGATATTTAAAAGGAATGTTTTTAATATTAACAGCTAATATTTTAATGAGTAGCTTTTACATTGTAATCTAAATAATAATAGCCCACTCTCCTAATCATCCAGATTCCCTTCAGAGACATTCAAAGTTACCAGTTTCGTGTGTATTATTTCAAAGGTTATCCATATATATAAGTAATTATGAATATATAATCTTTAGGAAAATTTTGCCCAGAGCAAGTTCATTGTTTTTATCTGGGTATTATTAAGATGAATCAGAAATGTTTTTTATTTGTAATGATGTGAACAGACAATTGCTTTCAATTTATTGTGGAACATCATGGTGCTTGCTATGACAGGAATGCATAAGTTTCATTCTAACGGTGGCCTCAGGGATATTTCCTCACACTTCTTGCTGCAACTGCAGGAAGCAATGAGATGAGCCGCCTAACCAAATATTTCAACCAGGCAAACAGACCACCTTAGTGATTTTAATGGTGTTCTTCTAATCTGATAATTATTATCCCATTCCTTCCCTGTTGCTGACAAGAAGCCTATAGAGAGTAGCTAGTTTTAAAAGTGAAATGGGCTTGACTGTGAAAATATGCAGCCTTATGATTTTAGTGACAATTTATCTTAGTCAGCACTAAGTGAATTCAAATCCAATCCATCATATTTCTACCTCCAAATCTCCTAAACAATCCTGAAAAGACACGATTGTGTCTGCTTCTCCTAAGTGATTTATCATTTTAAAAAGATAAAGTGGTTTCCTGCATAATTAAAAATCAAGAGTTCCCCACTGTGAATGTCTAGATTCTAAGCCAGGTGCCTTTGCTGAGGGGGTTGGCAGGGGGCTGAGATGCGTGTGTGGACCATGGCCCAGGCGAGATCAACATCCCTTCTTTAATGGCCCATGCAAATACCACACTCAAGGGAGTAGAGGAGAGACTTTCCACCTTATCATCAGGATGTTACCACATGACTGGTGACCTCTGTAACCTGGTCCTGACCCAGAGAGAAGGAACTGGTTAGGAAGCAGGCGCAAGCTCTCTTCTCTCTCCTTCCTCCTCACTCCTGCTGTCTCCCTGGTGTGACTGAGGCGTGCTGAAAGGTGAGGCTGTCACACAGATCTCTCCAACAGCCTGCCAGAATGCAGAAATGTGACGGGAAAGGTCATGACTCCCAAACAGAATGCTCCCTCGTGATTTCCAGCTGTCACTATTTAGGGTAGTAAGGCTTTCTTCTACTTATTCCAAAGCCTGGGGATTGAGACTTTCTCAGGCTCCTCTTCTGGCAAACCCTTCCTCCACTACTCCATATCAGGACCTCCTGCTGTCAGCTACTTAGAATGTGAGGCCACACTGTGCTCGGAACCCACTCTGGGAAGCCAGGCAGCAGGGGTCAGTCCAATTGCTGAGGATTCTCAGAAGCCTCATTAATTCATGTTGCTTTTATCCCTGGGCTGGCAGGCTCACTCCTCATCCACCCACAAGTGGCCCCGATGACACTGCCCCTACCTTTAGCAACAAGTCCTTGGCCTTCCTGAAGCCATATGACCCCATCATCTCAACACCTCTTTAAAAAGATGCTCTTTCCCTCCACCACTGTTCTCACTCTGAAAGCTTTGTCCTCTATCTTTGGCAAATTCAAAAACAGACCTCAGGAAGAGATTAAAGTTCCAGTCATCTTCACCCACACACCCACTCCCGTTCCTACTCTACTCTGTATCCTCAAGGCTCAAAGCCCCCCGAGCTGACAAGGAACACGACCATTGCAGACATGGTTGAGTGGTAGGACTTGGGAGAACTTGGGCAATGTATATATCCAGACAACTTTAATGAAAAGTTATATCTTTTCAATGGCCAGGTGACAGCTGTCTCATTTTCTCTGTTAAGAGAAAGACCAAAAAAGGGTGCATTTCTATTTGGTGTAAAAATCTCTGCAGAGTAGATTAATCTTCTTAGAGACTTCTACTTTTAACCAATTCAGGGAATAAATGCCATCCAAACTGTAAAGTGGTGAGCCAGCTTTGTCCAAGTGAACCTGAATGCTTTTCTCTCACTGAATGTGGAAGAGCCACATGAGGATTCATAACCCTATCCAGTTGCTTCACATACAACTGGTGTTGCTATCCAAAGACCTTTACTCTTAGATTTGGGAAGGCATCTAACTGAAAGCAGACTAACACAGTAAGGGAGAGAGCGAGCGTTGCCTGCACCCGAGGGTTGCAAGGCTGGATAAACAGAAAGCCTGGCACTCAGCTTTTGCCTTGGGCTATTGGCTAAAACAACATTGTCCAGTCAAGGAACGTTTTCATAAGAAAAACAGGAGAAACATAATGGTTTCAAGACTAACACATAGGGAGAATGTGAAATCAGGATGAAACAGCCCGTCTAATGAGAGTGCCAACATTTCTAAAGGACTTCAGGGTCAGTCGAAGTGAAGGTTCATAGGGTAGACACAGCTCTGTATGCAGTCAGGTCCCCAACAATCATCTCAGTGGTTCCTCCAAAAAAGAAGGTCTGACTTGTGCTCTCTGGGCGTTTTTCTGGCCTTTCACTGCCTGCCCGCCCTCACGGAGGAGACACCTCTACTCCCCCTTCCCATTCCCACCACACGCACCCGGCTCCTGGATGCACAAGCCCTTCCCAGCAGCCCAGACCCCTCGAGCCTCACCTGTCCACTGTCATCTTACTCAGTGGCGTGTGGCTTTAGGCAGCACACCCTCTCCAAAGGTACCTCTCACCTGAGTGATGGGTACTGCAGAAGGCTAGCACACTTCTGAACCCACATTCTTTATAATTTCACCCAAACCTAATATATAAAAATAAAACCATACTGAGTATAACAATTGGGGCCATAATAACTTTAGATATGAAATTTCCATCATTAGGAAATATAATGGGAAAATCAGTAGTATGTGGGGGAAGGCATTATAGGGTGACTTAAATGGACATCTATCTGGAAGCAAAACAGTGTATAGGTGTCAAAATGTGTGTGTCATTATCAGATACAAATAGTTTCTTTTATTCAGAGGCCTTATTTTTAGTGACAACTTCATTTTTTTCAGAAAATAATCTGTTCATCACTAAAACTACTTCTGGCTGGTCAGAAACACCACCATCTCAGAGAGGGACTTGAGAGTGACATTAATGCACCAGAGAGAGGCCAGCAAAAAGTGAGGATGACTTTTATTCTAATGGCTTTCTAGGGAATAAACACCCATAGCAACACTTCTGCTCTTTCATTATAATTTTTCTGCCATAGTATATTTAGCTGGGAAACTTCTGAAGCCATTTTTACCTGATAAATACTAGATCAAACTTTTCACTGGCTTTTTTCTATCATATGAAGTATGTCATTTAAGACATAAGGCAGCAATATTTAGAGCTACTTTTGAGGATTTCATTACAAAATGTTACTCTTCCTTCCCTCCTCACATTATGAGCTGAGCAGCTTTCAATACTTGAGTCACATGTACCTAAATGAGATAAATGTTGAGTTTAAAGCAATTAAGGAGGAGGAGGAGGGATTAATTACTTTTCTTTTGTAATTGGAGGGGATCTGTTAATTATTTTTATTTGAAAAGTCAAATCATGCAATTGAAAGCAAAATAAATAAGCATTTCAGTCTCATTTCTCTCAAATAGCCACTGGATGCCTTGAAAGCAAAAAACAACATGAACATCATATTTAATAATTTTCTAAATAACCAGCAACAAATATGTTCCAAACCTGCAAATAAAACATGAATGCACTTTGTCAGCTAAACACTGAAACCTGAGATGAGTGGCCAGAAAGGTAGAAAGTTACTTAATGGTACAATATAGTACAATATAAGCCTGAGAAAACACCAAAGAGCCTAAGAAGCTCTGGTTTTTCTGCTTCACCAGAAAAAATTAAGAGCTGCTATGACCCAACCAAATACCTGCCCCTAAAATTAAGAAGGGTTGACAGGCCCTTCTAGGCCATCCTCCTGCCTGAAGACAGAGTGGACATCATTCCAGAGAGACACAAGTTACCTGTCTGTTAAGTGGTTGCAGGAGAGGCCTCAGCTTTCTCCTGAAAGCCATCATAATGCCACAGTCACCACTGCCATCACCTCTTTACTTTCATCTAGCCTGACTCCCTTTTGCTGTGCACAAATACCTCTTCCCTCTTGGTGTATCCTTAGTGAAAACAAAGAACAGTTGGCCATCATCTTCTTACACTAATAATCCATCATCTAATTAAGACTGTTTTATGCACCAATAGCAGATTTTTCTCAATGAATTATCTCCAGCCCTCTAGCATCTCCTCTCTGACGTAATTTTTTTTTTCTTTTTTAGGTTTTAGTCATTTTATGGCTCTCCTTTAAACGGCCTTCATGTTTCCCTTCAGGATGTGAAGACCGGGCCTGGATACTGTATTCCAACTGTGTTCTGATAGTGCTGACTAGAATAAGGTTATGCCTAACAGATCTGGCAGAGACACAGACAGGAACCAAGACTAGAGATGGAAAGTTCCAACAGGCTTCCAGTCTTTGGTTCTAGTTGGTTCCCAAGGTCCCAAGCCACTCCTGTCTCCTAATAATAAGTTCCCCGATTTTGCTTAAGTTGTCACCACTGTTTTTTTGATACTTGCAGACTTCTCACAAATACATCTGTGTTTAACAACTGCTCCCAGACATGGCTGTTATAAGACTGACAAGGCTCAGGTCCAGAGCCAGGCAGAAAGAAGGCCTTAAAAGCAAAATGCCAAAGCATTGGCCATTTGACTATGTTCAAAGACCATGTGCTAGAAGTTCCCTCTTCCACCATTGACCCATCACCACTTAAGCTTCAAGACTCCTGTAGATTTTTATACTCCTAGCTAGCTCTACCTGGATGATTGGTCCATTATTGTCTTAGATAATAACACTCTACACCCCCAACAGCACAGCTCTAGCCACTCCCCAGTCTTTGCTAAAATCATGATCATCTGCTCCAAAGCCATTATTTTACAGGTATAGAAATGGAGGCTGAGAAAAATATAAAGTGACAACATCAAATGTATAACCCTAAAACAAGCTATTCACTGGACGCCTGCCAATCAATCCACAACTTACCCTGGGGTCACTGAATTCTTCAGCAATACCTACATTATGAAGCAATTTGCTATGCCAATATTTGCCAGTGTGACCTTCCCCAAAGTGTTTTGTGGTTCTCTATTTCCCCATTTGCTTCTCAGAGTATTTTGTTTCTCTGAACACCAGCATCCTTGGACAGCTAGCGCAATGGCCATGGTTTTGACCTTAGTTCACCTAAAAAAAAAAAAAAAGAGAGAGAGAGCTACTCGTACAGGAGGAATATCTTCCAGGAAACCTACCTCAAAAAGATTGTCCACTAGAAACATGAGGCAGGTTTTCATTTCCCCTTTATCAAAAATCGTAAAATTGACTCTTCTTCTTATTTGGAATTTATGAATCCTAATAAAACTCCTGCTTTCCTAGTTGAAAACCTAAGTCAGAATTTTAAAATATCGTATTTCCATACTATATAAAGATTATATGCATGGTTATGTCCCTTTCTTACTGTCTTTTTTTTTCTCAAGTACACATCTCAGCATTCCCCTGTTGAATTCTTCTGTTTTTATCTTTAATTACTTCCCCAGGTTACTGTTTACTATCCAGCCCTCATCTCTGCTATTCTGACTACCCTTGCCTTTTCCAAATTCCCATTTTAGGGTCCCTTAAGAACTTAATCAGGTTTTTTTTAAATTTAGTACCCCATCAATCATGAACCCTTCTCCTAAGCATTCACCTTATATTTTAATATTTGGTCATATCAGAGGAAAGCTAACTTGACTTTCTTGGGAAATTTTGTTGTACATATTTTGTATCCTGTTCTATTTCTAGCCTCCCCTCTGTAGGCCTACCCACTTTTGCTGGAACATTACACCTAATCCATTATCCAGAAAATGGAAATATAATACTAAGTGGTTTACTGCAGCCCCCACTTTTTTCAAAATGACATAAAAAATTATGACACTTAAAAGCCAATGATCCCTGCGGTCATTTATCCTCAAGTAAGAATAAGTTTATTCTTGTCGAGCAAAATCTGTATCAGATATAGTTCACACATTGTAAGATATGTACCCTTGATGGATAACATCAGGGCAGCCTGCAAGCACCCAGCATCCATTCTGCACCCTGATGGTGCAGAGCCCATTATCAGAAGGCAGGTAGTCTCTTACCATTCAGATGGAAGGGCCAGCCTTTCAGAAATTCACTGAAGCCTCAATGTCAAATGTGGTTTCACAGAGAGATAATGATTCCTTTCAAACAATGGGAAAATAACTGAGGAAAGTCATTATGTCACTGTTAAAAAATGTTCTCAATGATCCTGCCCTAGCTGTTACCTAATCTGAGTTTTATTTCTAAAGGCTCCTGAGTGAGAAGACTTAAGCACTGCACATACCCAGCTCATGAAGTAATTGCTTTCTATGTAAATCAAATATCGGTAGCAGAATGTGAACAATGCTGGGGTGAAGGGGTGAGGTTACTGGGGGATGATGTAGCAGCTAAAGAAGTTTTAAAACTACACCTACTTTGACAGAGCTCTTAGTCTCTAACACCAACTGGAGAAAAGGCAAGGATCTGGCAGATGAGGGCTGTTTACAGAACACCAGCTGCTGGCCTGAGGTGATTTCTCCAGAGCCATCTGCTTTTAAAGAGGCCCTCACCTGGGCTTACTGGGGGAGCCACAGGCTATGAGAGATACCCATCCATGCTGACAGCCACATCTCCAGACAGCCTCCTTTGGGAGTAACCAGTTGTCCAGGTATTAGATTCAGTCTCTCAGCCTGGGGCAACTGTGCAACTAACCTTTTCTGATGACCTTGTTTCAAGCCTTCTGCTCCCACTCAGCTCCTGTGAGTTAGCAGCTCTCCTAAATTCCTGATAAAAGAAGTACTGCAGACATATTTCCTGCCACTAGAAATCGGTCTTTGACATCCTCCCAATAAAATATTATGCAGCCATTTGAAATGATGACGCGATTAGATTTATTGGTCAAAAAAAGTTCACACTAGATCGTTAAATTTAAAATGCAGATTATAAGACAGTAATTTGACAGTATTTTTTAAATCAATGTTTAAGTGAATGTATTTATAAAAAGGCACTAAAAGGTCTGGAAGAGCTTACATCAAAATATTAACAGAGGCCATCTCTGGAGATTACAGGTTATTTTTTCTTTATGTTTACCTTTATTTTCTAATTATTTAATGTATGTGTACTCTATATATAATTTTTAAACTAGTAAGTTAAGAGAAAGAAATTCAGCCTCTAAATAAGTGGACCAAATTTTCACTCCTCCCTTTTTTATGCTACGTGTTTTTGAGACAGCAGTTATAGAACAGGGGCACTATAGTTTCCCAACTCTAAGGGAAACCTCCATTGGCCACAAGAGTCCCTTGAGTGCTCTGTGCCCTGCAAGAGAATAGAAGAGCCTTATAGAGTAAACTACAGCCTTGGTGAACCACCGATTAAACACAGCAGAACCACAGGAGGCTTGCAGGGGGAAATCTAAGTAACACGGCTTTAAAGATTTCTTTAAAGGTGGTAAAAGTCTTTTTAAATAAAATATATTGATTTTAAAACTATTACTATGACCTTTTCTTGATGATCAAAAGCAGATTGAATTTTATTCTTAATCATTGTGCATTTTTTTTGTATTTTTACCACCTCTATCTAATATAAAACATCTGTAGCCTTTGGACTGGACTCCAATTCTCCCCACTCCTCTATGTGTATCTGGTTCACCCCCTAAACTGTGATACTGCCCTTCACTATATTCCTGCAGTTAATCAACCAAAATTTTGTAAGGATCTTCTCTCTCTGTGCTTCCTATCACCTGTACTACTTGTTTGATTTCAATAATATACAGTTTTATGTGGTTACTTAAAATTTAATGTGTTATAATTTCACCTCCTAAGATTTAAGCTCATTACCAAGAGATGCTGCGAGTTGTTCCCAAATAGATTATTTATTTCCTCCAGATAAATAGAACTCCTGATTTTACTTGGGGCACATGGCCACCCATAATAAAGTTCACATTTCCTAACCTTGCTGCAGCTAGATGTGACAATGTAACTAAGTCGTGGCCAATGAGACGTAAGTAAAAGAGTTGTGTGCAACCTCCAGGAAGTGCTGTGAAAAACAGGATGCATGCTCTTCTTCTTTTCCTTGGAAATGTTGACGTGATGGCTGGAGCTCACACAGAAAGCTGAGACCCTGAAGTAAAAATTATATGCCAAGAAATCCAGGGCAATAAGACAGGAGGAAACTGGGCCCTGGTGGTATCAGGAACCTTCCTTGGCAGTCAGGACTGCTTTTTTCTAGATTTATTTCATGTGAAAAACAAACTTACATCCAGTTTAAGCCATCGTAATTTAGGGGTTTCTGTCACCCACAGCTGAACTCACTGTAACTGGTAAAAACAGTGCATGACCATATTTTCATTCATTCTGAAATGATTTCCTGAATATTCACTGTGTGCCAAGCACTATCCTGGCTCTGGAAATGCAGCACTGAACAAAGCAGAGCCTCTCCCCTTGTAAAGCTTTGTTCTAGTGCAGTATCCACACAGCTCCTAACACAGTGCTACACAGTAGCACCGAACAGGTAGGTGCTGAAATATTGGATGAATGAGTCCACAACGAGCCCTGCTGTTTATCCTTCAGTATTAAACTGATTTTGTTTATGAATCTGAAATTCGGCCAGGCGCGGTGGTTCACACCTATAATCCCAGCACTTTGGGAGACCGAGGCAGGAGGATCACAAGGTCAGGAATTTGAGACCAGCCTAGCCACATAGCGAAACCCCGTCTCTATTAAAAATACAAAAATCGGCTGGGCGCAGTGGCTCATGCCTGTAATCCCAGCACTTTGGGAGGCCAAGGTGGGAGGATCACAAGGTTAGGAGTTCGAGACCAGCCTGGCCAATAAGGTGAAACCCCGTCTCTACTAAAAATACAAAAAAATTAGCCAGGCATGGTGGCACATTCCTGTAATCCCAGCTACTCAGGAGGCTGAGGCAGGAGAATTGCTTGAACCTGGGAGGTGGAGGTTGCAGTGAGCCAAGATTACGCCACTACACTCCAGCCTGGGCAACAGAGGGAGACTCTATCTCAAAAAAGAAAAATAAATAGATAAAATTTTTAAAAATAAATAAATAAATAAAAATACAAAAATTAGCCAGGCATAGTGGCGTGCACCTGTAGTCCCTGTAGTACTTGGGAAGCTGAGGCAGGAGAATCGCTTGACCGTAGGAGGCGGAGGTTGTGGTGAGCCAAGATCGCACCACTGCACTGCTCCCTGGGCAACAGAGCGAGACTCCATCTCAAAAAAAAAAAAAAAAAAAAATCTGAAAATCTTTGTATGACGAACGCTCAAAAAAAGAATCACAACTATTTTTTAAAAGAAAGAAAATTGGCCGGGCGCGGTGGCTCACGCTTGTAATCCCAGCACTTTGGGAGGCCGAGGCGGGCGGATCACGAGTTCAGGAGATCGAGACCACGGTGAAATCCCATCTCTACTAAAAATACAAAAAATTAGCCGGGCGTGGTGGCGGGCCCCTGTAGTCCCAGCTACTCAGAGAGGCTGAGGCAGGAGAATGGCGTGAACCCGGGAGGTGGAGCTTGCAGTGAGCCGAGATCGTGCCACTGCACTCCAGCCTGGGCGACAGAGTGAGACTCCGTCTCAAAAAAAAAAAAAAAAAAAAAAGAAAGAAAATTATTTAACCAAACTTCCCTGTTACCATACTCTCTGCCCCCCCCAAAAATAAACACATTAACAAAGTTCTATTGATACCTTTTAAAATATAATGAAAAATGATGACAGCCCAAAAAAATGAATTGCAGTGTTACACAAACCCCCATTTTTCTATTTCTTTTTTTTTTTTTTGAGACAGGATCCCACTCTGTCACCTAGGTTGAAGTGCAGTGACATGATCATGGCTCACTGCAGCCTTGACCTCCTGGGCCCAAGCAATCCTTCCACCTCAGCCTCCTCGGTTGCCAGGACCACAGGTTTGCACCATCACACCTGGCTAATTTTTTATTTATTTATTTATGTCTCTTTATGTTGCCCAGACTGGTGTCTTGAACTCCTGGACTCAAGCAATCCTCCCACCTTTGCCTCCCAAAGTGCTGGGATTACACATGTTAGCTACCATGTCCAGCCCTCTATTTCCTTATCCATAATAGGAACATGTATAGGACTGTTGTGAGAATTAAATGAGATAATGTCTCAGAAAAGGTTAATAAATATTAGCTACATTCATTCAACAATAAATATTAACAGTCTTAAAAATAATCACATTCAGTAGTTCCATTTCTGGGATTCTATTCTTAGAAAATAATCCTTAATATGGGGGGGAAATCTTATCCAAAAAAGTTCATCCCAGTGTTATTTATAGGCAGAAACTAGAGATTTAGTGACCTTTTCCTTGCATCCAATGGTGAGCTAAGGCCTAGCACTCTGGCTCAAGCACAGATCTATAAACCCAGGACTAGCCGGGAAGAGGCAGACAGGATTGGAAAGAAGCAGAGAAGAAAGGAGATTTTAAGTCCAAATTCCTGGCAAGGCAGACTTACAAGAAGAAGAAGTTCAAGATGTCAAGTACATCGGGGTAGGGCCAAGCAAGAGAGCCAAAACAAAGCTTGACCCCTGAGATCAGGCCCCCCAAGGGAATGTTCCAGAATGTGGATCCTGGAGATATGCCCTGAGAATGGGTGGGGAAGAGAAGGAAGAAGCCTCCACGGAGCATCTCAGTCCCAGTCAGTGGGTGGGCCAGTAGACACTGGGTCCTAAATAGAAACGAGAAAAATTTCTATCGAGAGAGGAATGGATAAATCATTGAATACTGCAATAAAATAGGATGTAACAACTACAAAATACTGATTAGAAAGACTATAGTAATCTGAGAAAATCCTTGACTAATGCAAGCATATACGTTTATGTACATACAGTACATGTGGCATATATAAGGAATTATATGTGTGTATGTATAAGTGTACATATATGCTTACATATATGTACATACATATGGACATATGGTATGTACTTATGTGTAAGCATATATGTATAAATATATAAATCTCATATATATATATGAGATAGTAACTATGGCATATGCATAGAAAAAATACTTAGAGAAACCAGAGCAAAATGCTAATGATTGTTTGATTAGGAAAGCAAACGGTGATTTGCATTTTCTGTATATTTGTTAAATTTTATATAATGTATAGGTTTAGATTACTTTTATATTTAAAAACTTAAGTAGGGAGGCAAAAGGAAAATTAGGTACATTTATCTGAATCTAATAGTTCTTCCAGAAATTTGTTTCTTAACAGTGAAATTTGTGTGTCTTAGGCAATGAGCCATATTTTTAGCCTCCTAAATCCTTTCCTCTAAATGTCAATTGATGAGTTACTGGAAAAAGAATCTTTCTCTCTTGAACTAGTTGTGGCTCTTTTGGAAGAACTGTAACTCTTGGCTAACATGGGATATTATCTGGAGGACAAAACTCCAAACTCATTTATGGGATCCACTCTAATGGCCAGCAATTACCTAGGCCCTTTCCAAAGGTCCTAACTTGCTCCCAAGGTGAACCCTATTCACATGTTGCATGAGGTATTTGAAAGAAAGTAAAATGCTACAAATAAAAATGTTATTACCTTCCTCTCATTATATATTTTTTCATTTCTATTAGAAACTTATGGACAGAATGTCTCCTTTCAGTCCCTGGATTCACCAGAACCCAAGCAGTTCATTTGTGATTTTGGTAACCCTATAGCCATGATCAGAATCAATCTATGTGACAGATTGACCATGTGATTATCAATACTAACTTTTAGGCCTGCCAAAGACCTCCCATGAAATAAATCCCCAAATCAAATCAAATGAATATTTAAAATAACATCCTTAGTTATCAAAGCTTGATGTTTAATTTTTGGATGAATTTTTTTAATTTAGAATTTTAAATTTGTTTCTAATAGCTCCTCTAAACAATTGGGAAAAATGTGATCATAGACTGGATATTAGTTAAGACAGAAATGCATTTAAATAGCAGATATTCTTAACTTTAAAAAGCAAGTGGCAAAATTCGGGCACGGTGGCTCACACCTGTAATCCCAGCACTTTGGGAGGCCGAGGCGGGCGGATCACGAGGTCAGGAGATCGAGACCATGGTGAAACCCCGTCTCTACTAAAAATACAAAAAATTAGCCAGGCGTGGTGGCAGGCGCCTGTAGTCCCAGCTACTCGGAGAGGCTGAGGCAGGAGAATGGTGTGAACCCGGGAGGCGGAGCTTGAAGTGAGCCAAGATTGCACCACTGCACTCCAGCCTGGGCGACAGAGCGAGACTCCGTCTCAAAAAAAACAAAAAAAGGAAAGGGATATGGGAAAACAGACAGTAAAGAGGTGGCAGGAATCATCCCTGAAAAATAAAAAGGAGTTTATATTCTTGCTTACATATATGTATGTATGTATAAGCTTACATATATATATATAGCTTATGTTATTTGTACTTTCTACAATACACATATAATGTGTTTGTAATAACAAAAGGTTATTTTCAATTGAAAAATAAAAGTTCCCCTTAGTCTTAAAAATTTAGATCTTTGCATTTCCTGGTTCTGTCTAGGTACCATGTTCAAAATAAAATGCCAGAACCTACTACAATGCCAAAAATGTGGGAACAACCTCTTCTTAAGTAAAGAATATAAATTTTAAAAGAAAATCTCATGGGAAAAAGTTGCTCTTGCAAGACTCCCTGCGCAAGTTCAAAGGCATAATTCATTTTGCATAAGATTTTGATAAATAAATATATTTTAGGGATGTTTACAAAACTAAATTCATACTCTGATCATTTTGATTTTGCCCACCGTTAATCAATGTCTCCCAAAGAAACTCTGCAACTTTATATCCTAGTATCTATTTATAGTATTCCCTTTAAAATATAACAGCAAGATAAACTAGTGATAAGAAATACTTCCTACTTTGGTATCCCTGAAATATTCATCTGTTATAGCTAAATATAAAAGTAAATTATTCATTGACCACTTCAGCTGTAATGATTCCAAAGCAGCTGTTGTTTACCTGGGCAACCGTCTTCAAATTAAAATAATTCTCTGAATCAACTTCGGGTTCCACGCTGCTAGTCCTTATGTTTAACAGATAGGCTGTAATAGCTCCAGAATAACCACTGTGGGCCAAGAAGTAAAAAACCCTTTTCAAAAGCATAATTATATATTGTATTTATATTATAGTCAGAGATATTATGGTAAGATAAATAACTAAAAGTGACAGTTCTGAAACCCAACAAAATGACTCACAAGGAAACAAAAGGCACTTTTACACTACCGTTCAGGCAATATACATATGTATAGAGAATGTTATTTTCTTAGCCACAAAGAAAGAATTGTATAGGAATAAATGATTATATAGTTCTCCTCTACCCTCCAAATTAAAGGTTTGCACCTAGAAAAAAGTAAAATAAAATTTAATGTTCCAATCTTTGTCATTGATAAAGGATTTCCTTGCTTTTAATGACTTGCTTGCTATTACATCGTATTTTAAAACCAGAATACAGAAAGCCTACATATGTTTTTCAGAGTAGGGTATGGAATCTGGGTGAAGTACATGGCTGGCTCTCCTGCAGGACTCTGCTGGGTCTTTGAATTGTATCTATATGAATAATAATAATAAATGGGTCAGTAGAGTTCTGGTTCTGCCAGGGCAGTGTGAGCCCAAAATATCCTATCCCTCCTGCTGATTACAACTAAAGACTTGGACAAAAACATGGGAGGAAAAAACTACCTGAGGACTGTAAAAGTAAATAAAAGCAGGTGTATTTGGGGAGATTGGTGAGTTTCTCCCATTTTTTTTTTTCTGATACAGCTTTATCCTGAGGGCAGGCCCCAGTGGCCTATTCATAGCTAAAATTCCAATAGAAACATGTCTTTCTGGCCAAAACTGGGAAATGTTAACCAGATGGGGCAGGTGAGTGAGAGAAATTCCAAAGGGGAAAGAACTAGAGAAAGTAGTCCCCTAATTCTGTGTATGAACCCTAGGCTCAGTCTATCATCTGAGTCAAGAATGCACAGAGCAGACACAAACCAGTATAGCAAAGGCCTTCAAAATTTAACTGAGATATGAACCACCTGCATAAGTCTCAGACTAACCCCTGAACTATGCATGTGCAGGACAGACCCAAAGCAGCACAGCACAGACATATAATTTAATATAAAATTTAAACCAGTGCCCACAGAAGATCATCAGAACTTAGTCACAGCCTAACTGAACTGATTGCCTGCTAAAGCAAAAACATCAACATTCTTCTAAGGATTATAAAAGGACTTAGAAACTATGCACTATAACATTGACAATGTGCAGGATGCAATCCAAAATTACTTGACAACCAAAGAAACAGGAAAATGTGACCAATTTCTTTTCTTTTTTTTTTTTTTTTGAGACGGAGTCTCGCTCTGTCGCACAGGCTGGAGTGCAGTGGCACAATCTCGGCTCACTGCAAGCTCCACCTCCTGGGTTCACACCATTCTCCTGCCTCAGCCTCCCGAGTAGCTGGGACTACAGGCACCTGCCACCATGCCCAGCTAATTTTGTTTTTGTATTTTTAGTAGAGACAGGGTTTCACCATGTTAGCCAGGCTGGTCTCCATCTCCTGACCTCATGATCCACCCATCTTGGCCTCCCAAAGTGCTGGGATTACAGGTGTGAGCCACCACACCCAGCCAAATGTGACCAATTCTTAAGGTAGAAATAATCAACACATGCCAACCCCAAAATAACCTCAATGTTGAAACTGTCAAAGACCTTAAAGGAGCTATTATAACTATGTTCCATGAGATAAAGGAAAATACATTTGAAATGAATAAAAAGACAAAAATTCTTGGTACAGAAATAGAAACTATAAAAAAAAGGAACTGTTTGGAAACTTTAGAATGAAAAAATACAATATCTGAAATTTAAAAAAAAAAAACTCATTGGAGGCACTCAATAGCAGAATGGAGATAACAAAGGAAAGATGAAATGAAGGTGAAGATAGATCAATAGAAACTATTCAAATTATAAGACCAGGCATGGTGGCTCACACCCGTAATCCTAGCACTTTGGGAGGCCAAGGCTGGCAGATCACTTGAGCTCAGGAGTTCAAGACCAGCCTGGGGAACATGGAGAAAACTTGTCTCTACAAAGAAATGAAAAAATTAGCTGGGTGTGGTGCCACAAGCCTGTACCAGCTACTTGGGAGGCTGAGGTGGGAGGACCACTTGAGCCCAGGAGGTTAAGTCTGCAGTGAACCATGATCATGTCACTGCACTCAGCCTGAGTGGGACACTGTCTCAAAAAAAGAAAAGATGATCAAGACCTCCACATTAAAAACTACAAAACATTGCTGAAGAAAACTAAAGACCAGCCAGGCATGTTGGCTCATACCTGTAAAGCCAGCACTTTGGGAGGCCAAATCAGGAGGATCACTTGAGCCCAGGAGTTCAAGACCAGCCTGAGCAACATAGTCAGACCTCATCTCTACTAAAAATCAAAAATAGTAGCGAGGCGTGGTGGCATGCCTGTAGTCCCACCTACTTGGAAGGCTGAGGCAGGAGGATCACTTGAGCCCAGGAGATCTAGAAAAAGAACCAAATAAACGGAAAGGTATCACATACTTAAAATGAAAGACTCATTGTTAAGGTAGCCCTTTTTTTGTTTTGTTTTGAGACAAGGTCTCACTCTGTCACCCAGGCTGGAATGCAGTGGCACAATCACAGTTTACTGCAACCTTGGACTCCTGGGATCAAGTGATCCTCCTACCTCAGCCTCCAGAGTAGCTGGGACTACAGGTGCACACCACCACACCCAGCTAATTTTTCTTTTTCTTTATAACAGAGTTGAGGTCTACATTGCCCAGGCTGGCAATATCCTCATAGTAATGCATACTCTATGTGATACCAATAAAAAGTTTGGCAGGCCTTTATTTTTTGTAGAAATTGACAACCTAATTCTAAAATGTATATGATAATGCAAAGGATCTAGAGTAATCAGAGGAATTAAGAAAAAGGAGGAGTAGGAGGAAAAGAAGGAGAAAGAGAAAGGCAAAATCAGAGGACTTACCCTAACTGATTTCAAGACTTACTACTATAAAGCTACAGAAATCAAGACAATTTGGTATTGGTGATACATAAACCAAAAATCACAGAACTTCTGAAAGAAAGCATAGCAGAAGAATCTTTGCTAACTTTGATTAGGCAAAGGTTTCCTAGATAGAACACCAAACTAATAAACCATGTAAAAAGAAATAGAAAATAGGACTTGATCAAAATTTAAAACTTTTGTTCTTCATGAGGCACCATTAAGAAAGTAAAATGCAAGCCACAGATTGGGAGAAAATATTTGCAACATATATGCAAGGACTTTTTCCAGAGAACTTATAAAGGACTCTTATAGCTCAATAATAAGAAACCAAACAATCCAATTTTTAAAATGGACAAAATATTAAACGGATGCTTCAGCAAAGAAGATATACAGATGGCCAATAAAACTGTGAAAAGATGCTCATCATTAGGCATCAGGGAATGCAAGTGAAAGCCACAATTATATACCACTAATCATCCATTAGATTAGCTAAAAGTAAAAAGAATGAGCATGCCAAGTGCTGACAGGGATATAGAGCAACTGAAACTCTCACAAACTGCTAGTAGAAATATAAAATGATAGAATCAGTTTGGAAGCTATTTTGTAGTTTCTCAAAAAGTTAAACACACACCTATGATAACATCCAAGCATTCCACTCTGAAGTATTTATGCAAGAGAAACAAAGATGCCCGACCACACAAAGACCTTGCATGAATGTTCATCACAGCTTTATTTGTAACAATCCCAAACTGGAAATAATCCAAACATCCAACAAGAAGTAAATGGATAATCAAATTTTTGTATATCCATAGAAAAGAACATAACTCAGCAATTAAAAGGAATGAACCACCGATACGTGAAACAACACGAATAGATCTAAAATATTATGCTGAATGACAATTCAGGAAAAATGTATACACTGTTTATTTCAATTTATATAGAATTCTAGAAAAGACAAAGTAATCTATAATGATAGCACAGCAGTGGTTGCCTAGGGAATGGAGTAAAAGAAGAGATGGATTACAAAGTTCTCAAGGAAACTATTGAGAATGATGGAAATGCTTGCTATGTTGATTGTGATAGTTACATAGTTGTGTACATGTGTGAAAACTGATCAAATTGTACACTTCCAAAATGTGCATTTTATTGTACTTCAATTTTACATCAATAAAGTTGTACCAAAAAAGTGGAGGGAGGCCAGGCATGGTGGTTCGTGCCTGTAATCCCAGCACTTTGGGAGGCCAAGGCAGGCGGATCACGATGTCAAGAGATGGAGACCATCCTGGCCAACACGGTGAAACCCTGTCTCTACTAAAAATACAAAAATTAGCTGGGCGTGGTGGCGGGCGCCTGTAGTCCCAGCTACTCGGGAGGCTGAGGCAAGAGAATCGCTTGAATCCGGGAGGCAGAGGTTGCAGTGAGCCGAGATTGTGACACTGCAGTCCAGCCTGTGCGACAGAGTGAGACTCTGTCAAAAAAAAAAAAAAAAAGAAGAAAGAGAGAGAAAGAGAGAAAGAAAGAAAGAAAGAAAGAAGAAAGAAAGAAAGAAAGAAAGAAAGGAAGGAAGGAAGGAAGGAAGGAAGGAAGGAAGAAAGAAAGAAAGAAAGAAAGAAAGAAAGAAAGAAAGAAAGAAAGAAAGAAAGAAAGAAAGAAAGAAAGAAAGAAAGGAAGGGAAGGGAGGGAGGGAGGGAGGGTGGAAGGAAGGAAGGAAGGAAGGAAGGAAGGAAGGAAGGAAGGAAGGAAGGAGAGAGACAGAGAGAGAGAGAGAAAGAAAGAAAGAGTGAGTGAGTGGAGGGAGGAGGACCCAATTTGTTGACAAAAGCAATGGGTAGCTCTATGGTTTCTGTTTCCAGCCATACCGTGGACTAGAAAACCTGGTATTTTCACTGCTAAACATTTAGAAACGATTAATAAACTATTACAAACACCTCTTGAGTGTATAATTTGGGCTTCCCTTGAAGAGTTGGGAGAGAGGTTGCTGGTCCCTTAAGCAAGGAGCCTTGGTTTTGATAGTCACTCAGGGACAAAAACTTGGCCCTTACAGGGTAGGATTCAGGAATGAGACTGCCCTGTATTCCTGAGATCACTGAAGGGCTACACCCTTAGTGAAAAACTGGACTAGAAAAAAAAATCACTCGCTGGTCCAGGATGAAAATAAGGAAGCTAGGCTGAGCACGGTGGCTCACGCCTGCAACCCCAGCACTTTGGAAGACCGAGGTGGGTGATCACTTGAGACCAGGAGTTCGAGTCCAGCCTGAGCAACATAGCGAAACCCTGTCCCCACTAAAAAGACAAAAAATTAGTCGAGCGTGGTGGCATGTGCCTGTAGTCCCAGCTACTGGGGAGGCTGAGGTGGGAGGATTGCTTGAACTCAGGAGGCGAAGGTTGCAGTGAGCCGAGATCTCGCCACTGCAACTCCAGGCTGGGCAACAGAGTGAGATTCTGTCTCAAAAAAATTAAAAAGAAAAGAAGGAAGCTTATGGGCCTTGTTTGCCTCTGAGAACATGTAACCACAACCTATCCCTCATACGCACTTAGGATTTGAATTTATACTACCTCTGTAGTCAGAGAAACCCACCATGGATAAATTAACTTAAAAAGTAGTCCAGCTTGGAAATATCCATGAGGCACCTGGCAGAAAAAACACAAAATTTCTCCATATGGCAAAATCTTTAACCACGCCTCACCAGATTCCTTCAATAATACCTCACTAAAAGCAAGCTCACAATACAAAATAACCAAATATATAAGAAAACCAGAAAGGCAATAATGTGTGTCTAACAAATGTATAACATTTGGGTAGCACTTTGTTGCTAAATATTAGAATATTTCTAAGCAGGGCAATTTCAAGTAACCTACAAAATCTGGTATCTTTTCCTCAGTGAGGAAATATTTGGAACCCCATTAAAAAGAATTGGGAATGATATTCTGCCATACAGGTCCAAGAAATGGAGAATGCAAGTTATAAAATAATAAACATAGCTTGAAACTTCATTTTGAAGAAAAACTACAGAGGTTATGTATTAATATGTACATATAACAGAGTATACAAATGTATACACTAAACTTACCAAAAAGTAGGATTTGGGGAGGATTGAGGGAGAAGAGTTTTTAAAATTGACATACTGTTCAGATATAGTTTTTTCTTTTGACAATGAGCATTTTTAATTTTTTTTAAATAAAGGAAAATATTTTTAGGAGCTCTTTTGCTTGTAACAACAATAGCAACTATTTTGTCATTGAAAATAATGGACAAAACCCAGTTTTCTGAGCGCAGTACAACTGCGAGCTACAGGAAAGTCAAGCAATGGAGTAGGAGGACAAACCCAAGATTCTTTGAAAATCCTGTTTTTCACACTTCTCTTAATTTGGCATTCTGTCACCTACAATGTAATTACTCAGGTGATTCTTAGAAAGTGTCCCCTTCTGAGAATAATACTTACTGAGAACTACTTGGAAATGATTCAAGAACTGACTGCAGGTCACAATTGCCTTACACAATAAACTTTATAGCTATGCCCCAAAGAGATCAGATCACAGCATTAGAAAAGATGGTGAGATCATCCTTTCACTTGGGGTTGGCTTAGATCTAGTCAAGTAATCAAAGAAATTCTGAATACTAAAAGACGAGTAACTCTACATTTTGAAGAATTGAGATGCCTTAAAACAAACAAACAAAAAAAAGATGTCTTGCTAAAAGATGTGACCAAAAGCCTTGCTAGAGGTAAGAAATACATAAAATATAGAAAAAAAGGAACATTTCCAAGACAAAATTTAAAAAAATGAACAGTAAGGGATTTTTGTTGCATTAAAACTTAGCATCTGAAATTCAGCATTTGAAGAGTTCATTTTAATTGGATATATTTCATAATAAGCATCTGAATTATGATAGACTGAGCTGATTCTGTAATTTCCTTTTAACAAAATTTATCCTCTCATTGGCCAAATTTGGGACATGCTGAATGTCAAAAAGAACAGAGACTGTAAAATGATTGTAAAACATCAGATAAATAAAACTCCATGTGTCCGTAATGATATTCAAAAAGAAAAAATAAGGAAGGCTCTTTTTTAAGAATGTCAACTAATAAAAGTAGAAGGAAGGATATTTAGAAAACTATCACTTTGCATCCCCAAAGCAATCACTGATTCAAGCAAAGATCAGCCATGGCCAGGCGCGGTGGCTCACGCCTGTAATCCTAGCACTTTGGGAGGCCAAGACAGGCGGATCACCTGAGGTCAGGAGTTCAAGACCAGCCTGGCCAACATGGTGAAACCCTGTCTCTACTAAAATACAAAAATTAGCTGGGCATGATGGCAGGTGCCTGTAATCCCAGCTACTCAGGAGGCTGAGGCAGCAGAATCACGTGAACCCAGGAGACGGTGGTTGCAGTGAGCCGAGATCGCGCCACTACAACTCCAGCCTGGGTGGCTGAGCGAGACTCTGTCTCCAAAAAAAAAAGAATCAGCCATGTAAGTTAAAGCCATTAAGTGGAATTTGTTGAGGGATAGGATAGCCACAGTACCAAAGAATCCATCCCCAAATATTATTTGCATAAGAAGACTTTCATCATGAAGAAATTTATGTTCACCAATTTAATCAAGGTATCAAATAGTGGGACAGCCTGCTGTTGTTTCTTGATGTGAAAGAGTTAAGAGTATACAACATTATTAGTGAAATATTCTTGCCAAGAATGTTTAACCTGAATTCAATCAAGTCTCACCCAGTTTATAGGAAATAAAGGGCCCGGATTCTAAGACAACATAAGGAAACAACCAAATCCGACATGTTGGCCTTTCTACAAGAAAACTGTCCTTACTCTTTAAAAAGCCAATTATCTGGCCAGGCGTGGTGGCTCACGCCTGTAATCCCAGCACTTTGGGAGATGGAGGCAGGTGGATCACTTGAGGCCAGGAGTTCAAGACCAGCCTGACCAACATGGTGAAAACTCATCTCTACTAAAAATACAAACTAGCCGGTCACACTGGCGCAGGCCTGTATTCCCAGCTACTCGTGAGGCTGAGGTGGAAGGATCACTTGAACCTGTGAGGCGGACATTGCAGTGAGCCAATATCATGCCATTGCACTCCAGCCTGACGGACAGAGCCAGACTCCACCTCAAAAATAAATAAATAGGTCAGGCGCGGTGTCTCACGCCTGTAATCCCAGCACTTTGGGAGGCCGAGGCGGGTGGATCACAAGGTCAGGAGTTCAAGACCAGCCTGACCAACATGGTGAAATCCTGTCTCTACTAAATATACAAAAAAATTAGCCAGGCATGGTGACGCACACCTGTAATCCCAGCTACTCAGGAGGCTGAGGCAGGAGAATTGCTTGAACCTGGGAGGTGGAGGTTGCAGTGAGCCAAGATCAAGCCACTGCATTCCAGCCTGGGTGACAGAGTGAGACTCTGTCTCAATAAATAAATAAATAAATAAAAACCTAGCATCTTTTGTTTAATGTGGGGAGACCGTTCTAGACTAAAAACAAACCTACAACCTACAATCAAATGAAATGCATGACATTGACTGAATCCTGCTTTGTAGGGGAGGTAGGAGGGCAAAAAGCTGCTATTAAGAAGTTCTTGAAACACATTGGGAAATTTTCTATATAAATATTTGATATTATGAATTACTACTGATTTTCCTTAAGTGTGATCATGATATTGTGGGTATACAGGGGAATCTCCTTGTTCTTGGGTAATGTACGCTTTTTAAAGATAGAATATGATACCTGAAATTTACTTTAAAATATTTTATCAGTGTGGGGTAGGGAGAGGGGAGGATTGCTATTATAATCTGTTTTTGACCTGAAAAATCAGTAATATAGTTAAACCTAATACATATATACAGTTATAGCAAGCATGGCAAAATGTTGGCAACTGCTGAATCTAGGTGGCATATAGTTGTTTATTATATTATCCTTTCAACTTTTCCATGTTTGAGATTTTTTGTAATATAAAGTTAGGAGAGGGTATTCTTTTCAGAAATATTTTCCTTAGATGACACCTATAAAATTTACCTTAAATTTTAAAGTACCTTAACTAGAAGTTGTCTGCTTTCCTTCGTTTGCTTGCTCATCGTCCATTCTAATACTAAAACCTATCTATATTGCAAATGATATTCTTATGCTAGAATAGGTCTAACATAAATCTCACAAATAACACCAATAACCAGCACAAGATTTATAGGTGTAAACATCTGGTTTTATACCCAAATAACAAACTTAACAGCAGTAAAACAAACCGTTTATTACTGCATGTGTTATATTAAATTTACACAATGATATATAAAAACACATACTGTTTATATTATATAGTAATTTAACATCAACAGGAATATCAACACAAGCACTACTCATGCACAAAACATGCATATATTGGTATACAAAAAGCAATTTTACACAATACTGTTTACCAAAAATTTTTTCTTAAAAAAACAGCCCTTCCACATAGGATCAGCGGTCCAATCTGGACTGGATTGCACTAATATGTTCAGGTCAATGCTTCGGTGGCATAGCACTCAGTGAACAATTCTGGGATTGGAGTCATGCCCAAGGGTTACTTCATTAATAGCGAATGTCTCTGTGCCCAAGGACCAAAATTTTATCCCAAAACTAAATCCTCCAAGCAATGAAAGGTTGGACTGGCTACAAATTAGGGAGGGAAAAGAAGGCATCAAAATATTGGATAAACGGCCCTAGAAGGGGTTATTAGGAACAGGGCCTAGGCACCAAGTGTGGCAAAAGTTTTTGTGAATCGTTTTAAGGTCCTTATCCAGGCTGCTATCTCTGGATTTAAGGTCTGGCCTCCAAGTCATGAGTCTAGTAAAAAGAACAGTTCTGAGAATAAAACCGAATGGGGATACATCTGAGAAATGTAGACTACATAAAAAACTATAGAATACAATGACTGCCCCTCATACCTACTTCACACTATTGTATGTGGTGCCCCTCAACAGGAAAACCCTCATGGAGACACTGCCCTGAAGACTCAAGGAGCAAATATAAATCCAAAAATTCCATCCACCTGACCTTGGGATCAAAAGATCTTATCCCAATAAAACTTGAACATCAAAACCTGTACCTTGCCGGATGCTCAGAAAGTTTAAAATAAAAAACAGCTGGTACCACAAAACTCACTATCACCACCATTAAAACCTCAATATTTACTTCTAACTAGCAAAACATTCTTTACCTTCCATTAAAGGCACTAGCGTCCATACGTGAAGATGAAACAATAATTTACCTTGGTTTTATATTTTTAAAAAAAGCATTCCATTAAAGTATTATACAAAAATGAAAGCACCACCTTTTTTATTTTGGCAACTAGGGAGAAGAAAAAAAAAACGCTTTCTACACCAATGACGTCACTCAAACCGTCGTCATCAGTTTCAAAGAGCCAGACCGAAAGCGGAGGATCTTCTTCTTCAGGTTATGTGAGGCCTTAATTTTGACAAAGGTTTTTGAGGGGTGGTTGTGAAGGTCTGGGGCCGTTACCGTTTGAATGGGCAGAGTCTGGACAAACTGGGACCAAATCAAGCCCCCGCTTTCTTCAGAGTCGCTGGTGGTTGTACTCTCCCCCACGAACTCGCCCTCGCTCACACTCGACTCGCTGTCCCCGAAGCAGTTGGTGGTGTAATTGCTCTGCTCGTCCTCACTGGTGTCCACCACGGTGGAGTGGAACAGGGACTCGCACTCGGCCGAGTACTCGGAGTCGCTAGCCACGTAGGCGTAGGGGCTGGCGTAGGGCAGTGGCACGGGGCCGGGGTACAGCCCCACATTCTCCCGGCGACCCCGCCGGGCCCTCCTCAGGGCTTCTTCGTAGGAAATCTCGGCCGAGGACTTCCACCGCCGGTAGTCAGTTCGCTTGTGCTTAGGTTTGGCCACCACCGCCTCCCGTCCGTGGCCATGCGCCCTGCTCCCCGCCCTGTGGCCCCCGCCCGCGGGCCTGCCGGGAAGACCAGCCTCGGTCCCGCCCCCGCTCTTCCTCCCCTTGGAGGAGGCTTTCTTGGGTTTCTTATTTGTATCCAAGTCATCCGGGAAGCGACACTTCTTGCTCCCGGCCCGCGTTTTCTCCCTGACGGTGGGCAAGCCGTTCTCCAGCCCCTGGAGGGCTGGGCCGCGGTGCTTCAGGCTGGAGCTCTTCGCGACGCCCACGTTCCTGTGGCCCCGGTGGAGCCTGACACTGGGCTGCTGCCCCGGGATGAACTGGGCCTTGACCAGGTGCGCTTCCTCCAGGCTTTGGGAAGAAGAGCCCTCGCTCTTGAAATCCAAGGCAGGCCTCTCTTCCACGGGGAAAGCTGGAGACAGCAGGGGAGGAGCGGCCGGGGGGACGCCCTGCAGGCTGTTTTTCTGTAACGTCTTTTTCAGGGGCTGGACAACTTTGTTCTCCTGCGGCGGGGCAGGGCCTCTGCCAGGACTCTCTTTTGGAGAGGCCCCTGAGAGCTGAGCGCTTTCTTTAGGGGACTCCCCTGTCCCAATGGCGTAACACCGAGCATGTTCTTGCGAGGCTGGCTTGGCCGTTTTCGGCAGGTGCTTACTCTGAAGGTCGGAGGCAGCGCCTGAGGGGCAGCCCTCTGGCAGGGGCAACCTCTTGCTTTCGTTTTGTTCGGCCTTTGGTTCTTTTGACCACTGCTTCGGTGGGGAGAATGTCCCATTGTCCAGAGAAGGTATCCCGCCAGAGGGCAGACACGCCTGTTTCGAATTCTTAAGGTTCACACTGTTGCCCTGTGAGACACCGGCCGGGGCTCTGACACAAACGCTCCCGTTCCTCAGAAGCCCTTTCGTAGGGTCAGCGTTCACGCTGGTTCTTGGTTTGTTGGTCCTTACAGGGTGTGTTTTTTTCTGGACTAGGCTCAGAATGTAGCCATCCATTTTCTTGCTGGATGAAGGATGGGAAGCAGACCACAGACTGCTTGGGGACGGTAAGGAACTGTCTGTTTTGACGGCATCTAGCTCAGATCCACCGCAAATGTCACTGGCATGGTTTCCAAGCCTGTCCTCTTCCCTCAGAGGGTTGCCCGTCAGACAAAGGAGAAACATTGGGCTCTGCACAGCCACAGCATGAAGTGGACTGGGATAGCGATATACATCATTCCCGTTTTTAGACACCAGATCACACTGGTACTTGGGATTCACATCTGCAATGACATCAAGGGAATTAAATTGTGGTGTGGAGAGGGAACGGCAAACTGCCCCTGAGGCCTGGTCTTCACAGTGGCCTTCTTTATATTCCAACAATCCTATGAGATCTGAAAAACATTTAAAGGTACACTCTGAAGAAATGAATTGGTCAGCACCAGCTTGACTCTTTGGCCAATTTTTATGAAAAATCCATGGGTAGAAAGAGATTGCCAAAGGTTAAAAAATGCTGCCCTACCATTTCACATGTAGTTACTGCTACTGGATGAGGGGGAAATATTTAACAAAAATTTTTGACAGCATATGATATATCCTCTGAAGAAAAAATATTCAGCCATTAAGAATGTTTTCAAACTACTGCATAATAGAGGGAAAACACTTTAAAGTTTAGTGAAAATCATGATATAATACTAGAATATGATTATAATCTTATTAGGATCACATGTATGCAAAGAAAAAACATCTGAGATGAAACACACCAAGATTCTAGTAGTAGTATTTCAGTATGATCAGAAGTAAGTGATATTTAGTTTCTTTATTTTCTGTTTTCTGAATTTTCAATCATAACTGTACTGCGTTTACAACTGGGAAAAATAAAATTTTTTGAATCACTGTTTCTCTAGGCTGCTCTCCCCTCTGTTCTATTCCTGGCTTTCTTTAGGATAAACTGTACGTTCAGTAGGCTTTCTCCTCATTTTGTGTTTTTTTAAACCTAATTCTTAATGACATCCATTCAAATATAACTGTCAATTGAAAGGTGATGGAAACTGATCAAACTTCAGCAAAAACTGATCAGATTTAAATAATAATCACCTTATATTTTCAATAGTGATGCTAAAAAAATAAAACGGGCCAGGTATGATGACTCACGCCTGCAATCCTAACACCAAAAAGCTGAGGCCAGAGGATCGCTTAGGCCCAGGAGTTCGAGACCAGCCTGAGCAACATAGTGAGTGAGACCCCATCTCTCTAAAACAAAATTTTTAATTAAAAAAAACTTTTTTAATATGATAAAGAATTCTTTTTTTTGTTTTGTTTTGTTTTTTTTTTTTTGAGACGGAGTCTCGCTCTGTCACCCAGGCTGGAGTGCAGTGGCGCGATCTTGGCTCACGGCAAGCTCCGCCTCCCGGGTTCACGCCATTCTCCTGCCTCAGCCTCTCCGAGTAGCTGGGACTACAGGCGCCCACCACCACGCCCAGCTATTTTTTTTTTTTTTTTGTATTTTTAGTAGAGACGGGGTTTCACCGTGGTCTCGATCTCCTGACCTCGTGATCCGCCCGCCTCGGCCTCCCAAAGTGCTGGGATTACAAGCGTGAGCCACCGCGCCCGGCCGATAAAGAATTATTGATAAGATTTTAAAAGATTGGCCGTGCGCGGTGGCTCACGCTTGTAATCCCAGCACTTTGGGAGGCCGAGGCGGGCGGATCACGAGGTCAGGAGATAGAGACCATGGTGAAACCCCGTCTCTACTAAAAATACAAAAAATTAGCCGGGCGTGGTGGCGGGCGCCTGTAGTCCCAGCTACTCGGAGAGGCTGAGGCAGGAGAATGGCGTGAACCCGGGAGGCGGAGCTTGCAGTGAGCTAAGACCGTGCCACTGCACTCCAACCTGAGGGACACAGCGAGACTCCGTCTTTAAAAAAAAAAAGAAAAAAAAGAGCTTGTTCTAAAAGCAAACCTCTCTAGCTAACATCCTTCCCCATCCTTCCTCTCCCAGCAACCTAAGCCCTATCTTTGCCTTACTTAAAGCCACACTGACAAACACTTCACTATTCATCCCTTTTCCCTCTTTAGAGTTGAACAAAACAGATATCCTAGCCCCCAAGGCCTGGTGCAACTGTCTCAATTATGTGAGGAAGTGGCATTTGGAAGAGCACGGGTCTGTCTTGAAGGAAAACCTAAACCAAAGTGCCTTTAATGGGTTTATAAAGTTTCCCTCTGAAACCAGATCTGTGGAATGAAGGGGAGCAATTACCAATGAACTTGAGGCCCAGACCCTCTAGATAACACAGTTCTGTGCTTCCCCAAATGATTGCTGCTGACAACACACAGATATGAAGACACCAGCCAGTTAGCTCCCTTGGCTGCTCAGTGTTGTTTGCCTTGCCTGGACTCAAAAATTCAGGCTTATACCCAAGTGGAGAACACAGACAAACCAGGATTGTGATGACTTGTGCCAGCACCCAGAGCAATTCTAATTTTCATATTTTCTCTACTCTTACAAGAATTCACAATATAACAGGACTAAGGAAGGAGTCTTGAGTTCCAGCAACAACCCTGCCATTCAGCAGATGGAGAACCTCTGACAAATGGCTTATAAGCCAAGATTCCTCTTCTGTTAGATGAGAAGGTTGAAAACAACAATTTCTGAATTCCCTTGGGATGATGAAAAACATGGACCTGGCAGTTAGGCCTAAGCTTAACTTCTGCCTCTGCCACTCACTATCTATAGAGCCTTAAATAACATATCTAACCTTACTAGGCCTCATTTTTTTTAATACATAAAATGGAGCTAATAAGACCTGTACTGTGCAGAACTATTGGGAGGATTCATTGGAGATAAATGTATACAGAGCATCCAGTACAGTGTGTGACACATACTGGAAATGCAGAACTCTTCTAGTACAATAGCATGATTCCTTCTGGGGGTCATTGCAAAGATATCCCAAAATAAGGAATAATGGCACGTCGGCACCCACTTAAAAGAAAAAACAAGCTGCCATCATGCAGAACATTCTGGAGAACATGAAAGGGCCACTGCTCCCTGAAGTGCCAACCAGTTCTTGGCCAGGCTGACGGACATATTTAACTTAATGTGAGTATTAGATTGATTGATTGAGATGGAGCCTCACTCTGTTGCCCAGGCTGGAGTGCAGTGGCACAGTCTCGGCTCACTGCAACCTCTGCCTCTGGCGTTCAAGCGATTCTATTGCCTCAGCCTCTCAAGTAGCTGGGATTACAGGCACATGCTGCCACACCCAGCTGATTTTTGTATTTTTAGTAGAGACAGGGTTTCACCATGTTGCCCAGGCTGGTCTTTTTTGTTTTTTTTTTTGTTGTCATTGTTGGTTTTTCCTGAGACGGAGTCTCTCTCTGCTGCCCAGGCTGGAGTGCAGTGGTGCGATCTCGGCACACTACAACCTCTACCTCCTGGGTTCAAGCAATTCTCCTCCCTCAGCCTCCCAAGTAGCTGCGACTATAGGTGTGTGCCACCATGCCCGGCTAATTTTTGTATTTTTAGTAGAGATGGGGTTTCACCATGTTGGCCAGGCAGGTCTTGAACTCCTAACCTCAAGTGATCCACCCACCTTGGCCTCCCAAAGTGCTAGGATTATAGGCGTGAGTCACTGCACCGGGCCAACCCAGGCTGGTCTTGAACTCCTGACCTCAGGTGATCCAGCTGCCTTAGCCTCCCAAAGTGCTGGAATTATAGGTGTGAGCCACTGCACCCGTCTGAATTTTAGCTTTACATAATTCAAAGAAGAAAACAGTTCCAGAATGAAAGAAAATACAGACAACCTAACAGCAAAGGCTCAGAAACAGAGCTTAAGACCTACAATATTGGGACAGGATTTCTAGAGATAAACTGTCTTGCTGCTATCAGAATATATAACCAAGTAGCACCCAAAGGGTACTGGAATAGTTCTAGATACTCACCTAGATGAAACTGAGTTCTAGATGTTAAGTATGGCACTAAATGCCACAAAGTGATGAACCTTCGTTTTTCCACCAGTGAAAGGTGCTGGAGCCAAATAACCTTTTAAGGGCCCTTGATGCCTTCCAATTAAAATTTCTATCAGTGCTAAAAATTCTTACCTGCAGATTTGGGGCAACCATCTGAGAGAGTCAAGGTCGCCTCCAAGGGGCTGCAAAAGCAGGTGCTGGAATGACAACTGGATAAACACTCACTGAACACCGAGTTAGAGGAATTGGAAAGGGATCCTGAAGCCCCATCACTCAGCTCATAAAACCCTACAAATAAAAACACCATTGGAATTAAGATCATATCAAGAAATAATGCATATTCATGCTTAACAGGAAAATGAATAATCATTTAGGAAAAGGAGATTTTTTGTTTGTTTGTTTTTTGGCCAGTTTTGGTTCATTGGACTTTGGTGTCCTAATCTTGTGGTCTTATTTCAAACAATCCTTAGGAAAAGGCAAAGAGCCCATAACTAGGGGTACATTTCAGAGTTACCTTCACCCTCAAACTGACCTTATTCCTTGACCCCACCTTTGAACATGTCCAAGGAAAGAAACTTAGATCTGTCAAGCCTCATCTTTATCATGGTTGTTTCAGAAAAATAAGAGAAAAATCTATTTAAGGAGCCAAATGGTTTAAAAGAAAAAAAAAAAAAAACTTTTGAAGTGGTCTCAGGAAGTTGAAGTGTGACTAATTTTCTAGCCCAGTTCTGACTTACTCAAGTTTCAAAGGAAGGCAGCTCTTGCAGAAATTTGAATAGCTTTTATTTTTAAACTTGGGGGACTCCAGTCACATTGATCTCATTATTAAAAATTTTGTTGTCTGAGTTTATTTGCCTCTTATTCCGATGAAACTGAATGGCAGACTTCTTTTTTGTTTATCCTCTCTCTCTGCACTGGAAACAAACTCCATTGCCATTTGCAGGTCTGGGAATGTTAACCACAAGGGGCTGAGATATAACTCAAGAGTGCAGAATTCTGTCCTTGTGCTCAATCACTCACCTGAGCTAGGCCGACTGTCTGTCTCCAGGTGCTCTTCAGATGTCTTTTCTACATCCAGTCTCAGGTCACTTATCTGCTTGTCAAGCTCTTGCAACTGATTCAACAAACCAGCATCTCTTCGCCTCAAACAATTCTGATTAGGAAGAAACAAAAGAAACATGAACGTACAGGGGTGACAAAAGAACCAGAAAGTCTACTCTAAGGATTCAAATTACCCATCTGAAGAGTTCACTAAAACTTAGAAAACCAAAATTTTACTGGGTGACCTGAAGTAAACAAAAACTTCGAGAATTCAAGCATACGTCCTATGTTTAATTCCACTTTCTCACATTTTATGGTGATATAAAGTTTCTTCATAAAAATAAGACTTGTTTTTAGTTTCAACTAATATATACAAACTGACTTTTCACAGATAGGGACAAGAAAAATGGACTGAAACTTTAAATCATCTGGTGTATAACCAGTCTTTTAAAAAACAATACTTCACAGTAGACCCTTTAATTTGAAGTGAGAATAAGAGATTTCCTATAATATGCTATAATCTTAGGTGAGATTTTCTGGCCAAACGTCTTGGCCTGCAGAGTTTTGTTTTCTATTAGTTGCTTTGTGGGGTTTAATCAGTCTTAGGGCCTTTGAAAGTGAGAAACTAATACTAATAGCCAGTGCCAAGTATAATGTGAGCTGGCAGAATCCAAAACCCTCATGGGAAGGCCCATCGAGATTTGAACGCCTCTGGGTTTCCAAAGGTGACAGCTGGATTGTGCTAACTCACACTGCCACCTAGTGCTTCCTAATGCTGGAAAAACGGGAGAACTCAAAAAGCATCTGGTTCAAATCATGAATGCCAAGTCTACAAATGAAAATAGTACCATAAATACTGACTGGACTGGAATTCTCTTGACATACTGCTTTGCTCCCCTCAAGCGAACAATAGGAATGCGCCACTTACAATCTTGAGATTCATGCAGACTTTAAAAAGGTGCAATTGCACAAAACAATAAAATGCAAAAGTCACCAGCCATAACCTGTGAGAACTGGCTCAAATCAATGTTACATAGGAATCTGGTCTGTGACCAAAGAAGCACAGTAAAATGCCAAAACAGAGATATTACACAAACCACAGTGTACATCCTTACAAAACACATGCATATGAATATCTACGCCTCTTGTCTTTTGACTTAAAAAGCTTGGAGACACAAACCATGTTTGTTTGCTACAATTAATTTCTTCAGGAAAAATGAACCTATCAAGTAAAAGCACTTTGGTGCTTTAAAACACACACACACAGAAAAGAAATGATCTGAAAAGAGATAATAGAAGAAAACATATGACAACCGCACAGCATCACCACTTTATTGCGGGAGGGCCACTACCTAGCATGTGGCTAGTTTAGATAGTATCACTTGGTCAGGAGAGGACGTTTGCTGTTTCCAAAACTACATTTTAAGGTCACTGAAAACAAAGCTGTCGCCATTATTCTGAGGCGGGGTCAAAAGCTGTTCAATACATTAAGCTACAAAGTTCTTTTTCTTCGCCATTAATGAAGACTGCATAGAATGACTGAGACACTGAGAAATCCAGTAAGATAAATGCTCCCCGAGAGCAGGTTCTCTTTTCTCCCACCTCCACCACCAATCACAGCTGGCAGAACGTATAAAATATGAGAGGAAGGGACACAGTCTGCAGCCAAATTTCCATCATTTCCATCTAGTTTGAGCTGCCTTATACAAAGGGCTTCTATTTGAAATTAAGCACCAGCCTGGGTCAAAGCTGGCATGCTGGGGAGAGCTCTTGGAGAGGCACGGCTCCCTAAAGGCGCTCCAGTGTAATCGTAAAACTCGGCCTTGGACAGTTAAGCACGCCACAAACCCCCTCCTTGGCTTTTGGCCCCTCTCGGCGGGAGGAGATGAAGCCAAGAAAACCTCCAAATAAAATGGTATTTTAAGTGGGAGTTTGCAAACCTCTGGGGAGAGGGCATATACTCATCTAAGGAGACCGAACGTTAGAACTAGGCGACTCCAAGAATCCCGAAGGCAGAGGAGGAGGGAAGAGGGGCCACCCCCTTCCCGCAATCCGCGCGTGGTCGCCAGACACAAAGCGGGCACACGCCAGAAACGCGTGGGCGTCAGCAGCCCATACGCCGCGGGCACTCAGGAAGGGGACCAGGGAGGTATGGGGCGGGCGGAGGCGTCCCACAACAGCGAGCATCTCCCCAGCCAGTTAACCTCGCGCCCGCCCCAGGCCACCTGCCCGAGACCTCCAGCCCCTGGGCAGGGACAGCCGTACTCCACCTTTGGGCACGACCTACCAATTGCTTTCTTAGCAGCAAGATGTTCTCCTCCAAGAACTTCTCCTCCAAGCGACTGCGCTGCGCCGCCTCCCCCAGGAGCTCCCCGGCGCGGGGCGCAGCGGCTCCCGCACCCCCGGCGCCGCGCAGGGCGCCCCGGACCAGCAGCTCCTGGCGCTGGCGCAGGTACTCCAGCTCCGCCAGCCCGGCCAGCGTGGCCTCCTGCCGCTCCCGGGTGCGCTGCCGCTCGGTGTCTGCCTCGCCCTTCTCCCTCCAGCGCCCCTCGGGCTCCGCCGTGCGCTGCTCGCCTCGGGCCGGCGCCGGAGGCTCCAGCTCCTTCGCCGTCCCGGCCGGACTCGGCTTCATGTCCCCCAGTCGGGCAGCGAGCGCCGTCACCGCAGCCGGGCCGCCCAGGCGGAGGAGCAGGGCGCTAGGGCTGCGGCCGCGGGTGGGCTCATGCCGCCCTGTGGCGGGGCGCGGCGCTGGCGGGGGCGGTGGCCAGAAGCCCTCGGGTCCTGCGCGCGGCCGCCGGCTGCTGCTGTCCCGGCCCGGGCGGCGCCGTCCGCTGTCGCCGCGCGTCCCTCGCCGCGGCCCGGCAGCTGATAACGCCCTGCCCGGCGCTACGTCACGCGCGGCGGCCCTGCAAACCCCCGCCTGGCGCCCGCCTCCCCGCGCCGGCCCCTCGGCTGCGACGCTTGCGCCCCCAGGCTTCCCCTCTTCTGTCAGGCGCGCCGCCCGGCCCTCAGAGCCGCCTCCTCCTCGCTCGGCCCTCCCCTCGCCTCCCCTCCCCTCGCCTCCCCTCCCCGCCTCCTCCCCCGCTCTCCTCGCGGGCCTCCTCGTCCCCTTTTCGGGTTTACTGCACCCGATTTTGCCCTCGCTCCTCATTGGCTCTTTCCCGTCGCCTAAAGCTCGGGGCGAGCGCCTGGAGCCCCAGCGTCCTGTTACAGTCGGGCGCGCAGGCAGGGGCCGCGACGGGACGCGGCAGTTGGGCTCTGCGGAGAACTTTCTGAAACTCGACCAAGTTGCAGTACAGTCTTAACCCTTTCCCCACACGGCCACTCCTCATTTCCACTCACACCGACTTAGGTTTCTTTCACTTCCCAAGCAAGGTATTCCAAGTGTATTCACAGACACTGTGGGGTTGGTTCCTTAACTCCACTTTGTAAAGGCAAGCAATACAGAGCACAATGCAGTATTGTTCTAAAACTGTTAAGGTTTGTCGTCGTTTTAATTTTTTAACGTCGGTCTTACGATGGACAGCATTTAAAATTAGGCAGGAGGATGTCGCTGTATAGCGAGAGGTTGCATCAATTCTTTTACAAGCCTACGATTTGAGTGCGCGCGCGTGCGCGCTTTGGTTTTTGTTTGAGCTTTTATTATTACTTAGTCTGCGTTTACAATAAGAGCTCTGACTCAGAAATCAGACTGTCTGGATTTGTATCCCAGTTTCACCCCTAAATAGCTGTGCGGGCAACTTATTCCCTTCTCTGTGTACGTTCCCCCCACTGTAAAAGGGAGCAGCTGCTATGGGAACCTGCTGTTGAAGAATTATAATAGTATGCAGCATATGATATATATTGTGGGGGCTGTGCACTTACAACGTGGCTAGCACATAGATAGTAAAGGTGATGTGAGTTGTAGCTTTTCTCCAGAGGGATTTATAAATCTTCCCTCTTGAAGTATCATGTATTGGTCATCTCTGCTTGGAACACACTACTCCAGACCCCTATCCCACTGAAATTTCCGGTGGGATAGGGGTCTGGAAATTCCACTAGCTGGCTTATCTGTGGAAAAGTACCACATATATCTTTAAAAGCAGTACATCCAAGAACCTCGGAAATTCAATCCAGCAAGTCACAATTGCTGAAGTTCAGGCAAAGTGTTGTGTGAAGGAGTACATTCTATATCACTATTTCAGACACTTGCACTTTTGCCCATCTGCTTACCCGTGCTAGGAATTCCTCTTCTTTCCTCCCCTCTCTGTGTGGTCTAACCACCCTTCCAATCTTTGAGCTCCAGTTAACTATATAAATATCTGATTCTGATCCCATGCTACCTGTATGGTTATTTATGTGGGTGTGCACACTCATATCTATCTACGTAGGTGTTCATGTGTATCTCTTCTCTCCATCTACATTATGAAAGCTTCCTGAAGGCAGGGACTGTTTTAATACCCTCTTAGTATCGCTGTATTCAGCACATTACCTTGCAGGCATTCACCTGACAATTGCTAGAGAGAGACTCGAGAATATAGATTGGTTGTAAATTGTTTTTCATTAACATACTTTTAAACTTAATAGTACCCATTTAGTCTCTACTACAAATAGAATTAAGTTGACATTTACCAAAAAACAAAAACAAAAGAACTCCCTTGCCACCTTTCACTTTCCTCCCCATTGCTGCCTCCCACAGACATGAAAGAACTACAAATTTGATTCATAATTAACAAGGTTGTATATTAGCTCTAAAAATGGAATTATGGTCAGGTGTTCACAAGCATACAAAATCGATTCTCTTCAGGTTATCTATTCTTTATGCCTGCTGTTGCCAAACACTACTTTATAATATAGGAACTAATTTTCCTCCCTAATTTTAGTAAGGCACGAAAGAATAGTGACTTATCCTGCTTGCCAAATGCCACTCACCCATGTCCCCTGTCATTGTTTCATTCTGCTCATTTCTAAACAAGCTTCTTGCTTTCTAGCTCTGAATTAGGTTCCTCTGGCTGGGTGGAGTCTATTATTGTGGCCTGTGTTATGTCACGCTTCTACAACTATATTTGTATAGTTGAGGGAGAGAAAAAAGCTGAAACACATTTTTACACACTACTAATAAATCTTAAGGCAGGCAGACAAGTCGCTATGTCTGCAAACCTCCCCACCCTCCCAACCCCCCTCCTCACCAAATGCCACTTTGAGCTGGCTCATTAGTCCAAAGCAAGCCATTTGCCATAACAGCTTGTATATCTCCATGAAAAAGTGTTCTCAGCAAGTTTAAATATTAAAACTAATATATTCAGATGGTTCCGCCAATAAAATGGTCACGAATAGGAAAAAAGGTTATGCTTTCCAAAGTATCCATTACACATTAATAAATAATGCTGTTCATTCACATGCCAATTAAAACAAACTCGGGCTGTCAAATGAAGTTAGAAGCAAGGAGCTCAATGCTGTAATTGTTTTTCCAGGAAAACTCCCAATGTCATCAGATTAAGTGAGACAGCCTGGGTTGCCCCTAATCTCTTTTTAAGCTAGCAGCCAAATTTTCTCCCCTCCAGTCTAGTTCCCTGGATGTTCTTTTCTCTTTGATTCTTTGTTTTTGTTGCAGGTATTCTGGAAGCAGTTGAAACTGATCGCCTACTGCTCCCTTCTGTTGCCAACAGAATCTCACTTCCCCCTACTGTTTTGATTTTTCTTTCCCTTTCTTTTTAAAGCAGGTGCTGGTACTTCTTCCTCCACTAGTGGTATTTCATTATCTCCTTTCTAATGTTGTTCAGCCCTAGTTAGTTCTTTTGCTTTCCCTGGACACGCCTGTCTTCTCAGAAAGACTGTTAATTGACACTCAGAAAGTGTACCACTAACGATGGGGTGGACCTGCTGCCTGGATGATCTGGAGAGTAAGATAAAGTTGCCAGCATGAAAAAGAGTCTTGGCTGAATATATTACAGTGGCGTTAACTTACGCTTGAAGATCTTTCCTGGGCAGAGCCAGACATGTCCCTCATATCACACAGTCTGATGCTTTATCCTTAGGCAGAACAGCTCCTAACAGCACCCCCACCAAAGTCTGAGCATCATTCTACAAATGCCTTGTCCAGAGGTGAACATTCTATTGCAGCCAAGCAAAGTAAGGAGCATCAGTTGCACATTTTGCCATCAAGCAAAGCAACAAAATGATGCCTTGCAGCTTTTATGGCCAAACAAACACAAATGATGTAATTGGGAAAAGCTGTCTCCAAACAGGAGGAAAAGAGTAAAGGGCAATCCTTTGAGCTGGAGTGATGACCACCATTCGAGGGTCTGGGATCAAAGCCCCAGCCAGACATCAAAGCCCATTTGAGTCTAATGCCAAAAAAGCCACAGTGAATTAAACTTCATATATAAACTAATTATAGCTTGACCCCACAACCAGGCTTCAGTGAGCACACAGGGGAAAGAAAGCAGACATTGAAACAAAAGATCAAGAAAAAAGAAGCTTGGTAGCAAAGCGGGGCAACATCATGGCCCTGAAAATTTTAAACATCTTTTGAGGGCAGAGGGGAATAGGGGAATAGCAGAAGAAACAGCAAATGTTTGACAATGCTGGTCTTGTTTGAAACGCTATGAAACAACTCCTTCCATCCTCTCTGGTGCACAACCAAACACTACCAAATAAACCATCCTACATGAAAAGGTTACCTTTTAGCTGTGTTTTAGTGCTGTTAAAGAGGTTTTTGTTGAAGAAGGCCAGGGTGATTCCATGAAGCGTGGTGGTAAGTTCTTCAGGAGGCTCCTGCTTCCTCATGCAGAGCACTGTGGATTCCAAAGATTCTAGAATGTCAGGAAGTGAGTTGCATTCCCCACCGTCGTAATCACTGATTAAGGTGATTAAGTCTTCACCAGCCTCAGACTTTTGTCCCTTAGCTCTGCCATTTCTACCGGTCATTTTTACAGATGGAAGGTGCAGAGTTCCATGTGTGCAAATACCTAGAGCCACATACTGTGGTACTAATACAATGAAAGGATTTCATTTCAAAGCAAAATTTAAAAGTGTTTCAGAGACAAGTGGCTTTTTTTTTTGAGACACAGTTTTACTCTGTCACGCAGGCTGGAGTGCAGTGGCACGATCTCAGATCACTGCAGCCATGACTTCCCGGGTTCAAGTGATCCTCCTTCCTCAGCCTCTCAAGTTGCTAGGACTACAGGCTAATTTTTATGTTTTTTGTAGAGATGAGTTTTGCCATGTTGGCCAGGCTGGTCTTGAACTCCTGAGCTCAGGCAGTCCACCCACCTTGGCTTCCCAAAGTGCTAGGATTACAAAAGTGGCTTCTTTAACCAATTGTATTAGGTGGATTTTGCTCTTACTCTGCTTTATTGGGACCATTTCTTCAATTATTTAAAATTTTAATTTCAGGCCGGGCGTGGTGGCTCATGCCTGTAATCCCAGCACTTTGGGATGCTGAGATGGGCAGATCACTTGAGTCCGGAAGTTCGAGACCAGGCTGGCCAACGTGGCAAAACCCCGTCTCTACTAAAAAATACAAAAATTTCCCGGGCGTGGTGGTGTGCACCTGTAATCCCAACTACTGAGGAGGCTGAGGCAGGAGAATCGCTTGAACCCAGGAGGTGGAGGTTGCAGTGAGCCGAGATCGCGCCACTGCACTCCAGCCTGGGCGACAAAGTGAGACTGTCTCAAAAAAAAAAAAAAAAAAAAAAGATTTAATTTCACAACCTGGCAAACAGTTGCATATATGATTTCATAATTCATAGAATCTTTTCAATCACATTTTTGTATATAGACATTAGTGCTTTCTTAAAACAACATCTAAATTTATAACCTGAATACTTAATAACTGAAATATTAATTTTCTTAAAAAAGGTATTTTCCTGGGATAAAAACAAATATGTACCATCATAATTACATTGCACCTCTTTGAATATTCACTCACAGATATTTATTGAGTACCTAATATCAGGCACTGGGGATACAGTGGTGAACAAGTCAGATATAGTCCCTATGTTCATGGAGCTTATGGTCCAGAAGGTAAACTGGCACTAATTATGTAACCACATACATAAGTGTGTATGTGTGCATTTACAAATTGTGAAACTATTACAATTTGCAAAATAATATATATATATATATATTTTTTTTTTTTTTTTTTTTTTTTTTTTGAGACAGAGTCTTGCTCTGTCGCCCAGGCTGGAGTGCAGTGGCGCAATCTCGGCTCACTGCAAGCTCCGCCTCCCGGGCTCACTCCATTCTCCTGCCTCAGCCTCTCCGAGTAGCTGGGACTACAGGCGCCCGCCACCACGCCTGGCTAATTTTTTGTATTTTTTAGTAGAGACGGGGTTTCACCATGGTCTCGACCTCCTGACCTCGTGATCCGCCCACCTCGGCCTCCCAAAGTGCTGGGATTACAAGCGTGAGCCACCACGCCCAGCCAAAAATAATATTTTAAAAGCAGATATATTCTATGATTGTATCCAAAAAGTCATACTCAAATGAAATCACAAAAATATATTACTGACCTTTATAATCCTTAAGTTTTTTCTGGGGAAGGAGATCTTATATTTTACTTTGTATTATCTTTTTTTAAAAAAATATTTATCCTCCTTAAAGCCACATTTGAAATTTCTTTAGGAAGATACTTGCTGTATAGCAAAACAGTTCAATATTTCATCTAAATATCTTCCACTGAAAGGGAGTAACTAGTACATGTAAATAAGTTTTAAGATAACTTACTACTGCACTGATCTAGTACTACCTTTTCCTCAGAATAATCCCAGAAAGCCGAAAGAGAAAGCATCACTCCAATCCATGGTACTATGAGCAATTTCCAGTATGGTTTTCTGGCCGTTTCTACATAGCATACAGAAATGATCAATGAAGTGACATTTTGTGGGAGATCCCTACATTATTAACATGAAAGTGGAGGCTTTTGATTTAGGATATAGACATTTGGTCCAACTTTTGCATCTCCTTTGCTCCTGTGAACCCAGCCTCTCTGAGGCCAGGCAAGAACTCTAAACAAGCTCCCATACTGATTTCCTGGCCCGTGTTTGCCTCCAAGACCCGCACAGCCTCTTTAATTAAGACCTCTCAGGGGCTTAGGGATCCCTGTGGAAAAGCCTAGAATGCCATTATCACCCTGGGAAAGGCTGAAAGCGCACACTGCTGGCCCGGCTCGGGTCGCCTTGCCCCACGGGGCGCCGCCTCCTCTAATCCCGTGGCACCTCCGCAGGGCGCAGTGTGAGAGTAGCACATCCACTTCAAACAGAAGTCGGGCCCAGAGTGTATGTTTGGGCTAAGGGAAAGGATGGGGGTCGTGAAGAGCCTCAGATTCAAAGAGAAGTCGGCTGGGATGACAGTCAGTGGCTGCGTGCGGCTCAGAGACCTGAAGGGACCGATAGGAAGCCTAGGGGCTCCATTTCCATCTCCCTCTGGCCGCCCCCGCCCGGGGACTTCTCCCTCCTGAGCCGAGATGCTTTGAAGTCCGGGAGGGTGGTTTTGACAACAGATGGGACAATTCGCTTCTGTTCAGTTTGGTCCTATAGAGGAATTTGGTTTACCCACTCTTGGCTTTAATAGAAGCTGTCTTCTTAGAAGAAAGAATCCAATTCTAACATGGCACTTACTGAGGTGGTGGAAAGACAGAGATTTTGGAATCCCGCCAGTTTGGATTAACTCCTGATGCACCACATTCTGCCACTCCATTACGTTCACCATACACTGGTTTTGCCAACTTTGACCTCTCTCAGCCTTGTTTTTCTCATCAATAAAATGGTGCCTAAATCACCACCAACCTAAGAGGGAGGTGGCCCCCAAAGTTCCAAATGTTATACACACATGTGCACAAACACACTCACACATAGAATATACAATCAAGGACATTCTTATGAGATAAAAATTATCATTAGCCACCATAATTGCCTTGACAGTTTTCATAAGGCATATACATTACATTTAAAAAAATAAAAAACAACCTTTATTTTGAGCTATAAGTAGATCCACTCACTCAAGGACAGAAATCTGGGTACTGCAGTGCTGCCAAGATAAAACACAGGGGTCCTGTTCTTTAAACCATATGGCCCAGTAGAACAGCAGCAGGGTATATGGGGAAGAATACAAATTTTGGCCAGGGTTCAACTCTTTCAACAAGTAATTTAACCTGAACCTCAGCTGCCTCATTTGTAAAATGGGCTTGCTCTTAATTCACAGACAGCTAATGTGAAGGGTTTGGTACACAGTAGATCCTGGAATATGGTTTATGAAGCTTAGCCTCTTCCTTTTTTGCCTAGCCTCTTATTAGGGAAAATTTCAAAGCACCAAAGTAGGGAAAATGGTATAATTAATCACCATGATCCCATCACCCAAATTAACAATTGCAGATTATAAACAGGCCCCATTTAGAAATGAATATTTTGACAATTTTGGGACTACCAGATATAAGATAGTTACAGATTAGAGATGTATTTCATCATTAGTTTAGTGCCAGACATATAATAAGCACTCAAGGAATGCTAGATGGTATTATTGTCATCATTATCTTTTTTTCTATAATTTATCCAAAACCTTTTTATGGACCTAATATAACACACTTTCATCCAAAGAGCACAAGAAGATTTCCCACAATCTTTGCAATATATCATGGTGTGGGAAGACAAAGATACCCTAAAGTATAACACAGTGAAGTTATTCTGTCAGCCACTCAGGACAAGACTCCAGTTACTGCCCCTCGGAGGGCTTTTCATTGTTCTGTAGACAGTGAGCTCCTCTTGAGAGCTGGATCCGCTGCTAATGCAGCTTTACTCTCCAAGGTGAGTGGCAGGACTGGGTGAATGCTTTATGTCTAAAGCCATAGAGTCTGGGCCGGGCACGGTGACTCATGTCTGTAATCCCAGCACTTTGGGAGGTCGAGGTGGGCAGATTGCTTGAGGCCAGGAGTTCGAGACCAGCCTGGCGAACATGGTGAAACCTCATCTCTACTAAAAATACAAAAATTAGCTGTGTGTGATAGCCCACGCCTGTAATCCCAGCTACTTGGGAGGCTGAGGCAGAAGAATCACTTGAACCCGGGAGGTGGATGTTTCAGTGAGCTACTGAGATTGCACCACTGCACTCCAGCCTAGGTGACAGGGAGAAACTCTGTAAACAAAGTACTAGGCAAAGAACTCATTAAGCCAAATTAGCTTGCCTGTTAGTTAAAGCATCCCTAATGTCTAGATTCTGTTTCCTTTATTTGGGTGTTTCAGAGCCATTTTTCATGAACAACTAAATTTACTATTGTTAAAAGAAAAACTTTGGACAAATTAAATTTAACAGAGTTTTTCTGGGGGGGAACGGGGGTGGAGTCTTGCTCAGCCTCTGGGTAGCTGGGACTACAGGCATGCGCCACCACGCCCGGCTAATTTTTGTATTTTTAGTGGAGACTGGGTTTCACCATGTTGGCCAGGCTGGTCTCAAACTCCTGACCTTAGGTAATCCACCCACTTGGGCCTCCCAAAGTGCTAGGATTACAGGCATGAGTGACTGAGCCCAGCCTAACAGGGTTTTATTGAGCAAAGAACAATCTTGAATCAGGCAGCGCCCCGCCCCACTTGATCAACACTGCCCTAACAAGAATAGGTTTAGAGGAACTCCTGGTGCTACCACATGGTCAGATAACATTTACGGACAGAAAAAGGAAAGTGCCATACAGATAAGAGAAGTGAGGTACAGAAACAGGGGGATTGGTTACAGCTTTGCTTTTGCCTTTTTGAACAGGATTTAAACAGTTGGCTGCCTGTGGTTGACTAAAACTGATCTGCTGTGATTTACAAGTCTGTTTGGACATCCAGTTAGGTTAAGATTCACTATATATGGAGAAACCTTTAGGCTGAACTTAAAATTTGTAAGGAGGTTAAAACTCTGGTGCTGTTCAGAAGTGAGATTGTACCTGTGAGTAGCCACTACACTGCAGCCTAGGCAACATAGTGAGACCCCATCTCTATTTATTTAAAAATGCAAGGAGGCAGCTTTAGGCTAAAGTTAATGTAACACTATGTTACATAAATTAAAATTACGGCCATTATACATAGAAACACTGAAGCCAAGAATGTGACTTCAAAAACTCAGAAGTGAATTCTTAGCTTAATTAATGTGGCCTCTCTTGTTCAATTAAACTCCTCAAGGGCAGGGATAAATTCTGTATCATCTCTAACTCTCTCAGAATGAAGCCCAATACAAAGCAGATACTCAACAAAAACTTATTTAATGTAATCACCTTCAAAGTAGATTGAGATCGAATCCCCTGTCTGTGACACACCAGAAGGACTGACCTTGGAAAATTCTAGAAATAGACATTTAGAAACAAACCAAAATGGGTGCTTTTCCTGTCTGCTCCACTTTCAGACATGTCTCTTGTGAGTTTGTGCCTCATAGGAAAATGTGAGGAAGCAGGAAAGAGAGAAACAGTTCCATTTCTGAAAAGATAAGAATAAAGTCTGATAAAGGCAAAAGGCATTTGGGCTCAGTGGAGTTAAAACAAACTCAGACCGCTCAGCCCGTTTGAAGTTGAGAAACGGAGAACGACCCATCAGTCCATTGTGGAGCACAAAGCAGCTTAATCAGCATTTCATCATGGGTCGCCCAGGCAAGGCCTACGGGCACTGTGCAAAAAGCCCTGCCTAGTTTTACCTAGAGGGCTTTTCCACCTGAACACGTGTGTGTGTTGCGTGTGCGTGTGTGGATGAGGAGTGACTTTCTTACTGCTCCCAGTAATGGAATTAATTCCTAAGAAGATTCTTGAACAATTGGTTCACTTTGGTTTGTAGTTAATTCAAGTTTACCTCTTTGTTATAATTCCAAGCACCTCACAGAGTCCTAAGCACCTCCAAGAAGTTTAATAAATGTTTGTTGAATTGGAGGAAGGGGTAGAAATCACTAGCATTAAAATATGAAACAAATACCATGTCCACTAGGGTGAGGGCTTTTCTAACTGTGCAAGCCCACCTGTCTGAGCACAGAAATATTTACGTTAAAAAGTGTTCAAACTCCAAGCCCTTCTGTCCTACTGAACATGTACCCAGCGGACCCAAATATATTCTGACTGATACTGGGCTCTTCCCAGGAAGGCTGGATCATACCTTGCCAACTGCCAGCAGCTTCTTCGGTCAGAACAGAGGGAGGAAAACTTGCTTCTGCTGCACCAAGGGGGGTGTCCCTGTCTGCATCACGATGCACCGTGCACCTGGGGGATGTCACTGGCTTAGAAAAACCAACACAGAAAAAGAGCCCCGAGCTTCCATGCACACCTTTTCCTTCCCTTTTTAGCTCATTTCTACATGAAGGAATTCAGTTTCTGGTTTTGGGTTTTTTTTGTTTTTTTTTTTTTTTTAAGTAGGAGTCTCACTTTGTCACCCAGGCTGGAGTGCAATGGCTCAATTTCGGCTCACTGCAACCTCCGCCTCCTGGGTTCAAGAGATTCTCCTGCCTCAGGCTCCCCAGTAGCTGGGATTACAGGCACATGCCACCATGCCTGGCTAATTTTTTGTATTTTAGTAGAGATGGAGTTTCACCATGTTGGCTGGAATGGTCTCGATCTCCTGACCTCGTGATCCGCCCGCCTCGGCCTCCCAAAGTGCTCAGATTACAGGCGTGAGCCACCACACCGAGCCTCAGTTTCTGTTTTTAATAGAGCTGAGCCCAATTTAGAATTACAGCACATACCACTCTTGTATCTATACCAGTTGTGTCTTCTGACATCCAAATGACGTCACCCAACCCGTTCCACCCTCCTTCCCTTTGGAATATCCCCACTCCTTTGAAGACCCCCAATAAGCATCTTGGCTATGGAAGGCAATAGAAATGAAAGAGGATCCTTGGCACACTAGCTCCTGTTGAAGAAACACAGAAAACTGAGAGCAGTTTAGCATGTGACCCACGCAAGGACTTACTTGTTAATAACTCAAGCAGGGAAGAATACAGATACATACAGTGTTTGTTCCTGTATATCACCAGGTAATCGCCCAAGGTTTTGGTCTTTACCAAAAGTCGTCATCCTGTCCAATTTATCTTCCAAAAGAACATAAAATAAGCTTTTTTTTTTTTTTTTTTTTTTTTTGAGACAGTTTTGGTCTTGTTGCCCAGGCTTGAGTACAATGGCGCCATCTCGGCTCGCTGCAACCTCCGCCTCCTGGGTTCAAGTGATTCTCCTGCCTCAGCCTCCCGAGTAGCCGGGATTACAAGTGACCGCCACCTCGCCCGGCTAGTATTTTGTATTTTTAGTAGAGACAGGGTTTCACCATGTTGGTCAGGCTGGTCTTGAACTCCTGACCTCAGGTGATCCACCCACCCCGGCATCCCAAAGTGCTGGAATTACAGGCGTTGAGTCCTGGCACCCAGCCTCTAAAAATAGCTCTTTTACCTTTCCCCCAGGTCATCAGAAAGAACAAAAGTCCAAAGCCATGTGACGATGTTTCAGTCTTTTATGCATCCCTTCTACTCTGCGTTCAGGCTGGAATCCTGTTAGAAGAATGTGAGTAATGAGGCTACATTTCCTATTGACCCAGCTGTTTATAAACAAAGCTCTTCCTTCTAGGAAAGGCAGTGACATTTAAATTGCTGCAAATTATCAGCCTCGACTCATCTGAATTTCTCTCATCTGAATTTCATCTGAGCACTGTGCTACTCATTCAGGAAATGGGAACCACAAGAAGTTTCCTTTTTTTTCAAATTGCCTCCAGATGTGGCATACAGAGGAATCTTTATTAAAATATCACACAGTAGCCAGGGCTCCATAATTTCTTCTGTCACCTTGGTCAGAAGATGAATAACAAACCAGTGATTGTAGAAAAAAGCTCTGGGTGTTGTCTGCAAAGGCCTCACCCAGCTTCCATAGGCTCCGGCCACCTTACCTCAACTTGTCTTTTTTCCGTAGTGCCTTATTACACTATATCATTTATTTATTATATTCATTGTTAATTGCCTGTCTCATCTGCTAGAATGCAAACTCCCCAAAGGCAGGGATCTTGTTTTGTTCACTAATATACCTCAAGGGCCTAGAACAGTGCCTTGCACACTGCGCTTGCTCAAATAAGTGTTTATTGAGTGAATGAATTAAAAAGCCAATCTCATTAGAGCAAGATCTCTAGCCCTGACCTCAAAATTGACACGAATGCCACATGTCCTATTCTATATAGGCTCCTAAAGTGTCATAGGATAATCCCAATATTATTTCCAAATACCCTTCACTTTCTCTCACCCCCTATCCTGCTTCTCTTCCCAAAGCATCTATTTTTATCAATGATAACACAATCTGTTAGTCCTTACACTAAAATTCTTGTTCTTCCTGTTCCTTTTACCTCTTTTTTAATCCCCCAGGTCACTAATTTATCAAATTCCTGAAGATGCTTCCTTTCAAATATCTCCAATTTGTCCCTTCCTCTCTATTCTCATTGCCCTTGTCTACACAATTATCACCTCAAATAGACTCTTAATTGGCCTCCTAGCTCCTAGTCTCTCCCTCCTACAGGTTCTTTTGCATATCATAAGCATTGTTTTGATCACAGCTGTTCTCTTCCAAAGCCGTCTGTGATCCGGCCCACCTAGCAAACCCTACCTCCCTGAGTGGTCAAATGGTCAGGAGTTAAGTCTTGAAAAAATAGAAAGTGTTGCTTAGGCAAATGAGTTCCTGTGTGTAGGGTGAAGAAAAGGGGCCAGAGACAAGACCATAACTGCCAGGCAAAAGCATTATTTGAAGTCCGCCCTGGGAGACATGAAAGACAAACTGTTGGAAGAGGTCTCGATCAAGGGAACAACGGACGGAAAGGGTGATTTACGAAGCATAATCCGGTGAATGGGTTAGAGGTGCCATTTGAGGGAAGACTGACTGGAGGCAGAATTCATAGACAAATAATCAAAAATCAAAGATATTTGATTATTAATTCAACAGTTACCTACTGAGTGCCCATGATATCACAGGCAGTGTTCAAGGTCCTGGGGATGCAGCAGGGAACAGTAATTTCTTGGGAGTCCGGGAAGAGATAGAGAGACAGCACTGAAGAAGCCACCCACAGCCCTCTCTCCTTGTGATCGCCTGGCTACTTTTCCTGGCCCCAGACAATCTCTCAGATTTAAAATAAGCTGCTAGCCAGGCTAGTCATCACTACATCAATTCTCTTGCTCAAAGATGTTGCTCTTGAAGAACTGGACCGCAGGTTAGCTAGGAAAAATGAAGGAAATGTTTCCTCTCAGTCAAGAGTCAACAAACTTTTACTGTAAATGGCCAAATAGTAAATATTTTAGGCTTGCGTACCCTACAGTCTTGGTCACAACTACTCAACTCTGTCATTGTAGCACAAAAGTAGCTACAGACAAGTAACAAGAGAACATGGGTATGTTCCAATAAAAGTTTATTTATAAAAATAGGTAGAAGGGGCCAAGCGTGGTGGCTCACACCTGTAATCCTATCACTTTGGGAGGCCAAGGCGGGCAGATCACGAGGTCAGGAGTTCGAGACCAGCCTGACCAACATGGTGATACCCTGTCTCTACTAAAAATACAAAAATTAGCCAGGCCTGGTGGCGTGCACCTATAATCCCAGCTACTCAGGAGTCTGAGGCAGGGGAATCACTTGATCACGAGAGGCAGAGGTTTCAGTGAGCCGAGATCACACCACTGCCCTCCAGCCTGGGCAACAGAGTGAGACTCCATCTCAAAAAATAAAAAAACTAAAAAAAATAAGTAGACGGCAATTCACTGACTTCTGCCCTAAGATACCATGATATTTTTAAATTGAATGCTCAGTTATAATTAAAAGAGGCAGCACTAGGAAGGATATAAAAAGAATCAGTTTGGGAGTGCAGAAAGCTGGAATAGAATCCTAACTTTACAACACACTATGAGGCATTAGGAAACTAAACCTGTATCTTAATGCCTAAAATGAGAAATAGCACAGCAAAGTGGCCTACACAGTCAGAGAGCTTGGGTTCAAATTCCAGCTCTGCCACTTTCTACCTTTGTAATACTGGGGTTCAGAAAACAATGCCCCAAAATGAAGTCCTCAGCAGCAGCTTCAGAAGCAATGGGTTTTTTCTGACCACCTTCTCCCGTTCTCCTGTCTCTTAGTCCCATTCTCCCCCTAGGCCAGCCATAGAAACCAGAATCTTTTTTCCCCAAGGTGGGTCATACAAAACAAAACAGCTTTTCCCCAAAACTAGTCATAAAACCTAAAAAGATTTTATGTAAAAACTGGCCATAAAGAAATTATCTGACCAACTTTGTTGGATTGTAGGTCATAAGACCCCCATTCCAGCCGGGCGCGGTGGCTCACGGCTGTAATCCCAGCACTTTGGGAGACAGAGGCGGGCGGATCACGAGGTGAGGAGATCAAGACCATCCTGGCTAACACAGTGAAACCCCGTCTCTACTAAAAATACAAAAAATTAGCCGGGCGTGGTGGGCACCTGTAGTCCCAGCTACTCAGGAGGCTGAGGCAGGAGAATGGCGTGAACCCGGGAGGCGGAGCTTGCAGTGGGCCGAGATCACGCCACTGCACTCCAGCCTGGGGGACAGAGCGAGACTCCATCTCAAAAAAAAAAAAAAAAAGAAAAAAGACCCCCCCATTCCAGGGAGGGCCCTACCCACACCCAGAAAGAAGGAATACTTGCTCAGAGGGGCCAAGATGAATCTCGACAGAGAAGCCTTGCTGGGTTTCCCTATGCATTTTATTAGCATTAGATCATACACTTTTTTTTTTATTTATTTGTTTATTTATTTTTTGAGATAGGGTCTCACTCTGTGGCCCCGGCTGGAGTGCAGGGGTGTAATTTCAGCTCACTGCAGCCTCGACCTCCTGGGCTCAGGTGATCCTCCCCCATGCACCTCCCAAGTAGGTGGGACTACAGGCATGCACCACTGTTCCCAGCCAAATTTTTTTGTATTTGTAGAGATAGGGTTTCTCCATGTTGCCCAGGCTGGTCTCAAACTCCTGAGCTCAAGTGATCCACCTGCCTCAGCCTCCCAAAGTGTTGGGATTTACAGATGTGTGCCATCATGCCCAGCTTGTCCGATCATATTAGATATTTCTACACAGCTATCCATACTTTGTTAAACCTAAGCACAAAAATGGACAATTGCTTTTGTATCTTGGGGTCTTCAGTCTTTCTGTTTGTTTTTGTCTGTTTTTAAGACAGGGTCTTGCTCTGTTGCCCGGGCTGGAGTGCTGTGGCAGTCATAGCCCACTACATCCTCAAACTCCTGAGTTCAAATGATCCCCCCCTCTTCAGTCCCACATGTAGCTGGGGTCACAGGTGCACACCACCATGCCAGGCTAGTTTTTCTTCTTTTTTTTTTTTTTTTTTTTGAGACGGAGTCTCGCTCTGTCCCCCAGGCTGGAGTGCAGTGGCGTGATCTCGGCTCACTGCAAGCTCCGCCTCCCAGGTTCACGCCATTCTCCTGCCTCAGCCTCTCCGAGTAGCTGGGACTACAGGCGCCCGCCACCACGCCCGGCTAATTTTTTTTTGTATTTTTAGTAGAGACGGGGTTTCACCGTGTTAGCCAGGATGGTCTCGATCTCCTGACCTCGTGATCTGCCCGTCTTGGCCTCCCAAAGTGCTGGGATTACAGGCTTGAGCCACCGCGCCCGGCTAATTTTTCTTCTTTTTAGTAAAGACAAGGTCTTACCATGTTGCCCAGACTGGTCTTGAACTCCTTGGCCTCAAATGATCCTCCCACCTCAGCCTCCCAAAGTGCTAGAATTGCCGGCGTGAGCCACAGCACCTGGCTAGATCTTCATCCTGAAGGCTCCCATGTAAACACATTAAATAAATTTGTATGTCTTTTCTCCAATTAATCAATCTGCCTCATGTCAGTGATTTTTCAGTGAACCCTTAAGGGGCTAAAGGCCATGTCCCCCTCTGTGGTCTTGGGCAGGCTTCTTAGTCTCTCTGAGCTCCTCTACTGTTTTTCATGGGCATAAAAAATATCACCTTCCTCGCTGAGAGGATTAAATGAGATCGTGTATATCAAGTGCCTGGCACAAGGTAAGCACTCGATCATTGTTATCTATCATCATTATTATATTACCATGAAATTTCCCAAGGAGTGGTTATTGAGACAGTATGTGAAAGTATTCATTTTGTTATTTCAGAGATTAGAAACAGAGAGGACTTGCTCTGTTTTTAAACTCCTATACTTCCTAAATATTTTTCACACAACCACAGGAAGCTGAAAAGTCACCTTGTAAGCCAGCCACTGCTTTTTCAGATGATTGCCTTTAAGTGGCTTTCAAATTCTGAAGATTATCATGCATAATGTATTATGCTTATGTCAGGATTAAATTTTTTCCATTGATTTTCTTCCTGCTTCCATCAAGGATTTTGTTGGATGGAACTTCATCTCAGGAGGAGGCTGCTTTTGCTTCTCCACATTGTGAGTACAAAGAGTTTATTTTAGGGTTAGTGTCCTTAAATCAATTAATGTGATTCTTTGGTCTCCAATTACAGACAAGTTAAAATTCTCCAGTACACCCTAGACTTCCCCAGCATCACAATCAGTCCAATAGCTCTAGGAGGAAACTGAGGACTGGGTTATAGGTAGTTCCTTTTAGCATACCCTGTCTTCCCAGAGAATTGGTGCCAGGTCTTAAGAAAGAAAGCAGATTCATGACCCTTAGGAAATTCTTCCCATCTAAGGCACTGTGACCAGTTTAATTTGAATACATACATAACTTTTCAAAGTATAAATATATATATATATATGTATATATGTTGTTGTTGTTGTCTTGCACATATCAAGAATAATACTGCTCCCTCCAAAGTACCCTAAAGCAAAGGTGGTCTTCTTGGAGTGAGAATCTCTACGACTGTCTTTGTTGTCTGCTGTACTTTATTCAAATGTGTGGCAGAAATCTTCATGGTTATTCACGTAGTGATCTTTTGAGCTGTGGGCATAGACTGTTTCCTCTGGTCAGGTAATCAGTAGTCAGCACAGCGGCCTTCTCATTGCCAGCTCAGAGAGTAGCAGGATGCATTACAGGTTGTCTCCTTCTACCAGACAATCGGAGCTCCTGTATAAGTTGTACTCTTTGATAGTTATGCTCTTAATCAGCCGCAGGGGCAAAGGCAGTAAACAGTAATTAATATGCAAATTTGCAAGTAACCTGCCTCTCTGTGCTGAGGCTTCTTTGTTTGTTTGTACAGTCTTGGACAAACTGGGGTTTGTCTTATTCGTAATTAGCAGGATAAATATAAAATTATGACATTAATTGTTAGCTAGCTTTTTAAAAATGGTAGTATACCCCTGCTGTGCCTGAGATGCTGCAGCTCAGTAGGGGGTTCCTTCAAAAATGAATTTTAAAATGCCGAAATACCCATTTTAATTAAAAGGCAAACACTGAAATGAGTTTGGCACTTCAGAAATCATAGTTACCGGGCAACAAATCATCGATGCATATATTAACAATTAGTATTTCTACATTAGTTGACCTTATCCCAGTGCAAAAAGAGACGATCACTCTTTCTAATAATAGTAACGAAGAGTAATATTTATTAAGTGCTCTGCACCAGTTACTGTGCTAAGCACTTTTCTTGCATTATTTCAGTGAATCTTCACAACAGCTAAGCTAGGTGGTGCTATTAATATCCACATACAGATATGGAAGTTGAAGCTTTAGATAGGTTTTCTAAAGATAAGCTTTTCTGGTTCTATTCTCTAATTGTGGTATCCTCATGACTACCTACAGCTCCCATTTCTTTTCTAGTTCTCCCTTCTCTGAGAAGTCTACCATTTAGCTACTTTCAACTAATTCTTCATCAGCAAGCTGATGACGACCCAAACCATATCTCTAGCTCTGACCTGTCTGTTAAATTCTAGTCCACAAAAGATGGTCACTGCTGCTACCGACTAAAGCCCAGATTTCGTAGCCTGACATTGAAGACTCTCCACGGTCTGGCCCAGCTACTTTCTAACTTTTATTTCCCATTTTACCCTTTCATTATTCAATTCAGCTCCCAAGGCACTATATTTGTCCCTGTGGGTGAGGTGGGGTAGCAAAAAGGGGAAAGTGAAATTTTAAAAAGCACTTATTGTCAAGGAGTTTCGTGGTGGGGGGTTAGGGGAGAGAATTTGAAGGAAGCGAAGATCAAATTCCAAACTACAGATTTTTGATTGCCCTGTAGGTAGAAAAGTAGAAATAGGAAACCAGGGCCTCTCTCTTTGTAACACGGCCCAGTGCCTTAAATATCGCATAATGCCCACAAAACGCTTGATAAGGGTTTTCTTCCAACCCGATCTATATATCCCTAGAAGCAATTTCTTTCCTTCCAAGTCCTAGCTCGACGTTGCCTCACCCAGAAAGCCTTCCCCTGCTTCTCCAGAGCAGACTCAGGCATCCTTCTGCTCCACTAGTACCCTACAGCCATCCTTTGCCAATTACAGGACGATATCACACCTTGGTGTAACAATGTGTTTGTCGGGACTGTCTCCCTACTAGACAACAGTGAGCACTCTGAGGTTAGAAAGAGGGTCATTTGCCTTTGTGTCTCATGCCTAGCACAGGGCTTGGCACCCAGTTGGCACTCAGGAACTGCTGCTCTTTGCAAGCAGCCAGTGTCAGACCTGCTAACAAAGTTAAAATGCACCTTCAGAGAGGAAATTAACAATGCAAAGCAGAGGACAGTGAAAAGAGACCTGGGGGAGTAGCTGAGTAAAATCGGCCCCTAGACTGGCCTTGAGCAAGTGATCTCTAAAAAACTAGCTGACTGGTGAGGGCTAGGAATTAGAGGGGTTGCAAGATGAAGTGAAATGACTTCGGGAACCGCTCCACTCCAGGACTCTGAAACAAAACACCCCGGGCACTGATCTGGAGGCCTAGCCTTTGAATCTGGCCACTTTGGACAGGTTTTTGGGGGAGAGGAGGAGGTGTATAATTTACTCTGGTCTTTTAGGAGACAGTGAAATAATGGCTGCACTAGAAAGCAATTTCCCCACTGCTGCCTTAGTAGTCATTAGAAATCTGTGGGACCTTAACTTCATTGGATGCTCAAATGGATACATACCATCAGCCTGAGAGCTGTGAGGTTTCTCTCTGGTATTGTCTGTGGCTCCAAATAGTGCGGTCAAGGCAGGAGGCAGGAGGAAGAAGTATGGGGAGATGCAAAGCATCTCCATGTTTTCTTTCTTTCTTTTTTTTTTTTTGAGACGGAGTCTCACTCTGTCCCAGGCTGGAGTGCGGTGGCACAATCTCAGCTCACTGCAACCTCCGCCTCCCAGGCTCAAGCTATTCTCCTGCCTCAGCATCCCAAGTAACTGGGATTACAAGTGCGCGCCACCACGCCCAGCTTTTTTATTTTTAGTAGAGATGGGGTTTCACCACACTGGCCAGGCTGGTCTTGAATTCCTGACCTCGTGATCCACCCGCCTCGGCCTCCCAAAGTGCTGGGATTACAGGCATGAGCCACTGTGCCCAGCCTTTTGTTTCTCTGTTTGTTTGTTTTTGTTTTTGTTTGTTGTTGTTGTTGTTGTTGTTGTTGTTTTAAGACAGAGTCTCTCTCTGTGGCCCAGGCTGCAGTGCAATGGCGCGATCTCGGCTCACTGCAACCTCCTCCACCTCCAGGGTTCAAGAGATTCTCATTCCTCAGCCTCCCGAGTAGCTGGGACTACAGGTGCGTGCCACGACACCCAGCTAATTTTTGTATTATTAGTAGAGATGGGGTTTCACCATGTTGGCCAGGCTGATCTCGAACTCCTGACCTCAGGTGATCCGCCTGCCTCAGCCTCCCAAAGTGCTGGGATTATAGGCGTGAGCCACCACACCCAGCCGCATCTCCATGTTTTCAATATGCCTTCAACCTCCCCTCCTCCCTCCATAAGACCCTCCCCCATTAGCCACAGAAGATTGCCACAGCATCAGTTATCAGTTATGGAAGGGTAGGAGATTGTGCCAAAACACACACTTTGGGGCTATAGCTTGAAAGAGTCCTAGGCCATTCTCCTAGGACTCAGCCCTCCTCCCTGGTGCTGACCTAGCCACTTTGTTCTCTAGTTTTCCAGGCTTCTACCCCAGCTCTTTCTAGAGCCTTTGCACAGAGTGCAAGGCACAACGCAGTGGGAACTGAGGAGAAGAAGCCAGAGGGTGTTTGGGAGCAAGGATCTATTGATTCAACTTCTGCCACCTACAGCAGCGACAATCTGAATTCTCATTCTTCTGCCCTGTCCCCATAATCTTCATCCAGAACAGGTCCGCTTTTATTATTTTTATTTTTTGGTGTTCCACATAAAAGTTTATTTTTAAAAAGAAGGAGACTTCTTCTGTTTAAAAAGAGAGAGAGCAGAAAACAAAAACAAAAACAAACAAACAAAAAACCTACGACTCTCACATCACTCATGAATCAGGCAATCAGGCCGGGTGCCGTGGCTCACACCTATAATCCCAGCACTTTGGGAGGCCAAGGCGGATGGATCACTTGAGGTCAGGAGTTTGAGACCAGCATGGGCAACACAGTGAAACCCCATCTCTACAAATACAAAAATTTGCTGGGTGTGGTGATGTATGCCTGCAGTCTCAGCTACTCGGGAGGTTGAGGCACGAGAATTGCTTGAACCCAAAAGGTGGAGGTTGCAGTGAGCTGAGATCACATCAGTGCACTCAAGCCTGGGCAACAGAGCAGGACTCTGTCTCTAAATAAATAAATATAAAAAATAACAAAATTAAAATATATATAAAAAATCAGACAATCACGTGTAGTAGATAAGAGGAGGGATTGAAGGCCAAATAGCCAGCCAGGGCTAGATCCTGGCTTTGTCATTTACTTGCTGTATAACTTTGTGCAAGTTACTTCATTTTTAGTCCCTGTTCCTTATTTTATTTTTATTTATTTATTTATTTATTTATTTTGAGACGGAATCTCACTCTGTCACCCAGGCTGGAGTGCAGTGGCGCAATCTGGGCTCACTGCAAGCTCCGCCTCCCGGGTTCACGCCATTCTCCTGCCTCAGCCTCTCCGAGTAGCTGGGACTACAGGCGCCCGCCACCAAGCCCGGCTAATTTTTTTTTTTTTTTTTTTTTTTTTTGAGACGGAGTCTCGCTCTGTCACCCAGGCTGGAGTGCAGTGGCGCGATCTCGGCTCACTGCAACCTCCGCCTCCCGGGTTCACGCCATTCTCCTGCCTCAGCCTCTCCGAGTAGCTGGGATTGTATTTTTAGTACAGACGGGGTTTCACCGTGGTCTCGATCTCCTGACCTCGTGATCCGCCTGCCTCGGCCTCCCAAAGTGCTGGGATTACAAGCGTGAGCCACCGCACCCAGCCTATTTTTCACTTTTTTAGATGAAGTCTCACTCTGTTGCCCACGCTGGAGTGCAGTGAGACGATCTCAGCTCACTGCAACCTCCACTTCCCAGGTTCAAGTGATTCTCCTGCCTCAGCCTCCCAAGTAGCTGGGATTACAGGCGTGTGCCACCAGGCCCAGCTAATTTTTGTATTTTTAGTAGAGACGGGGTTTCGCCATGTTGGCCAGGCTGGTCTTGAACTCCTGGCCTCAAGTGATCCACCCACCTCGGCCTCCCAAAGTGCTGGGATTACAGGCATGACCCCCCGTGCCCAGCTTGAAATATTTACTTTAAATAGAGACAAAAATATGGCACTTGTGAAAATATTTGTGGTGAAGTATTCAATTTGAAAATTAAATATTTCATTTGTGAAAATTCAAATAAAAAATTAAATTGAAAATGTGTATTTTTTTAGCAGAATTCGTTCTGAGTTTACCAAGTGCTTCAGCACCTGTACAGAGTTATTTTCTCAGACAAGAATCAACTAAAGGTGATAACAATTTCAAAATGTATTATAACCCTAAAATGCAATCTTTAAGATGAGTTGAGCAATTATATGTAAAAAATTAATTTATAGTCTGGGCAACACAGCAAAACCTTGTCTCTACAAAAAATGCAAAAAGTTAGCCCGGTGTGGGGTCATGCATCTGTAGTCCCAGCTACTCAGGAGGCTGAAGTGGGAGGATCACTGAGCCTGGGAGGTCAAGGCTTCAGTGCGTCAAGATCATGCCACTGTACTCCAGCTTGGAAACCCTGTCTCAAAAAAAAATTTAATTTAATAAGACCATATTGAAAAAATTTATTTATCAGAAAAATACCAGTAAGGCCAGGTACTTGGCTCACACCTATAATCCCAGCTCTTTGGGGGGCTGGGGTGGGCCAATTGCTTGAGCCCAGGTGATATGGTTCGGCTGTGTCCCCATCCAAATCTCATCTTGAATTACAGCTCCCATAATTCCCATGTGTTGCGTAAGGGGCCTGGTGGGAGATAATTGAATCATGGGGGTGGCTCCCCCCGTACTGTTCTCGTGGTAGTGAATAAGTCTCTTAAGAGCTGATCATTTTATAAGGGGAAACCCCTTTTGCTTGATTCTTATTCTCTCTTTGATGGCTGCCATGTAAGATGTTTCTTTGCTCTTCCTTTGTGTTCTGCCATGACTATGAGGCCTCCCCAGCCTTGTGGAACTGTGAGTAAATTAAACCTCTTTCCTTTATAAATTGCCCAGTTTCAGGTACGTCTTTATCAGCAGTGTGAAATGGACTAATACACCAGAAGTTCAAGACCAGCTTGGGCAACACAGTAAAACCCTGTCTGTATAAAGAAAAAGAAAAAGAAAAATATCAGTGGCATAATATTAGACAGAATACTAGAAAACTGATTAAGGTACATTAATATAGCCAGAATAATTATTCTGATTATATCATTTTGAAAGACCAGATAACCAGTATAACTGATTTTTATCCCAAGTAGCTTGGACTGCAAGCATGCACTACCACACTTCGCTAATTTTTAAAAATTATTTGTAGAGATGCCCGGGTGCAGTGGCTCACACCTGTAATCCCAGCACTTTGGGAGGCCGAGGTGGGCAGATCACAAGGTCAAAAGATCGAGACCATCCTGGCCAACATGGTGAAACCCCATCTCTACTAAAAATACAAAAATTAGCTGGGTGTGGCAGCATGCACCTATAGTCCCAGATACTCAGGAGGCTGGGGCAGGAGAATCGCTTGAACCTGGGAGGTGGAGGTTGCAGTGAGCTGAGATCACGTCACTGCATTCCAGCCTGGCAACAGAGTGAGACTCCATCTCAAAAAAAAAAAAAAAATTATTTGTAGAGGTCTTACTATATTGCCCAAGCTGGTCTCAAAATCCTGGACTCAAACACTCTGCCTGCCTCAGCCTCCCAAAGTGCTGGGATTGTAGATGTGAGCCATCATGCCTGACCATTCTACTCTCTACCTCCATGAGATCCACTTTTTAGCTCCCACGTCAGTGAGAACAGGTGATAGTTGTCTTTCTGTGCCTGGATTACTTCACTTAACATAATAGCCTCCAGTTTCATCCATGTTGCTGCAAATGACAGGATTTCATACTTTTTTATGGCTGAGTAATATTTCATTGGGTATATATACCACACTTTCTTTATCCATTCAACCATGGAGGACACTTAGGTTGATTCCATATCTTGGCTATTGTGAATAGTGCTACAATAAACATGGGAGTGCAGATATCCCTTCTAACTAGTAGAATACAGCAAAGGTGATGGGGCATCACTCTCATGAGTATGTTATATTATATTGCAATGAAGGGATTTTCCCAATGTAATTAAGGTCCTTAGTCAGTTGAGTTTAAATTAATCTAAGAGAGATTATTTTGGGTGGACCTGACCCAATCTGACAAGCCCTTTAAAAGGAGTCTAAAGTTTAGAGACACTGGATTTGCAGTAGCAAACTGCCATGAATTCTATAGCTGCCAAAAAATGAATCCTGCCAACCGCTACATGAAATTGAAGAGGATCTTGAGCCTCAGGTGATACTCTGGCCCCAGCTGACTCTGTGATTTCAACCTTGTGAGACTCTGAGCAGAGAGGCCAGCTAAGCAGTGCCCAGATTTCTGACCCATGGAACTGTGAGATCATAAGTGTATGCTATCTTAAGGCACTGTGTTCCTGGTAATTTGCTACAAGCAATAGAAGACTTAATAAAAGGGCTTGAAAATTAGGGGTGAAGGCCAAATAGGGAACCTACCAACCTACCAAAGACATGATGAGCTTGATGATAATTAAAGCTAACTGGAAATGCACAGCTGCTAAGAGCCCCAGCATGGCACTGCCACTTGATGGGGAGACAGAGGTGAGAAAAGCAGTAACAGATTCCTTTTCAGTTCTGAAATAAAAACTATCACTCATTCGATTATTATCTGAAGCACATCCCTAATCATAGCTGGTTTGCTATTTAATTCAGACTTCTTGGCCGGGCACGGTGGCTCATGCCTGTAATCCCAGCACTTTGGGAGGCCGAAGTGGGTGGATCACGAGGTCAGGAGATCGAGACCATCCTGGCTAACATGATGAAACCCCATCTCTACTAAAAATACAAAAAATTGGGCGTGGTGGTGGGCGCCTGTAGTCCCAGCTACTCGGGAGGCTGAGGCAGGAGAATGGTGTGAACCCAGGAGGAGGAGCTTGCAGTGAGCTGAGATCGCACCACTGCACTCCAGCCTGAGCGACAGAGCGAGACTCCGTCTCAAAAAAAAAAAAAAATTCAGACTTCTTTTTGCAAAACAAAGAGAAAAAACTTAATCTTAAGGTTACTGATTATCTTCCAAAGTGTCTACATGCATTAGTTAGCAATGCCGGCTCCTTTGCAATGTCTTTGAAAGATAATAGTATTTACACCCTCTGTACTGCTCCCACCCAACTCTCCAACCAGCTAGAAAATGTAAAGATCTTTCAAATAGTTAAAGAAAGCAGTGTGTTAGCCCTGGGGTCACTGAAAAGCATTACTCGATTGCTGATTTTTCTATCATTCTGATACTCCATTTTGAAATGGAATGAAAGGGAAGGGGAAAGAATTGGGCTCCACTGATGTGTGGAAGCCTTGAAAAATCTCTAATAATTTTTAGTATTGGAGATCCTAGGTCATAGGAAATATATGAATATATTTAAAAATTTACTTAAAGCAGGCTGTTTATGTTATGCTTTAGCTCTTAAAAGCTGTGAATAAATTTTGTCATCAATTGAACGTCACTCTAAATGCATCAGGGAGCTCGGCATTTGAAGAAACTCTGCAGTAAATCAAAGTAACGCAAATTAGCTTTTTGTAGTGTGTATAATTAGGCAACCTAAAGCTTCTGTTGTACCGATATGGATTTTTTAATATCAGGATTTCTTAAACTGAAGAACTGGTAACAAAAAACTACTTTGGATTCATTTTCACGAAGTGCAGTTGTCCATAGAAACCTCAGCTGATGTGGGATAGTCCCAGATGATCCTTGCTGGAAGATAGCAGTATGAACACAGATTGATCTGGGACACCGAAAAAGGGAGGCTGAGGGTCCTCTAGAAAGCTATGTCCACCAGGAGGGCTATAGACCCCAGAGGCTTCTGAATACGATACAGGCCTACCTTCGAGCCAGGATGTTAAGGAAAGAGATCTCAAGGTCTTATGAGACAGTATCTTACATTTTGCAATCAGACTTTAATGGGTTGAAGTTCTGGAACCTTGGCATACTACCTGTGTTCACCAGGGAAAGCTCTTAACCACTCTGTGCCCACCTCTTATCTGTAAAATTGGAATAATAAAATCCCAGTTTTGTAGGGTTAGTGTGAAGATTAAATGCAAGACTTTGATAAAGTACTCCCATACTTAGCTTGTTTTTAATCATTGCTAGCTATTACCATCTAGCACAAGAGAGTTGTAGAGGCTCCAATTAGTCATGTACCGCATTATGATGCTTTCCTTGATGACAGATTGTGCATATACAACAATGTTCCCATAAGATAGTACCATATTTTTACTGTACCTTTTTCTATGTTTAGACACACAAATACTTACCATTGTGTCACAGTTGCCTACAGTATTCAATACAGTAACACGCTGTACAGGTTTGTAGCCTAGGAGCAAAGGCTGTACCATATACTCTAGGTATTTAGTAGGCTATATCATTTAGGTCTGTGTAAGTACACTCTCTGATGTTTGCATAAAGATGAAATTTCCTAACAACACATCTCTCAGAATGCATCCCCATCATTAAGGAATACATGACTGTATTAAAAAGATTGACTCAACCTCGGAGGAAAAAAAAAAGGATTTAAGGAAATAAGCATGTCATAGGGAAAGTGCTAGTTACTCCAGCAGCAAATGCCTTGGGCATTTTTAGTTCAATGACTGTGTACCATTTCTAATCATTATCTCATTTAGAATTATAATGAAGAATGTTGGGAATAATTAACCCTGTTCTATAGTCCCAGGAGCCTGTCACTGCAGTAGGAAGGATTAGGTACCAGCTCTGTGTGTCCTCTACTGAGCAGACGCACAGGATTTCTGTCAGTCTTGGGCACACAGGCACATTCCCCCAGTGATACGATGTCAGCCAGACTCTCTTTTCAGGCAGTTGTAATAAATTCCCCACCCAATGCATAGCAGCAAAGATAATATCTTGCATTCATCTCATGCCTTGACAACATTTTTACTGGCGTAGAACAGCACCAGCTCCTAAAAACACCTAGCCCTTTAAAAAGCCTGGAAACTACAACGGCAATGAGTTGAGTGTCCCTTTAGAGCCCGATGTGGTAAATCCTCTCTCTGCTGAGCTGCCAGCTTAGAAGCCCACTCCCTCCTTTGTTAGGAATTCTAGTCACAAAAACCTACAATAAAATGCTGCAGGCACATCAATAAAGGATATAATGAAATCAAATGAGTCTTGTTCCTCACATTTACATGCAAAGTATATCAAAGGAGCATCCAGTGTGTTCCTGAGATCCACACAATGGATTCTTTTGTGTGAGGGGAGAGAAGATATATGAAGCTGAATTAGGAAGCAATTCCAATTAAAAGGGCTGTGTTTAAGGCTGCAAAGACAATGCAGCCTTTGCTAGACAGTTAGCTATTAGCAGCGTCTGGCTGCTGAGGTGGTTTTATGGTAATTGTCCTAGAGCTGTGTGGAAGGGGACGCAGCAGCATGACCCCCAGTCCCAGGCTCCGGGGTCACACTGCCTTACTCCCGTGTGACCTTGTGGATGCTAACAGTACCTGCTAATAGGGTTGTTATGGGAATGATAAGAACTAAAGGAGATAAATGACTTTGGACAGTGCCAGGCACATGTTAAGCGCTCTAGCTAGCTATTATATTTGTGACCTTCTTGACTGGCCCCCACACCAGTGCTGGCACCTTGCATACGTGCATGGGCCAGAATCACCCAGACAACAAGGAAATGGGTTCCTGGAAGCGTTTCTGGGAGGCCACCTGCTATGTGGTGAAGGGAAACTTGTCCTTGGGCACAAAGGCCCAATTTAAACAAACAGAAGTTCCAAGATGAAGGGGCCCTGCCCTGAACTTCCCAGCAGCTGCTCAACACTGAGTTCACTTTTTGTTTCTTGTGATGTCAGTGACATAGTGAAAGTTGAGTCCAGCTTTCTGTCCTACAGAAATGGAGTTCCTTTTGCCAATTTTGGATGCCTGGGACATGTATCACTTGAATGAGCTCTTCTGTTTCCTCCACGCTTCTCACATTGTGTTGCTTGCGAATCAGAGTTGGTAAACTGCACCTCAGAGATAAGTTCTTCCCTGTGGCCCCAGGCTGGAGTGCAGTGGTGCGATCTTGGCTCACTGCAACCTCCGCCTCCTGGGTTCAAGCGATTCTCCTGCCTCAGCCCCCCGAGTAGCTGGGATTACAGGCGTGCACCACCACACCCAGCTATTTTTTGTATTTTTAGTAGAGACAGGGTTTCACCATGTTGGCCAGTCTGGTCTCAAACTCCTGACCTCAGGTGATCCACCTGCCTCGGCCTCCCAAAGTACTATGATTACAGACGTAAGCCACCACACCCGGCCGTCTTCATTCATCTTAAATGAGATTTGCCTTCTTGAAACTGACCATGAGGGCTGCCTGGTGTCAGCCCAGATCTGTAGCTGAGACACGGCGGAGGGTCTGTCTATGTGGAGAATCACACTTCTCAGGGAGTAAGGAGATGGGGCATTTGACTGTTTCTCCCTCATCCAGATCACCAAAGGGCCTCTGGAGTTTCCTCTAGCACAGGCATATTGAAAATTCTTGGCTTTGTAACTTTTGTGTCACTCTTCATTTACCTTACTAGAAGTGTAATAATTTGCAGTGGGGAACACGAGTCGGGGGAAGTTTGAAGCATAAATGGAACATGGATGAAATTACGGAATACATGAGAAATTGAGAACCACGGAAACCATGAAGGCTCTGACAGACATGAGGTGCCTGAAGACACTGGAAACAAGAAGAGCACAGTCCCACGACAATTAGTCCATCTGTAGGAAGTTGCAGTTGTCACTCTGCAAAGCATAGGCTATGTACCTGGATGCTCATTTCAAAAGTGGCTTTTATGATCGTGGAGATGTAAATGGGCCTAAATCATAGTGCCTCAGATGTGAGAAAGCCCTGAGGAATAATGACATGAAGCCGTCACTCTTGTGGTGACATCTTAAAACCAGTCATGAGGAAGGGAGAGGAATAGGAAAGGGGAGGCTACAAAACGGGCTTTATTTCCATCTGTAATATTGGGTTTCCTTAAGAAGGACCTAAAGCCGTTATGGCCAAATGTAAATATTTGTTAAACCTGGGTGGTAAGTCTTAGGTGTTGGTTATGTTGCTCTCTGCACTTGGCTAAAGGCTTGAAAGTATTTAAAAAATTTTTTTAACAATTATGTAGATTTTGAAGGAAAAGCAACATAGTTTTTGGCAACATAAAAGGGAGAAGTCTTGGCTAAGAACAGCACAATTAAGAGCAAATACAATCAGCATGCAAAGCTCCCTTCAAGGTAAGTATCAGAATGACCTGGAAGGTGCCATTCAACAGTTCATGTCAAAACCCTTCTCTCTGATGCAGAAAGGTCTGTTTTATTTATTTATTTTTTATTTTTATTTTTCAACAAAAGCAAGTTTGGTTTATTTGAATGATTTCATTAAATAAGTCTACAAAGGTAACAAACTGAAGCACAAAGCACGATCTTACAAGAAACGCAACACCCAGAGTTAGTGCAAAATGTACAAATACAATTAATGGCTGCTGAGAAACCCCTGAAGTTTGAATTTTTATATCTTTTAAACAGTGTACATTGTTAAATAATGTAAGGAAAACATTTATAATTCAGAAAGTTTGTAACGTGGAAAAAGATATTCAAAGTGCACTATTAACACAAAAATAATTTAAATAAACAGTTCAGTAGCACTAGTTCATTCCTCTAGGCTTCAGTTATTTCATCCACAGGAGGATGTCTTTTAAGTCTATGGTCAGGGAATAAGCTCAGCACGGGCAAAGTGTGCAGCAGAAAAAGGCACCAGATGCTTTTTACCCTTAGGCTTCGTGGTTATGCCACCAAGAAACTCTGCAGATGAGCCTGATAACTGGAGGGTTTGCCTCCCTTTTAATCTGTGGGCCACCAACTAACTGCTAAAGTTGCCAGGGCTCACCCTAGAGCCAGATGTTCTTCACAGATGTGCAAAGGAAGCAGTTTCCTTATTACATCTCTTTAAGTTGTTTGATGCTATAAGATGCCTTTTTTAGTCTAATGGCGGGGGTGGGGGGCAGGGTTTGGACACCCCTGGCAAAGCAGCTGTGGCCATTTCCTCCATTTCAGTGCACATAAAATAACCAGCCATGACCTCCAACCCCTTTTCTTCTTAACTAATTGGGTGGCCTTCCGCAGATGGGCTATGAAAACCAAAGGGAAGTTTCAAATTGAATATGTACATATATATTTTGTTATTGTTAAGTAATGTAAGTTCTGAAATGTATTCCCCCTACCCTGCTGCATTTCACTATTCCTGTCATTAATGTAAGACTTACTTATTTGGCATAAGAAAGCAAGGAGGAGAATAACTCACCATCTGTAATTGCAAGTACATTATATTAACCTCTTTATAAGTATTAATCAGGTATCAACTCTCCCTGAACTTTATACCTGAAGGATTTCAGGAAAAGTAGAGTAGAGTTGCCGTTTAGCTACACAATATCACCAAATACCACATATTCAGTCTACCCCTTCCTCTCCTTTCCTCTGATCTGGTCTGTCTGCAGTTGTGCTGTCTGTGAAATGAGTTGTCACCACATCAAACCAAGGAGAAGTGGGAGGAAGCTGCACACCCACAAAATAAGTGTTCCTGGTGAAAATAGGATTTCTTTCCTCCACAGAGAGAGAGCTATCTAACTGCACATAAACAAGCTCCTTTTGTTATTCAACTTAAACATAACATTTCCCCATGTGTTAGAGATGGATTTAGCTACAGTGCCCACTAACATCTGCTAAAATGAGAAAGTTCTCTCACCCATTCCCATTTCTCCTCCCACCCTCACCCCCCACCTCCAAAATTACAATGTGCAATCAAGGTTACAAAGACCTAAGCCTGAAATCAGGTATGTTTAGGAGAAGAAATACTTATGAAAGCACGTGGAACTACAGTCAAATATTTCTAAGGAACTAGAGCTTTTCCACATAGCATTTGTCGGGGACCCAGCCTGTTCCAAGCACTGTGCTGAGGCAGTTCTACGGGACAGAGTTGACTCAATCCACAACACAACTCTACGGTGTGCCCGTGTGCAGGCCTTAGGGGCCATAAGAAATAAAACATGGAACTAACTAGGTTTTGTGACCCTGACACAAGAACTAGTTTCCAGGAAACAATGTAGCCCCTGAGTGCCATGCATCCCCACACTCTCCCTCTACACCTCCAGCCTTAGAAGATGCAAAAGGCAACAACCCAGGGCTCTGGGCTCTTCTGACCTGGTGAGTCCCTCCTCTGTATAAGCTGGTGAACCCACTGAACTCATCTCCACTGAATCCAATAGAAACAAACAGCCACCAGGCAGCCAGATCTGCTTGCATCTGTAACCATGTGTGATGGTTAATTTTATGTCAGCTTGGCTAGGCCGTGGTACCCAGTCAAACACCAGTCTAGATGTTATTGTGAAGCCATTTTTATTTTTTATTTTATTTTTACTTTTTATTTATTTATTTTTTTGAGACGGAATCTCGCTCTGTCGCCCAGGCTCGAGTGCAGTGGCACCATCTCAGCTCACTGCAAGCTCCGCCTCCCAGGTTCATGCCATTCTCCTGCCTCAGCCTCCCCAGTAGCTGGGACTACAGGCGCCCACCACCTTGCCTGGCTAATTTTTTTGTATTTTTAGTAGAGTCGGGGTTTTACCATGTTAGATGGTCTTGATCTCCTGACCTCGTGATCCGCCCACCTCGGCCTCCCAAAGTGCTGGGATTACAGGCGTGAGCCACCACACCTGGCCTGTGAAGCCATTTTTAAATATGATTAGCATGTAAATCTGTAGACTGAGTTAATCAGATTACCCTCCATAATGTGGGCCTCATCCAATCTGTTGAATGCTTTAAGAGAAAAGACCGAGGTCCCCCAAGGAAGAAGGATTCTGTCCCCTGACTAACTTCAGATTTGAGCTGCAAACATCAGTTCTTCCCTGGGTCTCCAGCCTGCCAGCCTGTGCTGCAGATTTTGGACTTGTTAGCCAATCACATGAGCCAATTCCTTAAAATCTCTCTCTCTCTCTCGATATAGACATAGATATAGATATATAGATATATAGATCTCTCTCTATATATGTGTATATATAAAAAGAGAGACATACATAGCAAAGATGTATGTATGTAGATAGATATATATATATGGAAAGAGGGAGAGACATCTTTGCTATGTTGTGTATCTATATACAAGATAGATAGGTAGATAGATAGATACAACATAGCAAAGATGTCTATAAACTTTGTACTGCTTATTTGCTGATTCAGTCATGTGGTGGGGACTGCAGTTTGCCTGCTCAATATCCACTCCTTTCTTCCTTCTTGGCATCAGAATCCTAACCTTATCTGGGGTGGTAATGTTCTAGCTAAAAGACTGTATTTCCCAGCCTGCCTTATAGCCAAGAATGGCCATGTGGCTCAGCTCTGTCCAGTGACTCGTGAGTGTACATTGTTACATGGGATTGTTACTCACATAACAGATGGATTCAATAGCTTCACAGGTGACAGTCCAATGACCATAACCAAGGAGAATTAAACAAGGGGATTTTATTACTTAGAACAAGTAAGGAGGATACCGGGGATAGTCCTATAAAACAGCGCCTTCCCAAACACTGGTGAAAAGAGGGCTTTTCTTGGACTGGTTAGCTGAGTTTTTGTATGTAGAGGTAAAGACAACACAGTCACCGATCATGCTTCTACGCTCATCATTCATATAGAAAATGGTGATAAGCTCCTCCCTGGGCAGGGTTTTTGGTATGGTAATGAGGAGACTTCACTAAAGTTCATCTCCAACTCAGGCATCTCTAGATCCAACCAGTTTTTGTTTTTCTGGGGCTGAGCTTCTTCCTGGAACTTATTGAAACAACAAGAACTCAAGATGCAACAGTTACAAGCAGGTACTTTTTCACAGTACATACCCAAAAAACTGAGGACCTTGGGTTACAAGATTTGTAAGAAAGCCACTTGAACGGAAGACAGGATCTAGCATGCACTCTTTCTGTCCTTTCTCCTTCAGTTTCCTGTCAAGAACGCTGAAGTGGTGGCTCAGTAGCCGTCCTGGGCCACAGAAACCAGGGCCTAAAACCGGTGGAGCAGAAAAATACCATCTCTGGACAGCCTACTTCCCTTTCCCTAGAAAAAAAAAAAAATATCCTAGAGCTGCACACTGATGTGCATGCACCTGTAATCCCAGCTACTCCAGAGGCTAAAGCAGGAGGGTCGCTGGAGCCCAGGAGTTCAAGAGCAGCCTGGACAAAAAGGACAAAAAATGAGACTGCATCATTAAAAACTAAACCAAAACAAACAAAAAACCCCTAAACCTCTCTCTTTTATTAGTCATTGTATTTTTCAGTTTCTGTAAATTACAACTGACCACGTTCCTGATTCAGACAATACGCAAAAGCTATTTTCTTTCTTTTTTTTCTTTTTAGAGATGTGTTCTCACTATATTGCCCAAGCTGGTCTAGAACTCCTGACCTCAAGTGATTCTTCTGTCTCAGCCTCCTAAATAGCTGGAACTACAGGCTCAGGCCACCGCTCCCCCAGAGAAAGCTAAAGTAACTCAAGCCAAATCCAAGTCTTCATTCTCACCAATCCTCAAACCCAGACCAGCACGTGTGGTCTGGTCTCGCTTGCCCTACATATTATTATTCTTCCCATTTTATAGAAGATGAAACTGAGGTAAAAAGAAGTTAGTTAAGTAATTTGTCCAAGATCACAGTAAGTAAGCGAGCTGAGATTTCAACTCAGATCTACTCCACTGCAGAGCCTGCATCTGAGCCACAGTCTCTCAAATGTAAAGCTAAGAATAATGGATGGAAGTTTCAGGATGCAAATTTCAGTTCAACATAGGGAAGACCATTCTAAAGATAGTGGCTGTCTAATAATGGCATCACCTGCATTATGATGTAGTGAATATCCTGTCATTGGAAGTGTTTAATTAAAAACTAGACAGCCATCTATGAGGGATACTTGTTTATGGTCTATTTACTGTCTATTTCAATCAATCCCAGTCTATAGAAATACTTTGACTGAACTAATTCTCCACACTAGAAATTTTAGAAAAAGAAAGAAAAAGGGTAAATGTCCTACTACTGGTAATTTTTTATTTATTTTTATTTTTATTTTATTTTATTTATTTATTTATTTATTTATTTTTGAGACAGAGTTTTGCTTTTGTTGCCCAGGCTGGAGTGCAATGGCTCGATCTTGGCTCAACCTCCGCCTCCCAGGTTCAAGCGATTCCCCTGCCTCAGCCTCCTGAGTAGCTGGGATTACAGGCATGCACCACTATGCCCAGCTAATTTTGTATTTTTAGTAGATATGGGGTTTCTCCATGTTGGTCAGGCTGGTGTTGAACTCCCGACCTCAGGTGATCTGCTCACCTCGGCCTCCCAAAGTGCTGGGATTATAGGCATGAGCCACCACGCCCGGCCTTGCTACTGATAATTTTCTAGGTCTTAGTTTGGGTCATAGGATGGCAGGTGTCTATTTTGTCACTGTACTACCTCACTTACATATATGTTCCACATGTCTTTTAGTATATAGTAAATATTACACAATAACTTTTTTTTTTTTTTGAGACTGAGTTTCACTCTATCGCCCAGGTTGGAATGCAGTGGCATGATCTAAGCTCAATGCAACCTCCTCCTCCCGGGTTCAAGTGATTCTCGTGCCTCAGCCTCCCAAGTAGCTGGGATTACAGGCACCCACCACCACACCTGGATAATTTTTGTATTTTTAGTAGAGACGGGGTGTCACAACGTTGGCCAGGCGGGCCTCAAACTTCTGACCTCAGGTGACCTGCCTGTCTTGGCCTGCCAAAGTGGATTACAGGCATAAGCCACCATGCCCGACCACAATAACTTTCTTTTGAGCAAAGTTAAGGAGGTAAATTTGTTTGGATGTTGTAAACAGAGGAAGCTGTAGCTGGTGCTCATTCCCACACTTCTGGACCAAGGGTAGAGACTTTGCGGTCTGGGTGGATATGATGACAGCATATCAGTTTTGACTCCTGGACCACAAGGAACTGAACTGTCCACCTGCGACTCATCTGTTTCTTGTAGAGGTGGGTCTCATGCATATGATGGGGTCAGAGGCAGCGTAGCCCTATCCAGAGTGCATATCTTTCACAGCAGCCCTCCCGTCCCCAACCTTTTTGGCACCAAGGACCGGTTTCATGGTAGACAATTTTTCTACAGCTGGGGTTGGGGGAATGGTTTTGGGATGAAACCGTTCCACCTCAGATCATCAGGCATTGGTTAGATTCTCATAAGGAGCATGCAACCTAGATCCCTCACATGTGCAGTTCATAATAGGGTCTGCAGTCCTATGAGAATCTAATGCTGCACAGATCTGACAGGAGGCAGAGCTCAGGCAGTAATGCTCACTCATCTGCAGCTCACCTCCTGCTGGGTGGCCCAGTTCCTAACAGGCCACAGACCAGTATGGTTTTGTGGCCCAGGGGCTGGAAACCACTGTTTTATAGCACTCCCTATCTTCTCTTCACTCCTGCCATGGCATCCTCTTCTGTCCTACTAAACCTGACTTTTTGTTGTTGTTGTTATTATCATTATTATACTTTAAGTTCTAGGGTACATGTGCACAACATGCAGGTTTGTTACATGTGTATACACGTGCCATGTTGGTGTGCTGCACCCATTAACTCATCATTTACATTAGTTATATCTCCTAATGCTATCCCTCCCCCTTCCCCACACCCCACAACAGACCCCGGTGTGTGATGTTCCCTTTCCTGTGTCCAAGTGTTCTCATTGTTCAATTCCCACCTATGAGTCAGAACATGCGGTATTTGGTCTTTTTGTCCTTGCAATAGTTTGCTGAGAATGATGGTTTCCAGCTTCATCCATGTCACTACAAAGGACATGAACTCATCCTTTTTATGGCTGTATAGTATTCCATGCTGTGTATGTGCCACATTTTCTTAATCCAGTCTATCATTGATGGACATTTGGGTTGGTTCTGTGAATAATGCTGCAATAAACATATGTGGGCATGTGTCTTTATAGCAGCATGATTTACAATCCTTTGGGTATATACCCAGTAATGGGATGGCTGGGTCAAATGGTATTTCTAGTTCTAGATCCCTGAGGAATCACCACACTGACTTCCACAATGGTTGAACTAGTTTACAGTCCCACCAAAAGTGTAAAAGTGTTCCTATTTCTCCACATCCTCTCCAGCACCGGTTGTTTCCTGACTTTTTAACGATCGCCATTCTAACTGGGGTGAGATGGTGTCTCACTGTGGTTTTGATTTGCATTTCTCTGATGGCCAGTGATGATGAGCATTTTTTCATGTGTCTTTTGGCTGCGTAAATGTCTTCTTTTGAGAAGTGTCTGTTCATATCCTTTGCCAATTTTTGATGGGGTTGTTTGTTTTTTTCTTGTAAATATGTTTGAGTTCATTATAGATTCTGGGTATTAGCCCTTTGTCAGATGAGTAGATTGCAAAAATTTTCTCCCATTCTGTAGGTTGCCTGTTCACTCTGATGATAGTTTCTTTTTTTTTTTTTTTTTTTTTTTGAGACGGAGTCTCGCTCTGTCACCCAGGCTGGAGTGCAGTGGCACGATCTTGGCTCACTGCAAGCTCCACCTCCCGGGTTCACACCATTCTCCTGCCTCAGCCACTCTGAGTAGCTGGGACTACAGGTGCCCGCCACCACACCCGGCTAATTTTTTGTATTTTTAGTAGAGACAGGGTTTCACCGTGGTCTCGATCTCCTGACCTCGTGATCCGCCCGCCTCGGCCTCCCAAAGTGCCGGGATTACAAGCGTGAGCCACCGTGCCCGGCCAATGATAGTTTCTTTTGCTGTGCAGAAGCTCTTTAGCTTAATTAGATCCCATTTGTCAATTTTGGCTTTTGTTGCCATTGCTTTTGGTGTTTTAGACATGAAGTCCTTGCCCATGCCTATGTCCTGAATGGTATTGCCTAGGTTTTCTTCTAGGGTTTTTATGGTTTAGGTCTAACATTTAAGTCTTTAATCCATCTTGAATTAATTTTTGTATGAGGCATAAGGAAGGGATCCAGTTTCGGCTTTCTACATATGGCTAGCCAGTTTCCCCAGCACCATTTATTAAATAGGGAATCCTTTCCCCATTTCTTGTTTTTGTCAGGTTTGTCAAAGATCAGATAGTTGTAGATATGCTGCATTATTTCTGAGGGCTCTGTTCTGTTCCATTGGTCTACATCTCTGTTTTGGTACCAGTACCATGTTGTTTTGGCTACTGTAGGCTTGTAGTATAGTTTGAAGTCAGGTAGCATGATGCCTCCAGCTTTGTTCTTTTGGCTTAGGATTGTCTTGGCAATGCGGGCTCTTTTTTGGTTCCATGTGAACTTTAAAGTAGTTTTTTCCAATTCTGTGAAGAAAGTCATTGGTAGCTTGATGGGGATGGCATTGAATCTATAAATTACCTTGGGCAGTATGGCCATTTTCACGATATTGATTCTTCCTACCCATGAGCATGGAATGTTCTTCCATTTGTTTGTGTCCTCTTGTATTTCATTGAGCAGTGGTTTGTAGTTCTCCTTGAAGAGGTCCTTCACATCCCTTGTAAGTTCGATTCCTAGGTATTTTATTTTCTTTGAAGCAATTGTGAATGGGAGTTCACTCATGATTTGGCTCTCTGTTTGTCTGTTATTGGTGTATAAGAATGCTTGTGATTTTTGCACATTGATTTTGTATCTGAGACTTTGCTGAAGTTGCTTATCAGCTTAAGGAGATTTTGGGCTGAGATGATGGGGTTTTCTAGATATACAATCATGTCATCTGAAAACAAGGACAATTTGACTTCCTCTTTTCCTAATTGAATACCCTTTATTTCCTTCTCCTGCCTGATTGCCCTGGCCAGAAATTCCAACACTATGTTGAATAGGAGTGGTGAGAGAGGACATCCCTGTCTTGTGCCAGTTTTCAAAGCGAATGCATCCAGTTTTTGCCCATTCAGTATGGTATTGGCTGTGGGTTTGTCATAGATAGCTCTTATTATTTTGAGATACGTCCCATCAATACCTAATTTATTGAGAGTTTTTAGCATGAAGCGTTGTTGAATTTTGTCAAAGGCCTTTTCTGCATCTATTGAGAAAATCATGTGGTTTTTGTCATTGGTTCTGTTTATATGCTGGATTACATTTATTGATTTGCATATGTTGAATCTGTCTTGCATCCCAGGGATGAAGCCCACTTGATCATAGTGAATAAGCTTTTTGATGTACTGCTGGATTCGGTTTGCCAGTATTTTATTGAGGATTTTTGCATCGATGTTCATCAGGGATATTGGTCTAAAATTCTCTTTTTTGGTTGTGTCTCTGCCAGGCTTTGGTATCAGGATGATGCCGGCCTCATAAAATGAGTTAGGGAGGATTCCCTCTTTTTCTATTGATTGGAATAGTTTCAGAAGGAATGGTACCAGCTCCTCCTTGTACCTCTGGTAGAATTCAGCTGTGAATCCATCTGGTCCTGAACTTTTTTTGGTTGGTAAGCTATTAGTTATTGCCTCAATTTCAGAGCCTGTTATTGGTCTATTCAGAGATTCCACTTCTTCCTGGTTTAGTCTTGGAAGGGTGTACACACATAACAATATTAATCTTAAATGTAAATGGGCTAAATGCTTCAATTAAAAAGACACAGACTGGCAAATTGGATAAAGAGTCAAGACCCATCAGTGTGCTGTATTCAGGAGACCCATCTCACGTGCAGAGACACACATAGGCTCAAAATAAAGGAATAGAGGAAGATCTACCAAGCAAATGGAAAACAAAAAAAAAGCAGAGGATACATTCCTAGTCTCTGATAAAACAGATTTTAAACCAACAAAGATCAAAAGAGACAAAGAAGGCCATTACATAATGGTAAAGGGAGCAATTCAACAAGAAGAGCCAACTATCCTAAATATATATGCACCCAACACAGGAGTACCCAGATTCATAAAGCAAGTCCTTAGAGACCTACAAAGAGACTTAGACTCCCACACAATAATAATGGGAGACTTTAACACCCCACTGTCAACATTAGACAGATCAAAGAGACAGAAAGTTAACAAGGATACCCAGGAATTGAAGTCAGCTCTGCACCAAGCAGACCTAATAGACATCTACAGAACTCTCCACCCCAAATCAACAGAATATACATTCTTCTCAGCACCACATCGCACTTATTCCAAAATTGACCACATAGTTGGAAGTAAAGCCCTCCTCAGCAAATGTGAAAGAACAGAAATTATAACAAACTGTCTCTCAGACCACAGTGCAATCAAACTAGAACTCAGGATTAAGAAACTCACTCAAAACCGTTCAACTACATGGAAACTGAACAACTTGCTCATGAATGACTACTGGGTGCATAACAAAATGAAGGCAGAAATAAAGATGTTCTTTGAAACTGATGAGAACAAAGACACAACATACCAGAATCTCTGGGACACATTCAAAGCAATGTGTAGAGGGAAATTTATAGCACTAAATGCCCACAAGAGAAAGCAGGAAAGATCTAAAATTGATACCCTAACATCACAATTAAAAGAACTAGAGAAGCAAGAGCAAACACATTCAAAAGCTAGCAGAAGGCAAGAAATAACCAAGATCAGAGCAGAACTGAAGGAGACAGAGACACAAAAACCCCTTCAAAAAAATCAATGAATCCAGGAGCTGATTTTTTTAAAAGATCAACAAAATTGATAGACCGCTAGCAAGACTAAACCTGACTTTTTAATCATTTCTTTTTCTCTGGAATCAGGAGGCTTATCTTTCATTGACTATTTTTTTTTTTTTGCGGGGGGAGGATGGAGTTTTGCTCTTGTCACCCAGGCAGGAGTGCAATGGCGCAATCTTGGGTCACTGCAACCTCTACCTCCCAGGTTCAAGCATTCTCCTGTCTCAGCCTCCCGAGTAGCTGGGATTACCAGCATGCACCACCACACCCAGCTAATTGTATTTCTAGTAGAGATGGGGTTTCACCATGTTGGCCAAGCTGGTCTCGAACTCCTGACCTCAAGTGATCTGCCCACTTCAGCCTTCCAAAGTGCTGGGATTACAGGTGTGAGCCACTGCACCCAGCCTTACTGACTTCTTTATATGATTCAGTCAGAGTTTGAGGGGCCCATTACTGATCTTCAGCTGCTGCATCTTATTCTGGAAACATAAACAGAAATTAATAAGTAAGGCACTTAAATCAAGCCAGATAGTTTTGACCAAAATAAGAGGTTTTAAAACACATTATTAGCCAAAAATATACTTTCTACTTGAATAATAAAGATGTCAGAATAACTTCTGTTTTTCTTCTCCAAAGTGCAAAAAATCAACAGTATTAAATAGACAAAATTCCTGTACACCAACTGACACCTATGCATGCTTCTTCATTCTGGTTCTTTGGTTAGATAACACAAAAAGAACATTAAGAAAAGTCTTATAAAAAGACAAATTCCTTGTTGGGAAGGAAGTCGCGCATGTGACCTTCTCTTGCTAATATTCCAGAAGGCTTTTTGTTAAATGAGTGAGGGTTCTTAGTTGCAAACTGCAGAAAGTGACTCCAGAATAAGAACTTGTTGGAAAACTACCAGGTGACTCAAAGAATAATCTGGAGGGCTGGAGAACCAGGCTGGGAAAATGGCCAGAAGTCAAGGATAGATATCAGGAACCACAGCCAAAGACATAACATCTCTGGAGCAGATAGTGAAGACATCCTGCTGCTCTGCAGCCTCAGTCTCCAAATGCCACCACCATGAACAAATCCTAAACAGTCTTAGATGTTTACAACACCAGCTCAGGATTCAAAGCCTTGAGAAAGCATATCTGATTGCTAAGCCTTGACTATGTGTCTGCACCCTAGCCTCTAGAGGACTGGAAGTGGAAAATATGACCTTTTTTCAGCTTCCATACCGGCAAGCAAGACTCAATACAATGGGATGATTTGTCAAACAGTAAGGAGTTTTACATGCTGGACGACCAAAAGAATGACAATTATGCATTCCTATATTGCTGCTTTGCACGAAGGCACTGAAATGAGGAAAAAAAAAAACTTTTTGAAAGAGTCATGCTCGGCCGGGCGCGGTGGCTCACGCTTGTAATCCCAGCACTTTGGGAGGCCGAGGCGGGCGGATCAAGAGGTCAGGAGATCGAGACCACAGTGAAACCCCGTCTCTACTAAAAATACAAAAAATTAGCCAGGCGTGGTGGCGGGCGCCTGAAGTCCCAGCTACTCGGAGAGGCTGAGGCAGGAGAATGGCGTGAACCCGGGAGGCGGAGCTTGCAGTGAGCCGAGATCGCGCCACTGCACTCTGGCCTGGGTGAAAGAGCAAGACTCCGTCTCAAAATAAATAAATAAATAAAAATAAAAAAAATAAACTGTCCTTTAAGAAAGAGTCATGCCCAATTCTAGGTTGCTCCCCATCAAATTCTGTTCTACCTTTTAAAAATATTTCCAGTTTATCTCACCTGCAATCTTCCTACCCTTACTCTGTCTCTATTCTGCTCCCCTCCATGACCATACCCAAACATATACACTTCTGCAACATGTTTAGATTTGACTGTGGCAGGGGAGTTTGGAGGGTGGGAGGTGTCCAGGCTATAACATCTTCAGCATGGCTTCTAGATTTCATTCAGATCTGGTCAGATTTAAAATTATTACACACGGCCGGGCGCGGTGGCTCATGTCTGTAATCCCAGCACTTTGGGAGGCCGAGGCGGGCGGATCACAAGGTCAGGAGATCGAGACCATCCTGGCTAACATGGTGAAACCCCATCTCTACTAAAAACACAAAAAATTAGCCAGGTATGGTGGCGGGTGCCTGTAGTCCCAGCTACTTGGGAGGCTGAGGCAGGAGAATGGCGTGAACCCGGGAGGCAGAGCTTGCAGTGAGCTGAGATCACACCACTGCACTCCAGCCTGGGTGACAGAGCGAGACTCCGTTTCAAAAAAAAAAAAAAAATTACACACACAGTACTCATCATTTTGCCACATACACCCCCTTCCTATTCTCAAGAACCTTACCCACCTGTGACCACAGCTAAATCTCCAGGCGTTGTTCAGCCTTGTCAGGCTCCTTCCAACATCCTGATGTTCACATCCCCCTTGTCTCCATGCTGACCTGTTCTGAACCTCTGGGCTTGGATTCCTGCTCCTGTCCACTATGCATACATCACAGACTCTTCATAAGGGAGGAATAGTTACATTCCAGTATGAGGTGAAGGGAGCCTGCAGGCAGAGCCACACATGTGGTTGCTGAGGGAATGGGCACATAAAAAGAAGCCCCTCTTCAACAATCTTCTTCAAATAGTTCACAGTCTCACCACTGGCAATCCAAAAGCACATTTAGCATTGATGTCTTTAACATCTTTCTATCATGCTCTTAACAAGCATACTGTTGGCCAGGCAGGGTCATTCACGCCTGTGATTCCAGCACTTTGGGAGACCAAGGTGGGCAGGTTGCTTGAGCTCAGGAGTTCGAGACCACCCTGGGCAACATGGAGAAACCCCGTCTCCACAAAAAAAATACAAAAAAGTTAGTCAGGTGTGGTGGACGTGCCTTTAGTCCCAGCTACTTGGGAGGCTGAAGCATAAGAATCGCTTGAACCCAGGAGGCAGAGGTTGCAGTGAGCTGAGATCATGCCACTGCACTCCGGGCTGCATGACAGAGCGAGACCCTGTCTCCAAAAAAACAAAAAAAACCAAAACCACAGAAAATAAACAAGTGTACTGTCAACTCACTGTTAAAAACCTTTAAAAAGGCCACCTGAAAAAAAGTTTCAGAAAATATGTTTCATCCACCCCTTTGCACATCTACCAAATTCTATTCTTTTTCTGAATTCCTTCCTTCCTGTTTCCCTGGCCTTTTTATTTCTTATTCTTTTCAAGTCTTTCTAACCTACTGCCCTGGGTGCCATTCCTGAGACCTCTGCCCAGATTTCATCTCCCTTGACCTACTTTTTTCTTACAACTTTATTAATACATAGTTGAAGTACAATAATCTGCACATATTTGAAGTATGTAATTTGATCTGTTTTGATATATGTGTTATATTGATTTTCCATTGCCTCATAACAATTTACCACAAACATTGTGGCGTAAATTATCTTACCTCAAAGTTTTGTGGTCAGGAATCCAGGCATGGCCTGACTGGAGCTTCTGTTCAGAATCTCACGAGGCAGCAATCAAGATGTTTGCTGGGCTGCACTCTCATCTGGTGGCTGAGTGAAGAATATGCTTCCAAACTCATTCAAGTTGGCAGAAAGCATTTCCTTGTGGATGTATGATTGAAGGCCCTGACTTCTTTTTTTTTTTTTTTTTGAGATGGAGTCTCGCTCTGTCACCCAGGCTGGAGTGCTGTGGCACAACCTCGGCTCACTGCAGGCTCCGCTTCCCTGGTTCACGCCATTCTCCTGCCTCAGCCTCCCGAGTAGCTGGGACTACAGGCGCCTGCCAACATGCCCAGCTAATTTTTGTATTTTTAGTAAAGACGGGGTTTCACCATGTTAACCAGGATGGCCTCGATCTCCTGACCTCGTGATCCACTCGCCTTGGCCTCCCAAAGTGCTGGGATTACAGGCGTAAGCCACTGCGCCCAGCCTTGAAGTCTGTGACTTCTTGCCAGCTGTTGGCTGGAGGTCACTCTTAGGTTTTAGAGGCCACCCACAGTTCTTAGAGGCCATCCTCCTTACTTTCAGGGTTTTCCAACATGGTCACTTCATCAGGCACACAAGGAAAGTCTCTAAATGCAGTCCACTAAGATGGAGTTTTAAATACTGTAATATAATTACAATAGTAACAGTTGATCACTTTTGCTATATGCTATATCGTATTGGTTAGAAGCCAATCACAGTTCCCATACACAAAGAGAGGGGATTACCCAAAGGGGTGAACACCAGGAGGCAGAGATCATTGTGTCATTATAGGTTTTGTCTGCCACATATATACACCATGAAACCATCGCTACAATAAGATAAAAATTTAAATTACCTCCAAAAGTTTTCTTGTGCCCTTTGGCAATCCACCCTTCCTCCACCCTGTCCCTAGGTAACCACTGACCTATTTTTCTATCACCATAGATTATTTTTCATTCTCTAGAATTGTATATAAATAGAGTTATACAGTATGTACTCTTTTTGTCTGGCTTCTTTCACTCAGCATAATTATTCTGAGATTCAACCATGTTGTTGTGTGTATCCATAGTTCATTCCTTTCTGTTGCTGAGCAGCATTCCATTGTATGAATATATCACAGTTGTTTATCCATTCATCTGCTGTTGGACATTGGAGTTGTTTCAACTTTGGGGTATTACAAGTCAAGCTGCTATGGATATTTATGTGCAAGTTTTCACATGAACATATGTTTTCATTTCTTTTGAATAAATACCTAGGAGTAAAGTGGCTGGTTCCTCTGGTAGGTGTATATTTAATTTTTAAGTAAACTGCCAGAGTCTCGTATCATTTTACATTTCCACCAGTAGGGTATGGGAGTTCTGTGTTTTTGCCAGCATTGGTATGATCAGCCTTTATAATTTTAACTCATGAAATAAGTATAAAGTGGTATGTCTTTGTGGTTTTAATTTGCATTTCTGTTATGACTAATGATGCTGAGCATTTTTTCATGTATTTATTGCCCATTAATATATCTTTTCTGAACTGTCTGTTCAATGCTTTTGTCATTTTAAATTGGATTTTGTCTTATTAATATTGAGCTGTAAGAATTCCTTACACATATTGGGTATAAGTCCTTTGTCTGAAATATGATACAATATCAAAGATGGCTCTTCACAATGTCATATGTGCTAAAACTGGACCATCCAAGGTTGCTTCATTTACAGGTCTGGAATCCAACCTGAGTGGGTTGTAGGAGCTAAGCCTGAACAGGCATCTTTCTCTTCACAGCTTCTGAATTGCAGCTAGCATAGACTTTCTCACTGCATGGTGATCGAAGAGTACTTGGTCTTTTCACACAGTGGTTGAATTCACCTTGAGCAAGTTTTCAAGAGACCAAGGCAGAAGCTCTAGGCTTTTTATGATCTAGCTTTGAGAGTCCCAGACATCACCACTGTTTCATTCTATTGGTTAAAAGTCAAGGTGAGTGCTGCTGGCAAGATGGCCAAATAGGAGCAGCTCTGGTCTGCAGCTGCCAGCAAGATCAACACAGAAGGCAGGTGATTTCTGCATTTCCAACTGAGGTACTCATCTCATCTCATTGGGACTGGTTAGGAAGTGGGTGTAGCCTACAGAGGGTGAGCTGAAGCAGCATAGGGTGTTGCCTCATCTGGGAAGCACAAGGGGTCTGGGAACTCCCTCCCTTAGCCAAGGGAAGCCCTGAGGGACTGTGCCTTGAGGAATAGTGCATTTTGGCCCAGATATTACACTTTTCCTAATAGACCTATTAGCGGACCAAATAGACATCTACAGAACTCTCCACCCCAAATCAACAGAATATACCATTGTTCTCAGCACCACACCACACTTATTCTAAAATTGACCACATAATTGGAAGTAAAACACTCCTCAGCAAATGCAAAATAACAGAAATCATAACGAACAGTTTCTCAGACCACAGTGCAATCAAATTAGAACTCAGAATTAAGAAACTCACTGAAAACCTCACAACTGCATGGAAACTGTACAATCTGCTCCTGAGTGACTACTGAGTAAATAATGAAATCAAGGCAGAAATAATTAAGTTCTTTGAAACCAATGAGAAAAAAGACACAATGTACTAGAATCTCTGGGACACAGCTAAAGCAGTGTTTAGAGGGAAATTTATAGCATTAAATGCCCACAGGAAAAAGCAGGAAAGATCAAAATTGATACCCTCACTTCACAATGAAAAGAACTAGAGAAGCAAGAGCAAACAAATTCAAAAGCTAGCAGAAGACAAGAAATAACTAAGATCAGAGCAGAACTGAAAGAGATGGAGACATGAAAAACCCTTCAAAAAAACCAGGAAGAAGTCAAATCCCTGAATAGACCAATAACAAGTGCTGAAATTGAGGCTGTAATTAATAGCCTACCAACCAAAAAAAGCCCAGGAACAGACGGATTCACAGCCGAATTCTACCAGAGGTATAAAGGTACCAGAGGTACCAAGAGGAGTTGGTACCACTCCTTCTGAAACTATTCCAAACAATAGAAAAAGAGGGACTCCTTCCTAACTCATTTTATGAGGCCAGCATCATCCTAATACCAAAAACTGGCAGAGAAACAACAAAAAAAGGAAATTTCAGGCCAATATCCGTGATGAACATTGATGTGAAAATCCTCAATAAAATACTGGCAAACAGAATCCAGCAGCACATCAAAAAGCTTATCCACCAGGATCAAGTCAGCTTCATCCTTGGCATGCAAGGCTGGTTCAACATACACAAGTCGATAAACGTAATCCATCACATAAACAGAACCAATGACAAAAAAAAAAACATGATCATCTCAATAGATGCAGAAGAAGCCCTTGATAAAATTCAACACCCTTCATGCTAAAAACTCTCAATAAACTAGGTATTGATGGAACGTACCTGAAAATAATAAGAGCTATTTATGACAAACCCACAGCCAATATCATAGTGAATAGGCAAAAGCTGGAAGCATTCCCTTTGAAAACTGGCACAAGACAAGGATGCCCTCTCTCACCACTCCTATTCAACATACTATGGGAAGTTCTGGCCAAGGCAATCAGGCTAGAGAAAGAAATAAAGGGTATTCAGATAGGAAGAGAGAAAGTCAAATTGTCTCTGTTTGCAGATGACATGATTGTATATTTAGAAAACTCCATTGTCTCAGCCCAAAATCTCCTTAAGCTGATAAGCAACTTCAGCAAAGTCTCAGGATACAAAATCAATATGCAAAAATCGCAAGCATTCCTATGCACCAATAATAGACAAACAGAAAGCCAAATCATGAGTGAACTCCCATTCACAATTGCTTCAAAAAGAATAAAATACCTAGGAATACAACTTATAAGGGATGTGAGGGACCCCTTCAAGGAGAACTACGAACCACTGCTCAAGGAAATAAGAGAGGACACAAACAAATGGCAAAATATTCCATGTTCATGGATAGGAAGAATCAATATCATGAAAATGGCCTTACTGCCCAAAGTAATTTATAGATTCAATGCTATCCCCATCAAGCTGTCATTGACTTTCTTCACAGAATTAGAAAAAAACTACTTTAAATTTCATATGGAACCAAAAAAGAGCCTGCATAGCCAAGACAATCCTAATCAAAAAGAACAAAGCTGGAGGCATCATGCTGTGTGACTTCAAAATATACTACAGGGATACAGTAACCAAAACAGCATGGTACTGGTACTAAAACAGATATATAGACCAATGGAACAGAACGGAGGCTTCAGAAATAACACCACACATCTACAACCATCTGATCTTTGACAAACCTGACAAAAACAAGCAATGGGGAAAGGATTCCCTATTTAAAAAATGGTGTTAGGAAAACTGGCTAGCCATATGCAGAAAACTGAAACTAGGTCCCTTCCTTACACCTTATACAAAAATTAACTCAAGGTGAATTAAAGACTTAAACATAAGACCTAAAACCATAAAAACCCTAGAAGAAAACCTAGGCAATACCATTCAGGACACAGGCATGGGCAAAGACTTAATGACTAAAACACCAAAAGCAATGGCAACAAAAGCCAAAATTGACAAAGGGGATCTAATTAAACTAAAGAGCTTCTGCACAGGAAAAGAAACTATCATCAGAATGAACAGGCAACCTACAGAATGGGAGAAAATTTTTGCAATCTATCCATCTGACAAAGGCTAATATCCAAAATCTACAAAGAACTCAAACAAATTTACAAGAAAAAAACAACCCCATCAAAAAGTGGGCAAAGGATATGAACAGACACTTCTCAAAAGAAGACATTTATGCGGCCACCAAACATATGAAAAAAGGCTCATTATCACTGGTCATTACAGAAGTGATCAAATCAAAACCACAATGAGATACCACTCACGCCAGTTAGAATGGCAATCATTAAAAAGTCAGGAAACAACAGATGCTGGAGAGGATGTGGAGAAATACGAATTCTTTTACATTGTTGGTGGGAGTGTAAATTAGTTCAACCATTGTGGAAGATAGTGTGGGGATACCCCAAGGATCTAGAACCAGAAATACCATTTGACCTAGCAATCCCATTACTGGGTATATACCCAAAGGATTATAAATCATTCTACTATAAATACAATGCACATGTATGTTTACTGTGGCACTATTCACAATAGCAAATACTTGGAATCAACCCAAATGCCCATCAATGATAGACTGGATAAAGAAAATGTGGCACATATAGTGCTATGGAATACTATGCAGCCATAAAAAAAGGATGAGTTCATGTCCTTTGCAGGGACCTGGAAGAAGCTGGAAACCATCATTCTCAGCAAACTAACACAAGAACAGAAAACCAAACACCTCATGTTTTCACTCATAAATGGGAGCTGAACAATGAGAACACTTGGACATAGGGAAGGGAACATCACACACTGGGTCCTGTCAGTGGATGGGGGGCTGGGGAGATATAGCATTCAGAGAAATACCTAATGTAGATGGCGGGTTGATGGGTGCAGCAAACCACCATGGCACGTATATACCTATGTAACAAACCTGCATGTTCTGCACATGTATCTCAGAACTTAAAGTATTACAAAAAAAAAGTCAAGGTGAAAGGAATTATATATCATCCATCATCTCTCAATCGGAAGTATAACAAAGAACTTAATGGCCATTAAATCTCCTACATCTAGTATAATCAGAGACCTCTACATCAGTGCAAGCTGCCAACTTATTCCGAATTCCTCAATCAAACTCATTGACATATTTAAATGACACTTATTTGCAGAACTGATAGTTTTCAAAGTATCGTATGTAACTCTCAAAATAATGTTTGATTTAGGCAGGCAGATATTAATATCCCCACCTTAAAGAAGTTGCTGAGGCCCAGTGACACTGGTCATTTGTCCAAGAAAAAGACTCTAGAACTCAAGATCTTTTGCATCTAGTGCAGTACTTTCTCCACGATGTCATGCTGTTTTCACTTTAGCACACAAATCCTTCTAATTAAATAAGCACTTCCTTTCTGAGAAGTATACTAGAATCAAAAGTTCTGTGGTTGGAAGGAATGAAAATGAATGAATGAACTTCAAATTTCACCTCTGTTCAATGACATTATTATTTAGTTGATTAAATTTTTATTTATGGACACAAAAATGACAGTCCACTCTTAATGAGAAAATCTTTACAGAACCGTAAGTATGTGAATACACACACACATACACAAACGTATATATTTTTCATACATACAATTGTTAGTGTATGCACAAAAAGATCATCTGGAGGCTATATTACTGTTAAGTGTTATATCTTAAAGATTCTGGGCCGGGCGCGGTGGCTCATGCCTATAATCCTAGCACTTTGGGAGGCTGGGGCAGGTGGATCATTTGAGGTGAGGAGTTCAACACCAGCCTCGCCAACATGGTGAAACCCCATCTCACAAAAATTAGCCAGGCGGTAGTGGTCGTGCCTGTAATCCCAGCTACTAGGGAGGCTGAGGCAGGAGAATCGCTTGAGCCCAGGAGTCGGAAGTTGCAGTGAGCCGAGATCATGCCACTGCACTCCAGCCTGGGTGACAGAGTGAGACCCTGTCTCAAACAGATTCTGTATTGTTTCAATTTGAGTATATATTATTCTTGAAATAATAATAAAAAAGATTTAAAAACTCTTCAGTCCTTTCAGAAATACATGATAATAATCAGACTTGAAGCATTGTCACAATTTTTTAGTTCTGAGTAGAGTATAAGTACCATTGTCCCTTGGTAATGCAGGAGACTCCTTCCAAGACCCCCAGGGATACCCACACCCACGCATACTCAAGTCCTGCAGTCCACCATTTGGAACTCACAGATACAAAAAGTCGATCCTCTGCATAAGTGGGTTTCACATCCCATGAATATTGTATTGATGTGTGTTTGATTGAAAAAAATCCACATATAAGTGAACCCATGCAGATCAAAACTGTGTTGTTCAAGGGTCAACTGTATAAACAAATGAACAAACAGAACTTCAGATAGTATCACAATAAGGACAGAAACTCTACATTGGATTTGTTCCCCAAAGAGAGGCTACTGTGAAACTACGTTTTCAGTAATCAGCATTGAGAAATTTATTTATTTATTTATTTTTTCAAGGCAGCAATATTTGTAATAGTGAGAAACTTAAAACAACTTTCTAGCCAGCAGGCAATAAATAACTATTATCCCATGATTTATAAGACTAATTAGATCTGTATTAACCATCACAGATAAATCTTTAAAACATGCTAAATGAATAAAGCAAGTTCAAAAAGTATAAAACAGAATACTATAACAAATACATTTTTACATAATCTAAAACTGAAATACATATTATAATAAGTCATACATGTAAGTATTAAAAGTAAAGTAGAAAAACATTCACAAAAATGATAAATATCAACTTCAGGATAATGTTAATGGGATTAAGAGATGGGGAAAGCATAGAATATAAAGCTTTATTTTATTTCTTTAAAAAAAAGTTCAAGATCTCAAATAAATACAGCAAGATGCTAACATCTATTATCTCCATGGTGTATATAGAACTATCTTTTACTTTGTGTTTGAAATGTTTCATAGTTTTAATGTTTAAATTTTTTAAAAAGTTGATCCTGCCAATTTGTCTTCCATGAATAGACATTTTTAAACATGAAAGAAGACAGAATACGCAGCACCCATGTGTCCTTGAAAAAGCAACTACCCCATGATGAAAACAAGACAACTAAAAACTCAATCAGAACAAAAACCACAGAAATAGAAAAGCCATGGAAAAGATATGACGGTAAGCACTGAATCCACTTAAATATAGAACTAAGGCTAAACACAGAGCTAGACTAACTACTGGTAAACACAAAGCAAGTATTATATGCCCTGAAAAAGCAAAAATACAAACAACATGAAATTCAGAACTGAAGAAAGAGATGACAGAACATATGAATAGCACTCAACTTCATCTTTCACAGTAGGGATTTCATATCTAATATCGAAATTTTAAACAGGCAGTTTTAAAAAATACTCCAATTTCTTACTGTTTTTTATAAACTATTTTCCTAATTTTAGTGAAATCTTACAGAATCTAAGAGTTCTGTGGCAAAGAAACCTTTATCTAGAGTTCAGCATTTACCTGGAGTTTAAGATATTTTTCCCTTGTTATTAAATTCAAACAAAATCATAATTTAAATTTTTTTTAAAATAGCATACTCCCATAATTATGAAATTATTCCTGTCTTGCCTATATATAAGCATGAATAAGATGATGTTGACCAAACGTTAACATAGGTGATTACTGGTTGGTAGATAAATTTATTTTTAAATAAAACAATAGGCCAGGCGCGGTGGCTCACGCCTGTAATGCCAGCACTTTGGAAGGCCAAGGCGTGTGGATCACTTAAGGTCAGGAGTTTGAGACCAGTCTGGCCAACATGGTGAAATCCCACCTCTACTCAAAAATACAAAAATCAGCTGGGCATGGTAGCACATGTCTGTAATCCAGCTACCAGAGAGGCTGAGGCAGGAGAATTGCTTGAACCCGGGGGGCGGAGGTTGCAGTGAGCCGAGATCGTGTCACTATACTCCAGCCTGGGCGACAGTGGGACATCATCTCAAAAAATAATAATAAAATAAAATAATAAATAAGTAAACGAAACAATACAAAATATTCTTTGAGTTAAACATAAATGACTTCCAGAAGCTTACTTGTTTGGAACCCAAAAGAGATAGGCAATTCTTTCCAAAACAAGAAGTGACAGTTTCTCACAGATCTCAAAAGGCCAATAAACAGTCAAGAAAAAAGTGAACCAACTTGAATGAATATTACATGCACACATATAAATATCACTTAAAAGGAAAGCATTCCAGATTGCAATTAAGTTACTTAAAAATTCTAAACCAAAAAGGTGGCCTCACTAGGTCCTAAACTAGTCGCAGGAGGATCTGGGGGACTGGCAAAGCTATGAGGTTGAACCAGTGTGAAAAATGCTTTTCAGTATGTGTTCATTTTGAGAATAGAATAAAGACCAAAGAGCAAAATGCTAGGGTCTGAACAAGAATGCTATTTGTAGGACAGGTGCTCCAGATAGGAGCATCTTGGATCCAGCCAGGAGCAGTGTTACCCAAATGTCAATATTTGAAATGTCAATGGCCAGGACTGAGAACTAGTCATTGTGGGGAGGCCCCAAAGACAAACTGGAAAGAAGGGCAGAAGACCAAAAATAATGACAACAGCTGCCATTTGTCAAGTGCTAGCCATGCTGGACCCTTTTCATGCAATATCTCACTCACAGCCCATAGTCTACTTGCAAACAGGATATAATATATTTTTCAGATGACAACACAGACTCAGAAGGTTTACATGGCATGCCCAAAGCCACAATGCTAGGAAGTAACAGAACTACAATTCAAGTCCAGATCCTTCTCACCACAAAGTCTATGCTCTTTGCAGCATGCCAAGCTGTAAAATCCAAAGGAGTAAACAGAAATATATGAGAATACTAAAGTCAGGGGCCAGGAGACTCAAGAGATGTGAGTCAAGGTGTCAGGTCAGTCATCTCTACGTGTTGTGGACTTCTACCAACAGAGGCTCTCTCCTGGTGTGTCCCTTTAGTGTGCTATCTGGCGAGTGCTGCAAGGTGGCAGCTTCTTCACAGAGTCAGGGGGCAGATCAAATAAAATTAAAATGAACATAATAACTGTTTTAAAGGCAGTCAGGTCAGCTTTGCCAAGTTTCGTGTTTGATGTAAGCAGCAGAGGGAAATGGAAGAGAGAGGGTGACAGAGTCAATGATGGGTAATCAAACATTAGCCCAGGCTCTGTCTGCATGCTCCTGAGAGCCTCTTTCCTCAGAGGGGGATCACTCAGAAAGGCATGATGAGAACCCATGGATGTAGCACCCACCACCGAGCAGGAAACAAAGTAAGAAATGCCTTTCAAGAAGGATGTCATCAGTGGTGTCAAGTGTGAAAAAAAGAATAAGCTAGAGGAAGACTGAGATAAAGCCTGGATGTGGCCTTGAGGAGGACACAGTTGGCTTTTGAGAGGGTAGATCTGGGGCCTTAGAGGAGTGTGAATCAAATGACAGTGTCCTGAGGCAAGAGTGGAAAGTGCTGAAATAGAAGCAGCATGCGGTTTGACTTTGTCAAGAAGCATGGTGGCCAGAAGTAGATGGTGAGCAAGTCAGAGACAGGTGATCAGTTTAGAGAAATTGCAAGGGGAATCACAGGTTAGGGAGGAACTGCTAGTCACAGATTAGAGAGGGGTGATTCTAGGATACAAGAGGGAGAAGTTGATTTGTGGAGTAAGGACCCAGATGGGTGAAGAGGGACAGGATTCTGCCCATTGACGGAATCTTTTCTTAAAAGGGAAAGAGGAGAAAAGGAAGACTGATGATAATACAGACATTAGAAGGGAGTTTTAGGCATTTCTTCTTGGTGGTTTGCAGATTTAGTTTTTTACTATTCCACATGGCATGAAGGATAGACTTACTTCAGCAAGAAAAAGCATGCAATAGCAGGTATAAGTTCAAGTTCCTAGATTTGCCTCTTACTAACTCTGTGGCCTTGGACAAAATTTCTGAGCTTCACTTTCCTTGCCTTCAAATCAGGATGATTATACCTGTCCTGCCTCCAAGGGTGTGCTGGAGTCTGCTCACACCAGCTCCCCTGAGCCAATTGTTAAATATCTAGAAATTCAGAGTTGTTAAATCATTGGTAGTATGAAACTGGCACAAACCAGGGATTCCCTCTCCCTTTTGAGTGCTTACCTCATCACTGCCTGCTTCCCTTACAAGGCACTGTCAGGCTGAAACGAGAGGCTGGTTGTGAAAACACTTTGCAAAGAATCAAGCCCCGGATAAAGGTAAGGGATTTTTATTATTAATATTAACAAGTGTGATGGCATGGTTTCCTATGTAATAACATGAGTTTTATTTTCTATTCCCCACTGCCCACCTTTCCCAACAGGTAACTTTAGTATTTCCTTGTCTCAGCAGTTTTTGCAGGGCAGAAGGCAAAGATACTTGAAGGCAATGGCTCCTCTAGTCTTATTGAAGGACTATACTCACCATAGAGATCGTGTTAAGAGCAGGAGGGAAAATGGGATTATCAAAAAGGCTTCAAGAAGACATTCAGAGGAAGAGATTCCCTATACACCAGGAAGGGGAGAGATTTGTGGGTTCTACAAGAAAGAAAATGGGTCCATGTCTGGCTCCTGACAAGCCTCTGGAAGGGACATTTCTTAGGAAATGGCTGCAGAGTGGATTTGCAAAACCCATTGAGGGGCTTCTTAGACTCAACTACATATTCAGACGTACAAGACTACAGCCAACCACACTTAGTATCAGGATATAAGCCAGGATATTCTATTTACTAGCAGTGAAGCATCAGCGCTTGTTTTCCTCGGAAGTAATCTATGCAGCAATCCATACGGCAAGAGATGGCCTCCTTGGCTTCCCAGGGTTCTAGTACAAGAAAATGAGACCACACGAAGCACAAGTAGAATCCTCCCTAGCCCCGGGGCCTCATGCCCCACAGGAGCCAATATGTCTTGTAACAACTCCACAACAGCTGTCAGCATCACCTCAAGGGACATACCCTGTGTCAAGAGTCACTGCTGTCAGGCAAGCCCAAAGCTATGGCTTCCTCTTAGGCATTTAGTTCTCCCAGTCCAGGTGCAATTTACAGTAAGGAGTCATTTTTGACATCAGTTACTATACCTAATAACACAGTTGACATACTACCTTTGTCATGTTTCTGGGGGAAACAGAGAAAGAAATTATTCGAAGGTAAAATTCTCAGGTAGAAGGGGAAAGGGTCTTGTGACAGCCTTTACCCCCCGTGGACTCAGTAGCCAGGACTCCCTACTCTCAACCCCCCCACACAGGGACTCCCAGCTTCACTGAAGATGTCCATGCCCCACACGTGGCCTAGAAGTGGAGTCCTTGAACACAAAGCATAAAGGACATCATGCTGATGATGGAACAGAATTTCTTGTCTTCCAGTTCCTCCCTATTTTACCAACTGCTAAATCAACCCACACAGAACTCGCAGTGAAAAAACCCCCTTGGCCAGGCACAGTGGCTCATGCCTGTAATCCCAGCAGTTTGGGAGGCTGAGGCAGGAGAATTGCTTGAACCCGGGAGGCAGAGTTTGCAGTGAGCTGAGATCACGCCACTGTACTTCAGCCTGGGCGACAGAGCGAGACTCTGTCTCAAAAAACAAAAAAAAAAAAAAGGAAAAGAAAAGAAAAAAAAAGCCCCCTTAACCTCTATATATTCCTCAGGTTCCAACTGCAGCAAAGAACTTCTTCATACCACTTGAGGGTGAACCAGTAAACCTTTGTAGAACAGGCAAAGATGACAGACATATTAATAACAGTACCAGGCACGCACCAGGGGCTGGTTGGTCTCTGGGCACTTAGCAGTCACAAATCATTCCACCACTGTTTGTGAAGTATTATGGGTCCATTTGCAGTGCAAACAACCTCTGGAGAAGGGAATTCCAATCCCAAACTATCTTGTCATTTGAAACATTTATTTTCAAGACATGACATTATGTTTAGTTGTTCTTTTAAAAAGAGTAATGAGATTCCCATAATTGGAAATAATTGAACTCAAGAACCACTTTTAATACATATTATGGAAAGGATTTTTCTCTTTCTAGAAACATTCAACAAATATTGATGTTGTAGAGGTAACACATTAGTACAGATTCATTATGAAGAGCAATTCGAACAATACACTTAAAGTAAAGGTCTTCCTGGCCCCCTTCTCACCCAGCCTCCCTCATTGGAAGTGATGAGGATGTTGATTTGCGGTGCTTCTTTCCTGCCCTCTTGCTCTACGTTTACAATTAATGTATTTCCTTTGGCTTCCAGTAAAATCATTATATATATTCTATATTTCCTTAGAAATCATTAGATACATAGAGAGTCTTTCGGAAACCTTAACACCAGGAAATGTTAATCATTTCAAAATTAGCTACCCACAGGTTAGAGGAACAAAGATGTTGTCACTTTTCCCTTAGGTCACAGGATATGTCTCCAGTATCTGAAAGGAACGTGATCCAGCAACCCAGGTATCCCCCTGTGACTAATCTAAAGAGAGATGGCATTTCAAAGTAGTGCAGTTCAAGCTGCAGAATATACAGAGTAAGACATTCAGCTAAGTAGGCTCTATAGGCCCCGAGGCATGGCACCATCCTCTCTACCCCGAGGTTTCCATTACCCACAGGCTTTGATCTGGTAAACAAATCTGCCTCCAATCATGTGGCAAAGGTTGCCGTTCTCTCACTCTCCTCCCTGTGCTAGGGAAAACTGAACAATTAACAACTAGAAAGTGTTCTGTGTCAGTTCATTATTTTGTACCTGATTTGGAAAGACAGAAAAACAGCCTTTTCAAGCAGTATCTTTTGCCAATTTCCTCTCTTCCCTTCCCCCAGAACCTAAACCCTGGGATTCTCCCTAGGAATTCTATAGAAACCAGCCCATCTGGAATGAAAGTCAAGAATTGATGCCGCCGGAGAAAACACAACTTCTGCCACCTCTGTAATTCCAGAAAAGCCTTGCCTTCCCTGCAGCATTCACCATAGCCAGGCCTTGCCTCATTTGGCTTTGTAGCCTCAGCACCTAAGTATCTGGAACACAGTGCCCAATACATGCTTGTCAAATTGAATTAATTGTAATAAAGTCAGTTGATCTCTCTTAATCTCATTTAGAGATGGGAATTGCCACACATCCCACCAAGGGGGAGGGAAAGGTACAAGGATAAGTGAGCATTTTCTCTTGGACCAGAAGTGGGCAATGTGGGAGAGAGCCCTGCCAGAGACATTTAAAATTGGCCCAGTGGCCAGTTGCAGTGGCTCACGCTTATAATTCCTAGCACTTTGGGAGGCCGAGGTTGGAGGATCGCCTGAGGTCAGGAGTTCCAGACCAGCCTGGACAACACAGGGAGACCCCTGTCTCTACAAAAAAGTTTTAAAGCATTATCTAGGTATGGTAGCACATACCTGTGGTCCCAGCTACTCGGGAGGGTGAGGTGGGAGGATTGCGTGAGTCCGAGGTGGGGGTTGAGGCTGCAGTGAGCTGTGATTACACCACTGCACTCTAGCCTAAGCAACAGAGTGAGATTCTGTCTAAAAAAGAAAAGAAAGAAAGAAAAAGAAAATGGGAATAACTACATCTAATTCACAGTGCGATTATAAAGATGGAATTTGATCTTTCTAAAAAAAAAACCCAAAGAAAAAATTATATGGGTTCCTATGTCCTAAAGGATAAATAAAGTGAAATTTCTTGCAGTTAAGTGTCAGAGAGGCTTTGGAGCTTATTACTTGGGCTGTTGAGTGGGTTATTTCATCTGAGTTTCAGTTTCTTCATTTGTAAAATTAGGAAAATAATATCTACTTTGGAGGGTTGTGGTGAATACAAAATGAAAAGACATGTAAAGTTCTCAGCATAAGCATTGTATGTAATAAGTATTCCATAAATGCTAGCTATTAGTGTTATGAACATAGCCTGTACATTGCAGGCACATGACTAAAACTAAATAACTGTTTGGTGAGTAAATAAATGAATGAATGAGCATAGCTGTGTCAGTTGGGAGTGTATGTGGCTACATGTAATAGAAACCCTACTACGGTGACCAAACCAAAAGCTGGTTTTGTTTGTCATGTAATAAGAAGTCCAGGTTTGGGCAACCCAGGGCTGGCACACTCCTCAAGGAAGTCATCGGGTGCCCAAGCTCCTTCTTACATGTGGTCCTCATCCTCAGGTCTGCAAGTCGTTCTGCTTCTTGTGCTCCATTTAGGAGCTTCGGTTACCTCATCTGTAAAATGGGAATAGGCTGAAACCCTTTTTGGTGAACCATTCTATGATTCTCCAATAAACTCAGTACCAAATAAGCACTGCTCATTTGGGATCATGCCTTTTGGAGACAGCTTATTTTATATCCAATAAATAAGCCACCAAGTCTCAATCCCACTCACGCCCATCATTCAAAAAAATTATAAAAATATTTGGCAACATGAAGAAATACTTATAAAAATATTAAATGAAGGCTGGGTGCAGTGGCTCACGTCTGCAATCACAGCACTTTGGGAGGCCGAGGCGGGCGGATCATGAGGTCATGAGATCGAGACCATCTTGGCTAACATGGTGAAACCCCGTCTCTACTAAAAATACAAAAAATTGGCCGGGCGTGGTGGCGGGTGCCTGTAGTCCTAGCTACTTGGGAGGCTGAGGCAGGAGAATGGCTTGAACCAGGGAGGTGGAGCTTGCGGTGAGCAGAGATCGCGCCACTGCACTCCAGCCTGGGCAACAGAGCCAGACTGTATCTCAAAAAAAAAAAATTAAATGAAAAAAAGCACACTATAACATTTGGTCTAGGTACTGACAAGGAATGTTCTAAGACATGTTAAGTGAATAAAAGGAAGTCACAGACAACACTTACAGGTGATTTCACTTTTGAAAAAAACAAAATGATAACAAAACTAAAACCGATTTGGATGAGGTAATGAAGACTTTCACTTTTAGCTCTATAGATTTCTATTGTTTTGAATTTTTACAGGACATATATATTCATGCATTGCTTATCTAATAAAATCAATCTAAATGTTATACCTATGTAATAATGTAATTATATAAAACCGTGCACAGCATAAATCTTGGGGAGGATTATAGGCCAATGAAACCGTGTGTGTCGAGCTGGTGAAATTATAGAAAAATTCCTTATTTGTGCTATTGTTATATTATATGTGTAAGAAATATAATTTTTCCCCACAAGTTGTTCACATGAGGCACAGGTAGATTTCTAAAACAATACGAGTGGGACAATTTTTAAAAGGTAACCATGGGTTTTGCTGATTGAGAGATCAGACCAGTAGAGGCTCAGTTGGGACCAACGTTTGGCAGAGATGATCTGGGATGCTTGAAGCCAGATTATTTCAGCTAAGCTTGGTGGAAAGGGCTATCTCTCCAGTTTCATGTTTTTCTTTCACCTCCAGCACTGAGGGCCAAAATCATGGGGCAAGAACCAGAATGATCAGTTTTTTCTTTCTCTGCAATCCCCTCCACATGGCTCCACAGAGTATTCTATGCTCAAATCACATCACTAAGCTGGTCATTACTGACAGGCAAGGAGCTGGCTCAAGTAGGACAGGGCCTGATGGGCCAGCTACTTAGCACTGCCCTGCAGCTCTGCTTTATGATTTCCAATTAGGAGGACATTATCTGGATCATCAACCATGACTCCTATATAAACCTAGTTACTCAAAGCAGCTCAAAGTAATTATTTTGGGAAGATTCCAAGTTGGGTGTAGAAATGTTGGTCAGGAGTTCCCTGTTGGAACATTTGTAACTAGCTACCATTTATTGGCTCATTAGGGAACAAGGACTAAGTAGTCTACTTTATATGTTCAATTCCAGATCATCCTTTACAGAAAATTGTAGATATCACATACACAAATACTTCCCACTTCACCAAAAGTCTAAATGACTGACTTGCTTAAGACCACATAACACATCAAGCAAGAGAGCTGGCATTCAAACCCAGGTGTCACTCCAAAACCCATGCTTTTAACCTGTGTTCAACATTTTTCACATGCATTTGCACTTATGGAGAGTTTTGGTCCTTTGGAACAAAAGAATCATGCAAATTTGAGAAGTATTTCACTGGTGTTGGGGGGAAAAAAAAACAAAAGTTCTCTGACCACTCTCAAAGTTGCAAACAGATTCCATGGAAAAGTAGCCAGGCTTAATTCTACCCAAGTGCACACAACATGGCCTTTGGGTAGTTGGATATGTTTTTTCCCCCAAGTAATATATCACCTGAGCCACAGTAGCCTGTAATGAATGTCTTTGATATATTACTACGGGGAAGTGTTCTGATGATTTACTGGGGTACACATCATTGGCATTATGAGGCAGCATTAATCAAAGCTGTGGGATTGGCTTCTGAAAACCATTAGGTAAATCTGAAGCTCTACTAATGTATTCACCTTGGACGACAGTCCGGAAGGAATGAAAAGATTTCATTGCCTTTGCTTTAAAGCTGCCTTTCCATTAGTAAAACTAGTGTGTGTGTGTGTGTGTGTGTGTGTCTGTACACGCAAGTTACTTGAAATTTTTAAAGTGCGTGTTAGAGAACTTTTTTGTTAACAAGTTTTCTTAATCAAGTGTCTCTCTGAAGGAAGAAAGGCCCTAGTTATACGTTCCAAGGAGGAGAGCTGTCCTGGCTTTCTAGTTTAGTTGTCAATCATAAGAACCAATGCATAAAACCAGAAGCCATTCACTTTTCAAGAATAGCTTGAAATCACTTGTTGGAGAGAGAGTTGATGAGTACAAATTTGCTGAAAACAAATAGAGGACAGAGGAAGCTATAAAATGGGAATCCACAGACAACTGGATTAAGAAACAGGATCTTGGACTAGGTTCTCTGCTTCTTTAGGAATTCTGTCTCCTTATTGCCTGCTCCCTCCTTAAAAGGAAAAACATAGTCTGCTTACTCTTTTTTTGTTTTTTGAAACAGGGTCTTGCTCTGTCACCCAAGCTAGAGTGCAGCGGTTCAATCACAGCTCACTGCAGCCTCTGCCTCCTGGGCTCAAGTGATTCTCCCACTTCAGTCTCCTAAGTAGCTGGGACTATAGGCATGCACCTCCATGCCCAGCTAATTTTACTTTATTTTGTAGAGGCGGGGTCTCACTGTGTTGCCCAGGCTGTTCTCAAACTCCTGGCCTCAAGTGATCCTCCCGCCTCAGCCTCCCAAAGTGCTGGAATTACAGGTGTGAGCCACCACTCCTGGCCTTGTTTACTCTTTTTCGAACAGAAGGAAGCCTGGCAGAGTTGTCAGTGCTAACAAAAAGGAGAAGAGCCTCCAGAATAAAGATCAAATGCTGGTGCTCATTTCTGCATTTGATTTTTTCAAATATACCCATCAGCCCTTGTACAATGCAAGTGCTATATTTGAACGTCCCCTCCAAAACTCACATTGCAAGTCAATTCTCAAATGTGGCAGTATTAAGATCTGGGTGCTCAAGAGGTGATTGGATTAATCCATTTATAGATTAATGGATTAATGGGTTAATGGATTAATGGGTTATTTTAGGAGGGGAACTGGTGGCTTTATAAGCAGAGGAAGAGAAACCTGAGCTAGCACTTTTGCACAATCAGTCCCCTGGCAATGTGATACCATGTGCCACCTTGGGCCTCTGTAGAGAGTCCCCACCAACCAGAAGGCTCTCACCAGATGTGTCCCCTCCATCTTGGATTTTCCAACCTCCAAAACTGTAGAAATTCTGTTTCTTTTTTTGAGATGGGGTTTTACTCTTGTTGCCCAGGCTGGAGTGCAATGACACCATCTCGGCTCAATGCAACCTCTGCCTCCCAGGTTCGAGTGATTCTCCTGCCTTAGCCTCCTGAGCAGCTGGGATTACAGGCATGAGTCACCACACCTGGCTAATTTTGTATTTTTAGTAGAGACGGGCTTTTGTCATGTTGGTCAGGCTGGTCTTGAACTCCTGACCTCAGGTGATCTGCCCACCTCGGCCTCCCAAAGCACTGGGATTACAGGCGTGAGCCACTGTGCCTGGCCTCCGTTTCTTATAAATTATCCAATTTCGTGTATTCTCTTATAAGCAACAGAAAACAGACTAAGACAGTGAGAATGTTTACATTTGTTTTTAATCTCAAGTATGCTTTTACCAGTAAACATTTATCAACCAAAATTAAAGAGCTATTCACTGAAGTCCAGTTACCACTTCTGGATTTGCTCAGAGAAGCTAGGCTTTTCCCTGGGCTTGAGGAGACCCAGGACCTCCAAGGCTCAAAAGGACCAGTATTTCCTGACCTCGCTCATCCTGCAGCATGCCTGTATATGCCTAAGCAAGCCTCACTCCCTATGTCCTGAGATAGAAGCTGGCAATGTGGGGAGTCTGGGTGGCCAAATGGGAGAAGTTGTTGATGACAGGGAGAAACAGAGAGACAACAGGCAATATTATTTTCAAGGAAATACGTTTGATAATGAAGGGAAAAGAAAGAAAAGAAATCAAAGGATTGTAGACTTGGGCAGCGTTTAAAACCTAATAGACAGTGGATCCTTGCTCTCATGAAGCTGAGTAGATGAGCAGGCATTAATTAAATAAAAAGACAAATAAAAATGTTAATTATCAGACACCCTGCAGCTTTTGTGCTAACCACCATTTCCTTAAGGGGACTCCCTAAACTTCAGAGAAATGATGCTTTTCAAGAGCTTCGCAGAGGTTTGTTAATCTCCTTCCCCCTCCTGCATGAACAACTTTATCTTTACTTACAATTTATTTTACTAGTTTACATTCTTCAAGAACAGATGGTCCACCTGACCTGAGATAGCTCCACTCGCCAGCAGAGTGTCGCTGTTCTGAACTGATTACCTTGTCATGTTCTAAGGAAAACTACTTCAGAAACAGGTTACTAACGGGATGTTTTAGAACTTAACACATCATTAAAAAAAAAAAAAAAAACTACGAGCGATCTCATAAAGTGTTGGGAAATGTTTGAAATGAGACTTTATTAAAGTAGCAGTATGCCTGCCATCAAGAGCTCTACATATAATGTCTCTTCTACTGCATAAAAATAGTAATATTAATTTTTACTTCTAGATTCCTGCCCCCTGGTAGGATGATTGCTAAGAAACATAACTCCATCCTGGGCAAAGCAACATTTAACATATAGTCTGTGAATCTTAAATAGGCTGCATTGTTTCCCTTCATTTTTGTGTGTGCTACATTCTCTAATTACATTCTCAGCTGCTCCAGAAATCATTCATTCGATCATTTATTTACCCAAATTCACTTCAGGAGCAGCAAACAGGTATGTCAGGTGTGGGAAGAGAGACGTCCAATGTCTTTTACAAAATAATTTCTTAAATCTCCCTGGTACATTGACTGAGCAGAATTGACTCAAGGACTGCTACAATCAGAAAACAACTTTATTCCTGTCCAACCCACTGCCCATCCAAGCCCACTGTCTGAGGCTAATTTTCCCTTGACCCCTGGATGAAATCTAAAGCTGATAGCTTATTCACTCCTCTTAGGTAGTAGGTAATATCATAATGACATTACTAATTATTCGATTAATTCTTAGATGATAGGCAAAATCATAAGCACTGTAGGAAGACCCCACAAGAATCCACTGATTCCTAGTTAACAAAAAGCCCTCTGATCACTTACAATCACACAAAAAACAAATCACAAAAACAGAAATGTCCACTTTTACCTAATAGGGAGAATCCGAGCTGCATTTAAGAGAACTTTCTCCTCGTGGAGAGATCAGGGTTCTGCAGCAGGAAGACCTGCAGTGGAGAAAATCCTTCTCCATTTCTCTGTCTTCTTCTCCTGCTTCTGCTCTCCCCGACTCACTAGTCTGGCTCTGGCTCCCAAAAGGTTGTAAGCTAAGAGAAGTGAAAGAAAAAGGCCATGGAAGATCTTCCTCGACTATCATCAATTTCATCTGGGGTTGATTTCCTCAGGCTGGATAGGTACTTTAAGCTGATCCTCCCTAAACTAGGTGAATGGTTAAAGGTGACCACTTTTCTTAGGGCGCATCTTTGGGCTCCTCAGAGATCATGGTAGGAACATCAGACTATAATTCTCTTTTATTTTTCCAATAAAGGTCTTTTACTGCATCATTAAAATATCACAAATAGGTTTTAGGAATCATCTGGCATCTAGTTTCTGCAGGTAGACAACTCTTGGGTCTTATTCATCAGCCTGCTGAACTGTTTGTTTTTCAGAAATACAGATACAATCCAAAAATGTTCTGAAATCTTTGTTTTTAACTGTTGTGGCTTGCCGAATCAAAGCAGCTGAATTTGAGACAAGCTCAATGTTTTCCTTCAAGGATTAACTCACCTTTCTGGGCCTGAGATACTGAACAAGCAACACCTGGCCTCATCCAAACCTGTTGGATGTATTTTTCACCCAAGAAATTTTGGATGTCACTAAGAGACCCATTCTCCTGATAACAACGTTGTTGGGGAAGTGAGCATACACAGAGCTCGCTTTGTAACGGAAACCCAGTGTAACACCCTTGATCATGTTCTGTGCGTGACTACAAAGAGTGTGAATGACAGCCAGTTCCTATTTTCCTACCATTTGTCAACCCAGAGCCTCTTCTTTTTCTTTCCAAGAAGACTGAGTTCTACAGTCAGATTGTGATTGAAGTCCCTCTGCAGGGTTCCTCTGGAGCTCTTCACAATAACTGTTCATCCCTTTCAGAGTGATGTCAACATTCATTACTGAGAATGGCCTTCATTCTTGCTATAGACGTGGCAAAAAAAAAAAAAAAATCATACCATGATTCTCTTAACATGAGTAATGCATTTCCCTCTGGCTGTTTTATTTCTTTCTTCAGCCCCAGGGAATTTAGCGGTCCAACCCCTGGTTGGGTTCACGTCACCCCTCTAGGCAGTCCTCTTGGCTGATTTTATTTGTTTATTTAGACCAGATCTTGATCCGTTACCCAAGCTGGAGGGCAGTGGCATGATCACAGCTCACTGCAGCCTCGACCTCCCAGGCTCAGGCAATCCTCCTGCCTCAGCATCCAGAGTAGCGGGGACCACAGGCACACACTGCCAAACCCAGTTAACTTTTAAATCATTTTGTAGAGATGGGATGGGGGTTGGGGGGGGGGGTCTCCCTATGTTGCCTAAGCTGGTCTTGAACTCCTGGCCTCAAACGATCCCCCTACCTTGGCCTCCTAAAGTGCTGAGATTACAGGCGTGAGCCACTGTGCCAGGCCATCGGGCAGATTTTAAATGTCTCTAGCAGGGCTGCCTGTCACATTACCCATTTCTGGTCCAAGAAAAACACTCGCACTTATTCTTGCATCTTCCTCTCCCCCTCGGTGGGATATGTGGCAAATTCCTAAGCTGCAAAGATGCTGTCAGTCTCTCTACCCTGCTGCTTCAGGGGAATAGCCATAGCATCTCATCTTTAGATTCCTGAGACAACAGTCCAGTGGGTCCTCAAACTCCTGGGCGCAAGCTCTCCAAGTGGTCTTCTTGCTGCTCCTTCCACTGGGCTCCACCAAACTGGCCACCACAAGCCAACCCTCCTCCAAGAAATTCTCTCTACTATCCAGCAGCAGCCTTTTCTGTGTTTGAGGTGGGTGTCGGGCTTCTGGTCATCATCATGCCCTTTGTAGGCCCCTATTAGTTTTCTAGCAACTCACTTTGGAATGGAGGCATACCTACCATCTATTGCCTGGGATTTGGACTGGAAAAGAGTTCATCTTATTTACTGGTGACGGAAAGATTCATTTATTCCACAGTAAGCACCTGGGCCCTCCTAGCCATTATCAGTGCAGTTGCCATACCCAACCTGAGTCCCAGAATGCCTTGCTGCACTGCCTGCACCCTGTGGGCTGAATGTTGGGAATTCACTTGGACCAAAGGAAACAAGAAAAAAATCACAGCGAAATTAATTTTCTTTGGGAACGAAGTTCACTTTCTTGGCCTTTCTCGAACAGACTCCAAGAGATACCTGAGTTGCCTTAAGAGGCTCACAAACCCAACATTCACACAAGCCGACCCTTATCTCATCCCTGAAATAGACACATAAAAGGGCTCCCCCAGCTGCTCCTCTCTGAGGCGTCCACCACTTGTTTTAATGACTTTTATTTTGAACTAGTCTGTACCAATTGAAAGTCACAGCCAATAACTCGGGCCAATCTTGGCCACTGAGTGCCAGCCATTATGGTTTAACTTTTATGGAAAGAAGACCTCTGAGTCCAGGTGAGCTTTAATTACACCTCTTTTGTTAGTTCAGAGTTTCATGTTATGCCAAGAAAGCATTAGCCTCATACCTTGTTTATACTAGAGAGGAATAAGGGGGCAAAATTGCTCCTTTTCCTTTATTTCCAAATCACTCTTTTTTTAAAAGAAGTTAAAGTTAACTTCTTATAAAACCTTCACAATAAAACATCACGCTTAAAAAAAGAGAGTCTCAGGTTCTTGGCACCGAGCATTGCCAGTACTTCACGGTTAGATTTTTCCTCTTAGCTAGCTGTTCTTTTCCTTTCAGCAGGAATGCTTTCTGGTTTTTATAGCTAAATGGGATGAGAGAAGCAAAACAGCAAGAGGTATTCATGTAGTCATGTTACATTAAATTTCTCTAACATAGAGTTCCATTAGAGTTTCTTTCTTACTTACAGAATACCATTGTGTATACATTAGGATTTCAGTCCCCCAAAGCAGGCCTGCTTACAAGAAATAGGAGATTAAAGAACTGATGTCTCTATAGAAAAAGAAATAACATGTCAATTGTGTTTATTTGTTGGGTTACATGATTTATGCTTTCTCATGTGAAGATGGAACAGAGAAAAGGAGACATGTGACTTTGTTTAGATAATTCCCAAGGAAAGTTGGAGTCCCTCCTTCATGAAAAGTGTTGCCTTTCATTTAAAATATAAATGGTACTGACAGCTTATGGGGAAGAAAAAGATTTCTTGTGTAAGAAATGAATTCAAGATGCATCTAATTTAGTCTCCAGAGGAGGAGAATATTTAGCATTCTAAGTGAAAAGAAAAAAAAGTGAAATGAAGGAAGACTCCCATGAAACAGGAAATTTAAGGGCCCTTTCATGAAACTTTATGTTCATATAGATGTGAAAAGGAACAATGCAATTTGAGTTTAAAGTATCCATTTAAAATTCTTTGGTTACCCAGGACACATTTCAGCCTCACTCTACTTCTCTGTATCTTAATTAATTCTCATCCTAGGTGGATAATTAAATAAAATAATAATACTGGGCAAAAGCTTTAGAAAACTCTAACATGAAAAAAAGAAAATATGTTAATAAAGTTTCCAAATAGATGTTCTCTTATCTTGCTTTTCTATTGGAAAAATAGGTGGCAAAGAACGGCCAATTCTAACTCTACTTATATAATTTGTGATTTCACAAGGCTACAAATTAGTGCATGCAATTAGAATTAATGAGTATCCAAAAAAACCCTTCTGTGTATTAACAGACTATGGTCTTGCACTAGATGTTCATTTTTTCTTTAAAATCTTCATTGCTGCTTCAGAGGAACTTATATTTTAAAAGAGAAAATCCAGATGTAAATGTGTAGCAAGAAAAAGAAAAACCAACTAAAACCAAAACTATGTTTATTGACTGCTTCAGAAGAGAAAAATCTCAACACACACACACACGCTTTCTCTGTGGATTAATGTGACTGCAATAATCATGCAGTGAAAGTGACAATATAATGATGTACTTTCTAAAAATCTATTGGGGATAACTTGTCATCTTTAGCACTTGGAAAATGGGAACCACATTCCATCACCCCTATATAAGCCCTTCTGTGGACAGTCTCCCTGCCCTAACCCACAGGCCTTTAATTTAGCCACAGAATGAGGCTATTAATTCATTGGGAACTATATGCCCCTTTTCTTATTGGGAAGTTTAAAGTCCCTGACATTTGTCGTACATTCATCTTACAAGCAAGAGCTTTGTTTACAACATATAATGATAAAAGAATCTTAGTTTAATGCCAAGAACCAGATTATTGCCTCAAAAAATTACCTCCCAAAGGAGGAAGATTCTTATTAAAAGGGGAGGATTTCAGAGTCACTTTAGAATGGTACCTCTGGGTGTTATTTTTCAGGTATCATAAAGCATTTGAATTCAGCTGCTTTTTGTTCCAAGTAAAACACTTCTAAAGATAAGTGAGGTTTGTTTCCTGAGTTAAGGACATCTTTAAGTGACAGATGCAAGACAATAAAAGGCCTTTTTCAGGCTCTTTTATATAACTGGAACAACGACAAACAAATTTCAAGACTGCTGAGAGATTGAGAAACCTCACAGGACACCTCGCATTTAACACATTCTCAATGGACTTCAGACTTCCTGGCTGTTCCTGAACTATTTCCTGTAAAGTAAGACATCATATATCAGTGTCAAAATGCACTTCAGCTGATACTTTCCACAGCTCTCAGACAAGTCCTCAACAATCCGGCATACATGAGAACCAGCCTGTGAAAGAGGAGGCAATTTTACCATGTGAATGATCTCACCATTGCTCAGTTGTGTATATGCATTCATTCATTTGTTCCCTCAAGAAACATGTGAGGCTTTCTGTCCTCTAGTAATGGTTCCCAATCCCAGCTAACCATCAGAATCACCTAGGCCCTCCCACCAGCTGTTGGTTTGGTGGGTATGGAGTGGGGCCTGTGCATCTTTTTTTTTTTTTGAGCTGGAGTCTTGCTGTGTTGCCCAGGCTGGAGTACAGTGGCACAATCTCAGCTCACTGCAAACTCGTTCAAGCGATTCTCCTGCCTCAGCCTCCCGAGTAGCTGGGATTACAGGCACGCGCCATCATGCTCAGCTAATTTTTGTATTTTTAGTAGAGATGGGGTTTCACCATGTTGGTCAGGCTGGTGTCAAACTCCTGACCTCATGATCTGCCCGCCCCAGCCTCCCAAAGTGCTGGAATTACAGGCGTGAGCCACCGCCCCCGGCTGCGGCCCGTGCATCTTAGTTTTTAAATGGTCCACAGCCAGATTTGGAACCACTCCTTTTGTATTTCATGATCTCATTGATGAGAGGTTTACAGGCAGCGGGAAACCATCTTTATTCTCTAAATTCTTGAGCTGCCTCTTCATCCTGACATCCTATTCTGCTCCTCTCTTGTTACTGAGTTCCCAAGGCTTCTCAGGCTGGGGCCAGTGGTGGAAAGATTGGTGATGGACAGACGAAAGAGAAAGAAGGAGAATTTAAAAATGAAAATGTGATTCTCTTTCCCTTACCATTTTACTGCCGCTTCTATTCCAGCTGCCAGGAATGGTGAAATTCCTTTTGCCAGACTATCCCTCCTGCCAGTAACAATTATAAGCTCTGGACAAAATATAAAAACCAGTTGTTTAAAGGCACTGGAGAATGACCAAAAGCAAGCAGAAACTGAGAATATTTATACTTTGAAAGGAGGAACACAGTTGGTGAGATCCACATTTATCCATGGCACTTCCCATTGCCCGTGTGCATGGAGGACACACTTACGCAGTAGTGACAGTGTTGCTGGGCTTGGAGGTCAGAACAAGTATCCAGAGCTCCCAGAAAGGCTGAAAATTGAGCAGGAAAATCGCATAAAGAAGAGAGCTACAGATGGGGGGATCCCCAATATCTGCATACAGACTCTCTCAAATTCTTAGCTAATAGGTGAACTGCACATGTGCTGGGTGAAAATCCAAGGAACCCAGTGGAAAGCAACACCTGGAAGCCTGAAAGAGATGTCAACAGTTGCCTGATACTGGAAGGACAGAGTTTAGGATTCATGTCCTTCCAATCTAGAGGGGCTTGGTAAACAACTTGAATATTCCACTGAAACCTTGGGACTATAGCTTAAGAATAAGGACCACATCCAAAGGCTAAGAACTGTGCTTATTTATGCTGACCTACTAAGATTCAGATTGATCCTTATAAACTCCTGTCTAAATTACCTAAGACTTACTCAAACCTGAAGAGGTATCAGGGGCCAATCCATTCTATTGGTGTTGTTGTTGCTGTTAAGAACAAGGACTGCTTCTACTTGTACCAGTCCTTGCAATGCTCAGATTTCTGATTAATAAACCTGACGGGAAAGACTATAGATTTGTTTAAGAACTCAGAGCAATCAATAGAATTATGATTCTTAGATTTCCAGTGTTTCCTACCCAAATACTATCTTGTCTTCCATTCCCTCCATGAGTCAATGTTTTATGGCAGTGCACAAACATGCAGCTTTTAGTAACCAGTAGTTAAAGAGATTCAGTGCTTGCTTGTTTCATATGCAAAAATCATCAGACTTGAGGACCTATGAAATCACCTTCATATTTTTCTCAATGTCTAAGTAAATGATCTTAAGGATCTAAGTATTCCATGAAGATCCACCCTTATACAACAATTTATTGTTGTGTTCTCCTGCTATAAGACTTCAATTATTTCTTAATGAAATTGGCAGAAAAGGGACATAAAATGTCAACTGAAAAGTTACAACTGTATCTGAAAATGTCTAACTACATCATTTCAAAAGATTACAGAATTTGAAATGACATGATTTTGGTTATGATCGGTCTGTAGGCAGATACTCTCTGTTATCCTCCAGAATGAAAACTATTTCATTTTATCTAAGCTCCCAAAATCAAAGGCAATTAAGATTTTCAGGGCCTGGCGCCGTGGCTTGCCACTGTAATCTCAGCACTTTGGGAGGCCAAGGCAGGCGGGTCACTTGAGGCCAGGAATTTGAGACCAGCCTGGCCAACATGGTGAAACCCTGTCTCTACTAAAAATACAAAAAATTAGCTGGGCATCGTGGCACACACCTGTAGTCCCAGCTCCTCAGGAGGCTGAGGTGGGAGAATTGTTTGAACCCGATAGGTGGAGGTTTTAGTGAGCCGAGATCACACCACTGCACTCCAGCCTGGGCAACAGAGCAAATCCTGTCTCAAAAAAAAAAAAAAGATTTCTCAGGATTGCCCTTACAAGAGCTTCCTAAGACATGATTACAGACCCCCGATGAAAAGGCAGAAAAAGTCTTCCCCTCTCTGAAGGTCTCCCCCAGCAACTCTATACTTGTATATCCCTAACTGTGCCAAACAGAGGAAAGACAAAGCTGCCTAATAGGAGCATTAATTCGGCTGAGAGAAGCTTCACACCAGTAGTGTATTGGCTCTCTGAACAAATCTCTCGGTCTGGTGGCTACAATGTACTCTCCCTGCCTACATGGGTGGGGGGCAGCAGCTCAGTGGTCAGAGCTCCTGCAGCAGGCTGACTAGCGCTTACTGCTGCACCAGCTTCTTGCATTCCACATGCTGTGCAGTCTCTGTTACTTCTAGGCAGCACTCGGCATTTCTCTGTCAGCTGCCTCACTGATGATGAAATCCTTCTACTGTCCACCTCACAACTGCACATCATTAAGATTTTAATCCCACCATGGACTCCCTCTTCTATGTAAGGAGGAATCCATGACTGTTTGTGGTACCTGGGGGATTAAGAATGCCCAGCTCCTACTAAACACATGCCTACCCTATTACCCAGAAATGCATCCAAGACAAATCAGTCTGTCTACTAAAATAAATGCACAACAATATTCACAGCAGCTTTATTCATAACAGAAAGTGGTAACACCCCAAATGTCCATCAACAGTAGAATGAATTAATGAATTGTGGTATAGTCACACAATGGAATACCACACAGCCATAAAAAACAATGAACTGGCTGAGTGTGGTGGCTCATGCCTGTAATCCCAGCACTTTGGGAGGCCAAGGCGGGTGGATCACCTGAGGTCAGGAGTTTGAGACCAGCTTGACCAACATGGAGAAGTCCTGTCTCTACTAAAAATACAAAATTAGCCGGGCGTGGTGGCACATGCCTATAATCCCAGCTACTCAGGAGGCTGAGGCAGGAGAATCGCCTGAACCCAGGAGGTGGAGGTTGCGGTGAGCCAAGATCGAGCCATTGCACTCCAGCCTGGACAACAAGAGCCAAACTCCGTCTCAAAAACAAACATATACAAAAATATATATGAATAGCACAGATATTACACTTATAAAAGAAACTAGAAAAAAGAGTACATACTCTGTAATTCTACCTACATGAAATTCAAAAATAAACAAAACTGATGGTGATAGAGGTCAGAATGGTGGTTACTTCTGGGGGAAGAGGGGTGTGTATTGACTAGGAAAGGGGCGTAAGGGAACCTTCTGGGCTGCTAGGAAGTGTTCTAGTTCTACTTGGGAGATATTACACAGGTATGTATAGACAAAAGTAGAAATTCATTGAGCTCTCCACTTGATTAGTACTTTACTATATAAATTATATTTTCAGTAGAAAGTAAAAACTAAACACACAAGAATGCCCAGATCAAATCTTAGTCAATTCTGACTTAATACTGTTTGTAGATGACTTACCTTAAAATAACAAAGGCATTTTCTGTACAGAATACTCTGTCGCCACCTAACATGCAGCTATCAAAGCTGCTTCATGGGCTAATGTTCAGCCTGCCCAAGTGGATGAAAGAATTCCTCTGACTTGGTCTTGCACTTTGGCAAAGAAGAAATTGTAAACACTAAACAGACAGTAGATATGCATTTGGAATTGCTCATAACTGTGGCATGCTAAAGAAACAAAGTGGATATTTTTACTTTTTAAGTTACTCTGATCGAAAATGGTAAAGACACTAAAACTACCAAAAATGGTAAAGACATTGAAAATTCATTATAAGCTATTCAATATGAAAAATATGTGTCAGTTAAGTTAGAAACTCACAAACTACTACACTGAAAACCAGTGACAATGCCTTTGCTAGCTCAAATGCTAAACAAGTAGCTTTTATTACCCCAACTACAAAGAGTTCCATCAAATTGACATCTATCCCTACTTGGAAGGAAAATTGGCTCAATTTAGACAAGCTACAATTGGCTCATAACAATCAATCCAGCCTTATGAGAAACAATATTGGCAATTACAGAGACATTTTCTTCATAAAGCTGGGTGCTGGCAGTCTCTGACAGTGGCCTGGGAGTGCCATGATCCATCAAATGGATGCTAACTTGACCCATGATTTTTTGCATCACGAAAAAATCAAATTAAGCTCCATGGTAAATAAATAATGAAAAAAATCAAAATTCGATCAGGAAGTGGTAGAATAATGTCTCATCTATAACTAACATAACCCAGTTATAACCGAAAAGGTAAAACAAAATACAGAAACTCCTCAAAGCCTTTTCGGAATTTGCAAATGGGTTTTATACAACTATCCAGGTCATTAAGCTATAAATATGTATTAGTAGTAGTCTGTTATCAGTATGGATAGAACCTGTTCCTTGATGAAAAGCTACAGATGGGCCAGGTGCGGTGGCTCACGCCTGTAATCCCAGCACTTTGGGAGGCTGAGGCAGGTAGATCACTTGAGGTCAGGAGTTTGAGACCAGACTGACCAACATGGTGAAACCCTGTCTCTACTGAAAATACAAAAATTAGCCAGGTGTGGTGGTGGGCGCCTGTAATCCCAGTTACTTGGGAGGCTGAGGCAGGAGAATTGCTTGAGACTGGGAGGTGGAGGTTGAAGTGAGCCGAGATTGTGCCACTGCACTCCAGCCTGGGTGACAGAGCAAGACTCTGTCTCAAAAAAAAAAAAAAAAAAAAGAAAGAAAAAAAATCTACAGATGTTTCAGAAAGAAAACATTGCTAGACTTTGTGTTCCCAATACAGGGAATTCCTACTTCTATTCAGTGACTGTGGAACTCATTTCACCATAACAGTCCTATAGGATTCTGCAGAATTTCTCTCCTAACACAAAAACTACTCTCCATTCAGGAAAGGTAAAAAAGAACAAATGGAGGCACTGAAACAAAAGCTGTCCCAATCGGGGCTGGCACACTACAGCCCATGGGCCAAATCTGGCCTGAAGTCTTTTCATACGGTCCATGAGCTAAAAAATTTTTCTTACATATTTTAAAATTTTATAGAAAAAACAAAGAGGGATATGGACTATGTGACAGAGACCACATGAGGCCTTCAAAGCCAAGAATATTTACTATCTGGCCTTTTACTGAGAAAATGTGCTAACTCCAGGTCTAAAGTATCAAAAATCCCTAATCTGCCTTAGCCTAATGTTTTGCCACCAGTGTTAATGGCCACAAGACTGCCTCCTCAGAGCTCATACAGATTTTCTCTCTAGGACATCATTTATAGCATGCCCTATGTGGTTAGGAATAACTCTATCAAGAACTATTTTTTGTCACATGCAGATTTAGCTAAATACTGTCAGAAGCTCATTAGTATATGGTTTTGTGCCCAGTAGGTATAAGCCGCCTTTCCAAAGGAGACATCACTCAAACCTTTATATGAATTCTAGTTCAGTGACCAGTTCCATTAGAAGAGAAATCAATGTTTGTTAAGTTTCAAAAGTGGCCACAAATTCTTCCCATTCCATATGCATGCTCCCTAGTATGTGACTCTACAAATCTGCCCACCAAGAAATAGAGTCTAATTATCTACTCTTTGAGTCTGGGCTTGGACATATGACTTAGTTTGGGCAACGAGGCATTAGCAATATGACACAAGCAGAGGCTTGAACGCTGCTTGCATACTGAAGCTCGCCCTCTCTTACTGCTCATAGGCACTCTCAGATCAACATCACATCAATGCACTTAGGCTAGCCTCTTGGATAATGAGAGACACATGACCCAGTTACTTCCATTTCCCTGCCAACAGCCAGCAACCACCAGATATGTGAGGCCATCAACTATCAGTTGAGTATAAATTCATGTGTGAGGGTCAGACAACATCATGTGGAGCAAAGCAAAGTTGTCCTAGTTGAGCCCAGCCCAAATTGCTCATCCCCAAAATCATGAGTAAATAAATGATTGTTTTAAGCTACTTAGTTTGGGGTGGTTTGTCCTACAGAAAATGCTAATTGACACAGACACAAAAAGGCATTAGAATGTTATTGGAAGCAGCCACTTCAGGTCCTCTTGACAACAGCTACAACAGACCCACAGTTACCTGTGTCATAATGAAAATGTTCTTTTTTTTTTTTTTTTTTTTGAGACGGAGTCTTGCTCTGTCCCCCAGGCTGCAGTGCAATGGCGCGATCTCAGCTCACTGCAAGCTCCGCCTCCTGGGTTCACGCCATTCTCCTGCCTCAGCCTCTCCGAGTAGCTGGAACTACAGACGCCTGCCAACACGTCCGGCTAATTTTTTGTATTTTTAGTAGAGACAGGGTTTCACCATGTTAGCCAGGATGGTCTCGATCTCCTGACCTCGTGATCCGCCCGCCTCGGCCTCCCAAAGTGCTGGGATTACAGGCTTGAGCCACCGCGCCCGGCCTGAAAATGAACTTTCAGCTAAAACCAACGGACTTCTACACCCATGAGTGACTACAAGTTGAGGCTAACCAACAAGCCTCCAGAAGCTGGTTTCAAGGCACAAACAGCTTACCTGAGATCTTCAGGTCAAGCAGACAACTTTGTAAGTGCAAATTCCACCCAAGACAATGAAAAAAAAAAAACCAGATCTTTTTGTTATGCCCAATCAAATGAACTGACTCCCGTGTAAAATTGCTGTGTAACTAAAAGCTATTGCTTTCCTTTTCCTTGACTCTACTTTTCTTCATTTTTTTTGCCCTCCCTTTTTTGAAGCAAAATACGTTTCCACTACCTTGTTTTTAAGAATGAGAGACCATAGCTTCATCTGCTAACCTGTCTCTTGCTGGACCTGTTACCCATTTCTAGCTCCAGGCAACACTCAAATCACAGGAATACCTCTGCTTAATGCGAGCAAACAAATCCACCAAGTTTAAGATCTGAACATCTTCTATATACTTTAGAGCATACCACAAATATCTCTAGACTCAGCTACTCAGGCTGTTGTTGTAATTACATAGAACTACACACAGTCAATATTTTATCTGGAGAGAAAAGTCAACCCAATCACATTTTAAATTATCTCGAGTGTCCATGGTACTTTTATAACCCGTCCGACTATTGGGGAATGTGACCAAAGGAAATAAAAATACTTACCAAGCTTGACAAGCAATCCTATACAACTGTCCTGATGACAGAAATACCTCTTATATTACAATTTACATATTTACTTATAATGTAGCACCTTGTAAAAAATAGAAAAATGTCCACGTTCAGGAAAAGTAGGATACAAGATGCCAACTCAAATAGTTTATCATCATAATTCTGGGAAAAAGACATACACTTTCAACTCTTTACATATATATTAATTATGGGGCCAGTGGGCCTGTTCTTTATCTGTGACCTCTATGTATACTGAGAACTACTCCTGGGGTGCATGTATTCCTAGTACATAGACTCCTTACCAGCTCCTTTGAAGATTTTAAGTCCTGTTCAGTCTCATCATTTGGGTCTCTTCAGAAGTCTCGTAGGAGTGACCTCTCAGGAGATGGTAGGAGTGTACTGAACTGCTTGAGGGCTTTAACTTTGGTTAGGGGTCCCTGAATTCCAGAGATGTATCAATAACTTATTCCTCACTATGGCTGAAATTATAAATGTCACCATTCATACTATAAAGACCCAGAAAAAGGGCTCTGATTTGCTTGCTGTCTTGGTAATTAGAGGACCATCAAATAGCTTTACAATATTTACAGGCCTCGTAAGGGGGCATCTGTACTCTGGCTAATATTTCCTATTGTTTCTAGGTAAACATTTCAGGACAAGAAGAAAAAATTATTTTAAAAAGAATACAGACACAGGCTGATGATTCTCAAAGGTTTGACAGTCTGACACTTGAAATCTACCCCTCATTCTCCTACCTAGGTCAAATAAAAACACTGCCTTCATGAAATTCCCTAAACTATAATGATCAGATTTCTCATTAGAAAATTTGCTTTTCTCTAGTGCATTTCTAATAGAATCTTCAAAAACTACTGTGCAACTGATGTTTAATGATCAAATGATGATTCCATATTAGGGAGAGACAGAATTTCTTGTGGTTAATCTCTGTCCTCCAAGAGAGGCATACGACCAAAAGCAGGAATGACAAATCCTGTGGTGACTGCCCAGCCTCCCCCTGAGGATCCACGCCACATTGTACACCCATGTCCTTCATACTTCATGTTTGTTAAACAGATGCACATACAGATGTATGATAGAAAAGAATGCTTCAGTGAGTTTTCTCTTAGTAACATCACAGAAATATTAAGGACTGTACTCTCCATTATTGTTCAAGTTACTCATATATAAGGAAATACCACAGCATCAGGACATCTTTTAAAAGATATTTCAATTATATAATAATAATTCTTTTTTTTTTTTTTGAGACAGAGTCTCACTCTGTCACCCAGGCTGGAGTGCAGTGGCGCAATCTCAGCTCACTGCAACCTCCGCCTCCTGGGTTCAAGCAATTCTCCTGTCTCAGCCTCCCAAGTAGCTGGGACTACAGGCACACGCCACCACACCTGGCTAATTTTTGTATTTTTGGTAGAGACAGGGTTTCACCATGTTGGCCAGGCTGGTCTGGAACTCCTGACTTCAGGTGACCCACCCGCCTCGGCCTCCCAAAGTGCTGGGATTACAGGCATGAACCACTGCGCCCAGTCAGTTATAGAATTATTTTTTGATTGGGGGTGGTAATACACTATAAACTTAAAAATGCTACTTTACTTATTTTTAAAATGTTTTGAGTTAATAGAAAAACAATAAAAGATCTAAAGATATATGTTTAGCATTTTAAAGAGTTATTAAGGAACCAGAAATCTGTAAGTAATAAGAAACATATTGAAATAATCTTCTAAGAATAAAAATATTTATTCAAGATTCTATTAAAGTATACAAAGAATGAATTTAGGATTTAAAACAAAGGAACATTTTATTTATTTATTTTTTGAGACAGAGTCTTACTCTGTTGCCCGGGCTGGAGTTAAGTGGTGCAGTCTCGGCTCGTTGCCACCTCTGCCTCCTGGGTTGAAGCGATTCTCCTGCCTCAGCCTCCCAAGTAGCTGGGATTATAGGCACGCACCACCATGCCTGGCTAATTTTTGTATTTTTAGTAGAGACGGGGGTTTCACCATGTTGGCCAGACTGGTCTCTAACTCCTGATCTTGGGTGATCTGCCTGCCTCAGCCTCCCAAAGTGCTGGGATTACAGGTGTGAGCCACCCGCACCCAGCAGAAAGGAACATTTTAAACATGTTACCTAGTGTTAAGGCATGTTAGCTCAGCAATTTTTTTTTTTTTTTTTTTGAGACACGGTCTCATTCTGTCACCCAGGCTGGAGTGCAGTGGCACAACCACGGCTCACTGCAGTCTTGACATCCTGGGCTCAAGCGATCCTCTCACCTCACCCTCTTGAGTAGCTGGGGCTACAGGTCTGTGCAACCATGCCCAGCTAATTCTTTGTACTGGTCTCAAACTCCTGAGCTCAAGTGATCCGCCCTCGGCCTCCCAAAGTCTTGGGATTACAGGCACGAGCCACCATGCCCAGTCACAGCCCAGCAATAGTAACAGCCTTGATCTTGATAGTCTACCTCTTAATAACATGTCTCATAAATAGTTTATTCCAGAAGTTGGAAATTGTAAAATTTAATATAAAATAAAAATTTTAAAGCTTATAACATCAAAAATTCCATTTAGTTTGTTTTTACATACACAGTCTTATTCCAAAAGGATTTGAAGTAGTTGGCAGAGGAATGTGTACAGGAGTAAACGTGAACAGAAATAATCCTATAAAACAAAATACTGATCAATGCCAGGAGTGGTGGCTCAGGCCTATAATCCCAGCACTTTGGGAGGCTGAGGCAGGCAGATCACCTGAGGTCGGGAGTTCAAGACTAGCCTGACCAACACGGAGAAACCCCATCTCTACTAAAAATACAAAATTTGCTGGGCGCGGTGGTGCACGCCTGTAATCCCAGCTACTCAGGAGGCTGAGGCAGGACAATCGCTTGAAACCAGGAGGCAGAGGTTGCGGTGAGCCGAGATTGCACCATTGCACTCCAGCCTGGGCAACAAGAGCAAAATTCCATCTCAAAAAAAAAAAAAAACGTCGAATGGGCACTAATTTTTTTTAAAAGAAAAGCTCACGTGCACAGTAGAATAAATCCAAGATTACACTTCTACCCTAAAGTTAGAAAAGGCAGGCTTTCTATGGTTAGGGGGAAAAAATCTACCAACACCTTTAAATAAAAAATGCTTTAACTAAAACAAGATTTTGCTAAAATCCTTCCAAGGCAGAAAAAACTATGAAAACCAGAAACCAAAGTTGGGGGGTGGGGTGTCATGTTTAAAATGAAGCAGCACTAAGCAACATTTCTCCAGCTTTCACCTTGCCCAGAGTCTTGTAGATGAATATCAAAAACAAATTAAAATCCACAGAGCAGCATTTTTCTTCCACTTGTTTAAAGGAAACTGTTATAAGCAGAACTGTCCAAAGGGCCATATCAAAGAAAATGGGTTCTAAAGTGAAACCTAAAACATTCCAGTAACCAAATACCTGAGAGAAGCTGTGAGGAAGTGCATGTGGAAGGCTGACACATTTCTGAGTTTCCATAGATTCTTGCAGCTTCTATGTTCAGTGAGAAAAAAATCCCCAGGCAATGGCCCCTACTAGAAGTTTAAGGAATTCTAAATTGCTCTTCAGTAATTCTCAGCCTTGAGTGCCCATTAAAATTACCTGAAAAGGTCTTTTTTTTTTTTTTAATACCAATGCCTGGACCCCATCCAAGATCAATTAAATTGAAATGCCTTGGTACAAGGCCCAGGCATTAGTATTTTTTAAAGCTCCCAGAGGTTCTAATGTGCTGCCAGTGCTGAGATCCACTTAGCAACCTACAAAAATGCTGAAAAAGTCAAGGATGACTTTAATTACTGTGTGTTTGAAATTCAGTTGTGACAGAAAATGATTTTTCTGGGAGGTAAATTTTTTTCACTAGTGCTAGGCTGCCTTTTCATGTGCTTATACCCTCTACTATACAGTACTGAAATCCTTCAAGATAATAAGACCACCACCATTTATTGAGCACTTACATGGTATCAAGCACTATGCTGGGCACTACCCACCCCCATTCTCCACACACAATCACTAATGCCCATTATTCTGCAAAAATAAGTATTAAACCCATTAATCTGAAACAGCTGATAAGAAGGGGTTTCATTGGCCCCTATCACAAAGCAAGAAGTTATAGAAATTGGGATTAGAACCTACATGTATCTGATTACAAAGCAATACTTTTTATTTTCCTTTAATTTTATGTATTTATGTTGCAAAAGGTAATAGAGTTACATGTTTCACAGGTTTATAAAGGTTTATATGGTATACATAAGGCATATAAAAATCTCACTGATAATTTTTTTCTATCACAACTGAAGTTCAAATACACAGTAACCATGATTATCCTTGATTCCTATCACTTAGCCTCTCCTATCACCCAGCCAATAATTCTCCTCCCTGGAGACAAACTTAGCAGTTTCTTGTTTATATAATATATTTATAAGCAAATACATGTAAGAATATGTGACATACCATACATTTGAATTCCTCCCCACCCCATTTTAAATAATTTCAACAACTGCATAGTTCACACACTATTTTGCACATGGCTTTTTTCACTTTAACAGTGCATCTCAGAGATTATTCCATATCAATAAACTTTTTAAATTCTTTTTTTGTAATACACAGTATTCCATTGTACTGATGTACCATCACTTTAAAACCAGTCTATTATTGATAGACATTTGATTTTTTCTATTTGCTGTTATAAAAATGTTAGAATAACCTTGAGTTACATAATTTTATAAATACATACAGATAATTACACCTATGGATTAAATGCCCAGATGTCAAAAGCCATGCCCTTTCACTACTCTATGCTATCTCAGGATTCTAAGAAACAACTCACAATCAGACTTATGATGACTTATTTTATTTAAAAACTTTAAATACCCAAATTATGCTTTTCATTTAAAAAATTGGAAATTTTTTTTCAGAATATGCTCAAAAACCGAACAGTCTGAGAGAGGGTTTTAAGCCAAGGTAAAATGACTTTAAAACCAGTGGCATAAACACTGTGCTGGCTGTCTCTTCCCGTTCAGAAGGTATCTGCCCCCGAAGACTCCATGTCCTCCTGCATTGTGCTGAGACTCACAGACTGAGAGCAATCCTCGAGGTTCACTGAGGGCAGCGTCACCGACATCTTGGCAGGGGGCATCTGTGAAGCGGAGAGTGGCACTGCTTTCCCACCTGCACAAAAGAGAAGCTCATTCAGCTCAACATGCATATCCTGAGTATTTACGTGCTGTATACTTTGCGAAATAATATGAGGTTGGGGGGGCGGGGCGCGGATTCCAAATAAGGATTGCATACGAGGGAATCTCTTGTCCCAAGGTGCTCAGAACTTGTCAGAGAGGTAAAATACACCATCCTCCTTTCTACCCTCACTCCTAATCAGTCAGAGACAACATTAGTACACAAGCTAAAAGTTGTGATACAGATGATAAATGCTAAGTAAGATCAAATGGGGTTAAGGGCCTAGTCTCTGAAATCCAGACTTAACTTCTTGCTGGCTGTGTGACTGTCAGCAAGTTACTTTACCACTCAAAAATTCAGTTTCCCATATGTTAAATGGGATAATAGTACCTACTTTGCACAGTATAGTGAGGATAAAATAGTGTCAGTGAAGAGCTCAACAACAGAGCTTAGCACTCAGTAAGTGGTCAAAAACTAAGCGCTCCCATTACCATTAAAAGATAGCCATTATTACTACTGTTACCATTAAGTAAATAGCTAGGAGAGCAATAAAACACTATAATAGCCAGAAATTAAAGGTTTGTGGTTAGAGCAAGACCTTTTTTTTTTTTTTAAGAGGTAAGATATAAGCCATGTAAAAGGCATTTGAAGTCAAAGGTTGCCAAGGCACTTTGCTCTTCCTCCTATTCCTAAAAAATGGACTCTTAAACTCAAGAGCATGTCATTAATAATGATTTACTGAGTGCCTAAGGGTGCTATGCTATTAGTCAACAGAAGTGATATAAAGTTAGCAATGTCAGAGGAAAAACATACTGCAGTGGTCATCCAAGTATTACTGACACTAACTTTGGAAAGCATTTTTCTCTGTAAAATAGACTTTTCTCTCTACTGTAAAGTAGACATTATCTCTACATTTAATGAAATATGAAAAAATATTCCCACTTCATGGATTGAGAGCAATATTATAATGTCTAATATGAAAGCTGGCTGGTGGCAGAGGGCAGGCAGTTTGGGATAAATAATTCATTAATATGTAAAAAATTCAAAGTTGACTACGTAAGTGTATGTATCTGCCTATACCCGAATTCACCCCTGTAAGTTTAAAGCACAATGCCTAAGAATATAAAGACGGTCAACCTGGTATTATTTAAAACAAACAAACAAAAATCCTCATTTAAAATTTCATGGAATTACCATAGACATAAGAATAATAAATATGTTAAAAATAAATTACCTTAAACAATCTTAAAGACATATTTCAGACAAGAGTCACAGTAATTTTTCTAAAATCCCTTTATGTTTTTCAAGTAGTTTCTACAGTAATAACATAGAATTTTTCATTAAATTTTTATAGGGGCCACAGTACAATTAAGACAGTTCTGGAGATTTTAATGATGACTCAATCACAGCTGTCCAAGAACAGAATACTTGTAAAAGGAAAATTCCTTTCATATAAGGAAATTTAACAAAGACTATTTTAAATACTGTATCACTCCTTTTTGTTACTATTTCTTTTTTTATAAAAAGAGAGAGGAAGATAAGATTTGGTATCATTACAGCAATATCACAAACTATAATACCATAGTATTTAAAAAGAAAACAAGTTTTATGTGAATTTAAATAGAATAAATATTTCAAATAGGAAAAGATTTTAGTCTTTTCAGTTTGTCAGGATGTAATAAAAATGCAATGAATAGATACTAAAAACTATATTTTTTAATCTTTTTTTTGAGACAGGGTCTTGCTCTGTCACCTAGGCTGGAGTGCAGTGGCACGATCATGGCTCACTGCAGCCTCAACCTCACAGGCTCAAGCGATCCTTCCACCTCAGCCTCCCAAGTAGTGAAGACCACAGGTATGTACCACCATGCTGGCTAATTTTTAAAAATTTTTTGTAGAGGGAGGGTCTCCCTATGATGCTTGGGCTGGTCTCAAACTCCTTTGTCTCAGACTCCTTGGTCTCAAGTGATCCTCCTTCTTCAGCCTCCCAAAGTGCTGACGTTACAGATGTGAGCCACCATGCCTGGCCTTAAAAATGTGTATAGGACATAAGCATTAATAATATATAATATTTAAATATTCTTATATTTTACAAAGCCATGATGCAGAATACACAAAATAACTGAGGGAAGCAGCCAATATCAGAGCTCACCTCATCAATAAAGTAAAAACTAACACTGCATATAACTAAGTCCTAGAGCAAATTAATTTTCCACTCATATAAACAACTTAATGTTACCTTCTAATTATTCTTAAGAAAAACTCCATTCCTTGAGTTACACATCTGCCAAAAACAACAGTGATACCAAATACTCTTCTTTTCTCTGTTATTTAATTTCACAAAACCACTTTGTATATACCTTCGTTTTCTACTTTGTGCATAAAATCACAGATTAAATTGCTCAATGTTGTAACAAGAGCTATAACATTTTAGGGTGGGGGGATCTCCTAGAAGTTTCCAAGTCTCAAGGAACATATTGAATTCAATCACTATAAGCATTTCTTGCAGTTATTGCCTTATATTTGTATAACAATTCAAATTTTGTAAATACATTTTCACCATCATATTATCTGATCCTAACAGTAACTCTCGGAAACAGACAAGGCAACTGAGACCCAGAGACATTAAAGTAGGCTTCTCCAAAAGCATATATGCACTAACTAAACATCTATATGAATCTTCTGCACGTATGGAGCTAAGAGCATACGCAGATGAAGAAGACAGAGTCCTCATCCTCAAGAAGTTCATCACCTGATAACATGTATCAGGAGATAAACATGTATAGGAATACTTAAATGAGGTGGAAGGTAGCCATTGAGTTGGGACTGAAAAGATGGTGGGAAGGCAATGAAGGAAAAGAGAATAACAAAATAAAGTCAAGATAAAGTTAATGTGTTAAGGGAACTCTGAGTATTCTGATATCAAATATTGTTTGGATAGGAGGAATGGTGAGATAAAGCTATAAAGCAAGGCCAGGGCCAAGTCCTGTAAAAGCAGTAAGGAGTCACAAAAAATTTTGACCACAGGAATAATTTGAGCAAATGTATGGTCTAATATCCAGCATCTATAAGGAACTTAAAACAAATTTATAAGAGAAAAACAACCCTAAAGGACATGAACACTTTTCAAAAGAAGACATACATGAGGCCAGCAAGTATATGAATAAAAGCTCAATATCACTGCTCATTAGAGAAATGCAAATCAAAACCACAATGAGATACCATCTCACACCAGTCAGAATGGCTATTATTACAAGGTCAAAAAATAACAGATGCTGGTGAGGTTGCAGAGAAAAGGGAACACTTATTCACTTGGTAGGAGGATAAATTAGTTCAACCATTATGGAAAGTAATATGATGATTCCTCAAAGAGCTAAAAGCAGAACTACCATTCGACCCAGCAATTCCATTACTGGGTTTATACCCAGAGGAATATAAATCAGTCTACCATAAAGACACATATACACAAATGTTCACTGCAGCAGTATTCACAACAAGAAAGGTATGGAATCAACCTAAATGCCCATGAATGACAAATTGGATAAAGAAACTGTGGTACATGTATACCACGGAATACCATGCAGCCATAAAAAAGAACAAGATCAAGGTCTTTTGCAGGAACATGGATGAAACTGGAAGCTATCCTCCTTAGCAAACTAATGCAGGAACAGAAAACCAAATACTGCATGTTCTCACTTATAAGTGGGAGCTAAATGATGAGAACTCATGAACACAAAGAAGGAAACAACAAACACTGGGATCTACTTGAGGTTGGAGGGTGAGAGGAAGAAGAGGAGCAGAAAAAATAACTATTGGGTACTATGCTTAATACCTGGGTGACGAAATAATCTGTATGACGAACCCCCATGGCCTGAGCTTACCTATACAGGAAACCTTCTTCACATGTACCCCCAAACCTAAAATAAAAGTTAAAAAAAAAGGTAAAAATCATCCTAATAGCTATGTGGAAAATAGAGAGAGAGGAGAGGGATCTATAAATATAGTCCATGGAAGAACTAATGATCCTTGGCAGTGGAAATAGGGTCAAGATATTTTGGATGGGGACTTAGTACTTACAAAGAACCAAGTTTCACTCTGAAATGACAGATTTGGTTGACTGACTAGGCAGTAATAAGAACACCAACAAACTTGGGAGCGGTGATGAAGTTTTAAGCACAAGTCTCTTCATGATAGGTCGAGTAGGGTCCAAATCAGGTTACTTAGGAATGGCCCCACCCAGACTGCTGGTGTGAGGATTCTGTATGAGGAGTAAAAGGCAGAGGAGATAAGAGAATGGATTCTGGAACAGGGAGGAGCTGAGCTCATCCATCCATCCAACAGATATCAACTGTGCACCTACTATGTGCCTGGCACTGTTCTGGACTGGAGAATACAGCAGTGAAGAAAACAAAGGGTCCAACCTCACTGGCCGCACATTCTGTTGGGTTTAGGGGATGAATGACAGGTAAGGAAATAAACGTCTAATATAACAGGAAGTGCTAAGTACTATAAAGAAAAATAGGTAAAAGGTAAGAGGGATAGAAAATAATCAGAGACTGAAAAAGTTACGTAACTTCTCTGAACCCCAGTTTTCTCAACTATAAAAAAAATATGAGTACCGACTTCAGAGGTGTTTTTTTTTTTTTGAGACGGAGTTTCGCTTTGTCACCCAGGCTGGAGTGCAGTGGCACGATCTTGGCTCACAGCAAGCTCCACCTCCTGGGTTCACGCCATTCTCCTGCATTCACGCCATTCTCCTGCCTCAGCCTCCCAAGTAGCTGGGAGGGACTAAAGGCGCCCGCCACCACTCCCGGCTAATTTTTGTATTTTTAGTAGAGACGGGGTTTCACGAACATGGTCTCAATCTCCTGATCTTGTGATCCGCCGGCCTTGGCCTCCCAAAGTGCTAGGATTACAGGTGTGAGCCACCACGCCCAGCTGACTTCAGAGGTTTTTATGAGGATTCAGAGAGATAATACATACAAAGTGTTCTGTATAGTGCTGGAACATAGAAGGCACACAAACATATTAGCTCTTACTTTTATGTAATTGGAAAGCCACTATCTAAGAGGCAACGAGGCTCAGGGTGGGCTGCAAAAGGTACTCTGCTTTAGAAGGAGGAATAAGAATGTTTCACTGAAATACGATTAAAAAAAGAGGGAGTGGGGAAAGAGAGTACACTCTGGAAGGCCTCCAAATAGTTATGCTAGTTTAAACTCTAGTTAACTGTGTTTTAATCAAGAAGTTATAGCAATAAAATGTACCATCTTATCTAAAGGTATTTGTTAATGTACATTTTTGGAATTTTTTTTTTTTTTTTTTTTTTGAGACGGAGTATCACTCTGTCACCCAGGCTGGAGTGCAATGGCATGATCTTGGCTCAATGCAACCTCCACCTCCCGGGATCAAGCGATTCTCCTGCCTCAGCCTCCTGAGTAGCTTGGATTACTGGCGTGTGCCACCGTATCCGGCTAATTATTGTATTTTTAGTAGAGACGGGGTTTCACCATGTTGGTCAGGCTGATGTCAAACTCCTGACCCCGTGATCCGCCCACCTCGGCCTCTCAAAGTGCTGGGATTACAGGTGTGAGCCACTGTGCCCGGCTGAAAACTTTTTATTTATTCATTTACACAAGCTAAATCACGGTTTTAGAACTTTGTAAGAGAGCTCTTTAGACTGGGAACATTAAAAAAAAGCATCACTTAGATTACTGTGAACAGGCGAAGCATTCATAAAAAAATTAATTTTTTTTAAAGACATAACATTTTAATAAATCACCATGAAAGCAAATATAAATCTTCTACCTCTATTAAATATAGTTTGATGCTTTTAAAGTTTGACTTTTTAAATTTGCACAGTCAAGTCATTACTCTATGATGTAACTGTTTCAACAGCTGTTTTCAGGTCTATAAAAAAGACTATTCCTTGATTCATGGGTTTGCAGTGTGTCATTTAACCTGGCATGCATTTAAGCGGGGCATGCCATGGAGTCAGAATTAGAAGCTTCCTGAGACATAATTTAATACATGTTTTTGACATTTGAAATTCCAAATTTTTTGCTTTAAAAATATTTAAAATTCATAAAGAAATTTTATGTTTTCTGTTTTTGGATGTCAGATTTATAAAACTAAGAAAAACTATAATTTATTCTGAGTAATAAGTTATGTAATGAATGGTAGGATTCAATTCTCTGGTTTTTCCAGTGATAGTGGTGAAATATTAGTTCCTCTCCTGTTAATTGTGGCTGTCTTATTCTGATTGCAGCGCTTACCAGACTGTACTGTAATTATTTATGTATCTGTCATTTCTACCAGACAATGCATTCCTTAAGAGCATGGACAGTCTTTGGAACTGACAGTCTTTGTGTTCTGAGTGACTAGTATAGCAGGTACACAGTAAGTATGTGTGAACTTATCACCTTGTATTATTGTTACTAACTTGTAAGTCTGTTGTTTCCATTAAAGATGTGCTCCACTAGGACAGTGACTGTGTCTTATTTACCTCTGCATTCTACAAAGCCTCAGCATGATGCTGGCCAAACAGTGGACCTTGAAATGACTGCTGAACCAAATTGATTTGTTTCTACCTAGAAAGTCTGTGGTTTCTCTTTGCTAACAGCTTGCTTAGATTCACGCTGACCAGATCTTGTCTTTAAAATCAGCCATGAGTTCCAGCAATGCAGTTGCTTCCCAGCTGTCTGTGAAAATGTTACAGTATTTAAGCTGTGTTTTACTGAGTTCTTGAAGCATTTTTCCTGTCCACCCTGGGCTCATCCACTCTTGCTCCTCCAATTCCTGTGTAAGTAGCTGCTAAACTATCCTGCTGTATTCAATTCTCCTCACATACTTAACCCAGTCCTACAGATTTGCAACATCATAGCCCCAGTGTTTGAGAATAAATGAAAGTCTTGATGAAGAAGGTGCCTCATCATTTGATGTTAAGTATATTATGTAATATTTTATTTACTTTTGCTTTCCAAAATTAGTCACTATTAAACATTTCTTTCCTTACTCATGTTTTAGAAAGGGTAACTTAAAATGTTACAATGATCTTATCCCAAAATATCTTTTAGGCATATGAATCCTATTACTTTTTTTTATTTTTCAAATGAGTTGACAAATGCTTATTTTAAAATTTATAATTTAAGGTAAAAACAAAGTAGTTCTTATAGGAAGAATAAATGTTCCAACACCTGTAAAAACAACTCCAATTCTTTTTCCTCTAAAAAGCAATCGTTAATGTGAAAGATCTGTTTCTTCTTATGCCAGGTTCCAGCTGCTTCACTTTGTTTAAAATGACTTCAAAGTTTAAACACTGTCCTGTCCCAACAAATAACCTCCCCCAGATGGAATTATCTTGAGTCCTATCCTTAGTGCTCTGAATACCACACCTGCAGCCTTTTAATTCATCATTTTATAAACTTTCCAAAGCGAAACGATAGATTTTCTTTCCTGTTCCCTAACTTACGCCTTTTGGAGAGCTGAGTTTATAACCTGGGGTGAATTTACAGATATTACAGAAGAATTAAAAATTGCTATTAGTATTTCTACTGTGTTGATTATTATGAATCATAAGGAAATGAAAAAATCTGAACAACTCCAAGTTCAAGAACTTTTAAAGTAAAAATCTTACCTGAAAATACACATGTGAGGTACGGATTAAGCTCAATTTGTGTCCAATCCATATCACCTGGTGAAACTACATAAAAATTTATTTTTGCAGAAGAAAATCAGTTAAGCATAGAAATAATCATGATTCATTCCTATTCACTAAAAGAACACAAACCAAATGCACTCCCACCGTTACTCTCATAAAACCAGGTAAACAGAAGTTTGATCTAGTGGCCTTAATGTAAAGAAGGAAGTTAAACAGCTGAATTTTAATGACTATCAATAGAAAATACTTTAATGGATTATTATCTTTATGCATCACAGATGAGAGGGGGGAAGCAAAGGGTCATGAGAAAATCTGAAGTTTGTATTAAATAAAGGAAATTAATGAGCCATTTCTTCCAAGGTAAAAAGTTTTCACAGATTCTCTTACCTAAGAATTTAATAATTACAAAAAGAGGTTTAGAATCTCCCTTCTTCCTAGGCCAGCCTGGAGCATATTACTCAATACAATCCGTAAGAAACAACCCGTAAAGCTGGCAGGGAGCACAGAAGAGCAATACACTATTATAGCAAAGCAAATTTTTAGTATTGAGATAAAATAGGCTGAGGAAAAATCTTTTTTATGGCCAGAGAATTGGAAAGTTAACTGAGAGAAACCTATAGCACATATAGGTCTCAGGCCAACAAGATACCCTGGATACTAAGGGCATGGCTCCGTTATGATGCTGTTAATCTGTGCTGTGAAGTACAGTCAATTAACAACCTTCTATAACTTATTTCAAACAAATTCTTGGGGTAGGGTGATATGAAAAAAATTATAATGTTGTATAATCAGTATTTCTTTTCTAATTTTCTTTAAGATAAAAATCAGTTATCTCTTAAGCTTCATTTATTTCACAAAAATTTCAGGTAGTACATGTACACAATGGAGTGTTATTCAGCCATAAAAAAGGATGTGATCCTGTCTTATGCAACAGTATGGATAGAACTGGAGGTCATTATGTTAAGTGAAATAAGCCAGACACAGAAAGACAAACTTTGAAGGTTCTCATTTATTTGTGGAACTAAAAAATAAAAACAGGCCGGGTGAGGTGGCTCATGCCTGTAATCCAAGCACTTTGGGAGTTTGAGACAGGTGGATCACTTGAGCTTAGGAGTTCAAGACCAGCCTGGGCAACATGGCTAGACCTAGTCTCTACAAAAAATACAAAAAGTAGCCAGGTGTGGTGGCTCGCGCCTGTAGACCCAGCTACTTGGGAGGCTCAGGTGGGAGGACGGCTTGAGTCCAGGAGGCAGAGGTTGCAGTGAGCCAAGATGGTGCCACTGCACAACAGCCTGGATGACAGAGCCAGGCTGGAAAAAGAAAAAACAACTGAACTCATGGAGATAGGGAGTAGAAGGATGGTTACCACAGGATGGGAATGGTAGTGAGAGTGGAAGGGAAGTGGGAATGGTTAATGGGTTAAAACAAAAAATAGAAAGAATGAATTATGCCCAGTAATTTGCTAGCACAACAGGGTGACTATAGTAAAAAATAATTTAATTGCACATTTTAAAATAACTGAGTATAACTGGATTGTTTGTAACACAAAGGAGATGCATACTCCATTTACCCTGATGTGATTATTACACACTGCATGCCTGTATCAAAATATCTCATGTAACCCATAAATACATATACCTACTGTGTACTCACAAAAATTAAAAATTAAAAAAAATTTACACAAAATTAAAAAAATTTTTGGGTGGATTTTTATAAGAAGATATTTAAATGAGCAAGTTTATAAGCATTCCATATTTCATTATGCTGGGCAATACATTCTCACTGGAGATAAACATTCATGTTAAACTATTATTGTTATACTGTAGAAAATTTAATGTTTTATCAGGACAAGAGTGTGGACAAATACAAGTTACATATATTTGATATCCACAAATAGACCAAAATTGAACATACAACTGTGATATAGGTTTTGTTTGTTTTTTAAAGAAACGGGGTCTCATTCTGTCACCCAGGCTGGAGTGCAGTGGTACAATCATAGCTCACTGCAGCCTCGACCTTCTGGGCTCAAGGGATCCTGCCATCCTGCCACCTCAGCCTTCCTAGTAGCTAGAACTACAGGTGTCTGTCACCATGCCCAGCTCAACTGTGATACAATTTTTAAAAATCTTTAAATGTATTAAAAGTGCTTACTATGGGCCGGGCACGGTGGCTCATGCCTGTAATTCCAGCACTTTGGGAGGCCAAGGTGGGTGGATCAGGAGGTCAGGAGATCAAGACCATCCTGGCTAATACGGTGAAACCCCGTCTCTCTAAATATACAAAAAATTAGCCGGGCGTGGTGGCAGGCACCTGTAGTCCCAGCTACTTGGGAGGCTGAGGCAGGAGAATGGCGTGAACCTGGGAGGCTGAGCTTGCAGTGAGCCAAGATCGCGCCACTGCACTCCAGCGTGGGCGATAGAGTGAGACTCCGTCTCAAAAAAAAAAAAAGTGCTTACTATGATGTTAACATTTAAATGCTATCTGTGTTCACTTCTCGCTCTGTTTCTAAATTTCCAAGAGTTAGAGAGGGACAGAAATTATTACTGCTTGGTCCCTCCAGTTTAATAGAGCTCCCTTTCAAATTCTACAAAGAACATAGAGTATAAACATGAAAACAAAGGTATCAATACCACCTCAGAGATCCCTTCCATTGAAGAACCACTTGTTTATAGCAAGTAATGAGAATATTACCTCCCTAATTAAGTTGATCAAGGATCTTAGCAGAGTATGCCACATAAAGGAAGGGTACATAAATGGTAACTATGACATATTGTTGTTGCTGTTATTATAAACATAAAACTCTCCTCAGTCAAAATTGGGGGAGGATCTTGACTTCTGCAGTGATACCTCTTAACAGTTAAAAAAAACAAGCCACTATCACAATATCAGAGTTGACCACTTTTATTCTTATAACAAGTAGTGGCTTCATAATTCTCACTTGTTGATTTATGGGGTTTACTGGAAGGGTGAGCATTGTGCTCTGCAGTTGATGATTAGAACAGCAAACATGGCCTACAACTAGGTCAACACAACTTGAAAACTGCTTCTCAAGTGTGTCGGTTCTTACAATTCTTTATCCTGCTGATCAAAACTGAAAAAAAAACATAATACTGGTATTGAAGTCAAAAGATGAGAAGGAAAATTTTGGAATTATTTGATCTATAAATTTCTATTAACATTTCTATGGAAATTTTGAATGAGCAATGTTGACTAGAAATTGAGTTATATATTAACTATAAATATAATTTAAATTTTTATCTTTACTACAACAAGCTGACTTGTTAGCTTTTACTTAAATGTTTGAAGATACTACAAAATAAAGAAAAAGTGAGCTTAGATTTGGAAATAGAATTCCAGCCTGGAAAAGCCAGGATACTGGCTGAAAAAGCTTTAATTGAAGGCACACAGGGAGTACTGGGATTGCACTACTTGTACACACTGTGCCTTTTCCAAATATCCCCCTTATTTCAATATTTTAGCTTTTCATTTCAAATAATCATTCAAAATATTGTTGCTATCTCTGGTGCCAATTGAAAGTAAACCATGTTATAGTTAGTGTACACGCTTTTCAAAAATTGGTATTTTTCAAGGAATACTACACAGCCATGAAAAAGAATGAAATCATGTCCTTTCCAGCAACATAGATGGAGCTCGTAGGCCACTAACCTAAGTGAACTAACTCAGAAGCAGAAAATTCATTACCACATATTCTCACTTATAAGTGGGAGCTAAACAATGGGTACACACGGACATACAGATGGAAATAATAGACGATGAAAACTCCAAAAGCCGGGGAAGGGGGGACAGGGTTGAAAAATAACCTATCAAGTACAATGTTAACTATTTGGGTAATGGGTACATTAGAAGCCCAATTCCCACAATTAAGCAATATACCAATATATCCATGCAATAAACATGCACATGTACCTCCGAATCTAAAATAAAATGACATTTATAAAAATTGGTATTTTTAAAAAATTGAAATTTGGGCTTTATAATAGTTATACTCTTATATTTAAAAAAATTTATTTTGGGCTTGAAAGCCTACCTTCTGACTCTTCAATGCTATTTTCAGTAAGAGTCACTGGTATAGCAATATTTACATCTGTAAATCTTTATAGTAGTATTTTAAATAAATTCTTTATGGATTATCTAAGAAAACAGCATAAAACTATAAGGCTGTTAACTGCAAAATAAGGATATAAAGATGAAGCCCCCCAAAATGTGAATTTTTTAACCCACAAAACAACATAAATTTTTAAAGGGATGATGTACAGAATTTAAAACAAAACTCAATAAGGAGACATCTAAAATTAGTAACAGGATAGCTACATTTTTATACTAATTTGAGTTCACTAAAAAAAAAATCCAATAAATTATTAGGGTACTTAAAAATATATAAAAAGAAGTTAGTACTTGTTAAATAACCTGGCCAGATCCTCCATATTAAGTTACTCATTGGCTCTAGTAGGTATACCAACTCTCTTAAATAATAGCATTTTCAGAAACAGGATCCTGGTGGCATAAAAGTATATATCCCACTGCCAAGAAGTTGATAGTTAATTCAGAAAATAGATGACCCACCTATCCTGAATACAAATCACAATTAACTTGAGTAATGTACATTCAATTGTTAAAGCTTATTAAAAAGCATTTAAGTACTTGACTGTATTCCTATTGGTGTTATGACAGAGAGAGTGCCTGCCTTTTAGGGGCAAGAATGTCTAGAGGGACATTCCAGCATTAAAATTTGGTTGAGAACTGAGAGACTCTATGTTTTAATAGACAACTTTATCTACAACTCACTTCCTGTTAGTTGAACAGCCTGTGAAACAGCTACTAAAACAAATTCCTCTCAGATCATTCTTTATAAAAGCATGCCATAATAGTTTAAAAACTAAAAGAATCTTAAAAACTACAATAGGTTTGCCTGGTGAAAGAAGCCATACATACCGTATGATTTCATTTATGTGAAGTGCAAACAAGGAAACTAATCTAGGTTGTTAGAAGTCAGAATAGTGGCTTTATGCTTGTGGGAGTAGAGACTGTGGCTGAAAGGGAGCATGAGGGCCTTTGGGGGTCTGGCAGTGTTCAATTTCTTGAGCTGGATACTGCTAGCACAAATGTACTGTATTTGTGAAAATTCTTTGAGCTGTATACTTACGATATGTGTACTTTTCTGAATGTATATTATTCTTCCATCAAAAAGTTAAAATGGAAAAAACCAATAGGGTAGTTTCAGCAATTAAAAGATGATACCTTTGTAGTTTTAAACTTTTTTCCAATGATAAAATTAAGCCAAATTACTGACATTACTAGGTAACATTTAATATCAAATAAATAGTTACACTAAGTCATAGGCCGTACTGCTGACTACAAAGGTGAATTCCTTTCTATTTTTTTTCCTGAAACCTTGGAATACCAGTGCACTGAAATTATTCAGAAGCAGAAGGTGAGATTTTGTTGTTGCTGTAGTTTAACTCTCACAGGGCTTATTATCTAGGATACTTCATGCTTTACGACAATCAGCCACTTGATTTAATTGAAAGCACAAACAATAATCCAGTTTTAACTAATCTTCAGCATTTAAAAAATCTTAATACATTGTAAATTCACATTTAGTTCCTTTCTCTGGTACAAAAGAAGTTTGCTGTTTCAGTTTATGTCTATTAAGAATAATATCATAACTACACTTAAACTCAACCATATCTTTGTCAATAATAACACCCATAATTCTAATACACCTATATTATACCAGGCCACACACTGTTAGAGAAGGTCACTATTATAACATTCTTATAAATGACATTTGTTAATTACCAAAGCGGATGGCAAAGTAACTCCCTAATATTTACTAAGCAGTTTGAAGCTAAGTGCCTCTATATCTATACACAGAAAATCTATTTTCTGAGATGGAAACCTTTCCTAAATATGAAGACTTCTCTCAAATTATGGCTTGTGGTTATCACTAAAAATATACTGTATTATCTGTGTAGCCTTGACAGTGGGTTTTGACATCTCTAGCCATTCCTAACTAAATATGGAAACAAAAATTAAATGTGACATAGTGACCAGTTCACTTCCCTAAGGCCAGACCTGGTAACTTTTGAAAGAGTGAAAGAATGAAAAATGAGCTTTCAAATACAGGAAGCCACTAGAAAATAAGAACACCACCATTCCACATCCTAAAATAAGAGTTTTAAAGATTTTCTGTTGAATAGCAAGTTTCGGGGCAAGGGGGAGAGAGGGAGAGGGTGGGTTTCTGCTCACTGTACACACGACACCAGTGGGAATAAGGGCCAGTCCAAGTTCTATGTTACCATTACTCTGGGTAATAGTTCCAAGCTGTGAGACACAGCTGTATAGGCCCTGCCAGCAAGGCCATCGCAGCAGTGCTTTGATAGCGTGGGGCCCCGAAGTGTCAGGATATAGAGAAGGCAGCAGTTGTTGGCTGTGAAAACAGTCTGATATAAACCAGATGGGAACTTACTAGATGGGCAACACAAAGGAAAACAATTGGCTCATTCAACAAAGTCAGGCCCCTGCTCCAGAGAATTCACAGAAGACAATAACAGTCACCCAGAGTTGATGCAAACAAGAAACAGCCATGTGGTTACAGTTTAAAGAACTGTTTTTCCTTAGACTAAACAAAGTTTTGATTTCTAATTCTTGTACTCATTAATTGAAGGCTGGTGTACAGGTCTTTTTGCCAAAGATAAATATTTCATTTCTTTTGTGACACCAATAGAAACTAATTTTGTGCTGCTTTCTCGAAAGTGCTATGAACATAAGCTAAGCTATTTCAGGAAACTGGCAAATTTAGAAAATGATTGATCATGCTGACAAAGTAATTAGAAAATATCCAACATATTATTTCCAGGACTTCCTAAGTCCTACTTTGTGTAATGTAGGCAGAATGACACAAAAGGCAATAATCGCAAGGCTCTCAGAACTATATTTCTACATAAATTGTTTTTTCTGACTTCATTAGGTGGTACAGTATTACTGCAATTATATTCCCAAGAAAAAAGTGCTCCTGTTTTCCATAGCCTCTGTGAGGCTTATCACAAAAAAATGTTCCCGACCATTCTGAGCTGACAAGTGTAACAAAGACTAACAATTAGATTTTAAGATACATTTTAGCAATAACATTTTACTGAAAGATTTTTGTGGGTATATATTCCATAACGAATAATTTGTTTTACCATTTTAACAGCGAGCAAATAGCATTCGAGCTTAAAATAATTCACAAGTAATTGCATTTCTTTTTACTAGAAACCCAAGAGTAATTTTGACCTCTGTATTTACTCCAATTAAAAAATATACCCAAGAAAGTCTTCAATTTGGAATCACCATTTTTAGGTCAAGGATAAGGAGCCCATCAGGGACACTCTGAAAATAATGAGGTGTATTACACAGCATTTGTCATGCACATATTTAAAAATATTTTGTAATTATATAAAAGAGTGATCCTGTTTTATTTTGCTTTTATAATAATAATAAAAAAATAGATTTCTTAAAAGAATCTTTTCTGAAAATGATGGAGTTGGTTTCATTTCATTTTCATCTGTGGAACTATAAAAATTACTATGGCATATGAGATACAAGACTTGGGTTTCCCAGTCTGCACGTGCAGGATTGCCCAGATTATACCCATTGGCTACTCCCGTCCTAAAAGCTGAGGCTGAACACAAATACCCTTTCCTGTTCCATCAAATCTTTCATCCTATGCAAGGTAATTCTGAAGTAATCCAGAGAAACAGAAGTGAAGTAACAATTTGGTATGTAGTTTGATGCCGTCTTATCAGCCATAGGTATTTACCTCCTCTTGTCTGCTGCATACACATACATGTTCAGGCATACTTTTTTTTTTTTAATTACACATTAAGTTCTGGGATACATATGCAGAACGTGCAGGTTTGTTACATAGGTATACACATGCCATGGTGGTTTGCTGCACCCATCAACCCGTCATCTACATTAGGTATTTCTCCTAATGCTATCCCTCCCCTATCCCCCACCCCGACAGGCCCCGGTGTGTGATGTTCCCCTCCCTGTGGCCAAGTGTTCTCATTGTTCAACTCCCACTTACGAGTGAGAACATGAGGTGTTTGATTTCCTGTTGCTGTGTTAGTTTGCTGAGAATGATGGTTTCTAGCTTCATCCATGTCCCTGCAAAGGACATGAACTAGTCATAACACGCATGGCTGCATATTATTCCATGGTGTGTATGTACCACATTTTCTTTATCCAGTCAATCACTGATGGGCATTTGGGTTGGTTCCAAGTCTTTGCTATTGTGAATAGTGCTGCAATAAACATATGTGTGCATGTGCCTTTATAGCAGAATGATTTATAATCCTTTGGGTATACACCCAGTAATGGGATTGCTGGTTCAAATGGTATTTCTGGTTCTAGATACTTGAGGAATCACCACAATGTCTTCTACAATGGTTGACTTACATTCCCACCAACAGTGTAAAAGCATTCCTATATCTCTACATCCTCTTCAGCATCTGTTGTTTCCTGACTTTTTAATGGTTGCCATTCTAACTGGCATGAGATGGTATCTCACTGTGGTTTTGATTTGTATTTCTCTAATGAGCAGTGATGATGAGCCTTTTTTCAGATCTTTGTTGGCCACATAAATGTCTTTTTTTGAGAAGTGTTTGTTGCCCATTTTTATTTTATTTTATTTTGAGACGGAGTCTCGGTCTGTCCCCCAGGCTGGAGTGCAGTGGCGCAATCTCGGCTCATTGCAAGCCCCGCCTTCTGGGTTCAGGCCATTCTCCTGCCTCAGCCTCCCAAGTAGCTGGGACTACAGGTGACCACCACCATGCCTGGCTAATTTATTATTTTTTTATACATATTTTAGTAGAGATGGGGTTTCACCATGTTAGCCAGGACGCTCTCCATCTCCTGACCTTGTGATCCACCTGCCTCGGCCTCCCAAAGTGCTGGGATTACAGGGGTGAGCCACTGCATCTGGCCCCTTTGCCTACTTTTTGATGGGGTTATTTTTTTCCTGTAAATTTGTTTAAGTTCCTCGCAGATTCTAGATATTAGCCCTTTATGAGATGGATAGATTGCAAAAATTTTCTCCTGTTCTGTAGGTTGCCTGTTCACCCTGATGATAGTTTCTTTTGCTATGCAGAAGCTCTTTAATTAGATCCCATTTGTCTATTTTGGCTTTTGTTGCCATTGCTTTTGGTGTTTTAGTCATGAAGTCTTTGCCCATGCCTATGTCCTGAATGGTATTGCCTAGGTTTTCTTCTAGGGTTTTTATGGTTTTAGGTCTTATGTTTAAGTCTTTAATCCATCTTGAATTAATTTTTGTATAAGGTGTTAAGGAAGGGGTCCAGTTTCAGTTTTCTGCATATGGCTAGCCAGTTTTCCCAACACCATTTATTAAATAGGGAATCCTTTCCCCATTGCTTGTTTTTGTCAGGTTTGTCAAAGATCAGATGGTTGTAGATGTGTGGTGTTATTTATGAGGCCTCTGCTCTGTTCCATTGGTCTATATATCTGTTTTGGTACCAGTACCATGCTGTTTTGGTTACTGTAGCCTTGTAATATAGTTTGAAGTCAGGTAGCGTGATGCCTCCAGCTTTGTTCTTTTTGCTTAGGACTGCCTTGGCTATACGGGCTCTTTTTAGGTTCCATACGAAATTTAAAGCAGTTTTTTCTAATTCTGTGAAGAAAGTCATTGGCAGCTTGATGGGGATAGCATTTTACTTTGGGTAGTATGGTCTTTTTCACAATATTGATTCTTCCTATCCATGAGCACGGAATGTTTTGCCATTTGTTTGTGTCCTCTCATTTCCTTGAGCAGTGGTTTGTAGTTCTCTTTGAAAAGGTCCTTCGAATCCCTTGTAAGTTGTATTCCTAAGTATCTTATTCTCTTTATAGCAATTGTGAATGGGAGTTCACTCATGATTTGGCTATTATTGGCATATAGGAATGCTTGTGATTTTTGCACATTGATTTTGTATCCTGAGACTTTGCTGAAGTTGCTTATCAGCTTAAGGAGATTTTGGGCTGAGATGATGGAGTTTTCTAAATATACAATCATGTCATCTGCAAACAGAGACAATTTGACTTCCTCCCTTCCTATTTGAATACCCTTTATTTCTCTCTCTTGCCTGATTGCCCTGGCCAGAACTTCCAGTAGTTGAATCGGAGTGGTGAAAGAGGGCATCCTTGTCTTGTGCTGGTTTACAAAGGGAATGCTTCCAGCTTTTGCCCATACAGTATGATATTGGCTGTGGGTTTGGGGTTTGTCATAAATAGCCCTTACTATTTTGAGATATGTTTCATCAATAGCTAGTTTATTGAGAGTTTTTAGCATGAAGGGGTGTTGAATTTTACTGAAGGCCTTTTCTGCATCTATTGAGATAATCACATTGTTTTTGTTATTGGTTCTGTTTATGTGATGGATTATGTTTACTGATTTGCATATGTTGAACCAGCCTTGCACCCCAGGGATGAAGCTGACTTGATTGTGGTAGATAAGCTTTTTGATGTGCTGCTGGATTTGGTTTGCCAGTATTTTATTGAGGATTTTTACACTGATGTTCATCAGAGATACTGGCCTGAAATTTTCTTTTTTTTTGTTGCGTCTCTGCCAGGTTTTCATATCAGGATGATGCTGGCTTCATAAAATGAGTTAGGGAGCAGTCTCTCTTTTTCTATTGGTTGGAATAGTTTCAGAAGGAATAGCAGCAGCTCCTCTTTGTACCTCTGGTAGAATTCGCCTGTGAATCTGTCTGGTCCCGGGCTTTTTTTGGTTGGTAGGCTATTAATTACTGCCTCAATTTCAGAACTTGTTATTGATCTATTCAGAGATTCGACTTCTTCCTGGTTTAGTCTTGGGAGGGTGTATGTGTCCAGGAATTTATCCATTTCTTCTAGATTTTGTAGTTAATTTGTGTAGAGGTGTTTATGGTATTCTCTGATGGTGGTTTGTATTTTTGTGAAATCAGTGGTGATATCCCCTTTATCATTTTTTATTATGTCTATTTGATTCTTCTCTCTTTTCTTCTTTATTAGTCTAGCTAGTGGTCTATCCACTTGTAAGGCAGGCCTGGTGGTGACAAAATCTTTTAGCATTGGCTTGTCCCTAAAGGATTTTATTTCTCCTTCACGTATGAAGCTTAGTTTGGCTGTATATAAAATTCTGGGTTGAAAATTCTTTTCTTTAAGACTGCTGAATATTGGCCCCCCATTCTCTTCTGGCTTGTAGGGTTTCCACAGAGCGAGCCACTGTTAGTCTTATGGGCTTCCTTTTGTGGGTAACCCAACCTTTCTCTCTGGCTGCCCTTAACATTTTTTCCTTCATTTCAACCTTGTTGAATCTGATGATTATGTGTCTTGAGGTTGCTCTTCTCAAGGAATATCTTTGTGGTATGCTCTATATTTCCTGAATTTGAATGTTGGCCTGTCTTGCTAGGTTGGGGAAGTCCTCCTGGATAATATCCTGAAGAGTGTTTTCCAACTTGGTTCCATTCTCCCCATCACTTTCAGGTACACCAGTCAAACGTAGGTTTGGTCTTTTCACATAGCCCCATATTTCTTGGAGGCACTGTTCATTCCTTTTCATTCTTTTTTCTCTATTCTTGTCTTCACACTATTTCATTAAGTTGATCTTCAATCTCTGATATCCTTTCTTCTGCTTGATCAGTCTGGCTATTGATACTTGTGCATGCTTCACAAAGTTCTCGAGCTGTGTTTTTCAGCTCCATCAGGTCATTTATGTTCTTCTCTAAACTGGTGATTCCAGTTAGCAATTCGTCTAACCTTTTTTCAACGTTCTTAGCTTCCTTTATTATGGGGGAAGGAATTAAAGAGGAGAAAACGTGATTTTGATTAAGGCAATATACTCAGACTATTTAGGTTTAGATGAACTGAGTAAGCAAAGGGAAATTACAGCCCAGCTTTCTGTAGTCCTTTCCAGAGCTAATTTGAAGAAACAGAAAGGGTTAGAACATGCTCCTTTAGCTCGGAGGAGTTTGTTATTACCCATCTTCTGAAGCCTACTTCTGTCAATTCATCAAATTCATTCTCCATCCAGTTTTGTTCCCTTGCTGGTGAGGAGTTGTGATCCTTTGAAGAAGAGGCGTTCTGGTTTTGGGAATTTTCAGCCATTTTGCACTGGTTTTTCCTCATCTTTGTGGATTTATCTACATTTGGTCTTTGATGTTGGTGACCTTCAGATGGGGTTTCTGCGTGGATGTCCTTTTATGTTGATGTTGATGCTATTCCTTTCTGTTAATTTTCCTTCTACCATTCAGGTGCCTCTGCTGCAGGTCTGCTGGGGTTTGCTGGAGGTCCACTCCAGACCCTGTTTGCTTGGGTATTACCAGCAGAGTCTGCCAAACAGCAAAGATTGCTGCCTGTTCCTTCCTCTGGAAGCTTTGCCCCAGAGGGGCACCCACCAGATGCCAGTCAGAGATCTCTTGTATGAGGTGTCTATCAACCCCTGCTGGGAGGTGTCTCCCAGTCAGGAGGCACGGGGGTCAGGGACCCCCTTGAAGAGACAGTCTGTCCCTTAGCAAAGCTCGAGCACTATGCTGGGAGATTTGCTGCTCTTCAGAGCTGGCAGGCAGGAACATCTGTCTGCTGAAGCTGCACCCACAGCCGCCCCTTCCCACAGGTGCTCTGTCCCAGGGAGATGGGAGTTTTATCTATAAGCTCCTGACTGGGGCTGCTGCCTTTCTTTCAGAGATGCCCTGCCCAGAGAAGAGGAATCTAGAGAGGCAGTCTGGCTACAGCTGCTTTGCTGAGATATGGTGGGTTCCACCCAGTTGCTGAGATATGGTGGGTTCCCACTGAGGGGAAAACCGCCTACTCAAGCTTCAGTAATGGCGGACGCCCCTCCCCCGACCAAGCTTGAGCATCCCAGGTCGACTTCAGACTGCTGTGCTGGCAGCGAGAATCTGAAGCCAGTGGATCTTTACCTTGCTGGGTTCCGTGGCAGTGGAATCCGCTGAGGTAGACCACTTGGCTCCCTGGCTTCAGCCCCGTTTCGAGGGGAGCAAATGGTTCTGTCTTGCTGGCGTTCCAGGCGCCACGAAGTATGAAAAAAAACTCCTGCAGCTAGCTTGGTGTCTGCCCAAATGGCCGCCCAGTTTTGTGCTTGAAACCCAGGGCCCTCGTGGTGTAGGCACCTGAGGGAATCTGCTGGTCTGCAGGTTGCGAAGACCACGGCAAAAGCATAGTATCTGGGCTGGAAAGCACCGTTTCTCACGGCACAGTCCCTCATGGATTCAATTGGCTACAGGAGGGAGTTCCCCGACCCCTTGTGCTTCGTGGGTGAGGCAACGCCCCACCCTGCTTCTGCTTGCTCTCCGTGGGCTGCACCCACTGTCTAACCAGTCCCAGTGAGATGAGCTGGGTACCTCAGTTGGAAATGCAGAAATCACCCGCCTTCTGCATTGATCTCGCTGGGAGCTGCACACTGGAATTGTTCCTATTCAGCCATCTTGTCCAGGTCCCTAAGATATATCTTATACATATAATCTTAAATATATTTGCTGAAGAGAAACAATTTTGTTCAAAGTTAATTTATCTCCCTAACACTATATTGAACATGTACCATCTTTAGCATTTCCTCACCAGCATCCTTTAAAGCTTAGGACAAATATAGGTTCATTTCCTATCTGTTAAAGGAGAGCTGATTACAACATGAGTATTCAAAAAGGAGAGATTTCCTAGAAACAGTCATGCTAATAAAAGCTAACACTTTCAGGGCTGGGCATGGTGGCTCATGCCTATAATCCTAGCACGTTGGGAGGCCAAGGCAGGCAGATCACAAGGTCAAGAGATCGAGACCATCCTGGCCAACAGGGTGAAAACCCATCTCTACTAAAAATACAAAAATTAGCTGGGTGTGGTGGCACGCACCTGCAGTCCCAGCTACTTGGGAGGCTGAGGCAAGAGAATCACTTGAACCCAGGAGGCAGAGGTTGCAATGAGCAAAGCTAACACTTTAATAGCTCTTAATATATGTCAGGTTCTAGTAAAAGTGTATTTTATGTCTTTAATTACCATGAAATATCTATACTATATTACAGATAAGAAAAGCACAGAGAGGTTAAGTATTTTGCCCAGGGTCACCAGCTAGTAAATAGAGGAGCTAGGATTTGAACTCATGCAATTTGTCTCCAAAGTGCCTCTAATTCTAAATAGAACAGAATCATCAAAAACAACTGGAGCCCTTAATCAATGTTTCTCAAAGGGTGGTCCTCCCTCTTCTGCATCCGAATAACCAGGGGTACTAGTTTAATGTTTACATTTCCAGGCCCCATCTCAGGCAAACAATCACTTTAGGATCTACATTTTATTAATAAATACTCCCGGAGAATTCTATGTCTGTTAAAGTTTGAGTAATACTGTATTAGAGACTAGCAATCTACTAGTGGTTCATCCTATATGTATAATAAGACTATATCACTTCTCTGTTCTAATTTATTAATTTATTTTAGTTTTCAGTCAAGCTTTTAGTAAAAAGATCATAAAATAACAGTTTCTCACAGCCATACATTAAGACTGCACAGTTCTGAATGGAGAGATCACTCACTGGTGAATTGCTTTTTTATGACACTGGACAGCTGCGTAGCTGCATCTCTGGCCTGAATTTATTTGAGGGTAATGTATTCTGAACTGAAATAATCAAGCCTCTCTTTTTATTTTCATTATATGAACAAAAAGGGTAGAACTGGTTTAGTGGAATAATCCACTGTTATCTGGTTGAAATAGTCTGCCTAATTTATATAAAATTAAAATCACTAAAAAATTTTTAGTAAATGATTACTAGGTTGATTAGAAGAATAGCATTTGTAATACATCAACTTGCAGTTAATTTGGAGGGCATTGTGGTATAATAAAAGTAATACTGAGGCCGGGAATGGTGGCTCATGCCTGTAATCCCAGCACTTTGGGAGGCCAAGGTGGGAGGATCACTTGAGCCCAAGAGCTCAAGACCAGCTTAGGGAATATAGCAAGACCCCATCTCAATAATAATAATAATATTCAACTAGAAGTAAGATCAGATGTTACTCCTAATCGTAATCACAACCTTTGGTTCTGTTGAACTGGAGATGGTTCCTCTGCTCCCAAGTCTTAAGTATTTACCTCATTAATATCAAAATGTAAAGATTTTTATCAAATCTGTATTTACCTCTGTGATTATAAGGTTAAATTATTTGTAATAGCTGTTGAATAAAAAGGCTACTAATTGATCTAATAGTTTAAATTATATTTTATATCAATTTGATATCTATTTTAAAAATCGTAATAAAAACTTTAAAGTCAAGTTTCAGGAAATCTGGTTAAGAACAATGAAGGGGTTGAAGAGGTTTTTTGAATGTTGGCAAGTCTTCAAAACAATCCTCCTGTGTGGTTTTGGTGAGATGTGTTTAATGTCAAAAAGATGAGAAAAACACAAGCTCTCCATACACAGTGTATAATTAATTCCACAAAAAGGAACTTAAATAATTTCCACAATTAAAATGCTTCTATATTGAAAAGGAAATTACTTTTAGTACCAACAAGTAAAAATGTTATAGAAATCCTTGCATAATATTCAATGTCTTATTTAACAGATTTTCCATGTCAATCCTTTATGCATTTTGCTCATTCTGAGGGATCACCCTTAGTTACGCACATTTGTCTGTTAGATTATATATATATGACATAGATATAGATATTATATATAGATATGCATATATATATTCTATCTCTTAAATAAAAAGTATAAATCCTTTCACATTGGAACAGTTAAAATAATCACCTATGTTTAAAAATCCATTATTGTGCCAGAGAGATATTTTTTCTCATATGGATTATGCCTCTCTCATCCAAACATCCTCACATAAAATGTAAGAAATGTATATACATAAAAGCAATCTGCAAGTTGACCTAACACACTTGTTGCCACGCTTATTTTTCAGCACTATAAGAAAACAGTGACAAGTTGACAGTTTAATTATAGAAAGATGTTTGCCTTTTCATATTTAATAGTATTCTAACAAATTATTTCTGAGATGCAGTGTTTTAAAGAAGTTATTCTTCTCAACTACCCCTTTCTTCTTTTTTTGTTTTTTTTCGTGGTTTAATAAGGACTTGTTTATTTTGAGGAAAAAAGGTCCCAAACATCAGGCTGTTCACAAAAATCACCCACAGTATCAACTTTAGAAGCAAATCTTAAGACTACAACACTAATTATTTTTCTAGAGGACGCATTTGACATGCCAGCTCTCATTCACAAAACTATGTTGTTGCATTTGTGTTGAACTGCCTCACACAGCACACTAACGTGGGGGTGTAATACACATACTTCTAACTCAAAGTTGCTTTCAGGAGCTACTCAACTAAAGGAGATTGCCTTTGCAGTTAGGGAAGCAACTACTGAACTTACATATGAATGAAAAGAACTGTACTCCCTGCATAACAAGAGATTATTTTGGAGACAGTTGATAAAAACCACATATCCTTTTTATTAAGTCATAAAGAAGTATCAAAATTAAAAGCAAAAATTACAGGGTAAGACTTAACAAAACTACTAGGGCATCAAAGGAGGTGAAAATGGAACTAGGCACAGGGCAATATGAATTAATGAACATGGGAAGGACAAGGATTGGGAGAACAGTGAGCATGTGCTGAAGATACCGTGAGAGAGGATCTGGTGAAAAATTTGATCTTAGACAAGCACCTATGTAAAAAAATAATGGGATAAGATTTCTAAACCCCACTATGTGCTTAAGAGTCATCTTCGCCATTGGCGCTGTCTCTGTCATCCTCTCCTTCTTCAGCCTCTTTTTCATTATCCTTGATCAACTCCAGCTGGTCATCCCCCATCTTCATTGTCATCATCATCCAGTAGGTCCTCCTCAGCAAAGTCATCTGCACCCCCCTCAGACTCCACCTTCACATTAGTCTCATCTTTCTTCACGGAACTGCTGCTCTGCTCCTCTTCCGACTTATCATCCTTCATCTCTACTGCTTGTTTCCCCTGTTCCTTTTCAATTTTCTTCTAGGTTTTCTAAGAGAGAATCCACTTTTTGTTTTATCTGGGTCAATTCCTTCTTAATGGCCTGAAGGTCATCTCCTTTCAACTTTCCAGACTTAGAAGATCCCCGCTGTCCCTTCTTGGAATTGAAGCCACTTTATCCCTTTCATGAGGTGTTTCCTGATACATGCTGACATTTTGAGGGCACTACAGCCCGAGCAATAGGAGGAAGAGGAACATGTGCTGGGTAACTGTACATCCTATCATAATAATCCCGTTGAAAGTCATGGTCCAAGTCAAAAGAGGAGCTGTACATCTCCACCTACAGCGGCCCGGGCATTTCTCTCATTAACATATTAAACAAAGGCAAAGCCCTTATGAACAGAGCAACCCACAATTTTGCCATACTTTGAAAAGATTGCCTCCACATCAGATTTCTTGAGCACAAGAGTGTTGAGATTCCCAGTGAACACATGGGAGTTCACGGAGTGAGGATCTGTCTTGTCGGTAACGTTGCTGGCCACTGTGCTGGATGATGAAGCTTCTCACAAAGCCGAAAATGTAGCTGAAGATCAAAAAAATCTCACAGAAGTGGGGAGGCAGAAGAGATTAGATTCTGAGACTCCTACTCCCTGGTACTATGTGGAGAAGCCAACTGCTGCTCAAGGTCGGCAAAGCAGCCACAACCGCTCAGTCTTCATCTCTTCACAAAATGGCCTTTCTTCTTTTTATCCCCAGAGAGCAGATGCTTTGTTTTATCCACCTCTCTAGGGCCACAGCACTTTCTATGGGACTTTATGTAAAGGGATGCTAAAAAAGATTAACCTAAGAATGAATGCACAATGGAATATTATTCAGCTATAAAAAAGAATAAAGTAATGATACCTGCTACAACATGAATGAACCTTGAAAACATTATGTTGCCAGGTGTGGTGGCTCACACTTGTAATCCCTGCACTTTGGGAGGCTGAGGTGGGCAGATTGCTTGAACCCAGGAGTTCAAGACCAGCTTGGACAACAGAGTGAGACCTCGTCTCTACAAAAAATGAAAACGAAATTAGCCGGGCATGATGGCACACGCCTGCCATCCCAGCTACTCAGGAGGCTGAGGTGGGAAAATTTATTGAGCCCAGGACGTCAAAGGCTGCAGTGAGCCATGATCACACCACTGCACTCCAGCCTGGGTGACAGAGCAAAATTCTGTCTCAACAACAACAACAAAAAAAAAAAAACCCCAAAACTAAAAGAAAACATTATGTTAAATGAAAGAAGCCAAAAAGAAAACCACATCTTGTATGATTCCACTTATATGAAATGTCCAGAATAGGGAAATCCAGAGAGACAGAAAGTAGATTAGTGGTTGGCAGGGATAGGGTTGGGGAGGGTAGAATGGAAAATAATTACTAATAGATATGGAGTTTCTTTTTAGGGTGAAGAAAATGTTCTGGAATTAGAAAGGGATGGTAATTCAGCAACTTTTTGCATATACTAAAAACCACTGAGAATTTAACAGGGAGAATTTTATGGTATGTGAATTATATCTCAATTTAAAAAGAAAGAGTGAATGAATGTCCACACGATTTTTCTTTCTCATCTAAAGTTCAAAAAGATTGCCCATGAACTAATATCTAAGCTGATTTAATTTTCCCCACCCTTGGGCATATTCTCGGCTGCCCCTACCCTCTGTTCAACTATTTTGTCCTCAAAGAATAAAAATCTATGTTAATACTATAAAATAAATCAATCTTTTGGAAAAGCAAATAAAAATCACCTTAGATTAGTCTACTGTGGCTGTTTGCATGACTGTCTACATTAAAAAGAGACAGTAATGGAAAAATGATTGTAATGAAATATTCTCATTTTTCTCTTCCCTTCCTTCTTCCGTCTTATTACTAAATAACAGAATTAAATGTTGTTTGGGGTTAATAGCAAATGATGTAATCATCAAATTCAATTCCATGAACATTTACTGATCACCACAGTGCTACAGTGGGAAACAAGCTCTCTTAAATAAGAAACTGATAACATATCTTAAAAACAAATCACAACACTATCCCATATATCACTTTCTTTGGAATATTAAATAATCAGTCCAGGGAATACAGAGATGATAAAAGCAGCTCTTGTCAACAAGCTCTTAAGTCACATGATAAATATTTATTAAATGCTTATTCAATAAATAGCATTACACAAGGAAAGGAGCATCAGCTTTGCAATCAAGTTGATCTGGGCTAGAATTCCAGATCTTCATTTTCTAAATTGTGTGCTTTGGGAAAATTAGTTAACCTTCATGAATCTTATCATTCTCTCTTGTAAAACAGGAATAAAACTACCTGAGTCAGGCATGATGGCACACACCTGTAGTCTTAGCTACTTGGAAGCTGAGGCAGGAAGACTGCCTGAGCCCAGGAGGTTGAGGATGCAATGAACTATCACACCCCTGCTCTCCAGCCCGGGTGACAGTGAGACTCTATGTCTTTAAAACAAACAAACAAAACTACCTGCATGGCATGGTATTGTGATGAATAAATGAAATTAACATAGAACACACCTAGCAAACCTCTGGTAAATGTATTCCCATTTTTTGTTTTGTTTTGGTTTTGAGATAGAGTCTCACTCTGTCGCCCAAGCTGGAATGTAGTGGTATGATCTCAGCTCACTGCAACCTCCGCCTCCTAGGCTTAAGCAATTCTCATGTCTCAGCCTCCCAAGTAGCTGGGACTACATGCATGTGCCACCACGTCCGGCTAATTTTTGTATTTTTAGTAGAGATGGGGTTTCGCCATGTTGGCCAGGCTGGTCTCGAACTCCTGACCTCAAGTGATCCACCTGGCTGGGCCTCTCAAAGTGTTGGGATTATAGGTGTGGGCCACTGTGCCCAGCAAAAAACTGTTGTTAAGATGATGATTATGTTCAAGGCAGAAAAGAGCTAAGGGAAGAGAGTGGGTTAAAATGAATAAGACGTTTTCAATCGGAGGTTCAGTAAGAACTCAGAAAGATGGAGCTGAATGTTGAAGATTAAGTAATTTGTAGGCATATAAAAGTGGGGAGAGAAGGAAACTCTGGGTGGAAAGAAGATAATGCAGAAAGGCATTGAAGCTTAGTAGTGCAGAGTGTGGAGGGCCCTCAATTAATGTTTACTGAGTTAAACTGTGTTGATTACACATTATATTGGATGTGCCAGTAAAAAACACAAGTTTTTGAGCTGACAGTTCTTCCCTTTCTGAAATCTAAAAAACAAAATTTTAAACAAGAGTATTTCCACTGTAGATTTATTAGCATATACAATTTTTCTTTGTTTCCAGTTAGTCACTATTAATTATAAAACATAAATGTTTCAGATTTCTAGTCTAAATGGAATGTATTTTTAAATGAACACCTAAAAATCCAATTTACATTGTATTGAAAATATACTGTATTATAAATATGTCAAACTATCTCCTCCTAAAGTGTTAATATAAGAAAAAGATGTAAGAGTAAATAAATGTAATACAGTATCACATTTACACACCTTTTAACAACAAAACCTTTTATACCTTCCCAAGTGATAAGCTTTTAGTACAAGCTAATTAAGAAAATTCATAATAAGCAAAAGAAGTGTCATAAACTCAGTAATATATACATGATTTTATTGAAGTATAATTTATAACCAGTAAAACTAACCATTGAAAAATACTTAGTTATATAGACACTACCCCAATCAAGATACATAACATTTCCATCCAAATGGAAAAAAGTTTCCTCCTGCCATTTGTTGTCAAACTCTTCTTCGAGGCAACCACTGACCTGTTCTCCGTATCTATAGTTTTGCCTTTTCCAATAAATTTTGCCTTTTCCATATAAATGGAATCATACGGTATGTAGCCTTTTAACTTCTTGCACTACATTTAATGCAATTGAGATTCATCTGTGCTGTTGTGTGTGTATCAGTAGTTCACGTCTTTTCATTGCTGAGTACTATTCCATTGTATGGATGTACCACACAGATTGTTTATCCATTTACTTGTTGAAGGACATTTTGGTTGATTCCAGTTTTGGGTAATTATAAAAGAAACTGCTAAAAAAGTTTTGAGTACAGGTTTTGTGTGAAAATAAATTTTCATTTATCTTGAATGAATACATAGGAAATGGACTGCTGAGTCATATGGTAAATTTACGTTTAATTTTATAAGAAACGGTCAAACAGTTTTCCAAGGTGCAAGTTGCATTCTGCATTCCCACCAGCAATGTATAAGAATTAGAATTGATCTATATCCTCACCAACACATGGTAGTATCAGTTTCCTTGATTTTAGTCAACCTAATGGGTATTCAGTGGTATTTAATTTTTAATTTGCATCTTCCCAATTACTAATGATGTTGAACAATTTTCCATGTGCTTATCTGCCATCCAAATATCTTTTTTGGTGAAGTATCTGTTCAAATCTTTTATCCGTTTTAAAAATTGTGTTGTTTGTTTTCCTAGTGTTGAGTTTTGTAAGGTTTAAAAATATATTCTGGACATAACTGCTTCATCAGAAAGCAAATTTGCAAATATTTTCTTCCAGTCTGTGATTTGTCCTTTTTCATTCTCTTAACACTGTCTTTTGAAGAATAGAAATTTTAATTTTGATTAAGTCCAATTATCAATAGTTTCTGCAATATCTTAGAAATCTTTGCCCAACCAAAGGTCACAAAGAAACATTTTCTCCTATATTTTCTTCTAGAAGTTTTGTAGTTTTAGGCTTTACATTTAGATCTATGATCCATTTTTTAGCTCATTTTTGTGTGTTTGTGAAATATAGATTGAGGTTCATTTTTTTTGTATATAGATGAGCTCTGTCCAAACACCATTTGTTGAAAAGATTATCCTTTCTCCATTGAATTGTCTTTCCCGTTTGTAAAAATCAATTGATCAACTGATCATAAATGTGTGGACTTTTTTTCTTAATTCTCTATTCTATCCCATTGATATTTATGCCAATATCCCACTGTCTTGATTACTGTAGCTTTATAATAAGTCTTAGAGTTATATACTATAATCTTCCAACTTTATTTTTCTTTTTAAAAGTCATTTTGGCTATTCTAGGTCCTCTGCATTTTCTTATGAGTTTTAGATTCAGCTTGTCAACTTCTACCCAGAAATCCCTGCTGGAATGTTTTTGAGATTGCACTGAATCTATAGATCAATTTGGAGGGAACTGACATTTTAAATTCTGCCCTGTCCCTTTGGCAAATTTTGTGCAGGACAGTTTCCAACCACTCTCCCAACAATAAGAAACTTCTAATCGTGCTAATAAAAGATTGTGGGACCAAGACTATTTCCTTCTTCTCCACCAGGAGTGGATTCTTTTTTTTCTTTACCCTTCCCCCAGCCACAATAGGTTTTCACCTATACCCTGGAAATAACAGATGTGTTGCCCCTTCCTCAGTGGCTTAAGGCTTTTGTTCTTAAAGGAGACGGGTCAAAGTGGGGCATCCTGTCTTTCTGGCAGTAACAGCCACTCCCCTCATTCAGGCCTGCACCAGTGAGAGAGACTCTCTGCCTTTCCCCACAATCTTTCTCTAGAGGTCTGTGCAGAAGATGCCTACAAGTGGGTGTGAACTCCACTTGTATCTCTGACTACCAATGGTTCTACACTTGGCCTTTAGAAATCCACTTAAAAAGTTTAACTAAATACTTCTTATCTGCTTGATTGGTGCCTGGTGTCTCTTCCTGTAACCATGCTCTGTCACAAGTGAGACAGTGCTTGTGCCTCATCTCTTTTTGGAAGAGTCTGTCTTTCTTTGGACTTTAGGCTACGTAGTTGCTCTGCATCAGAAGCTCTCTGACGGGTTCAAGAAATGTTAATGATTTTGTAGTTTATCTGACATTTTATTACAGTTAGGGTGAAAGTGACAAGTTTTCCAATTTCCTCATCCTAGGTGGAAACAAAACTCCCAAATTCAGCAACATTTCAAAGTGAATTTATTTTTTGTTAATCAATAATAGCATGGATTTGTGGACATTTATTCAGACAATGCTTGTTACACATTTGGATTCACAGATTTTTGGCACACTTATTAGTCTGTGCCCCAACCCCTCCCTATCAGAGATCCACACACATAGTTCTGAAATCCCTATCATACCTTAAGATTATTAAAAATCAACTTAAAACCCTTTTAACTATGGTTTTGAAATTACTAAGGTCAATTGTAGTTCTTTTTTTTTTTGAGACGGAGTCTCGGTCTGTCGCCCAGGCTGGAGTGCAGTGGCGCAATCTCAGCTCACTGCAAGCTCCGCCTCCCGGGTTCACGCCATTCTCCTGCCTCAGCCTCTCCGAGTAGCTGGGACTACAGGCGCCCGCCACCACACCCGGCTAATTTTTTTGTATTTTTAGTAGAGACGGGGTTTCACCGTGGTCTCGATCTCCTGACCTCGTGATCCGCCCGCCTCGGCCTCCCAAAGTGCTGGGATTACAAGCGTGAGCCACCGCGCCTGGCCTCAATTGTAGTTCTGATAGCTATTGTAATTTAGCTAAATTTCAAATACAAAGGCAAAAAATGCACCATTCTACTAAAAAAGAAAAATAATTTGCGCACGTGGTCAAAATTAGCTTCTAGGAATATATAAGCTTTGAATTTCCTAATGCTCACATATTTAAAGTCATCATCACAGCTATATGAGTATAAAAGGTGCTAAATTTTCTAGAATTTAACTCAGGACATAATGCCAGAAAGAAATATTTGTGATTCTGTATTTCCCACAAAAATGTAAACTGATTTTGACAAATAACAGCAATTATACCTATTACTTCTAGCACTTTGATACTTATTTTCTGAGTAACATGTGTAATCTACAAATAAGAAAAACTGAAAACTGCTGATTTTTTTCAAGCAAATTTGACAATCCAATCTATCATAGCATTTTACCATAAAACATATGACTTATTTTTTCCCTATTGACTGATAGTAGTACATAGTATGTTTGACTTTGTAATGATAATTTATTATGGTGGTCCTAAAATGTAAAGAGAAAAACAGAAGGAAAATAATTTTTAAAGTGTACTGTTTTAATACATTACTTTATAGAATTTAATTGTTCCTGGGCTCATCACAAATAAATTGACTTAAAACTAGCCTCTCATTTGTACCGATGAAAGTTAACTTGTATAGCAAAAGATGAGTAAAAATTAACTTGCACAGCAAAGGGGGAAAAATAGAAATGACCACTCAAATACTTTTTTAAAAAGTACTTTCACTATAAAACTGTTAGATACATTAATCAGTACATAGAATCAGATAAGTGGTATCACGTGGTCAAAGATAGACCCAATAAATTCAATACCAAATAAAAAGGTTTTACTCTTAAAGGCTCCAAAGATACCATTTGTCAGAACAATGAATTCCTCTCTTTTATATTAAAATCTGAAAGTAATAATCAAGGGGGAAAAAAACTAAGTACTTTACTAAGTTCCTAGCAATACAGTGCTGGAATCTGTGTCCTACCATTCTTCAGTTAATTTTTAATGGATGATCATTAAAACAGCTGTTACTGCTTCTTTCTTTATAGCCATATATTAAACTACTACACATTTCAAGTGAAATACATGATACTTCCCCCTGAAATAGCCAAAATTTGGGGTTCTAGTATTCTTGGAAGCATTTATCTGCTAGAAAAGATGTGGTTTTAATTCCCTTGTGATAAGGTGAATTTCCTTCATTATCTTCAAGGTTTCTATGTACGAGAGGATTGAATTCCTTCAAGGTCACCCAAAGTCCTGAGAGCTCCAGAGAATTATTTTGGCACTCTGACTTCTATTTTCTGGAACATTTGGCAATGTCTCAGAGTTTCATCAGAGAAAAATAATAATAAAACCCACAAAATCTATGGGGAAAAAAGTCATAACTGACTATATTTGCCAAGGCAATCATATTCATTCAAGAAATTTTCTAGTATAAAGATATGTACCAATTATAGAGTGAAAGACTTCACCTGTATTTAAAATGTTCTCTTTATAGCCCACTGGTATTTATTTGTCTTAGTCAAGGCTGGTATAGGTCTGCTCTCCTACCTTTTGTATTAGATGTAAAATTAAATGTAAAACATTTCAAATGTATTAAATCCAACTGTTGTAAACCCTTTCCACATAAAACTTCCTTCTACCAGCTAACATCTTACCAGAGATATTTTCCTATCAGCTGAGAAAAATAATTATTTCATTACATACAACATCCCCAAGAAAATGAAATTCATTTATAATGTCAAAAATGATTGATTTTTAAAAACATTAAAGAAACTATCATTGACTGTGAAGGACAGTTCACAAATGAGAACTCAGTAGAAGAACATGAAGTAAATTGTGACATTATCTTAGAAACATTTATCTGCCCATATCGATATACTATCGTGATTAATTCTTAAATCACCAGAAGAAGAGTTTTATAGGCATTTTCCATAGTACATTAATATTAACGTACTATGGTGAGGTTAAAAAAAAAAAAAGGGTCAGGAGGACAAAGTTCTGAAAACTTGGAGCAAGAGGGGAACAGACAACAAATGGAAGAGTGAAAACCTAAACCTTAAGTGGCATAATCTTACTATCTTGAGTACTTCCTCATTTAGGTCCTTCCCAAAACACCAAATGCATAGTTACATTTGCAATTATACCGGCATTCAATAATATGCATTTGCTCAATTAAATATTATTTGAAAATTAAATAAAAATCACAGTTACAAAAGCAAAAAGAAAAATTCCACTTCTCAAAATATTTCTAATACTTCTTCCAGGATTGTGGGCAGAAAGTTTTTAAACAGAAGAGATCTTAATTTCTACTGCCAAATTTCAGATTTTAGGTTATATAAAATGTAAATGACTAAGAAGCAAGATGGCAAACAAAGCACAAGGCCAACAGCCTTGTACAAACATAGACACAACATCAAAATGCTTGAATGCTGACTGTGGAGTTAAAGGTAACCACACAAGTTTGATAAAGAACTATGATATGGTCATCCATAGCATAGTATGTAATATGACAGGCAATTGCTTTTAAGTTAGACTTGGCCAACATCACCATGCACTAAATAATGTGCTTTACAAAGCATATTAACAGCCATAATTCCTGCCTTTAACATATTATAACTTCAAACAGACCTATATACAGATAAAAAGACCTTGGTATTCAATTGAACAAGAACTAAAAGGCAAGGGTAAAGGAAAGACACCAGCTAAGAGTTTTAAAAATCCACTAGAAATAGTGTTTACTGGTAAAAAGAACAAACTAACATAGTCAAATACAATACCGACTCTTCATGTAAATGGACTAAATGAGTCCATTTAGTGGAAAACAAAAACCTAGAGAGCAGTGGGATGTATACAAAAGTAAAGAATTCTTATATTTGTTCAATATTCAGACAAGTATCAAACTATTCTATTATTACATAAAAACAAGTCTTACCTTGTTGCTGTGAAGATGCAATATCAGATTTATTTCTAACACGTAGGTAACTTTGTGATGGTTTGTGTTCAACTTGCTTAACATCCTGATTTTGCTTTTGTTGGTACTAAATAATTTAAGATATGAAGTCATAATATTACTTTTTGGTTACTTAAAAAAATCTGAGAAGTCAAATTATTCAAGTGTTTATAAAATTTTAATAATATGCTTGCTTTCTAGTTGCTTTTTATTGCCTTTTATTTATTAGCACTTCTACCAATAAATAGGTGATGAGGTACATATTACAAAAGAAAAGACGCTGCAAAAAAAAAAAAAACCTTTAAAAAGATTTGGATCATATATACAGATTTCAAATATTCAAGTCATTTCTGTCTATTTTTATTAGAGAATTCAGAGCTACTTATGAATCAAACTACTTTATATACATATAATGGATTTAGACAGGATAAGAACTTAATTTGGCAGCAAACTCTCCCATATAACCACTTTTTGCATAAAATGAAAATCTGCATAATGCACTGTAATTTTCGAAGAGCTTTTATATATAGTAACATCATTTAATTCTCAGAAGTGTGAGTAGGTATTGTTATCTTCCATTTGCCATTCAAGAAACATACGCTCCATCATAAGCACTATCATCTCTCTCCCTTACCTATAACATAACCAAATTTGAAATTTACAGTAGTCACAAATCTCTTCATAATCACACATCACAAATTGTTGATTTTCTTTCTTCTCTTTCCTATTTTATGCGCTTAATTATAAATGAGCCCCTGAAAACAACTATTACAGGAGCCCCTGAAAACAGCTTTAACAAGAACTTAAAAAGAAATCCCTGGACCTTTATCAATAAACACAACCATAGAAGAATCTGAAACATCTGTCCACATGGACACAATGTAATCACTGCACCTTTGACAGGCATCCTCTTTATCTAGGGGTAAAAATTAGTAGCTCTAAGCTGCAGTAATAATAACTAGCCTTAACTCTGGTCTTCCAAGTTTAGAGCCGTTAGTCATGTATGTTTCTGCCTTGAAGGAAGTATTATCTTGGTGTGTATTTCTAAGATGGGTACTAGGACTACCTCTGGCTCTGGCTGCTGAGACTTTGAACGTTTCTGTTGGTTTCCTTACTTACTCACAGCGAATAAGAGCTGTGACCACAGGAGCTAAACTGCCTGTGTTCAAATCTGGGTAAGGCATTTTCTAGCTTTGACCTTGGGCAAGTTATTTAACTGCTCAATACCTCAATTTCCTCATTCATGAAATGGGGATAATAGTAACAACTACCTCATTAGGCTGTTATAAGGATTAAATAAGTTAAAATACGTAAACAACTTAGAACAGCATCTAGCACTATAAATGTGTGCTATTATTACTAACCATACGTCCCTGCTAGCTAAAGAAATCTAACAACGGAATTTTTTGAGGCCCTTTCTTCTGGTAACACATTCTATTTTATTCTAAAACAAGCCATCAATTAAAAGGAAGTAATCTTTCTTTTATTTTTAAAGTTTAATTGAGATATATGTAACAGACAATAAACTGCATATATTTAAAGTTTTCAATTTGCTGTTTTGACCTACCTATAAACCATGAAACCATCACCACAATCAAGATAATACCATAAACATATCCATCAATCTCAAAAGTTTTCTCACACCCTTTTATCTTCTCCTTCTTGCCCTTTCCACCTCTACCTCCTACTGTCCCCAAAAAAGAACTGAAATGCTATTACTATAAATTAGTTTGCATTTTCTAAAATTTTATATAAATAAAATCAGTATTTTTTTTTTTTTGGTATGGCTTCTTTACTCAACATAACTTTTGTAAGAACCATCCATGTTATTGTTTGTATTCATAGTTCATGCCTTTTGGTTGCTAAGTATTCCACTGTACAGGATACACCACAATTTGTCCATTTACCAGTTGATGGACATTTATGTTGTTTTCAGTTTTTGGTTACTACAAATATAAGGTTGTATGAACATTCACGTACATGTCTTTGTGTAAATATATGTTTTAGTTTCTCTTGAGAAACTAGGAGTGAAATGCATGGTTCATATGGTGGGTGTATATTTTTAAATGGCAAAGCTCTTTTCCATAGGGGTTGGATCGTTTTACATTCCCAATCAACAAAGTATGAGAGTTCAGTTGCTCCACATCCTTGCCGACACTTGGCATGACAGTCTTTTAGATTTTAGATATTCTAACGGATGCGTGGTGGTAGCTCATTGTGATTTTATTTTGCATTTTCCTAATGACTAACTCTGCTGAGAATCTTTTTTTTTTTTTTTTTTTGAGAAGGAGTTTTGCTCTGTCACCAGGGTGGAGTGCAGTGGCACGATCTCGGCTCACTGCAACCTCCACCTTCCGGGTTCAAGTGATTCTCCTGCCTCAGCCTCCTGAGTAGCTGGGACTACAGGTGCACACCACCACACCCAGCTAATTTTTGTATTTTTAGTAGAGACGGGGTTCCACCACATTGGCCAAGATGGTCTCGATCTCTTGACCTCGTGATCCACCTGCCTCGGCCTCCCAAAGTGCTGGGATTACAGGCGTGAGCCACCACGCCCAGCTGAGAATCTTTTTATGTGCTTATTTGCCATTTATATATCTTCTCTGGGTAAAGGACTGGTCCAAATCCATTGTTCATTTTTAAACTGGATTGTTGTTTTCTTAATATTGAGTTATGTGAGCTCCTTATATATTCTGAACACAAGTCTTTGATCAGATAAGTGATTTGTAAATATTTTCTCCCAGTCAGTGGCTTGCCTTTTAATTCTCCTAACTGTGTTTTGAAGAACAGAAGTTCTTATTTTTGATAAGAACTTAAAAAATTATTATTCATAGATAGTACCTTTGGTATCATATCCCAGAAATGTTTGCCTAATCATGGTCACAAAAATTTTTTTTATACAGAAGTTATTAACAGATACTTTATCATTATTAACTAGTTTTTCCTGATCATTGCTTGGTCACAGGTTGGTAATACTGAACCCCACATAATCATGTGTTCCATAAACAATCTTTATCTTACATATTTTTTGGTTTCATCCTTAACACATGTCCTGCTGCACAATACCATGAATACTTATTCATAAATTAGTTCAAAATGGGTAATTTTGAACGAATTGCCAATACACAAATAAAAAACTACTTAATATTGAATTTTTTTAGATTAACATCTTGGTGAGTAATTAACCTATTTTTTCGGCACACAAGATTGCATGGGCCATTGGCTTACCTCAGTATTAAATTTCTTATGCAATACATTTCTTATGAAACACTTTTTACAAATTTCAATGTAATAAACACTTATCAAGCACCTACTATATGCAAATTACTGAGCTAGGTATTGCATGCAGATACAGAGATGTAAATGAAATAGCTACCTTACTTTTATATATATTATTTTTATGTTTTATTTACTTATTCATTTTTTTTGAGACAAGAGTCTCACTCTGTCACCAGCTGGAGTGCAGTGGTGTAATCTGGGCTCACTGCAACATCTGCCTCCCGGGCACAAGCAATCTGCCGCCCACGTCGGCCTCCCAAGTAGCTGGAACTACAGGAGCCCAGCTAATTTTTGTATTTTTTGTAGAGATGGTGTTTTGCCACATTGCCCAGGCTGGTCTCAAACTCCTGGACTCAAGCGATCCACTGTCTCAACCTCCCACAGTGCTGGGATTACAGGTGTGAGCCATTGCACCTGGCCATTACTTTTATTCTTTAATTTAAAGAGAGGGAATTAAGGCTTAAAAAAGGCTAAGTAATGTGTTCTAGGGCACAGCTTGGGTGAACTAGATTTATATTCAGGCTTGAGTCAGGAAATAAAGGAGGCATGATTTGAAGCCATCTGACTCCAGAGGCTTGGCTCTTGACGGGGTACCATGCTAAGGCAACATTGTTTCAATTCTCATTTTAAGTAAAATACAAGCACTATTAATTTGGTACCTGGGAAAAATCTTCAGCGGCTACTGGTAAATTAACATCATTTTCTCGTGCTGTCAGAAGTGTTGTGGGAAGAACCAGGTTAGAATTTGACTCCAACTCCAATTCTCCCCTAGCACATGAATCTTCATAAATATTACCTGTTATCAAAAATGTAAACAAAAAGTTAAAATAAATTGTTAAATTTATCTTCAAAAATGAACAAGTAGTTGACTAAAACCACCAATATTTCTCACCTGCTGAATTAGAACTAGCAGTGTACTTCAAACAAACACCTGGACCAAGCCTTTACTGCAATTAAAACCAAAACTCAGAGAGAACGCAAAAAGTACCTATGTTCAAACAAATCCATGGAATATTCTATGTAAAGTTCCAATCAACAAGTTGCCCATACAGTTCATCTGCAGCCTCCTTCCCACATATGAACTCTTAATACTCCTGCTCACCTTTCCTATCTCTAAGAGTCAATAGAATACTTTCTATCTGAAACGTAATCTTAAAGCAAAGGGCAATTTCCTGCCTGGAAAATGTTGGTATTGGCTAGCTCTATTCTGTGGATTTTTTTCTTCAAGTGATCAAGCTCTTATTTTCTTATCTAACTGGCACCTCTGGCTGAGTGCAGTAGCTCATGCCTGTAATCCAGCACTTTGGGAAGCTGAGGCGGGTGGATCGCCTGAGGTCAGGAGTTTGAGACCAGCCTGGCCAACATGGTGAAACCTGTCGCTACTAAAAATACAAAAATTAGCTGGGTGTGGTGGCATGGCACCTGTAATCCCAGCTACTCAGGAAGCTGAGGCAGAAGAATCGCTTGAACCCGGAAGGTGGAGGTTGCACTGAGCTGAGATCGCGCCACTGCACTCCAGTCTGGGTAACAAAGTGAGACCTCGTCTCTAAATAAATAAATAAATAAATGGCACCTCAGTCAAATCAGTAAAAGGAGGAGCAGAGATATCTATGTATCTAACCACTGTACCTTTGTATTGCACTATATACTCCAAGCACTTTCATATATGAGTACATTATCTTATTACATTTGAACTTTACAATCATTCTGTAAGACAGGTTAGATAGCATTGTAACTGTCTCTCACTGACATTACTAAGGTTCAGAGAAGTTAACTAACTGTCCAAAATCAAAGAGCTAGTAAGAAGTACAGAGGAATTAAGTCACTGCTCTCTGTTTCACAGTCTTGCTAGACAACCTTTTAAAATATAATCAATAGAAATAGACCTGAAGTTATATGCAAATTAAGTTTTAAATATATATATTTTAAATTTATATATATATTCTATATATAATTTATATATATACATATAAATTATCTATATATATATACATATAAATTATCTATCTATCTATCTATACACACATATACAAACTTTTTTTTTTTTTAAAGACAGAGTCTCACTCCTGTTGCCCAGGCTGGAGTGCAATGGCATGATCATGGCTCCCTGCATCCTTGACTTCCCAGGCTCAGGTGATTCTTTCACCTCAGTGTCCTGAGTAGCTGGGACTACAGGTGTGCGCTACCACACTTGGATAATTTTTTGTATTTTTAGTAGAGACAGGGTTTTGCCACGTTGCCAAGGCTGGTCTGAAACCCCTGGGCTAAAGTGATCTTCCTGCCTCAGCCTCCCAAAGTGCTGGGATTACAGGCATGAGCCACTGCACTGCACCCAGCCTGAAAAAATATTTTAAAGACGCCATAGATATTTTCCATTTAAAGGCATTCTGTTGACAATTTCCTAGATATAGCAAATAATCACTCTGATTGATCTTTTATGTTAATCTAGGTTTTCAATGGGCTTTTACATAAAGCGAAATACATCTATTGAGTTTTAATTTTTTTTTTTTTTTTTTCAGATGGATACTCACTCACCCAGGCTGGAGTGCAGTGGTGCAAGCTCGGCTCACTGCAACCTCCACCTCCCGGGTTCAAGCGATTCTCCTGCCTCCGCCTCCCTAGGAGCTGAGACTACAGGCATGCGCCACCATACTGACTAATTTTTGTATTTTTAGTAGAGGCAGGGTTTCACCATATTGGCCAGGCTGGTCTTGAACTCCTGACCTCAAGGTCTCAAGTGATCTGCTCACCTCGTTCTCCCAAAGTGCTGGGATTACAGGCATGAGCCACCATGCCCAGCTGCATTGAGTTTTGATTTTTACTATTATGGTATTAAATCTGTATAAAACAATTTATCAAAATTATTACCTGATTCTCACTTAATTATCTAACAGAAGATTAATTTAAATAATGGTAATAATACCTATAATTCAGAGTAACTAATGTTTCAGGCTTTATTTGCCTCTTTATATTCTGATATGCCTTTTTCTATTCCTATGTGACTTGTTCAACATTTTTCTAAGAGTGGCAAACGAATTAAGAGAAAAGAATTACATATAATGTTAAAAAAGAAGATACTGAAAACTCTTTTGCAGATATATGGTATATGCCTAGAAAACCCAAGAGACTTTAATGAAAACAAAAGAACTCTATTAGAACTATAAGAGAATTGGTAATGTGACTGGATATCAGATAAATAGATAAAAATGATTAGCTTTTTTCTACAGTATAGCAACATAATCAAGCCATGAAAGCACAGAAAGCATAAAAGATAGAAATATCTACATATAAATTTTTAAATTATATGGCAAAAAAAGATCATCAACAATGTCAATGAGCAAAATATAAATTTGGATAAAGATATTTGCAATACAAATAGTAGAAAACATCTAAACTATAGAAACAGCTTTAAAACTAACAAGAAAAACTGAGAACCTCCCAGATGGGAAAAGAACTTTATAGGAACACATACAAATGGCCAACAAACATATGAATAAAAAGACATATAAACTCACCAGGAGTCAGAAACGTATCTTCATATTTCTACTGAGGCATGTAAAAAAACTAATCAACACAATTTCAGGAGCGAATGTAAGGAAAGGGCACTAATAAATTGCTGATAAAAATAAACTGGTTTAAACTTTCAAGAAAGCAACTTGGCATTATCTATTTCTAAACTAAAGATACATTTGCTCGTGTACAGAAGAGCTTCCCAGGAGTACATACACTGGAGTAAGGAGGAGTATGTAAAACACAACAATCTGGTAGGATATGTGTGTGGATACTTACTCTAGCATTGTTTATAGTGCAGGGACATGTTAATAAACATCCATCAATAGAGAAACAACTAAATAAATTATTGGAAATCAACACTATGAAGTTTTACGTAATCATTAAAATGAATAAATTTAAGTAATACCAGTTGACCTGGAATAATCTAAGGGTTTACTGGGTAAAACACAAAATGCAGGCAAGTGTGCAAGATATGATCTCAAGTTGTAAAATAATGGCAATCACACACACCATATATATTGTACATGCATGTGTGCATATAATTATATGTGTGAGGTAAAAAACAGGAGGGTTATATGCCAGAATCTTAACATGGGTTACTTGGGATAAGGCATACATGGGACAGGAAAAAAGCGGTGGTGGGGAGCACTCAAAAAGTGCATAATAGCTTTCCCATAATACATCATCCTATAATTTAACAGATATTTACTATGTTCTGTATACTACATAACCTGCTAGGTGACAGCGATATGACAGTAAACAAGATAAAGTCCGTACCCTCACATGAGATTACAAATCAGTGTGATAAGAGCAACATTAGGCAGGTGACATTAGAGAATTATACAGAGTACATATGACAGGTATTTAACCCAGTGATAAGGGTCAGGAAAGGATTCCATGACAGCAATCAACAGTGCTGAATTTGCTGTGTCTTCTAACAAGCAGGCTTACTGAGTGTGGGTGTCTTACCTGTATAATGCAAGTTAGACCTTTAAAAGAGGGATATTTAAAATATTATTTCATTCAAGTCAAATTTAATTTATCATAACTCGAAATCCCTAATTTTACTTTCCTAGAATTTTGTTACAGTGGAAAGCAACCATGGCAGACTTTTAGAGAAGACTAAGTTTGCCTAAAATTACCAGTCCAGCAAGAGTTTTTGGTCTGGCATATCTAATGGATTTTTTTCATTTGTATGAAAGTCAAAGGCATCACAAATTCAGTATGTATAAACCCCACTCAATCTCTTTCCTCCTAATTCTGTCCTTCCTCCATATTCGCTCTCTCTCAGTGACTGACATGACCATCTATCCAATAATTCTAGACAGAAACCTAGGGATTTCTTAGACTTTCTGCTTCTTTTGTACTGCTCACATTCAAATGAATTCCTGTCCATCTCCTTAATTCTCTCTCAAATCTCCCTTTTTATATATCCTCACTACTGAATAATGTCTCATCAGGTCAACTTTAATGGTCGTAATCAGGCTCCTTGCCTCCAGTCTTAACTCTTCCAATCTATCCATCACATTGCACCTCAGATGATCTTGCTAAATAAAAGGTAAATACGATCGTATCACTCATTTACTTATAATCTTTAACAGACTGATGAATATCACACAACATTCAGAATTGATAGAAACAAGGCTGAATTGTTCATGGGAATAAGTATAAAGTAAGACTGTTATTATTTCCCATTTTGTATACAAAGCGATCCTTACTGTACTCCTTAATAGATCATCCAGGGCTTTTCATGACCTGGTTTCTGCTCCCTGCTGCAATTTCACTACATCTTAAGCTCTAATTCTTTGACGAAAACACTGCATTTCCGTGATTAACCCTTGCTTTTTTTTTTTTTTTTGCCTTTGTCCCCTGTCTCATTTCATATTCTGCCTGAAAGGTCCCTCCTCACTCACCACATGGCAAGCATTTATTCATCTTTAAGGAGTCACTTCAAGCAAGACTTCCCTCATCTATGAATTCTTTCCTGAATCCCTTCAACTACAATTGACCTGTACCTCCATCCTATACGGGCTTCTTCACAATAACTACCGTAATTTATTGCATGTTTTTGCTTTCTTATCTACTATGTCTACTAGAGAAAAAAAATCATTGTGAACAGGGCCTTACCAAGTTTCATATTTCTAGCACCTAGCACATGCTCAGCACATAGCAGGCACTCAAAAATGTCTTCTGAATAAGTAAATGAACAAATTGGAATATTCTTATCATAATTTACCATCTGGCTAATTCCCTTAAGATTCAATTTCACGTTGGATCTTGCAGAAAACCTTTTCTAAGCCCTCACAAATGAGTTAAGTTCCTCCTCTGCACTCCCACAGCCGTCTGTGTTGTACTAGTCACACAATATTATAATTGTTATTTATTTCTCCCACACTAGTTAGTAAACATCTTGAGAGCAGATATCTATCATCTTTGAATCTTGAGTGCTTAATGTAGTATTTACACAGTTCTAGGTATACAGTGGGTATTTAATACAGGTTTTCTGAGTAAATAAAAAGCTGTAGTTGGTAGTATATCCCAGGGTCCACAAATAATTCACTCCAATTATAGGTTACATTTTAGGTTTCCTAAGACAACTCCTCAAAGCCAATTTTGCAACTTTCAAGTTACTCAACCCAACCTGAGAGCCTCAGGAATGGAGACAGTGATAGAGGACTACAGAAAATAGGACACTTCCTGAAAATTAGCAGGGGTGGGGAGGGGCAAAGTAAGAATAGATGACCCTCTGTAAGCAAAGTTATTAAAAATCAAGATGAAAAGCAATACCAATCACTAGCATATATAGTTGATTCTCATCTATGGACCACAGTTACAGTCTGTGGTGACCAGGAGAAAATCTTGAAACAAGAGGAACAAATTAGTTTTCTATAGGCAAAGTCCTTTTAGTCAACTGTTGATAGTTTCTGATTCTATTAAGTACATATAAGATAGTACTTTTCATACTCCAAGCATTATTAAAGAGAACATCACCATGTGCCAAGCACTGTGCTTACTACTTTACATGCATTGTCAAATACATGTACCTAAGAACCGTAATGAGATAGACACTATTACCTCCAAGATAGCCCCCAGTGATCCCTGCCCTCCTGGTATCTACACCTTTTAAAAGTCACCTCTTAAGTTGTTCCATGATTGGCCTGTGTTATCAATGGAATATGACAGAAGTGATGGCATGTCACTTTGGAGATTAGGTTATAAAAGACATTATCAGCTGGGTGCAGTGGCTCACATGTGTAATCCCAGCACTTTGGGAGGCTGTGGCGGGTGGATCACTTGAGGTCAGAAGTTTGAGACCTGCCTGGCCAACATGGCAAAACCCTGTCTCTACAAAAACATACAAAAATCAGCCAGGCGTGGTGGTGTGCATCTGTAGTCCCAGCTGCTCAGGAGGCCGAGGTAGGAGAATCACTTGAACCCAGGAGGCAGAGGTTGCAGTGAGCTGAGATTGCTCCACTGCACTCCAGCCTGGGCAACAGAGAGAGACTCTGTCTCAAAAGAAAAGAAAAAAAAAAGACATTATGGTTTCCATCTTGATTGCTTACTTTCTCTTGGGAGATGTCTGCTACCACACATCATTCACGGCCCTATGGTCTGGTTAACATGGTGAGGAAGTGAAGCCTCTTGCTAAATCCATGTGAGTGAGCTTGGAAAGTGGATCCTTCAACCCTAGTCAAGCCTTCAGATGACCTCAGTCCAAGCCATCATCTTGACTGCCACATCAGGAGAGATCCTGAAAACCACCCAGGTAAGCCACTACCGGATTTGTGACTTTCAGAGTTCTGTGAAATAATAAATGTTTGCTGCCTTCAGCTGTTAAATGTGGGGTAATTTTGTACACAGCAATATTATCCCCACTTGACACATAAAGAAATTTGGGTTCAGGAACATTAAGTTACTTGACCAAAGATACACGGAGCTGGAATTCAAACCCATTTCTGAAACTCTCAAAGCCTAAACTCTTAGCTATTCTGCTATACTGCCTTACATATGTGCTCAATCTTATGTTATACCATATTACTTATTTTTCCCAATTAAACAAATACCTACATTGTACCTAAGATTAAAAATGCACTGTACTATAGGTAATCTGCTAGGGTTACCAGAGATTTAAAAAGGACTGGAGAGGCTATCCCCTCAGGGAGTTTATTCCGTAACATTTCAACTAAGTACCTAGTTGCTCTCAGGTACCTAGTAGCTCTTAAGTACCTAGCAGTTCAAGTGATCTGCGAGAGCCACCTAGTGTTAACTCTGTTTAATTGCATTCTGCACATTTGGCTGGACATAAATGTAAGTCACATTTCATGCCATTTGAATCCTACAAATTTTAAAGAATGTAAAACATTTAATACTCTCATTATGTGTACAAAATGAGAAATAAGGCCAATCTTTACATTTATTCACATGGGAAATTCAGTCTCGAACTTCTCCCAATTCTGAATGATACAAGGTGTTCACTCAATATGAAACTAAATACTCTAACTTCAGGCTTTTCCTTTTCTGATTTCTGGCAAATCTGCATGCCTCCAGAAGTTTCTTTTCACTTAAGAGAAAGAAACAATGGGCATTTAAAAATCAATAATAAGAATATAGCAGATCCTCATTTAGTTGTAAATTACATATTTGCAAATTTATCTACTCACTAAAATGTATTTATAACCCCCAAATCAATACTTGCAGCACCTTTGTGGTCATTTCTGGACATGTACAGAGTGGTGAAAAACTTAAATTACCTAACATGCATTTTTCCAGTTGATGCTGAACAACGATACATTCCACTTTATTCCAGCTCTCATACTATAAACAAGTGACCTTTACACAGTATAGGTAAAGCTGTGTTTTTCACATTTCATTCTTTTTTTTTTTTTTTTTTGGTGATTTCACTGTTTAAAATGGCCCCTTAGTGCTGAAGTACTGTCTAGTGTTTCTTTTCTTTTCTTTTTCTTTTTTTTTTTTTTGAGACAGAGACTCGCTCTTGTTGCCCAGGCTGGAGTGCAGTGGCGCGATTTCGGCTCACTGCAACCTCTGCCCTCTGCCCTCTGAGCCCCCTGGGTTCAAGCAATTCTCCTGTCTCAGCTTCCCAAGTAGCTGAGATTACAGGCATCTGCCACTGTGCCCGGCTAATTTTTGCATTTTCAGTAGAGATGAGGCTTCACCATGTTGGCCAGGCTGGTCTTAAACTCCTGACCTCAGGTGATCTGCCCACCTTGGCCTCCCAAAGTGCTGGATTACAGGCGTGAGCCACCGCACCTGGCCTGTCTAGTGTTTCTAAGCACAAAAAGGCTCCGTTGTGTCTTATGGAGAAAATATATGTGTTAGATAGGCTTCCTTTAGGCACAAGTTATACTGCTGGATAGTTCAATGGCTGTGAGTTCAATATTAATGAATCCAAAATATATATTAAATAAGATTTCTTTAAACAGAAACATAAATAAAACCAGGTTATGTATTGATCAGTTGATAAAAATGTTATGACCAGAGGCTCACAGAAACCTAATCCTGTATTTCCCCTAGGAGCAATGGTTCAATATTTGTTAATATGTTTGTGGTGACCACAGAATATAACAATGGTCCATAGATGAGGGTCAACTATATATGCTAGTGATTTGTATTCTCTATTCTATCCTTATTTCCAATGTGTCACAGCAGAAAGTTTATTTAAATTCTAAAATAGTCCTGAATGCACTGAGTGCTACTGAAATTCATATAGTATAAAGAATAAATGTCTATAGTATTATCTAATTTAACCTTGTCCTAAAGATCTGTTATGTCAATTTTCATGGATTCGTTATATTTTTCCAGTACATATTACAATAAATGCATCGGCTGGGCATGGTGGCTCACGCCTGTAATCCCAGCACTTTGGGAAGCCAAGGCGGGCAGATCACCTGAGCTTAGGAGTTCGAGACCAGCCTGGCCAACATAGTGAAACCCTGTCTCTAATAAAAATACAAAAATTAGCTGGGCATGGTGGCGCATGCCTATAATCCCAGCTACTCGGGAGGCTGAGGCAGGAGAATAGCTTGAACCCAGGAGGCAGGGGTTGCAGTGAGCCGAGATCGTGCCACTGCATTCCACCCTGGGTGACAGAGCAAGACTCCGTCCCCCAAAAAATAAAATAAAATAGGCCGGGTGTGGTGGCTCACGCCTGTAATCCCAGCACTTTGGGAGGCCATGGCGGGCGGATCACGAGGTCAGGAGATCGAGACCATCCTGGCTAACACAATGAAACCCCATCTCTACTAAAAATACAAAAAATTAGCCAGGCATGGTGGTGGGCTCCTGTAGTCCCAGCTACTTAGAAGGCTGAGGCAGGAGAATGGCGTGAACTCGAGAGGCGGAGCTTGCAGTGAGCCGAGATTGTGCCGCTGCACTCCAGCCTGGGTGACAGAGTGAGACTCCGTCTCTAAATAAATAAATAGAATGAAATAAAATAAAAGTATCACAGTTAAAAAGTTTTAAGTGTATGTATGTGTATCACCAAAATTAATTCACATACCACCCAATGGTTCATGTACGAACATTGATATATGAATCACATTTGGGGAAACACTGCTATATATACTATAAAAAAAGTTATCACCAAACTTTTCAATTATTAAAATCCCTTTTAATAAAGAAATTTTGCAAGCCCCTATCTGAAAATAGAAATGCTTTTCTTAACTCAGATTAGGGATACTACTATGACACATCAAGAAAAAATATTTTGGTGTCTACCTGAAACTGTGTCAAATTGCCGAGATAATGGTTTAGGATCACATTGTTGATCCAAAGACTGTGCATTAGTGACAGGTGGCTGCATATAGAGAGAATGTCCCATTAAGATGTTCTCTGCTGCCGCTGTTAGCTGGGGTCTTTGTCCTTCACTAAGTTCACCCACACTGTTTTCCAAGTCCTTTAAAAAGTAGAAACAATTGTTAAAACCATTATATTAAAATCAAGTCAAAACAGGAAATGTTTGCCAAATATCATGAACAATACCCTTTGACTCCTTGGAAGGTATTTTACAAACTGCCTTCTATGCCACATATACATTACATGCAAGAAAAGTTCAAGAAGTTAGTCTAATAAGCCTCGTGATAGGCTTTGTTTTCAATACAATAATTTCATATATTTTATGAAATTAACCACTGTTTTTCAAGCGCCAATAGCAATAAAACATATAAGAAAAATTATATTACAATTTAAAACACTCAATGGGGCCAGCACGGTGGCTCATGCCTATAATCCTAGCACTTTAGGAGGCCGAGGTGGGTGGATCACTTGAGATCAGGAATTCAAGACCAGCCTAGGCAACATGGCGAAACCCCATCTCGACAAAATATACAAAAATTAGCTGGGCATCATAGCACACACCTGTAGTCCCAGTTACTTGGGGGGCTGAGGCAGGAGGCTAGCTTGAACCCAGGAGGCAGAGGCTGCAGTGAGCGAGATTGCACCACTGTACTCCAGCGTGGGTGACAGTGAGACCTGTGTCAAAAAAAACAAAAAATCAGCTGGGCACGGTGGCTCACACCTGTAATCCCAGCACTTTGGGAGGCCGAGGCGGCGGATCACAAGGTCAGGAGATCAAGACCATCCTGGCTAACACGGTGAAACCCCGTCTCTACTAAAAATACAAAAAATTAGCCGGGTGTGGTGGCGGGCGCCTGTAGTCCCAGATACTCGGGAGGCTGAGGCAGGAGAATGGTGTGAACCCGGGAGGTGGAGCTTGCAGTGAGCTGAGATTGTGCCACTGCACTCCAGCCTGGGTGACGGAGCAAGACTCCGTCTCAAAAAAAAAAAAAAAAATTCAAAACCACTAAATGCTGGTATGCATTACACATCATTCATACAGCTTAAAATGGGAGTAACAGAAAATTTCTCTCATTCTTCATGAATAAAAATTGCCTAAAGTTTGTTAGTGTAAACTTTATAATAAACAATTGATGAGGAGAATAATATACTTTAAACAGCATAAAGGTTACCCCATATATCAATAATAAGATTTTTATAAAAGTATAGAGGCCCTGGCGTGGTGGCTCACACCACCCAGCACTTTGGGAGGCCGAGGCGGGCAGATCACAAGGTCAGGAGTTTGAGACCAGCCTGGCCAATATGGTGAAACCCCGTCTCTACTAAAAAAAAAAGTATAAAAATTAGCCGGGCATGGTGGCAGCTGCCTGTAGTCCCAGCTCCCCGGGAGGCTGAGGCAAGAAAATCACTTGAACCCAGGAGGCAGAGGCTGCAGTGAGCCGAGACTGAGCCACTGAACTCCAGCCTGGGCGACAGAGTGATACTCTGTCTCAAAAAAAAAAAAAAAGTATACAGATTATAGAAGAATACTTTAGTCATATTTAATAATGTTATTTTCTCTGGGAAAAATAAAAAATACAAAAAGCACAAAAATTGTTGGCTGGGCATGGTGGGTCACGCCTGTAATCTCAGCACTTTGGGAGGACGAGGTGGGTGGATCACCTGAAGTCAGGAGTTCCAGACAATCCTGATCAACATGGCAAAAACCCGTCTCTACTAAAAATACAAAATTAGCGGGCACAGTAGTGCATGCCTGTAACCCCAGATACTCAGGAGGCTGAAGCAGAAGAATCGCTTGAACCCAGGAGGTGGAGGTTGCAGTGAGCCGAGATCCCGCCACTGCACTCCAGCCTGGGCAACAAGAGCGAAACTCCATTTCAAAAAAAAAAAAAAAAAAATTGTTTTAAATGAAATCTATGAAATAAATGAACAAATGAAAAAATATGACTCTTATTTTCTTTCTATATTAAAAAATTATATATCCTAATCACTAGTACATTTTGTGACTTGAGATATTCTAATGAATTTACTAATTAAGAACTGAAGAAAAATTCCAATTATCTGAAAGCTCCCATGTTTCTCATTTAAAAGGGGTTTAATTTCAACCAACAAGTGTTTTTTTAACTAGACTATATGAAGAAATCACTGCTGAAACGCCTTTGATGATTCCATTGACTATAAAATAAAATCTAAACTTAGCTCAACATTCAAGATTCTCTTCAATTTGCCTTCATTCTCCTATGTACATCTCTATCTCTCCTTATTCCCTTAGCCTGACTCTTCTTTAGGAATACTGATTGCCTCAACATCCTTTAAATTAAAAAATACTGTTTCATAATTAATATGAAATCCCCTGGAGACTCTTGGGCAGTGTTCAGAATGATGGCAATTATGTTTCCCCCAGAAATTAATGAGAAATATTTCACAATGCCTATATTACTCTGACAGTCTACAGTAACTTCTCTGTTGTGAATCTGTTTTCTAGGATATTTGCAACTGCTGAACTATTTAACACCTTAAGAATACTCTATGACCCTACTGAAGACTTATCTTGCCTATTTACAAAATGGTCTCACTCATAAGTATCTCTGAGTTTTGGATTATACTCAGTGCTTAAACTCATGCCAATTTAAGTCAGGTTGCCTATAATACAGAGTAATACACCTAGCCCATCTACATATATGTACAAATTACAGTTTTGCCATCACTGACCAAAGCCCCTCTAAGCAAGAAGTTTCAAGCACAAAGAAAAGCCACAACTTAGAAAAGCAATATTTTAACTTATAATGTATCAATATTACTAGTTCTTATTACATAGCCCTTTAGACAGGAAAATATGCAAAATATTAATAGCCCTTTAGACAAGAAAGTATGCAAAATGTCACTGTTAATCAGACTGGCAAAAATTTAAGATTAAAAGCACTTTGTGTGACATGGGAAAGGGATCTCATACAGCTAGGGGCAATTTTTCAGTGCCTACTTAAATTATGAATGCTTATATCTTTGAGCCAGCAATTCCATGCCTTAGTATCTAAATCTAGAAAAATAATTTCTCATGAGTACAAAAAAGGGATTTTATACCTAGTATAGTTTGATTAGAGAATAATTGGAACCAATCTAAAAATCCTTCAATAGGAGAATAATTAAACTATGGTATACTATATGGTAGATAAAAAGAATATAGTAGATCTTCAGGATTTATGTTAAATTTTAAAAAGCCTTGCAACTTGCTTTTTAAAATTTAAAATTGCACAACAATGTATACACACACCTCAAAATTATATACTAAGCCAAAAATGGTGGCTCATGCCTATAATCCCAGGACTTTGGAAGGCTGAGGCAGGAGGATCACTTGCGGTCAGAAGTTGGAGATCAGCCTAGCCAACACAGTGAGACCCCGTCTCTGCAAAAAATAAAAAATTAGCTAGGTATGGTGCACGCCTATAGTCCCAGCTACTCTGGGGGCTGAGATGGGAGGATTGCTTGAGTCCAAGAGTTCGAGGCTGCAGTGAGCTGACTGAGCCACTGCACTCCAGCCTGAACAACAGACTGAAACTCTGTCTCAAAAAGATTCATATATATATGCACAAACACACATATACATATACACAAATATATTTTTATACATATATAAATGCTTAATGCTTAGAAAAAGATCTGGAGAAGATAGAATTCTAACTTCTGCATTGCTGGTCTAGCCAGGACAGCATAGTAACAAAGGCTGCCAGCTCTCAAAATCAACACTGGAGTAACTACAGAGGTGAAAAAGAACCCATAGATTCTGAGAACTAAAGTAAAAGTTGTGAAAAGCCCCTGGAAAGATGGACAGTTAACTCAAACTGGAACGTGTGGAAAGAAAGGGGCTGCATCCTAGGGAGGAGGCTGTGTGGAGGGGCTTCGTGAGAGGAATGAATGGAGAAAAGTCATTGTTTCTTCCTCCATTAATTTGAGATTACTGCTTGCCCCTCAACCATAAAAGTCTTCTTGTTAACAATCCCAGCTGCAAATGCTGGCGCCCCAGAGTAATATCAGGGAACATGAAGGCCTAGCTATGGTAACAACTATAGATGAAATCTGTCCAGAAGCCCATCCATGGGCATCATTCCTTCACCTTCTTCCCCTCCAAGCCCCAGGACTAGTGGATTATAAACCCTCCCAAAGCAACATCTTCCTAAGGGCTTAAAGACACAATAATCACCAGGAGAGCTATACAGTGGAGTAACAGCAAACAGCAGGGACAGTGACCAAGGGTGGTTCTGTGCTGCCTGAGGCTCTCCTCCCTAGGGCTCTCTCCTCCCCTCTTCTTTAACTCTCTGAAACAGACCATGGTTTTATCCTTACCCAAATTCTCAGACATAATAGTTGATCCCATCAGTGAAATAAGAACTCATAGGTCAAAAGAACCAGATACCTGAGGAGTCGATAAGTTTAAAAAAGAAAAAAAAAAAACAGACAACAAAGTGAACGATATTAATCAGACAGACAGACACAGAGTAGGCGATAAGAAAAGATATTAAAATGCAAAGCAAAAAAAAAAAAACAAGAATGTCAAGTATGAAAAACACAATAAACGAGACAAACAGTATAGTGGAGAACAAATATAATAGTTAGCAGATCAGATTGGGGAGCTCTCCCAGAATGGAGAAGAAAAGAAAGAAAATTTAAGGGATAAGAAAAACAGAAATAGAAATGTCAATATCTGGAAATAATAGTTCTAGATGGAGGAAAAATGAAAGGAAGAAAAGAAAAAGAGAAAGAATGAAGATAAATTTCCCAGCATCTAAAAGATAAAAAGGTCTGATACAATTGAACGAATAAATACACTGATATTAGTGATTTCCAAAAAGAAAGAAAACTAGGATTAGTCAGTGGAATTTATAAATTATGCAGACACTTCTGCTATTTGCCACCTCTTTTTGTACCATTTGCTTGTCTCATTCTCTCTCTCTCCTTTCCTCTCCCTCTTTCTCTCTCCTTTCCACGCACACATGCGCTTTCTCTCTCTCCCTTCCCTCCTTTCTCTCTCTCAGCTTACTGGTTTCGATACTAATCATCTTAGTTTCTGCAGCTAAGAGAGTATGTTTTTCAATTTAGCAACACAGATATCACAACTAATATTTTTCCAGTGAAATGGTCTATTGCTAACTAAAGTTGCAGAAAATTTAATTATTTTAAATTCAGAAGGAATATGTTAAGAAGGAATATGTTAAGCCTTCATTTTTTCCCATTACTAAATTTTATATCTTCTCCTACCTTTCCTAATCATTTAAAGTTTTAAGAATAAAAATAGAAAATAAAACCAACCATCTCCTCGGGCCCTATATAGTCTTCAGATCTCCAGCTCATCTAAAGCCAGTTGACATTTGTTCATGCGAAGACAACCAGATACGATAGAAACAGCACTATAGATCAAGAATCCTAGTCCCAGCTCCATCATTAACCAGTGTGAATGACAATGTTGTACATTTCTACCTGGAATTTCCTTCAGCACCTTAAATATAATGTGTATATCAAACTCATTACTTTCCCCACAAAATCTGGCACTCTTCTGTTTGCACTTCTAAGCCAACAACTCTATAATCACCCATCCAAGCTCCTAAGGTAGGAACCTCAAGATTATCCTTTAAAAAAAGCTTCTTTACCTCTCTCAACCAATGACCAATTACTGTCAATCCTATGCCCTTAAATTTAAATCTCTCTCCTATTTCTGCTGTAACTGTCTTTGTTCATGTTCTCATTCTCTCTTGCTGGGACTACTCCAGTGGTGTTCTGACAGATCCCCCGTGTCTCCCTCATTTGTTTATCGCTTCATACTCCTTCCTAAGGCAACTCCCTTGTCCAAAAACCTTCATGGGCTCCACAGTGCCCAAGCCTTACCATGGCCTAAATAAAATGTTCTTTATGATCATCTGGTTCAATCTCCTTCTCCAGATGTATCTGATTCTTCATCTAAAGTTCTAGCCACACAGAGATTTTCAATATTTTCCAAATATGCTTTAATATTTCTTCTCTGTCATCCCTTAACAAATGGTATTTCTGCTTCTGAAATGTCCTTCCCTTTCGCTGCTGCCTGCAAAGTCCTATTCCATCTTTAAAGACTGACATCAATGTAATATTGTGTATGAAGTGTCATCTAACTTCAAGCAGTCTTTTCTCCTGTGTGTTCATATAGTACTTGTAAATACAGCTATTTGATCAGTTATTGCACTGTTGAGTAATTACTTGTGTAAGCCCTTATCTTCCTACATGACTGTAAGCTGCTTAAAGGTAGGGGTCATGTCTTATTTATCTTTGTATCTTTTCCAAGGTTATGTCTGGCATATAATGGATACTTAATAAATAACTGCATAATGAATAATCCTCACAAAGCTTCAGCTTTTTTATCGGTAGAACAAGGTGGTTGGAACAGATGGTCTAAATTCCTTTCAATTATAAAACTCTACAGTTCCATGATTCCAAGTTGAAGTTGCTATAACACTGACCCTTGAAAAAAACAAAATACTAGCATGCTTTAACTAGTAGTAAGAATATTTTAATTTTTCCCTGTATTTAGATCTAACCAAAAAAAAAGTCATTAAAGTTAAAAAGTACCTCTGAATGACAGACTGCTTGCTGGGAAACTGCTGACTCCTGGTTTTGTTTAGCAAAAGAAAGAATTGCATCTGCATGAAATTTTTTATGGGACATCCTAATCATTTGCCCTTCGCTAGGAGGATCATCCTCCTAAAAGAAACATAAAGACAATTAATAAAAATAAATTATTTCGAACAATTGCATTTTTCTCAATTTAAGATTAATAAAAACTTATCAGTCATGAACTGATGATATTAGCATTTTTGGAAAGGAGATGAACTCTTTATTTTCATCTAGTTCTCATTTCCATTTGTTTATAATAAAAGCCCTCTATCTTTGCCTCAAATATAAACCACAGTATAATTTGGTGCAACGTAAACTGGAGATTATAAAAACATAAAAATCAAACTGTCTGTCCCACGCAGTTGAGCTACCATGAATCATAAATGTTTTATATGATATCATTGTTTTTGGGTCACAGCCTCCTCTTCATATTTCTGCAGTAAAGTAATGCCACAGTGTGGCAATGGGGGCAAAGCATTGTAATGCTGCAACTTGGACCACAAGCAAAAATGAAAAACTGCAGAAGTATGGTATGGCAGCTATAGACCTCAATGTCCCTTTGCCTTTGGGCTGACATCTGGCTTACTTGGCGAGGGTGCTGGTATTGAAGACCCTCACTGGAGCACCCTGTATAGGCTTCTTCATGCCTCAAAATAGGCCCATCCCAACAATGAGGAACAGTGTGGGCCTCAGAGTCCAACAAAGTAGATTATCTTGTAAATACAGATATTAACATGATTTTAAATTCATTGAAAGTATTTGTATTTATTTTTCATGAAATAAAGTTTATTAACTCCAGATTATAAGTCCCTATCCCCTAGCTATGTATAGATAAATGCCCACTGGTACATGATTTCAAGTTATTCGGAGTTTTTCCAGATTGTACTTTTGTATTTGACTTTACTATGAATTTGTAGCATATGTGATTTAGGCATAGTAAAAATATCAAAATTAGAATTTAGTTTCAAATGCAGAAAAAGAGAAATAAGTTATAATTTAGTCTTGGTTCGGTTTAGCTATTTACTTTAAATAAATTTAAACATGCTTTGCCACTTGAAAAAATTCAAAGAAAGGAGAAAAATGCTATAATGGTACACTAATAGGCCAAATGTTAGTAATGCTTCTCTGAAAATAAAGATATCTCATTTATGCCTTCTTTGCATATTATTTCATAAAAGTGATTGCTATGCTGTCTTCACAATTATCTCAACCAATTACTTGCAATAAATAATTACTGTTTAAAAAGTTTCATTAAAATCTTATCAAAAAACTTCTTAATGAAGTATTTTCATAGGCCTATGTGAAATAACTTAAAAAAATAGCAACAATGCTTTAAAAAGATGTGAATAAACATAGACGATAGTTGAGTACAATTACCTTTCCTTGCTTAGGTTGTTTAAAAATACATAAAAAGTAAAGATTTCTATTCCTTAACAGTTTTTTCAAAAGAAAATTCTTACTATCACTTCTATATATTTATATATAATGTGATATTTTTAAAAACCAACTTTTGCTTCTACAGAGCTAGATAGAAACTAGAAAGGGTTAACATCCCTGGACCTCATTTTTCTTTTTAAGCCATTAAGTTTAAATATTTATTAGCACAAAGAATTATAATCATGGTTAGGGAAAAATAACAAATGTATTATAAGAGAGTTGGTTTAAATAGGTAGGATCCTGCTTAAATATTGTAAAGACAACATACAGAGGTAACAATTTGCAGTCAGCTAGATTTCATTACCTAATTACACTAAATGTATTTTTTTTTACTACTAGAGCCACGAGGGTTAATGATAACTTTTTTTCATTCTCACAATTATAAGATTATATAATGAAATGTGCAAGAAACCCTAAATTATTTCATGGTTATTTTACTAAATTTTGAGTCTATAACTCAAAAAATTGAGAAAAAACCTGATCAATGGCAACCAATTCATAAAGATATTCTTCCTGTCAGAATTCAGTGTTGGAGTCAATCGTTACTTACCATTTCAACGGCATCATGCAGAGTGCTGGATAAGCTATCATTAAGGTTTGTCAGGTACAGTCCTACATCTTCTAAAACCAGAAATTAAAATATAAAAATTTAGAAAAAAAAAAAAGAAACACAAATTTAGTAAATAATCTGACCATAAAGCCACAGCATATTAGATTCAAAATTATACTGCAATGGAAATATTGGCAAAGTTTATAAACAAGTAATTCACAAACTACTCAATCTTACCAGTTTTTTTAAAGTACAATTTATAACAAAGAGGAGAATTTTGTTTAACCTACCAGTTTGTTAGAAATTAAAAACTATAAATATCAATTGTAGTTATGAAATTGAGAAACGGGTATTCTCATATACTGTTGATACAATTAAAACTGATTAAGAGCTAAAAATCCTTTCTAGAACTTAGAGCAAAGAAAAAAAAAAATCCTTTCTAGAAAGCATGTTGGTAATGCATCTTTAAAGCAGACTCAGCAATTTCACTTTTAGGCATGTATTCTAAGGAAGAGACCAGATAAGTGCACGAAGACATATATACATGAAAGGATGGTAATTAGAGAGTTGCGTATAGACTGAAAGCATTGAAAACAATCTAAATACCCTCTATTAAGGGATTAAACAGACTACACAGCCATAAAAGAAAAATAAGAAAAATATGGAGTTACATTAAAAGATATCCACAATATATTATTAGGTAAAAAAAAATTCAGGTTTCAGGCTGGGTGAGGTGGTTCAGGCCTATAATCCCAGCCCTTTGGGAGGCCAAGGCGGGTGGATCACTTGAGCTCAGAAGTCTGAGACCAACCTGGGCAAAATGGTGAAACCTCATCTCTACAAAAAAATATAAAAGTTAGCCGGGCATGGTGGCACATGCCTGTAGTCCCAGTTACTCAGAAGGCTGAGGTGGGAGTATCACTTGAGCCCAGGAATTTGAGGCTACAGTGAACCATGATCATGCCACCTCACTCTAGCTTGGATGACAGAGTGAGAACCTGTCTCAAAAAAAAAAAAAAAAAAATTCAGGTTTCAAAACAATATGCATAATAAGATCCTATTTTTAAAGGTAAACATACATCCACATATATATGTATTTATGTGTCTGTATATGCATAGACAAAAAAGACTGGAAAGGCCTATCCCAAACCATTAATAGTGATACTATTTCTGGAGGTTGGGAATATGAGGAAGATTTTACTTTCTGAAGTTAAGACCCAGAAAAGCTAACTAAACTGCATTGAGCCCCCTATTCTTTCTACTATACCATGTTAAATCTTAAAAGTTAAGTAAAAACACTTTAAATAGAAAAGTATTACTTAGGGAATTACCATAATCTAACAAGTAATCAACTAATACAAAATAACTTACTCTTGGGGGCCAATTTTTGACCACAGCTAAATAAAATCTCTCCTTCAGAGATGGGTTTATCTAAAGTTTCAGTTTCAGTGACAGTAACACTCAATGTGCTTTCCAGTGTTGATGAATCAGAACCTGGCATCTGTGAGTGGGAAGGGGCCTTGGTGCCGGCAGGAAATGGCATAAAGGGAACTGGCTCTGGAGGTGGAGGCTGAGCAGGGAAATCCATACTCTCTGGTTCTTCATCCTTAGCCACAGACATTACACTAAGAAAATAAAGACATATTTGGAGCTTGTTAGGTCACTAAAGGCCTGTATTCATTTTGATATAAAAAACAGACTCGAAGACTATGTCTCCTTTACCAAAATATTTTTTTAAATCTGCACTACTATAATTAACAAGATTTTTAAAAATTGTTTTCATGCTTTAATCATAGGCCATCTTGAAAGCTCTTCCATACACAGAGATATAAAATAATATAAAAGTTAACTGATGATAGTAAATAATGATCCACAATAGGGAGAAATTGTTTTCTATTTTATTAACAATATAATAGATACCTTTATTTCTAGCTGTTTCAAACCTTTTAAGAAAAAAGTATAATTTGATAATTTTTCAAAACTCAATATTTATGAAAGTTCTTTCTTTCAAAGTATAAGGTAGTCTGTGGTTTATAAAGCTTTGTATAATATTTCTATGTTTTCAATGGATCACCTAAGTCAAACGTAAGTTGAAATGTACAGTTATTAGTGAGTATGTTCTCATTTACATAGCTCTTGGATGAAGTTCTTCTGGAGGTGAGTTAGGGTTCTCTTCTTCCAGTGGCAGGTCTCCATCACCCCATGGCTTGGGAAGCTCTGGGCTTGATACCTTCAATTTATCAACGGAAATATCTGACAAAGTTGGGGTAAAAACTGCCGCCGCTGGAGGAGGTGTAGTAGTAGGGGTAACTGTTGGAGTATTAACAAGCACGATGGCAGGCATATCATCTCCTAAAGATTTTTTTTTTAAAAGGACAGAAAAAGATAGCAGTCAGTAAAGAACTCCATAGGATGGCATCATACATTGCTTCAGATATCCCTTACCATTTTAGCACACAAATAATGGCAATTATAATTAATAACAATAATGACAATGGTGGTAGCCATTAATGTGATAATTCCTAAATTTAGTAAAGCATTAAAAAATACCTTGAGAAGATATCATTGTTAATACACCATATACTTAAAGTAGTCTAAGCATCTATTCAATTGTATACTTTTTTTTATCTTTTTGAGACAGAGTCTCACTCTCTTGCCCAGGGTGGAGTGCAATGGTGCGATCTCGGCTCACTGCAACCTCTGCCTCCCGGGTTCAAGCAATTCTTCTACCTCAGCTTCCTGAGTAGCTGGGATTATAGGCGCATGCCACAACACCTGGCTAATTTTTGTACTTTTAGTATAGAGGGGTTTCACCATGTTGGTCAGGCTGGTCTCAAATTCCTGACCTCGTGATTCACCTGCCTCAGCCTCCCAAAGTGCTGGGATTACAGGCGTGAGCCACCATCCTGGCCTCAATTATAGACTTTAAGAAGTTGCAATCAATTCCTAAATTTCCTTGTGAGAAAAAATGATTTACTAAAACCTAGTAAGCAACAAGTACATATACAATAATCTTATAAAGCATCTTATAAGACAAATCATGAAATTTAATAGTTGCTAAAATTAAAACTGAGTTATAGAAATAAAGTTTCTACCTTTTTCAGCACGTATTTCTTTCACAGGAAAAGCCATATCATGATCCAAATCACAGGGAGAAGAATCTGGAGTCTTTACCAAAACACACTCCTTAGTAGGTGATGAAGGTGAGCGAGGAGGCGTAGGCTGTGGGGTAGCCAGTGGGGTGCACACTCTTGCCTAAAATAAATTAATAAAACAAGATAAACTGTGTTTATAATCACCCAAATAAGAGTAATTTGAAAATAATATGAACTCATTCATAGACTATATATAATTTAAATTGATGGCGGGGTTAAGTACCCTACCTCTTGAACCTCTACCTGTTAGTCTACGATTGGCCTACAGCAAGTCTCAGGCAATTGAAATAACTCTGCCTCTGAAGTGGTCCCCACAGAAATCTAAGGTACCCTCTTTTAAAATAGAGAAGAAGTAATTTACATTCCTACCAACAGTGTATAAGCATTCCGTTTTCTCTGCAGCCTCACTAGCATCTGTGGGTTTGTATTTTGTTGTTTGTTTTTAAAATTTTTATTTTTAATTTTTGTGGGTACATAGCAAGTGTATATATTTATGGCAATCTGGTTTTTTTGACTTTTTAATAATATCCATTCTGACTGAAATGGTATCTCACTGTGGTTTTAATTTGCATTTTTCTGATGATTAGTGATGATGAGCATTTTTTCATATGTTTGTTGACTGCTTGTATGTCTTCTTTTGAGACCATTAATGGGTATATACCCCAAGGATCATTATACCAAAAAGACACATACACTCATATGTTCATTGCCACACTATTCACAACAGCAAAGACATGGAGTCAACCTAGGTGCCCATCAATGGTGGACTGAATAAAGAAAATGTGGTACACATAAACCATGGAATACTACACAGCCATAAAAAAGAACAAAAATCATGTCATTTGCAGCAACATGGATGGAGCTGGAGGCCATAATTCTGAACAAACAAACAGAGGAAGAAAAAAACAAATACCACATGCTCTCACTTATAAGTGAGAGCTAAACATTGAGCACACATAGACATAAACATGAGAACAACAGACACTGTGGACTATGATGGCAGGGGGCAGGAGGGAAGAAGGGGGAATGGGTTGAAAAACTACTTTTGGGTACTACACTCACTACCTGGGTCCAATATGTCCACATAACAATCCTACACATGTACCCCCACACCTAAATAAAAGCTGAAATTTTAAAAATAAATAAGACGAAAAGATTAAATAGATAAAGCTGATGATCAAACCCAATTACAGACATGAAGGAAAGGCATAAAACAGAAAGGAAGCATTTTAACTGATTGACAACATACCAAAAAATCAGCCTTTTTGCGCACACACACACACACACACACACACACAAACTGCATATATAAAAAGTAATGGAAGGATAGGAAAAAGTGGGAGTTAGGGAGAGATGAAGACAGCAGGGAGATGGAAAGTACTGGAGAAGGAAAAATGTAACAATTTAATATTAATTTGTTGAATAGGTAATCATTCAAATGGTTCAAAATTCAAAAGGTACAAAAGGATAGTGAAAATTAAGTCTCTCTCCTACTCTTGTCCTTTCTACCTAGAGCCCTTCCTCAGAGTTATCAAATAATCTTGACTGCAGTCACTTCATATGTATGATACATGGATATATCTATGGAATAAGTTCCCAGAAGTGGGACTGCTCTATTAAAGGACTAATTATGTTTTTACTTTGAATAGATATTGTCAGATTTCCTGCTACAGGATTTTACTATATTATACTACCACCAGAAGGTAGGAAAATGACAATTTCCCCCAGATTTATCAAACTTTTAGAGTTTTGCCGATCTGATCAGTAAAAATGCAATTTCAATAACTTTTTTCTTATTATCTATGAGGTTGATCATCTTCATCTTTTTATATGTACATGGGTGATTTGTATTTCTTCTATGTGTATGAACTGTCTGTCCTCTGACCATTTTAAAAATATATTATTTGGGCCAGGCACTGTGGCTCATGCCTGTAATTCCAGCACTTTGGGAGGCTGAGATGGGCAGATCAAGAGGTCAGGAGTTCGAGACCAGCCTGGCCAACATGGTGAAACCCCGTTTCTACTAACAATGCAAAAATTAGCTGGGCGTGGTGGCGGGCGCCTGTAATCCCAGCTACTTAGGAGGCTGAGGCAGGAGAATCATTTGAACCTGGGAGGCAGAGGTTGCAGTGAGCTGAGATCACGCCACTGCACTCCAGCCTGGGCGACGTGAGCAAAACTCCGTCTCAAAAAAAAAAAAAAAAAAAAAAAATATATATATATATATATATATATAAAATTTGACTTTTTCTTCATTCTAAAAAGTCTATATAAGGTGATTACCCTTTATTCTGTATTAAGGGTTGCAAATTAAGATGCAATTTAAAACCATGAAGCATATTAGAATTTCTATAGCATTGCTTAATAATTAATGTACTCCTAGCCTCCATTTTAAAATGAAAGAAGTACACTATGTCTTTTTTTCTTCTTGACTGCATAAACATATAGCATAGAAGTGTTGTTTTCAAATATAACACTATATTTAATATATATCACTCATATATAACTCATCATGATGAAAGGATCTGAAGGTATTCTTCTAGTATTGGTAATGGATAATAAAAATGATAAACTATTAGTAACTGAGTGTTTATTTACCAAGTTCTAGGCACTAGATTAAGCTCTGTCCATATATCATCTCACTTAATCTTCCACAAAACTTTGGCAAAGAAAACACAGTACCATAAAGATGTCAATCCTTCTTAAATGAAACCAGTCAAAATTAGTTTAATTCCCACTAAAATCTCAACAATATTTTTTATGGAACTTAAGAACTAACTTTAAAATATATGTGAGAGATTAAAAGGCCAAGAAAAGCCATGACAATTCTGAAGATAAAGAATGATAAGTTGCAGGCTGGGAGTAGTGCTTGCCCTACTAGATATTCAGGAAGCAGATTTCAGCAAAGCTATGGTCATTTAAACTAAGTATTCTATATTTATTATAGAGATAAAACTAAAGTAGTGGAGCTTGGAATTCAAATTCAACTTTTACCAACCCCAAAATCCAAGCTCTTTACACTGGTTTTCCCACATTTTCTCACCCAATCACCCTCATGAAAATATATGCAATATATAGGCCGAAAGCACACCAAAGTAATTGGCATAGAAAAAACCATAACCCTGACCACATCTGTACTGCATATATTGCCAATGAGCTAATAAAGCACAGATCAAATCTTTGGCACACTAATCACATTATACCACAACAATCTCTACAGAAGTAAAATGCAGTATATAACTTTATATTTATACATCGAATGATGTTTAAATGTTTCATGTATATAAAATGATGTCCTTGTGATCTGTAGGATCAGAAGTAACTACAGTTTTAAACAGCTGGTAATACATAGTAAATTTTGGCTTTGTATAATTTCATATTGCTACAATAGATTATAAATTCTTTTTAACACAAGTAAGGTTGATTAAACAAGCAATAAAAATTCCTGAAATGTATTTTCTTTTAAAGATTAAGAATATCAGTTTATATAATAACGCAAAGGAATGTATGATCCTTGGCTATATCTTGATTTAAAAAAAAACTATGAAGGATACTTTTGAAACAATTAGGGAAATCTAAATATGGTCTCTATATTCTATATTATTAACACATCAATGTTAAATTTGGGGCGGTGTGATAATGGTATTTTGGTTATGTAAGAAAGCAACTTGTTCTGTGGAGATACTGCTGATGCTTCTGAGGTAAAGTGTCATGATGTCTGTAACTTTCAAATGGTTTTTAAAGGATATATAATATATAGCAGATATAAAGACAGATTTTTATAAGTGTGCCAAAATATTATCAATCAGTAAATACGAATGACCCTTGAATAAATAACTAAATAAAAACATAGGTTTGAACTGCAAGAGGCCAATCATATAAATTTGGTTTTTTTAAACCAAATGTAGATCAAAAACAGTATTCATGAGATAAGAAATGCATATATATAGAGGGCTGACTTTTCACATTCTTTGGTTTTACAGGGCCAACTGTGAGACTCGAGTATGCAAGCATTGGCCAATTCTCCATGTATACCAATGGACAACTGTATAGGTAAAGGGTGTACAGATGTTTATTGTATCATATTTTCAACTATTCTATAGATTTAAAAGTTTTTAAGATAAAATGGTGGGGGAAATGTTACTTTAATCATAGCAACAAGGAATAAAATTCTACTACAAGCTGGGCATGGTGGCTGGTGCCTGTAATCCTGGCTACTCAGGAGGCTGAGGCAGGAGCATCACTGAAGCCCAGAAGTTCAAGACCAGCCAGGGCAATAAATAAAGACCATGTCTCTAAAAATGATAATAATACTTCTACCACAAACCATGATCTTATGGTATGCAGCTTAAAATTCATCTATTTTACTATTCTTCAACAAATGTATCAAAAATTCCCCATACCGGCAAATATGTTTCATTTGTTGAAGCATCCCCAGAAACACCTGTAGCAACAGGACCTTGCTTCTTTGCTTCTCTGTCACCCAGCATAACAGCAACGGTCTCAGCAAGAGCTTCGTTCACAAAATGGTTAATCACGTCTGAGTTCACAGGAACACCAGCATCAACAAAAAGCTGGAGGGCACCACTGCTTGTTCCTTCCACTAGAAGTAAAAAAAAAATTCAGAATAAGTGGGCAAGAAACATGCTTGCAATTCAAACTTTCATTATTATTATTTTTTTTTTTCTTGAGACGTAGTGTCACTGTCACCCAGGCTGGAGTGCAATGATGTGATCTTGGCTCACTGCAACTGCCACCTCCCAGGTTCAAGCGATTCTCCTGCCTCAGCCTCCTGAATAGCTGGGACTACAGGCACGCGTCACCATGCCTGGCTAATTTTTGTGTTTTTAGTAGAGATGGAGTTTCACCATGTTGGCCAGGCTGGTCTTGAACTCCTGACATCAGGTGATACACCTGCCTCAGCCTCCCAAAGTGCTGGGATTACGAGCGACAGCCACCGCGCCTGGACCAAACTTTCATTCTTAAAAGTTCAGAGATGCTGGCCGGGTGCAGTGGTTCACGTTTGTAATCCCAGAACTTTGGGAGGCCAAGGCGGGTGGATCATGAGGTCAGGAGATTGAGACCATCCTGGCTAACATGGTGAAACTCCGTCTCTACTAAAAATACAAAAATTAGTCAGGTGTGGTGACGGGCGCCTGTAGTCCCAGCTACTCGGGAGGCTGAGGCAGGAGGATGGCGTGAACCCGGGAGGTGGAGCTTGCAGTGAGCCAAGATAGCGCCACTGCATGCCAGCCTGGGTGACAGAGTGAGACTCCGTCAAAAAAAAAAAAAGTTTAGAGATGCCAATATACGTGTATGGGGGTGGGTCAGGGAGGGTGGAAAGAGGAATAAAAATTAAAATACAAACATACCTACTTATTAAGAAAAAGACTAAGAGGACAACTTACATAACAAATACTCTCTGTAAGTAAAAAAAAGGGAGATGAAAATTTACTCAGATGGCCTCTTCTCTACTACTACAGAATTCAGTGATAAAAATGAGCACATTAAATCCCCTCATCTGAATACAACTCACATTTCCAAGAGTATAACAACAGGAAACTCTGTGATAGATCTCCACTAAAACAAAAGAATGCACTAAATATGGAGGCAAACCTCCCTTCCTTCTAGTTTCAGCTACATCAGTTATTAACATCTACTGCAGTTGAGGTGCTTGTTATCACACATCCTATAGGTATATTAATATCTGAATGGGTTGCACTTTTCACTTACATGAATGTACATCATATTAAGTAAAACCTCCTGAAGAGACTTTATTTGACACAAAGTAGTGATATTTATAAAGCTCCATGTGGAAAATAAGTGGGTACTAATCTGTACAACCTGATGGAGATGTGACCCCACCAAAGAGTACTGCTTAAGTAACACAACTATAGTAAAAATATCCAGAATTCCCTAAAAAGTGGGTAGAAGTGTAGTGGGATCACTTGTTGATGGCGTAAGTAACAACAATTTGCTCTTGAGTTACCATAGCAGAGACGATCACAATCCCAAATTCATATTCGACAATATATGTTGATACATCTCCTTTTTAGTTTCCATAATTCATTCTTTGAGCATGGCCCAAAATCAGAACATCGTTTTTATAAGGTCCCAAATCCCTACCCAGACACTGGCAAAACAAAAGCAAACACAAATCTTTTACAGGGAAGAAAACAGGATCTAAATACCCAATTTGTAAATTGTCCGATTTTCACCAGGAAAACAATTTTCTCATAAATTTGTTGTTCATTTTTGTCCTTCCTTCAAAGATGAGATGATGAGAGAAAACCAGGATAGTAACAACAGAAGGAGGCATTTGAGCTATGCTAAATAGGACAAATTAGTCAAATGCAACAATAAACTCTATGAAGCTGGGATATAGGGTATGGCTGAGGGGGGAATGAGGAAGAGCAAAGCAAAGAAAATAGAACAAATAATAACTCCAAGGCTTTAGAGATTATGGATGCTGAGAGAACTGTGATCTCAAAAATGAGAAGCATTTTAGACATACTAAGGATGAGATGCCAGGGGAGCATCAAGCACAATATTCATCAACCAGCAGAACTGCAAGTTGTCGGCCCAAATACATGGCTTAGGGTTCATCAACTGACACAGGATAACTAATGTCAGGAGGAAACTGGAAAAAAACAGAAAAGAGGGCAAAGCAGGGGAACTAGGGAAACAATTTTATTCAAGTAGCAGAAAATAAAATGAGAAAATGAAGGTCTTAAAGAAGTTTTTTTTTTTTTTTTTTTTTTTAAAGAGGAAGAATAACAGAATGAAGTCTAAGAAGCCAACACCAGGAGAAGAGTTTAAGAATCAGAGATGGTCAATAGTGCCTATGCTTGAGCCATACAGTAAAACAAGGATTTGAAAAAGGGAAGCATTTTTGACAAGCAAATGCTGTGAGAAAGGAGTTTCTTGAGCGGGAGGGCAAAAGAAGGCCAACCCATAAGGACCAAAGAGGAAGTGGGTAATGAGAAATTAAAGTGGTGAATATAGACTCTGAAGTCTAGGATTTGGGCTGTTAAAGGATAGTCTATGAGGGAGAAAGAATAGCTTATCCTGAAGCTGGAAAGAAGAAAAAAAGTAGAGATAATGATAAACAGGAATAAAAAAAAAAAAAAGAACAAAGTTAGAAAAACTTTCACTATCCAATTTCAAGTCTTACTATTAAATTACAGTAATCAATAAGTATGGTATTAGTATAACTTACAGGTGAACAGGATAGGATACAAAGTCCAAAAACAAGATGCACACATATATAACCAACTGATTTTCAACCAAGGTGTTAAGGTAGTTCAACGGAATAATGATAATCTTTCCAACAAATGGTATTAGAACAGCTGGATATCCATATGCCAAAAAATCCCAAACAAAAAAGAACTTGATCCTTACTTCACACCATAAAACTTAACTCAAAATATACTATAAACCTAAATGTGTAATCTAAAACCATACATCTTCTAGAAGAAAACATAGGAAACTATCTTAATGATCTTGGGTTAGCAAAGATTTTTTTAAAAGCAGCATGCAAAAATCCCTACAAACTACCAGAAAAAACCTGATAAATTAGACTTCTTCAAAATCAATCTTTTTGTCTTAAAAAAATAATGCTGAGAAAACAAAAAGGCAAAACACAAAGTAGAAGAAAATATTTACAAAACATATATCCAATAAACGACTTGTATCCAGAACAGATAAAAAACTTCATACTCAGCAATATGAAGACACGACTCGAACTTAAAAATGGTCAAATGATTTAAAAAGATTTCACCAAAGTAAATATACAGATGGCAAATAAACACGTTAAAAAGTTGTACATCATTAGTAATTATACTACTCAGATATTAGTATAGTTAGGGAAATACCTCCACATATGTTCAGAAATGGCTAGAATTATAAACACTGACAACACCAAGTGTTGGGGAGGATGTGGAGCAACTAAAGTCACATACACTGCTGGGTGGAATGCAAAATAGTACACCCACTTTTGGAAATGTTTAGCAGTTTCTTATAAAGTTAAACATTTACTTATGACCAAGCAAAATTAAAAGGTTTCTACACAAAGATTTGCTTACAAATGTTCATAGCAGCTTTATTCATAATAGCCAAAAACTGAAAGACTATGAATGTCCATCAAGTGGTAAATGGATTGACAAATTATGATATATCTATACATTATACTATTACTACATGCAATAGCATGATTGTCAAAATATTATGCTAATAAAAGAAGCCAGCCAACAAGGGGCTACATATTGCATGATTACATATGTATGAAATTCTAGAAAAGGTAAAAATACAGTAATAGAAAGCAGATCAGTGTTGTTAGGGGCCAGTGGGCATGAGTGAGGTTTAGGAATTGACTGCAAAATGGCATAAGGAAGCTTTTGGAGAAGACAGAAATGTTTTTCTATCTCATGATTATGTGGCTAATATATAGCTGTGTGAACTTGTAAAAGCGTGTCAAACTGGGCCAGGTGTGGTCACTCACTCCTGTAATCCCAGTGCTTTGGGAGGCTGAGGGAGGAGGATCACTTGAGGCCAGGAGTTTGAGATTAGCCTGGGCAATATAGCAAGACCCCATCTCTGCAAAATTGATTGATTGATTGATTGATTGAGACAGAGTCTTGCTCTATTGCCCAGGCTGGAGTGCAGTGACATGATCTTGGCTCACTGCAACCTCCGCCTCCTGGGTTCAAGCAATTCTCCTGTCTCAGCCTTCGGAGTAGCTGGAATTACAGGTATGTGTCACCATACCCAGCTAATTTTTATATTTTTCATAGAGATGGGGTTTCACTGTGTTGGCCAGGCTGATCTCAAACTCCTCACCCCAGGTGATCTGCCCTCCTTGGCCTCCCAAAGTGCTGGGATTACAGGCGTGAGCCACTGTGCCTGGACCCAAAATTATTTTTAGCTGGGCATGGTGGCGCACACCTATGGTCCTAACTACTTGGGAGGCTGAGGCAGGAGAGTTGCTTGAGCCCAGGAGTTAGAGGTTACAGTGAGTTATGATCATGTCACTGCAGTCCAGCCTCTAGCCTAGATGACAGAGGGAGACTCTGGCTCTAATTAAAACAAACAAACAAACAAAAAACTTGTCAAACTGTACACTCAGAAGTGGTGACTTTTATGGCAAGTAAACTCACCTCAAAAAAACAAGGAGGAGGTGGAAAGGAAGAAAAACAGGAGGAAGAGGAAGAGAAGGAAAAAATGGGGATACGAATGGGGAAGAGAACGGGGAGAAGAAGAGGGAAAGGGGGAAAGAGAAAAAGAAGAGGAAGAAAAGAAAAAATGGGGAAGAGAAGGGGGAGAAGAAAAGGAAAAGGGGGAAGGAGAAAAAGAAGAGGAAGAAAAGAAAAAAATGGAGAAGAGAAGGAGAAGAAAAGAATGGCATAGGCTCCATAAAGAGGCTCATTTTAACCATTCAATGAATACTTAAACTCTTGTTGGGTATTGGGCAAGGACTAGGCACAAAAGGAGAAACATCCTTAAATCCTGAGTAATTTATAGTATAAAGAGTGAGACAGGCCGGGCGCAGTGGCTCACGCTTGTAATCTCAGCACTTTGGGAGGCCAAGGCGGGTGGATCACGAGGTCAGGAGATCGAGACCACGGTGAAACCCCGTCTCTACTAAAAATACAAAAAATTAGCCGGGCGTGGTGGCAGGTGCCTGTAGTCCCAGCTACTGGGAGAGGCTGAGGCAGGAGAATGGCGTGAACCTGGGAGGAGGAGCTTGCAGTGAGCCGAGATTGCGCCACTGCACTCCAGCCTGGGCGACAGAGCGAGACTCCGTCTCTAAAAAAAAAAAAAAAAAAAAAAAAGAGTGAGACCAGATATGGAAACCAACCTTAATATAATCTGATAATTACTATAACAAAAATATGTACAAAGTACTATGGGGATAACAGAGAGACTTGGGGTGGGAAGTATGAAGAGTGGTTTAATAATCTGAAAGCTGCAATATGAAATAAGAGGGTGAGAGAGAACTAACCATCACCAAAGAAGTACTAAGAAGTAAGGTTAGAAGAGCTTACCTTTTGTTACTGGAGGATTTACTCGACCTCTGGAATATATAAATCCACGATGAACTAAAGCTTTTGTCTTTTAATAAAAACAAAAATAAATTCCATTTCACTTACCAATGTCAGAAGTCAGTGGTTCACTTGTCTCACTGACTGAAACACTGATATTAGGTGCAATCTGTTGTTGGACTGGAAAGAGCCCAGAGATAATTCTTGACATTATTTCTTGCTCTACCCTGAGGGGATGGTGGTGCAGATAAAAGTTAAGATTCCTCAATTTAATTGAAATGTAAAAAATGTTAGCCATACCACCCTTAAAAATAACCTTTACCAATGCCACAAACATGTTGGTGTGAAAGCAGTCATTCTGAAAGTTAAATCTAGAAGAAAAAAAATAAAATGGGCTGGGCATCATGGTGCACACCTGTAATCTCAACACTTTGGGAGGCCACGTTGGGCAGATTGCTTGAGCTCAGGAGTTCAAGACCATTCTGGGAAACAGGGCAAAACACTGTCTCTACAAAAAATCCAAAAATTAGGTGGTACATGCCTGTAGTCCTAGCTACTCAAGAGGCTGAGGTGGGAGGATGGCTTGAGCCCAGGAGGTTGAGACTGCAGTGAGCCATGATCACACCACTGCACTACAGCCTGGGCAACAGAGTGAGACCCTGTCTCAAAAAAAAAAAAAAAAGTACCTCTGAAGAAGATAAACCACACTAAACAGAATCTCCTTGTGGGAGACAGTTTATGAAATCAAATTAAAATCTTTCAGATTAGTCTAATGAAAAGCTTAAAAGAACTCCCAAACTCAAAATAAGACTTGGGCCAATGACTATCTGGCATATAACGTACCTAAACTGTTTGATTTCCGCTCTGAGTGCACACATAAAAACCATATAAGATCAGAGCTAGAAAAGATGTCCAGCTGCCCTCTCTTCAAGGTAATACACATATAGGCTGTATTATAGGTAGTTTTCCTCTTAAAATGTAAAGAAAAAATTTATTTCCAAGGTCATCTTCAGGAAGGGAAAGGGGAATAGGAGACTTCTAGAACATTTCTTTACTGCAGTTAATAGACTTCTTAAAAATTATTATATAAATAATAAGTGTTCATTGTAGAAAATTTAGAAAAAATCTAAGAGTTTAAGAAATTGATAAAGCTCACCTATAATCCTAGGTTCAGGGATAAACACAGTTAATTTGCTATATATGCTTTTTCAAACTTTTGTTTTATGCACAGTTTTTTGTTTTGTTTTGTTTTGAGACAGAGTCTCACTCTTTCGCCCAGTCTGGAGTGCAGTGGTGCAGTCTCAGCTCACTGCAACCTCTGCCTCCCAGGTTCAAGCAATTCTCCTGTCTCAGTCTCCCGAGTAGCTAGGACCACAGGTGTGCACCATCGCACCTAATTTTTGTATTTTTTTTTCAGTAGTGACGGGGTTTCATCATGTTGGTCAGGCTGGTCTCGAACTCCTGACCTCAGGTGATCCACTCACCTTGGCCTCTCAAAGTGCTGGGATTACAGGCGTGAGCCACTGTGCTAGCTGCCTACTTACTTTTGAGTAAGATCTTGTAAACTGGGGTTACATTGTTAGTATCCTGCTTCGTTTATATGCCAGTACATTATTAATATCTTTTTATATCATTAAATTTCTTCTAAACCTAATTTTCATGACTATATTAATATTCAGCCATTTCACTTATTCCATAACTTCCTTAAGGTTTCTTACAAGTAAAAATACAAATAATAGCGTTCATTTCATATTCATATGTAACAAGATACAACTGTTATTGTAATATGTAACAATAATAACATATTACAGCTTGTTGTTATCAGTATGTAACAAACCTAGAACAGTGCCCTCTTTGTAGTGCTAGGTATTATATGGCCTAGTATAGCAGTCCTAACCTTTTTGGCATCAGGGATTGGTTTTGTGGAAGACAATTTTTCCACAGACCAGGGCAGGGGTGGTGGGGTAGCGGGTGGGGGGATAGATTCGGGATGAAACTGTTTCACCTTAGATCATCAGGCATTAGATTCTCATAGGGAGCATGCAACCTAGATCCCTCACATGCACAGTTCACAATAGGGTTTGTGCTTCTATGAAATCTAATGCCACGGCTGATCTGACAGGAGGTGGAGCTCAGGCAGTAATGCTCACTCACCCGCTACTCACCTCCTGCTGTGCAGCTTAGTTCCCTGGTTCCTAACAGGCCACAGACCGGTACTGGTTCGTGGCCCTGGCCTAGTAGCAAACCATAATTACTTCCTTAGGATAAGTTTCTGGAAATGAATCACTGGATTAAAGAACATGTACATTTTTAAGGCTTCCTAATAGTCTACTTTGCCAGAGTAGACAGACTGAGTACAAATATTCAAGGACAAAAACAATAACCTCCAACAATAGTTAAGCCCTCAGCATTATATCAAACACTTTCCAGTGACTAAAGCAAAGAAAGTTTAATATACAAAAGAAGACAAAGAATATTTTCAGCCACAATTTAATACTTTCCATTTATATTTGCTACTATGGTTCTATTGATACCAAAAACATTATAAACTTACCATTGAATTAAGCTATTTTCCAGTGTTTCTTTTCTCTCAACTACTTTATCCAGAATATCAGCAGTGGGCTGTAAAGTAGAAGCAACTGGCGGAAATGGAGGACCATTATATTTTGTAGAATCAGCTTTAACACTTCTGTTAAACTCCAGAATTGGTTCAGAGTCTGGAATTTCATCACATTTTTCCTCTTCCTGGTAGTAACAAAAACAAAACTATTATATTCATGTATTTGTTCAACATTTACTGAATACCAACTATAAGCAAGGAACTAGGTGAATTAAGAAACCCTTCTAAATTAACCAACAGCATTTCTAATTAGGTGATATCACATTAATTATAATATACACATTAGTCATATATATTGAGGAACCCTTAATTACACAATCAGTTTCTCTTTAGAACCCAATATTCATTTTATGCAATCACAAAATAAACTAGAAAACATAATTATTCCTACATAAAACACTATTATTTCTCTCTGGAAATGTATGAACTTAATAATTATCATTAAAAAATTGATGCTTCCTGATATGGTTTGGATATTTGTCCCCTCCAAATCTCATGTTGAAGTGTGATCCCCAGTGTTGGAGATGGGGCCTGGTGGGCGGTGCTTGGGTCATGAGGGCGGATCCCTCATGAATGGCTTGGTGCCCTCCCCATGGTAGTATAAGTTAGTTCATGTGAGAGCTGGTTGTTTAAAAGAGACTGGCACATCCTCCTCTCTCTCTTGCTCCCTCCCTTGCTTTGTGACACACCTGGACCCTCACAGCCTTCTATCTGAGTAAAACTTCCTGAGGTCCTGACCAGAAGTAGTTGCTGGCACCATGCTTCTTGTACAGCCTGCAGAGCCATGAGCCAATTAAATCTCTACTTTTTTTTTTTTTTTTTTTAAGACAGAGTTTCACTCGTCACCCAGGCTGGAGTCCAATGGTGCAATCTCAGCTCACTGCAACCTCCACCTCCTGGGTTCAAGCAATTCTCCTGTCTCAGCCTCCCGAGATGCTGGGATTACAGGCGCCCACCACTATGCCCGGCTAATTTTTGTATTTTTTGGTAGAGATGGGGTTTCACCGTCTTGGCCAGGCTGGTCCTGAAACTCCTGACCTCAGGGAATCCACCCACCTCAGCCTCCCAAAGTGCTGGGATTACAGGCACGAGCCACTGCGCCTGGCCTTAAATCTCTTTTCTTTATAAATTACCCAGTAATTCCTTTATAACAATGCAAAATAGACTAATACACTTCCAAAATCACTTTTTGCTTTTATACAACTTATAATTTACATTTAAATATGCAATAAGGTCAGTCATCTTACAAATTATTTGCATTACCACATCATAACCAATAAAGTTATTTCTGGAATTGTTAAAATTTTTATTACAAAAAATATCATGTGTTTAAAAGTAAACAAATAGTGTCCATGTACTGTATCTGTTACATAAATAACATGAATTGCATTTATCCGCTCCCCAGCTTTAACAATTATCAACTTATGGTCAATCTTGCCTCATCTAGCCACTTTCCCCTTCACATATCATTTTGAAGCAAATCACAGATATCACATCATTTTATCTATAAATAATTCAATTAAAAATACTTTGGGTCTCTCTAAATACTACAACTCAGTAATATTATTCCATTGAAAAATGAAGTCCACAGCTTATAAATGGCAGAGCTACTACAGGAACACTTGTCTTTGAATGCTAAATCCTCTGCTACTTCTCTAACCATTTCTTTCACTTGTATATTGCATAAACAATTACCAAGTACCTTTGCTAGGCATTAGGAATATAAAAATAAATAAGGTCCCTGCCTTCAAAATTCTCATGTGGCACTCACATGAGAAAAGACATATCTGTGAGCGAATAACATTAATATACTTCACACCTCGGCATATTCTAAAATTGGATTTCATTTTATGATTAACAAAACTGATCTTAGCTCTAAAAGTCAAAGAAACATGATCAAATGTGTTATTTAAAGTCTACTGACATAATAGTCAAGTAGTTTCAATGTTCTATGATCTTTTCTCCCATCCTTTATAATTTACTTCTGCCTATTTTTCCCTCTATTTCATTATTTCTATCATTCTATAACCCTTCCATATGGGATATTCCTTTGGATTATAGATTTCTCACAACTTTTTTCTCAATATCAATTAACTAGTCACCTCACCACAAATCCAAAAGCCAAAATTAATAGAATGAAAAAAAGACAAATTGGAGGAAAAGAAGCCAAAGGCAGTGGAAAGAAAGAAGAAAGCAGGAAACAGATAGACAAAATCTAGGTGGGAAACGGTAGATAATCACGAAGCTTCATGAAGGCAGATAGGTGATAAAGATTAAAGACATTCTAGAATAACAACTTTACAAGTTTTAAAATAAAAGTATATTTAACTCAAAAGTAAAAGAAAGTATCTCAAAGCACTGTAACATAATATTGATAGTCCAAAGGTAGTCAACAACCTGGAAAAATACCAGTAGAAAAATAATTTATCATGGTTTCTAAGCTTTGTTACCTGTATGACATCGATTATTTCATCAAAGTTAGTTCCTGGAAACTTCACCTCTTCTTCATCTACCTTCATAATTTCTGGGGTCTAAGAAAGCATTTTCAGAAAGTTTTTGTTGTGCTTAACACTTTTAAAATTTATAAGTAATTTATCATATTTCCACCTATAGTATAAGCTTATAATTACATGGTCCTTTTTAATCATTTTAATACCCTATTCAGAATTGATTTAATTAGTAAATGAAATCCAAGCTAGTCCCCAAGCCATTAGGTCAACATTTCAATTGCTTTAAAAAATTAATCAGCTGTTTTTCTGTAAAGGACTCCATCAGCAATATCACTTAATTGATCAACAGGTTGATATAATTGAGACTTCTCTTCTAGAATTAAGATAAAGGAAAGTGTTTACATGTGTAGATATCTAAGTATAAACATACATGAACTCACACGAAGATGGATACAGAATCAAATAATTCAGGAAAAAAAACAAAATAGTCATTTTACAAATCTAATCATTAGGCCTCATTATATAAAATGTAGTCATGCAGTAGCCTCTTACTGACAGCAGAATAATAAACAGTCCAAAAATTTACTGCTTGTTATCACAGAAGTTTCAATAAACAGAAGGTTAAAAAAAATTACTGATGAAAAAATTCAATTAAGCACAAATGTCACTGAGGGTCAGTTCTATTTCATTACTTGTGATCACGAAAGATTGCTGGTGTTCTCTCTCCTTTTAAAACTGTACCCTCGGCCAAATTTGCTTACAATAAACAAAACCTGGGGTAAGTTACAGTGCTATTTTGCTTTGTAGTAAAGCCATAACTTCATTATTCAAAAGCAAATAAATGCCAGGAAGAAATGCATATTTTTGTATCATGTCAACAGTAGGATAATAAGGTAACATTCCAAAATATAAACTCCCAACTGTCACTATAAAATTCACTTAGGATATCTATAATTCCCATGTAAATCAAAGATTCATCACCAAAGTGACAGAAATTCTTTCTTCACATGAGAGTTTCACAACTTAAATTACCAAAAAGTTACACTAAAGATTATTACTTTCCCAATAGTTACAAATGTAAGGATCTGAAACAAACTTTCAAGTTCATAAACAATTCAAAATTTGTTTTGGGCTGGCGTGGTGGCTCACGCTTGTAATCCCCGAACTTGGGAGGCCGAGGTAGAGGGATCACTAGGAGTCAGGAGTTCAAGATCAGCCTGGCCAACATGGTGAAACCCCATCTCTACTAAAAATACAAAAATTAGCTGGGCGTGGTGGCTGGCACCTGTAATCTCAGATACTCAGGAGGCTGAGGCAGAAGAATTGGTCGAACCCGGGAGGCGGAGGTTGCAGTGAGCTGAGATCACACCACTGCACTCTAGCCTGGGCGACAGAGCAAGACTCTGACTTTAAAAAAAAAAAAAAAATTGGTGGAGCCAAGATGGCCGAATAGGAACAGCTCCGGTCTCCAGCTCCCAGCCCCAGCGACACAGAAGACAGGTGATTTCTGCATTTCTGCTTGAGGTACCGGTTTCATCTCACTAGGGAGTGCCTAACAGTGGGTTCAGGACAGTCGGTGAAGCGCACTGTGCGCGAGCCGAAGCAGGGCGAGGCATTGCCTCACTCGGGAAGCGCAAGGGGTCAGGGAGTTCCCTTTCCTAGTCAAAGAAAGGGGAAACAGACGGCACCTGGAATATCGGGTCAGTCCCGTCCTAATACTGCGCTTTTCCAACGGGCCTGGAAAACGGCACACTAGGAGATTGTGTCCCGCACCTGGCTCGGAGGGTCCTATGCCCACAGAGTCTTGCTGATTGCTAGCACAGCAGTCTGAGATCACGCTGCAAGGCGGCAACGAGGCTGGGGGAGGGGCGCCTGCCATTGCCCAGGCTTGCTTAGGTAAACAAAGCAGCCAGGAAGCTCGAACTAGGTGGAGCCCACCACAGCTCAAGGAGGCCTGCCTGCCTCTGTAGGCTCCACCTCTGGGGGCAGGGCACAGACAAACAAAAACTCAGCGAGAACCTCCACAGCCTTAATTGTCCCTGTCTGACTGACAGCTTTGAAGAGAGTAGTGGTTCTCCCAGCACGCAGCTGGAGATGTGAGAACGGACAGACTGCCTCCTAAAGTGGGTCCCTCACCCCTGAGCAGCCTAACTGGGAGGCACCCCCCCAGTAGGGACAGACTGACACCTCATTCAACCGGGTACGCCTCTGAGACAAAACTTTCAGAGGAACTATCAGACAGCTGAATTTGTGGTCTCACGAAAATCCGCTGTTCTGCAGCCACCGCTGCTGACACCCAGCCAAACAGGGTCTGGAGTGGACCTCTAGTAAACTCCAACAGACCTGCAGCTGAGGGTCTTGTCTGGTAGAAGGAAAATTAACAAACAGAAAGGACATCCACACGAAAAACCCATCTGTACATCACCATCATCGAAGACAAAAAGTAGACAAAACCACAAAGATGGGGAAAAAACAGACCAAAAAAACTGGAAACTCTAAAAAACAGAGCACCTCTCCTCCTCCAAAGGAACGCAGTTCCTCACCAGCAACGGAACAAAGCTGGATGGAGGATGACTTTGATGAGTTGAGAGAAGAAGGCTTCAGACGATCAAACTACTCTGTGCTACGAGAGGAAATTCAAAACAATAGCAAAGAAGTTACAAACTTTGAAAAAAAATTAGAAGAATGGATAACTAGAATAACCAATGGAGAGAAGGGCTTAAAGGAGATGATGGAGCTGAAAGCCAAGTTTCGAGAACTACGCGAAGAATGCAGAAGCCTCAGTAGCAGATGCGATCAACTGGAAGAAAGGGTATCGCTGATAGAAGATGAAATGAATGAAATGAAGAGAGAAGGGAAGTTTAGAGAAAAAAGAATAAAAAGAAATGAACAAAGCCTCCAAGAAATTTGGGACTATGTGAAAAGACCAAACCTACGTCTGATTGGTGTACCTGAAAATGATGGGGAGAATGGAACCAAGTTGGAAAACACTCTGCAAGATATTATCCAGGAGAACTTCCCCAATCTAGCAAGGCAGGCCAGCATTCAGATTCAGGAAATACAGAGAACGCCACAAAGATACTCCTCGAGAAGGGCAACTCCAAGACACATAATTGTCAGATTCACCAAAGTTGAAATGAAGGAAAAAATGTTAAGGGCAGCCAGAGAGAAAGGTCGGGCTGCCCACAAAGGGAAGCCCATCAGACTAACAGCTGATCTCTCAGCAGAAACTCTACAAGCCAGAAGAGAGTGGGGGCCGATATTCAACATTCTTAAAGAAAAGAATTTTCAACCCAGAATTTCCTATCCCGCCAAGCTAAGCTTCATAAGTGAAGGAGAAAAAAAATACTTTACAGACAAGCAAACACTGAGTGATTTTGTCACCACCAGGCCTGCCCTAAAAGAGCTCCTGAAGGAAGCACTAAACATGGAAAGGAACAACCGGTACCAGCCACTGCAAAAACATGCCAAATTGTAAAGACCATCGAGGCTAGGAAGAAACTATAGCAACTAATGAGCAAAATAACCAACTAACATCATAATGACAGGATCAGATTCACACATAACAATATTCACGTTAAATGTAAATGGGCTAAATGCTCCAATCAAAAGACACAGACTGGCAAACTGGATAAGGAGTCAGGACCCACCAGTGTGCTGTATTCAGGAAACCCATCTCACGTGCAGAGACACACATAGACTCAAAATAAAGGGATGGAGGAAGATCTATCAAGCAACTGGAAAACAAAAAAAGGCAGGGGCTGCAATCCTAGTCTCTGATAAAATAGACTTTAAACCAACAAAGATCAAAAGAGACAAAGAAGGCCATTATATAATGGTAAAGGGATCAATTCAACAAGAAGAGCTAACTATCCTAAATATATATGCACCCAACACAGGAGCACCCAGATTCATAAAGCAAGTCCTCAGTGACCTACAAAGGGACTTAAACTCCCACACAATAATAATGGGAGATTTTAACACCCCACTGTCAACATTAGACAGATCAACGAGACAGAAAGTTAACAAGGATATCCAGGAATTGAACTCAGCTCTACATAAAGTGGACCTAATAGACATCTACAGAACTCTCCACCCCAAATCAACAGAATATACATTTTTTTCAGCACCACACCACACCTATTCCAAAATTGACCACATAGTTGGAAGTAAAGCTCTTCTCAGCAAATGTAAAAGAACAGAGATTATAACAAACTGTCTCTCAGACCACAGTGCAATCAAACTAGAACTCAGGATTAAGAAACTCAGTCAAAACCGCTCAACTACATGGAAACTGAACAACCTGCTCCTGAATGACTATTGGGTACATAATGAAATGAAGGCAGAAATAAAGATGTTCTTTGAAACCAACGAGAACAAAGACACAACATACCAGAATCTCTGGGACACGTTCAAAGCAGTGTGTAGAGGGAAATTTATAGCACTAAATGCCCACAAGAGAAAGCAGGAAAGATCCAAAATTGACACCCTAACATCACAATTAAAAGAACTAGAAAAGCAAGAGCAAACACATTCAAAAGCTAGCAGAAGGCTAGAAATAACTAAAATCAGAGCAGAACTGAAGGAAATAGAGACACAAAAAACCCTTCAAAAAATTAATGAATCCAGGAGCTGGTTTTTTGAAAAGATCAACAAAATTGATGGACCGCTAGCAAGACTAATAAAGAAGAAAAGAGAGAAGAATCAAATAGATGCAATAAAAAACGAAAAAGGGGATATCACCACCGATCCCACAGAAATACAATCTACCATCAGAGAATACTACAAACACCTCTATGCAAATAAACTAGAAAATCTAGAAGAAATGGATAAATTCCTCGACAAATACACCCTCCCAAGACTAAACCAGGAAGAAGTTGAATCTCTGAATAGACCAATAACAGGTTCTGAAATTGTGGCAATAATCAATAGCTTACCAACCAAAAAGAGTCCAGGACCTGATGGATTCACAGCTGAATTCTACCAGAGGTACAAGGAGGAACTGGTACCATTCCTTCTGAAACTATTCCAATCGATAGAAAAAGAGGGAATCCTCCCTAACACATTTTACGAAGCCAGCATCGTCCTGATACCAAAACCTGGCAGAGACATAACCAAAAAAGAGAATTTCAGACCAATATCCTTGATGAACATTGATGCAAAAATCCTCAATAAAATACTGGCAAACCGAATCCAGCAGCACATCAAAAAGCTTATCCACCATGATCAAGTGGGCTTCATCCCTGGGATGCAAGGCTGGTTCAACATACGCAAATCAATAAATGTAATCCAGCATATAAACAGAACCAAAGACAAAAACCACATGATTATCTCAATAGATGCAGAAAAGGCCTTTGACAAAATTCAACAACCCTTCATGCTAAAAACTCTCAATAAATTAGGTATTGATGGGACATATCTCAAAATAATAAGAGCTATCTACAACAAACCCACAGCCAATATCATACTGAATGGGCAAAAACTGGAAGCATTCCCTCTGAAAACTGGCACAAGACAGGGATGCCCTCTCTCACCACTCCTATTCAACATAGTGCTGGAAGTTCTGGCCAGAGCAATCAGGCAGGAGAAGGAAATAAAGGGTATTCAATTAGGAAAAGAGGAAGTCAAATTGTCCCTGTTTGCAGATGACATGATTGTATATCTAGAAAACCCCATTGTCTCAGCCCAAAATCTCCTTAAGCTGATTAGCAACTTCAGCAAAGTCTCAGGATACAAAATCAATGTACAAAAATCACAAGCATTCTTGTACACCAATAACAGACAAACGGAGAGCCAAATCATGAGTGAACTCCCATTCACAATTGCTTCAAAGAGAATAAAATACCTAGGAATCCAACTTACAAGGGATATGAAGGACCTCTTCAAGGAGAACTACAAACCACTGCTCAATGAAATAAAAGAGGATACAAACAAATGGAAGAACATTCCATGCTCATGGGTTGGAAGAATCAATATCGTGAAAATGGCCATACTGCCCAAGGTAATTTATAGATTCAATGCCATCCCCATCAAGCTACCAATGACTTTCTTCACAGAATTGGAAAAAACTACTTTAAAGTTCATATGGAACCAAAAAAGAGCCCGCATCGCCAAGTCAATCCTAAGCCAAAAGAACAAAGCTGGAGGCATCACGCTACCTGACTTTAAACTATACTACAAGGCTACAGTAACCAAAACAGCATGGTACTGGTACCACAACAGAGACATAGATCAATGGAACAGAACAGAGCCCTCAGAAATGATGCCGCATAGCTACAACTATCTGATCTTTGACAAACCTGACAAAAAGAAGAAATGGGGAAAGGATTCCCTATTTAATAAATGGTGCTGGGAAAACTGGCTAGCCATATGTAGAAAGCTGAAACTGGATCCCTTCCTTACACCTTATACAAAAATTAATTCAAGATGGATTAAAGACTTATATGTTAGACCTAAAACCATTAAAATCCTACAAGAAAACCTAGGCAATACCATTCAGGACATAGGCGTGGGCAAGGACTTCATGTCTAAAACACCAAAAGCAATGGCAACAAAAGCCAAAATCGACAAATGGGATCTCATTAAACTAAAGAGCTTCTGCACAGCAAAAGAAACTATCATCAGAGTGAACAGGCAACCTACACAATGGGAGAAAATTTTTGCAACCTACTCATCTGACAAAGGGCTAATATCCAGAATCTACAATGAACTCAAACAAATTTACAAGAAAAAAACAAACAACCCCATCAAAAAGTGGGCAGAGGACATGAACAGACACTTCTCAAAAGAAGACATTTATGCAGCCAAAAAACACATGAAGAAATGCTCCTCATCACTGGCCATCAGAGAAATGCAAATCAAAACCACAGTGAGATACCATCTCACACCAGTTAGAATGGCCATCATTAAAAAATCGGGAAACAACAGGTGCTGGAGAGGATGTGGAGAAATAGGAACACTTTTACACTGTTGGTGGGACTGTAAACTAGTTCAACCATTGTGGAAGTCAGTGTGGCGATTCCTCAGGGATCTAGAACTAGAAATACCATTTGACCCAGCCATCCCATTACTGGGTATATACCCAAAGGACTATAAATCATGCTGCTATAAAGACACATGCACACGTATGTTTATTGCGGCACTATTCACAATAGCAAAGAGTTGGAACCAACCCAAATGTCCAACAACGATAGACTGGATTAAGAAAATGTGGCACATATACACCATGGAATACTATGCAGCCATAAAAAATGATGAGTTCGTGTCCTTTGTAGGGACATGGATGAAACTGGAAAACATCATTCTCAGTAAACTATCGCAAGGACAAAAAACCAAACACCGCATGTTCTCACTCATAGGTGGGAATTGAACAATGAGAACTCATGGACACAGGAAGGGGAACATCACGCTCTGGGGACTGTTGTGGGGTGGGGGGAGGGGGGAGGGACAGCATTAGGAGATACACCTAATGCTAAATGACGAGTTAATGGGTGCAGGAAATCAACATGGCACATGGATACATATGTAACAAACCTGCACATTGTGCACATGTACCCTAAAACCCTAAAGTATAATAAAAAAAAAAAAAAAATAAAATAAAATAAAAATATTATAAAGACTAAAAAAAAAAAAAAAAAAAAAATTGTTTTCAATCTTTTCTTCAAAATCTAAATTATTATAAGTTATCATTACGATAAAAGGCTTTAAATGGAGTAACATTAGTTAAAATCTACAGTCAGACGCCGGGCGCGGTGGCTCACGCTTGTAATCCCAGCACTTTGGGAGGCTGAGGCGGGCGGATCACGAGGTCAGGAGATCGAGACCGCGGTGAAACCCCGTCTCTACTAAAAATACAAAAAAAAAAATTAGCCGGGCGTGGTGGCGGGCGCCTGTAGTCCCAGCTACTCGGAGAGGCTGAGGCAGGAGAATGGCGTGAACCCGGGAGGCGGAGCTTGCAGTGAGCCGAGACTGCGCCACTGCACTCCAGCCTGGGCGACAGAGCGAGACTCCGTCTCAAAAAAAAAAAAAAAAAAAAAAAAAAAAAAAAAAAAATAAAATCTACAGTCAGACATTACTCGAAATAATATGATAAAATTCTGAAATATACCTTTATCCAAGTTTGCACAGGAGGAAGAGAGGCTTCTTTGGGACTAGACAGAGGTGAAAGGCCATCAGCGCTACCATTTGAAATGCTGTCAATATCTACACTGGGTAATACCTAAAACAGAATACAACACTCAGCTGTTTATCATTTTTACTCAAATATTTTTATGAGTATGTGTATATACATGTATATGCGTGTGTGTGTGTGTATACATATATACATAAAAACAAAGCATGCTCTTTAAGTTTTTATTGTGAAGCCAATGGATAACAAAATTTTTTAATTATGAAAGCGTATTTTATAAAATATGAAAAATAAAGAGGAAAACACAAAATTCTATACTAAGATAACTTCATTTTCACTATTCCCTTTGTCTTTTACTATCTACTTATACATAACTAAAATTTAAAATAGTTTTCATTCTTGATTTTTCATTGTGATTACAAGAACCATAAACACTTATCATGCTTTTGTATAGACTTCATAATTATATTTTTAAATGACTATATAACATTTCAACAAACATGTCTTAATTATTTAATTATGTTTCAATTGGAAAAATTTAGGAAATTTCCAATTTTTCCACTATTATATATATATATCACTACAAAAAAAACTTACACACACAGACACACACACACACAGTTTTCTTCCTAAACTCTAAATTAATTCACTATACTAGATAGCCAGATATTGGATTAACTTTCTGGGCCAGAGGACACAAATACTTAAGATTCTTGGAAGTACTGGTGAAACAACCTCTATCTACATCATCAAAAACATAATTAAGTCTAAGTTTTACCCAACCCTCACCAAAATTAGATAATATGATTGTTTTGGCAATAATAGTTTTTAAATGGATGCATCTTATTGTTATTTTAATTTGCATTATCTTGGTTACTGGCAAAATTTATTTAGTTTGCTTGCTGATAAACTGTACTTCCTCTTTTGTAGAGTCTTATTCATGTCCTTTGAACATTTCTAGACTTGAATCTGTGTTTTCTTATTCATTTATAGAGATCTTTATATTTAAAAATTAATGCTTTACTAGCATCTTCATTTCATATGTTCTTACTGTGTGTCGTTTGCCTTTTAATTTAGGATTCTTTCCCCCCGATCTAGATCCTCTAATTTCCTCCATGAACTGACTGTGCTAGTGATGCTCATTCATTCAATATACATTGACCGGGTTTGTACGTGGCTCAGGGAGCTGTCCAGGCTAAAGTGTCCCCAGGTCTCCCGAAGCCTCCATAGCTGCTGCACCACTGGGTTAGTGGGCCTACACTGTCAGAAGGATGCCCAAAGACTGCTGTAAGAGAGGAACACATTTGGGTTCACGTTGGGAGTTCCCTGCCCTGCAACAATGACTGGAAGTTAAAAGGTTCTGCGGCCAGGGCTTTATTGTGCATTTGCTCCTATCAAGCACAGGGCCGGGAATCTTCCTGAGATCCATTGACTGCCTCAGCCCTAACAACTTGGCTGTGAAAACACACTGTCAATTTTAGCTGTAGGGCAGAAGTCAATCTATGAGAACGAAGTGTTTGTGGAGCTACATGGTGATTTCTAAGTCCCTGGGAATCTCTCAGGCTGGGGGGTTGAGGCTGTTCTGCATAAATTTGTGCAGAAGAAATGGATGGTTCGTTTGTTCAGGGAGGAGTGTCCAGTCAAAAATCAGTACTAACAGCCTGCTGACTGTTCATGTGGTGGCATCTGACAGCTCCAGGATTATCTTCTCCTCAGCGATAAGGATCCAAGAATGAGACAAGTCTTCTCTCTTCCCAGAGGGCATACTAAGTTGCCCAAGAAAACTCATTTGTCCTGGCTCAATCAAAAGAGGAACGCTGGAGCAGTCTAAGGACTGGAGTGTTCTAATTATTTGTAAGTAAGCAAGGATGATAAGATGAACACAGGAATTGGAGTAAATCAGCCAAAAAGTTTACTACAGTTCATGAACGCTTTCCTACAATTGCCTCCTGACCGGTCAATAGAAAGTCACATGTAAATACTCATGTTCATTTTTGTCCAGACCTAGTGAAGACCTCAGCTTCTACAGCTGGATCCCAGGCCAAAGGGTAGATGTTTGTGAAATGTCAAAGGGTTTCTTCCCACATGAGCCTGTTGAAGTCTTGTATTCATTCAAGTCTTCTAACATATGTTAGTGTAAAGTTTGAAATACCAATTATATAAGTCACATACATTAACTTTTTAAAATTAATTATAATACACAGTTCAGTTGTTCCCTTTGGAATATCACCAAGCCACTTGTATATAAGTCATTGGCCTAGAAGAGCGGCTTAAATCATGCAAAACAGGATAGAAACATTCATATTAATATCACAGTTTTGAAAATAACAGAGCCAGCTGGGCACAGTGGCTCATGCCTGTAATCCCAGCACTTTGGGAGGCCAACATAGGTGGATCGCCTGAGGTCAGGAGTTTGAGACAAGCCTGGCCAACACGTGAAACCCTGTCTCTACTAAAAAAAAATACAAAAAATTAGCTGGGCGTGGTGGTGGGCGCCTGTAATCCCAGCTACTTGGGAGGCTGAGGCAGGAGAATCGCTTGAACCCAGGAGGCAGAGGTTGCAGTGGGCCAAGATTGTGCCATTGTCCTCCAGACTCGGCGACAAGAGCAAAATTCTGTCTAAAAAATAAAAATAAATTTAAAAAAAAAAGAGCCATGATCAAAAGCAATATTTTCATGAAGCAATATAATGGATTTCTGTACTAACGTTAAGCAAAAAAATTTTTTCTTCCTTAAAATTTTCTACTCATGCACCCTGGCATACCTGTACAGTAAGCTGAGGAGGATCCTTTTTTTCTGACTTCATTTCTACAATGGCTATGTTAGGTTTCTTTACTCCAGTTTCTACTTTTCGAGATGATGGAAGAATAGAAGTAGTCACAATTACAGGGTGTGGCTTGCTGACAATCACTCCAGCAGGTGGCATGGTATCATTATTACTTTGGGTTTGTCCTAAGAAGTTTAGGGGAAAAAATAAGTCAACTAGTTCAGAAAAAAAGGGAAAAGTCTAATATACCATCTGGACCTTAATGGCTATATTCTCATATTTTAAAAAACCCTATCTGACAATCACCTCTCCCTCCATCATCAGCATTGTCGACATACTCACCATACCCAGTGACTTTTATTAGGCACTTATATGTACTCAACACTTCACATCACTATCTAATTTAAACCTCAAAATAAAGGCTAACAGAAAGCTATTAATATCCACATTTTAAAATGTCAAAAACTTTCACTTCCAAAGTCCCACTTGTTTTCTACATATCAAAGTAAAGAAAGCTAGTACAGTGTACTTGTTGAAAACACAGACTATAAAGCCAGACTGCCTCTGCCTGGGTTTGAACCCTGGCACCACTCTAGCTGTGTGGCCTTTGACAAATTATGTAACCCTTTTGTGCTTCAGTTTTCTTAGCTATACAATTTGTATATTACCATGTGCTTTATAGGGTGGATTAAATGAGAGAATATATGTAAAGTGCTCAGCACTGTACCGGGCACACAGTAAGGACTTTAAAAGTGTGAGCTATTTTATTACTAGAAGATATGTTTAAACAGAGAGCTATTATGTTGACATGAAATTAACCCATAATACCAAAAATAAAAATGTCTCTTATATTAAAAAAATTCATACTTAAATTGTTAATCAAAACAAAAGAACAGCAATGACACTAAAGAGAAAAAAGAGCTAATTAGACTTGAAGAGCGGATGTGAGGACAAAAATGATCTGTTCAATTTTTAACATGAAGACTCAGAGAGAAGGCAAATAAGTAAATAAACAACTATTGGCTTAGATTACACACCCACACAGCTTTCACTTATGATAGCTTAGTTCAAAAGCACAAAACAAAGTACCTTAATAATTCCCCAAAGACATAATGATATTAACAAGATAATCAAACTTATTGAATTATTATGAATGTCCATGACATATTTAAACTTTTTTTTTTAAGAGACAGGGTATTGCTCTGTTGCCCAGGCTGCAGTATGATGGCATAATCATTGCTCACTGCAGCCTCAAACTCCTGGACTGAAGGGATTCTCCTGCTTCAGCCTCCAGAGTAGCTAGGACTACAGGTCATCAAGCCCAGCTAATTTTTTTTTTTTTTGAGACAAGGTCTTGCTATGCTGCCCAGGCTGGTCTCAAACTCTTGGTCTCAAGCAATCCTCCCATCTCGGCTTCCCAAAGTACTGTGATTAAAGGCATGAGCCACTGTGCCCAGCCAAAACATTGTTTAAAATTTCATTTCATCTATAATAATATACTATAACATACCAAAAGAATTTTTCCTATTGGTGAAACTACAGCAGGAACCCATCATTTCAGAGACTGCTATTACACAGCATAAAATATATTGTGAGGCCTTCCCCACAAAAACAAATAACATTTACAGGAAAAGGTAGATGACTATCATGTTAGTACCATTTTGTAAGTTCTGCTACTGCTGATAAGAATTTAAAACTCAATGGCTGGGCATGGTGGCTCACGCCTGTAATCCCAGCACTTTGAGAGGGTGAGGTGGGAGGACTGCTTGAGTCCAGGAGTTCCAGACCAGCCTGAGCCACATAGTGAAATCCCATCTCTAATAAATAAACAAACAAACAAACAAACAAATAAATAAAATAAAATCCATCCCACATATTTTGTTGATTCTTACCTAAAAGAACTGCCATAGGAATCAGATGACCTTCCAGTGTACCTGAAAAAGTAGGCATTTCTCTACTTGGGCTGAACAAATACTGCTGATCGCCATGAGGTAACACAGGAATGGAATGTTTCATTTTAGAATCCATCTTCATAGGTTTTGTTGCATAGAAGTCAGTCTGTGTTCTTACTGACTTTACCTTAGTGCCTATAATAATCATCAATGGCAGATATTTTAAAATACTGTTAGAATATCTACTATCCAGACATCTAGAAATACAACAGCTCTTCACAGAAAAATCTTAATTCTATATAAAGTTACAAGGCCCCAAAACAGAAGTAATATATAGACCAGAGGTGGCCAACTTCTTAAATGGCCAGACAGTAAATATTTATATGGCAGGCCACATTATCTCAGCTGTAATGACTCAGTTCTGCTGTTGTATCATGAAAGAAGCCATGGACAATATATACATGAATGAACACAGTTAGAGGCAAATGAAACTTTATAAAAACAGGCAGCTCACATGTAGGCCACAGTTGCCAGCTCCTGAATAGACATGCAACTTGTACAGCTACTATGATAAAATAGATACAATAACTAGAAAAAAAAAGTTAAATAAAGATTCTGAAGAATGTTCCGACAATGTTTGAATTCTTTAAATTTTTTTCCATAGGTACGAAAAAGTTAATGATCATTTTTGGAATTGATGGTTTTCATTTTCTCATTACACCTTTACACACAACATAATTCTGAATAACCAGCTTTATCTTTTTAAATTATGTACAGATAATCAAATTCTATACTTACTTAAACCTTACTAATTAATATCATTATATAGTAGTCTCTCCTTATCTGTGGTTTCTTTTTCCCTGTCTCAATTACCCAGGATCAACCTTGGCTGGAAAATATTAAATGGAAAATTTGAGAAATAAACAATTCATAAGTTTTTAAAAATTATTTATTATTTTTTTTAGATGGAGTCTCACTCTACCCAGGCTGGAGTGCAGTGGTGCGATCTCAGCTCAATGTAACCTCTGCCTCCCAGGCTCAAGTGATCCTCCCACCCTAGCCTCCTGAGTAGCCAAGACCACAGACGCATGCCACCACACCCGGCTGTCATAAGTTTTACAATGTACGCTGTTCTGAGTAGCGCGATAAAATCTCATGCCATCCTGCTCCATCCTGCCCAGGACATGAATCATCCCTTTGTCCAGGGTCTCTACACTGTAGACACTACCTGCCCATTAATAACTTAGTTGCCATCTCAGTTATCAGATTAAAAGAATATAGTACATGTTAGGGCTTGGTACTATCCACAGTTTCAGGCATCCATTGAGGGTATCGGGACACATCCCCCATGAATAAGGGGGGACTACTGTACATTTTTTTCTGTTTCTATGATGTATACATACACATATAGCTATTATATCCTAAATCTTAAAAAATTAAAAATTTGATTTTATGTCTCTTTGGAGAAGTGGATAAATGTCTGTGGAACACACACACACAAAAGTAAAAAGAATAAAGTAAACAGGCAAAGGAAAAGAGGCTAAAATATTTTCTAAATAATTTCCTGACATTACATTTTTACTTTTAACATGTGGGTGCTTTTTTTTTAAATGCAGGAACTGCCAAAGTTTTAGTGTTTAATAATTAATAGCACAACTGACCAAGGTCCAAGATGTGAAGATACCACATTTAAGAAACTGGGGGTAAACTGATTTATAAACTAACTATATAGTATGTGGTAAGAATGCACACTTTATAATATAAAACCTGTCTACACACAGTAGTTAGCTGAAAAAAGCCATTCAATCTTCTCTTGGCTCAGAAAAATGATGTTCCAGATTCCATTATATAAATTATTAGCAACCCTCAACTCTTTTGTGTGGCAGGTATCTTGTTTTCACCTTCCAGTTCTTCCAGCCCAACCTGTGTCATGGGGTCTGTGATGTTCTTCTCCAGATCATCAATATGACTACTCATATCATCAATTCTCCCAATTATCTGGTCAGACATAGTCTGAAATTTATCTTGCATCTGCTGCAGGGGTGTCTACACCACCGAGGTGAGGTCCTGCAAGGTCTTGGTGTGAGTCTTGGCCATCTCTCCAGTGCCCAGGTTGGTGGTGATGTCTCAGACTGTCACCTACACTTCCACTTCATGTGTAGGTGTTTTTATGTATCTAATTTTTTAATGTATCTAATTTTTTTTTTTAGAGACAGATTCTTGCTCTGTTACCCAGGCTGGAGTGCAGTGGCACTATCATAGCTCACTGCAACCTTGAACTCCTAAGCTCAAGTGCTGAAGTGATCCTTCACCTCAGGCTCCCAAGTAGCTGGGACTATAGGCATGCCCTGCTAATTTTTTAAATTTATTGTAGAGACAGGATCTAGCTATGTTGCTGAGGCTGCTCTCAAGCAATCCTCCTGCCTCAGCCTCCCAAAGTGCTGAGATTACAGGCATGAGCCACTGTGCCCAACCTACACATCCAGACTTTTAAATATAGTTTCCTTTTGTTTATGATCCCAGGAAGAAAAATTGTAATACCATGTCTATATTCTTTCATCTTGTTCTCTGATAGTCATTCATTCTATTGAATGAATATTTTTCTTGAATGTTTATTTAAAATGTTTGTTCAGCATTTCATATGTGTTAAACATTGTTTCACGCACAAGGAATACAGAGGTGACTAAACCAACTGTACTCATGGAGCTTACAGTCTAGTAGTGACAAATAAAATAAATAATAAATAAAAATATAACACAGGAAATGTGAAGTGCTATGAAGAACAATATGGCAGAGTGAGGAGATATAGAAGAACAGGAGATAATTCTTTGAATAGAATGGTCAGGGTAGAGCTCTCTAAGGAGCTATCATCTAAGAACGGAGACAGAAGAATTGAGACAGTGAACCATGCAAGTGTCTGAATGAAGAGCTCTCCAGACAGAGGAAATGGCAGGTACTGAGGCCCTAGGATAAGCATAAGTCCTTAGGTTCTGATATGGCTTGGCTCTGTGTCCCTACTCAAATCTCATCTCAAATTGATCCCCATGCGTCATGGGAGAGACCTGGTGGGAGATGACTGGATCATGGGGGCAGTTTCCCCTAATTTGTTCTTGTGATAGTGAATGAGTTCTCATGAGATATGATGGTTTTAAAGGGCATGGTTTTCTCCGTCCATCTCTCCTGCTTCCATATGAGACATGCCTTGCTTCCCTTCCCCATGACTGTAAGTTTTCTGAGGCCTCCCCAGAGATGTGGAACTGTGAGTTAATTCCACCTTCTTGTCTTTATAAATTTCCCAGTCTCAGGTAGTTCTTTATAGCAGTATGAAAATGAACTAATACAGGCTCTTAATCACTTCTGATCATTAAAAGGGTTATTGAATAAAGTTATTTTTGGATTTGAAAGCATTTTAAAACCTCAAATTATTTTTTGCAAAGACTTTCAAAACCCCACATATAAATTAATAGCAAAGCCACACTAGGCCAGGCACAGTAATCCCAGCACTCTGGGAGGCTGAGGCAGGTGGATCACCTGAGGTCAGGAGTTCGAGACCAGCCTGGCCAACGTGGCGAAACCCTGTCTCTACTAAAAATACAAAAAATTTAGCTGGGCATCGTGGCGCATGCCTGTAATCCCAGCTACTCGGGAGGCTGAGGCAGGAGAATTGTTTGAAGCCGGGAGGTGGAGGTTGCAGTGAGCCAAGATCGTGCCACTGCACTCCAGCCCGGACGACAGAGCAAGACTCTGTCTCAAAAAAAAAAAAAAAAAAAAAAAAAATAGCAAAACTACACTAAATAAGAGAAAACTTTATGGTAAATATCATCCATTAGGATAAATATCACCCATAAGCTATATGCTTTCTATTTTAAATTAGTAAAATTTCTATATAACCTGACACTCTATATGATTGCATAACCTTTAGAAAGCAAAGGGAACCAAAGTAACCACCATAGCTCCAACTTCTAGAAAGGATAAGAGAGGAAAATGGGTTTGTATCTACTAGTTATCACATATTGTTAGCTGTAGCTAACTGATTGCTAAGTAGAAGCTGAGAAACTATAATACATAACCAAAGTCAACAGACTCAGTATATAACCAAAAGTTGTATTTAAATACACAGTATCAGTGAAACAGTAGATATGACTCAAAACACACAGTGATAAATGAAGATGTTTTCAGTTGTGCACAAAAGCAACAAAAAAGTTTTCACCTTTCTACGTCTCTTTGAAAACAAAACTGCAAAAGTGCTCATCAACACTTTTATAATAAACAGAATATGGCTGATCTTTCTGTTCACAATGGACCTAGGTCTTCAGGGAAATGTCTACTTTCCTAGATTATAATTTAGATGCTCAAGATTCATCATCACCCAGTGTGGGCAATGTGGTGAAACCCTGTCTCTACAAAACATACAAAAAAATTAGCCAGGCGTGGTAGTGTGCGCCTGTCATCCCAGCTACTTGGGAGGCTGAGAGGGAAGGATTGCTTGAGCCCAGTAGGTCGAGGCTGCAGTGAACCATGATTGTGCCACTGCACTCCAGCCTGGGGGATACAGTGAGACCTTGTCTAAAAAAAATAAAATTTTTTTTTAAATCATTTTCTCCTAAATAAAAATTTTATGATGCTTTATCTGAAGATGCCATTTAATCCTACAATTCTTCCCAATTATTCCTATCTTGTGTCTTTTTTAACATGTTGGTCTGTTTCTTCCTACCTCTCCTAAGAGGAATTATTTTCCCATCCCCAAGCATTATATAATTTGAATGGCAAGTATAAGCAATAAATAAAAAGCAAAAAGAAACTTTACATATTAAACTGATACTATTAAGAAATGAGATTAAACATAAAAAATGAGATTCCTTACCTTTAACTCGTTCTATTACTTTTGGTCTCTGTGGTCTGGACTTAGGAGATGGAGAATTAAATCTGAGATATGGTCCTTTTTTAAGAGTGCTTCGATGGCCCTGATAAACTGGCTTTCCATAGACTTGTAACATATAATCTTCATCTTGTATTACTGTGGTTGCTTTCAAAAGCCCCTATGTGTACAAAGTTATTCCACTCACCATGAAAACAGTCATCAAACACTTATCTCATTTTTCTAAAGCCTCCTTTTGCTAGCTTAAGTATTATAATAAGAATGATTAAGTAAAAAATAACCTCTATTTTCAATAGCCTTTAAATTCTAGATACAGGTTTCAAGCATTAGTTTGAAAAGCTTTAAATATAAAAATCATCCACCTAAGAAACATGAAAATTTTTACATTACTAAGTATATTTTCAGCACCAACAAGAAACATTTAAACACATTTTACATATTTATTATACTCCAGTACAATAAAAATACAATAACCTTAACCTTTAAATAATTTCATACACTTCTGAACCCACCTTCAACCGAAATCTAAACGTCACAGAAAGGTAGCATTTACTGAGCATCTACTAAGTACAAGCATTGAATTAGATGCTTTACTAATCTGCTCAACAATCCATGTTTGGCACTTAGAAACTTATAGCCTAGTTACAGCAGTCAAAAAAAATTTCCTCCATACCATCTAGTACTGAGAGGTGACAGTGTGCTGGCAGTCCTCACAGCCCTCGCTCACTCTCGGCGCCTCCTCTGCCTGGGCTCCCACTTTGGCTGGCACTTGAGGAGCCCTTCAGCCCACCGCTGCACTGTGGGAGCCCCTTTCTGGGCTGGCCAAGGCCAGAGCCAGCTCCCTCAGCTTGCAGGGAGGTGTGGAGGGAGAGGCGTGAGTGGGAACCAGGGCTGGGCAGTGCTTGCGGGCCAGCTGGAGCTCCGGGTGGGCGTGGGCTTGGCGGGCCCCCCACTCGGAGCAGCCGGCCGGCTCGGCCGGCCCTGCCAGCCCCGGGCAATGAGGGGCTTAGCACCCGGGCCAGTGGCTGCGGAGGGTGTACTGGGTCCCCCAGCAGTGCCAGCCCACCGGGGCTGCGCTGGATTTCTCACTGGGCCTTAGCTGCCTTCCCGCAGGGCAGGGCTCGGGACCTGCAGCCCGCCATGCCTGAGCCTCCCACCCCCTACATGGGCTCCTGTGCTGCCCCAGCCTCCCCGAAGAGCGCCACCCCCTGCTCCACAGCACCCAGTCCCATCACCACCCAAGGGCTGAGGAGTGCGGGTGCACGGTGCGGGCCTGGCAGGCAGCTCTACCTGCAGCCCCGGTGTGGGATCCACTGGGTGAAGCCAGCTGGGCTCCTGAGTCTGGTGGGGATGTGGAGAACCTTTATGTCTAGCTCAGGGATTGTAAATACACCAATCGGCACTCTGTATCTAGCTTAAAGTTTGTAAACATACCAATCAGCACCCTGTGTCTAGCTCAGGGTTTGTGAATGCACCAATCGACACTGTATCTACCTACTCTGGTGGGGCCTTGGAGAACCTTTATGTCTCGCTCAGGGATTGTAAATACACCAATTGACACTCTGTATCTAGCTACTCTGGTGGGGACGTGCAGAATCTTTATGTCTAGCTCGGGGATTATAAACGCACCAATCAGCGCCCTGTCAAAACAGACCACTCGCCTCTACCAATCAGCAGGATGTGGGTGGGGCCAGATAAGAGAATAAAAGCAGGCTGCCCAAGCCAGCAGTGGCAACCTGTTCCGGTCCCCTTCCACACTGTGGAAGCTATGTTCTTTCGCTCTTTGCAATAAATCTTGCTACTGCTCACTCTTTGGGTCCACACTGCCTTTATGAGCTGTAACACTCACCGCAAAGGTCTGCAGCTTCACTCCTGAAGCCAGCAAGACCACGAGCCCACCGGGAGGAACAAACAACTCCAGATGCGCTGCCTTAAGAGCTGTAACGCTCACCGCGAAGGTCCGCGGCTTCATTCTTGAAGTCAGTGAGACCAAGAACCCACCAATTCCAGACACAGTACCATGCCTTGCCTATACTAGGCACTAAACATGCATTTGTTAAACTGAAAAATAAACTATACACACACACGCAAATGAAACACAATTTTGAGTACCATAAACTAGAGAATCTAGTTTTTGGACTAGATGATCCCTAGATATACCTTTATACCTGCTATAACTACAAAATGATGATGCCAGGGTGTGAGATCTCATAAGAAAGGAACTATCTATTTTGTTCAGTGCTTTTCACATTATAAATCCAAAACCCTAAATACCAATAGTGTAAAGATAGCTTACATTTGTATAGCCCTTCATATTTTTAAAACACCTTCACATTCGCTTCATTATTTATCTCTTGAAGGAAATGATCAATTATAACACAACAATTATGTTAAAAGAATAGATTAGGATCTTACTTCCTTTCTCTCTTTCTGTAAACTTGAAGCAGGCATGCCCCTCATAGGTAGACTTCTAAAATGCTCTTCCATTCGCTTTTGAGAATGTTTTCTTGGGATTACAGATTTGTTTCCAGTTGTATGTTGTGTGTTGGTTCTAATATCTTTAGTCATATTCTGACCTTTCTTGGTTCTCTGATTGTTCTGATCAAATCTTTTTTGTTCATCATCTGTTCTTGACAGTTCATCCTTAACATAACCAAAGTTAAAATTACTTAAAATATCTACAAATAGTAATGCTTTCACATCAGAAAATATTAGAATTTATTTTTTGCTGTTATATAAATACAGTTTAGCAGTTTTAAATGCGTTAAAAATAAAGGATATTGGCTTTATTGGTTATATAAAAATCAAAATTCTCTGGAAAAATAAACAAAACTCTAAAAAGACTAGTATCTTTTGGAGTGGGGAATGGGAAATAATAGAAGGGTTGCAGGGGTAGCAGGACAACTTTGCATTACAAACCTTCTTACACTTTTTGATGTTTGAACCATATGAATTTTGCTAACAGTTTAAAAAATTAAAAATACGTTTCAAAAAAGCAAACAATTTTGTAACAAAACTCTGAGATAAATATAAATTAAAATTATGTGAAAGTTTAAACAAATATATTTTACATGGGATTCATTGCAAAAGAGTAAGATACATTGCCAGTTAGCTGTAGAGCAAAAACTAGACTCCAAATCTTCTGACTCTTAGTTCAACTTTTTTTTGTGTGTGTACCATATAGTACCTAAAATAAATTTTTCATAACTTCATTAGAAATATATATTCTTCAACAACAAAGTTTTAAAATATATTTCTGTGTTTATTGCTGTGGAAACAGTACTGATGCTTCACCTTGCTACCCTTGTAAGTAGCATATAAGCACATCTACAGTCAAAAAAACACATCTTGCACCCCAGGACAAAATAACAGCTTAGCCTGCCTAGTTCCTGCTCACTCAAATATATAAAATTTTTAAATTTCCTTTAAATTATGGGCCCTCTAAGAAAGATAACTCCCAGACTTTTTCAATGCTGGATGTTTGAAGATGTACCATGCCCGTTGTGGATGTGAGAAAGAGGCTGTTTTTCCCTCTGGAACTGCCTTCTGTAAACTTAGTAAATCTAGTTGGTTTTTTTCTCTTTGCATTACTCTGGTATTTTTACTTTGGCGGGCCAATGCTCCTAAATCCACTGTCTTCAAATATCTTTGCAAGTATAGTTCTTTTTCCAAACACTTTTGCTAAAGTTTCTTTCAGATTATTCATCTTTTAGTTTTTGTCCAACAATTTGCCAAATAAGAGCCAGAATATAATTGGAGATAATATACTTGTTAAACAAAGCTAAACTTATTACTAAGTAAATATAAAGAGTGACAGTTAAATTAAAAATAAGTGGATTTTTATATAAGAAATATTTTGAGAACAAATATAATGCCTATAAATTGGAATCAATATTATCTTCTGAGAATTCACTTAATTTTCAGTTTTTTTCCAAGACATACCTGAATTTCTGCAGAAATGGTTTTAATCCATTCATCCACTGTCTTTCTGATCCTAATTTTCTCTGATATCTCTCTATAAAAGAGAAAAAGGAATTTTCTTAAATTAGCACTTACTGTCCTGAGCAGGACTTGGATCAGATCTAACTCTTATCTAGTTGTGAACCTGCTATCCTAATATCCTTCATCTGAAAAGGAAAGGATATTAGGATAGTAGAATGGGGGCCTAATATCCTTCATCTGAAAAGGAAAAACCTTTGGTATTTGTTTTCATGGTATTAGTTTTCATCAAATATTTGAAGGATAAATGTTTGAAAAGCACATGTGGATCCAAGAAGATATGTACAAAGAAAGAAAAAATTAAAAGAAAAATTTCCACCAGAAAAAAGTAGTACCACCATATATATATCCAAATTCCAACTTTATAATAAGTTCCACATCTTCAAAGTCAATAAAGAACCTTTTAAAAATATTAAAACTAATAGGAAAATACAGTGCTTAGAAAAAAATTATGAAGAAAGTGGAACTGATAGACTCATAAATAACCTTGGGTGCCAACATCCTCTTACCTGTTGGTAGATAAAGCATTGATAAGCGAATACATGGCAGCTCCATCTTTTGCACGAATAATAGCTTCCAGGTTTTCTTCAAGTACTTTTTTATTGTTTTGTACTCCTCTCAAAACCTTCTCAGCATCTTTCAATACAGATCTTGTTGTATTGGTTGTCTGAAGCTTAACAAAATTCTGTGGAAGATCTGGAAGCTTCAACATACTCAGAGATTCTTTTGGCTTGAAAGAAAAAAAGACCAGAAAGTTACTAAACTCACATTGATTCCTTTAATCAAAATAACAGCTATCACTATTGTTGAGGCCATACATTATACCAATATATTCTAAGGACTCAATTTGTCAAACTGAAGACTTACAAAAGAATACTTGGCAATCAAAGTGTTTTTCTTCCATTTAGAAATACTAATGTGGGCCAGGCATGGTGCCTCACGCCTGTAATCCCAACACTTTGGGAGGCCGAGGCAGGTGGATCATTTGAGGTCAGGAGTTCAAGACCAGCCTGGCCGACATGGTGAAACCCTGTCTCTACTAAAAATACAAAAATTAGCCAGGTGTGGTGGCACACCCTTGTAATCCCAGCTGCTCGGGAGGCTGAGGCAGAAGAATTGCTTGAACCCGGAGGTGGAGCTTGCAGTGAGCCAAGATTGCGCCCTTGCACTCTAGCCTGGGCGACAGAGCAAGACTGTCTCAAAAAAATAAAAAAAAGAAAAAAAAAAAAAAAAGAAAAGAAAAGAAAAGAAAAAAAAATAATGTGAGTGTTAAATAAAATAGAGGTGGGAAATCCACAGCAGTGCTAAGCAGTCCAGTGACTAATAATAGCTCTCTCTCTGCTGAAGAAAGCTAAAATAAAATAAAATATAAGCAAGTTGGCTCTTTATGTATGGAAGATATGGCAGACATGGTGGATTGGATAAATGAAGTCCATTCATTCACAGGTCTCTTTTCCCCTTCCTCCCTTTCCAACAGAAGCTGGGAAGCCAGAGGTGGCTACATGGCTGTCCTGGTCAAGAAGCGATAAGTAGAAATCACTTGGTGAAGGCCTCTGGAAATATTTTATAAATGGAACAGACGTGGCTGACATGTCTTTTTCAGTGCTTTTTCTTCATCCTTCCTCCTAATTTCTATCTTTATAACTTTTATTCCTTTTTAATTTTTATCTTAATTAATCATTAATTTTAAGACCATTCCCACTTTACCTGGACCATGCTATTTGTTTCTTTCTCCTTTTGGCCAAGGTCATGAAGAACATCATCAGACTTCTGCATAGTCACTTTAGTTGTTCCTAGCTCTTCACAGGAAGGAAATCTTTGAGAAGGCAGAGTTTCAACACTACAGAAGATTTTTTAAAAAGTTTCCTAAATTGTTGTAAATTCAGTAAACATTTCACTACACAAATCTTTGATACAGTCTTAGCTATATTACTAAACGGTATCCTATTAAAACTGAACTATGGAATTAATCAGTTATGTGATTAAACAAATGAAACACAGAAAATCACAAGAGACAAAATTATCTAACCAGAAAAGTTTAGATGTAGCAGAAAAGGAGCAGGAAAAGGTTATGCTTTCAAGAATCTAACATCCAAAAGCACTTCCAGATTGGTGGAGTAAGAACTTCTGAAAATCTGCTTTTCTGTAAGCACAATGAGAACCCTAGCAAAAATCATCAAAATCAAGTTTTTCTAACCTCTGGAAATTAGAGACTTGCAAGAACCCCAGGAGCATTTATTCAAGAAAAATGGCTGACTCTAAGTAAGACGAGCAAGCTTTATAGAATTTTTTTAACTTGCCTCATTCTCGGGACCCTATTCCCAACTCTGTGGCGGCCTGGAAAACCAACAGCCTCACAACCACTAAAGACAGTAGAATGGTTTCAGGCTCTCCTAAAAGTCTCATTCATAGTGTTTGTCTTTATTTGACCTGACTCACTGCTAGCTCAGTGAGAAAGTATCCCCAGGGCATTTTTCAAAAACAGTGGCAATTGTTTAACATCTCAGCAGCCTGAGGTAGTGACACTAGTTGGGGCAAACAAGACTGTGGTCAACAAATGTTAAAAATCTAGGTAATAAGATGTCCAAAGTGGAGTTTTGAAAAGCTCCAACATATTCCTAGGAATCCAGAAAGTCATGCCTTCTAGTCCACATACAGGGCTATGTACATGCCCAAGAGAGACCTGGGAAGGTCCTAATCACTCACTTCCGACCTTGAGGCTCTGTGCAAGTAGGAAGTGAAAGGCTAAAACAGACTCATAATCTGCCAGACATTGGGGGCATGCTCTAACACATGCATGTGCATGCACGCACACACACACATACACACACACACACAATCTATGGCAAAGAGAGGGAGACTTATCAGTTCAAGGCAGTTAAGGAAATCTCTTTCCAATCATTAGCAGACTAAGGTAAGTCTTGCCAAATATAGAATGATCAATAAAGAGATAGAAAACATTTTTTTAAAAGGCAAACAGAAATTCTGCAGTTGAAAAATATAATAACTGAAATGTTTAATTCACTAGAGGGGCTCAGCACCATATTTGAGTTGGCAGAAGAAAGAATCAACAAACTTTAAGACAGGCTAATCGAGATTATGAAGAAAGGATTATGAGGATAATTGGGGAAAGAAAAATGGATGAAGAAAAATTAAGTCTTAGAGACCTGTGGGACACCATCAAGCACACCAACATACAACTCCTCATCAGAAACCACAGAGTCCAAAAGGCAGTCAGGTGACATATTCAGAATGCTGAAAGAAAAAGAACATCTACCAAAAATTCTATATGTAGCAAAACTATTCTTCAAAAGTGAAGGAGGGGACACCAGGGGTGTGTGTGCAGAGAGGGATGACCACGTGAAGAGACAGCAAGAGGGAGGCCACCTGCAAGTCAAGAAGAAAGGCCTCAAAAGAAACCAACCCGGCCAGCACCTTGATCTTGAACTTCCAGCTTCCACAACTATGAGAAACCAAATGTCTGTTTAAATGACAACAAAAAAGTGAGAAAGAAATTAAGACAGTACACAGATAAACAAAAACTGAGAAAATTCACTGCTAACAGAACTACCCTATAAGAAACACTATCAGGAGTCCTTCAGGGTGGAATAAAAGGACACTGGGCTAACTTGAATCCATATGAAGAAACAGAGTACTGTTAAAGATCAACTATATAGGTGAATATAAAAGCCAGTATATGTATTTTTGTTCATATCTCTTTTCCTATCTGATTTAAAAGAGCTGCATCAAGTAATAATTATCAGACTACACAGATGAGCTTATAATGTATTAAGATGTAATTTGTATGATAATAGAAGAAAAGGGGAGGGAACAAGGCTTTACTGGAGCAAAGTTTCTGAATAATATTGAAATTAAATCACTATTAATCCAAATTAGATTACTTTAAATTAATATATTAATTGTAATTCCTAGAGTGACCACTAAGAAAATAACTCAATAATAGTAGAGAAAATGACAAAAGAATTAAAATGGTACAACTAGAAAATGTCTAATACAAAAGAAGGCACTAAGGGAGGAACAGTGAACTAAAAGACCTAAGGCATATAGAAAGCAACATGGTAGACATAAATCCTACCTTATCAGTAATTACATTAAATGTAAATAGACTATAATTTACAATATCTCCACATAAAATTACTCAACATATGGCTCCTCTAGTTCTTATTACTGTAGTTTTCAAGATGTTGAAGATAAATATAATTATCATGGCCCAGACTTGATTTTTTAAAAACTTTTTATTATGTAAAATTTCAAACATACACAAAAATAGAGAAAATACTAAAATGAACCTCATACACCCAATATTTAACTACAACAATCATTAACTTTTGGCTAGCCTCATTTTATCTATACTCTCAACCTACTTGCCCCTACCCTATCTTGGATTATTTTTGAAACAAATCCTAGGCCGGGCGCGGTGGCTCAAGCCTGTAATCCCAGCACTTTGGGAGGCCGAGGCGGGCGGATCACGAGGTCAGGAGATCGAGACCATCCTGGCTAACACAGTGAAACCCCATCTCTACTAAAAATACAAAAAATTAGCCGGACGTGTTGGCAGGCGCCTGTAGTCCCAGCTACTCGGGAGGCTGAGGCAGGAGAATGGCATGAACCCGGGAGGCGGAGCTTGCAGTGAGCCGAGATCGCGCCATTGCACTCCTGCCTGGGAGACAGAGCAAGACTCCGTCTCAAAAAAAAAAAAAAAAAAAAAAAAAAAAAAAGAAACAAATCCTAGATATCATTTAATCAGAAATGAATAATCCATACATTAGAAATTAATAATCTGCATTTTGAAAAAATGAGATATTCATTTCATAGCTATATTACAGAAAGGGGGAAGATATATTAGCATCAAAAAATAGTAACTAAATCTAAGATAAATTTAAGAAGCAATGCTATAATTGATTAAAAGTCCCAAAGAAATTTGAAAAATCTGAACAAAGCTCTTTTCAATCTAGTTTTCATTCCAACCTCTTGTTTTTACCTGTTTGTTTTCTCAGGAGTCCATCCTATTTTTGACCTAGTTAGTGAAGTAGTGTTTGATGATTCACTTTTTCTTGTCAAAGAATCATTATTATTCAAAATTTGTTCCAATAGTCTTACATTTCCTGAAATAGAAGAGATACAGTATCATTTTCCAAATACTAATTCATTTCTCTTGTATATAATATCTTATATATTTGTATTCTGGCCTAAGTTAGCTTCTTATGATGATTATCTACTCAATTTATAGCCTACAAGCCGGGCACAGTGGTTCACGCCTGTAATCCCAGCACACTGGGCGGCTGAGGTGGTGGGTGGATCATCTGAGGTTGGGAGTTCGAGACCAGCCTGACCAACATGGAGAAACCCCGTCTCTACTAAAAATAGAAAAAATTAGCTGGGTATGGTGGTGCATGCCTGTAATCTCAGCTACTTGGGAGGCGAGGCAGGAGAATTGCTTGAACCTGGGACACGGAGGTCGCAATGACCCTAGATCGCGCCATCGCACTCCAGCCTGGGCGACAAGAGCAAAACTCCATTTCAAAAAAAAAAAAAAAAAAAATTTATAGCCTACAATGTAGCCTACAATTTAGGCCATAAATACACTCATCAAATAAAACTAAATATTTATACCTCATAAAAACTATACCACAACCAGACGCAATGGCTCATGCCTGCAATCCCAGCACTCTGGGAGGCCAAGGCAGCAGGACTGCTTGAGGCCAGGAGTTTGAGACCAGCCTGGGCAACAAAGCAAGACAGACCCTTACGTCTACAAAAAAATACATAAACAATTAAGTAAAAGTTTGAATTCATAGAAAAACCCCTAAATTTATTTCCGTCACAGAAAAAAGGAATTTGACAAGTGTCATCATCACGAAGTCCAGTAAAATAGATGACTTTTATAATTTAGTAAAGAAGAGATTTATCTATTTCTTCAAAGTACCAATAAGTGGATCTATCCTTTAGCCTTGTTTGTATGTAGTAAGACTACATAATAATTTTTGGTGTGAGGTTGCCTTCTTTATTAAAGATTTTATTATCTTGTGACTTTCTTAAAATTCTTTAAATGTGTCTAAGATGGCCGGGCGCGGTGGCTCACGCTTGTAATCCCAGCACTTTGGGAGGCCGAGGCGGGCGGATCACGAGGTCAGGAGATCGAGACCACGGTGAAACCCCGTCTCTACTAAAAATACAAAAAAATTAGCCACGCGTGGTGGCGGGCGCCTGTAGTCCCAGCTACTCGGAGAGGCTGAGGCAGGAGAATAGCGTGAACCCGGGAGGCGGAGCTTGCAGTGAGCCGAGATTGCGCCACTGCACTCCAGCCTGGGTGACAGAGCGAGACTCTGTCTCAAAAAAAAAAAAAAAAAAATGTGTCTAAGATAAGACTTGCATGCATTTAAATGATTCCAAGAATAAAAGTGTTTCGTTTAATATTTTACTTTTGTTAGAAGGGGTACATTTTAAGACTCTGTAATATACTATTTTTCTTTTAATTTTTTTTATTTCCATAGATTTTTGGGGAACAGGTGGTATTTGGTTACATGAGCAAGTTTTTTATTGGTGATTTGTGCGATTTTGGTGCACCCATCATCCGAGCAGTATACACTGAACCCAATTTGTAGTCTTTTATCCCTCACCCCCTTCCCACCCTTTCCCCACAAGTCCCCAAAGTCCATTATGTCATCCTTATGGCTTTGCATTATCATAGCTTAGCTCCCATTTATGAGTGAGAACATATGATATTTGGTTAATACATATCCCTTATAAAAGTTCTTGTCCTGTGTTAAAAAAGTTCATATAAGACCAGGCGCAGTAGCTCAGGCCTGTAATCACAGCACTTTGGGAGGCTAAGGCGAGTGGATCATGAGGTCAGGAGATTGAGACCATCCTGGCTAACACAGTGAAACCCCATCTGTACTAAAAATACAAAAAATTAGCCAGGCATGGTGGTGGGTGCCTGTAGTCCCAGCTACTCGGGAGGCTGAGGCAGGAGAATCGCTTGAACCTAGGAGGAGGAGTTTGCAGTGAGCTGATATGGCGCCACTGCACTCCAGCCTGGGTGACAGAGCAAGACTTCGTCTCAAAAAAAGTTCATATATTAGCACTTTTTCCAAGTGAACATGGTGATGAATGTTAAGTTCCTCTACGTTTTATTATTGAAATTCACACGTAAAAACAATATGAGGAAGCATGCTCTAAAAATGATCAGCCTTACCTTCAGCAAAGCATTGTTTTTTATTTATTAATAACAAAACTTGGCCAGGCACAGTGGCTCACATCTGTAATCCCAGCACTTTAGGAGGCTGAGGCGGGCAGATTGCTTGAGCCCAGCAGTTTGTGACCAGCCTGAGAAACATAGCGAAACCCCATCTATATGAAAAATACAAAAATTAGCCTGGTGTGGTGGCATGCACCTGTAGTCCCAGCTACTCAGGAGGCTGAAGTGGGCAGATCTACTGAGCCTGGGGAGGTAGAGGCTGCAGTGAGCCATGATCACGCCATTGTACTCCAGTCTGGGTGACAGAGTGAGACCCTGTCTCACAAAAAATAAATAAAAATTAACAAAACTTATCGAGACCATCCTGGCTAACACAGTGAAACCCTGCCTCTACTAAAAATACAAAAAATTTAGCCAGGTATGGTGGTGGGTGCCCATAGTCCCAGCTAATTGGGAGGCTGAGGCAGGAGAATGGAGTGAGCCCGGGAGGCGGGGCTTGCAGTGAGCCGAGATCACGCCACTGCACTCCAGCCTGGGCAACAGAGCAAGACTCTGTCTCAAAAAAAAAAGAAAAAAAAAAAGTTAACAAAACTTGTTCATTAAAGGTTTAAGTAATAATAACCTGTAAGAGATAAAATAATTATAAATGTATACCTCCAAGCCCTTTTACAAAGAATTTAAAGAAGCTTGATTTTCCCAGCAAGTGTCATTTAAAGTAAAATATTACAAATAGAGATCCCACTTCAGTTACTACTAGGCACAGAAAATCTCATGACAATTTCCTAATTTGGGATAGGTCTAGTAAAAGTCTCTATTACCTCTGTGACATGACACTTCCATATTTTCTTTTTCTTCCAAAAGATTTTCCCTCTTTGATAGTTCATCATCCCTTGAAACAGGTACAGGAGCAAATCTGCGAGGTGCTGGTGTCTCCAAAGGAGATTTCTGTTTATCAAAACTCGTATCTTCAACTTCTTTTAAAGGTGCTTTAACAGAAAATTTTTTAAAAAAATTAGCATGCTTTTAAAAAGCTTTAAAAACTATAGCATATTACTCTTCCCTATACTTTAAAAATAAGTTCAAAACTATAAATGATAAATTATTATGTGTAGAGAAATAACTTCACCCCATTAAAAATCAAAAGAAATGGAGACTACAAACATTTTACACTTACATCTAGTAAATACGAATCTATGTGATAATATTCAGAACTATTGAAGCTGTGGTGAAACTGGCAGGGCCAGATACTTTTCATGGCAGTGAAAGCTGATAAACCATCTGGCAATAAGTATACGAAGAATTAAAGTTTTATATACTTTAACCTAGTAATCTTACTCTTATGAAATTATTCTAAGGAAATAACATAAAAGAAAGAAAATGCGCTTTAAATATGATGTTTATTACAGTATTATTTATGAAGATGAAAACCTAAAAACTGCCTGAGTATCCGAAACAGGATAATGGTCAAGTAGATTGTAAAATAGTTATTCAATAGGCCACCATTTAGTCATTACAAGTTAAAATTATGAAGACAACTATATAAAATACGGCAAATCTTTTTATGTGCTAGTAAAAAAGCTGTATAAAATGCTACAATTACAAATATGTAAACATGATATTTGCCTAAGAAAAAGCACAGAAAAGGGTGCAGCAAATCAACATGGCACGTGGATACATATGTAACAAACCTGCACATTGTGCACATGTACCCTAAAACCTAAAGTATAATAATGAAAAATAAAAAATAAAAAATAAAAAAAAGAAAAAGCATAGAAAAATTAAAAGTTTAATTTACTGAATTTTTAATTTACTCATTTTTTTCTTTTGTTACTGTAACTTATATATACAAAGAAACAAATTCAATTTACAATCAAAAAATAGACAACTTTTTCATGAAAACTCAAGTTTAAGAAAAACAAAATTATAAGCAAGAAATTCTCTGGAATTGAGTTATGAAAAAAGCGTCCCCTGCTATAGAAGGCACTCAGCTGGGTCATACTGAAACCTGAGTTCTGGCCCTAGCTCTGACATCCTCCCTCCCAAGTCAGGTAACCTTGAGCAGGCAAGTCACACCGTTCTGTGCTTCACTGTCCTCTCTTCATAACTTAAAAATGGACTCATATTACTTCACAACAGTTCTTGGTTGTTGTTGTTGTTTGTTTTTTTGTTTTTGAAACAGGGTCTTGCTCTGTCACCCAGGCTGGAGTACAGTTGCATGATCACAGCTCACTGAAGCCTCTACCTCCTGGGCTCAGGCAATCCTCCAACCTCAGCCTCCAAAGTAACTGAGACTACAGGCATGTGCCACCACACCTGGCTAATTTTTTTATTTTTATTTTTAGAGACAGGATCTCACTATATGTCCCAGGTTGGTCTCGAATTCCTGGACTCAAGTGATCCTCTCACCTTGGCATCTCAAAGTGCTGGGCACAACAGTTTTGTAAGGACCACTCATTTGTTGCAAAATGTAAAGCACCTCATAAGCATGAGCAATCTTTAACGACTGTAATACAACACTGTTCTAACAAATCAAGTGTTGAAAATATTGTACTACATAGATCTGTACATCATTAAAGGGATAGTCGCTCGATTTTCTTTAGTTCATTATTCAAATATCAATAACTTAGAAAAACATTTATTCATTTATTTTAAATACTAAAGTTTTAATAAGTAAGCCATGTATTCCTTTGTTATTATAGAGTTTTAAAATTCAATCAAGATAAGCAGACTTGCATTACTAATTCTGAAAATATTTAGAAATGGTTTAAAAATGTACTCAGGTAGTTGCTCTGACAGAATCAAGAAAGAGCAAATATGCAGTTTGTCAGAGAACAGGAGAATTGATTTATTTACAAGCATTTTTGTAGTAAATAAGTAAATTTTTTCTAAATTTATAAGTGCTTCTGATAATTTATGAGGATTATTAATTAAAACCACAGATAAGAACATAATCCATAATTTTAAAAAATTTCAAAATAACCTAAAAATTACTTGACATAAAAAAAAGAACTCATTTTATCTAAGACAAGGTAGCCTGAGAAAGAAAATTTTAGAAAAAGAACATTTAAAAAAAAATTGTTTTATAAAACAAAAACTCCTATAAATAAATTTTATAAAACAAAAACTCCTACTGCTCAGGAAATATGTTTTCAGCTTATGTAGCACAAAGAAAATTCATAGCTGACATTTTTAATTCATAGAGAACTACATATTTTTACCTTGTTTGGAAGCAAATGTGTTATATAAAGATGGATTACAGCTACCAAGATTAGGGTGTTCTGGTTTTACAGAATACTTCTCCACTGCTCTGGAGGAGGGCATACTAACAGGCTGAAAACTACTAGTCTTGAGTGCAGCACTAATAAAATGAGTCTAGAAGAAATAAGATTATTTTATTATTTTCAAATATCATTTGAAAGAGTTAGATGATAAAACACATTGAAATATTAGAGGAGTAAACATAATTTACTGCATTTAATAATGAAAAATATATATTACATTGCAACTATCCACTGTGGTAGCAGCAGTAATGCCACTGGAAAGATGTAGAAGCACAAAGATCTGACTAAGCCTGACTCTGCTGTGTGACCTTAATCATTTTCCTTAACCATTCTAAACCTCAGTGCTGTCCTTTCTACCACAGACATGGCTCAGGGGCCATTGCAGCCGGCTAAGAGAAGACCAGGAAGGAGAGGCCCTCGCCCTAAACCTCTACTTGAATCAAAGAATTTTAAACCAAAACATCCCATCTTTTATATCCTAAATGGTAGGATTTTGTTTGAGGTCAAGGTTTGAAAATCATTGATAGTGAGTACTCAAATAAATATCCATGCTTAGCAGCAGCAATAATATATGCATTTGTATATAAATCGAAACTAAAGTGACAACATAGTTTTCAGCACTATTTATTAAAATACCTGAAATGGGGCCAGGTGCAGTGGCTCACGCCTGTAATCCCAGCACTTTGGGAGGCCAAGGCAAGTGGATTACCTGAGGTCAGGAGTTCGAGGCCAGTCTGGCCAATATGGTGAAACCCCGTCTCTCCTAAAAATACAAAAATTAGCTGGGTGTGGTGGTGGGAGCCTGTAATCCCAGCTACTCAGGAGGCTGAGGCAGGAGAATCAATTGAACCTGGGACATGGAGGTGGCAGTGAGCCGAAATGGTGCCACTACACTCCAGCCTGGGTGACAGAGCAGGACTCTATCTCAAAAATAAAATAAAATAAAATAAAATAAAATAAAATAAAATAAAATAAAATATCTGAAATGAGCAAGTATCTTAACTAGTAAAACTGGTTTCAAAAAAGAGGGTTTTATTGTTTTAATTTTTGTGGGTACATAGTAGGTGTATATATTTATGGAGCACATGAAATACTTTGATACAGGCATGATACAGTAATAATCAAAATAGAGTTTTATGCCAGGCCAAGAAAAACCTAAAAAAATTTATAGTTTTACAGAATTTCTAAAAGTGTGTTGAGATCCCTCTACATAAAACAGATGAAACAGACTCAACTAATTTCATTTCATTAAGCATTTACTGAACAACTAATATACCTAGTATGTAACCAAAACTTCAACTCTCTCTGTAATTATAAGCTTTATAAGTAAGACATCTAAATTAGCACAGATTCCATTCTTCCAAAATTAGAAAGTCATTAAGTTACAGATTTAGTTATGGAAGGATGGATGATGGCAGGTAAGTACTTAGGACTAAATAGGAGCCTCTCCTTAAGGAATCAATGTGCTTTTCAAATGTGTCATCTCATTTTATCCTGAACAACAGAAAATATTTTCTAGGTAAAGAAATTGAGGCTTAAAGAAGTAAAGTTATCTATAAACTAATAGTTTATAGACTCATTCCTGGTCTCTCACTAGATAATTTGCTGCATACTCAATTTTAGTCATGCAGGGAGTACTCACTAAACTTTACTTGGTATGCATATAATCATTCCAATAAAATATTATCTTCAACCACATGAAAAGCTCAAGATAAACCCTGTTAAGTCTTGAAAATTATAGCAAATTAATGTCTACTTTATGATGATATATTAAGTATAAAAACTTATTTTAGTACATTCTTCTGAATTTTTGTCTTAACAAAAAAATATAATTTAGAAAGTCATTAAGTTATAGATATATACATATATATGTGTATATATATACACACACACATATATATATATATTTGTTGTTGTTGTTGTTGTCAAGGTAGAGTCTTGCTCTGTCACCCAGGCTGGAGTACAGTGGCCCAATCTCAACTCACTGTAACCTCTGCCTTCCAGATTCAAGTGACTTCCCTGCCTCAGCCTCCTGAGTAGCTGGGACTACAGGCATGTGCCACCATGCCCAGCTAATTTTTTGTATCTTTGGTAGAGACGAGGTTTCACCATGTTGGCCAGGCTGGTCTTGAACTCCTGACCTCAAGTGATCCACCCACCTCGGCCTCCCAAAGTGCTGGGATTATAGGGATGAGCCACCGTGCCCGGCCTGAATGTTATATTTTAATTTTTTTAAGTTTTTAAATGCACAGTAGGCCAGGCGCGGTGACTCACACCTGTAATCCCAGCACTTTGGGAGGCCAAGGCAGGCGGATCACCTGAAGTCAGGAGTTTGAGACCAACCTGGCCAACATGGTGAAACCCCATCTCTACTAAAAATATAAAAAGTTAGCTGGGCATGGTGGCGGGCGTCTGTAATCCCAGCTACTCGGGAGGCTGAGGCAGGAGAATCGCTTGAACCTGGGAGGCGGAGGCTGCAGTGAACTGAGATCGCGCCACTGCACTCCAGCTTGGGCAATAAGAGCGAAACTCCATCTCAAAAAAATAAATAAATTTCATATTAATTAGAAAAAAAGGAAATTAAAACCAACACATTTACAATGCTGATCATTCCCTCACTCACTCAAAAAAAAAAAAGTTTACTGAGTGCTAAGTAGTGTTCTAGGAGTTAGAAATTCCAAAATAGGCCAAGCACGGTGGCTCATGTCTGTAATTCCAGCACTTTGGGAGGCCAAGATGGGTGGATCACTTGAGGCCAGGAGTTCGAGACTGGTCTGGCCAACATGGTAGAAAACTGTCTCTACTGAAAATACAAAAATTAGCTGGGAGTGGTGGCGCAGGCCGGCAATCCCAGCTACTCAGGTAGCTGAAGAACGAAAATCACTTGAACCTGGGAGGTGGAGGTTGCAGTGAGCCAAAAACACACCACTACACTCCAGCCTGGGCAACAGAGTTAGACTCCGTCTCAAAAAAAAAAGAAAGAAAAAGAAATTCCAAAATAAATAAGAAAGTATGCTATCAGCTCCTTGTGGGGATCACGCTTTTTATAATAGCCCCAGTGCCTTATTCTCAAAAGGCACTAAAAATGTTCATTAATTAATTAAATGCAAAAGCAAACATGTACACCAGATAGTTCTTATCCAAGGGTGTGCATCAGAATCATTATGAAGCTTTCAATGATTGCCAGGCACTACCTCAGAATCGCTGGCTCAAAATCTCTGAAAGGCCTAAGCATGTGTGTTTGTGTATGTGTATGTGTGTGTGTGTGTGTGTGTATGTGTGTGTGTGTGTGTATATATATAATTTTTTTTTTTGAGATAGGGTCTCACTCGGTCATCTAGGATGAAGTGCAGTTGTATTATCATAGTTCACTGTAATCTCAAATTCCTGGACTCAAGGTCTCCTGCAGTCTCAGCCTCTCAAGTGTCTGGGACTATAGGCACATGCCACCATGCCAGGCTAAATTTTTTTTTTTTTTTTTTTTTCTAAGAGATGTGGTCGTGCTACATCAACCAGGCTGATCTTGAACTCTCGGCCTCTAGCAATCCCCTTAGCTTGGCCTGCCAAGCACAAATATTTTTATAAAGCTGTTCAAGTAATTCTAGTACACATTCCCAGACTGAAAACTGCTGATGTAAACCAATAGTTACAATGTGATATAAGCACTTAAAAATGTGGCTGGGCATGGCAGCTCACACATGTACCTCTAGCACTTTAGGAGGCCGAGGAAGGCAATCACTTGAGGTCAGGAGTTAGAGACCAGCCTGACCAACATGGTGAAACCCCACCTCTACTAAAAATACAAAAATTAGCTGAGCGTGGTGGTGTGCCCCTGTAATCCAACTACATGGGAGGCTGAGACAGGAAAATCTCTTGAACCCAGGAGCTGGAGGTTGTAGTGAGTGGAGATTCCACTACTGTACTTCAGCCTGGGCAACCATAGCAAGACTCCATCTCAAAAAATAAATAATAAAAATGATATGAACAAAAACAGTGTAAAAGGAGGAAAACCCAACTAGAGGGAGAGGTCTCACACAACTAGTGACATTTGAGGTATAACATTCAGAGTTACCCACATTACAGGAGAAGAAAGATAAGCAAATCATGATTTCAGAACTAAAACTGTTACAATCTAATGAGCTACTGCAATTATCAATGAATATTAGCTGAGAGATCCAAGTGATAAAAGATTACGGAATCTGTACTGGCTTTATTACACATACCTGCATATCTATTTGTTGTTGCTGTAATTTTTCAAGATGCCTTATGTGCTGCTCCATAAACATATTCATTTGCTTTTCGTGATCATGACAATGTAGTTTCTCTTGTTTCCTCTGAATGCTTGTTTGCTGCTCTGTAACACGTTGTAGGTGTTTATCAGTCTCCTGTAATTTACTAAGTAATTCTGTAACAGAATTGACTTTTGCTTCCAAATCACTCTGCACCTAAAACAATAAAAATATTTTTAAAAATTCACATTATAGGATACCAAAAATATGTCTAATTACTAGAAATGTTATTTAAATCAATTGGCATTGATAAGTGATCAAATTTGAGCCTTTACCCACTAAATGTCTAATGATCTAATGCCTTTATTTTTAGAGTCATAGAAATGAAAGGCAGAAAATAGCTATCCTTAGGTAAATGTTTCCTCTCAAACAAAAGAAAAAAAAATTGGCCAGATGCGGTGGCTCACACCTGTAATCCCAGCACTTTGGGAGGCCAAGGCAGGCAGATAACGAGGTCAGGAAATCAAGACCATCCTGACCAACATGGTGAAACACCCATCTCTACTAAAATACAAAAAATTAGCCAGGCATAGTGGCGTGTGGCCTGTAGTCCCAGCTACTCGGGAGGCTGAGGCAGAGGAATCACTTGAACCTGGGAGGTGGAGGTTGCAGTGAGCTGAGATCACGCCACTGCACTTCAGCCTGGGCGACAGAGTGAGACTCTGTCTAAAACAAATCTGCCACAAATAATTTTATGATACCTAAAACAAGATACTTAAATGGAAATTAAAAAGAAGAAAATAGCAAAGCAAAGTAGCTTCTGATATTTTACTAACATAAGGCTGAGTTAGGTCAGCAGCCTTGAGTTCTAGTTTTGGCTCTGTCACTTACTCGTTCCAGACTCATAGGCCTACTCTGACCTGCTTCTCTGCTTCCCCATTTACAAAGTGACAGCTAAGGCCTAGATTATCTCTAAGGTTCCTAAGGTTCCTCTAGCACTCAAATAAGAATAACTGATTATCCAGGTTGCCAGGATCAAGGTGTTTCCCAGGATGTAGGACTCTCAGTGCTAAAACTGGCAAAGTTCTAAATTCGCCAGTGCCATCACAGTATTAGAGGTTAATTTTCACAATTCCTGAGAAGTAACACACAACCACAAATGGGAAAATTCTTTCAAGTTGAGAGCAACTACAATTTTCCTAGTCTATAACTGAACACAACCATTTATAGAATCAGTTCTTAATAAGTACTTCTATATTTCACAAAGTAGTTATGAATATCTGGGAAGAAAAATATACCTTTATCAATGGAGCTGCGGTTGCAATGGCAGCAGCAGTTGCTGCAGCCACGGTTGTAGCTGAATTAATTCCACTGGGTGAAATTCTAGTCTCCTGAGTAACAGCATCCTTCTCTATGCCTGCATCTTCTAACAGATGTACCTTTACTTCCTTAAAAACAGGCATGCTTTGAGCTCTATAAATAAAAAAGCAATAAAAATGTATTCAGTAAACTACATTGAACCATTTCAAGAAATATTTAACAAATGGTAATCTGCTGAAGGTGGTTTTGATTTTTTTTAATTAAATCACCTATCAAACAAGGTCATTTGGTTAACAAAATTTATCAAGGTACAGGTCACTAAGGGCTAAAGAAATAAGAAGATAATTCCTTAAAGGTAGCAATATTATTTTGGAAAATAAGAATTAAACATATGAAAAAGGTATAGCACAATTATAAAGATACATTTTCAAGAAGTACAAATTTAAAACACTCACAAGGTGGCACGGTGTGATTACGCCTGTAATTACATGCGTAATCCCACTTTGGAAGGCCGAGGCGGGTGGATCACCAGGTCAGGAGTTAGAGGCCAGCCTGGCTAACATGGTGAAACCCCATCTCTACTAAAAATACAAAAATCACCCGGGCGTGGCGGCATGCGCCTGTAGTCCTAGCCACTCAGGAGACTGAGGCAGGAGAACTGCTTGAACCGGGGAGCTGAAGGTTGCAGTGAGCCAGTATTGCACCACTGCACTCCAGCCTGAGTGACACAGCGAGACTCTGTCTCCAAAAAAAAAAAAAAAAAAAAAACTACTCAGAAAAAGCTCCAAGAATTAAAGTACCAAGCTTTACTCCTAAAGGCAGACAACCCAAGAAACACTATTGTTTTCTTTTTTCTTTTATTATTTTTTTAAAGAATAGTCAAGTACAGTAGTGAGAAGGGGAGAAAAAGTGGAGTAAATTTGGTCTGGGCCGGGTGTGGTGGCCTACAATTTTAGCACTTTGGGAGGCCAAGGCAGGTGGATCGCCGGAGCTCAGGAGTTTGAGACTAGCCTAGACAACATGGTGAAACCCCATCTCTACTAAAATACAAAAAATTCGCTGGGCATGGTGGTCCATGCCTGTAATCCCAGCTACTCAGGAGGCTGAGGCAGCAGAATCACTTGAATCCAGCAGCAGAGGTTGCAGTGAGCCTAGATGGCACCACTGCACTCTAGCATGGGTGACACAGCAAGACTCCGTCTCCAGAAAAATAAAATAAAAAAAAAAAAGTTTGGTCTGTAACTGACTGTGAACAATCAATTGAGATAACTTATTACCTTCAGACAAGCTGCTGTGGTTTTTAAATTATTGATAATTTTATCCTCCAAATATTTATATAAGAATTATAACATTATTGGCAAGGTGCAGTGGCTCACACCTGTTATCGCAGCACTTTGGGAGGCCAAGGTGGGCGGACAGCTTAAGGCCAGGAGTTGGAGACCAGCCTGGGCAACATGGCAAAATCCTGACTCTACAAAAATACAAAAATTAGCCAGGCGTGGTGGCACACACCTGTAGTCCCAGTTACTCGGGAGGCTGAGGTGGGAGGATCTCATGAGCCCGAGGAGATAGAGACTGCAGTGAGTCATGATCACCCCACTGCACTCCAGCCTGTGAGACAAAGTAAGACACTGTCTCAGACAAAAAAAAATTATAAGAATTATAGTGCTATTGATGTACACTTTGTTACTATTTTTTATTCCACCTTATTGAGGTATAATTGAAAAAAATTGTATATATTTACAATGTGATAGTTTGATATATGTATACATTGTAAAATGATTATAGTCAAGCTATTAGCATACCCATCACCTCATATAATTATCTTTTTATGTGATGAGAACATTTAAGATCTACTGTCTTAGCAGTTTTCAAGCATACGATTCATTATTATTAATCACAGTTACATGCTGTACAATAGATCTCTAGAATGTATTAATCCTGTCTAAGAGAAATTATACCTTTTGACCTCTATCTCCCACTTCCTCCTCACCCCCAGTCCCTGGCAACCACCATTCTATTTTCTGCTTCTATAAGTCTGACTTTTTCAGATTCCACAGGTAAATGAGAATACATGATATTCATCTTTCTGTGCCTGACTTATTTCACTTAGCATAATGTCCCCAAGAGGGATTGTTAACACCACTGAAAAGAATTTTCTGAATTCTAGCTCATTTAGATTTACTTAATAAATGTCACTCAGGTAGGCCAGGCACAGTGGCTCACGCCTGTAATCCCAGCTCTTTGGGAGGCCAAGGCAGGTGGATCACCTGAGGTCAGGAGTTTGAGACCAGCCTGACCAACATGGTGAACCCTGTCTCTACTAAAAATACAAAAAATTAGCCAGGCGTGATGGCAGGTGCCTGTAATACCAGCTACTCGGGAGGCTGAGGCAGGAGAATCGCTTGAACCCAGGAGACAGAGGTTGCAGTGAGCAGAGATTGCACCATTGCATTCCAGCCTGGACAACAAGAGCGGAACTCAGTCTAAAGAAAGGACAGGACAGGACAGGAAAGAGGGAGGGAGGGAGGGAGGGAGGAAGAGAGAGAGAGAAAGAAGAAAAGAGAAAAGCAGAGCAGAGCAAAGCAAGATAGAAAGAAAGGAAGGTCACTCAGTTTATTAAAATGTTCACAAAATACACTATTAAGAAGCCTGAATTAGGCGGGTGTAGTGCTACATGCCTGTCATCCTAGCACTGTGGGAGGCTGAGGTGGGAGGACTGCTTGAGCCCAGGAGTTCAAGACCAGCTGGGCAACATGGCAAACCCTGTCTCTAGGAAAAAAAAAATTAAAAATTAAAAATAGACCCTGAAATAAAAACAAGTCCAGCAAATAGATACATATTTGCAATAAGGCATTTAATTAAATAATAAAAGAAAAAAGAAGGCTAGCCAATTTGCTGGAAATTTGGCCTCAAAGAAAACAATGAAAGGAACCACTGACAAAACTGAAGAGTCTCTAAGAAAGTCTAGGTAAAATTGGCAGGAATACGTTCCATTTCCAGCTGCTGGACTTCCCCCTTGACTTTTAAAGGCATCACAGAACTCTTAAACTTACTCCTCTTTGATATTTCCCCATTTCTACTAAGAATAACATTTTTCTCTCAGTCTCAAAATGTTGAAGTCATCTTGACTTCCCTACTTGCTTACCTTCTCATACCCAATTGAATCACAAAGAGTTGTCAATTATTTCATCACAATTGCATGAAGAGTGTCATAGAATTATAGAGCTCGGAGAAACTTATAGGACATCCATCCTAATTTCCTAATTTTATAGATGAAGAAATTGCAGTCCACAGAGGTCACAGGATATCCTAATTTCCTAATTTTACAGATGAAGAAATGGCAGTCTGGCCAGGCACGGTGGCTCACGCCTGTAATCCCAGCACTTTGGGAGGCCGAGGCAGGCGGATCACAAGGTCAGGAGATCGAGACCATCCTGGCTAACACGGTGAAACCCCATCTCTACTAAAAATACAACAAATTAGCTGGGCGTGGTGGTGGGTGCCTGTAGTCCCAGCTACTCGGGAGGCTAAGGCAGGAGAATGGCGTGAAACCAGGAGGCGGAGCTTGCAGTGAGCTGAGATTGTGCCACTGCACTCCAGCGTGGGCAATAGAGCAAGACTCCGTCTCAAAAAAAACAAAGAAAAAAAAGAAATGGCAGTCCACAGAGGTAACAGGATTTACTTGATCACTGTCATAGAACTATTTATTAAGTGGTAGAGTTAGGGCCCAATTCCCAGAGGTCTTACCACAACACCAGAGCTTTTTCTCTGTTTGGCACATTTCCCTTCTCATTTCTCTCTCTCAACTGTAAAGTTTCATCATCTATTACTAACTATTCCATTCTTCCAGTTTCCACTTGCTTAGAAGCTTCCTACACATGTCACCATTCAAAAATCTAAAATTATTTCTTATAAACAACTGAATTGGCTAATTTCCTGTTTGACTTTCCATACACAAGGCACTCCTCACTAACTACACATACCATGCCATGCCCACAAGTGACTCCACACTTTGCCTCACTCTGCTCTCTCACCCTTCTTCCACCCAACTTATTACATCCTTTTCCTCCTTTAAGGTGCAATGCAAGTACTACCTTCTTCAAGAAGCCTGTTGTTCTAACACTTCCTCTTCATCTCTCCCTTCATTAACTCCTTTTGCATTTACTACCTATCAATGGAGGCTTGCTACTCAGCCATCCCAGGGTTTAAATAACTGTATGGGACAATTTAATGATATATTGAATGTAATTAATCACTAATTCTTCCATATATATACATATTATCTCCCCAATTAAGCTGTAAGGAACCTGGGGTTGGGAAAGGTAGCAGGACTTCTTTCATACCAAACAGCAAGTAACAAAGGGTTAGGTATGTAGTAAGTGCTCAGTATATATATTTAACCAATTGAGGGGTAGAGTATGAAAATATAATTCAGGAATTCCTTATTTCTAAGGTTTCTGCTGAAGTCTGAAAGTGACTTACCTTTGCCCAACAAGAGAAACAACATTATAAGGCTAGACATAAATTTCTTTATAGGCTTTTAAATTTTATTTTTTCCAATTATTACATTAATAAATGCTCAACGTGGCAAATGTAAAGAGCTATGACATACAAATGTCAAAAAAATGCACATAACCCTCCCATTAAGAAGCAATTATTTCATTCTAGTCTTCTTTTTTAGCCAGTTTTTCTTTACTCTTAAACCCACCGAATATCCCAATGCTATGCTGCAACTATTCTCACCAAAGCCACTAAGAATCCTCCTTGCTCAATTCAGCGTACATGTTTCAGTCCTTAGCTTCCATTACCTCGGAGCAGCATATCACACTTGGAACCTAATTCCCCTTGGCTTTGTTAACACCATACCCCCTATATCTCTGGCCAAACTTTCTGAGCAGCATTTAGAAGCTAGCTTGTTTTCTCCATATACTCCTTAAATGTTTGGTTTTCTCAGAGTGCATCCAGCCCTAGCCATCTTTCTTTCACTATCATAACCTCATTGCATCACTTCACCTATTCCCAGAGCTTAGACTTAGACTACCACTTACATAATGATGACTTCTGCATCTTAATTTCCAGCTTGGATCCCTTTTGTGAACTTGGCCTTTTTTTTTTTTTTTTTTTTTTTTTTTGAGACAGGCTCTCACTGTCACCCACGCTGGAGTGTAGCAGCACAACCATGGCTCACTGCAGCCTCAACCTCTTGGGCTCAAGCGATCCTCCTACCTCAGCCTCCCAAGTAATGAGGAGTACAAGCACATGCCACCCTGCCTGGCTAATTTATTGTTTTTAGAGATGGGGTCTTGCTATGTTGCCCAGGCTGATCTCAAACTCCTAGGCTCAAGCCATCCTCCCAGCTTGACCTCCCAAAGTGCTGAGATTATAGGCATGAGCCACTGTCTAGCAACTTGATCTTTATATTCCATTTTCTCCTGAACACTTCTTGCCCACATTTCTCATAGGAACCTCAAACCCTTGCCCATGCCCAGAATAAGTTATCCCCCACAAGGATTTCCTTTCTCAATGAGTAATACCACTCACCATGTATTTGTGAAAGCCAAAAATCTGGGATTCAACCTTAGTGCCTTCCTTACCCTCATAACTAATTAATGATTCCTGTCAATTCAATCTCCTAAACATCTTCCAAATTTGTCTCTTCCTCTCCAACTGAGCATGATTCCCATTACCATACCACCACTGCCCAGTGTATTCAGGACCAATCTAATTCACTCCTCCCTGAAAACTCCAGAGCCAATTCATTTGCTGGACTACAGTCTAGCCCTCTTCCAATCCATTTTTTCATATGGCTACCAGAGTGAGTATTTTAAGAAATATATCTAATTCTTTTTTTTTTTTGAAAAGCAACCATTTATTAGAACCAATACAAGAGTATGAAAAGGGGGAAAAGAGGAGGGTAGGAGAGGGGGAGAGAAAAATATATCTAATTCTTTAAAACTTTTCAATGATTTGCCATTTATCTTAAAGACCAAATTCCTTTAGAGGAGTTCATAACCTAGTCCCTTGCTTATCTCTCCAGTCACACATAAGGGAGTTCTCCCCTTGTTCTAGACACTCTGGCCAGATTCTTCATTACTCTAAGGCTTTAGAGTACATTATAATATCAATTAAGGCAAGTTCTCCATCATCCCATTTTTGTTTTTGCTTTTCCAAATTTATCTTAGCTATTCCAAACTGAATGTATTCTATATGGATGTACCTTAATTCTGTGTGTATGTATATACACACATCTATAGTATAAATATATACATACAGTATACACTCAGGCACATACAATTTTTTTTCTCAACAGTATGTTCTTCTAGGTAAGTGTTAGAATTACATTTCCAATTTACATCTATCACTTATTCTCAAAATAACAAAAAATTTTAAGACTGACCACAGCCAAACATACGCTAATTTTGTAATAACTTATATTTTTACAGCGCTTAGTCTTCCCATCCAAGAATATGTTGAGTCTCTTAATTTATCTTAGCCTTTAGCTATTTCCCTTGACAAAATTTCATACTTCTTCAGATAGATTCTATCGACTTCTGGTTATGAGTATTCCCAACTTTTTTTTTTTGGGTGGAGACATTGCTATGGTAATTGTTATTTCATTTTATCATTGAATAATATGCTGAGTATCTGGTCACCTTCCTGAACTTTCATTAGTGTAAAAAAAATTTCTGAGTTAGTGGTCTCTTGGATATTCTGAATACACAATATTTTCTTTTTTTTTTTTTTTGAGACAGAGTCTCGCTGTCGCCCAGGCTGGAGTGCAATGGCGTGATCTCGGCTCACTGCAGGCTCCGCCCCCTGGGGTTCACGCCATTCTCCTGCCTCAGCCTCCCGAGTAGCTGGGACTACAGACACCCGCCACCTCGCCCGGCTAATTTTTTGTATTTTTAGTAGAGACGGGGTTTCGCTGTGTTAGCCAGGATGGTCTCGATCTCCCGACCTCGTGATCCGCCCGCCTCGGCCTCCCAAAGTGCTGGGATTACAGGCGTGAGCCACCGCGTCCGGCCATATATTTTCTACAAATTATAACTTTGCCTCCTCTTTTTCAATATCCATACCTGATTTCATTTTCTTATCTAACTGCTACAACTAAGGCTTCCAAATTAAGCTTAAAAAATAATGGACATCTTGTATTGTTGCCAATTTTACTGTTAAACAGGGTATTGACTATAGGTTTCCAATAAACATTGTCCTTCATGTTAAGAATGTATCATTCTGGCTGGGCACGATGGGTCAAGCCTGTAATCCCAGCACTTTAGAAGGCCAAGGTGGGCAGATCGCCTAAGGTCAGGAGTTTGACACCAGCCTGGCCAACATGGCAAAACGCCATCTCTACTAAAAATACAAAAAATCAGCCGGGCGTGGTGGCACATGCCTGTAATCCCAGTTAGGAGGCTGAGGCGGGAGAATCACGAGAACTCGGAAGGCGGAGGTTGCAGTGAGCCAAGATCACACCACTGCATTCCAGCGTGGGTGACAAGGGTGAAACTCCGTCTTAAAAAACCAAAAAAAGAATGTATCATTCTATTCTTAAAAAAGTTTGTGGGTATTATGTGTATGTGTGGTGACTGAGTATAAAATGGGTATGGAAGGGAGGCATAGGGAGAGATTTGTTAAAGGATACAAAATTACAGCTACATAGGAGGAATAAGTCAGGAATACGTTACAGCTAGATAGGAGGAATGACTATAGTAGGATGAGTATAGTTAACAATAATGTGTTACATGGTTTCAAATACCTAAAAGGAGGATATTGAAGGTTCCTAACATAAAGAAATGATAAATGTTTCAGATGATGGATATGCTAATTACCATGATCTGATCACTATACATTATAAGTACAACACTATGTACCCTACAAATATGTACAATTATTTGTCAATTTAAAAAATAAAAAAATTAAGAAGATATGGGCATAAAATGTCATTAAATGTGACTGTAGTGCTTGTCACATATATTTTCTTATTTGATCAAATGATATAAATATATTAATAGATCATGAATTATTATAGTGGTGCAATGGTTAAGAGCACTGTCTCTGGAGAGAGACTGCCTGGGTGACTTAAACCCTTGTATTCCTTATTTGTAAGCTTGAAACATTACTAGACATGCTAGGCTTTTGTAAAGATCGAGTAGTATGTAAGAAGTGCAGCTAGGTATGTTGGCTCATGCCTGTAATTCAAGCACTTTCAAAGGCAGAGGCGGGAGGACTTCTTGTGCCCAGGGGTTTGAGACCAGCCTGGGCAATATAGTGAGACCCTATATCTATAAAAAGTAAAAAAGTTAGCTGGATGTGGTGGCACATGCCTGTAGTCCCAGCTACTCTGGGGTGGGTTAGGGGGACCTCAGGTCGCAGGATTACTTGAGCCTGGGAGGTCAAGGCTGCAGTGAGCCGTGAACCTACCCATGAACTCCAGCCTGGGTGACAGAGCGAGATCCTGTCTCAAAAAAATAAAAAACAAAAAGTAAAACAAAAATATAGAAGTGCAGAGGACGGTGGCTGGTGCGTAAGTGTTACATCAGAATTTGCTATTACCGTTTTTAAAACATTGCTGCATTCCAATCATTGTGTATTAATCTTTTAACATATGATAAGATATAATTTACTTATAACTTATTTATAATAATAATATATCAATACAATTGTATCTTTTTCTGTAACTATTAGAATAGTATTAGATTTAATTATTTTATTTCAAGAACTATGTTTGTTTAAATTACAATAGCATGAAGAAAATATCTCCGATGAAATTAATTGTTAGGTGTTGATGCTTGGGTTAGGTTAGCATCATAAAATGACATGAGAGGCATTCTTTGCTTTTCATTACTCTGGAGCAGAATATATAGCATGATCATAATCTGTTTCTTAAAATTTTTCAAGAACTCAAACAAAATCATGACTGCTTTTGGAGATTGCTCTTTGAAGGTTTTTTTCAATTTATTTCCCAGTAACTGGCCTATTAAAATCTTCTTAGTTATATGGTTATTTTTGGTGAGTTACTTCTTTCATCTAGATTTCTTTTGTAGCATTCAAGTACACAGTATTCTTAATACCTTCTATCATGTCCTCTTTTTACTTCTAACATGCATTCTCTCACCAGTTTTCTGACTTAGACTTGTCCAAGATTTGCTTATTACACTGACATACTTCTATAACTAGTTGAAAACATTCTACTGTGTTTATGTTTTCTTTTATCTGGTATACTTGATTTCTTCTGCTTTCCCTGCTTTTTTTCCTATCATTCAGCATCTGTCTGTCTCCCTATTTTTCTGATGAGACGGGGTCTCATTCTGTCACCCAGGCTGGAGTGCAGTGGCATGAACATGGCTCATGGCAGCCTCAAACTCCTAGGCCCAAGTGATCCTTCCACCTCAGCCTCCCAAGTACCTGGGACTACAGGCACACACCACCATATCCGGCTAATTTTTAAAAATTCGCTATATTGCCAAGACTGGTCTCAAACTCCTGGGCTCAAGTGATCCTCCTGTCTTGGACTCCCAAAGTGCTAGGACTACAGGCATGAGCCACCATGTCCAACTTCCTGCAGCTTTTATAAGAAATTATTTTCCTGCTAAATTTCTAAAATGGACGGTTTAGACTCTTTGTCCTCAAATTTCCATATGCTGTAATTTGATACAAAAAGGTGGTGTATTAACAGATCAATCCTAATTTCACAATAAGCGATATAATCGGATATCTATGTATCCCGATGTATTACACAGGAAGTATATAATATCACCTATCAAGCATTCTTGCCACTTGACAGAAATTCAAGGTTGAAAGAAACACGTTAAAGACAACAAAAGGATACATTCAGCAAAGTCCAGAAGGTAGAAAATTTCTTAAGACAAACAAATTATAAGAAAAATGAAATAAGGGTAAATCTGTAGATTAAAACAAACTGAAGGCTGAGCACAGTGGCTCACACCTGTAATCCCAGCACTTTGGGAGACCGAGGTGGGTGGATCACCTGAGGTCAGGAGTTTGAGACCAGCCTAACCAACATGGTGAAACCTCATCTCTGCTAAAAATACAAATAATAGCCAGGCATGGTAGTGCATGCCTGTAATCCCAGCTACTCAGGAGGCTGAGGCAGGAGAATTGTTTGAACCCAGGAGGTGGAGGTTGCAGTGAGCCAAGATCGCGCCACTGCACTCCAGCCTAGGCAACAGAGCGAGACCTTGTCTTAAAAAAAACAAAAACAAAAACAAACTTAAGAGACGTATCATTCAAATGTAAAGTGTGGCTCTTCCTTAGATTCTAACGCAAAATTAAATTAACCACAGGGCGCGGCGGCTCACGCCTGTAACCCCAGCACTTTGCAGGGCCAAAGCAAGTAGATCACCTGAGGCCAGGAGTTCAAGACCAGCCTGGCCAACATAGTGAAACCCTATCTCTACAAATATACAAAAATTAGCTGGGCATGATGGCAGGTGCCTGTAATCCCAGCTACTTGGGAGACTGAGGCAGGAGACTGCTTGAACCTGGGAGGCAGAGGTTGCAATGAGCCGAGATCGTGCCACTGCACTCCAGCCTGGGTGACGCGAGACTCCATCTCTAAATAAATAAATAAATAAAATAAAATGGGGATTCTATAAAATTGGGATAGTAATGAAATCTATTTTATAGGTGTGTTAAATGAGTTAATACGATAGCACTTCCATAATAATAACTGCTAACTGCTACTGAGTATTTTATATGTGTCTAGCACCATGAGAAATGCTTTATACATATCATCACACAATATATATTTCACATAGTGAAAAGAAGGTTTTTCATATGTCCAAAGTACAAATGAAGCTGATTTTAAACATAAGAAATGGTCCAATTATTTTCTGTAAATGAAACTTACTTTTGCTTTAAAACTGTTCTTAGAGCATCTTTCTGTCCCATTGTATACTGAGAAATGAAGACGTCATTTGCTGCAAAATCAAGACACAAAAATATATATTAAATTCCTGAATATTTATTAAACTTTAATAAGCTACTAAAAAAATCTTTTTTAACTAAAAGAATGTTTAGGAACTCAGCCACAGCATTCCATGATCGAAAAGGACAAGGAACAAATTAAGTGATTAAGTAATAATATAATCCTCATAATCCCAAACCCACAGCCAACATCATACTGAACAGGCAAAAGTTGAACACATCCCCCTAAGAACTAGAACAAGACAAGGATGCCCACTCTCACCACTCTTTTCAACACAGTAGCGGAAGTCCCAGCCAGAGCAATCAGACAGTGGAAGAAAGAAAAGGCATCCAAAAAGTAAAAGAGGAAGTCCAATTATCTCTGTTCACTGATGACATGGTCCTATACCTAGAAAACCCTAAAGATTCCTCCAAAATGCCCCTAGATCTGATAAATGACTTAAGTAAAGTTTCAGGATACAAAATCAATGTACAAAAATCAGTAGCGTTTCTATACACTAATAACGTTCAAGCTGAGAATGAAATCAAGAACTCAATGCCATTTACAATAGCAGCACACAAAAAATAAAATTCCTAGGAATACATTTAATCAAGGAGGTGAAAAATCTCTACAAGGAGAACTACAAAACACTGATGAAAAAAATCACAGATGACACAAATAAGTGGAAAACATTCCATGCTCATGAATTAGAAAAATCAATATCGTTAAAATGACCATACTGCCCAAAGCCATCTACAGATTCAATGCAATTCCTATTGAATTACCAACATCATTTTTCACAGAATTAGAAAAAACTATTTTAAAATTCATATGGGGCCAGACACGGTGGCTCACGCCTGTAATCACAGCACTTTAGGAGGCTGAGGTAGGCAGATCACTTGAGGTCAGGAGTTTGAGACCAGTCTGGTCAAGATGGTGAAACCCTGTCCCTACAAAAAAAAAATAGAAAAATTAGCTGGGTGTGATGGTGTGCACCTGTAATCCCAGCTACTCAGGAGGCTGAGGCAAGAGAATTGCTTGAACCCGGGAGCCGGAGGTTGCAGTGAGCCGAGATCACACCATCATACCCCAGCCTGGACAACAGAGGGAGACTCTGTCTCAAAAAAAAAATTTATAAACATATCTAATACTAAACCTCTGCAATAGGTTGGTAATAACAAGATAACCTTCACCATTGCAAACCTTATTCTGGATTTTATAGATTCTAGTAATAGCTTAATTTGGGAAGAAAAACTAATTTAAAATGAAAATAATAAAAACTGTAAGACTACGTAATAAATGTTTAAAAATAAATTCTACCCTTAAGAAGAAAATTCTGACACATACTACAACATGAATGAACCTTTAAAACATTATGTTAAGTGAAATAAGCCAGTCACAAAAGGTCAAATACTATATGATTCTATTTATATAACGTACCTAGGGTAGTCAAATTCATAGAGACAAAAAGTAGGATGCCCAGGGCTGAGGGGACGAAAAATGAGCAGTTAGTGTTTAATGGGTAGAGTCGGGAGAGATGACAAAGCTCTGGATATGAAAGGTGATGATGATTGTACAACAATGTGAATGTACTTACTGTCACAGAACTGTACAGTTTAAAGTGGTAAACTTTATGTTATGTATATGTTGTCACAATAAAAAAAAACAATATTATTCTTTTACCTTTTTGTTTGTTGTTCTCTTCTATTTTATCCAAAGGCAACACTTGCACTGCAACGTCTTTAGAAAAATCCTTTGGGATATGAAAGGAAGAAATAGGCTAAATAAACTTCATGATTTATTATTTATCAAGAACCATTTACTAGCTATGTGACTACTGTGTTCTGGGAGGGCAGGACTGTGTATTTCATATTCTTCATTTCCATCACCACGCAATGCTGATGTACCTTAAAGCTACTCAAAGATTTGTTGAATGGGTGAGTAATACACTATCAGACAAGTGAATGAATGAGTAGATGAACCAGCAAGCAAATGCAGCACTGAGATTCAGACTCAAACCAGTTTGCCACTTGTAGCAAAGCAAGTCATTTAACATCTCAGTTGCTTCAGTGAAATGTGAAAATCTGACTCACTGTGAGTCAAATGGAATAGATAAGGATGGCACAACATCACGAAGATCACCCATTTATTCTCAATTATACAATAACAGTGCATCCATACATTTGATAAGTTTAGATATCATTAAATAAGGCCTGCTTAAAAAAAAAAAAGACAAAACAACAACAAAAAAACACTCCAAAGTCTAGGCATTTACTTAGGGATCAAGTACAGCACATAATTATACATTTTATTGTGAGCTTTAGACAAAATTGTCACATAGTCTCAATTATTAGTTTGCCAGCTTCAATTTTCAAAATAGCATATTGTGAAACTCTTATTATACAGACTTATTAAACTGACAATACATAGGTCAACACTATGATTAGCTGTCAAAGTCTGATTAGATCTCATAACCAAAACATTGTATTTATCAAATACTTTCAGCATTATAAAGTTAAGATGATAATTTCATGTTATTCTTAAAGAACCTCCCTTCTAAGAAAACCAAAAGGCCTCACAAGTGTTAGAATGACATGCAAGCACACTTCACATTAAAGAAAAATTGTACTGTTAGTTGTTTCTTTTCTTTTACCTAAGAATATGTTAAGTCTCTGGGCAAGAACACCTTTTGCCTGTAGTAAGAGAGTTTCTTTTCAGTTACCGTATCTCTTTCAGCGGCCATTATCTTACTAATGGGTATTTTTGATTCTAGGGAAGGCCTTTTGTTTAATGTCTCAAACACCATTCAAAGTCACAATTGTAGTATATAAAACGTTTGTTTTGGTAAGTGATATTGAAATAAAAACAAGGCATGCTGCTAATCAAACATAATTTAAGAATGCATTATTTGACAATACTGAAAATTTTAACGTGAGCATAATTAAGAATCCTTTTGCTTACACTTTCTGACACCATGGGATTTTCTAATAGAGGCTGGTGACAATTTCTAGCAGAAGTTAAGTCTGATGAACCTAACAAAACAAAGGAATAGATTTTAGTGATTTTAAAATCAGATCCTTAGCTTTAGAAACTGTACGGGCATGATTCAAGATCTATAAACTCCATATAATGCACAAGTTGGAAAGACAATTTGCATGCAAAAAAAGTTAAGAAAATGTATTTAAACATATCTGAATGAAGGCTTTTACAGTTGATATATGGGAAAATAAGGTTCGGTACTGACAATGAAGTGAGATAAGCATGAAACATTTTAAAATATAACCATACACGATTGAATGTGGACAAACTATGGGTAGAAATATGTATACGACGTAAAGGTCTAATTTAACAGCAGGACTATTTGAGTGTCACCGCTGTACCCCCCAAAAAGCAGCATTATAAAAGCATTTTGCTGTTTTTGCTCACATATTCATTAATTTAATCCTCACAATTAGCAGCGAAGTGGGTAAAGCATATGTTATCCTTATTTTCACTGAGCTCTAGACAGATTGTGAATTGGAATATAGAAGCCATCAACTGGCAGAAGTCCTGCTTTTCCCACTATGAACAGAAAGTAGTGCATTAGGTAAAAAGCACTACTTTGGGGGAAAACTATAAAAAACACTACGCGGGGGAAAATAAAGCACATTATACAAGTTAAGTGTATCCACCATAGATATAAACAAAAACAATATGCAAAAGTCAATGCCAAAAAAAAAAAAAAAAAAGCACAACAGGAGACGTTAAAGTTTCATTCATTCCATCTATTCAAACATTTTATAGGCTTCCTGGCCATTTTCCCGGGAAACAGGGTCAGTTTTCAAACATCTGTACAAACTAGACTTATATCTTACGTTTGGGAATTTAAACAAATAAGGACTAAAGATTTACTGAACTAAAACTGGTTGAAAAACTACATGGAATCACATACCAGGTGATGTTCCATTCAAGCTAGTCCCCGTTCCAACAGGAAGACGTTTATTTGCAGACAATGCCGGAGGAACACAGGGCAACTCATCTTTCAGCAAAACCAAATGATCTCCATGATTTTGAGAAACTACCTCACGAAGTCTCTTCGCTGGCATCTTAATCCTTTTTTTCTTCTCCAAGCTGACCTCAGAGCCTTTCATATTGTTGGTCACAAAACAAGTCTCACACTTATGGGCGGAAAAACTTTCTCTGTGTCCTTAAGACTTCAGAACAAAATTTTCACCACTTTGCAATGAACTGTTTTTAAAATGTCAAACATCCACAAAGCTGAAAATCTAAATTCTGATATTGAATCCAGGATTAGAGCTGACTATAAAGTCATATTTACCCATTAATCCCACTCAGTCTATTAATACACCACGCCAAAATGTGAAAGTGGGGATGCCAAGAGAATGGCCACAGGAGCAACAATAACCATAACAGTGCACTCCCCAACCCCCGAGCTGGTAGGGCAAAACCAAACACACGTAGAGGCGGGCTTAAAATTTGTAGAGAAGAGGCAGTTAAGCAGATAAAACCGAAATGCTATTTTTTAAATAATGACCCACATAAGAAGCGTAATAGCTTTCTTCAGCCACAGAGTCTTACACACCCCTCCAGACGCAATCGTCGGAAACATAAATTCACCCCTACGTGTCTCCAGAACGCCCGAGACCCGCGCCGTCACGGGTGTAATCTGACAACAGCGTCAGTTGCCCGCGGGTCAACACCCACTTCCCTTCAAACCCGCCCTTGAGACACAACGCGCATGAGCGCCAAGAAACTCACCCAAAACATCCAACCAGAAAGCTAAGCGCTCTCTGGTGCTCTTCCATTCCTCTCCGGGTGGAAACCAACTCCGGACATTACGGGGGATGTATTTATTTATTTATTTATTTATTTATTTATTTATTTATTTATTTATTTATTTTAAGGTAGCACATTGCCGCACAAGACCGCTCTACAGTCTCATCCAAGACTTGAAGAGCTCCCGACTTGTAATACTACTTGTGTTTACCAGGGACTGTTTACACTGCTTCGCTTCCGAAGACCGTTAGGGACGTGGGATTAGGTAAATTAGGCTTCCAAAAAGTTTCGACAGATTCGGGTCATTATTAGACAGGAAGTCGGGAATAGAAAGCGTTGTCTAAGCAGACAATAACAAAGGTTAATCCTTAGGAGATTTTAGAATTCACTGATAGTACTTGTTTTTTCTTCTAGATTTCCTCGCGTTATAACGAATCGGCGTCTAAGGGTTTAAGTGTCACTTGACATCACTGCTCCCACGTGTTCTTTCCCATCTGGCGGCCGCGGCTCCTGTCCTGACCGTGACCCTCCCTCCCGAGGCTCAGCCGTACCCCAACACCCCCCAGCCTTGTACTGATGTCGGATGCGAGAGCCTGTGCTTAAGTATGGTGTCTCTGCCGTGAGAATCCGGGGTTCCCGGACGGGGGGTGGCAGGCTACGCCCCAGGAAAGTGGCGGTGTCTCCCGAGGAGGCCGCCGCACGTACTTGGGGCAGTGGGGGGGTCCGAAGCGGGACAGCGCTTCGCCCGGTCGGGTGCAGACCTTCCTGGGGATGGTGTCACCTGGGCGAGGGGTAGGAACTTTAGGCCCTGACCCACCCCCAACCCGGATCTGGGGAGTCGGGGGTCTTGTTTGGGGACACTGAATTAGACTATAAGGTATTTACGCTGTGACCTTGAGCTGCCCGGGGGAAGATCCTCCTTTAAATGAAAATCGTCTCTAGACATAATACCAGGTCTAACACCCCTTCCCTGATCTGCTCATTTCCCAGGATGCGCTACTTAGAGCTATCCCTTTATGCCTTGCTGGAGGCTTTAGAATAATCAAAGCAGAAAATGTAATCCGATCTAAAAGCTAAATAACTAATTTTATTTCTTTTACATCTCGGCAGTCTACTTTCATAGAAGTCTAGACTTAAAATGGACTTTAAAGTCCGAGCGCGGTGGCTCACGCCTGTAATCCCAGCACTTTGGGAGGCCAAGGCGGGCGGATCAGGAGTTCGAGACCAGCCTGGCCAGCAAGGTGAAACCCTGTCTCTACTGAAAATACAAAAAATTAACTGGGCATGGTGGCGCGCGCCTGTAGTCCCAGCTACTCAGGAGGCTGAGGCAAGAGAATTGCTTGAACCCGGCAGGTGGAGGTTGCAGTGAGCCGAGATCGCGCCATTGCGCTCCAGCCTGAATGACAGAGCAAGACTCTAAAAAAAAAAAAAAAAAAAGACTTTAAGGGCTCGGCGTTAAAGACTCTTTTAATTATTTTTTTTTTTTTGTAACTTGCTGAGTTTCTCTAATGAGTTTTGTGGTTTCTTTTTTTTTTTTTTTTTTGAGACAAAGTCTCGCTCTGTTGCACAAGCTGGAGTGCAGTGGTGCGATCTTGGCTCACTGCAACCTCCGCCTCCCAGGTTCAAGCGATTCTTCTGCCTCAGGCCTCCTGAGTAGCTGGGATTACAGGCGCCCACCACCACGCCCAGTTAATTTTTTTTGCATTTTTATTAGAGATGGGGTTTCACCATGTTGGCCAGGTTGGTCTCGAAATCCTGACTTGATCCACCCGCCTCGGCCTCCCAAAGTGCTAGTATTACAGGCGTGAGCCACTGCACGTGGCCATTATTTTTTATTTTAGTTACATTTTCTCTTCGTAATTGGGCTCATAGGTGGTACCTCTTTGTTCACAATATTGTATATTGTGAGTGTACTGAAAGAACTACAATGTCAGAGTTGTCAGAGACCTTGGAAATAGTTTAACTCTTACTTTCTAGGTGAAACTTATGTGAAAGAAACAGTGACCTAAGATCTGAGTGTAGGCACTCCGAATTATTAAAATGACAACTTAATTTGGATCTTACAGCTCTTTGTCATTACTCTTTAGTTCCTTTCTCTTTTTCTTTTTTTTTTTTTCCAGAGACAGGACCTTGCTCTGTCATGATCACAGCTCCCTGCAGCCTTCAACTCCCGAGCTCAGGCAATCCTCCTGTCTCAGCCTCCTGAGTAGCTAGGACTACAAGCACTTGCCACCACGCTGGCTAATTTTTTACTTTTTTGTAGAAACTAGGTCTCGCCTTATTGCCCAGGCTTATTTTCTTTTTTCTTTCTTTCTTTCTTTTTTTTTTTAAGATGGATCTTTGCTCTGTCGCAAAGGCTAGAGTACAGTGGCACCATCTCAGCTCACTGCAACCTCTGCCTCCTGGGTTCAAGTGATTCTCCTGCCTCAGCCTCCCAAATAGCTGGAATTACAGGCACCTGCCACTCTGCCCAGCTAATTTTTGTGTTTTTAGTAAAGATGGGGTTTCACCATGTTGGCCAGGCTGGTCTGGAACTCCTGACCACACGTGATCTGACCACCTCGGCCTCCCAAAGTGCTGGGATTACAGGCGTGAACCATCGCGCCTGGCCTTATTTTCTTACGCTAAATCAGCCCTCTCAGCTCCTTTTCTTTATGACTGACACTTTTGAAAAGACCAGCCAGGTTGTCTTACAAATTGTTCCATGTTGTAGATTTTCCTAATTATTCCCTCATGATTAGAGCCATATCAAACTTTGGCCAGAATACCACAAAGGTGATGCTGTCTTACTGCATCTCACCAAGAAACACCTAATGTTGGCACCCACGTTTGTGATGCTAGGTTTTATGACTTAGCTTTTACGTTTTTTCTTTGAGACAGGATCTCTTTCTGTCACCCAGGCAAGAGAGCAGTGGCGTGATCATGGCTCATTGCAGCCTCAAGCTCCTGGGCTCAAGTGATCCTCCTGCCTCAGCCTCCTGAGTAGCTGGGACTACAGGCACACATCACCATGCCGGCTCATTTTTGTATTTTTTGTAGAGATGGAGTTTTGCCATGTTGCCCAGGCTGCTGTAGAACTTTTGGGCTCAAGCTATCCACCCACCTCAGCCTCCCAAAATGCTGGGATTGAGCCACTGCACCTGGTCAGTCACTTAGCTTATAACGTATATTTGGCTATTTGGAAAATATTTTTAGATAGATGATATATGTCATAATAGTTTATAAGACATTTTATAGGTCTTAAATAGGTCATTTTATAGGTGCAATGGGGAAAATACTGGATTTTGAAGTCCAAAGACCTTAGTTAGGCTCCAGCTGTCCAGTTATTATCTGTATAAGTGGCCTCATGTAAGTTTCTTAAGATTTCTGAACCATCCCTCCCAGAATTAGTAGGAAAATCATAAGGGAAGTGTAATGTATACTTATACCTGGATAAATAAGGATAGCATGACATTAAGTATTTTTTTTAATAGTAGCACATATGCCAAATAATTGTAATGTCAGAATAGAGGAAACTAATTTCACTTACTAAAAAGGAAGAAACTTTAAAAAAATAAATGATTAGCCAATAGAAGTTTACATTTCGTTGAAAAGACTATTAGAACTTGAAGGGGACTTAGTAATCATATTACCTCATTTTTCAGGTAAGAATCAGGCCTTACTGGAGACATTCAAGCAAAGGTTGGACAACTACTTTTCCAGAACAGAAAGGAAACTCATGCATCAGAAAAGGTTAGAGCTTGATGACCGATAAGATCTCCCTTTATTCTTAAGTTCCCTGGTTCTATGATATATTTTGTTTGCCACAAGAATAACAGCATCATTGTAATCGTTCCCAAGATCTAAGCCAGTGATTCTTGAATTCGCTTATTTCTTCTCTCCCTCTCCAGGTTTCAGGGATATAATCAGAAGGTAACCCCTGATGGGTCTTTGCCGCAGTAACATAAATTTGCTGTAATATCTGGAAACTAGGATCAAATAAAAGAACAACCACATTACTGCTACCTGTTCTCACCATCAGGTGGTTTATGTGGCTGGTGGAATTTGTCAGTCTAAGCTTACTATTAAATAACTGCAAAGTGAATAGTGAAAGATTTAGAAGACCTCAAATGAGCAAGTAACTCTGAAAATCATTTATTTACTCAGTCATCTCCAGTATTTTCTCTGAACCAGTTGCCTACAATTATGTATACCATAATCTTTTTTGTTTTGTTTTGTTTTGTTTTTTGAGACAAAGTCTCACTCTGTCACCCAGGCTGGAATGCAGTGGTGCAATCTCAGCTCACTGAAGCCTCTGCCTGCCAGGTTGAAGCAATTCTGCCTCAGCCTCCCGAGTAGCTGCGATTATAGGCATGTGCCACCATGCCCGGCTAATTTTTGTATTTTTAGTAGAGACGGGGGTTTCAACATGTTGGCCAGGCTGGTCTCGAACTCCTAACCTCAAATGATCCACCCGCCTTGGCCTCCCAATGTGCTGGGATTACAGGTGTGAGCCGCTGTGCCTGGCCTATACCGTAATCTTGATAAATACTGGTGACTACTGAGGATAGCTTTAGAGATTTAAGCAGACTTAAGAAAACTTCTGATTGTTAGCTCTTGAGTTCAACTGTAGGTCTGGAAAAAAAAAAAAAAAACAAACGAAATTGGTCTGGGCGACGTAGCTCACGCCTGTAATCCCAGCACTTTGGGAGGCTGAGGCGGGCAGATTACCTGAGGTCGAGAGTTCAAGACCAACCTGGCCAACATGGTGAAACCCTGTCTATACTAAACAAAAATTAGCCAGGTGTGTTAGTGCATGCCTGTAATCCCAGCTACTTACGAGGCTGAGGCACAAAATCACTTGAACCCAGGAGGCAGAAGATGTAGTGAGCTGAGATTGCACCACTGCACTCCAGCCTGGGTCTCAGAGTGAGACTGTCTCAAAAATAAATAAATAAATAAATCTCAAAAATAAGTAAATACATAAAATACACAATTGAGTGATTCTAAAGAAAATAAATCGTAATGTTAACATAGTGGTCTGTGAACGGTAGAACTATTTATCTTTTGTTTTTCAAATTCTCAATAAATATATTACTTTTATAGTATGACAAACTTTATTTCATTGAAAAGAGGAAACATACACTGTTTAAGTAATGTATATTAATACATTAATGAATAAAGAAGATTCATACCAACAGCACTTGGGGCATTCCTCATATATGTCTTTAAAGATTTTCCAGTAACAACCATCATTTGTCACCATGAGGTATATAATAAGGACAAGATGTGTGTAGAGGCAGCACAGGGTACTAGTATGAAACTTAGAGAACATTTAAAGATTTCATACTTTTGACCGGGCACAGTGGCTCATGCCTGTAATCCCAGCACTTTGGGAGGCCGAGGCAGGAGGATCACCTGAGATCGGGAGTTCAAGACCAGCCTCACCAACGTGGAGAAACCCCTCTCTCTACTAAAAATACAAAATTAGCCAGGCGTGGTGGCGCATGCCTGTAATCCCAACTGCTTGGGAGGCTGAGGCAAGAGAATCACTTGAACCTGGAAGGTGGAGATTGCGGTGAGCTGAGATTGTGCCATTGCACTCCAGCCTGGGCAACAAGAGCGAAAACTCCATCTCAAAAGAAAAAGAGATTTCATACTTTCTGTCTCTCTGACCTCTGGTTGATAAGTCAATAAATAAGAATTTTAACCCAAAGAAATACAAGGATGGAATTAAAAAAAAAAAAAAACAGAAAAAACAGATTTTGGCATTATAGGAAGGAAATCAGATCTGTGTTCTTTTTTGATGTGAACTATAGAAAGTCCAGTTTGCTGGGTGTCCTCCTGAGGTGCAGTGAGTGTATTGTCCTAATTCGACAATTCAAAAGGCTCAGGTCTAGTAGCTGACCTTTTGAACTTTCAGCTAGGAGCCTATTGGTAAACCAAGTTCCTTAATGCATATTTTATTACCCTTGTATTTTTTTTCAAGTTCTCACAAAACAGTGATTTCATTTAATACTTCTTTAGAAGTTGTTTTACCAGTTCTTAGATCTTTTCAGACTGTTTTCTGAGTGGGAATCCAGAAGAACTCTAGCTTGGAAGGCTTGCTAACAGTATCTACCACACTGCATGTTGTTCTTTGGCAGGTACCAGAAAGTTATACAATAACATTTTTTTTCTTTATTATTAAGCTTTTTATTTTGAGGTTAGTGTAGATTGAAATACACTTCCAACAATTAATACAAAGGTCCCCTGTGTCCTTTACCCAGTTTTCCACAGTGGTAACATATTACAAAACTGGAGTACAATGTCACATCCAGGATACTAATTGATACAATCAAGATACAGAATATTTCTATTACAAAGGTCTTGTGTTGCCTTCTTATAGCAACACCTACTTTCTTCCTACTCCTTCCCTCATCCATTCCTTAACCCTTGGCAACCATATGTTCTTCATTTCTGCAATTCTGTTATTTCAAGAATGTTGTATAAGTGGAATTATACAGATGTAATTTTTTAGGATTGGCTTTTTTCCTCAGCAGAATTCTCCAGGCTTTTGCAAGTCTCAATACTCATCCTTTTTATTGCTGAATAGTATTACAGGTATAGATGTACCAATTTGTTTAACCATTCGCCCACTGAAGAACATTTGGGTTTTCAGTTTTTGATTATTAAGAATAGAGTTTCCACAAACATTCACATACAAGATTTCCTGTGAACACAAGTTTTCATTTCTCTAGGACAGATGCCCAGGAATGCAATTGCAGGGTTATATGGGAGATGAATGTATAACTTCTTTAGAAACTGCCAAACTGTTTACATTCCCAACAGGAATATGTAAGTGATTCAGTTTTTCCATGTCCTCACTAGCATTTGGTATTGCCACTGTTTTTGTTTTTTTTGTTTTGTTTTGTTTTTATGTTAGCCATTCTGATAGGTATGTAGCTTGTTTATTTTTTATTTTTATTTTTTTGTTTTTTTTTTTTTGAGATGGATTTTCGCTCTTGTCACCCAGGTTGGAGTGCAGTGGCGTGATCCCGGCTCACTGCAACCTCCACCTCCTGGGTTCAAGCAATTCTCTTGCCTCAGCCTTCCGAGTCGCTGGGACCACAGGCATGCACCACCGTGCTCGGCTAACTTTTGTATTTTAGTAGAGATGGGGTTTCACCACGTTGGCCAAGCTGGTCTCGAACTCCTGACCTCAGGTGATCCGCCCGCCTCAGCCTCCGAAAGTGCTGGGATTACAGGCATGAGCCACCGCGCCCAGCAGCTTGTTTTGGTTTTAATTTGCATTTCCCTAATGGCTAGGGATGTTGAACATCTTTTCATGTACTTATTAGCCATATGTATTTCCTTTTTGCTGAAATACCTTCTTATGGCTCTTGCTTGTTTTCTAATTGGATTGTTTGTGTTTTTACCGCTGGGGTTTGAGAGTTCTTTATATCTTCTGCTTATTCTTTGTCAGTTATGTAGTTTGCAAATATTTCCTCCTGGTCTGTAGCTTTTCATCCTCTCAGTGTTCTTTCATAAAGCAAAAGTTTTTAATTTTTTAATTTCATTTTTAATTTTCATGAAGTCTAATTTCTTAATTTTTCCTCTTATAGATTGTGTTTTTGATGTCAAATATAAGAACTCTTTGCCTAGCCCTAAAGCCAGATTTTCTAATATTTTTCTAAAAGTTTTAGTAGTTGGCCAATCATGGTGGCTTATGCCTGTAATCCCAGCCCTGTGGGAGGGGGAGGTGGAGGTGGGAGGGCTGCTTAAGCCCAGGAGTTGAGACCACCCTGGGCAACATGGTGAGACCCTGTGTTTATTAAAAACAAATAAAAGTTTTAGTGGTTTTATATTTTACATTAAATTCCTGATCCTTTTTTTAGAGAGAGGGTTTGTCACCCAGGCTGGAGTGCAGTGGCACAATCTCGGCTCACTGCAGCCTTCGCCTCCTGGGCTCAATCCATCCTCCTACCTCAGCCTCTCAAGTAGCTGGGACTAAAGGTATGTGCCACCATGCCCAGCTAAAATTTGTGTGTGTGTGTGTATTTTTGGTAAAGATGGGGTTTGTCATGTTACCCAGGCTGGTCTCAAATTCCTGGCCTCAAGCCATCCGCCAACCTTGGCTTCCCAAAGTGCTAGAATTACAGGCACGAGCCACCATGCCTGGCCCCCCGATCCATTTTGAGTTAATTTTTGTATTAGGTGAGAAACTTAGTTCTCACATCCTTTTTTCCCAAAAACCAGTTGGGCAGGGGTGTGTGTGTGTGTGTGTGTGTGTGTGTTTGTGTGTGTGTGTATGTTTGAGACGGAGTCTCACTCTCTTTTCCAGACTGGAGCGCAGTGGCGCAACTATGGCTTACTGCAGCCTCTACCTCCCAGGCTCATATGATTCTCCTGCCTCAGACTCCCTGGTAACTGGGACTACAGGCATGTGACACCATGCCCAGCTAATTTTCTTAATTATTTGTACAGACAAGGTCTTGCTGTGTTGCCCAGGTTGTTCTTGAACTCCTGGGCTCAAGCAATTCTCCCTTCTTGGCCTCCCAGAGTGCTGGGATTACAGATGTGAGCCACCTCACCTGGCCAGTTGGGTTTTTTGGTGTGAATCTGTTATTTGATTCTTTGCTATGTTCCACTGACCATGTGTCTGTCCTTCCACCAGTGGCACACAGCATTGATTACTGTAGGCTGTTTATGTCTTGAAATCAGGTAGACAAATTCCTCTCACTTTATTCTTCATTTTTCAAATTTGTTTTAGCTATTCTGGTCCCTTTGCTTTTTATATAAATTTTATATAAATTTCCATATAAATGTTTTCCATATAAATTTGTGTCTATTTATAAGAAATCTTGTTAGGACCTTGATAGAAATTGCAATAAGCCTGTATATCAGCCTTAAGAAAATTGGCATTCTTACTATATTGAGTCTTCTGATCTCTGAACACACAGTATGTCTCTCTGTGTGTTTAGGTCTTTGACTTCTTTCGTCAGTATTTGGTAGTTTTCCACAAAAGAAGTCAGTACATGTTTTGTTAGATTTGCCCCTAAATCTTTTTTTTTCTTTGAGTAATTGTAAATGATATTGTATTTTTACTTTCAGTATACATGTGTTCATTGATGGTATATAGAAATACAATTGATTTTTAAAATATGCTTATTGTGTATACTGGACACTGCTGAACTTATTAATTCTAGGAGTTTATTTGTAGATTCTTTCAATTTTGCACGTTCATAATTATGTTACATGCAAACAGGAACAGTTTTATTTTCTTGTTTTACAATCTTTATGTCTGTTTCCTTTTCTTGCTTCACTGCACTAGGTAGAACTTTCAGCAGTATGTTAGATAAGAGTGGTGACAGTGGACATCTGTCCTTGCTCACAATCTTATGGGAAAGTATTATCTTTCGCCATTAAGTATAGTGTTGGCTGTAGGTTTTTTTGTACATGCTGTTTATCAAATTGATCTTCCTTTTTTTCTGAGATATTTTGCTATGAATGGGTATTGCATTTTTTCAAATACTTTTTCTGCATCAATTTTTATGATCATTTGATTTTTCTTCTTCAGTCTATGAATATGTGGACTTAAACGGACTAATTTTCAAATATTAAACCAGTCTTGCATCCCTGGAATAAACCCTACTTGGTCAAGTTGTATAATTCTTTTTATATATTGCTGAATTATATTTGCTAATATTAATAGACTTTTATATCTTTCATGAGGGATATTTTTATGGTTTTCTTTTTTGTACTGTCTTTGGTTTTAATATCAGGATAATACTAACTTCATAAAGAAGTTGTCAGGTTTATGTATGTAGAGTTGTTTGTAATATTCCTGTATCCTTTTGGTGTCTGCAAAACCTGTAGTAATGTACACCCTGTTTCATTCCTGATAGTATAATTTGTGTCTTCTCTCTTGCTCGTAGGTTTGTGTTTTATTAATCTTTTCAAAGAACCAGCTCTTTCTTTTTTTCTCTTTTCATTTAAATTGATATCTGCTCTTTATTTCCTTCATTGGGTTCATTTTGCTCTTCTTTTTTAGGTGCTTGAGGTAGGAGGAGCTTGGATTACTGATTTAAGACCTTCCTTCTTTCCTTCCTTCCTTCCTCCCTCCCTCCCTTCCTTCCCTCCTTCCCTAAGTCCCTCCCTCCCCCCCACGCTCCTTTCCCTCTCTCCCTCCCCTTTCTTCCTTCCTTACCTCCACTTCCTTTTTTTTTTTTTTTTAACAGGGTCTTGCTGTTTTACCTGGGCTGGAATGCAATGGCATGATCATAGCTCACTGCAGCCTCAAACTCCTTGGCTCAGGCAATCCTGCCCCAACCTCCAAGTAGCTGGGGATATAGGACATGCCACCATGCCCAGCTACTTTTCTTTCTTTTCTGTCTGTCTCTCTCTTTCTTTCTTTTTTTTTTTTTTTTTTTTTTGGAGAGAGAAGGTATCACTATGTTGCCCAGTGTATTAGTCCGTTTTCACACTGCTGGTAAAGACATACCCTAGACTGGGCAATTTACAAAAGAAAGAGGTTTAATGGACTTACAGTTCCACATGGCTGGGGAGGCCTCACAATCATGGCTGAAGGCAAGGAGGAGCAAGTCACATCTTACATGGATGGCAGAAGGCAAAGAGAGAGAACTTGTGTAGGGGATCTCCTCTTGATAAAACCATCAGATCTTGGGAGACTTATTCACTGTCATGAGAACAGCATGGGAAAGACTTGCCCCCATGATTCAGTTACCTCCCACCAGGTCCCTCCCACAACACGTGGGAATTCAAGATGAGATTTGGGTGGGGACATAGCCAAACCATATTACCCAGGCTGGTCTTGAACTCCAGAGCTCAAGGAATTCTCCCACCTCAGCCTCCCAAAGTGCTGAGATTACAGGCATGAGCCACCACACCTGGCCTTTTTCCTTTTCTAATGTATGCATTTAGTACTAAAACTTTTCCTCATGGCACTGATTTAGTTTATCACCGTATAATTATGTCAGCATATTACCAGTTCAAGTGAAGTATAGAAACCTTAATTGTCTGCATACATTTAGAACCACAATAGATGGTTTTATAATTTTTGCTTCAACCGACAAACATTAATTTAGGAAACTCAAGAGAAGTGTATTGTACTTATTACTGTGTTTTCCTCCTTGATGTTCCAGGACTACTACTTTTATCATTTTCTTTCTATTTAGAAACTTGAGCCATTATTTTAGGTAGCTATGCTGGTAACACATTTTCTTAGTTTTCCTACATTTGAGAATGTCTTGATTTCACCTTTATTCCTCAAGGTTGTTTTCACTAGATACAGGGTTCTGCATTGACAGTTCTTTTCTTTTAGCACTTGAAACATTTTGTGCCGCTTCCTTCTGGCCTCCATAGTTTCTAAAGAAAAATCTGCTGTCATCCTAATAGTTTTACCCCTACAGACAAGATATAGTTTTTCGCTTGCTGCTTTCAATGGTTTTTTTGTCTTTATTTTTATTTTATTTATTGTTATTTATTTATTTATTTATTTATTTATTTATTTATTTGCTACAGAGTCTCACTCTGTCGCCCAGGCTGGAATGCACTGACATGATCTTGGCTCACTGCAACCTCTGCCTCCTGGGTTCAAGCAATTCTCGTGCCTCAGCCACCTGAGTAGCTGGGATTACAGGTGTGTGCCACCATGGCTGGCTGCTTTTTGTATTTTTTTTTTTTAGTAGGGACGGGGTTTCACCATGTTGACCAGGCTGGTTGTGAACTCCTGACCTCAATCGACCCACCCGCCTTGGCCTCCCAAAGTGCTAGGATTACAGACGTGAGGCACTGTGCTCAGCCTTGTCTTTAGTTTTCAGATGTTTGACTATTATGTCGATGTAGGTTTCATCGCGTTTATGCTGTTTGAGGTTTGTTCAGCTTTTTGAATCTGTAGGTTTATGTCTTCTGCCAAACTTGGGGAGTTTTCAGCCATTATTTCTTCCAGTACTTTTACTACCCTACCCTTTTCTTCCTCTCCTTCTTGGACTCTGAGACAAAATATTTGCTCTTTTATACTTCTACAAGTCCTTTGTACTCTGTTAATGTTTTTCATTCTGTTTTTCTCTGTAATTCAGATTGAAGAATTCTGTTTTCTGGCTTCCAATTCACTGATTCCTCTGTCCCCTCCATTCTCCTGTTGATTTTATTCATTGAGTTTATTTTGGTTATTGTATTTTTCACTTCTTAAACTTTCCATTTGGGTCTTGATATCTTCTCTTTCTTTGCTGAGACCTTCTGTTTTTTCATTTGTTTCAAGTGTGTTCATAATTGCTCACTGAAGTATTTACAAGGTGCTGTTTAAAAATCTTTGTCAGATAATCCTAACACATATTACTCAATGTTAAGCATCTGTTGATTGTCTTTTTTTAATTCAGTTTGAGATCTTCCTAGTTCTTGGTGTGATGAGTGATTTTTTTAATATATTGTAGCCTGGACATCTTGCATATCATGTTATGAGGCTCTAGATTTTATTTAATCATTTTATCTGGCTCCTTTTGACAATGCTCCATGAGGGGAAGTGGTGGGAGGTACCACTTCATTACTGCCAGGTAGAAGTAGAAATTCATGTTCCTTACTCTGACACTTGAAGGGGGGAGGGGCAGGGAGTTTCTTGTTACTGCCAGGTGGAGTAGGCATTCTGGCTCCTCACCAGGCTTCCACTGATAACTCCCTGGCTGGGAAGGACTACAGTGCTTTGTTACTCTCCCCATGTGGCCTCCACTGACATTACAGGAGGGTATATGGCCTAATTGTCATGAGGCAGTAATGCAAGTCCTGAATGTCAAGTAGGCCTCCTTAGATACCACCCCAGAGTAGATGGAGATGGGTACCTCATTACTGCCAATTGGGGTGGAAGCCAGGCCCCCTATGTGGTTTCCACGGACACTCGCTGGGGAGTGGGGAGGCTTTTCTGTGCATATGAAGGAAATGACATTTTTTTAAATGTCAGTAATTATTGTGATTTTTTTTTTTTTTTTTTTTTGAGACGGAGTCTCACTATGTGGCGCAGGCTGGAGTGCAGTGCTGCAATCTCGGCTCACTGCAACCTCCGCCCAAGGGTTCAAGCAGTTCTCCTGCCTCAGCCTCCTGAGTAGCTGGGATTACAGGCGTGAGCCACCATGCCCAGCTAATTTTTGTATTTTTAGTAGTGACGGGGTTTCACTATGCTGTCTGGGCTTGTCTCCAACTCTTGACCTCAGGTGATCCACCTGCCTCAGCCTCCCAAAGTGCTGGAATTACAAGTGTGAGCCCCCGTGCCCAGCCTAGTTATTGTGATTTTATAGGATAAGAAAAAAGGAGGAGGGAAGAATAAATGGAAAAAGGAGGAAAGTATAGGTATGGTTGAAACTGGTGGAATGGAATTACTATTGATTGTATGTGTTAATCAAAAGCAGAATGTTAATTTTTTTTTGTGATGGTGGCATACACTTTGTCCTAAACTTGAATTTACTATAGTTTCAACAAAGCTTCATAAAAATTAGTTTCAACAAAGCTTCATAAAAAATTTGTTTTTCAGAGATACTTTAATAATTGATAAGCTAGTAAAGATTTGCACATCCAGTTTATCATTTTTGTCTTGGTTATCAGAAAACTCTTAACTAAATAAAATGTATAGCATTTATGTTAGTCTACAGTGTACATGATTCATGTTTTCCTTTTACATGCTGTTTAATTTCTGTTTTAAACAGCTTTATTTTATACAAATCTTTTTTTTTTTTTTTTTTTTTTGAGATGGAGTCTCACTCTGTCACCCAGGCTGGAGTGCAGTGGCGCGATCTCGGCTCACTGCAAGCTCCATCTCCTGGGTTCACGCCATTCTTCTGCCTCAGCCTCCCTAAGTAGCTAGTACTACAGGCGCTCACCACCACGCCCAGCTAATTTTTTTGTATTTTTAGTAGAGACGGGGTTTCACTGTGTTAGCCAGGATGGTCTCGATCTCCTGACCTCGTAATCTGCCTGCCTCAGCCTCCCAAAGTGCTGAGATTACAGGCGTGAGCCACCACGCCCGGCCTATACAAATCTTTTATATGAAATGCTCAATCTTTTTAGAACTAGCCAGGATATAGTAAATAAATAATGTGATATACATTCTTATATCTAGATTAACTGAACCTAAGTCCTACATTTAGGATATGTGAAAATCTCAGGAATTCAGAAAGGCTTTTTTATTTACTTGTCTTCCCTTCCCTGTTGCCTCCACGTTAGATTATAATTAGAAGTCTCTGATTAGTCTCTGTGATTGCCCTTTTTGAACTATAGAATGTGTAGTAGAATGTATAATTCCTGTAACTTTCTTTTAAAACTCTGAATATCCTTCATGAGGGTTGTCAATTTCTAAGCAAATGGTGTTTGTTAACTGGTGTTTGTTAACTATTAATAGAACCTTTGTATTTACATTGTAAAAGGATCATTAGTAGTAAGGGTCAGAGTTAAATTAGCAACTAATTTTAAGTGTATTTGGAGTGGCTCAGATATGTGAATCTACTTTTTCAACAATAGATTTTATTAAATCTAAATGTAGGCCAAGTATTTCTGATGAAGATTTAGCATTCAAATTGAGATGTGGTATAAGTGTAAAATGCTCACCAAAATCAAAGACTTACTACCAGAAAAGGAACGTAAAATGTCTTATTAATACTTTTTATGTTGATTGCATGTTGAAATGTTAAAATTTTTGATATTTTTGATGTATTCGATTAAGTATAATAGTAAAAAATTTAAAATAAGCAAATTGGTGACTAGTGGAATAGTTAAGTAATTTTAGGAAAACAATAAAAATCTCTTGATTTCCTTTATTTTTCTTTTTATTATTATTATTATTATTGTTTGAGATGGAGTCTCACTTTGTCACCCAGGCTCGAGTGCAGTGGCATGATCTTGGCTCACTGTAACCTCAACGTCCCGAGTTCAAGCGATTCTCCTGCCTCAGTTTCCCAAGTAGCTGGGACCACAGGCACATGACACCACGTCTAGCCAATTTTTGTATTTTTTGTAGAGATAGGGTTTCACTATGTTGGCCAGGCTGGTTTTGAACTCCTGACCTCAAGTGATCCACATGCCTCGGCCTCCCAAAGTGCTGCGATTACAGGCATGTGCCACCACACCCAGCTTTTTTTAATTATTTTTTTAATCCCAAACCTCACCATCTTGGTTTCCTGTATAACCCTCCTAGGAATGGGGCTTTAAACAAGTAGCTTAGTTAGGTAGCAGAGCAAACTATCTTAAAACTGGAGATTTCGATAGACAGGGCCTTTGAGTCCCAAACTAGCATTAGAAAATCTAATTCTCTGGCTGGGTGCGGTGGCTAACACCTGTAATCCCAGCACTTTGGGAAGCCGAGGCAGGCAGATCACGAGGTTAAGAAATCGAGACCATCCTGGCCAACATGGTGAAACTCCATCTCTACTAAAAATACAAAAATTAGCTGGGCATGGTGGTGTGCACCTGTAGTCCCAGCTACTCGGGAGGCTGAGGCAGGAGAATTGCTTGAACCTGGAGGCAGAGGTTGCAGGAGCCGAGATTGCGCCACTGCGCTCCAGCCTGGTGACAGAGTGAGACTCCATCTCAAAAAAAAAAAAAGAAAATCCAATTCTCAACTGTAAGGTTCTATGGTCATTAATGATCTGAGAAATTGGGGGTGGTGGCATACAATTACATACACAGATTTATAAAATATGAGCAGTGATTCCCTAACTCTTCAGTTAGACTAAAAACATTTGTTTATAGATTGACAAACTTTTTTTGAATTTTTAAATTAGGTGACTAATAAAGGCACCAGAAGAATATGGCTGCACAAATACCAGAATCTGATCAGATAAAACAGGTAAAGTATTCTAAGTAAGGGGAAAAGATTTTGCAAAAAAATATAAGGTGCTACTAATGCCACCATGTCAGGCTGGGTGCAGTGGCTCACATCTGTAATCCCAGCACGTTGGGAGGCCCAGGTGGGTGGATCACTTGAAGTTGGGAGTTCAAGACCAGCCTGGCCAACATGGTGAAACTCCGTCTCCTAAAAATACAAAAATTAGCTGGGCATGCTGGCGCACACCTCTAGTCCCAGCTACGTGGGAGGCTGAGGCACGGGAATTGCTTGACCCACGAGGCAGAGGCTGCAGTGAGCCGAGATCGTGCCATTGCACTCCAGCCTGGGTGACAGAGCAAGACTCCATCTCAAAAAAAACAAAAAAAACCATGTCAGTGATTTCACAAAACAATTGTTTCTATTTCATTTCCAAAATGGATATTAAATGTTATAAAGTGTATGTATGTATGTATTTTTCTTGTTCTTTTTTTTTTTTTTTTTTTTTTTGAGACAGTCTTGCTTTGTCTGCCAGGCTGGAGTGCAGTGGCACGATCTTGGTTCATTGCAACCTCCGTCTCCCAGGCCCAAGCAATTCTCCTGCCTCAGCCTCCTGAGTAGCTGGGATTACAGGCATATGCCACCATGCCTGGCTAATTTTTGTATTTTTATTAGAGACAGGGTTTCACCATGTTGGCCAGGCTGGTCTCGAACTCCTGACCTCAGGTAATCTGCCCGCCTCAGCCTCCCAAAGTGCTGGGATTACAGGCATGAGCTACCGCGCCCAACCAAGCATATGTATTTTTCATCTGACTGATAAGGAAAAATTAAATATTCAACTAGAAAATAAAACTATTCTGTAGATCATAGTGTACCCATTTAAGTTAGCATAATAACTATGATTTCAAGTGTTATAGTATATTTTGTCTAAATATAAAATACCAGTAATTTAAGTTTCAAAGCATCTTTGTTTTAAAAACCAAATACTAAAGAACATTCTGGTTTGTTTGTAGTTTAAGGAATTTCTGGGGACCTACAATAAACTTACAGAGACCTGCTTTTTGGACTGTGTTAAAGACTTCACAACAAGAGAAGTAAAACCTGAAGAGGTATGAAAAGTGTTACTCACTAAAATTCTCCAAGCCTGTCATAAACATTATAAGTAGGATCCCCTTAAGCATTTCACTTGTTCCTACTTATTACAGGAATTTAGACTACCTTTTATGTTCCATTGCTTGGAAGAACTGAAGCAGCCACTGAACCACGGCATTGAGTTTAACAGTGCCAAATTTAATATGACAGTTACATTGTACCAAGTCAGACCATTTTAGAGAAGATGCCTGCAGCTGCTGAGTTACTGTTTCACAACAAATATTCTTACTAATTAGCTTTCAGCCAAGATGGCCTACCTAGAGAAACTTGGCACAGCCTTTCTGTATGGCCCTGGGAATTCTGGTTGGCTTTGGAAAAAGCAAAGCTTGACTTTGGTGGCTCATATTGAAAACCTTATCCTATTAGAAGTCTTAACTTTTTTTTTTAAGCCAGGGTCTCGCTCTGTTACCCAGGCTGGAGTGCAATGGCATAATCATAGCTCACTGTAACTGAACTCCCAGCACGTTGGGAGGCCAAGGCAGGTGGATCACTTGAGCCCAGGAGTTCGAAACCAGCCTCAGCAACATGGTGAAACCCTGTCTTTACAAAAAATACAAAAAAAAAATTAGCTGGACATGTTGGTACATGCCTGTGGTCCCAGCTACTTGGGAGCTGAGGTGAGAGGGTCAACTGAGCACGGGAGGCAGAGGCTGCAGTGAGCTGTGATTGCACCACTGCACTCTAGCCTGGGTGACAGAGCAAGACCCTGTCAAGAACAACAACAAAAAAGCACCAGTCCTCATCTCTACTAAAAAATAAAATGAAAAATTAGCCAGGCATGGTGGTGTGTGCTGTAGTCTCAGCTACTCCAGGGGCTGAGGTAGGAGGATCACTTAAGCCCAGGAGGTTGAGGCCACAGTGAGCCACTGCACTCCACCCTGGGCAACAGAGAGAGAACCTGTCTCAAAAAAATAAATAAATAGGCCAGGTGCGGTGGCTCATGCCTGGAACTTCAGCACATTGGGAGGCTAAGGCAGGCGGATCACGAGGTTAGGAGTTCAAGACCATCCTGGCTAACACAGTGAAACCCCATCCCTACTAAAAATACAAAAAATTAGCCAGGCATGGTGGCAGGCACCTGTAGTCCCAGCTACTTGGGATGCTGAGGCAGGAGAATGGTGTGAACCCAGGAGGCGGAGCTTGCAGTGAGCCGAGATCACGCCACTGCACTCCAGCCTGGGTGACAGAGCGAGACTCCCTCTCAAAAAATAAATAAATAATAAATAAATAAAATTAAAATAAATAAAAAGTAAATGTTTGAGAATTAAGAATGTTGTTTCTCATTAAAAAGGAACAAACTTACTACTGGGTTTACATTTTAACAATTGAAACAAGAAGACAGGAATGTGGGCTTTCACTTAATACACTTGCAGAAAATCTAGTCCAGAAGCTTCTTGAAAACAGACTTATCATTGCTCTTAGTGACTACAAACTGGCAGGCATTCAATATATATTAATGCTTGTCAGTGGATGAAAGTATCAGTTAAAAGCTATGGTCAGTTGCTGCCAATCAGTACTATTTAATTCTCAGATATATTCAAAGAAAAGCAAACTACCCCACTGATTCTTTTAGAATACATGCATTTTAAAAAAATTCATATTTTTGTGTTGCCTCTTGGATCTTCCCTTTTCATTCCTAGACCACCTGTTCAGAACATTGCTTACAGAAATATTTAAAAATGACACAAAGAATATCCATGAGATTTCAGGAATATCACATTCAGCAGAATGAAGCCCTGGCAGCCAAAGCAGGACTCCTTGGCCAACCACGATAGAGAAGTCCTGATGGATGAACTTTTGATGAAAGATTGCCAACAGCTGCTTTATTGGAAATGAGGACTCATCTGATAGAATCCCCTGAAAGCAGTAACCACCATGTTAAACCATCTGTCATGACTGTTTGGCAAATGGAAACCACTGGAGAAACAAAATTGCTATTTACCAGGAATAATCACAATAGAAGGTCTTATTGTTCAATGAAATAATAAGATGCAACATTTGTTGAGGCCTTATGATTCAGCAGCTTGGTCACTTGATTAGAAAAATAAACCATTGTTTCTTCAATTGTGACTGTTAATTTTAAAGCAACTTATGTGTTCAATCATGTATGAGATAGAAAAATTTTTATTACTAAAAGTAAAATAAATGGAAATATCACTGAGCAGTTGTTTATACTGTATGGTACCATAGTATTCTCACTGGACTGTGGATACGTTGAAATGTTTTTCAATCAGGATCATCCTCCAAGCATTCCTGTTCATTCATGTCTGCCTCAAATTGCTGGTGAATACATAAAATAGTTACTTGCTAATCATTTCAATGCACGATCCTTTTCTTGCTTCCCTTGTGTCAGAGTGGGCATTACATATACTTTTTTTTTTTTGAGACGGAATTTTGCTTTTGTCACCCAGGATGGAGTGCAATGTCACGATCTCAGCTCACTGCAACCTCCGCCTCCCCGGTTCAAGCAATTCTCCTGCCTCAGCCTCCCAAGTAGCTGGGATTACAGGTGTGTGCCACCATGCCCGGCTAACTTTTGTATTTTTAGTAGAAATGGGGTTTCACCACATTGGCCAGGCTGGTTTCGAACTCCTGACCTCAGGTGATCCGCCTGCCTCAGCCTCCCAAAGTGCTAGGATTACAGGCGTGAGCCACCGCGCCTGGCCACATATTCTTATCTTACCTACATTTTCATGTATCTTCAGGAAACAATCCCATCTGCCCTAGTTTGGGAATGTTAAAGAGTTGACTGTTATACTGTAATGGAGTTCATGTTTGTGTTTTGTTCAAAAGCTGACAGTCAAATATGATAGATTCCAAGGCTTGCCAATGATAAAAAGTGAACCAAAGTTAATGCCTTATGGCTAATGAATCCTGAAATTAATCCAAGCATTTGCAGGAAATTCTAGTTGATGCATACGTATACCAAGCAGTTTAGTAAAATGAAAAGTGGACTAAAACTTACTAATCAACTGGCTTATGAATGGATTTCATTTGATACCATTTTAAACCTATAATTAAGAGAATGCTAATTAGCCTGTATGTTTAAATTTACCAAAGTGATTTCTATGTTTCGTATGTTAATGGAAGTAGAAGTACTGTTCTGCTTTAAAATTGAACTGTTGAAATACGGATATTACTCAAGAAAATATACAATTTATTATAGTCAAAGGAACATGAAGAATAGGCTTGCTTCATGTTAAAGCAGCCAAAAATTCAGAGATTTCACTTATTTAAGATTTTGGGCAATTCACACACATACTTTGATATTTCTGTGTAGTCAAGCATAACATAGCTATTTACTGTGTACATTTCACAAAGATAATTAAATATGTGCTCACCTGGCAAATAAGGGGAATTTTGTGCAACAGCATCTCAGATACCTTGGGAGGGAGTGTGTGTTTGAAAACTTTCAGAAGTTCCCGTGGTTGCTCGCACACTAAAAGGGCATTGCCGAGGTGTTGAACCCCCATTCTGTGCTCTCCTGAAACAGAATGACAAGTTTTGAGCAAAATTTTAAAGTTCTTTAAAACAGACATTCTACAAATCCAAGAAAGCAACAAGCATTAAAAATTAAAAGCATATCAAACTAAAGACTACTTAGACAAGTCTTGTGAAGAGTAGAGTACAAATATGAGGGAAAATGTTGAGCTTCACAGTGGTGAAGCGGCAATATTAATAATTTTGAGCCAAATTACAGCAAGTATACTCTTACTGTTTAGAAGTGCACTCTTGCATTGGAAATGCTCGTGTTCTATAATTTGGGTATGGAGGGAAGAAGATACTGAGGTTTTTTGTAAGCAGTTGTCTACTTTTATTAATATCTGATGGGTTATCTTTACATGTGTGATTGATAAAATATTATAGATGAAACATCTGATGTTCCAGCTAAATGGAACTTAAAAAAAATAGATTTCACTATCAAAGAGTTGAAACAAGATTTAGTGTAACATGAATTACATACCCCGAGGAAAAAAATAAGAGATTTATGAGCTCGATTTCTAAGCACAGTTTTAAAATGAGTTTTAGGATGATTAGCTTTGAAGTAACAACAAATGAAAATATGTGAAGAGTGAAAATTAATCATAGCATTTCTGTTTAAGTTAGAACATGGAATGACTTTAATCTCACTCCCTTGTTTTACTTTAAGGAAACTGAGGCAAAGATCACTGAAATGATATATAGTTTCAATGCTGATTAATGCTAGCATTAGGAATATAATCTAATTTTCTGACCCTTGAGACTAGAGTACTGCCTCTCTTCAGGTATTCGGTAATCACAGGAGTTGAATTATTGACATACTTCATATAACTAGGTAGAAAATAAAATATGGCCCTACAGGTAAGTATAATAATAAGAGTTTTATTAGCTGAAACTAGTTTTCCATTTATCAGTTGAAATACATGGTCATAGGAAGAGAAGAGTGCGTGACAGAAAAAAATGCTTTCCAAAGATTAGTATTAAGCTTAAACAATAGGGATATGTCCTGACTTAAATATATTAATTTTACATTTTCAACATAAGATGTAATAGCGCCTGTTCTCAAGATTGGTGGTGCTAACAATACAAAACAATCAATTTGGTCAAATAATTCAATCAACCAATAAATTCAATCATACCAGCTACTCAGAAATTTCAATCAAAATTATTGGCCCTATGGTCTCATATAGACATAGCCACCATTGAAATGGCTACAGAACTATATTTTACCTGACAGAAAATGACGAAAATTGTGGGTGATAGCAAAGGGGAGTGGAGAAAGTTAAGAAGACTGCAGAAAACTGGGTGAAAAATTGCCACATTGGATAGAATACTGTACTGGTTGGTTCTCAATGTTTTAGTAACCTAGGGAGATTTTTAAAAAAATATTGACACCTGGGTTCCAGCCCCATAGATTCTGATTTAATTGGTTTGGGGTTTGATGAAGAATTAAAGAATAAGCAGCCAAGACCGAGAACTGCAATATAAGTAAAATATGGAAGTATAAAACTTCTGTAAAGAACTATTAGGGGGCTGGGCGTGGTGGCTCACGCCTGTAATCCCAACACTTTGGGAGGCTGAGGAGGGTGGATCACTTGAGGTCAGTTTGAGACCAGCCTGGCCAACATGGCAAAAGCCAGTCTCTACTGAAAATGGAAAAATTAGCCAGGCATGGTGGCACACACCTATATAATCCCAGCTACTTGGGAGGCTGAGACACGAGAATTGCTTGAACCCGGAAGGCTGAGCCAAGATCATGCCACTGCACTCCAGCCTGGGTGACAGAGTGAGACACTGTCCCCCAAAAATAAAAAAGCTATTAAATAATTTCACAGTTAAAAATTTAAAAACCCAAGTTTGCAACGTGTGTTCAGATCACCTCTAAATCTAATTAAACTATTACATCATAGCTTTTAAGCATAAAGTGAATAGGAATAAAATGTGATAAAATACGTTATCTTTTTTCTTTTGACATATAATTCAGAACTTTCCCACAATTTCAGGGCCCTTGTTTACAAAAAAGAATATAAAATTATGAGTACAAAATTACTAGGGGTGGCTGGGCTCGGTGGCTCATGCCTGTAATCCCAGCACTTTGGGAGGCCAAGGCAGGTGGATCACTTAAGGCCAGGAGTTTGAGACCAGCCTGACCAACATGGTGAAACCCTGTGTCTACTAAGAATACAAAATTAGCTGGGCATGGCGGTGCACGCCTGTAATCCCAGCTACTTGGGAAGCTGAGGCAGGAGAATCGCTTGAACCTGGAAGCCAGAGGTTGCAATGGGCTGAGATGGCGCCATTGCACTCCAGCCTGGGCAACAAGAGTGAAACTCCATTTCAAAAAAAAAAAAAAAAAGCAAATTGCTAGGGGGCCTTAGAGGCCTATGCAAATAAAGGTCTTTAGACATAAGTTTCACTGGTTTATGTAAAGTCACTTCTGTTTATATCATTTAAGACAGTTCTAACTGTACATTTTGGCATCAATATTTAGCAGGTATTTTTAGTCCATTTCAAAAATTACTCCATCTAAAAGCAAAAATTGTTAATATTTAGCAGGTATTTTTAGTCCATTTCAAAAATTACTCCATCTGAAAGCAAAGATCAATACTAAATAAAATACTAAAATACAAATTACAGTGATTAATGTGCAATGATTTTGAATGCCTGCAACTTTTTAATTTCTCAAAACTTTTATAATGGTTTTAAGCCACTGAATAAAAATCTCGGCCATTGCTGTGAGTTGTCTAGGATTTTGACTTCCTCTTTGTTTTTATAAATCCTGGACGATGCTGTTACAGATTGAAAAACAAAACTTTTTGAAAAAAAAAAACAACAGAAAGAGGCAAAAACAGGTACAGGGACAGTGATATGCAAGGGAGTTTGCAACACTTAAAAAATATATATACATTGTACTGATGGATGTAATGCTGATTTATCCAGCAACATCAGTTACTTCTTAAATTAAGAAGCCTCAAGACAAATTTTCCTTTCCAGGGTTTAACACCAGAATAAGGACATTATGATTATAATATTTATACAATAATAATATTATCTACCATCATTTTGCCTGACAATATTATGAAGTTTTCTCAAATCCATCTGGAATTAGGTAGGAATAAATTATTTATTTATTTATTTATTTATTTATTTATTTATTTATTTTTTGAGCTGGAGTCTCGCTCTGTCGCCCAGGCTGGAGTGCAGTGGCGACATCTCAGCTCACTGCAAGCGCCGCCTCCCAGGTTCACACCATTCTCCTGCCTCAGCCTCCCAAGTAGCTGGGACTACAGGCACCCGCCACCATGCTCGGCTAATTTTTTGTATTTTTAGTAGAGATGGGGTTTCACCATGTTAGCCAGGATGGTCTCGATCTCCTGACCTTGTGATCCGCCCACCTCGGCCTCCCAAAGTGCTGGGATTATAGGCGTGAGCCACCGTGCCTAGCCAATAGGAATAAATTATAACTCAAAATATGACCATTAAGTGTAAGATAGCCCCGACAGGCATCACTCCACTAAACACAGTAAAAGAATGGACATTCATAGGGAATTAACTTATCAACAAAGTAAACAAGTATTAAGAATATTCTAAGAAAACAGGAACATTTTTATAAAGCAGTTAGGATTTTTTAAAGTTGTTTTGTTTGTTTTCTTGAGACAGAGTCTCTGTCTCCCAGGCTGGAGTATAGTGGCAAGATGATGGCTCACTGCACCCTCAAACTCCTGAGCTCAAGTGATCCTCTCACCTCAGCCTTCCGAGTAGCTGGGACTACAGGCACATGCCATGGTACCCAACTAATTTTTAAAGATTTTTGTAGAGACAGGGTTTTGCTTTGTTGCCCAGGCTGTTCTCAAACTGTTGGCCTAAAGCAATCCTCTTGCCTTGGCCTCTCAAAGTGTTGGGATTACAGGTATGAGCCACCACACCTGGCAAAAAGTGTTTATTCTTAACATTTAGTCACTTGGAAAACTCACTGACTTAGAATTTTATATAACAATAAATGAGGTATTTTTGTATTTGGCTTTGCTACTCCGTTTGCCCACTTCCAAGTCTACGACTTGAACACTAAATGCTAACATAATGCAAGAGTTCAGTGTGATGAAGTGAGCATGCTGGGATAGTTTTTCTTTAAAGGGAAGTTGGCTAACACATCCAGCTAGTTATTCGACATACAAATACTAATCAATAAATATTTCTCAAGTATAAGCTGTCATAAGTAACTCACAAAACAACATTTACATTCTTACCTCTAGATAACCAAAGTTCTCCCATCCGTCCTCTTGCAAGAAAAGTTCTTGCAATTTTTTATTCTTCGCTGGATCCCACAACTAAAATATTCATAAAATATTCAACAATGAGTAATGAATGTAAGGTATATGGTTACTGATCAAATTATTTTTTATTTAAAAAGGACATCTTGGGCCGGATGCGGTGGCTCACGCCTGTAATCCCAACACTTTGGGAGGCCGAGGCAGGCAGATCACCTGAGGTCGGGAGTTCGAGACCAGCCTGACCAACATGGAGAAACCCTGTCTCTACTAAAAATACAAAATTAGCCAGGCGTGGTGGTGCATGCCTGTAATCCCAGCTACTCGGGAGGGTGAAGCAGGAGAATCGCTTGAACCTGGGAGACAGAGGTCGCAATGGGCCGAGATCACACCATTGCACTCTAGCCTGGACAACAAGAGCGAAACTCTGTCACAAAAAAGAAAGAAAAAAAAAGGACATCTTGAACCTAGTCTCTAAATCCAAAGTATGACAAATGTAGTTGTTCTTTATAATATTTAAACCAATCTTCTAAAATGGGATTATGTAAGTGATTAAAAAAACATGACGTATTTGTTACGTTGAGATGCTTATAATAAATAACTCTCATCCCATATTTTACCCAGCCACATATAGCAGAAATCCTACTGTAATTAATATAACAAAGGTAGTTTTGCATGTTGCAAAATTATTTTCTCGCCCAGGATATTAACAGTGCCTGTTGATTTGGTTGCATGATTTCTCTGGCTTACAAGGTCATTTTGGTCTTTTAGTTGTGAGACCTGTTTATGCAGCAGTAACTTTCTAATCAGGGAAACGAAAAACCATGCTAAGCCTTCTGTACTCACACCCTCAAAAGGAAACGGACAAAGGACCTGGTGGGGGGTTGGCAGGGGAGTGAGTGTTCAGAAGGATGCTTTGGTTTACTGCGGTTGGTTCATGAAGGCGACCATGGCCACAAGATGGCATCATCATTGGTACAAGAACTAGGGCTGGTCTTTCAAGGTACACTGTGCAAACCCTAGCCCAAAATATCAACTCCACTGGCAGCTACTTCAGCTTCAATGTTTCAAATCTGTAAGGTTTTCGTTTTTGTTTTCCCCTAATAATTTTCTTTTTAAAATGCAATGAGCCTGGAAAGGGGTCACCTTTTTTTTTTTTTTTTTTTTTTGAGACAGAGTCCTGCTTGTCGCCCAGGCTGGAGTGCAGTGGCACAATCTCAGCTCACTGCAAGCTCCGCCTCCCGGGTTCACGCCATTCTCCTGCCTCAGCCTCCCGAGTAGCTGGGGCTATAGGTGCCTGTCACCATGCCCAGCTAATTTTTGTATTTTTAGTAGAGATGGGGTTTCACCTTGTTAGCTAGGATGGTCTCGATCTCCTGACCTCGTGATCCACCCACCTCGGCCTCCCAAAGTGCTAGGATTTCAGGCATGAGCCACCACACCCAGCCAGGGGTCACCTTTTAAGCTTGTATCATCAAATATACTAATAATCAGTAACATCAGAGGTTTTACTCAATAGATGTCTAGTGAGCACTGGCAAGAGCAGGATGCTCAAGGAAAAGCTGGAAGGAATTGGAGACCAAGACCCCTGTGCCCATCCCCAAGGAGCCACAGTCTAATAAAGGGAAAGTGATCATGTAGGCACAACAAGAAGTCCAATGTCCTCTGGGGCTCAAAGTACAGAGACATTACATCTAGTTGGAGAATTGTCAAAGGCTTCTCAGAAAAGATAGTGTTTGAGACGTGGAGAGGTTCAGTGAAAGTTTGATGAGGAAAGTATAAGCAACGCAAAATTGCAGGGAACATAGCAAGTGAACTTAATTAGCTGGATTATGATAGGGTAAATGTTCGTTTGTTTGTTTTTTGAGGCAGAGTCTTGCTCTGTCGCCCAAGCTGGAGTGCAGTGGCGCAATCTTGGCTCACTGCAACCTCTGCCTCCTGGGTTTAAGTGATTCTCCTGCCTCAGCCTCCTGAGTAGCTGGGATTACAGGCGCATGCCACTACGCCCAGCCAATTTTTGTATTTTTAGTAGAGACAGGGTTTCACCATGTTGGTCAGGCTGGTCTCAAACCCCTGACCTCGTGATCCACCCACCTCGGCCTCCCAAAGTGCTGGGATTACAGGCCTGAGCCACCGCGCTGGCCATAATAGGGTAAATGTAGCAACAATATTACCATTATTGAAGGCCAGCTATAAACTAGGAACTTTACATATATTATTTCCAATCCCTAGGAAAATAAGGCAGTCAATCGGAATAGGCACCCATCAAAGGCATAGCACCAAGCTGAGGCTGGTTTTTTTTTTGGAGACAGAGTCTCACTCTGTTGCCCAGGCTGGAGTGCAGTGGTGTGATCTTGGCTCACTGCAACTTTCAGCTCACTGCAACCTCTGCCTCCCAGGTTCAAGCGATTCTCTTGCCTCAGCCTCCCAGGTAGCTGGGACTATAGGCGTGTGCCACCATGCCTGGCTAATTTTGCATTTTTAGTAGAGATGGGGTTTCACCATGTTGGCCAGACTGGTCTTGAACTCCTGACCTCAGGTGATCCAACCATCTCGGCCTCCCAAAGTGCCGGGATTACAGGTGTGAGCCACTGCGCCCAGCAAAGCTGGTCTTCAATCTGCAGAGTAGGGAGCTACTGCAAGGAATTACATATTCAGAGCTGCCATTTGGAAGAAATTAACAGCATAAGAATAGAGGCAGGGTGACAAGTTAGGAAACTATTACAATAACCTGGGTAAAAGGTAATAAAAGCCTTTAGTCGCAGGGAAGTAATAGAAATAGACAAGTGGGATTACATATATATATGCAATAGAGCATTTGAAAATAAGAATTGGTCATTGTTTGGCTGGGCGCGGTGGCTCACGCTTGTAATCCCAGCACTTTGGGAGGCCGAGGCGGGCAGATCACGAGGTCAGGAGATCGAGACCACGGTGAAACCCCGTCTCTACTAAAAATACAAAAAAATTAGCTGGGCGTGGTGGCGGGCGCCTGTAGTCCCAGCTACTTGGAGAGGCTGAGGCAGGAGAATGGCGTGAACCCGGGAGGCGCAGCTTGCAGTGAGCCGAGATTGCGCCACTGCACTCCAGCCTGGGCGACAGAGCGAGACTCCGTCTCAAAAAAAAAAGAATTGGTCATTGTTTATGATGGATGAAGTTGATATTTAAACGAGTCAGGGTCATAGCAGGGAGGCTAGTGACACCAGGAGCATCATAAAGAAACAGGAGTAGGCACAGTGGCAAGGGAGGGAGATGATGAATTTACTTCGGGACACACTAAGGTGAGGTGCCAACAGAATGTCCAGATGACAGAGTCTGGTAGGCAGATGAAACTTGGGACACCAGGTCTAGAGTAGTACATTTGAAATCACTTTTGGAGAAGGGAAGGATCTTCTAGGGAGAGGGGGAAGAATACAGAACCCAAGGCCCATGTTTCACAAAGCATCACCTGAAGGAGCTGTTAAAACTGCAGTTTTGGCCGGGCGCGGTGGCTCACGCCTGTAATCCCAGCACTTTGGGAGGCCGAGGCGGGCGGATCACGAGGTCAGGAGATCAAGACCATCCTGGCTAATACGGTGAAACCCCGTCTCTACTAAAAATACAAAAAAAAATTAGCCGGGCGCGGTAGTGGGCGCCTGTAGTCCCAGCTACTCGGGAGGCTGAGGCAGGAGAATGGCGTGAACCCGGGAGGCGGAGCTTGCAGTGAGCCAAGATAGCGCCACTGCAGTCCGTCCTGGGCGACAGAGCAAGACTCTGTCTCAGAAAAAAAACAAAACAAACAAAAAAAAAACTGCAGTTTCTTGGGCTCCACCCAGACCTACTGAATCAATCTCTGGGAGTAGGGCTCAGGAATTTGCATTTTTAAACAAACTCTTTGGGTGATTCTTATGGATCCTAAAGTCTGACAGTCACTGTGCCAGTAAGAATTCCCCGGGCTACTGGATCAGAATTGCTGGGATCAGGGTCAAATAACCCATATTTTAACAAATGCTCCAGGTAAATCTAATGCAGCAATGGACCGTACTTTGGGAAAGTCCTGGGAAGAAGAGGAAGAAAGACCCTAGAAACGGTGAGAAGAGACTCTTTCTCTGCTTTGGTTTATTCATCTGTAAAATGAGAATAGAGGCCAGGCACAGTGGCTTCCTCCTGTAATCCCAACACTTCAGGAGGCCAAGGCCGGCAGACTGCTTGAGCTCAGGAGTTCAAGACCAGCCTGGGCAATGTTGCGAAACCCATCTCTGTAAAAGTACAAAAACTAGCCAGGCATGGTGGTATGCACCTGTAGTCCCAGCTATGTAGGAGACTGAGGTGGGAGAATCACCTAACCCCAAAAGGGTTGAGGTTGCAGTGAGCTGTGATCATTGCCACTGTACTCCAGCCTGGGCAACAGAGTGAGACCCTGTGTCAAAAAAAAAAAAAATCAGAATAGAGTTGTGACAATTATATGAAAGAAGATTTGAAAAATCCTGCTTGTGCTGCTTCCTCACTTGAAATAATTTATTATTTCATATATGGGAAATTATTAACTATTATTATAATTATTAATTTATATCAATAAATTATAGTATGACAGTTATGGCTTAATAGGAATATAATTAAATTATATTATAATTAAATATGATTAATTTATATTAATATAAATCATTTATTATTTCCCATATGAACTGCCATTGACTCATTTTCCTGTCTTCAACTTCCTTTCTCCACACTGGAACCAGAATTGTCTTATTTTAAAAATAAAACCAAAATAATTGTGTCTGTTCTCTGCAATAAAGTCACCATCATTAGTTATCCACCACAACAGAAAAATGTCCTGACTTTTCAGTTTGGCATTCAAAGTCCTCCACAATAAGACACTAAACTGACCCTCAGCTATCTCTCTGGCCATAATACTCCTTGAATATTACAATTTCATGTTCTGTGCCTCTGCACAAGGTGTTTCCCTCTGCCTACAATGAACAACAATATTCAACAAACATTTGCTGGGCACCTACCGCACTAGACTCTGTTCTAGGCACTGGAAACAATGGAGAGTAAAAAACAAAGTCTGCCCTCACAGAGCTTAGTGTAATAAACGGAAAGCATTAATCAAATAATTACACAAATGTGCAAGTGAAACCATGGACAATGACGAGGGACATGGAGCTGTATCAGGCGCTGTCCCAGTCAAGTCAGGGAAGGTATCTCCACTCCCATGTCCAGCTCTTTGGACACTCCCTACCCAGCTAACTATGTCAAATGAGCTTTTATTCTCTACTGTGATTCCATTTGGAAACCTCAGAAGTGTCTTTGACTCCGCCTCTCCATTACCCTTTACTCAGTCGGCATGAACTGTATTCTTCCCAGTTACCACTACCACCACCATAGTTCAGGATTTTTATTACCTCTCAACTAAATTGCTGCAATAGCTTGTTTTCTCTCCCAATCCATTAAGTACACTCCTGCCTGATCAATCTAAGAATATTTCTCTTCTGCCTTTCTTTCCTTCTTTTTAAAAAATTCCTGCTTAGAAATCTTCAGTAATTCCTCCATTGAATCTCAATTCCTTAACCTGGCCTTCAAAGCAAGCCTTCCCTAATTCAATCCCTACTTTTCGCTCTCCAACCTTACCGCCCAGTACTGCTCAGTATGACTCCTTTGCCAAACTGGTTTACTGAATGTGCTTGGCAGATGCCCCACTTTGCATCTTTATGCACATGCTGTTCCCTCCATCCTGTATCCTCTCCCCTGAAACCAAGCCACAAATTCATCATCCTTCCAGGCTCAGTTCAATGCCACTTCCGCTACAAAGTCTTCTCCGGAAAAACTGCATGTTCAAAAATGGCTACCGCAATATTCCCGGTCACACAAGTGCTTTCAAAACCTTGCCATCCCTGTTGAGAGGTAGAATCTATTTCCTCTCCCTTTAAATTGAGTAGGCTTCAATGTTGCCAGAAGTGGTACCATCTGCTCTTCCACATGGGCACATGTTCTAGTTCACATGCATGTGCGTGCTCTATACACATACACACACACACACATATATATATACACACACACGCACATACATATATGTGTTTGCTTGGCCCTTGGGACACAGCCCATCACACAAATGAAGAATCTCAGATCACACAGACATGTGTAGGTGCTCTGGCTAACAATCTCAGCTAAGTAAACATCCAGCATCAACTGCGGATTGCTTGTGGCCAGGAGCTCGAGTTCAGCCTGGGCAACAAAGGAACACCCTTGTCTCTTTCTTTTTTTATAGACAGTGTCTTGCTTTGTTGCCCAGGCTGCAACTGCCACCTCCCGGACTCAAGCAATTCTCCTGCCTCAGTCTCCCGAGTAGCTGAGACTACAGGCACACGCCACCACTCCCGGCTAATTTTTGTATTTTTAGTAGAGACAGGCTTTCACCATGTTGGCCAGGCTAGTCTCAAACTCCTGACCTCACGTGATCTGCCCGCCTTGCCTCCCAAAGTGCTGGGATTACAGGCGTGAGCCACCAAACCCGGCCCGCCTCTTAAAAACGACAAAAAAGGGACTAATCAAATTTTGCCGCAGAGATTTAGAAAACACGAAGATGCCCTCTGCTTCTGAGCTACAAGAAAGGCCCTGCGGGAGAACAATCTAGAAGTTACTGCCATGTGACCGTGGCCAGCCTGGGTTTCTAAGTGTCCTGTGCGGCTCTGACAGGGCAAAAGGCTCCTCTTCCTTCTTCCAGTTAAAAGAAGTGCCTGTTGTACAGTGTTTTTGCTTTACAGCTGCCTTTTTATAACTCCAACTTCTTCCTCCTTCCTTCCCTCCGTTTTGTGAGAGGAGAGTGACTGGGCCTGAGGCGGTGCGTAGCGCGCGAGGGCAGGCCTCTTCCCGGGCGCGGGCTGCTGAGGGAACTACCTGCTGCCGAGCCCGCCAGGAGCCAAGCAACCCAGCGAGCCCGGACCTGCGTCTACTGAGCTACCTGTGCGGATCGAAAGCACTGCACCTGCGTGCCCCGCTCCTCAGCCTTTTGAGGCTCGGCTCTTCTTTCTGCGAACACAACACAACACGTGCTGGCTGGGAGGCCCGTCCCGAGGCAGGCGTGGGCCCAGTGGTCCTGCCTGCCCGGGCGCCGCGGGCTCGGCAGAGGCTGCGGCACTCACGGCCCGGCCTCTCAGTGGGGGGCCGTCCCGGCCGGCAGCCCGCCCGCGCCGCCCGGCCCGGCCGTGCCTCCGCCTCGGTCCCACTCACTGTCCCGCAGGCGGCGCTTGAACGCGGGGTCCCCGCGCCGCTTCCGGTCGAGGTAAATACAATAGCCCAGGAAGGCGAAGGCGCCACAGGCCGCCGCGGCGGCCAAGAGGCCGAGGAGGGAGCGAACGGAGGGCATCCGGCCACGGGCGTCCCACAAGCCCAGCGTTGGGCGCGGGCCGGCCGGCAGGGGGCGTCGGCGCGGCGGCCCATCCGGCCTTGGGGCCTCCTGCGCACCCAGCGGCGCGTTGACGCCTCGCACCCAGGCTTGCGGACCGGTGAGGAAGCCGAGCGTTCGGGAGGATGTGTGCGGGAGCCCTTACAGCCACCGAGTAGCAGAGCTCTGTTCGAACCTACGTCTGTCGCACTCCAAATTCTGAGCCCTTCCTCCAAACACTCCTCTGCCCGTGTCTACAACACCCATTCAGGCAAAGCACAGTATGCTGCGAATCTGCTTTACTGGGAGCCGGTGGTCGTTTAGGTCTCTGTTCCCTCACCTGCAAAATTAAGTTGACTCTAAGGTCAACTTGGGTCACCTCCTAGTTCACATTGTCTAACACTAGCCCATACGCCCCAACCTGGTATCCTTTGTCGCCTGAAAGGACCCAGCAGTCCAAGGTCCAAGGGAGGAATTCAGAAGCAACACTGTTTAATCTAGAAAAACACGTTAAATTGCTGGGCTGAGCCTCACAGTCAAAGATCCCAAAGCAAAAACAACTGAGAGTCCCATGATACTGGCCTAGCTGCTTTTCTAATATTTGCCTTACTCAGTGGACACAGCAGAAAGAAAGAAGGTAAGACTTTGTCCTAAATACCAGAGTTCTGACTTTTCTACTAAGGCGAAGAGAAGGCATAAGCTAGGGACCTAAAGAACTAGATAATTCACTTTTATTTAGGTTATACAATTGCTATTTACTGATTTACAATTTACTGTTATTACTAGTGTGTGCATAGCAAGGTGCTCATCACCGCTCTGAATACCAGTGGGTCTGGCTAGGTGCAGTGGCTCACAACTGAAATCCCAACACTTTAGGAGGCTGAGGTGGGAGGATCACTTGAGCTCAGGACTTGGAGACCAGCCTGGGCAACACTGCAAGAACCCATCTCTAAAAAAACAAAACAAGGGCCAGGCACGGTGGCTCATGCCTGTAATCCCAGCACTTTGGGAGGCCGAGGCAGGCAGATCACAAGGTCAAGAGTTCAAGACCAGCCTGGCCAACATGGTGAAACACTGTCTCTACTAAGAATACAAAAATTGGCTGGGTGTGGTGGCACGTGCCTGTAATCCCTGCTACTTGGGAGGCTGAGGCAGGAGAATTGCTTGAACCCGGGAGGCAGAGGTTGCAGTGAGCTGAGATTGTGCCACTGTACTCCAGTGTGGGCAACAGAGCAAGACTCCGTCTCGATAAAACAAAAACAAAACAAAAAAATACTGGTCGTGGTGTGCATCTGTAGCCCTAGCTACTTTGAAGGGATCAATTGAGCCTAGAGTTGGAGGGTGCAGTGAGCTATGATCACTGCCACTGCACTGCTGCCTGGGTGACAGAATGAGACCCTGTCTATAAAAATACATAGGTAGCCGGGCGTGGTGGCTCAAGCCTGTAATTCCAGCACTTTGGGAGACCGAGGTGGGTGGATCATCTGAGGTCAGGAGTTTGAGACCAGCCTGGCCAACATGGTGAATTTAAAACACAAAAATTAGACGGGCTTGGTGGCACGTGCCTGTAATCCCAGCTACTTGGGAGGCTGAGGCATGAGAATTGCTTGAACCCAGGAGGTGGGGAGGTTGCAGTGAACTAAGATCAATCACACCACTGCACTCCAGCCTGGGCGACAGAGTGCGACTGTGTCTCAAAAAAAAAAAAAAAAATACAGATAGGTAAATGATAAATTGGTAGATAGATTAAAAAACCAATGGGTCTGAGTAGTAGCTTCAGCCCTCAAAATTTAAGAGTTAGCAGGGGTAAGTTACATATCATGCTTTCTTGAGTACTGTATGTTTTTTCTCATGATAATTGTCTTCTAGAAGGGAACTTGGTTATTCTGAAAACCTGATTGTAAACACAGAGGAGAGGATAGTGTCAGCATCTTGTAAGTATTACTGGTGATCAAGGACTGATTCAGAATATTGGCAATGGGTTTAGTCCAGCTTCAATTGAACTTTCTTTAGGTTGACGGCAACTTGTCTTCTAAGACCACCAGTCTTGTGGCCTTCTTCCGATCTTTCACCTTCACTTTCACATAGTTAATGCCTGTGGTAAATGGAGAGGGATGGAGCCAGAGAAACTGTTGAGATTAGCTGAGTATTCAGGAGCAAAGTAAACAGTGACACATAAAAGTAGGAGAATTATTACAGCAATTAGGAATAAACAGATTTCTAAAGTTGAAATTGCCACAGAGAGAGGCCATGAGGAAACATAATTGAAAAATTAGGCAAGTTTCTATGGGACAGGTAGATATTTTCTTCTCAGATATAGGCACCACTCTTGCTAATTTGGTGATCAGAATTCCTATAAAGCTTTGATCATTTTCATATTGAGATAGCACTAATAATAGTCGTCTTCAAAACATGGTTCTATGCTGGATGATAGCTCTCTTTCATTTATTTATTATTGTTTTTTGAGATGGAGTTTCACTTGTTGCCTAGGCTAGAGTGCAATGGCACGATCTCCAGGTTCAAGCAATTCTCCTGCCTCAGCCTCCCGAGTAGCTGGGATTACAGGCGTGTGCCACTACACCCAGCTAATTTTGTATTTTTAATAGAGATTGGGTTTCACCATGTTGGCCAGGCTAGTCTCGAACTCCTGACCTTGGGTGATCTGCCCACCTCGGCCTCCCATAGTGCCTGGCCACTGTTTTTCTTTTAAATCACTTTATCGAGGTAAAATTGATATGCAATAAATTGCAGATATTTAAGGTGTACAGTTTTATAAATTTTGACATATGTATGCATCCAGGAAACTATCATCAAAATCAAGATAGTAACCATATATCTATCTACCATTAAAGGTACTTCTTTAATACCTTTCTCCATCCTTCCTTTCTCTTGCCACAAACGTGCCCTACTTTCTGTCACTGTAGACTAGTTTACATTTTCTAGAGTATTATATAAATGGAATCATATCTGGCTTCCTTCACTCAGTATAATTATTTTGAGATTAATCCATGTTATAGTATCAATAGTTCATTTTTACTGGTAAGTAGTAGTCCATTTTATGAACATCAAAATTTGTTTAACCATTCATCTGTTGAACTTTGGATTGTTTCCAATTTTTGACTATTACAACAAGTAAAGTTGCCGTAAACATTTATATAGAGGTCTTTATATGAATATGCCTTTCCTATTCTCTTGAGTAAATACCTAAGGTAAAATAGCTGAATCCTATGGTAGGGATATGTTTTTTTGTTTGTTTGTTTTTGTTTTTGTTTTTTTAAGAAAATGCCAGCCAGGCGCAGTGGCTCACGCCTGTAATTCCAGCGCTTTGGGAGGCTGAGGTGGGTGGATCATGAGGTCAGGAGATGGAGACCATCCTGGCTAACACGGTGAAACCCCGTCTCTACTAAAAATACAAAAAATTAGCCGGGCATGGTGGTGGGCACCTGTAGTTCCAGCTATTCAGGAGGCTGAGGCAGGGGAGTGGAGTGAACCCGGGAAGCAGAGCTTGCAGTGAGCCAAGATCGCGCCACTGCACTGCAGCCTGGGCGACAGTGCGAGACTGTGTCTCAAAAAAAAAAAAAAAAACAAAAAAAACAGAAAATGCCAAACACTTTTCCAAAATGGTTATACCATTTTGCGACATCAATGTATAAGAGTTCTAGTTCCGTCGGGTGCGGTGGCTCACACCTGTAATCCCAGCACTTTGGGAGGCTGAGGTAGGTGTTCAAAGTCGAGAGTTTGAGACCAGCCTGGCCAACATGGAGAAACCCCGTCTCTACTAAAAATACAAAATTAGCCGGATGTGGTGGCACATGTCTGTAATCCCAGCTACTCAGGAGGCTGAGGCAGAAGAATCACTTGAACCTGGGAGGCGGAGGTTGAGGTGAGCCGAGATTGTGCCACTGCACTTGAACCTGGGCATCAAGAGCAAAACACTGTCTTAAAAAAAAAAAAAAAAAGAGTTCTAGTTCCTCAATATTGTCACTAACACTTGTCTTTGTCAAATTTATAAATTTTAGCCATTCTAATAAGGCTATAGTAGATTCTCACCATAAGTTTCATCTTGCATTTCCTTAATGCCTAATGATGTTGAGCAACTTTTTAAATAGACGTTAATTTTTAGAACAGTTTTAGGTTCATAGCAAAATTGAGTATAAAGTACAGAGTTCCTGTATCCCCCCCCCACCCCCACACATGCATAGTCTCCACTACTATCAGCATCCTTCACCTGAGTGATAGATTTGTTACAATTAATGGACCGGCACTGACACATTATTACCATCCAGAGTCCATAGAGTTTACATTAGGGCTCATTCTTGGTTTTGTACAAATATATAATGGTTTGGAAAAATATATAGTGACATGTATCCACAATTCTAGTATCATAGAAAATAGTTTCACTGCCCTAAAAATCCCCTGTGCTCCACCTATACATCCCTTCTTGTCCTCTAAATGCTGGCAACCACTTATCTTTTTACTATCTCCATAGTTTTGCCTTTTCCAGAATGTCATATATTTGGAATCATACAGTATATAGCCTTTTCAGAGTATGCTTTTAAATTTTCTCCATGTCTTTTCATGGCTTGGTAGCTCATCTTTTTTAGTGCTGAATAATATCATATTCTGGATATACCACAGTTTTTCCATTCACCTACTTGAAGGATGTCTCAGTTGCTTCCAGGTTTTGACAATTATAAATAAAGCTTCTATAAACAAGCATGTGCAGGTTTTGTTTGTTTTGTTTTTTTAGACAAGGTCTTCCTTTGTTGCCCAGGCTGGAATGCAGTGGCACGATGATCAAAGCTCACTGCAGCCTCAGCCTCCCAGGCTCAAGCAATCCTCCGATCTCAGACTCCCATGTAGCTGGGACCACAGGCATGCACCACCATGCCTGGATAATTTTTTTACTTTTTTTGTAGAGATAGTATCTCCCTATGTTGCCCATGCTGGATGTGTGCAGGTTTTTGTGTGGCCGTAAATTTGCAGCTCATTTCAGTATATATTAAGGAGTGTGACTGCTAGATCATGTGGTATAATTATGTTTAGGTTTTTGTTTGTTTGTTTTTTGAGACAGAGTCTCACTCTGTCACCCAGGCTGGAGTGCAGTGGCACGATCTCGGCTCACTGCAACCTCTGCCTCCCGAGTTCAAGCGATTCTCCTGCCTCGGCCTCCCAAATAGCTGGGATTACAGGCGCCCACCACCACGCCCTGCTAATTTTTTTATTTCTAGTAGAGACGGGGTTTCACCACCTTGGCCGGGCTGGTCTCCAACTCATGATCTCGTGATCCGCCCATCTCGGCCTCCCAAAGTGCTGGGATTACAGGCGTGAGCCACCGTGCCTGGCCTATGTTTAGTTTTATAAGAAACTGAGTGAACAGACAACCTACAGAATGGGAGAAAATTTTTGCAACCTACTCATCTGACAAAGGGCTAATATCCAGAATCTACAATGAATTCAAACAAATTTACAAGAAAAAAACAAACAACCCCATCAAAAAGTGGGCAGAGGACATGAACAGACACTTCTCAAAAGAAGACATTTATGCAGCCAAAAAACACATGAAGAAATGCTCATCATCACTGGCCATCAGAGAAATGCAAATCAAAACCACAGTGAGATACCATCTCACACCAGTTAGAATGGCCATCATTAAAAAATCTGGAAACAACAGGTGCTGGAGAGGACGTGGAGAAATAGGAACACTTTTACACTGTTGGTGGGACTGTAAACTAGTTCAACCATTGTGGAAGTCAGTGTGGCGATTCCTCAGGGATCTCGAACTAGAAATACCATTTGACCCAGCCATCCCATTACTGGGTATATACCCAAAGGACTATAAATCATGCTGCTATAAAGACACATGCACACGTATGTTTATTGCGGCACTATTCACAATAGCAAAGAGTTGGAACCAACCCAAATGTCCAACAACGATAGACTGGATTAAGAAAATGTGGCACATATACACCATGGAATACTATGCAGCCATAAAAAATGATGAGTTCATGTCCTTTGTAGGGACATGGATGAAACTGGAAAACATCATTCTCAGTAAACTATCGCAAGGACAAAAAACCAAACACCGCATGTTCTCACTCATAGGTGGGAATTGAACAATGAGAACTCATGGACACAGGAAGGGGAACATCACTCTCCGGGGACTGTTGTGGGGTGGGGGGAGGGGGGAGGGACAGCATTAGGAGATACACCTAATGCTAAATGACGAGTTAATGGGTGCAGGAAATCAACATGGCACATGGATACATATGTAACAAACCTGCACATTGTGCACATGTACCCTAAAACCCTAAAGTATAATAAAAAAAAAATAAAAAATACAAAATTAAAAAAAAAAAAAAAAAGAAACTGAAAGCCGGGCACGGTGGCTCACACCTGTAATCCCAGCACTCTGGGAGGCCGAGGCGGGTGGATCAGGAGGTCAGGAGATCGAGACCATCCTGGCTAACGTGGTGAAACCCCATCTCTACTAAAAATACAAAAATTTAGCCAGGCGTGGTGGCACGCGCCTGCAGTCCCAGCTACACGGGAGGCTGAGGCAGGAGAATAGCGTGAACTCGGGAGGCAGAGCTTGCAGTAAGCCAAGATCCCGCCACTGCACTCCAGACTGGGTGACACAGTGAGACGCCTTCTTAAAAAAATAAAAGAAAGAAAGAAACTGAAGACAGCCAAACTGTCTTCCAAAGTGGCTGTAGCATTTTTGCATTCCTACCAGCAATGAGAGTTCCTGTTGCTCCACATCTTCCCCAGCATTTGGTATTGTCAGTGTTTTAGATTTTTGCATTCTAATAGGTGTGTAGTAGTATCTCAGTGTTTTCATTTGCAGTTCTCAAATGACATATACATATGATATTGAACATTGTTTCCTATGCTTATTTCCCATTTGTATATCTTCTTTGGTGAGATGTCTGTTGAAATCTTTTGCCAATTTTTAAATCAGGTTGTTTGTTTTCTTAGTGTTGTGTTTTAAGCTTTGTATATTTTGGATAACAATCCTTTATCAGGTCTGTCTTTTGCAAATATTTTTTCCCAGTCTGTGGTTTGTCTTCTCATTCTCTTGAAGAACATCTTTTTTTAATGTGCATAATTGCCATCCATATATCTTCTTAGTTGAAGTATATGTTCACAGCCTTAGTCTATTTTTTAGAAATTGCATTTTTTACTGTTTTTATAGTTCTTTCTATATTTTGAAGTCCTTTATGTGATGTGTACTATGCAAATACTTTCTCCCAGTCTGTTTCTTGTGTTTTTATTCTTTTAACAGTGTCTTTTAAAGTACCAAAGTTTTAAATTTTGGTAAAGTCTAATTTATCAATTTGTTACTTTATGCTTTTGATGTTGTATCCAGTAATCTTTGCCTAACCCAGTTAGGCAAAAGGTCACAGATATTTTCTCCTATTTTCTTTTAGATGTTTTATAGTTTTAGGTTTTCTGATCCATGTTGTGATCTATTTAAGGTTGTGATCCACTTTGTTTTCATCTATCTTGCAGGATATGGATCCAAATTAATTTTTCTTCATACGGATGTCCAACTGTTTCCCTCCCTCCCTCCCTGCCTTCCCTTTCTCCCTCCCTCCCTCCTTCCTTCCTTTCCTTCTTTCCTTCCTTCCCTCCTTCCTTCCTTCCTTCCCTCACTCTTTCTCTGTCTTTTTCTTTTTGAGGCAGAGTCTCGCTCTGTTGCACATGCTGGAGTGCAATGGCCTGATCTCGGCTCACTGCAACCTCAGCCTCCTGGGTTCAAGCGATTCTCCTACCTCAGCCTCCTGAGTAGCTGAGATAACAGGTGCCCGCTACCTTTTTAGTAGAGATGGGTTTCACCATGTTGGCAGGCTGGTTTTGAACTCCTGACCTCAAGTAATCCGCCTGCTTTGGGCTCCCAAAGTGTTAGGATTACAGGCGTGAGCCACTGTGTCTGCCCTGCACCATTTCCTTAAAAGGCTGTCTTATCTTCACCATGTTGCCTTGGCACCTTTGTCAAAAATCACTTATCCATATATATGAGAGCGTATTTTTGGCTATTCAGTTCTATTGATCTATTTGTCCATCTTATTCCAGTACAACCCTGTTTTTGATTACTACAGCTTCATAATAATTATTGAAATGAGCTAATGCTAGGCCTTCAACTTAGTTCTTGTTCAAAGTTCTTTTCGGCTTCTCTAGATCCTTTGTATTTCCAGATGAATTTTATAATTAGCTTGTCAATTTCTACAAGATGCCTGCTGGTATTTTTATTGGTATTGCACTGAATTTGAGGAGCAAAGAATCTCAACAATACTAAGTTTTATGACCCATGAAAAAGGTATAGTCCTTCATAAAGACTGTCTTTGTCACCGCAATACCTTGCAGTTTTCAATATAGAGGTCTTTCCCATCCTGTCAGATTTATCCCAATATATTTCATATTTTTATGCTACTGGAAACGGTATTTCAAAATTTCCAATTATTCACTCTTTATTGCTAGTGCATAGAAATCCAAATGATTTCTGTGTATTAAACTTGCATCTCATAATCTTGCTAAACTTGCCAGTCTAGATACCTGTATGATTTCTTTTTCTTACCTAAATGCTCTGGCTAGAACTCCTAGTACAATGTTGAATAGAAGTGGCAAGAGGCTGGCCAGGCGCAGTGGCTCATGCCTGTAATCCCAGCACTTTGGGAGGCTGAGGCGGGCGGATCACGAGGTCACCAGGCTAACACGGTGAAACCCCGTCTCTACTAAAAATACAAAAAATTAGCCGGGCATAGTGGTGGGGGCCTGTAGTCCCAGCTACTTGGGAGGCTGAAGCAGGAGAATGGCGTGAACCCGGGAGGTGGAGCTTGCAGTGAGCCGAGATTGCACCACTGCACTCCAGCCTGGGCGACAGAGCGAGACTCTGTCTCAAAAAAGACAAACAAAAAAAACAAAAACAACAACAACAACAAAAAGTGGTGAGAGGCCAAGCGTGGTGGCTCATGCCTGTAATCTCAGCACTTTGGGAGGCCAAGATGGGAGGATTACTTGAGCACAGGAGTTCAAGCCCAGCCTGGGCAACATAGTGGGACCCTATAACTAGAAAAACTACAAAAATTAGCCAGGCACAGTGGCGTGAGCCTGTACTCACAGGTACTTGGGAGGCTGAGGTGGGTGGATGGCATCAGCCCAGGAGATGGAGGCTGCAGTGAGCTGTAATCCAACAACTGCACTCCAGCCTGGGTAACAGAGTCAGACCCTGTCTCAGGGAAAGAAAAAAAGAAAAAAAAAAAAAAGAAAGCACCAGGTAAGTAGATACCTGTCTCATTCCTAATCTTGAGGAAGGCCAGGCATGGTGGCTCATGCCTGTAATCCCAACTCTTTGGGAGGCCAAGGTGGGCAGATCACTTGAGGTTAGGAGTTCGGGACCAGTCTGACCAACATGGTGAAACACTGTCTCTTCTAAAAAAAAAATACAAAAATTAGCTGGGCGTAGTGGCAGGTACCTGTAATCCCAGCTACTTGGGAGGCCAAGGCAGGAGAATCACTTGAACCAGGGAGGCAGAGGTTGCAGCGAGCTGAGATCGTACCACTGCCCTCCAGCCTGGGCAACAGAGTGAGACCCCATCTCAATCAATCAATCAATAACTTGAGGAAAAACATTCAGTCATTCATCATTAAATATGATGTTAACTATAGGTTTTTCATAGGTGTCCTTTATCAGTTGAAAAAGTTCCCTTCTATGCTTACTTTGTTGAGAATTTTTATTGAGAACAGATGGATTTTGTCAAATGCTTTTTCTGCCTCATAAGGTTTTTCTTTTTTAACTTGTTAATATGGTAAATTACATTGATTTTTATTTTGTTTTTGAGACAGGGTCTCACTCTGTTGCCCAGGCTGGAATGCAGTGGCATGACCACAGCTCACTGCAGCCTTGAACTCCTGGGCTCAAGCACTCCTCCTGCCTCAAGCTCCCAGATAGCTGGGACCACAGACATGCACCACCACACCTGGCTAATTAAAAAATTTTTTTTGTAGAGACTCACTCTTATTATGCTGCCCAGGCTGGCCTTGAACTCCTGGGCTCAAGTGATCCTCCTGCCTCAGCCTCCCAGAATGCTGGAATGACAGGCGTGAACCATTATGCCTCACTGATTTTTAAAAAATATTAAACAAATCATGTATTCCTGAAATAAATCCCACTTGGCCCATGTTGTATTATCCTTTTAATATGTTGTTGACTTTTATTTACTGAAATTTTGTTTAGAATGTTTGCATGTATTTTCGTGAAAAATACTGGTCTTTAGTTTTCTTCTCTTGAAATGCCTTTGTCTGGTTTTAGTGTCATACTAATGCTGATCTTGTAAAGTGATTTAGAAGCAATCTTCTTCAGTTTTTTGGGAGACTTGGAGTTGAATCACTATTATGCCTTCATTAAGTGTTTGGTAGACTTCACTACTGAAACCAGCTGGATCTGGAGTTATTTTGTGGGAAGTTTTTTTTTTTAACATCAATTCCATTTCTTTATAGATATAGGGCTATTCAGGTTATCAGCTTCTGGAGTGAGCTTCAGTAATTCATGTCTTTCAAGGAATTTTTCTATTTCAGCTAAGTTGGCAAATATATTGGCATAAAGATATTCATGATATTCCTTTTTTTTTTTTTGAGACAGAGTCTCACTCTTGCCCAGGCTGGAGTGCAGTGGGGTGACCTCAGCTCATTGCAACCTCCACCTCTTGGATTCTTGTGCCTCAGCCTCCCAAGTAGCTGGGACTATCACAGGCACATGCCACCATGCACAGCTGATTTTTGTATTTTTAGTAGAGATGGGGTTTCGCCAGGTTGACCAGACTGGTCTCGAACTCCTGACCTCAGGTGATCCGCCTGCCTCAGCCTCCCACAGTGGTGGGATTACAGGCGCGAGCCATCATGCCTGGCCTCCCTATCTTTATAATAGATATAGATATAGTATGTAGTGATCACGACCCTCATTCCTGATACTGGTAGTTTATGTCTTCCTCTTTATTTCCTGATCAGCCTGGATACAGGTTTATCAATTTTATTGATCTCCTCAAAGAACTATAGTTTATTTTTGAAGTCTATTATTGTTGTCACATTGAGTCTATTGTGCTAAAATGCTACTATGCCAGGGCAGTATATGGTATACAGAAAGCACTCTATCAGTATTCTTTGAATGAGCCAGTGAATGAAAAAAAAGGAACCACGGACTTCTCCATGTAAAGTCCTTTTATTAGGACTGTTTTAGACAACAGCAGTTAGTCTTTAGACTTGAGACCAATCTGTTTTGAAATCAGCAATTTCCTTATCTCTTATTTATGTCTTCAGTACTAATAAGATAGAACTCGGTAGAACCTTCAGAGGCGAAGAGAAATGAAAGGTTTGAGGAAGTGCCTTAAAAGAAGGCTAAAAGGAGATGAAACTTGCTACTGGCAATGAGGGAGGGAGGGAACCTTGAGAAGAAAACAGATGGGGAGGCTGGAGACACACTGGATCCGAGAAAGAGTAATAAAACTATAACACAGTAATCTTGGGATATTAAAGGTATATGAAAGAGTTTAAACTCTAATAACAACAAATGAAGGTCATACCTAAGAGTGATGACTACCTCAGTCATTACAGTAAAAATTTCAACTTAATAGCATTGGTATTTCAAACAGGTATGTGAGAAATGCTCAGATATTAAAGGAGAAGGGGTACATAAATTGACTTAGGAAAATTGTGAAAAATAGGATTTCCATTTATATTTAACACTGACAAGTAATATACTGGGCCTATCTACTTCCTGACCTATTTAAAGGGAAGATTTTAAGATTTCTAGTCAAAGAAGGAATCACAAAAGGGCCATGACATACCTAGGTGGAGAAAAGCAGAAATCTCTCATTGTATTCACCAGGCTAAAAAATCACCAACTTGATTAAACTTGAGTTCTAGTCTCAGTACCAGCCAACCACAGTGGCTTTGGGTTTGCATGCCTCCTATGCTGTTTGTATTTTGGAAGGTTTTTTTCCTCTAATGTTCAAACTGCACACATTTAGAAGTATATGCTTTTTTGCCCCCTACCTTCAGGTATTTCTTTATAGAAGTACATACTTTTATTAATTTTCCTATATGTATTCACCTATAAAACCACATCCACCACCCCCAAGGTTTCCACGGGCCCCTTTGTAATCTTTCCCTTCCATTCCAACCCCTCCACATACCCCACTCCAAGTTTCCAGGGAACCACTGATTTATTTTGTTACCATACATTAGTTTGTATTTTCTATTTTTATATACATGGAATCAGAGTGTATACTTGTGTCTGACTTCTTTCACTCAGCATAAGTATTTTGAGATTCATCTATTTTGTTGCTTATGTTATCAATTTGTTCCTTTTTGTCGGTGAGTTGCATTCCATTGTATGGCTATGCAACAATTTACTTATCCATTCACTTGTTGATGGAAATTTGGGTTGTTTCAAATTTTTGCCATGATTTATAAAGCTGCTATATGTAGACATATGCTTTCATTTCTTGGGTAAGTACCTAGAAGTGGAATGGCTGGGTAACTTCTTTAACTTTTTAAGAAATTGTCAAAAATTTTCCAAAGCATTAACTCTTTCCTGAATTGAATCAAAAGAAAAACAAAACATAACATTTTCCAAAGTGGTTCTACAATTTTGCACTCTCACCAGCAGGCTATGAGAGTTCCACTTCCTCCACATCATCCTCAACCCTTGGTATGGGCAAAGAGAACCTTTGGGATCTGGGATTCCTCTTATTGGGATTTATAAATACATTCATTTATAACTTAACTATTTGTACACGGACAAATCACTTTACCGCTGTGTCAGTTTTTTTATGTAAAGTGAAAGGTTTAGATTCTAAAATTGCTTTTAATTATTGTTTTCATTTCAGTGACATTTAAGAAGTTTCAAATCTATTTTTGAGTATTAATACCTTCTTTTGGTTCAAAACATAAAGGACACGAATGACTACAATGAAAATTCTTCCACCTCTGTTCCCCAGTTAGTTTCCCCTTCCCAAAGGCAACCAGTGTTATCAGTTATCTTTCTACAGATATGGTATGCGTTCTCATTCTTTTTTCAGACACATAGTAATCTATTTTTATCAGTGTGCCACAATTTATTTAGCTATCCCTGTAGAGATGCCATTTTTGTTAATTCTAATTTTTATGACAATCAGTGCTGCCACTAATAGCCTTGAACATATATTATTATATACATGGGTGAGAATACCTACAGGATAAATTCCTGGAGGTGGAATTACTGGATCAAGATATATGTGCATTTTAGTCAATACTGCCAAAATATCCCCCACAGAGGTACTCTAAATTTATACTCCCATCAGTACTGAAAAAGTTTCAGAAAATACCATTAGAAGTTTGCATACTTTTGCAAAGTATGGATGAAGAATGGATGGTTCAAAGAAATACCTACAAGTTGGTAACCTAGACCTCCAAAAAATAGGATAGTAGGAATGTACAATACCATGGAGTACAAAGTAGTCACTTAATGTGGAATAATTATTCATTAATGTGAAAAAGTGTCCATACTCCATTGCCAAGTGGAAAAAAGCTGACTTTAAAACCAGTGTACAACTCTATTCATGCTTTAAAAAGTTAGGATGTTGGCCGGGTGCGGTGGCTCATGCCTGTAATCCCAGCATTTTGGGAGGCCAAGGCGGGTGGATCACCTGAGGTCAGGAGTTCGAGACCAGCCTGGCCAACATGGTGAAACCTTGTCTCTACTAAAAATACAAAAATTAGGCTGGTGCAGTGGCTCACGCCTGTAATCACAGCACTTTGGGAGGCCAAGGCAGGCGGATCACAAGGTCAGGAGATCGAGACCATTCTGGTTAATACAGTGAAACCCCGTCTCTATGAAAAATATAAAAAATTAGCCGGGCATAGTGGCGGGCGTCTGTAGTCCCAGCTACTCAGGAGGCTGAGGCAGGAGAATGGCATGAACCTGGGAGGCGGAGCTTGCAGTGACCCAAGATCACGCCACTGCACTCCAGCCTGGGTGACAGAGCGAGACTCTGTCTCAAAAAAAAAAAAAAAATTAGCTAGGCATGGTGGCGCATGCCTGTAATCCCAGCTACTTGGGAGGCTGAGGCAGGAGAATCGCTTGAACCTGGGAGACAGAGGCTGCAGTGAGACAAGATCACGCCATTGCACTCCAGCCTGGGCAACAAGAGCGAAACTCCATCTTCTCCCAGCCAAAAAAAAAAGTTAGGATATTTATATATAATGTTTAATATTTTTATACACATAGCAAAAGGCATGCAAGTATATATACCAAAATGTTAACAGTAGTTATTTCTTGTTACTTAATAATTTTTAGTTTTATCTCCTTTTGATATTCTAACTTTTCTATAACTAAAACGTATTACTTGAAAGTTTCAGAAGTTATAAAAAATGCCAGACGGTCTACAATTTAAAATAAAGGATTTTGTTCAGACAAAAAGTAGTTCAGTAAGTAAAGGGGTTATCTGGAACATTATGGGGGCCAGAGGAATAAAAACCTTGTCTAAATTTGATCCTTGTCGGCCAACAGTTTTGGAGTCACCAAATTTTACCTTGTGACAGATTTCGAAAGGAGAAATAAGAAATGGAAAGTGACAAGACAGTAAAAGATAAGTTGGCATTTTCTCCTGCCCCTCAAAACTGCAACTTGCCGGTGTTCTGATTCATAAAGGTTCCTGGCTCGAGAACTGAGTATTTGGTAAGAATGCAACCAGTGCCTACAGAGAGCAGAGGCTTAAGACAGTACTGACATAATGGAACAAAAGCTGGACTTGGGAATCAGAAATGGGTTTGAGTCCTAATTTTGACACTTCCTTGACCACTCTCTTGACCATTTGGAACCTGTTTTCTCATGTGTCAAAATAACAGTGCTTCTTTCATACGGTTGAAATAGTATGAATGGAGCTTAATTCACTAATAGAGCACTCAGTTCTACCAATTATTTTCATCGTATTTTGAAACAGTTCATTGGGTATTTTTAAAAATTATTAAACACATTTTAACATAGCAAGGAATCGAGAAAATATGATAAACTCAACTTATTAAATCATAGCATTTGGTCATATTTGCTTTAGCTCTATTTAGAGGGGGGAATAAATGCCCCTGTATACCCTCCCCATGCCTTCACCCCCCGCCTTTTTTTGAGATGGAGTCTCGCTCTGTCGCCCAGGCTGGAGTGCAGTGGCACAATCTCAGCTCAGTGCAAGCTCTTCCTCCCAGGTTCACGCCATTCTCCTGCCTCGACCTCCCAAGCAGCTGGGACTACAGGCGCCCGCCACCATGCCCGGCTAATTTTTTGTATTTTTAGTAGAGACAGGGTTTCACCGTGTCAGCCAGGATGGTCTCGATCTCCAGACCTCATGATCCACCCGCCTCAGCCTCCCAAAGTGCTGGGATTACAGGCATGAGCCACTGCGCCCGGCCGCCTTTCTCCTTTTTCCAGAGAAAACCACTATCCTGAATTTGGTGTTCTTCATTCCCACTGATGTTATTTTTTTTCTTTTTGTTTTTTTTGTGATGGAGTCTTGCTCTTGTCGCCAGGCTGGGGTGCAATGGTGAGATCTCGGCTCACTGCAACCTCCACCTCCCGGGTTCAAGCAATTCTCCTGCCTCAGCCTCCCGAGTAGCTGGGATTACAGGCATGCGACACCACACCTGGCTAATTTTTGTATTTTTAGTAGAGACAGGGTTTCACTATGTTGACCAGGCTGGTCTTGAATTCCTGACCTCATGATCCACCCCCCTCGGCCTCTCAAAGTTCTGGGATTACAGGTGCAAGCCACTGCGCCCAGCTTCAAGTTCTTATATTTATGATGACATATACAAAACTAATATATTGTTTTGAATATTCCAATTTTGTATAAATGTTATAAGTATGATTTGGCAACTTGCTTTTTCTACTTGTTTTTGAGATTTGAGCCATGTTGATACATTTAGCTGCAGTCCATTCATTTTAACTGCTTTATAGTATTGCATTTTGTTAATATGCCACAATTTATTTATCCATTCTCCTGTTAATGGCCACTTAAAATGGTGTATATTGCTAGGGGGAATTCAAGATGGTACAGTCAAACAATCCAGCAATCTTACTTCTAGGTATTTACTCAAGAGAATTGAAAACATTATGTTCACACAAAAAGCTATATATGAATATTTATGCTGGCTTTATTCACAATTATTAAATGTCTGGTCATAGATAAGTTTAGTGAGATTTAATTTATGTTTCTATTTGAGTGCAAGTCTGGATAGGGAAGAAAGAGGAGAACTCCTGAAAGCAGTTACCACTTGGTGGGAAAGGTGCCCCATCAAAAGAACACTCCCAGAAAAATCTGAGTGTATTCAGAACTATCTTGTCAAAAGTTAGCTATCATAGTACATATAGGGCCAATCCTGGAGAAAATGACTACATCAAGGAAATGGTTAATTTAAAGAAAACACTGATGGGGGAATCCAAATTGTTAAAGAGGAAGTCAGACTGTCACTGCTGATAAAATGATTGTATATTAGAAACCCTAAAAACTCTCCAAAAGCTCCTAGAATTAATAAATAAATTCAGCAAAGTTTCAGGATATAAAATTAATGTACAGACATCAGTAGCTCTGCTATACACCAGCAGCGACCAAGCTGAGAATCAAATCAAGAACTCAACCCCTTTTACAATAGCTGCAAATAAAATAAAATAAAATACTTAGGAATACACCTAACCAAGGAGGTGAAAGACCTCTATAAGGAAAACTACAAAACACTGCTGAAAGAAATCATAGACAACACAAACGGAAACACATCCCATGCTCTTAGATGGGTAGAATCAATATTATGAAATTGACCATCCTGCCAAAGCAATCTACATATTCAATGCAATTCCCATAAAAATACCATCATTCTTTACAGAACTAGAAGAAACAATCCTAAAATTCATATGGAACCAAAAAAGAGCTGGCATAGTCAAAGCAAGACTAAGCAAAAAGAACAAATCTGGAGGCATCACATTGCCTGACTTCAAAATGTACTATAAGGCCATGATCAACAAAACAGCATGGTACTGGTTTAAAAATAGGCACACAGACCAATGGAACAAAATAGCCCAGAAATCAGGCCAAACACAGCCAACTAATCTTCGACAAAGCAAACAAAAACATGGAGTGGGGATAGGACATCCCATTCAACAAATGGTGCTAGGATAATTTGCAAGCCGCATGTAGAAGAATGAAACTGGATCGTCATCGTTCGCCTTACGCAAAAATCAACTCAAGGTGGATCAAAGACTTAAACCTAAGACCTGAGACCATAAAAATTCTGGAAGATAATATCAGAAAAACCCTTCTAGACAGTGCCTTAGGCAAAGACTTCAAGTCCAAGAGCTCAAAAGCAAATGCAACAAAAACAAACAGATGGTACTTACTAATAATTAAACTAAAAAGCTTCTGCACAGGAAAAGAAACAATCAGCAGAGTAAACAGACAATCCACAGAGTGGGAGAAAACCTTCTCAATCTATGCATTCATTCAACAAAGGACTAATATCCAGAATCTACAAGGAAGTCAGACAAAATCAGCTAGAAAAAAACAAACAAGTCCATTAAAAAGTGGGCTAAGGACATGAATAGACAGTTCTCAAAAGAAGATATACAAATATCTCACAAACATGAAAAAAAAACTCAACATCACTGATTTTCAGGGAAATGCAAATCAAAACCACAATGTGATACCACCTCACTCCTGCAAGAATGGTCATAATCAAAAAATAAAAAAAAAATAGATGTTGGTGAGGATGCGGAGAACAGGGAACACTTTTACACGGCTGATGGGAATGTAAACTAGTACAACCACTATGGAAAACAGTGTGGAGATTCCTTAAAGAACTCAAAGTAGAACTATCATTTGATCCAGCCCTCCCAGTACTGGGTATCTATTCAGAGGAAAAGAAGTCATTATATGAAAGATACTTGCACACGCATGTTTACAGCAGCACAATGCACAATTGCAAAAATATGGAACCAGCCCAGATGTCTATCAGTCAATTAGTGGATAAACTGTGGTATATGTATACACCATGGAATACTACTCAGCCATAAAAATGAATGAAATAATGGCATTTGCAGCAACCTGGATGGAATTGGAGACTATTCTTTTTTTTCTTTTTTTTTTTGGAGACACAGTCTTGCTCTATTGCCCAGGCTTGAGTGTGGTGGTGTGATCTTGGCTCACTGGAACCTCCGCCTCCTGAGTTCAAGTGATTCTCTCCCCTGGGCCTCGTAGGTAGCTGGGATTACAGGTGTGCATCACCATGCCCAGCTAATTTTTATTTTAGTAGAGATGGGGTTTCACCATGTTGGCCAGGCTGGTCTCAAACTCCTGACCTTAGGTGATCTGCCTGCCTTGGCTTCCCCAAGTGCTGGGATTACAGGTGTGCAACACCACACCAGGCCTGGAGACTTATTCTAAGTGAAGTAACTCAAGAATGGAACACCAAACATTGTACGTTCTCACTCATAAGTGGGAACTAAGCTATGAGGATGCAAAGGCATAAAATGATACATTGGACTTTGGGGACTTGGGGGAAGGGGTGGGAGGGGGATGAAGGAAAAAAGACTACACAATGGGTACAGTGTACACTGCTCAGGTGATGGGTGCACCAACATCTCAGAAATCACCACTAAAGAACTTATTCATGTAACCAAACGCCACCTGTCCCACAAAAACTTATTGGAAAAAAAAAAAAAATCACCGATGGCTGCCCATGCACATTCATCCCTGGAAAACAAGAGAAAACCTGAGCAATTTGTTACCCTCCAACTGGGACCAAAAAAGTTCTTTAAGGATAATAAATATATGTTTTGTGTTATAGCAGAAGGGCAACTAGTATAGGGTTTACAGATAAAATACAGGATACGCAGTTAAATCTGAGGTTTTTGTGTTTGTTTGTTTTTGAAAGGGAGTCTTGCTCTGTCGCCAGGCTGGAGTGCAGTGGCACGATCTCGGCTCACTGCAACTGCCTAGTTCAAGCGATTCTCCTGCCTCAGCCTCCCAAGTAGCTGGGATTACAGGCATGTGCCACCATGCCCAACTAATTTTTGTATTTTTAGTAGAGACGGGGTTTCACCATGTTGGCCAGGATGGTCTCAATCTCCTGACCTTGAGGTCTGCCCGCCTCGGCCTCCCAAAGTGCTGGGATTACCGGCGTGAGCTACTGCGCTGGGCCTTTTGTTTTTTTTTGAGATGGAGTCTTGCTCTATTGTCCAGGCTGGAGTGCAGTGGCACAATCTTAGCTCACTGCAACCTCCGCATCCCAGGTTCATGCAGTTCTCCTGCCTCAGCCTCCCAAGTAACTGGAATACAGGCATGCACCACCACATCCCACTAATTTTTGTATTTTCTGTAGAGATGAGGTTTCGCCATGTTGGCCAGGCTGGTCTTGAACTGCTGACCTCAGGTGATCCACCCACCTCAGCCTCCCAAAGTGCTGGGATTACAGGCATGAGCCACCACTCATGTGTGTTTTAATAAACAGCCTAAGTGTGTTTTAATAAATAACCATTTTTACATGGGACATCCTTATATGAGGAAATTATCTGTTGTCTGAAATTCACATTTAACTGGGTATTATTTGTTCACTCTGGCAACCCTAAAATGATGGGATTCTTGAATCAGATTGTCTTGTTTAATGTAATTTAGCCTCGAGAAGAAATCCAATTACTTGTACAGAGTAATCATTTATTATATCTATGTGGAAGTTCCTTAAGCTTTTCACAATAGAACTTTTCAACATGAATTCTGCATGACACAGATTACAAAGTGAAGACAGCTTCATAATTATGTACAGTACAAATACCAAAATTATAAGCACTGCCCTTATTCTGTTTAAAGAGATACATAATGGATCTATATGAATAAAAGAAGTTTTTTTTGTGCTTGTCAACATGGAAAACATTTGATTTTGTAATAAAATTTAATACTAAAAAAATTTCTACTCTGTGAAAACATTAAGCATGTATTTGTTACAAATTCCTCATTAGAGTGAACTCCATTCTAAGAGTCAACCAACCTTCACTAATGATGGATGGCATCACTTACTGTACTCTTCCTTTAATGTGATAAAAATCTGTGTGTAACCACATGAAAGTAATGGGAAAAGGAAGAAAAAATAAGGAGAGAAGGAAAAATAGCTCATCAATTTAGGAATATTTTCAGATTAGACTGTTAAACAAATCTACTTTAACACTTTTCAAATGATTTTTTTTTAATTACTTTGTGAAAAGAACCTTGGCTGGCACGATGGCTCACGCCTGTAATCCCAGCACTCTGGAAGGCCGAGGTAGGTGGATCGCTTGAGTCCAGGAATTTGAAGACTAGCCTGGGGAACATGGTGAAACCCTGTCTGTACTAAAAATATAAAAAAATTAACCAGGCAAAGTGATGAACGCCTGTAGTTCCAGCTACTTGGGAGGCTGAGGTGGAAGAATCACCTGAGCCAGGGAAACAGAGGCTGCAGTGAGCCATGATTGCACCCCTGCACTCCAGCCTGGGTGACAGTAGTCAAACGTAAGACCCTGTCTCAAAAAAAAAAATAATAATAATAATAACCCTAAAGACCTCTTTTAAATGTCTGGCTTTAAGCCAGGCGCCGTGGCTCACACCTGTAATCCCAGCACTTTGGGTGGCCAAGGCGGGTGGATCACTTGAGGTCAAGAGTTTGAAACCAGCCTGGCCAACGTGGTGAAACCCTGTCTTTACTAAAAAACAAAACAAACCAATGTCTGGCTTTAATAACTGAATCATCTAGTAGGATAGAAACACACATGCACAAGTAAATATCAGGTAAATTGTCAAGTAAAATAATACAGATTGAAAAGCTATCAGAGCATAAAAGAGAGCACTATTCTGGTTGTAGTGAAAAGTCAGCAAAAACTTCATGGAAAAGTGGCTCTTGAGACACCTCTGGACAAGCAGGGCTGGGAGTGGTCGGGAACTGCTCAAACCTTGACCACCTGTCCCTTTTGCTCCTGTTTCCCTACCACTCTCAGCCCTACTTGACTCCTATACTGCATCAGGTCTACTCTTGCCCTGGCTCATTACCTGGACCATTTCTACCAATCTCCCCTCCCCCATGTCCTTGGAACACTATACTCTCCATATCTCTCCTTCTACTTCCCCAGCCAATTCATATCTTCACTGGAGTTCAGTTTTATTGTTGCTTTCTCTGCAAAGCCTTCCCATACCACCCCTGCCTTCAAACTAGTGGGCTCTGTATCATTATCTCATTGCACACCGTAACTTCATATGCTTATTATACCTGCACTTAAGAATTACATGAGTTTGGATAAGCAGAGACTGTAATAAAAAAATAATAATTACATGAGTTAACTGTTTACATCTACCATATTATTATACCGTGATTATACATTCCATGAAGAGAAGGACTTTATTCTGTCTTGTTCACCGTTGTGGCTCCTGGGCCTTAAGCTTATGCCTGGCACATAGAAGATACTAAATAAATCATCAATGAATGAATTCTGTTAATAGGTTTTATATATGGTTGAATAAAGCTTTGAATGCTTTCACAATCTTGATAGCTATGTTAAATTACAGGGCTTATGGCTGGGCATGGTGGCTCACGCCTATAATCCCAGCACTTTGGGAGGCTGAGGCGGGCGGATCACGAGGTCAGGAGATTGAGAACATCCTGGCTAACACGGTGAAACCCCGTTTCTACTGAAAATACAAAAAATTAGCCGGGCGTGGTGGCAGGTGCCTGTAGTCCCAGCTACTCAGGAGGCTGAGGCAGGAAAATGGCATGAACTCGGGAGGTGGAGCTTGCAAGTAGCGGAGATCGCACCACTGCATTCCAGCCTGGGCAACAGAGCAAGACTGTCTCAAAAAAAAAAAAAAAAAAAAAAAAAAAAAAAAAATTATAGGGCTTATAAGAAAGGTATATAAGCAAATTAATTGGGCAATCCACAGATTTTCATAACTTAAAGCAATTTCATAGAAGGCATAGTATGTAGTAGTCTTTTAATATGCTAAGTGCAACCATCTTTCTTAGTGAAAGAGAGGAAAACTAGAAATTTAACACAAAATAACAAACAATAAAAGCACACAATGGCCAGCTGGGCACAATGACTCATGCCTATAATCCTTGCACTTTGGGAGGCCGAGGCAGAAGGATCGCTTGAGCCCAGGAGTTCAAGACCAGCCTGGGCAACATAGCAAGACCCTGTCTCTACAAAAAATTTAAAAGTTAGCCAGGTGTGGTGGCACATGCCTGTAGTCCCAGCTACTCAGGAGGCTGAGGTGGGAGGATGGCTTGAGCCTAGGAGGTCAAGGCTGAAGTGAGCTGTGTTCACACCACTACACTCCAGCCTAGGTGACAGAGCAAGACCCTGTTTCAAAAATTGAAATAAATAAAAGCAAGCAATGCAATATTAAAACAGAAAGCACCATAATCTTTTAAATAACTTGATTTTACAGATGGCAACTTCCATTATATCAGAGTGTCTTTATATTTTTACTTTTTTTTTTTTTTTTAGACAGAGTCTCACTCTGTCATCAGGTTGGAGTGCAGTGGCATGATCTGGGCTCACTGCAACCTCCATCTCCCAGGTTCAAGTGATTCTCCTGCCTCGGCCTCCTGAGTAGCTGGGACTAGAAGCGCGTGCCACCACACCCAGCTAATTTTTGTATTTTTAGCAGAGATGGGGTTTCACCATATTGGTCAGGATGGTCTTGATCTCTTAACCTTGTGATCCGCCTGCCTCTGCCTCCCAAGGTGCTGGGATTACAGGTATGAGCCACTGCACCCAGCCTATATTTTTACTTTCTTAGTTACATGTAAGAGGTATCTATTCAAAGTTTACCTAAACTCAAAATATGCTCAATATTTGAAATGTCATACTTAGTCAATATTCACTTAATTTCATAATCCTTTCCAGCCTCCAAATAAAAGGATTTTAACAGTGTGTATCTATTCAATGAATACACAGTTTTGCTCTTTGTAGCAACATCCCAATACTTCATGACCAAATTTGTATCAATTAGAAGGGACAGTACTCAAGCTGAAAACTTATTTATCTCACATTTATTGAATTGCTACAGAAGGAAATCATTAAAATATTTAATGTATGAATCTAAGGTTGCCTCCTAGGTCCAACTGGATTTAAATGACACTTTTTTTTTCATTTTTATAATTAGTAGAAATATTTTATTGTAAAGGCTGAATATACTAAAATGCTTGGTTTTGTGAAATCTGATTTTCCAACTGTAAGTTACGAGCACTTAGGAAAAAAGCAATCACTTAAATGAAAACTAAAAGTATAAAGCCTATGTTTAAAACATGGCCTTTATTAATACTGCCCACTGAGCTCCATTTTTATTTTACATTGAGATACTTCTGCTTTGCAAAGAAAAGACAGAAAAGTGCATTTTACAAGAGTACTTTTTTTGTTTTTAATTCTCTGAGAAAATGGAATCTGAATCACAAGTTCACAATGTGGTAAAATGAAATTAAGAAACAATGATTTCAGTAATGCTATGCCATCACTAGTGTTTAGCTCTGACTTTTTCTTGTAAATCAGATCCTGATATACAGTCTAGAGCATCTAGGTTATTATTCTACAGCATATTAAACACAGAAAAGGAGGTTTAAAAAAAAAACCCCTTTCAATGTACAAACATGAATTTAAAAATTGCTTTTAAAAAATCACCTTTTTACATAATGTATATGCAAAACTGCTTTAAATACATGATTTTGGAAGAATTATTTACAAAATGTATCAGTCTGTGGAACAATTCACAGACAAAGCATACATAGTTGCTTTACTTAGTTGTTGCATCTCAACTTTGGGAGATATAAATTCATTCGGCAGTATAGCAAACATAAAAACTGTGACAAAGTATCTTAAGGGCAACCAAAAATTTGATCCTCAAAACAGTTTAAATACTAGGACTGCCAAAGTTTCTAAACAAGGACATACTTTAATGATCCAGATGCCCATTTATAGTTCTATACTGTTTGACGGACTGAGACAGACTCCCTTTAACACAGGCAAGGCTGCAGGATGCAACCTCCTGTAAAAAAGACAGTTGAGAGCTATTGTCATCCAAAGAGTGAATTAACCTAGAATTTTCTTTTTTTCGATTTTATTAATATTTTAAAAAATACATAAAAATACAACATCCAATGTCTGAATAAATATATTTAACAAGTTGCAAGATAATACCTTATTTTACACAAAAAATTCGGCTTTAGAAATCTTGTTAAATAACTTCATTGTTGTTATATATTTCATTTTTGTCTTTTTGTAACAAAATAAAAACTCTGAAATTACATAGAAAAAAGACAAAATATTTTTGTCAAGGGATAAGATAGTCCACTGAAAACTTATTCACAATTCCACTGTAAACATTAATAAACATTAAAATATTTGCATAATTGTGTGCTCAAAAATCCTATAAAAAGTGGAAGACTTATTACAACTGTAGTTTTCAGTCAACTACACTTCCTTTCACAATTTATTTTGTCCCATTTACACCTTTAATCCTGGGCACACTGCTGAACATATACTTTGGCAGTTCTAAATAGCAAGTGCTTCCACAAAAATAAAAAAAAAAAATAATGAAAAAAAAAAAACACAACATAAACCCCCTACTCACCAAGTGTTCAAATACATCTTAGTGAAAGTGCAGCAGTAATTATTCAGCTGGGTAATATTTTGATGTTTATCATGTGCACTTGCTTGTCTATGATTTCTATAACACCTGAAAGCTTTATTATACAAATTCAAATTTGCTAAGTGCCCTTTGTTCTATATCACAACAAACGAAAAACAAAAGTAAAGAGGAAAAATTACGACAAATATGGCAGGCTGCTTAACCTTCACTTATTAATCAGCTTGTTTTTTGCAACAAGAAAAAAGAAGAGAGAGGGAAATAGATACAATCCAGCCTGGAAAAGTATACAGGATATACTTAGCAATGTCAAACCAGTTGAGTGCTTTCTGTGGTTGTAATTCAGGGTTTGGGGATTTATGTCCATGGCAGCAAACTGCTGGGAAGGTAGAGAAAATGTTTATCACCTGCATTCTACAGCAAGTACATTTTGTGGGGGAGATGATGATGAGGGACTCATTCCAGTGTCTGATGAAGCAGATGACATGGAGGCTCCTGCATGAGACACTGTGGAATCAAAACAACTATGTTAGATCCAAAAACTGTTACACAAAGATACCCAGCTAACAGCAAATTAGAAATAAAATTCTTAACATTATTCACCTTAATCACAGGCCTCTTACATGTCACATGAAGGAGTAACAAATTGTCAGCAAAAATTTTGTTTGGCTCAATTAAGTGGAGTTAGTCTTTGGTCAGTTAAGTACTACTCAACACTTAAAAAGACATCATAAAATGTAAAGATTAAAGAGACAAAAACTCTTAAACCTCTAGTTGGGAGATCCCATGAAGGAACTTGGCTCAATCAGAAACAAGGTCAACCTGAGATAAACATGGAACCATACGGAATTTCTGCTTTATCTATGGGTCACAGGACTATAAGAGAATTAATTTAACTCAGGATTTCCTCTGACAGGTATCAGAATCATGGAGATCAGGATCGAAGTAATGATGTGTGATAAGCAAAAAGTCCTCAGATGGTTTTAACATCATTTTCTCCAGGAGGACATAACACAGATTAGGGATTGGTACTCTGAGCATTAGGGGTTTTGCCACTTTTTAAGCTCTTTGCTTTTATCTTTTCTTTCCTTGCAAAACTCTTGTCTTCTGCCAGTCTTTGCCTGATCCTATTTTATTTAAAGTTTTAATTTTTGTTTATTCAAGTATCATGACAACCTCTGGGGCTCAAGAGACCCTCCTGCTTCAGCCTTCCAAGTAGCTAAGACTATGGGTACATGCCACTGCACCCAGCTAATTTTTTAATTTTTTGTAGAGATGGGATTTCACTACGTTGCCCAGGCTGGTCTCAAACTCCTGGACTCAAGCGATCCTCCTGCTCCAGCCTCCCAAAGTGCTGGAATTATAAGCGTGAGCCCTATGCCCAGGCAACAAATTTTACATGTATGCTAGAAATCACTCAAATCTCAATTTAATAACTCATTATAAAAACCTAAGCAAATAAAAATGGGGAAAAGGCTGGGCATGTTGGCTCATGCCTATAATCTCAGCACTTTGGGAGGCCAAAGCAAGAGGACTGCTTTAGAATAGGGGTTCGAGACCAGCCTGAGCCACATAGTGAGAATGTGTCTCTACAAAAACTAAAAAATTAGCTGGGTGTGGTGGCAGGCACCTATGGTCCCAGGCACCTGTGGTACCAGCTACTCGGGAGGCTGAGGTAGGAGAGTCGCTTGAGCCCAAGAGTCTGAGGCTGCAGTAAGCCGTGATCACACCACTGCACTCCAGTCTGGGTGCCAGAGCCTGTCCCCCCACCCCCAAAAAAAGACGGTAATAAAAAAATCTTTTTGGCTGGGCGCTGTGGCTCATGCCTGTAATCCCAACACTTTGGGAGGCCAAGGTGGGTGGATTACTTGGGATCAGGAGTTAGAGACCAGCCTGGTCAACATGGTGAAACCCCATCTCTACTAAAAATACAAAAATTAGCCAGGCATGGTGGCGGGCACTTGTAATCCCAGCTACTCGGGAGGCTGAGGGAGGAGAATAGCTTGAACCCGGGAGGCAGAGGCTGCAGTGAGCCAAGACTGCACCATTGCACTCCAGAGCCTGGGCAACAAGAGCGAAACTCCCTCTCAAAAAAAAAGAAAATCTTTTTAATTGTCTGAAATGTATGTCACTTTTAGGAAACTGACCCCAGAGCAAGTGGTGGGTTGTCTGAAGAAATTTTAATTTGCTAATTTGTTCTTTTCTTCTTTTGATATTCAAAAGTTCTGTAAAGACTTCTTGCTATTTCCAGTTTTTAAAAGAAAAGGATGAACATGAGAAGTCTGATCTCTTTCCATTTGCTCCATCCTGTTCCTATTTCTAGGAATTAAAAACTGCTGGACTTGGAGCACAATGGTCAAGGCCACACATGACAGGTCACTCTACCACAAAGTCATCCTCTAAATCTCTACTAGAGGCAGAAAACTTCTCTCAACATGATCAACCCTATCAAGTAATTTACCTTTTGTTTTTTAAGAGACATCCCTTCTGGAGCTTTCCCCTCCTGTTCCATCCTACTCCTGGAATAGTTGCTTTCTAGGTCTGCTATGCAGTGGTCATCCTAGAGCTTCCATTCACCATCACCTTCAGATATTCCTTCACTATTTTCCTATGTAGGATTCCTTGTTTGCCGGTCCCATGTCTTCTTAGCTTGGGCTTCTAGTTTCTAGTACTACCATTGAGAAATCGGATGTAAGACTCTTGATGCTGTTCTGAGATCCATTTCTTTTTATATATGTATCTTTATATGGTAAATTTTTAGAATCTACTTTTTTTTTTTTTTTTTTGAGACAGACTCTCACTCTGTCACCCAGGCTGCAGTGCACTGGTGCAATCTCGGTGCTCACAGCAGCCTCCACTTCTGGGTTCAAGTGATCCTCAAGCCTCAGCCTCCTGAGTGGCTGGGATTACAGGCATCTGCCACCATGCCCAGCTGACTTTTGTAGTTTTAGTAGACACGGGGTTTTGTCATGTTGGCCAGGTTGGTCTTAAACTCCTGGCCTCCGGTGATCTGCCTGCCTCTGCCTCCCAAAATGCTGGGATTACAGGCATGAGCCACTGTGCCAGGCCTAGAATCCACTTCTTATCCATAGGATTCTGAAATTTCATATGCTTTGGTGATTTTCACCCCCATTATTTATAGAGGGCACAGTGAGTCCTTTCAATTTTCTAACTCATATCCTTCAGTTCTAGAATTTTAAAAATATCTTTGATGACAACTTCCTCTTGTTTATTCAACTCTCCTTCTAGAAATCCTATGATTCAGAAGTTGGATCTCCTCACCAGATTCCATATTTCTCTTATTTCTTCTCTCCTATTGTCTTTTTGACCCTTTAGTGGAATTTCTTCAGCTTCACTGCCTTATTATTTTTTTTAAATTCCTGCTATCATATTTTAAAAATATCCTTCTTGTTCTCTGAATTTTTAAAATAGTTATTATGCATTTGTTTCAAGGTGGCAATATCTTTCCCTTTATCTCTGGATACAAACTGAACATCCCTAATCCAAAAATCCAAAATCTGAAACTTTTGAGCACCAATGTGATGCCACAAGTGGAAAATTCCACACATAAGCACTTACCACAAACTTTGTTTCATGCACAAAATTATTTATATAAAATTACCTTCAGGCTATGTGTATAAAGTGTCTATGAAACATAAATGAATTTTGTGTTTAGATTTGGGTCCCATCACCAAGATATTTAATTATGTACAAATATTCCAAAATCTGAAAAAATAAAAAACCTAAACACTTCTAGACCCAAGCATTTCAAATAAAGGATACTCAACTTGGATTAAGAATAGTTTTGTGCTATTTTTTTTTAATATGGTACATTATCTGTTTTTTTCTTCCAGTTCCTTTTTATTCTCCTTTTTCTACTTTGGCTTCTGCCTTTATGTAGGGTCTGGTCATGTGGCTTCCATATTTAACATTAATGTCTGGTCAAATGTCTGGTCATGTGGCTTCCATATTTAACATTAAAAAGCTGACTGAAAGCTGTATATGAGCATCAGGGCTTTTAAATATGGACAATGCACATGTAGTGATTGGCAAGGATCTTGATTTTTGTTTGAGGAACATCCAAATAGTAGGTAATTTTTCTTGGGCTGGTCATTTTCTTTAGAAGCATCTTCCAATCCCCTCCCAGGAATAAGCATAAGCTTGGCTGCCAGCTTTCAGGGAGCCAAGAGGATTAGGCCTTGGGTTAGAAGAGGGAAACTATTCAGTATGCAAACTTTCACTCTATCCATTATTTTGGTTTAGCACTTAATCATTACCCTCAGCTGTGGCTGGTGCCCCCAAGTCTACAAGCCTACTGATTTCCTCATTCTCTTTTAAGTTAATCTATTTTCTGCTTGAATTGGGGGTGAGGTAGACGTGCTTCACAGATGGGAAGAAGAGATACAATTTCTCCTTCCATTTTCAACCAATCCCATTTCTCAGCATTGTCCCATATCCCTTCTGAAAGCTTTTCTGGGCTTACATGGTATTAATTGGCTTGCTTCTTGTTGTTTTGTCCCACTACAAGGACAAGCAAGCTTAGTTTCAGCATTATCTCATCTGCTAGGACAGTTACAGTAGTCCATCTGTTATGCAGCTTCCAAAAGATCTACTGTTGACATTTCTTGTCTGTTGTGGTCATTCTCTTGTCCTTTTGAGTTTAGGGCTTTTAATTTCCTTTACTGTTATTTTAGCAGGGCTTGGGGATGGACTGTATATGGACATGTTCATGTTTAACTGGAAGTCAATCCTACAACACCCGAAGGGCTAGCTCAGACACTACTCCCTCTCTGTGACTACTCCAAAGTAACCTCTCCTTCCACTAACTCCTGTACTTGTTAATATCATTCTCAGGGTATACACTGTTCCACTAGATGTTAAGATCTTTGAGAAGAAAGTCTGTATCTAACTCATTTCTGTACTTCCGCCACCTGGCAGAGTGCCTGGCACATGGCATGTGCTCTTTAAAGTTGCTGAGCTGCACTATCTTATATTTTAGTTGCTTAGGAAATGATTTATAATCCCAACAAGATAATCTCCTTGAGAATAAGCCTTATGTCTCATTCATTTTGGTGAACCCCATAACAAATACAGTGCCTGTTAATAGATGCCAATAAATGTTTGAGCAAAGAGTGAATTTCAGAAGGACTATGCTCTACCTGAGAATCCATCACATTTAGTACAATCACACAATTTGAAAAACAGTTCATACTCCCTTTTAAGGGTGTCATTCTGATTAACTCAGTTGCTGACCTACTCATTTCAACAACAGAAAACACTAGGAATTTAAAAACAGCAATTAATGAATGTGTACTGTATTCAGAGAGTATCAAATTTAAATCTTCTAAAATGATAGGATATAGTTTTGAAATATAAGGGGAGAAAAATTATAATAAAATTACCTTCCCTGTCTTTCTTTTTTAATCTTTTTCTCCTCCTGTCTATGGTTGCAACTTCAGACTTCAAAGACATATAATATTTTCTGATTTCCTGTAGTTTTTCTTGGAGAAATGAGATTCTCTCTGTACTGTTCATATTATCTAATTCATCTAAAAGGGGGGAAAAAAGTTAATTTGGATTTTAAAATAATTCTGTGAGAAAAATGATGGCAGTTCTATCAAACGTCTAACTCATAAATCAACAAAAGCTTTAGTTTATTAAAATCTACTACAGTAAGATGAATAAGACTGTAAACAGGGAAGATGTGAATTAAATTCATGATTAAGAATTATTTTTAGATCCTAAATTTTCTATACTAAACATTTATTACTTAAATGATCAGAAAAAAACATAAGAAAACATCAACACAAACTAACCCTGACCTATCTATAATTATAGTTATCAGAATAGTTTCCCTGTATTGACATTTTCTTCACTACTACTAGTTACATAATAGAAATTACTACTGGTTATTCCTAACTGTTAGTGCTACAAAGGGCACTTCAGTTTCACTGATTTATATAAATCATACATGGCTTCTTAATGGAGACCTTCCTGTAAGTCAATATTTATCAAGTTAGTTTTATGAAAAGACACAGATTTATACTTAAGATAACAAGTGGTGATTCTTGCTGAGGCAATATTTGGAATATCTAAATAGTTAATCATTATTCCTTATTTTATTAACATTAATCCAAGTTGATATTTTAAGATCTATTCCACTTTACAGTATTCATCTATCAAGTTTTCTATAAGCTTCTTACTGAGTTGAAAGCTCCATTTATATGTCCTAGGGGATGAATTCGGGTGTTTCTCTCTGTGTTTATCTTTCTCTCCATCTTTGATGTGCGGGGATATTCTTGCAGGAGACCGTGCAAGTTTCTGTGGCTTAGATACATTAAGATGCTTTACTGGGGTACATTTACTTGAATTGTCTAGGACAGGAAGATCTTCACTATCACTGCTTTGTCCTATAAATAATAAAAAAGATTGACTCAGATTATAAATAAAATTCTTAAACATCAAAACGCAACAGACCTAACAATTACATTTTTTGGTATCCTACAGCAGTACGTGCACAAATGCACAAAGTTTACAACAATATAAAAAAAACCAAAAAAACCTAAATGCTCACCAAGGGGGAAACGGTTAAAAATGATAAACTATTGAATACTTTCCTAAAGTTGTTAAAAAGAATGAGCTAGAGTTCCTAAGAATAAAAATGGCAAAATATCTAGTATAATACTGTTAAATGAAAATGCAAAGTTATAAAACAATATAGTATTGCTCCATTTCTGTTTAAAACAAGCCAACAAACTGCTAAAAATACTAACACTATACAAAAGCTAGCACTGAAAAACACCAACCTGTTCCATTCTTTTCATTTTTGGCTGCAGCACTTGTTCGCTTTGGGGTACGCTTTTGCTTTTTTGCCATTAATCCACTATTTCCATCACTTGGCCTTTTCTGACCTGAAATAAGGGGAAAGAGAGAACGTTGGAAAAAAAAAAAAAAAGAGCAGGTATATTTATTCAACAGACTACACTGACATTTCTTTCTTTTTAATAAGAAAAGAAGAGAGAAAAGAAAAAGAAAGTACTTTACAGATCAACAGTACCTAAAACTCAACAGTTTTAATTTTTGGTTTCATATAAGCACTTACTTTTCCCTAGAAAGTCCTTACCCTTCTCTCTGCTCTCTCTCTCTTGTACAATTATACTACAGGTACCAGAGGCAACATTAGTTTCAAATCCGTTTGCCGATTCCCTCACACAGAGACCTTCTTGAGATTCTTCAGCAATACTATCAACTTCAATCGTTACATCACTCTCACTTTTTATGCTTCGAGACTCATCTTGACTAAGAGTAAGTGGTGAAGCTACTGAAAAGTTATGTTGGACTACAGGAGGTAGGGCAGGTGGAATAGAAACAAGAGAGTTAGACTCAGAGCTTTCAACTGCTACGTCCTCAATGCTGGTCTTATCCTTTTCATCCAAATCATCCAAATCTACTTCATGGCAAACCAAGGTTTCAGGCCCGATCAGAGGCATTGCATCCTCATCTTCTTTTACTGGAATATTTACAGTTTCTTCAGCTGGACTATCAAATCTTTCACTAGTCAGCTGTTGGATGCATTGGTTTGACTCTGCTATCAATGATGGCATTCCTTCATTTTCTCTTTCAAAGTGCTGTTCAAAATTTAAGTTTTTCATTCCCTCAGATCCAATACAATCACTGGTCCTTTCTTGAGATACAGTATTTGTCATTTCCATTCCATTCTCAATTCTTATTTTTTTCTCTGGTGATGATTGTCCTAGTATTTTCCGTTTCAACTTCTTTTCTTTCACACATTGGTCAATTTCATCTTCTGTAGCAGAAGAAAAGTTTTTATTGTCTAATGAAGACAATTCAAGACTACGAGCTTCTATATGAGGTTCACTTCCTGCTTCATTCTGGCCAAATGATGAAATCTTTATAATTTCTAAAGAAAGATCTTTTGTCTTGCTTCGTCTTCCCTTTCCTTTTGGAGATTTTTCGGCTTCCTTCTTAACTTCTTCTGCTTGTTCCATTTTGTTCCCAAAAATCTGTACTATTTGTTCATTCTCTCCAACTTCTAACTTCAGGGTTTCTAAAGGCTGCATTTGAGTCCTATCATTTTCTTTTAATATATGTGCAGAAATCTTTGGATTTTCTTCATCTAGCTTATCATCATTCAAATTTTCATTTTTTTCTAGTTCATCTTTAAGAGAAAGTTCTTCATTTATTAAATTCTTTTCTAAAGCATCTTCTGTTTCACTATCAGACGAGCAAGAGTCTGTAAGAGGAAATATTATATTATACAGGTTTTTATATTACCAACGTAATTTTATAATAAAAATCTTACCAAAAACAACAATAAAAATCTTTAATCATGTACCTCTGAATACCTCCCTGTAGAAATTTCTGAAATAAAACAAATCGTAACATTTGTGCCAAGAATTTGAGGGGGAGGGGAACTAAGCTCCAAGCAAAAATATATTACATTGCATATTGCTAACTCAAATCTATATGAAAAGCTATTTTGCAATATTCCCCAGTATCATATTTAGGTACAATAGTCTTTAAAAAAGATCAAAGGATTAGTACCTAGACATCCTAGACATGAAGTTTATTTCTTAAGTGGTTTGAGATAGTATCTAGGAGGGACAGGTGATGGGCATTTTGTATCCTAAGAAAGGAATATGACATTCTACTTAAAATAACTGTGGAAAGAAAAGGTTTTTTTTTTCTTTTCTTTTCTTCTTTTTTGAGACACAGTCTCACTTGGTCGCCCAGGCTGGAGTGCAGTGGCGTGATCTCGGCTCACTGCAAGCTCCGCCTCCTGGGTTCAAGTATTTCTCCTGCCTCAGCCTCCTGAGGAGCTGGCCACCACGCCCGGCTAATTTTTGTATTTTTAGTAGAGACGGGGTTTTGCCATGTTGGCCAGGCTGGTCTCAAACTCCTGACTTCAAGTGATCCGCCCATCTCAGCCTCCCAAAGTGCTGGGATTACAGGCATGAGCCACCGTGCCCGGCAAGAAAAGTTTTTAAAATGGGCAATTGGAATCCTCAAAACTTTAAATATTCTTAACAGACAAGAAAGTACAGGAAACAAAAATTGTTCCCTGTAAGGGAACTTGTAAAATAATAAAGTAGGGTTCTAAGACTGCATAGGACCTAAAAAAATATAAAAATATTGTCCACATGGTGCTCAAATCCTCAAGAAGTTCAAAACTGCAAACATGAATTTTTTTTTTTCTTTTTTCTTTGAGACAGAGTCTCACTCTGTCACCAAGGCTGGGTGCAGTGGCACGATCTCGGCTCACTGCAAGCTCCGCCTCCCAGGTTCACACCATTCTCCAGCCTCAGCCTCCCGAGTAGCTGGGACTACAGGCGCCTGCCACCACGCCCGGCTAATTTTTTTGTTTTTTTTAGTAGAGACGGGGTTTCACCGTGTTAACCTGGATGGTCTTGATCTCCTGACCTCGTGATTCACCCATCTCGGCCTCCCAAAGTGCTGGGATTACAGGCGTGAGCCACCGCGCCCGGCCTTGCAAACATGAATTTTTAAGTGAAAAGGTGTATGCAGTTTTATTTTGTGGTTTTATCATAAACAGAATGTAGAATTCATTTTCATGTTTTAAAAAATCCCTTTCAGTGGTAGTTTAATAAGGCTGGTATGTAGTTGTATAGACTGAACACTGCACACACGTATGCCTTCTAAGAGGGTACCTTTCACTTTGTGGACATCTTAAACATTTGTCAGCAGAAGGCAGTAAAGAGGAAGGATGTCCTTTTATAATTTGCACACAAGCACCATATGGACTAATAGCAAACATGTAGTTCAGTATAGCTTTTTTCTTGAAAGAAGAGAAATTTTTATATAAGACAACCATTTAAAATTTCTTTTTTGGTGGCTGGGCACAGTGGCTCACGCCTGTAATTCCAGCACTTCAGGACGCTGAGGCGGGTAGATCACTTGAGGTCAAGAGAGTGAGACCAGCCTGGCTAACATAGTAAAACCCCAATTGCTACTAAAAATACAAAAATTAGCCAGGTATGGTGGTGCACACCTGTGGTCCCAGCTACTTGGGAGGCTGAGGCGGGAAAACTGCTTGAACCCAGGAGGTGGAGGTTGCAGCGAGCTGAGATTGCACCACTACACTCCAGCCTGGGCAATAGAGTGAGGTGGGGTCTCGCTCTGCTACCCAGGCTGGAGTGCAGTGATATGATTACACTTGCTGCAGCCTTGACCTCCCAGACTCAAGCAATCCTCCCACCTCAGCGTCCTGAGTAGCTGGGACCACAGGTGCACACCACTATGCCTGGCTAATTTTTAAAATTTTTTGTAAAGATGGGGTCTCACTATGTTGCCCTGGCTGGTCTGGAACTCCTGGGCTCAAGTGATCCTTCTGCCTCAGCTTCCCAAGGTGCTGGGATTACAGGCATGAACCACTGTGCTCAGCCTAAAATTTCTTAATTACATTTAAAAGTATACAGAGGTAGAAAAGTGGGGGAAACGAGTACAAGCAGAATAAAATATGTTCACCTATACTCATTATAAAACATGCCTGTACCACAGTAGTCTGTGTTCTCTTAGAACCACATGGTCTCAGCTTTGCTGAAAGATCCCAGATGAACAGCATTGAATTTATAGGAGACACTGGTACAGGCTTTGAGGGAAAGTGTAGCACACATTAGGATGCATGGATTGTCAATTCACCTTCTATTAAAATATATTATTAAGATACTTATGAGAAAAAGTATTCCTAAATGAAAACATCACTAAATTTTAAATAACAATGATACAGCAAAATATTTTCTTCAAATCAAATTTTATAGTTTAAATCATATGAGATTAAAATCCTAGGTGATTTACAGGTTGAACACCCCTAGTCCAAAAACCTGAAATCCAAAATGCTCCAAATTCCACAACATTTTGGGCACCAACATGACGCCACAAGTAAAAAATTCCACACCTGACCTCATGGGACATGTTGCATCCAAACACAGGTGCACAACAGTTTCTTCAGCAACCCCAAGCTAGTGTACGGGTAACCTTTTAATGAAAACACAGCATCGTAGGTGGAGATTGAAAGCCTGCTGTTTGTTGTCACTGTTGTTTAGCAGCTGATACAGGTATTCTGGTGATGCTACCTTGCTGCTTAGTTTCCCCACACACACTATTTTTCCACTGTATTAATTGTAAGTCATATATTTTACTGTTATGTAATTATGTGTGAATAAGTGTAAGAAAATTGCTTATCAGTAGGTGGCATATAAATTCAGAGTCAAGAATAACAGTGATGCCAAACAATCACAGACTGTTCACATGGGTGGCTGAGACAATTACACCTGTGATTTCTGATGGTTCAAAGAACACAATGTTTATTTATTTCATGAACAAAACTATTAAAAATATGGTATAAAATTACTTTCAGGCTATGTGTATAAGGTGTATATGAAACACTAATTTTCATGTTTAGACTTGGGTCCGATCCCCAGGATATCTCATTATGTATATGCAATACTCAAAAAAAAATCAAAAATCAAAAACACTTCTAGTCCCAAGCATTTTGGGCAAGGGATACTCAACCTGTACTGTGAATATTTCACACAATGGAAGTTTTATTATTTATGTTATTGATTTTTTTTAAAGTCAGCCATCCTCAAAATTGAGCACCTTCCATTCCATTTGACAGAGGTGAGCTGTCTGGTATATTGCTGCGAGCACTTCTGGTACCTGATTTTCCTTCACTGTTTGCTGTCTTAGATAAGCCATACGGCATGTTTGATGAAAGGGTTGATTTTAAAGGAGGTCGTCCCCGTTTTGACTTCTGCCTCTCCTCATCTCTCTTTTCGTCCTTTTCACTATCTTCTTTATTCTGGGCAACAACAACAAAATGTATGAGAAGGGCCAATGCTTTATGAAAAATGAACATTCTACTTATCCAAAGAAAACTACATCTCAAAAAAGGTTTGATATTTTATATGTCACTTCCTAGTCTGTGCTTACAGAAGAATCAAGAAGAGTTTTCTGGCTGGTCTGAGAGGTTATCAGAACTTATTAACATTAGTGTCACTGAAATTGGTATATAATCCTCCACTGCTGAATTTCTAACATATTTTGTATTTATGTAAATACAATATCGTACAATTTGTAATATTGCAATTATATTGTGATGGTCAGAGTCAGAGCATTAGAAGGCTATACAACTATTCAGCACTCCCCGCTGTTCCCCACTATCCCCTGCAGAAAGGAAAGATATCTATCATCCAGTAGACAAAACAATGGGCAAATCTCTACAGCCAAGCTTGACAATTGAGGATGTGGGTGAGGGTACAACTGTACAGTATATATGTGTTTTAAAATTTTAGTATTCGCTTCTAGTATTTAAAAGCCAAACTTCACATTTTAAGAAAGATAGTGGTCTTGAAAAATCCTAAAATCTGGCAACCTGGGTCTGTATTCCCACAGCAGAGCAGTTAGTTCCATTCCGTCTAAATGAGGAATGTGACCTCTCGTTTGTCATGGTTCGTCCTACTTTATCCTTCTCCTATAAAGCCTCTACAGGAATTTGAGTTTGAAAGTCATGCCCTAGGGGTTGCTGGTTTTCACCTTTGCTGAAACAATGTGGTAATGTGTTAGTTTTAAGCTTCTGGGTTATAAAGAGAAAATCACAATTATCTTTCAAGAATCAAGATTTTTTTTTTTTTTTTTTTTTTTTTTTTTTTGAGATGCAGACTTGCTCTGTCGCCCAGGATGGAGTGCAGTGGCGCAATCTTGGCTCACTGCAAGCTCTGCCTCGCGGGTTCACGCCATTCTCTTGCCTCAGCCTCCCGAGTAGCTGGGACTACAGGCGCCCACCACCACGACCGGCTAATTTTTTCTATATTTAGTAGAGATGGGGTTTCACCATGTTAGCCAGGATGGTCTTGATCTCCTGACCTCATGATCCGCCCGCCTCGGCCTCCCAAAGTGCTGGCATTACAGGCGTGAGCCACCGCGCCCGGCCAAGATGGTTATTACAATAAGATTAAACAGACACAATATTGTATATGCATATTACTAAGCAAAAGAAGCCAATCTAAAAAGGCTATATGGTGTATGATTCCAATTACATGATATTCTCAAAAAGGCAAAAACTATGGAGAGAGAAAAAGTCAGTAGTTGTCAGGGGTTGGGGTGGGGGTAAGAATAAGCAGAACATAAAGGATTTTTAGGGCAGTAAAGCTACTCTATATGATACTATAGTGATGGATCCATGTCATTATATATTTGTCAAAACCCATAGAATATACAACACCAACAGTGAACCCTAATGTAAATGATGGACTCTGAGTGACAATAATGTGTCAATGCAGGCACATCAGTTGTAACAAACATCCCACTCTGGTGGGGGATGTTGACAATCTGGGAAGGCTACGCATGCATGGGGCAGAGAGTATATGGGAGGTCTATATACCTTGTTCTCAATCTTGGTATAAACCTAAAACTGTTCTAAAGTCTTAAAAAACATACAATACAATTTTGATAATTCCTATACATATTATAAAGGACATAAATCTACAAACATACTTTAGCTTTTTTCTTCTGTTTTTTCTTTGGTCCACCTTTGTCCAAAGGCCAGATTATCCTGTCAGCCTTCACCCACTCATCATACCTTAAAAAAAAAAAAAGAGGTTGTACAAACTTTATAAATTATAACCTTTTTGAAATGTATTCACCAAACAAAAACAACAGTGAGACAGATTAAATAGTTTGTTCTTAGTGTTGGCAAGAATATGAAGGGCACAGGGGCTGGTTTGCTGGTAACATGTGCCAGTAACTCTAGTAGGTATTTTGTATACTCACTAGGGAAAGGCAAGAGGATTTCTTAAGAGTTAACAGGTTTAGAGGGAGAGTCTTGGAAAGCAAACTCTAGATTCAAGACAGTCTGAACTGTTTTGTTTTCCACAGCTTTTAGAGACCTGAGCTTATAATCAGATTCTGCACTAGAATTCGTGCTATTGAATGAATAATAGAAAGCTAAGTCAGATAAATTCAAATTTGCAAGGTGATCAGTTTCAGGTTATTTTATCGACTTATTTTATCAAGTCCATTTCAACTTCCTTTTCCTCCTCAACACTCTCTCTAGTCTCTAGTATTTCCAGTAAAATTTTCTTCTGAACTATATTGCCTTTAGGACTCTGAAATTTTTTAGAGATATCTGTATTTTACCTCCTTTAACTAAGTTTATTCTGTTTAGCTCAAGTTGAAAACTCATTTCCCCTAAACATTTACTTAAAAAAATTATTTTAAAATTTATTTTAAATTTTGTTTACTTTTATTTTTGGGGAGATAGTTTCAATGTTGTCACCCAGGCTGGCATGCAGTAGTGCCATCTCAGCTCACTACCTCTGCCTCCTGGGTTCAAGTGATTCTCATGCCTCAGCCTCCCAATATCGGGGATTACAGGTGCCTGCCACCATGCCCAGCTAATTTTTTATTTTTTGTAGAGACAGGGTTTCACCATGTTGGCCATGCTGGTCTCGAACTCCTGACCTCAAGTGACCTGCTCACCTCGGCCTCCAAAAGTGCTAGGATTATAGGGGTGACCCGGCACTTTTTTTAGAGAGGGTCTCACTCTGTTGCCCAGGATGGAGTGCAGAGGCATGATCTCCTGGGCTCAGATGATCCTCCCACCTCAGCCTCCTGAGTAGCTGAGACCACGGGTATACACCATTGCACCAAGCTAATTTTTGTATTTTTTATAGACACGGGTTTTGCCATGTTGCCCAGGCTGGTCTTGAATTCCGGGGCTCAAGTGATCTGCCCACCTCAGCCTCCCAAAGTGCTAGGATTACAGGCATGAGCCATTGCACCTGGCCTTCTCAAATGATTACTATCACTTTTGAATGTCTATAGTCCAAGTGACTAATCAGGGGCAAATAAGAAATTAAGCTTTCTAGAACTAAATAACAGTTTTTACATTATATAAATATACAAGTATTTATAGAATTAAGTCAAAATCTAAAAATATGTACAGTTAAGTAAAGAAACAACAGGCAGTCCTTGCTTTAGACCAGGAACGTCCAATCTTTTGGCTTCTCTGGGCCACAATGGAAGAAGAAGAATTGTTTTGGGCCACACATAAAATAACACTAACACTAACGATAGCTGATGAGCTAAAAAAAAAAAAAATCTCATGTTTTAAGAAAGTTTATGAATTTGTGTTGGGCCACATTCAAGGCCATGCCAGGCTGCATATGGCCTGTGGGCCACAGGTTGGACAAACTTGCTTTAGACTGTAGCGTGTTAATAGAAACTCATGTATCTGGAAAACATATTTTTGCTTTGTAAACCAGTTACCATAGAGATGTACAAAGTGGGGACATGGTTTCTGTATGCATGTATTTCGGTTGACATGGTTCCATGACTACCTATACGGATGCTCCTTTACTTATGATGCCATTGTGTCCTGATAAACTCATCACAAATTGAAAATATCCTAAGTCGAAAAAGGCATTTAATACATCTAGCCTACTGAACATCACAGCTTAGCTTACCCTACCTTAAACATGCTCAGGACACTTATATTAGCCTAGAGTTGAGCAAAATCATCTAACACAAAGTCTATTCTATTATAAAGTCTTAAATATCTCATGTAATTTATTGAATACACTGTACAGTATTGGTTGATTAGTCTCATGATTTCTTGGCTGTTTGCTGTGGCTGCACAGTCTGATGAGAGAGTATCATACTGTATATCGCTAGACCAGGAAAAAAAAACAAAATTCAGGCCGGGCGCAGTGGCTCACGCCTGTAATCCCAGCACTTTGGGAGGCCGAGGCGGGCAATCACAAGGTCAAGAGATTGAGACCATCCTGGCCAACATGGTGAAACCCTGTCTCTACTAAAAATACAAAAATTAGCTGGGTGTGGTGGCGTGCATCTGTAGTCCCAGCTACTCGGGAGGCTGAGGCAGGAGAATCGCTTGAACCCAGGAGGCGGAGGTTGCAGTGAGCCCAGATCGCACCACTGCACTCCAGCCTGGTGACAGAGCGAGACTCCGTCTTAAAAAAAAAAAAAAAAAAATCAAAATTCAAAATTCTATGGCTTCTGAATGCATATAGCTTTTGAACCATTTTAAATTTAAAAAAATGAAGTTGAACCACTGTAAGTTAGGAACTGCCTGTACTATGATTTGAAAACTATCTTTCACTCATTAACTCAGTATCTAGTTTCTAAAATGAGACTGGCTATGAGCATCATACTAGGCTTTTAAACATCTGTACTTTATTAACTTATATGGAAATGTTTATTCATTTGAACATTTACTGAGGGCCTACTAGTATGCACTGTATCGAGAAGTATGTAGAGAATAATCACGGCCCATGCTCTCATGCAACCCATAGTCTGTTATAAAAGATAGACATATAGTAAAATCAAGTATAGTCTGGTAAGTGCAATAAGAGAGTTATGTATCTGATCCAGGGCTAACAAAGGGATAACTCTATCCAATTCCATAGGAGGTATCAGACAACCAAGAAGCACAGGCCTGATTTTTAGTGTACTTGGTCCTGGCGACACTGGACAAAGCAGTATATCATGTAGGTACTTCTAGCACTAATATTGCTAAAAAGGATAGTCTCAGGATTTCTCAATGAGAGACCAGGACTCTTCTCACACCTCTTAAACTTGCAGATACTCCCTTTCAGGAGTCTGGCTAAATTCTTTAGGAACCGTGGTGGCTTCATCTCAATTAAACAGGCCAGAATTATACTAGCTTTTAGGAGTAGAGAAGAACAACGAAAAACCATGAACCAGGAGAGTACCAGTTAGGAAATTAATTAGAGAGATGACCAATCCAAAACCTGAGCGTATAATAAAATGACTGCTGAGAAGAGTCATAAAGCAAAGCATTAAAAAAATGAGAAAGAAAGATGATAGGGGAAATTCTAGAAAGCAGAACACAGACATATACAGATGTGAAACAGGAGTGGATAGTTGTGAACTAAAGAATCTGAGGAAGAAAGAAGGCTATCATGTGATGCAACTGGAAATACAATGACTGAACGTTGGTAAGATATACTCCTTTTCCCCTGAATTCAATAACATATTGTAAAGAAAAGAAAACAGTTAACATTCATGGAGCACTAAGTGCCAGGCATGGTTCTAAGCATTTACATCTAAATACAAATATTATCACTACAGTAGTCCCTGCTTAGCCACAGCATAGTTCAATTACCCATGGTTCAAAAATATTAAGATATTTTGAGAGAAAGACCACATTCATATAACTTTTATTACAATATATTGTTATAATTGCTCTATTTTATTATTGTTGTTAATCTCTTACTGTGCTTAATTTATAAATTAAACTTTATTGTAAGTACGTATGTATAGGAAAAATCATAGGATATATAGGATTCAGTACTATCTGAGGTTTCAGGCATCCACTGGGGGTCTTGGAACACATTTCCAGCAGATGAGAGGGAACTACTGCATTATACAACACCTCTACAAAATAGGAACTGTATTTTTCCCAGTGTAGAGATGAGGGACTTGAGTCATAACAGAGCACACATCTAGTGTATAGAGAAACCCAGGAGCAGTCTGCCTCCAAATAAATACAGGGCAACCTGAGATATTAAACATGCCAGATTTTGTCAAAGAGAACAAGAAAGGCAGCCCCTGACATTTAGGAATTTGCTTGGCACTATCAGCTGGGCCTTGGTGTTGCTTAGAGCTAGTCTGGCACTCATAGCTAGGCCACACTGTCCTGCTGTTGAAACATGAACAATTTCAAAGAGCATCAACATCAGACAAGTCCATTTTGTGACCATGATGTATCAAAACAAAAACAAGACCACTTCCTAATCATGTCTGAACACAGAAAAAACAGGAACATTGTCCAGTCCACAAAAACAACCAAACGTCTTTTTTTTTCTTGACTAATGCGGGTGATTGCTGTTTCTTTACCAATTATGTTACCTTGGTCTAACTGTCTCTCCTTCTAGATAAGATATATTAAGAAAACCAATTATAATTACCCCAGCTTCCTGACAGGATCCAATATGGAGCAAAATCTCTTTTTTCTTTCTTTCTTTTGTTTTTTTTTTTTTTTTTTTTTTTATGAGACAGGGTTTCGCTCCATTGTCCAGGCTGGAGTACAGTAGTATGATCATAGCTCATCTCAGCCTCCAACTCCCGGGCTCCAGTCATCCTCCCACCTCAGCCTTCTGGGTAGCTGGGACTATAGGTGCGTGCCACCACGACAGGCTAATTTTTAATTTTAATTTTTTGTAGAGATGGGGTCTAACTATGTTGCCAGGTCTGGTCTTGAACTCCTGGCCTCAAGCAGTCCTTCCGCCTCCACCTCCCAAAGTGCTGGGATTACATGCACGAGCCACCATGCCCTGCCTTTCTTAAACCCTCCCCAAAATCATTTAACGGAAGATCAAATATAAGTTCTAACGTTCTTTTTTATTAATTAGTCGACTTAGAATTATTACAGTGCTTGACATAGGCTTGATTTCTGATTAATGAAACAAACACTTGTACAGTTGGAAGTTGCAGGCCTGGCTCCCTGCTCATAGTCAGTAATATGTCTCCACAGAATTATGAATTATTGTTTTCCCAAAGATGGTGCCTTGAGCCTTTGTTGATTCATTTAACATCATATTACTAAGATGCCCTATAGTTCCCCTTGCTGTGTGTTCTCCCTCACTATAAATGAGTAATAAATGTAACTTGTTCTAACTACAGGTGTGATCCCGGTAGTCTCTGGCCAGAAGCATTGACACTGCTAGTATAACAGCAGGAATGTCAAAGTCTTGGAAAATTCAGAATCAAGGTGTGCTTTGTAATATATATACCATTATTTGCTTTCACTCTTCATAACATTAAGTTGATGTTCTATTTAATCATTGAAAAAATTTCAATAGTAAGAAAATACTTTCTTGCTTACCTGACATTCCATCCATAGTAATGTACCAAATATAAAACTTCTCCGTCATCAATTTCAGTGCTTTTAATACTGGCTTCATAAATTTTCTGAGTCTTCCCTCGTCCATATTTTACTTTCACTTTGGTTCCCGTTAGGCAGGGTTCCATGTCTTCCTCATCTTCCTCTCCTTCAGAGTCACATTTGCTTTCAGTTTCTTCCCTGCAGTAAGTTATAATACTGATAATGCTACTAATAACTTAATGGAGAATAAAATATGCTAAAAGAATCCAACAGGTAAATTATTCACAACCTAAGTATTACCTTAATAACATATCAGTGGAGGAGGAGAAGAAGGAGGAGAAGGAGAAGATTTTTGTGGCCTACTTACTAAGGAATTTATTATGTAAAGGTGCACTGTACCCAAAGTAAATCCATACTTTTTAAAAGCCAATCAAGTCACAGTTAATGATCATCTGTAATCAAATAAGTCACTTCTGACAAAACAAAATAAGAAAAATATGCTCTGAAAAAATTCTTTAGAATTCATATTTAAGTGCCAGCTAGCGATGATCTGCAATCAAATAAATCACTTTTTGGACAAAACAAGAAAAACATGCTCTGAAAAATTCTTCAGAATTCATATTTAAGTGCCACCTTATATGTAAAAAAAAGATTTAAGGATATTTTGTAACTTCCTGTAACTGAATTATCTTAAATCTGCTTTACTACCAAAATTAGAATAGTTCTTGGCAAGACTAGTTTTTTTGGTGGGCAAAATAATAAACAAGGGCTATCTACCTTAGTAACCATGTCTTTTAAACTAATTTATATTTTAAAGGTTTCCCAGCCCTAAAAAAGAAAAGAAATTTGAGTAGTAGGTCATTTGTTGACACTGTAGGATAGCACCACGAGAACAAAGCTTTACATTTGTGTTGAATTCTATTTGTTTACTCATCTTCCATCAGCTTTTCTTTGTATTGATAATCGGGTATAAGGAAGATTAACACAGGGAGAGCTAAAAATACTTCTAATATTTTTATAATAAAACATTGTGTATCAATCCTGTAAAGACTCATAAGAGAACTGCATCAAAGATCATTCTAGTGTCACAAGCGTTAAAAGCTCAACAAGTAGTATTGTGCTCTGTAATAAATATAGGGCATTATTTTGGTGATCCCTGGGGGTCCTGACATGAAGCTTTCACAGCCCATTTGCAGTGAGAATGTTTTCTCTTGGAAGGCACCTTCCAATAATAGACTGATAAGGTAAATTCAAAACACTATGAGAAAAACTACTTAAAGATAATATTGTTCTTATATTCAAGCCTGTGAAATTTTCTCTAAAATATATCTTTGTCCATTTACATAACAGTTATAGTCTTTTTAAATCACATTTTACATAGATGTATTATGTTTTATATACATATTACAATATACATATTTTGATGTTTTTCACCTTTGCTTAAACTTTTTGTCCAAATATTTAAAATTCTACACTCATTATACTCAACTCCAATTAGTTCCTCCTACTTTTCCTAATCCTAATTATATTTCATTACAGAACTTTTTTTTACTCACTAACCTAGTTCATATGTAATTGTGATAGCTCCTGTGCCTATTTGTATTTAATCAAATTACCTCTCCCATTCGCCAATCATCCTATTTTTCTGAATATTTATTCTCTCAATGGCAGGTCAGTTTTCCCAAATTTGGCTTAACAATTCAAATTTCTAGAAAATTTAACATCACATAATAATAGAAAAATAACTATAGAAGAGAGCTGGTATTACAAGTAAGTATGTTATGTTGTTGGTCATTTAAAATTCATTTTTAGTTGTGTCCTAAAATTAGTAAATCCATTTGACAACACTTACAGAAACAGCTAATACCTTGGTCAGAGACTACCTTGATCTTGCTGGACTGCCTAATATTTGACTATTTTTAAGTCAGTTCAGTCCATACTTGTCTATACACAGAAAAAAAATACAGTTTTTACTCAACAACAAACAAGATGGACATTAAAAAATCTGAAATTTATTGGTGTGATGTGGGGCAAGAATGTATTTTCCAAACTAGAATCGGGGTGCATGCCACTTAATCTAATACAGTAACTTGAAAAAAATGTCTTAAAGCTAACACACAGAAACATCTGCTAGTACTGTGCACCCATGTGTTTGTTAGCTTTCCCACATTGTACCTTTTTTAAAATGGAATTTTTGCTGTCGCTGTTTCCTCTTGTCCACTTCCTCCATTTTTCTCCAGCTCCCTTCCCTGCTGTCAACTGCAGGACCTTTCTTTTGACTGGGTGGCGCAGCCTTCTTTGAGGCCACTGTTTAGGGCACAAGTGCTATTAAAATGGTGCGACCAGTATATTCTCCAATTCCGAAAGGCAATACACATCATCTTCACAATGTGTCTCACCTTCATTAGACAAGAGGAATGGAAGTCCCAATAAGAAAACATTCCCTCAAACCTGAATCTGTAAGCAGGAACAAAGCACTGTTGTACCCCAGACAGGTGCTTCTGGAGAACAAACATAAGATAATGTACCTCTCTTGGCTTTTCTCTTCCTCTTCATCTGAGTCTTTGTCGGAATCCTCCTGTTTTTTAATTTTCTTCTCTTTTTGCTTTGGTGTATTTTTTCTCCCCAGTAGTAGGTCATTTTCTTTTTTCTCTGCAGTTTCATAGTCATCATCTACATCCTTATTTTCTGTATCATTATCTTTTAATTTGTCTTCTGTTTTCTCTTCTTCAATTTCCTTTCTAATAGAATTTACATCTCGAGCAATTCTCCTTCGTCCCTAGTAGAGGCGATAAAAGCTTTAAAATAGCTATCACTATAAAGGGGAAAAAAGCAGGAAAAAGCATCTTTTCCTTTAACCTTCACAGCAATGCCTCTGGCTTGAAACATGGCCCTGAAAACCAACTCAAAGGTACCTTTCTCTTCCTTTTGAAAGTAAAAGAATAACCAATAGAATTACTTAATTATGTCCAGGTCTACTTTGGCTATATACTACCTAAGAAATATCTGTCAGAATCTGTTTGAATGAAAAAAGTAAACAACAACAAAAAAGAAATAAAAATTTTCTCCTTTGTTTACTACATCATTTTATCTCACTTTTATTATTTCTCAACTATAATAAAAATTTAAAATAATCTAATGTTAATGATAAAACATAACAATAATAAAACCAATCCCCTGAATTTTGCTTTTTTAAAAGCTCTGTGGTCTCTAATTCTACAGCTTAGTAAGACGAAATTTACATTGTCACTGTATTTGTGGATGATTACATTTTTAAAGGACTGAACTGCATCAATGGCAAAAAAGTGAGCAGACTTCTTTCAATGAGTATCTGGAGAGCTCGCTGGGCCAATAGCAATATGTTTTACCCCCACTAGCTTCTATCTAGCCCACTGAATGCTGAAATGACCATGACTGGTGAGCAATTTCACTATCTCCTAGGTTCTCCTTCAAGTCAACTTCTATACACTGGGAGAAGTCTCCTCTTCTTGGTATAAAGCAGATAAAGAGCCAGCAACTTAGGAAGCATTAGGATACAATTAATATCTCAGTAAACAAATGTTTTCCCTAGTTGCTGGCTATGTGCTATTTACACTTCAAAGGTAGAAAAAGAAGAAATTGCTTTCTTTCTATCATAAAGCACTAACACACAAGTTTCAAGATGGCACTTCCATCTCCTCAGATCTACACAGTGGCTGGCACATAGCAGGTGGCAGGTGCTTTTTTTTTGAGACAGAGTCACGCTCTTTTGCCAGGCTGGAGAGCAGTGTTGTGATCTCAGCTCACTGCAACCTCTACCTCCCAGGTTCAAGCGATTCTCAGCCTCCTGAGTAGCTGGGACTACAGGTGCACGCCACCATGCCCAGCTAATTTTTGTATTTTTAGTAGAGACAGGGTTTCACCACGTTGGCCAGGATGGTCTTGATCTCTTGACCTCGTGATCTGCCCGCCTCGGCCTCCCAAAGTGCTGAGATTACAGGCGTGAGCCACTGCGCCCGGCCTAGCAGGTGCTTTTAAAATATCTATAGGTAAATGAATGAAAACAACTGCTATAAAATTTGGGTCTGTATACCTTTGTCCCAGAAATACCATTTTTATTTATTTATTCATTTTTTTGAGAAGGAGTCTCGCTCTATCAACCAGGCTAGAGTACAGCAACCTCTGCCTCCTGGGTTCAAGCGATTGTCTTGCCTCAGCCTCCTGAGTAGCTGGGACTACAGGTGAGAAATGCCATTTTTTAGAAGCCTGGTTTATATATGCAGATAAGTGATGAGGATATTTTTACAAGCAAATGTATTATAGCACTTTTTTTTTTTTTTGTATTTTTAGTAAAGACGGGGTTTCACCATATTGGTGAGGCTTTGGTCTCGATCTCCTGACCTCGTGATCCACCCGCCTTGGCCTCCCAAAGTGCTGGGATTACAGGTGTGAGCCACCACGCCCAGCAGCACTTTTTAAAAATAGTAAAAAATTGGGAGAAAATCTTGGAGAAGGTAGATTTATGGTTCATCCATACTAGACAGCACACTGCAGATATTTTATGTAGAACAAGGAAGGTTTTTAGGTAATGAAAAGAAAGTATGTCCACGATACATACAATAAAATATTATTCACCTTTAAAAAGGAAGGAAATTCTGATATGTGCTACAACATAATGTCTTACAGACATTATGCTGAGTGAATAAGCCAGTAGAAAAGGACAAACACTGTATGATTTCACTTATATAAAAGTACCTAGAATATCAAATTCATAGGTACAGAAAGTAAAATTGTGATTGATAGGGGTTGGGGAGGAATGAGGAGTTACTGTTTAATGGGTACAGAATTTCAGTTTTGCAAGGTAAAAATATTCTGGTACTGGATGGTGGTGACACTTACGCAATGGTGAGAATGTACTTAATGCCAATGAAATGTACACTTAAAAAGAGTTAAGGTGGCAAATTTTATGTTAAATGTACTTACCACAATTTAAAAAAAATTAAAAAAAGAAAAAAACAATTTGGAAATTTCATGACATTCACTAGAAGATTCCATTTACTACATGAAAGAACAGTTTTAAAAACTGGTTTCTGAACTATAAGACAAAGCAATTTCACATTCTCTTTCATTAAATATGATTCCACCAAAAAATAAGACATAGTAATTAGACTTCTTTGACAGTGTGGTAAATTCCTTTCTCTTTCTAAAATTTGATAAATCCTACTACGTAAACATCACTGGACACTGATCCAAATGCTAGATGACAATTCCTAAATAGACCTTATATATTAAAAGAAAGAAGGAGCAAAGTTGGAAGATACAACCAGCATACATGTACACATCACTAGAGCTACACAGTGTGCTGCTATAAAGTTACAGAGAAAGACAAGATACCATCTAGTTTAGGGCACAGGCACTATAAAGAGGTGATTCATTTATTCAACATCTATTTAATAAGCCTTTATTATGTGCCAAGCACTATTCTAAATGCCTGGGATCTGTCAATAAAGGAAATAAACACTAATCCCTGACCTCGTGGAGTGTGATTCTAGTGTAGAGTGGGGGCAAAATAGATAATCACAATAAACAGAATAAATAAATAAATTACAGAAAGAGCAACATTAGAGGGACTGAGAGTTCCAAAGAGAGGAGGCAGGTTACAATTTCAGATAAGGTGACCAAGATAGCCTTCAATGAGCTGATACTTTAGCAGAAGACTTGAAAAGGAATATCTGAGATTCATCCCAGATGAGAATGACTTGATCGAATATAAACAGAAAACACAAGGAAGGGTTTTCAGGTAGAGGAAATAATATTCAATATATTTAGAAAAAAGTAGCTAGCTAAGCAGCATTAAATACTGGAAAATAAACTAGGTTCACTGTAGTACTTCTGTGTATATATGAAAATGGCTATAATAAAAAATTTTAAATAATACTTAAACCAGATAAAACTAGTACTAAGAACTCACCCTCGGAGATTTTAATTCTATCTCTTCTCTTTCGCTTTCACTGTTTGAATCGATATTTTCCTCAGGTTCACTCTTCACTTCTGTTAAAGGCATTTCTTGATCTAATTTGAGAGCCTCTTCCATTGATTCTTCTAAGTCTTTTTTTTCCTCTTTTACTTTTGGTTCATGGTGATGAACAGTTCTGAACTGAATATTTGCCGAACGGCAGTACTCCTCAAAACCATAGAGATACCTAAACAAACAATATTTCATTTAAGAAATCTTACAGTCTTTGCATTTAACTTGAATTCATGTTATTAAACACATTTTTAAAAAGTAAAGCCCAGTAATTTAAAAAAATTTTTGTTACTCTTTTCTGTGTTACTATTTTCTTGGTGTTTTAGATAGAATTATAAACAGAAAAACTGACCATAAAATGCCGTCCTGAGACGTCTGAGCTTGTGATAACTAAACATAACTATCATAAGTTTTGATATGAAGGCTGTTCACCCCAAAAGATGTAGCTCTGTAACATGTATCATAATCGCAGACACTACCTACATCTTGATTTTGGAAAGGAAATCAGGACAACGTAAGAAATGGAGTAAAGCAGATTTGATGCACTGAAATAACTTTCAATCACAAGTATCTGTCAACCTAAACCTTTTTATATACTTTCTCTAACTTTAACGTTTCTAGATTGATGTATTCTTGTTAACAAAGTAAATGGAAAATATTTCCTATAAATACATATTCTTTGATGAATAAACTATACTACTTACTTTCTATAAGCAGTTTTTACATTGTAGGAAGCAGCTGAATTCAAAATAGGAATGCCAAGGTCCATATAAATTTGCTTCCATACAGCACCACTATCAATCTGGAAAATTAAGTTTTTATGTTAACATTTGCAAAGGGAATTAATCTTTTTTTCCTTTTTTTTTTTTTTTTTTTGAGACAGGGTCTCACTCTGTCGCCCAGGCTGGAGAGCAGTGGTGCTATCAGGGCTCACTGCAGCCTCGACCTCCTGGGCTCAAGTGATCCTCCCACCTCAGCTTCCCGAGTAGTTGGGACCACAGGCATGCGACACCACGCCTGGCTAATTTTTGTATTTTTTGTAGAGATGGGGTTTCACCATGTTGCCCAGGCTAGTCTTGAACTCCTGAGCTCAAGCAATCCACCCGCCTCAGCCTCCCAAAATGTTGGGATTACAGGCGTGAGCCACCGTGCCTGGACAGGAAATGATCTTTATCCTAATATTCTATGTTCATTAAGAAAATGTATGTATTATCCAATGTGCATATAATAATGCAATATAAGATAATTTAACTTTTTACCACATCAATACACGTTTCAAAAAGCAATGTTATACTTACATTGTCACATCCACCCTGATGATAAACCAGTCTGAAGAGTTTGAAGAGATTGAGATCTTTATAGCCCAAAACAGGTGGTTTGTTGATTGGAGTACCTTTTCAATGTAAGTAGGTAGAAATAAAATGTTTATTCAAATGAGAAATACTAATTTGAAAACAAAGCTGTCAATTTCTAATTTCCCAAATTTCATTAATTAGAGGCACATATTTAAAGAACCTTAAACAATGTAAAACAACACAAGATATTCTCTCTATTATTTATATAGCTTTGTGGAGATCTTCAGATTTTAGGTGTTATACTTCTAAAACAAAACTAATAAAGCCACCTCTTTAACTGCCAACGAATTGAGTAAAACTAAAGTAAACACTGCACGGCGTGGCCAACAATGTTGCTGGTTCAAGAAGCTTGGGCATAGGGCTGGGTGCAGTGGCTCACACCTGTAACCCCAGCACTTTGGGAGGCTAAGGCAGGAAGATCACTTGGGCTCAGGAGTTTGAGACCAGCCTGGGCAACATGGTGATATCTTGTCTCTACAAAAATGAAAAGGAAAACATTAGCTCAGTGTGGTGGTGTGCACCTGTGGTCCCAGGTACTTGGGAGCCTGAGGTGGGAGGATTGCTTGAGCCCAGGAAGTGGAGGCTGGAGGGAGCCATGTTCAGCCACCGCACTCCAGCTTGAGTGACAGAGCAAGACTCTGTCTAAAAAAAAAAAAAAAAAAAAAAAGTTTAGGCATAAACAAACAATAGAAAAGATAAGATTTACACCCTGGTTCCACTTTCACTACTTTGACACAAATGTTGAGACTGTTAGCAGTAATCTGAAGTATGATTTCTGAAGGCCACACAGAATGTTTAGGACCAATTTATCTTAAGATTTTCTTGGACTAAAGAATGCCAAGGAGTATGATGGTTTATAATTATTCTATTTTTCTACCTATATTAGAAATCTCATCTTTTTCAGATAACGATTGGTCTCCTATTATGTTTAATTTGCTGAGAGCAAGGATCAGGCTAGTTTATCTAGTTTATTTGCCACAAATACAGCATTAGTAATTAGTGGGTATGCAGATTAACATTATAACTGGTCACTTTCTATTTCTGAAATTTCAGAATATTCTTTAGCTTTGTAAGTGACAGGGAAAACTAATTTGTATCAAAATACTTTCTCACTTGTTTCTATGTAAAATAGGTATTAATAGTTTAATTCCAAATATTTTACTACTGTCAGGTGTAACTGATTCTAGGATTTATTTAAAATCCAAAACTAGACAGTCATGGTGGTTCACAGCTGTAATCTCAGCACTTTGGGAGGCAGAGGTAAAAGGACCACCTGAGGCCAGGAGTTTGAGACTAGCCTCGGCAATATGGCAAAACCCATCTCTACAAAAAATAGAAAAATAAAAAATTAGCTGGGTATGGTGGCACGTGCCTGTAGTCCCAGCTACTCGAGGCTGAGGCAGGAGGATCACTTGAGCCCAGGAGGTCAAGGCTGCAGTAAGCCAGGAGCAAATCACTGCACTCTAGCCTCGGCATCAAAGCAAGAACCTGCCTCAAAATAAATAAATAAATAAAATAAATAAAATCCAAAACTGTTTATCTGCAATACTAACAGAAACAATGCATATACCTAGAATGTAAACATGTAAAAGAAATGACTACTTTAAAATAACGAGCATGAAAATACCTCTGTCTTCCATAAACTTATAAAGCTGCTGGAGGAAGTTGTCCCTCTCTTCAGGATCAAGTTCTTCCTCAGGCTGTAAAGATAAAATATATAAATGTATGGCACAGTGAACTGGAAAAGATACACGTCTTATTTTTGTGAACCCAATGTAAAGTCATCAAATTCACTAAAATATATAAATGTATGGCACAGTGAACTGGAAAAGATACACGTCTTATTTTTGTGACCCCAATGTAAAGTCATCAAATTCACTAAAATATATAAATGTATGGCACAGTGAACTGGAAAAGATACACGTCTTATTTTTGTGAACCCAATGTAAAGTCATCAAATTTTAATAAAGCTGAAAAATCTGAATTTTCTCAATATCCTACAATGACAGATTTTAAGTCATATTTATGAAGATATACAATGTCTACCCTTCACCCCATTTACCACTCTAACTCTACCTTTGAGTATCACTGTAAGGACTAAGATTAGCCAAGAGGAAAACATTCAGGAATAAAATGGGAGTGTTACGTTTTCACCTCACCTGGTATTTTTTTTTAAAGCCCATTAAAATACTACGTGGCCCACACAAATATATTGGCAAATGACCACAATAATGACACATGTTCATTATATCATATATTTATGTATAAAAATAATTTTCATGCAAACATAGTTTTTGTTATTGTCAGATGAATATAAACCAGGGATTCCAAAGTCACAGTGGCAAAGGATTTCTGTTTGGATGGCACAATGTTTTAAAGAAATTTAAATACATTTAAGTGAGTCATATACATTCTATTTTACCCCAGACCTCATCACCCCCTCATCTCACAATAACCTGGTTTTCTCTTTTGCCTTTCTAGTATGGCCCCTGTAGTTGACTTTGCAACACCTAAAAATAAGATAACAAAACAATTCCAGAAGTAATTCTTAGGGAAGGAAACTAGATACATAATTACTGATTTAGCTTCTTTTAAAATTCTTAAAGTTTAGCAATACCACAGAGAAACAAAACACTGATATGTTTCCTCCATATAAATGATCATAACTTAGAGTATTACTCTCCTCTGTTCTAAAAGAAGAGCTCAGATTTTTGTCTTTTTTTTTTTTTTGAGATGCAGTTTTGCTCTTGCTGCCTAGGCTGGAGTGCAATGGCACGACCTCGGCTCACTGCAGCCTCTGCCTCCTGGGTTCAAGCAATTCTGCTGACTCAGCCTCCTGAGTAGGTGCCACCACACCTGGCTAATTTTTTTGTATTTTTAATAGAGAAGGGGTCTCACCATTTGGCCAGGTTAGTCTCGAACTCCTGACCTCAGGTGATCCGCCCACTCCAGCCTCCCAAAGTGCTGGGATTACAGGCATGAGCCACAGCACCTGGCCTGGATTTTTGTCTTTACAAAGCCATATTCAAAACAAAGGCAATGCTCACGCAATAAATGTTGAGTCTTCGGTGTCCAGAGGGCAACAGGCACTTTAAAATTGTGTTATCTAATAGCTGATAATATAGCTAGGATCAATAAGCATGTAGTTGATTAAAATATATAATAAAAAACCATGAGGCAATCAAGAGAAAGGGAGTAAGATCTTTTATTACATGATTTCTTTTAGTACATTCATTCATAATGATTTATAACACTAAAATACTTTTACCAATATAAAGAAATTTAAATCTAAGTTCTAACATGTGTACAAAATCAGCAATTTACAAAGTTAATAATCACTATAAAGTAGTTAGTAAAGGTCATTACTTAATGCTCAAATGAAGAGATGGCAGTTTTTTCCCCATGTGAATTTAAAAATCTTACTTTTACAAAGTTAACCGCCAATGAGTTAACTCAAGAAAACAGGTAATTCAATAGCCTAAGAACCACTTCACACATTAATTTTAAGAACTCCTAGCGTGGGGAAAAAAAATCAAAACCAAAAACCACTTATGCCAGACCGGCTCTATGCTTTGCCTGTGCCTTGCAATCGTAATATTCTCTCTTCAGATGAAAACTTCATTCCAGTATTTTTTTTTTTTTTTTTTTTTAAAGGCAGAGTCTTGCTGTCACCCAGGCTGGAGTGCAATGGCACAATCTCAGCTCACTGCAACCCTTTGCTTCCCGAGTTCAAGCGATTCTCCTTCCTCAGGCTCCTGAGTAGCTGGGATTACAGGCATGCACCACCACACCTCGCTAATTTCTGTATTTTTAGTAGAGACTGAGATTCGCCACATTGGCCAGGCTGGTCTGGAACTCCTGACCTTAGGTGATCCACCCACCTTGGCCTCCCAAAGTGTTGGGATTACAGGTGTGAGCCACTACACCAGGCCTCATTCCAGTATTTATGATCCTACAGAATTCAGGTAACACTTCTGTATCCAATATATGTAAAAGCAATTCTTTAAAAAGGCACTAAAATCAAAGTTGCTCCCCAATACAAGTAAACAAAATCAACTCATCAATTGCAAATTAGGTTGCACCCAACATTTGATAAATTTTTAACGTTAAGAATATATTTTTATAGATAAAATTTGATTTATGTGTATTTTATTTAAAAGTTAATGGGTAACCAAGAGTGCTTTAGGTTTCACAAGAAACTATGGCCGTAAAATTGTAGTTTTGGTACAGTTAAACAAGATATAAATGAATAAAGAATTCTACTTACAAAAAAATGCCTTGAAGGGAAATTTCTTTTCCATCAAAAATAGATAAAACATGATGCTATAAACAAAGTTTTAAACTTATCTGATGTTTCTGTGAAAATTAAAATTGCTTATCGCTTACAATAAGCCACTCCTCATAATTATTTTTGAAAACAGCCTTGCTGCTAGTCACCTTGCAGTAAAACTGCATATGCTAGAGAAACGCCTCCAATTAGAAGAATGTGCCTTTATGACTTTTGTATGGGGCTCTTAATTGCTATCATGGTTTGCTTTCTCTGTCCATGGCATTTTCATAGCAATTTCTCTCCTGGTGAAGGCCTGGGACTGTTGCATCTTTCAAGGGTTTTGGAGTGCGAGAGGGTTATAAGAATGGGAGGTAGAGGTCCACTAGACCATCTGAGACTTCTTCCCTTCATTTAGTCATTTACATTTATACATGTAAAGAATTAACTATGTACCCAGTAAAATGCCAGAGATCCAAGAGTCACATTCATGATCATAACTTCAAGAAATTTCCAATTTTAGTTAGTATTAGTATATACTGCTTAGTATTATAAGTAGTTGGATATCTATCTACACTACTAGATTGTGGATTTTATGACTTTAGGCACATGTCTTCAGATTAAGCTCAAACATCTACTGATGGTTACCACGAATCAGAGATTGTTCAAAAGCACTGTGGATTAAAATGAGAACACATGGTACCTTCTATTTTTGCTGCTCTGAGTTTGGCAGGAGGTGTAGAAAGGTAAAAGAAGCCAATATAACACGATGTGGTAAGTGTTGTAAAATACATTAAAGAATACAGGAGAAGCAAGTGAGGGAATGAATGGTTCTCCTTGAGATGAACTGGCAGTGGTAGTATTAGGCAGCTTCAAAATGTAAATAGTAGACAGCCCTGGAGCTACAGCAAACAAGCAAACAGCGTAAGCATGAGACTGACAAAGGCAGGCTGGGATTAGGACTTTGTAATAGTATGCTAAAGAATCAAAACTTGATACTGTGGCTAGATGTGAAGCTTGAGACAGCTAAAGATAATTAGATCCGATTTGTATATTTAAAATTTCTCAGCCAAGAATGAGTGTGATGGATTGGAAGGGAAAAGGAAGCCATTGTAACAGTCCACAAGGAAGAGAATGCATGTCTGAATTAGTCCTGCCAGCTGGGATGGAAAGCTGACCTCTTCCCCTGAAAGGAAGAGGGAGAGACAGAGAGAAAGACAGAGGGACTGATGGAGGGATGGAGAGAGGGAGAGAGAAGGGGAGAGGGAAGAAGAGAGAACCACTGTGCCTGGCTTACTCATAATTTTACGACTAATGACTGCCATTTAGTTTAGACATTACTCATGTGAATGAAAATGATATCTGCGCAAATGAATTGTGTAGTTTTCTTGTTTCACATTCATTGAGTATGAGAGCTAAGATTTACGATAATATAAATATAAGAGTCAGAGAAAGAGAGGAGATAAGAATAGTTGAGGATGTTCTTAAGACACAGGCGGGGCCAGCCGCGGTGGCTCACGCCTGTAATCCCAGCACTTTGGGGGACCGAGGCAGGTGGATTACCTGAGGTCAGGAGTTCGAGACCAGCCTAGCCAACATGGTGAAGTCCTGCCTCTACTAAAAATACAAAATTAAGCCGGGCACAGTGGCTCATGCCTGTAATCCCAGCACTTTGGGAGGCCGAGATGGGCGGATTGCCTGAGCTCAGGAGTTCAAGACCAGCCTGTGCAACACGGTAAAACCCTGTCTCTACTAAAATACAAAAAATTAGCCGGGCGTGGCAGCGTGCGCCTGTAATCCCAGCTACTCAGGAGGCTGAGACAGGAGAATCACTGGAACCCAGGAGGCGGAGGTTGTAGTGAGTCGAGATTGTGCCACTGCACTCCAGCCTGGGCAACGGAGCAAGACTCTCTCAAAAAAACCAAAAAACCAAAAACAAAATTAGCTGGGCATGCTGGCGTGCACCTGTAATCCCAACTGAGACTGCGCCACCGCGCCACTGCACTCCAGCCTGGGCAAAACGAGTGAGACTCTGTCTCAAAAAAGAAGAAGAAAAAAAAAAGACACAGGTGGTTATGGCCCATGACTTGCTGGCATTCACCTTATCCCTTTTCCAAATATATTAATCTGAAAATGAACAACTATGCATTTGGAAATGGCAAAAATTCTAGTAAACAGACTTCCTACCATTTTAGTGGGATGGGAAACTGATATGGTTTGGCTCTGTGTCCCCATCCAAATCTCATGTTGAATTGTAATCCCCAATACTCGGGGAGGGACCTGGTGGGAGGTGATTGGATCATGGGGGCAGATTTCTCCCTTGCTGTTCTCGTGATAGTGAGGTCTCATGAGATCTGGTTGCTTGAAAGTGTATAGCACTTCCCCCTTTGTGCGCTCGCTCTCGCGCTCTCTCTCTCTCTCTCCTGTTGCCACGTGAAGATATGCTTGCTTCCCCTTCACCTTTTGTCCTGATTATAAGTTTCCTGAGGCCTCCCCAGCCACGCCTCCTGTACAGCCTGTGGAACTGTGAGTCAATTAAACCTCTTTATAAAATACCCAGTCTAACAAAGTTCTTTATGACAACATGAGAACAGAGTAATACATAGACAAATACAATTTGAAAAATAAGATCACATCTTATTTTTGTAGGAGCTATTAACTTTCTTAGCTAGCAACTCTACTTTCCAATACGCATTGGGAAGGTGGACAGATAGTGTCCAAATTGTCAAAATACGTCAGTAAAAGATGATGAACTTTACCCAAAGCTCCTCAGACCCATGTAACTTGTACACAGTTCTAATTGGTGGCTTGGGATAGTTTCCTAGCGTATAACATATTGGAGCCAAAAAAAATTGACATTTTTAAAGTGAGGAAGGTATAACTAAACTTGATCTTTGTGGTTTCCCTGTACTGTGTACTGTATGTAACAGAACATATTATTGATGGGTATTCTCAGGTTTCAAGAACCCCTATGGGAATCCCTTAAAATTTTTGGTCAGGCTCAGTGGCTCCTGCCTGTAATCCCAGCACTTTGGGAGGGCCAGGCAGGAGGATCACTTGAGCCCAGGGGTTTTAGACCAGACTGGGCAACATAGCGAAACCTTGTCTCTATAAAAAAAAAATAATAATAAATTAGCCGGGCATGGTGGTGTGTGCCTATAATCCCAGTCCCAGCTACTCAGGAGGCTAAGGTGGGAGGATGGCTTGAGCCTGGGAGGTTGAGGCTGCAGTGAGCTATAATCACCACTGCACTCCAGCCTGAGTGACAGAGTAAGACGCTGTCTCAAAACAAAACAAAACAAAAAAAAGTTTTAATAATTATATAACACCCCTACCTTTTGTGTATATTGGGGGTGCGGGGTGGGGGGTGGGGGGTGGGGGGGTGTACTCCAGTATACCACACTCATTTTTTTCAATACCAAAGGACTTTTTTTTGTGCAATAATGTTACTTTGGACACAAGCAACTTTGTTTCTCCTTCATGATAAATAAAAGTAAGATCTTTTATTACATTCTTTTTTTCTTTTAGTACATTCATTCATAGTGATTTATAACACTAAATACTTTTACCAAATATAAAGATATTTAAATTTCTTTATGATGCTGTCTATAGTCCCTCTTCTGGACCTCTTCGTGGGCTCCCCTTCTCACCCCAACTCTGAAACTCCATCACAAGTCCTCACACTCCTCAGCTCTTACGATCCCTCCATCCCCTCTCCTTCATCCCTACCACCTCCAAAAATGAGGGTCAGTTTGAAGGCAGCAGGAGGAGTCCTCTGAAGTGGGCAGATCCCTATCATGGAAAGAGAGATGTTAAGACAGCACCCTCTAAGCTCCACTCTGGGGAGCTAAGCACTGCAAGGAGTACATCAGAAGTGGCAGTTCTGAGGACATGTCTGGACTGGAGCACTCACAGGAAGGAAGCAGCGATTCCAATAGCTGCTTACATTTTTTGTATAAAATTTTAAATTTATAATATATTAAATAGTGTGATTTTTTAAAAATGTGAAATACTAGAACTAAAGTAAATGCATAGAACATTTGTAAGCTGTACTCACCCACTTTAATTCAAGTAGAGCCCTTTTGTTCCTACTGACATCTGTTGAATTTTTAAAATCTCAGCTGTTATCATTTACTCATTTTCTGAGTTTTTAAAACTTGCATTTTATCTTTCCTATTTTATTTAATACTAACAAAGGGAATGGACAACACAAAGGCAATATTCAATATAATGTATCTTACAGCTCAACGGCAGCTTCTGAACAATATCTAAGTGGCAGCAGGGGAGCTATAAGAAGTCCCATATCATGGAAGAATAATGGAAGGGAGAATAAAGAGGTGGGCATGGGTCAAATCATGATTGGGCAGACTTCTAAAGGCCTGTGATAAAAAACCCAGACTTCATCCTGAAGGTGCTGAAAGCCAATGAAGGGTTACCAACAGGAACCACTTATGTTTTATAAAGATGTTTATGGATAATGAATTCGAAGGGAAAACAGCACAAGGAAGATACCTGGAGTAAGTGGAACAAAATACAAACAAGGAGCATTGTTAGTCAATAACTTTTACTATAAGTGACAGAAAACTATCCCAAGATGGCTTAAGCAAAAAATAATTTTTTATAAACTCACAAAATTATGTAAGAAATTGAGATTGCCTACAGAGTACACAGCCTGAGAAAAGAGATATTATAAAGCGAAGTTAGATATCTTATCCCTTAGTTCCCCCGCCAAGGTGAACTTTCTAGAACCTTATAACAAATCTCCTACCACCTTGTTTCAAAGAGTAATCTACTACAACAATTGCATAACCCATATTCATTCATTTAATGAAGGTTTAATATGAGCCAAGCAAGCTTTGTGTTGATAGCTGTTAGGTATATATACTGGTAGGAAAACGAAAAAACAAAAATCCTGAGATCCCCTGCTTTCACAGATCTTACAATCTAGAGGAGGAGAGAACATTTTCTTAAAAGCCTGTAAAAAATTCTGAAACCTCTCTAAACCTGTTTTCTTAATTATATATATATATATGGAGAAGGTTCTAGGAGATTTGTTGTAAGGTTCTAGAAAGTTCACTTTGGGGCTGGGTACAGTAGCTCATGCCTATAATCCCAGCACTTTGGGAGGCAAAGGTGGACGGATCACTTGAGGCCAGGAGTTCGAGACCAGCCTGGCCAACATGGTGAAACCTTGTCCCTACTAAAAGTACGAAAATTAGCTGGGCATGGTGGCACATGCCTGTAATTCCAGCTACTGGGAAGGCTGAGGCATGAAAATCACTTGAACTCGGGAGGCGGAGGTTGCAGTGAGTGGAAATCGTGCCACTGCACTCCAGTCTGAGTGACGGAGTGAGATTGTCTCAAAAAAAAAAAAGAAAAAAAAAAGAAAAAGTCCACTTTGGGAGGAACTATGGGATAAGGTATCTAACCTCCCTTCATAATCTCTCTTTTCTCAGGCAATGCACTCTGAGGCGATTTCATGTGTATATATTTATTTATATACATATTTTCATAGACTGTTGTAAGGACTAAACAGTCTTACTTTAAAAACCACCAAGTCACCATAAATAAACTGAGAACATTATTTGGCGTGGTTATCTTTACTTCTTTATATCTCCTACAAAAGGTAAACATTTTAATAGTGGTATAATGAAAGGTACATCTTGATGTATGTTCTGGTACAACAGATATATTTTGTTGTCACAACACCTTAGGGAAACAGCAAATTAAGACAAATTTAAAAAGAAAGCTTAAAATTTTAAACTTTCAGTTAAACTTCAGGTTTAACTTAAAGTGAAAAGCAAACAAAACAAATAGTAAGTCTGGTAACTCAGGTGAGCCATAGGTCAAAATGACTACATAGGTTATCAATAAGCCCCATCCCAAGTGGAATTCTGAAGAACTGTCCAGAAAGTTATCACATGTAAAAACAGACAATTGACAATATATAGATTAGAAGAAAACTGGGAGAAAAATTTACAATCTTTACAGACATATGTCATTTAGTGTAAGGACTAAGAGCCAAGACAGTATGTGTATTACAAGAATGCAATAATTAAATCTTGAGTAAATATTACATTAAATAATGTACAGTATATTGCTTTTAGAAAAAGGTGGTATTGTGCAATATGCTTTAGAAATATTTTAATCCAAAAGAATAAAAACCACAACGTCTTTTGTTCCCTAAAATTATTTTATTCCTAAAGGAATCGCATATATATTTTCAGTTAGAAAAAAAAAAAACAAAAAAACAACTACTTATAGATCCAGTACAGAGAACAGATTGGAGTAGGGCAAGCATTGACGTTGAAAGAACAATTAAGTTGTTATTGTTATTGCATTAGTCTAGGTAAAAGAGAACAGTGGTTTGGTCTAAGACTGGCAGAAAGAAGAAAAGAAACCAAACGAAGTGGGCAAATTTGAGAGCTATTCGAGCAGGTAGAAGAGAATGGACTGGGTATCTGATTGGACAGGGGGTTAAGAGAAGAATAATCAAGGTGACTTCTGTGTATCTGGCTTGGACAGCTGGGTGGATGTTGCTTTTATTAAGATGAATTAAGGACAGCCAGGGAAAGGATAGGTTTAGGGAAAAAGAAGATGAATGCAGTCTTGCACATATTGAGTCTGAGTATGTACAAGTTAAGATGAAATCCTTGGCCGGGCGCGGTGGCTCATGCCTGTAATCCCAGCACTTTGGGAGGCCGAGATGAGCAGATCACCTGAGGTCGGGAGTTTGAGACCAGCCTGACCAACATGGAGAAACCCCATCTCTACTAAAAATACAAAATTAGCCAGGCATGGAGGTGCATGCCTGTAATCTCAGTTACTCGGGAGGGTGAGGTAGGAGAATTGCTTGAACCCGGGAGGCGGAGGTTGCGGTGAGCCAAGATCATGCCATTGCACTCAGCCTGGCTAACAAGAGCAAAACTCTGTCTTTAAAAAAAAAAAAAAAAAGATAAAATCCTCATTGGTTTGATATAAATGTCTCGAGCTAAGAAGAGATATCTTGATGTACATATAGATATCAAGTCATTATATCATTTTAGATAGGAAGTAGGCCAAAAATGTGATGTCGTCATGGATATCAAGCGTTCTAAGAAGTTAGGTATGTCAGAGGTACTGAATACTACTCAGTAGTCAAATAAGATCAAGAAAAAATGTGTTTGGTTTAGTACAAAAGTTTGTTGGAGTCACTGGTGACCTTAATAAAGCTGTTTTAGTTGTGGGAAAGCAAGACACACTACAGTGAATTAAGAGTAAAGGCGAGGTCATGAACAGTGTACGTAACTCTAAGCATTCTGGCCATGAGGATGAAGAAGGAATGTAGTTATCTGGAGAGGAAAGCACAGAGGTTGTCTGAAGACTGGTGGAGGAAATATGGAGGGGTTGTCAGAAGGCTGGGAGAGATGTTAAGCATGTTTTAAAAAGCTGATGAGAAGGATATAACTGAAAGGAGTAAGTTAAAGATGCAAGAAAAGAGAAAGTCGATAGTCTCTCTTTTCCTGAAAGGAGGAAGGGAATGAGATCCAGAGCATAAACTAAGAGGCTCATCTTAAAGAGGAGGACAAAACACTATCAACTGTGCCTTGAGCGAAAGAGAGCAGGCAAGCAGGTTTACAGCATGCTCGCATCTGAAGCTCCCAATTTCTTTACGAAGTTGTGTGGAGTGGGTATAGGATTATTGGTTTAATGGAGGAAATAATGATTTGCTTACAGAAATTGGGAATTGACCAATAGTGCTGAAGGCCCAGTGAAATTTGGTAATCATAAAATTTAGAGTGGTACTATTCTTTCCTGTTGTACACCTACAGAAAATTTCAGGGCTCACATAAGAAATGATATATTCATAGTAAGGCATGTATAATTTCAGAGCAGTTTTAACAACAGCCTGCCTAAAATAAATGATTACGTGATTCTTGTATTTTATCAGTTAACTGAGCCTAGTAATTTTTCCCCATTTGAAAAGGTACACATTTTAATCATCAAGATGTCATTTAAATGCTATCAAATCCAAGATTTTTAGTATAACTATATAATATGACCACAACTATAAAATGCATTGATACAAAAGTTTTTTTAATACATAAAAATATAGCTGTATGTAGCTATATTTGTGTGTACAAATGTGGAATCCTTATTAATCTGATTAGATGACCCTAATTGGGCTAGACTCTTACACTAACACTGTGAAGAAAGACTCTGCTAAATACATAAGGGCGTTTTTGTTTGCTTAATGGGCTAAACTTTAAGATTTTAGCAAGTCAGTTGTCATATATGATTGCAAGCTAAAGTCCCAAATATTCATGGAAGGTTGGCTTTTTAGGATCTGCTTAGAAATGCTTCATTGGCAACTTAAGTTATTAGATATACTTAAAATGTTAACATTACATTTAAAATATTCTTTAAATTCTACCAATTTAGCATAGATTTCCTAAGTTATCCAGCATTTACTGTGTTTATACCTAATCTTGAATGACCACCAACAAATGCCTTTACAATCTACAAAAAGGCATAAATATGCACAAATAACACGATTTAAACATCAAAAATAATATTCATGTTTCCATGAATAAACAAACTCAAGTACTTATGATTTTTTACAATAGTGGAATATCATCTTAGGCATTAATGTATCAGTGGTCCCTAAACAATTCTCAATATTAGAGAAATGGCAGTAGTTATTTAAAAATTCACTGAATTCAAATTTTCATTACTAAATAGGAAATTTTTAAAAGGGCCCAACCTATAAGCCTACTTATAAGCCAAAATGATTTTAAAAGCTAAGAGTGGTCACATTCCCCTTAATACTCAGTTTTCTAAACAACCATCCATTTATTTTACCCTTAGAAAACGCTCCTGTATTTATCCAAAGTAAATATAAATCAGGAATAAATGAATAATTGATATGATTACTTATGTTTACATGGACTTTTTGATCAATTTCAAAGGTGAAAAATCCAGTAATATCTTTTCTAACACAAAATTTTCTTAACAAAAACATTTAAGTAATACCCACAAAAATATCCCCCAGGGATTTTTTCAATATAATTATTGAGTTCAAGTTTAAAGTAATCAACATAGATAAAATCTACTTTCTGTCAGATTCTCAATCTTTTCCCACACAGTAACAGCATGAGATTTATATCTTGTACTCAAATCCTGAACTACCAATACTTAGGAATTCAAATTAATATTAAGTGGAAAAGATGCTCTTTCATGTAAAGTCACAGAATCTCAAATCTCCTTATTAAGGCTAGTTAGGATACCCAAAGCATCAAATCTAAAAACAATGTTCACTGCCCATTAACACTGCAGAAGTATCTAACACTTGTATGATTCTACTGCATAAAATTTGCTTGCTATACTAAAAACACCAAATGACAGACTAGAGTATTGTTATAGTGGTTTAGAGAACCTTATAAAAAATCTTTTTGATTATTGTAATGCAACATTGAATCTTCATGAAAAGCATAGCATCGTTGCATTTTGGGAAGACTCTGATCTGTAATGTAATACAACAGCGTAGCCTCACCTACATGGTGGTAAAGACCCATAATGACTAAGCCAGGTAGGCCATGGCTTATCAGATTTTGATTCATTTTACACCATAGTCATTCCCGTCCTCTTTGTTGTATATAAAGTGCTTTTCAGTTTATCAGTATATTACACTTTTAAAAAATAACGTTCAAGACAAGTTACAATGATTCAGCAACTAAATCTTAAACCCAGGAGCAAGAAATGCAGCTGATTTTTTTCTAAAGCAACAAAATTTCACTCAAGAAAATCTTCCTGTATGGCCAGAGAAAAAGAATGTTTAATAATTCAATAAAATATATGCTATGAAGTTGACCATCCGAAAAATAAATAATCATATGAATCAGTGCCTAAATTCTGTAATTTTGCTGTTATTTTCCAGTAGATGAAAAGCATCCTGATTCACTTAATTTTAACAGGCTCATAATTTAGGTGACACATTTTAAGATACTATCCTTGTAAGCTTCCTTACCTTTAAAAATTTATTTACTATTACCTGCAATAGGGAACAGAGCTTTGCCTCTGCTCTTCATTCTTTTATACTAACGTATACTCACAGCTTGAATAAAACATTACAATATTTATGAAATTAATCATTGTAATAAGAGCACTACTTACAATTTACTATTTTATAGTCTCCCTCTGCAACTTTCTACAAAGCTCTTTTTACCCTCTTTGTTTAAAATTTCAGGGTTTTTTAGAGGGTTGGGGGGGTAGGGAAAATGCATTCTGGAAGGGACAGCAATTAAAAGTATTAGCAAAAATAAAGAGACTAATCTTTCTTCAATATTGGACAATATAAGATCCTAACTAATGTTAATTTAAAAAACAAAAGCTAAATCACAGATTTGCAACAGTTCACACCCTGAAAATGTGGCCTAATTAGCCTGAAAACATATAATCTATAAATAAATACAGACAAAATACAAAAATCACATTTAATATTCTGACTTTAAATCCTGAATTTTGCCAAACTGTCTCATTATCATTTTCATTTCAAAATCTATCTTGTTTCAGAAAAATAGCCTTCATCCATTGATATTCTAAAAATAGACTCCTACTGTCTTTTTTACAAGAAAGAATATCGCTTGGTTCTGAGTCCTTCCCTATCAGCTACATCATCAATACCTAAAATTCTTATTTAATCCCGTTTTTGGCAATCAAAATGGTAACTAAACATACAAAAAAAATCTTACCTATATGCTGCATTTTCTTTCAAATGCAAAGTGGTTAGATTCCCCTTCTACTTAATCAGTACAGGGTCTGGACAGTTTTCAGTCTGACTTGCAAATATTTGCTTTCCCTCTTAGGGCATAGCATCCGCAGGGTTATACAGCACTACTTACATTCTCTTCCACATAAAAATCAGACATTACATGAAAGGAAAAGAAAGACAGCCCATTTCAAAGCATCTGGCAAACCTCCATTGGCAACCTGCCAAGCCTCTGCTAAACCTTCCTGTCTTTCCGAGCATGCTCACTTAAAACCAACAGCACGTTACTATGGCAACTCTGTAGGCAGCCTGTAAGTATGAACCGCCATTCCGATTTCAGAGTGTAAAAAAACCAAATACTGCAGGGGAAGTAAAAGGAAAGAAATAGCGTATGCCCTTCATTACATATGAGTATACTCGTTTCATTTCATAAATTCCTATTTGTGTATTTAAAACAGAAACAAGCATCCCACATTTTTCCAGGCCAATATTTTTCATGCTCAAATAGGTCCCCCTTTTCAGTAAATTCATTGTCTTTGTCTTGCCCCTAAACCCTTTTACCCCGTAACAACCAAAAATATACTAGACAGTTTATCCCATTTGATACAACACTGCAGAATAGACAACAGTATTCGTATAACCAATCATGAAGTACTCCATGGATGATTTCCTACAATTATATGCATATTATAAATGACATGGCAATATTACAAAGAAAACCATTAGCACTTAGAACATACAATCTAAATCTTTTCTATGATTTATCAAATTGCCAAATGAAATTTTCTTTGGGGTTTAGATAGGATTTTTTTTAACCTTAATTATCTTTGAAATATTGTGAAATGTCTGAAAGAGGTTTTAAAGTTGAGACAGGCCACACCTGGGTACAAATCCCTCTTCTACCCATTTTAGTTGTGCCAGCTTGGGAAAGTTACTTAACGTTTCTGAATCTCCCTTTCCTTACCTTTAAAGTAGGATAGCAACAGTTACTTCATATGGTAGTAGTTTAAATGAGTTAACACATATAAAATACCTAAAAATTACATTTTTTTCCCTCCTGGGTTGTTTTGGAAAAGACCCCGAAAAAACCAGTTTGCACTTGTTGATTAACTAACCTGAAAAGTATTTTCTTGTAATCTCTTACTAAAAATTAGTCCTGATTTACACACTATGCTATGAGCCAAAAAGCTTCCTCAACACCCAAATTAAGCAATGCTAGAAATGGACAGAAACAAATAATAGAGAATCTAAACAGAGGGAAAAATATATGAAGGTATTATTTTCACTAGAGAGTATTAAGATGTTTTTGTTATAAACATGAAATTACACCTACCACCTCTTCTTCTGTCTTTTTGGCCTCCTTTTCCTTCTCTTCATCATTTTCTTCAGCTGGGCCATCTTCATCATCACTACTGGATGACTCAAGGATTTCACTTATATCCATTTTCCAATTATCAGGAACAACTCTAGTTTTTAAGAAGATGCTTGCTTTCTGAAGCCCTAAGAGTGAAAATGTACTTCAGCAGTTGCTATGGAATTAGCAGCATAGAATAGAAAAGGCATGGCATTCAGAATCAGAAGATCTAAATTCAAATTCAGCTGTCATTTATAAAATGATACAATAAGCTTGAACATATTTCATAAGTTATAATGTTATATAAACATTTGTTATTACTTTACGGAATACTGTGAGACATCTTAATGGTAAAATATGAAAAGTTAAACTTACCTAATCACAAATCAAATATTATATCTAGACATTAAAAAAAAATCAAGTAAGAGTGGATATCAACTCTAAACAGTTAAAATGGTGGCACCAGAGAGTATCAGTCTTGCTTTATTCGCTAATTTCCAAATAGAGCCACAACATAAAATAATGGGGTAATTCATCTTTATTTTACCTGGTTTAGTGGAGAGCTCAGATTCTGGTAGATTGAGAATGTCTACTTCCTTAATGTCCTTTCTTGCTATAGAGTAACTAATTATCAAGAAGAAGGGGAGGAAAACAATTTATTCAATAAAAATAATCACTTAAATAGTCCATGTTAACATACAGAAAAATAAAAACCTCAAAATCAAAATATTGTCTATAAAATGTTTTTATCTTAGTCCTTAACGAAAGGTAAGAAGAGGAAACACAGGCAAAGTTAGTTATCTTAATTCTGAAGTTTTATATACTCAAAGTACATTGAGAGCCTCACATTCACAATATTTCAATCTATACAATCCTCCTACAGACAGTACGGGGCAATTTATATCAGCATGATATTTTCAACACTTGTAGACAACAATGTCTATTTTAGTATTTGTGAAATTTATTTTTCATGTTAGTAAAAAAGCATATTTACTAGACAGTAATATTGAAATATTTTTATCACTGTAAGATATATTATGGCATTAAATTTTTCACAGAGAACTATAACTCAAAAAAACTTTTTTAATTTCACTTTTTTGATCACAAAGCAGAGATGAGGTTAGGAAAAAGTTTCTGTAAGTCTGGATTTTTTTTTTTTTTTTTTTTGAGACAGAGTCTCGCTCTGTCGCCAGGCTGGAGTGCAGTGGCGCGATCTCGGCTCATTGCAACCTCTGCCTCCCGGGTTCAAGCAATTCCCTTGCCTCAGCCTCCCGAGAAGCTGGGACTACAGGCACGCACCACCACACCCGGCTAATTTTTTATATTTTAGTAGAGACAGGGTTTCACCATGTTGGCCAGAATGGTCTCGATCTCCTGAGCTCATGATCCGCCCGCCTCAGCCTCCCAAAGTGCTGGGATTACAGGCGGCAGCAGCAACTGCGCCCGGCCCAAAAGTCTGGATTTTAATCATGAAAAAAGTCAAAATAATTGCTCTTGTAATATAGATTAAAAAATAAGCTTCGGAGTTAATAATAAATGTCACATAGTACTAGTACATGACAAAAATATAGAATTTTACAATTAAGGAAAAAAATCAATACCATCCTTCGCTAAAAAAAAAAAACTGTTCTTAATATTGTTCTCACATAATGTTGTTCACAGTCTTTATATAAAATTTATTAGTGAAAAATACCCTACGTTACAAAAAGTCAAAACCTATTAGGTAACAACTTCTCAGTTCATGAATGATTAGACTTTCAAAAATAAAGTTTTGGTGGGGGAGGTGTCTCTCATTGTAATTCCATTTTTTTTCCTCCCACGTAACATCATTAAAGGATTCATTACTCACAATTTAGAATCAATAAATGATCGAACTAAACACTGATCCTTTTTCACTGTGATGTCATCATTACAGCTGGGAGATATTACCTGAAATATAAAATAAAAACAGATTGATTCCTATTTCCTGTGCTCAGTAAAACAGTATTTTTCAAAAGAACAATTCTGGATCCCCTAACTTCTCAAATAGATTATATTTTACAAAAAACAGCTTCATTATAAATAGCTCCTATTATTAATGAATTACATACAAAAAAAATACCCTTATATGTTTTGTCTGCACATTGGCTGTCTAGAAATTTAATTTATCCATAGCCATTAGATTATAAAATGAATAATTAATGAAACACAGGGCCAGGCCTAGTGACTCATGCATGTAATCCCAGCACTTTGGGAGGTCAAGGTGGACAAATGGCTTGAGCTCAGGAGTTCAAGACCAGCCTGGGTGGCATAGTGAGACCCTGTCTCTACCAAAAATACCAAAAATTAGCCTGGTGTGGTGGTGTGTGCCTATAGTCCCAGCTACTCAAAAGGTTGGGATGGTAAGATCACTTGAGCCCAGGAGGTGGAGGCTGCAGTGAGCCAAATTAACAACACTGCACTCCATCCTGGGTGACACAATGAGACCCCATTTCAAAAAGAAAAGAAATATAAATTAAAATGTGACCAGCACTTTAAAAATATCAGGATTTATTCTAAGCTAAATTATTGTCCAAAAAATAAAATGTATAATCTGTGATGAAAATTTGGCACATAATTTTTAAAAATATACTTGAATAAGGATCTTTTTTGAAATCTGGTCATTAAAAAAAAATCTATGTTACCTTTTTTAACCAAGATATGTACAATCCTTAGTAATTAAAACAAGTTAAAACACGAACAAAGAACTTTTTAATTTCTTAACTTCTGAAAATATCTTAACAGTATCATTGGTAAATAATCTCTGTATCCTTTATAGAACTTTATATTTTTAAAAAATTGATTAAATGTATCTGTTCATGTTCTCCCTAACACTAGCCTCTCTCTGCTACATTCCAGCACCATTCACAGACCTTTGTGCACTGATGGAAATGTTCTATATCTGCACTGCCCTATACAGTAGCAGTGAGTCACATGGTGCTAAACACTTGAAATGTGGCTGGTGCAACTGAGAGACTGAATTTTTAATTCTATTTTATTTTAATTAAGTTACATTTAAACTTAAATGGCCACATATGGTTCATGGTTATCATACTGAACAGTGTATATCCAGATAATTGAATATTCTTGGCAGTCACATCAGCCATCTTAACACCAGATGGAAGTATTTTTTGTTTCTTTGCTAGGTGCTGGTAATTATTAGACTAATAATATAGCTGTGCCAACCCTCAAGGAGCTAACAGTGTACTGGAGGGGCAAACATAAAAAGATACACAAAAAGAACACAATGGAGGATAAGTACAGTGATACCACTAAGCACACAATAGTACGAAAACATCGAGGAGGAAGATTTCACCTAACCTGGGCAAGGAAAAGGTGTGGCAGGAAAAGCTTAAGGTAAATTTCAAAGGATGAGTAGGCATGACCCAAGGTCTAATTACCTTACCTATGAACTATTTAATGGCCTTCAAATAGATTCCTGCCACCTCCAGTCTTTCTAGTAACACGCCATTCTTCATTCACATTCCTAAACATGTAGCTCAAATAACATCACTCTTCTGGAAAATTCTCTGCAGAATTACGTCCAAATTCTTTAGATGAACTTTTAAAGACCCTTCTGCCCTAGATTGAAATTATGTTCGCAGGTATATTTCCTATTATTCCCCCACTCACATTTAATATTTAGCCAAAATGGACTCCCAGAGCAAATAGTTCCATGAACAAACCCATTCCTATTTTCTTTTTCTGAGACGGAGTCTTGCTTTGTTGCCCAGGCTGTAGTGCAACGGCGTGATCTCAGCTCACTGCAAGCTCTGCCTTCCGGGTTCACGCCATTCTCCTGCCTCAGCCTCCCGAGTAGCTGGGACTACAGGTGCCCGCCACCATGCCTGGCTAATTTTTTGTGTTTTTACTAGAGACGGGGTTTCACCATGTTAGCCAGGATGGTCTCGATCTCCTGACCTCGTGATCCGCCCACCTTGGCCTCCCAAAGTGCTGGGATTAGAGGCATGCTATTTTTTTTAACCTATTTTTTTGTTTTCTCTAGTGAAGCTTTGCCTACTATCTTTAAATCCTTCAAAGCTCACCTCAAAAGCACCTGCTTTCTGAAGGCTTTCTGTATTTTCCTCAAATAAATGTAATCTCTCAGGCCAGGGAGTCCTAATATTGAACATATACTACCTTATATTACTGTTACTTGGATTATTGTGTACATTATACATAAAATCATCAAATGTAAGAATAGTGTCTTGGGCCAGGCGTGGTGGCTCAAGCCTGTAATCCCAGCACTTTGGGAGGCCGAGGCGGGCGGATCACGAGGTCAGGAGATCGAGACCATCCTGGCTAACACGGTGAAACCCCGTCTCTACTAAAAAAATACAAAAAATTAGCCGGGCGTGTTGGCAGGCGCCTGTAGTCCCAGCTACTCGGGAGGCTGAGGCAGGAGAACGGCATGAACCCGGGAGGCGGACCTTGCAGTGAGCCGAGATCGCGCCACTGCACTCCAGCCTGGGGGACAGAGCGAGACTCCGTCTCAAAAAAAAAAAAAAAAAAAAAAAAAAAAAAAAAAAGAATAGTGTCTTACTTATTTTTTTATTTTCAATATCCTCTGGTAAATGATAAATCTGAGTAAATAAAAGAATTTATTTAAAAAAAAAAAACTCTTGGCAAACCTACAGTCTGAATATTCTGAATCCAAATTACTTATTTTTCTATACAACTGAAAGGTTCGAGGGACTTTCAGAATTTCCCCATATAAATTAAATCTATTATCTAGGAACTAAGTAATATATTTACATGCACACAGAAACCTAAAAATATACTTTCAGCTCTTTACAGGATTATAATCTAATTTGGGATACATTTTGTGCCACAATTATTATTAGAGATAAGTGATACCAAAATTCAAAGGGGCATACTTATGTTACGAGTATTTAGGGCCAGGCGCAGTGGCTCACACCTGCGATTCCAGCACCTCGGAAGACCAAGGCCACTGTCTGAGCCCAGGAGTTCGAGACCAGCCTGGACAACATGGCGAAACCACATCTCCACAAAAAAATACAAAAATTAGCCAGGTGCGGCAATGTACACCTGTGGTCCCAAGCTACTCAGGAGGCTAAGGTGGGAGGATCACCTGAGCCCAGGGAGGTTAAGGCTGCAGTGAGCTGTGATCACACCACTGCACTCCAGTCTGGGCGACAAAGATCCTCTCTCAAAAACAAAACAAAACAAGAGTATTTAAGGGAGACCTTCCAAAGAACATAGGACTTGAGCTGAACTTTAAGAGATATTTCAGAGGGGATGAGGAAGTGGAAGAGGAAGGAGTAGGAAGAGAAGAAAAAAGCCATTAATTCCCAATTATTTTTTATTCCTCTGTGAAATAATTCTCGTGTATCTCTTCTTCTTATTCCTTCTCTGTGTAAGCAAAAATTAGCTTTCTCTACCAATCCACCCAAAACTTGTCATTTCTAAAATCTTCCTTAAATTTTAGGTGAACCCCTCCTTTCTTACTCCATTCAGTACCAAATTGTTTAATTTACTATACAATCTTTAATAACTATGTAATCTCTTACATGTCTACAGTAAGCTTCTTGAGGGCAATACATTTAAGCCTCGTATTTGTTTATCTTCTAAGGAACTTAGAACAAAGCTGAACTCACTGCAGATCCTCAGTAAATAGTAATTAATTTAAGACAGGGATAAGTGCTTAGAGGAGTGATGTATCTTAAACACGGGGCAGTTAAAGAACTTGAGTAGAGTTTACACTAAAAATAGGAAATAAATTGAGAGCAGGGATGGCCTCAAATATCCATTTAAAAAATGCAAAACTGATCAATTAGGCAGACTCGCTGAAGGTTGTCTATTTCTGAGAATGGGACTATCATGATTAAATTGATATTTTAAAAAGATTTCTCAGCCAGGCATACTGGCTCATACCTGTAATCCTGGCCCCTTGGGAGGCCACAGTGAGAAGATTGCTTGAGCCCAGGAGTTTGAGACTGGCCTGGGAAACATCGTGAGGCTACATCTCTACAAAAAATAAAAAATAAAAAAATAGCCAGGTGTGGAGGCGCACCCCTGTACTTGTAGCTGCTTGGACGGCTGAAACAGGAGGAACGCCTGAGCCCAAAAGGCTGAAGCTGCAGTGAGCTGTGCTCATGTCACTGCACTCCAGGCCTGGGAAACAGAGTGAGACCCTGTCTCTACAGAAAGAAAAAACTATTTCTCTATAAAATTAGTAATGGAAAATTAATCTGAATTAATAGTAAAGAAAGAATTCAAGAATCAAGTTAAAGGAACCCATGGTAATGGGAATGGAGTAAAAAGCCATTGGACATATTATGAGGGAAGAATTATAAAAGAGCTCAATAAAAGGCTATAGAGAATTAAAGAATAACCAAAGGAGACAGTGAAGTATTCTGGACCTGACTACGATTATTCAATTAAAAAATCTCCAATAAAGTCCAAATTTGTTTAATACTTTCAAAATATTTTAAATGCTTTAAAAAAAATCCATTTTAAACAAATATTTAGATGGCTGATTAACTCTGCCAAGAAACTTTACTTACCAAAGCAGGATACCATTCAGTCCTCTCAGTTGCAGACACCACACTTACAACTTTTCCTAGTAATTCATCATTGAGACGGCGCTTGTCTTCATCTTCCTCTTCGCTACTGTCTTCTTCCTTTTCATCTTCAGTACTAAAAGTTAGAATACCTTGATCATTATCCTAACACAAACAATTATTCGATAGAGTATTGTGAATTTAATATAGTCAACGCAATTCCTAATGGACTACACCCTAAAGTAATAGCCTCTTCATTCTTATTGTAACTAAAGACATGGGTCCTTCCTTAGCCTCACAGAGGTATGCAGTCCTGAGCTGTCTATGGTAACTCTGAGTCCACTTCACCAGATCAATGAGTGCTTAGACTTAGGCTCAAATGCCACCACCAGCTGGGACAGAAGAACCTAATTACACCACCATTAAATACTTATTGTGCCAAATACTTTTTTTTTTTTTTAAGATTGCCCTTCTATTTTTATGCCAGATAATATAACTTTAACTTTCTAACTGGCTATGAAAATATCTCATTAAAATACCCACAAGGGTTTACTTAAGGTAACTTATCTGGGTAACTAAAGTTTACCCTTAAGTGTCAACAAATTTTAAGCATATATATATATATATATATATACACACACACACATATATATATACACACATATATATACACACATATATATACACACACATATATATACACATATATATATACACACACACACACACACATATATATATACACACATATATATATATATATTTTTTTTTTTTTGGAAATGGAGTCTTTGTCACCCAGGCTGGAGTGCAGTGGTGCTATCTCAGCTAACTGCAACCTCTGCCTCCTGGGGTTCAAGCGATTCTCCTGCCTCAGCCTCCCAAGTAGCTGGGATTACAGGCGCACGCCACCACACCTAGCTAATTTTTGTATTTTTAGTAGAGACAGGGTTTCACCATGTTGGCCAGGCTGGTCTTGAACTCCTGACCTTAAGTGATCTGCCCACCTCAGCCCACCAAAGTGCTGGGATTACAGGTGTGAGGCACCGTGCCCAGCCAAGCCTACATTTTTAAAATAAAAATAACTATGTACGCCCCATTTGAGCTCTTAATATATATTGAATTTGACATCTTCTTGAAGACATCCTGCAATATATTGATAATGTTGGAGTTTACTGAAGTATGCAGAGCTATTAACTCTTATTAAATGGCTCAAAACCAGTTAGTTCATTATATTTTTATGGTTTTAGTCCTTCTTTTCTTCTCATAGACTTCTCAGCTGTGAAACTCCACAGTTTTCTTTATTGACTGCATCTACTAATCTTTTCTGTATTTCCTTTTGATACATCTTCCAGTCAGCTGCACTCTGAGAAACCAGATAACTCAACTTGTTAAAATTAAAAAATAAGTATAAGGGAGTTTTCAGTAGAAGTCTATAGAGTTAGCTTAGAAATAAAATACTGGGTATTGAATTATTAAATATATATCATGTCCCGAGTACTTATTACACACTGATAAACTTATATACATTATCGGCTGGGCACAGTGGTTCACACCTGTAATCCCAGCACTTTGGGAGGCCCAGGCGGGTGGATCCCTTGAGGTCAGGAGTTTGAGACCAGCCTGGCAAGTATGACAAAACCCCATCTCTACTAAAATACAAAAATTAGCCAGGTGTGGTATCACACACCTGTAGTCCTGGCTACTCGAGAGGCTGAGGCACGAGAATCACTTGAACCTGGGAGGCAGAGGTTGCAGTGAGCTGAGATCACACCACTACTACTACACTCCAGTCTGGGTGACAGAGTGAGACTCCATCTCAAAAAAAACAAACAAACAAACAAAAAAAACAACAAAGAAAATTGTATACATTACCTAATACAAAAACCAGCAAGACATTACTGTTCCCATTTTCCTCAATGACAAATTGAGAATAATAATATCTTGCAGGTTTTTGTGAAGATTTGAGTTAATATACATAAATGTGGTTAACTTTAAAGAGGTTAAGTAATTTTCCCAAAGTGATATATCTAGTATATGGCTGAGTTGGGATTTCCATTTAGGGTCCTCAGAGGTCTTTTATTATTTTCTGGTTTGCAGCTTAGGTGTTATTTGACTTTGCCTTTAAAAATACTCATTATATACTCCCCAGCAGCAGTGAGTACATATCTAATACCGGGATCTTGGTTTCTAAATATTAATTCCCACTAAAATAAATAAGGGACCCCTGTAGAAATGGCCAATTCCAGGGTTGGCACAGGAAAAAATTAACATGAGCCTAGGATACCTTGTCATGCCAGAAGGTGAAAAAGTGCTCAAGAAATGGTGAGGCCATATCAAAAGAACACAGAAGCCATCCTGGAAAGGCTCCCTTGGCTAAATCTGGAACAACCGGAATTATAACCCATTAAGTAAAATTAGAATCCACAGTGTTAGGAAAAGAATTTCATTATAACTAAATGATAACCAAAAAATGTAGCAAGAATGAAAAATTAGAAAAATTAGCATTTTGCTATCATAATAGTACTAACTGATTCAGGCAAGAATTATTAGTACATGATAAAACTTGTGAATGAAAGTTTGACAGAGAATAGAATATTTAAATAGTCTCAAAGTATCTCCACACAGATTTTACAAAGGGGAAAAATGGTAACTACAATAATTCTGAAGTTGAGAACTTTGGCAGGCACCACCTTAATCAAAGTTAGTATCACCAGATATGGGACAAACTGATAATACTTCTTGCTGTGCTTTCCTTCAGGACACAACATCACTTATGGAGTATAATATATAACCTGAATCTAACAATGAGAAAACAATCCAACAAACCCATATTAGGGAACAGGTTACAAGACTATTGTCTTGTATTCTTCAAAAACGTCAATGTCGTCGGCTGGGTATGGTGGCTCACGCCCGTATTCCCAACACTTTGGGAGGCTGAGGCGGGCGGATCACGAGGTCAGGAGATCGAGACCATCCTGGCTAACACAGTGAAACCCCATCTCTACTAAAAATACAAAAAATGAGCCGGGCGTGGTGGCGGGCGACTGTAGTCCCAGCTACTTGGGAGGCTGAGGCAAGAGAATGGCGAGAATCTGGGAGGCAGAGCTTGCAGTGTGCCAACATCCAGCCACTGCACTCCAGCCTGGGTGACAGAGCGAGACTCCGTCTCAGAAAAAGAAAAAAAAAAAGTCAATGTCATGGAAAAAAAAAGGCTACAGAATTTTTTCAGATTAAAGGAGACTCAAGAACCATATAAACTAAATGCAATGCATGATCTTGAATTGGATCCTGTAATCAGGGGAACTGGGGGATGCTATAAAGACTATTATTGGAACAACTGGCAAAGTTTGAAATATTAACCGTATGATAGTAGTCTATCAATGTTAAATTTTCTAAATTTGGTATTCATACTTTGGTTATGTAAGAACATCTCCTTGTTCTTAAATATTTAATGATAAAGGATCATGATGCTTGCCACTTCCTCTCAAATAGTTCAGCAAAATAAAATTATTATTATGAAATATAAAAATAATTAGTATAGGCTGGGTGTGGCGGCTCACGCCTGTAATCTCAACACTTCGGGAGGCCGAGGCGGGTGGATCACGAGGTCAAGAGATCGAGATCATCCTGGCCAACACGGTGAAACCCTGTCTCTACTAAAAATACAAAAATTAGCTGGGAGTGGTGGCACGTGCCTGTAGTTCTGACTACTCGGGAGGCTGAGGCAGGAGAATCGCTTGAACCCGGGAGGCAGAGGTTGCAATAAGCCGAGATTGCGCCACTGCACTCCAGCCTGGCGACAGAGTGAGACTCCGTCTCAGAAAAAAAAAATTAGTATATATATAGAGAAGGAATCATTAAGCAAATGTGTGAAAAATGTTAAGAACTGGTAAATCTAGATAACGAGTATATAGACATTAGGCCGGGTGCAGTGGCTCACATCTATAATCCCAGCCAGCACTTTTTTTTTTGAGACGGAGTCCCGCTCTGTCGCCCAGTCTGGAGTGCAGTGGCGCAATCTCGGCTCACTGCAAGCTCCGCCTCCCGGGTTCACGCCATTCTCCTGCCTCAGCCTCTCCGAGTAGCTGGGACTACAGGCGCCCGCCACCACGCCCGGCTAATTTTTTTGTATTTTTAGTAGAGACGGGGTTTCACCATGGTCTTGAAATCCTGACCTTGCGATCCGCCCGCCTTGGCCTCCCAAAGTGCTGGGATTACAAGCGTGAGCCACCGCGCCTGGCCCCCAGCCACAACTTTGAGAGGCAAAGGCGGGCAAATCACTTGAGGTCAGGAGTTCGAAACCCGTTTGGCCAACATAGAGAAACCTCATCTCTATTAACAATACAAAACTAGCCAGGCGTGATGGTGCGTCTGTAATCCCAACTACTCAGGAGGCTGAGACAGGAGAATCACTCGAACTTGGGAGGCAAAAGTTGCAGTGAGCCAAGATCATGCCACTGCACTCCAGCCTTGGTGGCACAGAAAAACTCCATCTCACACACAACAAAAAGAGCATATAGACATTCATACATAGACATTCGTGTATTATTCTCGCAATCTTTAAGTTTGAAATGTTTTTGAAGTAAAAGATAAAAAACATATACTCACTTAAAATAGAAAAATCATCGTATCAATTAAAAACTTTGGGCCTGGCACAGTGGCTCAGGCTGGGCATGGTGGCTCATGCCTGTAATCCCAGCACTCTGGGAGACTGAAGCAGGTGGATCACAAGGTCAGGAGTTCGAGATCAGCCTGGCCAATATGGTGAAACCCCATCACTACTAAAAATACAAAAAAAAAAAAAAAAAAAAAATTTAGCCAGGTGTGGTGGCACGTGCCTGTAGTCCCAGCTGCTCAAGAGGCTGAGGCAGGAGAATCGCTTGAACCCAGGAGGCGGAGGTTGCAGTGAGCCGAGATTGCACCACTGCACTCCAGCCTGGGCAACAGAGCGAGACTCCATCTCAAAAAACAAAACCAAAAACAAAACAAAACAAAAAAAACTTTGGCAAAGTAACTTAAAACAAAAATAATCTTTTTGAAGTAAGAGTTGTTATCATTCCTGAGCAAATAATGGGAATAATTAAGAACAAGGTCCACTCAGGGTAAAATGTCTAACATAAGGATACAATATGCTATGGAAAGCTTACCCAAATGAATTTAGTCATCCTAACAAAATCCCTTGTTTAAGGTTATAATAATTGTAATTACAATGATACCATATATGAAAAAACTCACACAGGAAGAGAAGATCTCCTTCCTCTGTTCGTCTTCTTTGCAATTACTGGAGTTCCAAAGTGCTCTGGATTTGTTAATGGAAGCTGGTCAAGTGTCTGTATAAGAAATACATTAATTAAATCACATTTTACCTCTAGATCAGTACCTGTAGTTCAATACAAATAGTCCATCCGTGTCACCCTACCTCACTCTCTGCAAAATGTCTCTCTCCTTTCAGACAAAGTGAGGTACGTCTTAATGTTCGCTCATCACCATCATCAAACACTATAATAAGCACAAGATAACAGAGAATTTATGCACACTAATGAAATAAAAACTTAAAAGCACAGAATGCTATTATTGCTATTAATTAGAGCTTAATATTTGTAAGAACCATTATTTTAGTCATTTTTCAAAACCTTTACAATGAGCATACCATGCCATATTTTTCATTCTACAGATACCAAAAACACAGGTTAAATGGCTGCCCACAACTGCTTAAGTATTTCCATCTGCTTTTTTGATTTCTATCACTACAGAACCACCTTCTTAACTCATTAGCAACCTAGTCAAAGCATAAATATTACATTAACTGCAATCCTAGAAGAATGAACAAAAACCTGATTTAAAAAAAAGTATTATGGATTTTTCCACAAAAGTTTAATATTAGAGTACCCCTAACTTCCAGAAACTGACTCCTGGTATTGCTATTGAATTATTCTACTGCTTCTATTTATTTGCATGATAACCTACTACATGTACTGGCTGCCAAATTCTAAAGTCGTAAGATACAAGTTCTTTCTTTTGTTAGAAAAGGATATAAGTAGTCTGTTTAAAACAAAAAATTTTTTTTAAAATAAAGACAGGATTTCGCTATTTTACCCAGGTTGGTCTCAAACTTCTGGCCTCAAATTATCCTCCCGCCTAAGCCCTGAAAGTACTCGGATTACAGGCATCAGCCACTGTACGTGGCTGAGTAGTTTAGAAATAAAGGTTGAAATAAGGAAACAGAAAGATAAAAGTTTTTAGGGCAGGCGTGGTGGCTCATGCCTGTGGTCCCAGCTACTGGAGAGGCCGTGGTGGAACAAGTGCTTGAACCGCGAAAAACCAACACTCAACCATGGTTAGTGAGCCATGATTATGCCACTGGGTGACAGCAAAACCAAGATTCTGTCTCAAAAACAAAACAAAACAAAAAAAAAAAGAAGACAAATATAAAGGTTTTTTTAAAAAGAAACTTTAGGCCAGGAGTGGTGGCTCACGTCTGTAATCCCAGCACTTTGGGATGCCAAGGCGGGCGGAACACGAGGTCAGGTCAGGAGATCGAGACCATCCTGGCTAACACGGTGAAACCTCGTCTCTACTAAAAATACAAAAAAAATTAGCCAGACGTGGTGGCGGGCGCCTGTAGTCCCAGCTACTCGGGAGGCTGAGGTGGGAGAATGGCGTGAACCTGGGAGGCAGAGGTTGCAGTGAGCGGAGATCGCGCCACTGCACTCCAGCCTGGGCGACAGAGCGAGACTTCGTCTCAAAAAAAAAAAGAGAGAGAGAAAGAAAGAAAGAGAGAAAGAAACAAACTTAAAATATCATAATTACATAGAAGCTTTCTCAAATTTTTTACTTTTACTACTTTTTTTTTTTTTTTTTTGAGACAGAGTCTCACTCTGTCCCTCAGGCTGGAGTGCAGTGGCGCAATCTCAGCTCACTGCAAGCTTCGCCTCCGGGGGTTCACGCCATTCTCCCGCCTCAGCCTCCCGAGTAGCTGGGACTACAGGGACATGACACCCCTCCCGGCTAATATTTTTGCATTTTTAGTAGAGTCGGGGTTTCACCGTGTTAGCCAGGATGGTCTCCATCTCCCGACCTTGTGATTCACCCGCCTCAGCCTCCCAAAGTGCTGGGATTACAGACGTGAGCCACCGCGCCTGGCCTTTACTACATATTTTTAAAAATCATACTACTTGGCCGGGCATGGTGACTCACGCCTGTAATCTCAGCACTTTGGGAGGCCAAGGCGGGCAGACCACCTGAGGTCAGGAGTTCGAGACCTGCCTGACCAACATGGAGAAACCCTGTCTCTACTAAAAATACGAAATTAGCCAGGCGTGGTGGCACGCGCCTGTAATCTCAGCTACTCAGGAGGCTGAGGCAGGAGAATCGCTTGAACCCGGCAGGCAGAGGTTGCAGTGAGCAGAGATTGTGCCATTGCACTCCAGCCTGGACAACAAGAGCAAAACTTCGTCTAAAACAAACAAAAAAATCGTACTACTTGACTATATTTAAACATTTCAATGAAATGGGGTAAGGAATTTTACAATTTATCCCTAATATTCTCCTAATCACTAACAACATATATAAATTTTTTTTTTGAGACAGAGTCTCGCTCTGTCACCTAGGCTGGAGTGCAGTGGTGCGATCTCGGCTCACTGCAAGCTCTGCCTCCCGGGTTCATGCCATTCTCCTGCCTCAGCCTCTCCGAGTAGCTGGGACTACAGGCACCCGCCACTACACCCGGCTAATTTTTTTTTTTTTTTTTTTTTTGTATTTTTAGTAGAGATGGCGTTAGAGATGGCGTTTCACCGTGGTCTCGATCTCCTGACCTCGTGATCCGCCCGCCTCGGCCTCCCAAAGTGCTAGGATTACAAGCGTGAGCCACCGCGCCCGGCCAACAATATATTATTTTGATAATTGCATAGGTTTAACTTTTGAGACTGTATTCTGATTTTGGCATCCAAAATTTACAGTTTATTAAAAAGAAAATACTCTCAGAAGGTACCTCATTGCCCCAGGTTATGAATAAAATAAGATACAATCTTTACTTCAGATACTTAACATCCATATTCATTTAACAAGAAAGCATATATATCATACGTACCCAAAAACAATTATCAATATTTACTACTAATTTTCACAATTTAATTTTCACAATTCTACATACTTTTTTCCCTTCTAATAGAATAAGTTAGTGTTAACAAAAAGAAATTCTACATTACATTCATCTGATATCTCAGAATTTTTTAATTGGTTACCTATGAAATTATAATCCTGAATTATTTTCTTAAAAGGTTGTTTTATTAGCAAACGCTTTGCCTCAAATCCTACACTTACCTTTAATGAATAAGTTTTTTGAAAGAAAATTATATAAAAGCGTTCAACATGTTAAATATTTATCTACTTCAATCAGTTCTCCCTCTTAGACTACAGATACCTAGCTTAGATTCTTTTACATGCAGGAGACAATGTGGAAAAAAATTAAAAACTCCTGAAGCACATACTCAAAGAACCATGATTCTAAAAAAACAGCTGTGCTATATACAGTCAATGATCCAGAAATTAATGACTAGCTGCAGGCACAATGACAGGTTAAAACACAACATCCTCCAATGATTACATCACTGATCTGCACTTAAGTAATAGGGTGCTAAATATTTGATATAAAAATTATGATTCATATAGTGTCAAGTCTAACAAATTAACCACTGTTCTCTTAAAATTTTTAAATCATTAAATTATCACAAACCAAACTTAATATAATTCTTGTTAGTATTAGTATCTGTAAGTATAAGATTTCAAAAAGAATAAAACCTGAAAGGTTTTCAACTTTTCTTAATGCCTACAATACCAAAGATGACGATACTAGACACACACATACATTTAAATGGAGGTATGAAAAAGGAAAATGTGAATGTAAGACCAACACTCCAAAATTTATATAACAAAATATTTTCTATAATGTTTTATCAGTAATCAATGGCAGCCCTAAACCAAAATGTTCTGATGAAAAATTTGAACAATTTCAACATTTTAAACAAAATATTTCAGCAATTTTTGAATTTCAACAATTCAAAAATTTCAATAATCACTTTGAAATAAAATCCGATTTTTGGAAGGAAAAATTATTTCACTTAAATATACCTTATCATGGATAGAAATTTTTTTCAAAAAAAGGGATTGCTCAAAAGGGGATTATGACACAAACAACTATTTTACAGTTTTACATAGGAACCCTCCCAACTTTAAGGAACAAAAATAATTTAAGATTTATTTATTTATTTAGAGACAGAGTCTCATTCTGTCACCCAGGCTGGAGTGTAGTGGCATGATCTTGGCTCACTGCAACCTCCGCCTCCCAGATTCAAGTGATTCTCATGCCTCAGCCTCCCAAGTAGCTGGGATTACAGGTGCACGTCACCAGGCCCGGCTAACTTCTGTATTTTTAGTAGAGACAGGGTTTCACCATGTTGACCAGGCTGGTCTCAAACTCCTAGCCTCAAGTGTTCCACCCACCTTGGCCTTCCAAAGTGCTGGGATTACAGGTGTGAGCCACTGCAACCAGACTAAGATTTTTTTAATCCACAAAATTATACAAATATATGTTGAGTACTTTATAAATTTGTAATTTTTCAAGATTTTCTGAAAGAGAAATAGAAAACCCAACAATGGGGGGTGGGGGTGTGATGGCTCACACCTGTAATCCTGGTGCTTTGGGAAGCCAAGGCAGGAGAATCCCTTGAGTCCAGGAGCTGGAGATCAGCCTGGTCAACACAGCGAGACCCGTCTTTACAAAAAAAATTTAAAAATTAGCTTGGTATGGTGGCAGGTGCTTGTAGTCCTAACTACTCGAATGGCTGAGGTAGGAGGAACACTTGATCCCAAGAGTTCAGGGATGCAGGGAGCTATAATTGCCACTGCAGTCCAGCCTGGGCAACAAAGTGAGACCCTGTTTCTCTATTTCTATGTTTTTTATAAAACCAACAACATTATGAACTTATCAATCATGACATCCCTGACGATCAAAACCATGAAGAAGCTCCATCTAAAAGAAACTTCATCTCTTAACTTCCATGTTAGAGTTCTCATCTAAAAGAACACAACATTTGTAGGCACTGAAGAGTATCATTTTTGTAAGAGTGAAATAATTAATGTTGTATATAGCAAGTCTAGCTTCTTTTTAGTTCAGTCTTCTACAGCATGCTAAGAGGAAAAAAAGTCAGACTACAAGGATTTAATAATTCTATGAAATGTCTTATATTTTCCAAAAATGGCTTTTGAATAGATTGTTCATTGAGTCTAGCAGAACATACATATAACCAAAAGTGGTATCTCTGTTACTATGTTAGATATTTTGACAGTTAATTTTAGATGTGAACTTGATTGAATTAAGGAATACCTAGAGAACTGGTAAAGCAATTACTTCTGGGTGTGCCAGAGAAAACTGGCACATGTGTCAGTGAACCAAGTGGGGAAGATTCACTCTCACTGTGGGCAAGTACCATCCAATTGGCCAGAGGCCCAGACAGAACAAAAAATGAGAGAAAGGGATTTCCTCTCTCTCCTGGAGCTGGGACGCTCTTCTCCTCCTGCCCTTGGACATCAGAACTCCAGGCTCTTTGGGTATGGGACTCTGCACCTTATACCAGCAGTCCCTCAGATTATCAAGGCTTTGGCCTGGGACTGAGAATTATATCCTCAGCTTCCCTGGTTCTAAGGCTTTCTGACTTGGATGGAGCCTAGCTATTGGCACCTCAGGTCTCCAGCTTACTGAGAGCCTGTCATAGTCATTCTCAGTCCTCATAATATGATGAGCAAATTTCTCTAATACTGGGGTCTGCCACCCCCAGGTCACAAATCTGTACCAGTCCATGGCCTGTTGGTAACCAGATCGCACAGCAGGTGAGTGGTGGGCAAGCAAGCACTACCACCTGAGCTCCAACTCCTATCAGATCAGCAGTGGCATTAGATTCTCATAGGAGCGCAAACCCTTGTGAACTGCACAAGCGAGGGATCTACCAATAGGTTGTGCATTCCTTATGAGATGCTAATGCCTGCTGATCTAAAGTGGAAGAGTTTCATCCCGAAACCATCCCCCAGCACTCCCATCCATGGAAAAATTGTCTCTCAAGAAACCGGTCCCTGGTGCTAAAAAGGTTGGGGACCACTGCTCTCAGAAATCCCCTCTTGTATCAATCTGTCTATCTATCATCTATCTATATCTTATTGGTTCTCTCTAGAGAACCCTGACTAATAGGGATTAAAATATTAAAATCTATTAAGAGGAAAATGACAAAGCTGAGACTTTCACAGTAATACCAACCATACTAAACACAATAGACAAAGTAATGCCAATGCAAACAAACACACAAATCCTAACCCTAATCAGCTAGAATTCAAATAAAAGGATCTGATCAACTACTAAATACAAAGACCCATTTCCCTGTTATCACAGCACTGATACTGAAAGATAGTAAAATAATAACAGTAAATTAATTTTATCTATCTATAAATATAATTGGCTATCACTTATTAAGCTTCTACCATGTCCTAATCCTCACAACAGCCTCTACAAAGTAGGAACCATTATCCTCCTTTTATAGATAAAGAAACTGAGAATCAGAAACTTAACTGATGAGCTACAATTTAGTTAAGGGGGTATCAAAAGACATAATAGGCATGAAACAGAAGTATAAAATGAAGCCTGAGAAAGAAGTCATGAATTCTGTCTTTGGAAAATTAAGTATCATTATTGTTATATCCATGTACAGCAGTTATGGTTAACAAAATTATAGAATTCTTCACATAATGAAGTAAACATTTTAAAATTTAAAACATACGGATGCCCTAGGTAAGACCAGTAGTTTTTAAAAAAAAAAAAAAAATTATTTCATTGGGCTTGGAGGCTCATGCCTGTAATCCCAGCAATTTGGAAGGCCGAGGCAGGTGGATCACTTGAGCTCAGGAGTTCGAGACTGGCCTGGCCAACACGGCGAAACCCCGTCTCTACTAAAAATATAAAAATTAGCTGGGGTGATGGCGTATGCCTGTAATCCCAGCTACTCGGGAAACTGAGGCAGGAGAATCATTTGAACCTGGGAGGTGGAGCTTACAGTGAGCCGAGTCTGGGCAACAAAGCGAGCCTCCATCTCAAAAAAAAAAAAAAAAAAAAAAAAATTTAACATTAATAGTATGTATTTATGTTATATAACATGTTTTAAAATATGTATACATTGTGGAATGGCTAAGCAGGCTAACATGTGGATCACTTCACAGGCTTATTTTTGTGTGTGTGTGGTGGGAACACTCAAAATCTACTCTCTTAGCAATTTTCAAGTATGCAATACATTCTTATTGGCTAAAACCACCATGTTGTACAATGCAGCTCTTGAACTTACTCCTTTTAACTGAAATTTTGTATCATTTAACCAACATTTACCCAATCCCTCACCCCCAGCCCCCCCAACCAAGCTGCCCCCACCCCTGATAACCAACATTCTACTCTCTAATAAGAGTTGGACTTTTTAAGTGAGATCATACGGTATTTGTCTTCCTGTGCCTGGCTTATTTCACTTGGCATAATGTCCCTCAGATTCAACCATGTTGTTAGAAATGTCAGGATTTCCTTCTTTTTAAAAGTTGAATAGTATTCCATTATGTATACATGTTATATCACATTTTCTTTATACATGCATCTGCTCACAGAGACTTAAATTTATCCAATATCTTGGCTATTGTGAATAGTGCTGCAATAAACATGGGAGTACAGATATATCTCTGACATACTAGTTTCATTCTTTGGTTATATACCCAGGAGTGGGATTGCTGGATCATATGGTAGTTCTCTTTTTAATTTTTTGAGGAACTTCTATGCTATTTTCCATGATGGCTATACTAATTTACTTTCCCACCAATGGTGGGCAAGGATTCCCTTTTCTCCATATCCTGGCCAGTGCTTATAACCTTTTATCTTCTTGATAATAGTCATTCTAGCTGGTGTGAGGTAAAATCTCTTTGTAGTTTGAATTTGCATTTCCCTGATGATTACTGATATTGAACAGTTCTTCACATACCTGTGGGCCATTTGTATGTCTGCTTTTGAGAAATGTCTATCCAGGTCCTTTGCCTATTATTTTCATTTTTTTTTTTTAGATTGGAGTCTTGCTCTGTCACCCAGGCTGGAGTGCAGTGGCATCATCTTGGCTCACTGCAATCTCTGCCTCCACGGTTCAAGCAATTCTCCTGCCTCAGCCTCCCAAGTAGCTGGGATTACAGGCATGCACCACCATGGCCAGCTAATTTTTGTATTTTTAGTAGAGATGGGGTTTCACCATGTTGGCCAGGCTGGTCTCGAACTCCTGACCTCAAGTGATCCACCTGTCTCGGCCTCCCAAAGTGCTGGGATTACAGGCGTGAGCCACCGTGCCCAGCCTTTCCCCCATTTTTAAAATTGGGTTGTTTTCTTGTTATTGAGTTATTTAACTTTCTTATAAATTTTGGATATGAACCCCTTATTAAATACAGAGTTTGCAAATACATTTTCCGATTATGAAGGTTGTCTCTTCACTCTCTGGATTGTTACTTTTGCTGTATGGAAGCTATTTAGTTTGATGTAATCCCAGTTGTCTAGTTTTGCTTTTGTGCCTGTGCTTTTGGGGTCATAAAAAAAAAAAAAAATCAATGCCCAGGCCAGTGTCATAAAGCCTCTTCCCCTATGCTTTCTTCTACCGGTTTGACAATTTCAGGTCTTAAGTCTTTGATCCACTTAGAGTCAGTTTTTGTATATCGAGTGAGATGAGGGTCTACTTCCATTCTTCTGCATGTAGATAATCCAGTTTTCCCAACACCATTTACGAAGAGACTGTCCTTTCCCCAGTATGTGTTCCTGGCACCCTAGTCAAAGATCAAATGACCATAAATAGGTGGATTTATTTCTGGGGTATCTATTCTGTTCCACTGGTCTATGTGTCTATTTCTATGCCAGTATCATGATGTTTTGATTACTATAGCTTTGTAGTATATTTTGAAATCAGGTGGTATGTCTCCAGTTTTATTCTCTTGATCAAGATTGCTTTAGCTTCAATAGTTCTGTTATTCATAGAATCAACTGTGATAACTACAGAAGTCCCTCAGCAGCTAAGGTTAAAAAAAAAAAGAAAAAAACTCCAGGAATCTGAAAATTTAAGAAATTAACACTAAAATACATAATTACATTAAAAAAATATCATGGGAATACTAAGTCTTAGGGAAGGCCATTTATCGAGACCATCCTGGCTAACACGGTGAAACCCTGTCTCTACTAAAAATACAAAAAATTAGCCAGGCAAGGTGGCAGGCGCCTGTAGTCCCAGCTACTCGGGAGGCTGAGGCAGGAGAATGGCGTGAACCCCAGGGGAGCGGAGCCTGCAGTGAGCCGAGATCACGCCATTGCACTCCAGCCTGGGCGACAGCGAGACTCTGTCTCAAAAAAAAAAAAAAAAAAAAAAGCCTATCATAGGATTAAACACATTTTTTTGGTTTACTACTTTATTTCTTAATGAATTATCTTCTAGTCAGTAGAATAGCCACCTGGGTTTGAAAACATTTTGTGGTTGATTTTGATTATAACATTTGTCATAAGCGAGTCTGACTACATTAAAAACCTTATAAACCTGCAGGACGTTCTACAAAATTTTATTAATTCACCAGTTGAATCTAAACCTCTTCTACTCAATATTAACTAGAACTTACACAAAATCTGATATAACCGATGTTCAAAACAGTAACTACAAGGTACAAAATAATGTGAATCTTAAGCACTTCTTGTTACAAAAACATTAATATAGATGATAGATTTTAGTGCTAAACTTGATAAATGATCTGTGTGTGTACATTTTCAAAGTTAATTACTAGAATTACTGAAATTTTTATCCTTTACCTTTTCCTTACTTTTCAAGTATATGTTTTTATATTACAAAAAGGCAAAATAGAGAGTACCTTCAAAATGTCTTACTGACAGTTGTATTTACCAGGAGTTAGTGGTAACATTTAACTGGACATATTAATTCCTTTTTTAAAAAACATAACTAGAGATTTGGGCTGGATAGAGATATGAATTCTAATCCCAATTTTAACACCTTTTGAATGACTGAACAGATAACACACTTCCACATATTACAGATTCCTTACCTTTAATGGCAAGGATAAGAACTATCAATGAGTAAACTATGGTAGGAATGGTAGGAAGAGGAAATACTTCTATTGCTCAAAAACAGAAACAAAAAAATCCCCTTGAGTTGATGCTGTTTACTATTCAACATTAAAGCGGAAGCCGGGAGCAGTGGCTCATGCCTGTAATCCCAACACTTTGGGAGGCTAAGGTGGTAAGATTGCTTGAGCCCAGGAATTCAGGGCTGCGGGGAGCTATGATAGTGCTACTGAACAAAAGCCTGGGCAACAGAGCAAGATCCTGTCTCTAAAACAAACGAACAAACAAACAAGAAATAAACCATTAGAGAGTAAGATATTACCAGATTTTTTAAAAACTGAGTCATACTATATCCATAATCTCTTTCAAAATTGGTTAATCAAGTTTAACAGAAGGGAAATTGATACCTGTATTAATGTAAAAAGAAGTTAATATCACTGACTCTAATGATAACTTTAGATCACTAATGATCATAACTCCTATTTGATCCAAACCAGCAATGTAGTATCCTCTTGTTTTATTTTTAATAATCTGACATAATTTCTGGTATCTCATGAAACCAAAAAGGTAACGGAAGTCATAAACACTTTGAATAAATTTCTGACTATACCCACATAATACTTTGCTAGGAACTAGAAATCAAAAAAAATTCCAGAAAAGAGCAATTATACCCAATAGGTAGTAGGTACTCACTGAAAGAAAAACACAGGGTGTTCATGACCCAAGAGGTTTTACATTTCATTTTACTGTTTTTTTTAAACCAACTGGTAACTCAGGTCATTATACTCTGATCATTATGTGATCCACTTCCTTCAATATCTAAATGTTCTTTATAGCAGTGCTATCTTGAGTTTTCTGAATGGAACTGTGTCTTTCAAAATCTTTTTATGAATTTCCTTCATGCACGTAAGTACAAAAATCTTTAATATTTTGAATTTTTCTCCCAAATAAATCTGTTTTTCCCTGTTTTTATAAGTGTGAACTACCTGCATCAGAATCACTGACATGCTTATTAAAACATTCTTGTATTGCCATCCCCAGGCCTACTAATTGGAGAGGCTTGGGGTCCTCAAATCCTTATTTTTCTAAGCAAGCACCAAGTGATTCTTATGTACACTAATGCTTGATACCTCAATTATATGCAATTAAGATTCTAAAGCTCTTTGAGAACAAGAATTATACAATTTCTTCTGTAATTATCCAACACAGAAAATCACCACAGAGAATGCTTAGCAGTGACTAGTTTTTAGAAACACTAAAATGCTACTCATGTAGAGGACAAAGGTTGCTATTCATAATTGAATAACTACTCTGGGATAAAGAAACCCAAAATGAGAAAACCTGAAAAGTAATCCTTCTGTAGAGCACGCGCATTTTATCAGCAAAGCTTCATAAGTAATGTGAGTACAACCTTTATAGTGAGTACAATATAAGGTGCAATATTAATATCTGGATATGTATCATATATTTTCTGGTGATTCTACACACATCTGTTAATTTTTTTTTTTTTTTTTTTTTTTTTTTTTTTTTGAGACGGAGTCTTGCTCTCTCCCCCAGGCTGGAGTGCAGTGGCGCGATCTCGGCTCACTGCAAGCTCCGCCTCCCGGGTTCACGCCATTCTCCTGCCTCAGCCTCCCGAGTAGCTGGGACTACAGGCACCCGCCACCGCACCCGGCTAATTTTTTGTATTTTTTTAGTAGAGACGGGGTTTCACCGTGTTAGCCAGGATGGTCTCGATCTCCTGACCTTGTGATCCGCCCACCTCGGCCTCCCAAGTGCTGGGATTACAGGCTTGAGCCACCGCGCCCGGCCGTCACATCTGTTAATTTTTATCAGGTCTTAGTTTAATAAAGCAAACGTGTGTTTACTTAATCTCTAAGAGTTAACATTAAGCTTAGTTTTTATTTGTTTTGAGATGCAGTTTTGCTCTTGTTGCCCAGGCTGGAGTGCAATGGCACGATCTAGGCTTACTGCAAACTCCGCCTCCCAGATTCAAGTGATTCTCCCGCCTCAGCCTCCTGAGTATGGGGATTACAGACGCCCACCACCACACCCAGCTAATTTTTGTATTTTTAGTAGAGACAAGGTTTCGCCATGTTGGCCAGGCTGGTCTCAAACTCTTGACCTCAAGTGATCCGCCCACCTCGCCCCCACAAAGTGTTGGGATTACAGGTGCGAACCACCGCATCCAGCCACTTAGTTTTTAAAATTTAACAACTATCAATAGCCACAACTAAGCTTCCTAAAAATATGTAGTTCAGAATAATAGCACCATTGTGAACCAACACTAAATTCTAGCAAGTCCAAGAAGAATCAAAAAGGTTCGAAAAATGTAGTTACACACAGCAAATTGGTACTACTAATAGAAGGCACAGGGTAAGACAGAGAAATTTTTAACCAAAGCATAGTTCTTCACAACATTGAACATCAACTGGATGTGAATGATTTTTATCCAAAGCAACAAATCAAGTAAACTAAAAGTAAACCTAAATGGTCATTCTTTTATTTCTACAAGAAAACCACAAAATAATTATACCACTTAAACCAAGAAATAAGTATAAAAACCAACAATGCTATAGGTTGGATGTTATCCACAGGATTGTGTAGTTTGAAAGTACTGAGAGGAGATTTGGAAATGTTACCTAATGCTATTCTCATCAACATAATGACAGCAACTACTTAAGTACTACTTTAAGGTTTTAACTTTTAAGTATTACGACACTTGTTGCTTCTTACTATTAATACAATAAAGTTATCTAAAGCCAGTATAAGCTTATGCATGGAATGTTAAGAATGCATTCATGCATTCATATTAGAAGCATCTATATTTTTCTTAAAAGTTGTTTTCTTTTCTTTTTTGAGACCGAGTCTCACTCTGTCGCCCAGGCTGGAGTGCAGTGGCATGATCTGGGCTCACTGCAACCTCCGCCTCCCAGGTTCAAGCGATTCTTCTGCCTCAGCCTCCAGAGTAGCTGGAATTACAGGCATCCACCTCTACCACCAGGCTAATTTGTGTATTTTTAGTAGAGACGGGGTTTCACCATGTTGGCCAGGCTGGTCTCGAACTTCTGACCTCAAGTGATCCACCCGCCTCAGCTTTCCAAAATGCTAGGATTACAGGCATGAGCCATGGTGCCTGACCTTGAAAACTGTTAATACGAGCACCCACACTGTATCAAAAATCAAAAACTAAGTTGCAATCACCTATTCTTGAATCTACTATGGTCAGGATTTTTTAAATCTGTAAATTGGCAACATCTACATTACTCTTATATAAAATATGTAGCAATACAGTAACGATCGCAACTATGCAATTTTAATTGCAATTATAGAAAAAGTGATCACAATCATGTGATCTTTCTTGAAGAGAAACATCAAAATAACCTAAAATAGAAGTACATTCTTGGATGAAATAGACAAAAGTGGCCAAGTTACTGCGAGATAATTATTTTTGTTACCTACAGGGTATTCTTAGAATTTTAGTCAGCTATATCCGGTAAACTGACAAGAAATATATTTCTCCACCAACACAATGATTCAGTGTATCCACAAAACACAGATATATGCAATCTCCAAATCAAATCTGTGTTAAATTACTTAATTACTTACCCACGGTATACCAACTAGCATCTGTCAACTTGCTGATAATAGCTTCCTGAAAAGATCCATCAGATGTCCTCGTTTCAACAATAGCTCCAACCTAAAATGTGAAATCCCAATTTCCTTACCAAATTTAAACAAATAAACCAAATCACTCCCACCAACTATATGATCTAGCTAAGAAAAATAAACACCATACTTATGATAATTGTATCTTATACTCTCTTAGAACTTTATCATTCATAGTACTTATCTATTTATCATGCAATTTGAGCTCCAAAACACTTTGACAAAAGTTAGGTAGCTATTATTACCCCTACTTTACACACTGAAAACTGCAGTTCAGAAAGAGAAAATAATTTGCAGAGTCCAGCATGACAGTCCAGTCTCTTAAATCTTACTTTAGAGCTTTTGCACTATATCGCATTGCCTTCAAGAAAATTAAATCGAAGAACTATAAAATTACAAGACAACCAAAATAGCATCCATTTTCTTTCACAGAAATAGTGAATATTGGATTCAGCATTTGTATTTAAGGGACCTTTTAGATAAAGCTTCACCTGGAGAGATAGGGAATGGACCAGTTGACCTTCTTTCAGTTTCCAGACCTTTGTATAACAGATATTAACCAAAGTGGTACTCTGATATAACAGATTTATTACATAAACAAATGGCCAGAAATGGATGGAAAACATAATCTAGGTATTCATTAAATTGAATTAGGAAGTGAACATAGTTTACTTGGTAAATCAGAACAACCAAAGATTGATGGTTATGATACTCAACTTAAAAGGGTAAACATCACCTCAGATACAGCAACAATGTGAAAAACAAAGCCAGGTATCCAGTTCAAGAATTCAAAACAGAAAGGTAGGTGAAAAACTTAACATGTTTATATATATTAAATTACCCTTCTAGAAGATGATTAGTATTCTAAAACTTAGAATACAGCTACTGCAATATCATAATTTATACTAATTACATTTAAACCCTTCATATGTATTGTTTTCTGATTAACGTTCTCATAAAATGTTGCCTATGTAGAAATGTAAATTCAGTAAATACAGTATAAATCTATGATTATTTTAGATTTTAAACTGTACAACATACATACTCTTAAAGGACCCTTTACTTGGTCATCTTGTACCAATTGTGTGGTATTATCCTGTTTCAGGAGTACCTGAAAAACATTTTGCACAATAATTTGCATATTACTTTTAAAACAAATACATTTATAGTAACACTATAACAATAATGTCTTTAATTTATGCTTTCTTAGCACCATGTGGTGACCCCTGCTATAATACTTATTACATTCTCTTATTAACTGTGAGCTCCTTGAGGGTTGAGTCTTCCCTTCATTGCTATATCCCCAACAGTTAGCAAGTGTCAATGCATATTATCAGCACTTAATAACTGTTTACTAAATGAATGAACTATATAATAATCTGTAATGATTACTGTAAAAAAATACTGCCTTAATTGCTTTTTATCAAGTCACAAAAGGTTCTGATTGCCACCAAGTACACAAAGAAAAACAACAGTATCAAACTGTATTGCCTATATGAAAGGTAAACAAATTAAAACCAGAACTCTGATCCTTTATAAAGTGAAGCTAAGCAATAATCATAATATGCACTGATACAAACAAGTGCTCCCTTCTATTACACATCTAAAGACATAGAGTAACCATCCATAACAGATGGCTGGTTACTATGGTCCAAATAATAGATGGTCCAAATAAATTCAAAATCTAGGTAATGTATGATAAGACCTCCTAAAACAATCATTGTATTAATTTTAAGTAAATAAGAGCCACAATACCAAATTTGAATTGTTAAAGAATCCCAAATAGAGTAATGAAATCCTATACAGCTGACATGATAAAAACACTGTATGAAACAAAAAGAGATGAATGTCAATTGACATCCTATCCTAATAATACTTGAAGGTTCATCAAGAAAATTGAAACATAAATTTTATAATAATCATAGATACATCTATTTACCCTACAAATCACACTCCTCTAGTCAATGTTTCTCAAACTTTTTTTTTTTTTTTTTTTAGACAGGGTCTCAACCTCCGTTTCCCCAGCTCAAGCAATTCTCGTGCCTCAGCCTCCCAGGTAGCTGGGATTACAGGCGTGCATCACCATGTCTGGCTAATTTTTTGTATTTTTACTAGAGACAAGGTTTCAACATTTTGGCCAGGTGGGTCTCAAACTTCTAGCCTCAAGTGATCTGCCCACTCTGGCTTCCCAAAGTGCCGGGATTACAGGCATGACCCACCGTGCCCAGCCTGATTCTTAAACTTTTAACATCCATCAGAAATATTTAAAGGGCCTATTAAAACACAATTACTGGATCTTACCCCCAGAGTTGCTGATGAAGTAGATCTGGGGTGGGGAAAATTTGCATTTGGAACAAGTTCCCAAGTAAGGCTGATACTGCTGGTCTGGGGCGACCCTTTAGGAATCACTGCTCTAGTTCACTGATTCATTCAACAAATTTTGAGTGTCCACTATGTATCAGGCACTACTCTATGTGTTGGGCATAGAACAAGTCAGACATTTTCTCATTTTATGGTGCTTAATTATGGTAGGAAAACATCAGATATATAAGTGAATAAAGCAAACTGCAATACAGCATGATCCAATACCAATGACAATAATTTTATGACTGGCACAGTAAAAAAATCTGGAAGACCACATCAAATCTCTTTGGAGTCGTATCAAGGAGGACTTTCACAGTGTTACCACCGCAGGATGACTGTAGTTAACAATGCTATATGACATGGTTTCAAACGGCTAAGAGGAGGATACTGAATATTCCCAACACAAAGAAATGAAAAATGTCTGAGATGATGGATATGCAAACTATCTTGATTTAATCACCATACATTGTATGTATCAAAACATGACTATGTAGCCTATGAATACGTAAAATCATTATTCATCAACTTAAATAAAATTTTTTAAGGAGGACTTCATGAACTATATGATGTACCTCTATAATGTTAAAAATGTTTGTAATAAGCATAGGAGGTATCTAAGTATAAAGTAACAAAGACTATTAAAAATATATTTAGATAAGAAAATTACTGGCAGGAACCACCAAAAAAAAAAGTTATTTCAGAGCAAAAGCATCTTAAAAAAAAATTTTTTTTGAGACACGGTCTTGCCCTGTCATCTGGCCTGGAGTGCAGTGGCACAATCACAGCTCACTGCAGACTTTACCTCCCAGGCTCAAGCAATTCTCCCACCTCTGCCTCTAGAGTAGCTGGGACCACAGGTGCCTGCCACCACACATGACTAATTTTTTTATTTTTTTTTCTGGACAGACAAGGTCTCACTATGTTGCCCAGGCTGGTCTTGAATTCCTTGGCTCAAGCAATCCCCCCACTCAGGCTTCCCAAGTGCTGGGACTGCAGGTGTGAGCCACTTCACACAGCCAAAAATATACACATATATTTTTAGTCTCCCTCTGTCACCCAGGTTGGAGTGCAGTGGTGCGATTTTGGCTCACTGCAATCTTCACCTCCTGGGTCCAAGTGATTCTCCTGCCTCAGCCTCCCGAGTAGCTGGGACTACAGGTGTGCACCACCATGCCAGGTTAATTTTTTTATTTTTTGGAGATGGAGTCTCGCTCTGTTACCCAGGCTGGAGTGCAATGGCATGATCTTGGCTCACTGCAACCTCCGCCTCCCGGGTTCAAGCAATTCTCCTGCCTCAGCCTCCTGAGTAGCTGGGATTACAGGAGCCTGCCACCACACCCAGCTAATTTTTGTATTTTTAGTAGAGACGGGATTTCACCATGTTGGTCAGGCTGGTCTCGAACTCCTGACCTCAGGTGATCCACCCACCTCAGCTTCCCAAAGTGCTGGATTACAGGCGTGAGTCACCGCGCCTGGTCTAATTTTTGTATTTTTAGTAGAGACAGGGTTTCGCCACATTGGCCAGGCTGCTCTTGAACTCCTGGCCTCAAGTGATCTGCCCACTTTGGCCTCCCAAATTGCTGGGATTACAGGCATGAGCCACTATGCCCAGCCACAAAATAAACTTTTTAAATGCTTTTTTACACTGTCTTGAAAACATAATTCCTGTTGTATTTGTATTGTCCTAAACACTGAAATTGTCTCTACCTGAACATTAAATGAGGGGAGAAAATAGATTACAGTCCAAGTACGCTACCACAAATAGTTAAGATCCAAATGACAGGAAATATCATGAGCATGGTATTTTGATGGTAGCATTTTGGAATAATTTCTCCTTTTGAGTTCTTTATTTCTTGATTTTTGATGTGCTTTTCCTGTAAGTTTGGTTTATAAAGGGTTTTCATATAATGACTCAATAAAATGCTGATTTGCAATCTCTCTCTCCCCAAATTTCTTCAATCTAGAGTTAATAAAACTATTGCATAAAAACAAATATTACCTTAACTTTCACCAGCCTTTTCACAGTCTTAATCTTTGCCTCACAGAAGGCACCTCGGTACTTGGCACTGACATCAGTTCCCACTGTCAGGTAGGCAGGCTCATCCGCCGCCTGGTGAAAGGAACATAAACTGTGAATGTTATTACTATGCCTCCCTACTCCAACCTCAAGTCTCATTAAAAGGTTGTGTTTGAAGCATTAAGAATATTAAAATGACTTGCTTATTAATATCATTGAAAATTTGAAAAATATCCTAAACACTTGATTAGCAACCTTTCATTTTATAGACTGATGTCCTGATATGATAAAATGTTTTAAAGTTGTAATTCAAAATTATCAGTGAGTAAATATAATGTTTTTTCTCCAGATACAAAATTTTTCAAAAATTCTATTATATAAGCAGAAAGATAAGAAAAAAAAACAGAAAAAATATTTCATATTACACACATCATAAAACTAAGTTATTCATTTATAGCTTCCTGAAATTTTTCAAATTAAAAGAAATATTGCTACTAATATTAACATTAACAATACATAATTGTTTATTGACATAGCCACATAAAGGTAACATCTTTACATAAGGAAAGTATCATTTGGAAAATTCATTTGCTAAAAGCTGCACTTGAAAGGTTTTAAGTCTGAATTCAGCCGATGAATGCAGATACGAACTGATGGCTCAAGGCTTGTAGGCGTACCTAGTTTACCACACTAATCTTCTTAGTATAAAAAAATAAGCGTTACTAAGAAACATCTACTTTCAGCAAATGGACATGACCAGAATGATACACAGAAAGATGTAAGAAATGTCACTCTACCACTCATTTTAATTTTTACAGTAACAGGATGATTGCTATCTCAATCTGTCATTTCACCTTTTTTTTTTTTGGAAGTTAAAGTGTATCCATACAAGTTCAGCTTGACGTTGTTAAGTGCAAAGTTAACAGTGTACACTTTGGAGATACGTTTTTAAGTAGAAAATGATTTTTTGTTTTCTAATAAGTTTTCCCAAGTAATATTAAAGAAGGTTAAATATGTCATTTACTTCGAGAAAATAGAAAATCACGAGAAAGTTTGGGAAAATGCCATATTTCAGAGCTTAATACACTGAAACAGTAAGTAAGACAGGAATTGGGTACCTTTTAAAGTAAGTGCATTCACAAAAAATACAAATTGAATAGGAATGCTTTTGGCAAATAAAAATCTGACCTGAAACATTCAATGGCCACAGCATTCAAGAACGCTATATGAGATCCTTTCCCTTTAACCATCCACATACTGATATTTGCAGTCATCCTCAGTAGAATATATATCTTTTTAGGATAAGTATATGTTTTAAAATACTTACTGGAAAGATTTAACTAAAACTATTATTATAGTTCAACTTCAAATATTTTAGCCACATAAGTTCACTTTACACACAGAAGAAATGATACCTTCATTACTTAATCCACGTATTCTTTCTTTTAGAAAATCGCATTGCCACTGGGGAAGAAAAAAATTTACAAAAAATCCCCCAAAGAACCAAAGCAGGACAAAAGCTTTACTTCTGCAAAGGTTGCTGCCAACACAGGAAGTGTTTAAAAATACTATCCGAATGGACAACAATTGAAAGGCTGCACCAGCCTTTCCAAAGTACTGCTACAGAGAGGGCCCAAACTCCGCATTTAGACACACAGATCATTTCTCACCCATTCAACACATCCTCCTATGCCGAAACTGCTGATCAGTAGGAACATCAATTTTGAGTAGCAAAACAAATGACATTCCACGGCACTAGCCTTACGACTGGCAGTGTCCAGGGCGCGAGGATCGGGGCAGCGTTGACTCCACTTACCTTCATTTTTGTTGGTGATCTGTGGGGTTCCAGCTCAGCGAGCTATCTTCGCAGTCGCTAGAACTACGGGGAGGGGGAAAGACAGGCACAGACAGAATCAGTCAACTGCGGGGAGCGACCAAAGGAAAGAAAGTAAACAAACGCCAGCGGGGAGGGGCAGAATCCTCACCAGCCAAGGGACAAGACCCCTTACGAGGGCAGCCAGGACGCAGGAGCTGAGGGGGCAGCGAGAACCCCACGCGCGCCAAAGGGCAGCCCGTTCCGCCCCGGAGCTCGCCAGCGGCCCACCGCGCCCCCGCCTCGCTGGCCACTTTGACCTGGAATGCTCAACTCGGAGCCCCAGGACAGATAGCTCCGGAAAAGGCCAGGGCTCCGTTCGGGGTTCCCCAGGTCCCCCGCGGAGGCGACCGCCGAGCCTCCGCTCCGCTGTCCCCCGGATACCCCGACTTCGGCCCGCGCCCCGCCTCCGCCGCTCGGCCCCCTCGGCCCGCCCCGGGCCCGCGGTGGCGGCAGCGGAGTGTCACGGCGCCATTGCTCTCCTTCCTTCGCTCTGCATCATGTCAGAAAGGAGAAGCGCTCCCTCACCCAAAGGGGCAGGGGCCGCGGCCTTCAGCCGGGAGCCGCCAGAGCCCCGGGGGACCCGCGGGGGAGGGGGCGGGGGGCGGAGGGGAGGAGGAGGGGAGGTGGCCCGGACAGGGTGTGGGAGGGGAGGGGAGCCGCACCGCAGCAGCCGCTGCCTCCTCCCAGCGCCCGCCTCAACTTTTTGTACAGCCTAGAGAGGTATCAGCTCGCAGCCCCTCGAGTCCTGCCACGGACTCCGCAGAGGTGGACGCGCCGCGGAGTTGGGGGACGGCTCCCCCAAGCAGCCCGCTCTTCACCGCGCGGAAGCAAACTTAGCGGCGCGGCCAGCCCCACAGCCATTTTCCCGGGAACCCGGGGAAGCGGACGAGGAGGCGGCTGCAGCTGCGGCGGCGGTTCCTGCAGTTGCTGCCGCTGGTCAATGGCTGGCCCCTTCCCTTGCGCTCGCCGCGCCACTTGCTTAGCATCCCTCTCCCCACCTCCAAAGCTTCCAACTGCACCGGGACCCCGGGCAGCAGCAGCTGCTGCTACTGCTGCTTCGTCCATTCAGTATCCCCCGATTCCCCTCTCCCCACCTACCAACTGCGGGTGAAGTGCGCGCTGTCAGCTCCAGAGTCCTCCTCCTCTCTGACCTCCGTGGGCCCCCGTCCGGGCAGCACCACTCCCAGCCGCGGCTGCAGTTCCTGCGCCCCGTTCCCCACTCGCCCCGATTTACTGCCACAATCCACCAAATAACAAGCTGTTGAGCAGACTCGCTTCTACACGAACTCCTATTGGCTGCTCATGACGCCGAAGCGCTTCGGATAGGACCTCGCTACCTGCCGTCCTCATTGGATGTAGCTGTGAAACTTCATGGATTGGTGAGAAAAACAGCAGGTAGGACATCTTCCACTTATGATTGGCTTTTCCCGAAGACCAACGTTATTGGAGAGTTGGTTATTGAGTAAGCAAGTCCTGAGAAATGATTGGTAGAGACGACTACGGACGTGCTTGGCTGGACACTGATTGGTGAATTGAGGGGTCAGGAAGAGCAGTTCGACACGAGGATTGGCGGCGGAGTGTCCCATGGAAACGGAACTCAGAATTGCAGCCAGGGGCTTGCACGGGGGCGGGGCAGGGTCTTTCCAAAGCGCCTGCGCTAAACCAGCTTCTCGGCGCCATTTTGTCTCGGCAGCGGTGGCCGTAGCTCCATCGCATTTTATGTTTCTGGCGAGAAGGGAACGGAGTTTTCATCAGGTAGATTGGTTTTTGTGCGGCCGTCCTCCACCGTTTCCTCCAGGACAGCACCTAGTAGTGGCCGGAGGAGTCTCAGAGCTGTCAGAAAGGTCAGTTGGAGGCTATGGTTGTCCGATTGACTTGGGGGATGGCGCAGCCCTAGCGGCACCGGCACCGGAAGTGAAGGGGCCGCAGGCAGCCATGGTAAAGTTCTCCCTGCGGCGAGGTGGGGAGAAGGGGCGGGATGAATGGGGGCGAGGCTTCCTCTCCCGCCGAGAGAATGAGGTGGAGGAGAGGCAAACGTCTTTCTTGGAGGTTCTCTTTTGGGCTTTCGAGAATGTGAGAGATTTTCTGGATTCTGTCCCACTGCAGTCTTTCCTGTCTTTGGAAGTGCATTTCGGGGACTTGCCATGTTCTCCACCTGATTGGCACCAGCTGTGGGAGCCTTAGTTAAGACAGGGAAGTGGTTCTTAAAAGCATCCTGCATGGTTAGAGGTTTCCGCGTGCTCCTCACGGGGTAAAACCTATGAGGAAACTGGAGAAAGCGCTGGCTTTCTGGATGCTGAGGAATTTACTTGCCAGCACAGACGCTGCTTCTGTGATCTTAGACAAGCGTCTGTCACTCTGCACGAGGCTTATGCTACTTTTTGAAAGCAAACAGTTTCGCAGGGACTGAAAACATCTTAGACAAAAGGACGTCCCCGATAAGATAGACGTTGATCTTGTTCTGTTAAACGAAACAGACACATATTTTTAAATAGTGGAATTGGAGTGTAAATTGACTAGTTTTATAGAATGGAGTAATTTTTAAAATGTGACATGTCAGTAATCCACGTGGACTAAATTTTCTCAGTAAGAAAACAACTAGGCAGAATCTGTTTTTTATTCGTAACAGTAATTTTGCTCAAAAGTATTCATAAAAACGTGAAATGCATGTTGGCATTTCTAGTGAGTGACCTAGTCACACTGGATAGATCCTAATAGTTACCCTCAATACCTCTGTTTTAAACCCTACTGCTATATTGGTGGGGCCCATGACTAGAAAATGATTGTGTGACTTAACAATTACTGGGTTTTTTGGCAGTTGTGCTGAAGAAAACAAAACATCTCGGTGATTACTGAGATGAGTCATAATGTCTAAAAATCGTTACAATTGCGGGGGACCCCTGGAAAAACTTTCTATGGATTAGTAAAGGAATACCAGAATGGGAAGAAGGGTAGTTGAAAGATGTTTCGTTTGGTCAGATTCAAATGAGTCTGTATAATTAGCTTCCTGGTGTAATATTTTAGAATGAAATCCCCAAATTAGGACATCCTTATGGACTTGTTTACCCATTTACGTGGTTCTCATTTCTGGACTTTGATGTACCTAATGTTTTTGTTATAAAACATTAGGCGTATTTTTGTGATTTCCTCCCCCCGACCTGCCTATTTAAAAAGTGCTTATATAGAAAAGATCTTGTAAATAGGAGTGTTTAGGAGTGAAGCAGTTTTGTTTGTTTGTTTGTTTTTTTTTTGAGACAGAGTCTCTCTCTGTCATCCAGGCTGGAGTGCAGTGGCACAATCTCGTAGGAGTGAAGCAGTTTTTTAAAAGACCTTATAAAACAATATATTACTGAACTTTCTAGGTGGTAAGCATCCATAATTCCACTATCAAAGTTTAAACTGTTATTATCTAATCCAAATAATGCATGGACATTTGGAAATTACTAAAAAGCCCAAAGAAGAATACAAAAATCTCTTCCCTCCTCCAAAAGATAGTTACAGTTTATACTGTAGTTATATATTATACAAAAGGCTTTGTCTTTTTTGTTGGTTTTGTTTTACAGAATATTCTAGTGTTGTTCATTTTCTTACCATCTATTTTTCTTTATAGAAAACATTGGGAACATTGGAAATATTTTATTGTAAAGCATCTTTTATGTCTTCATAGTGTTTTGTGGGATAAATATACCATAATTTATGTAACGTTTATTTTTCTATAATGGCAGTAATATGTCAGTGAATATCCTTGTACATGTTTTGCAAAATATTGTGTCTAAGAAGGTCGTTGCAAAAGTAATCGTGGTTTTTGCATTATTGGAATTTGCCATTTGATGTTGGACTATATTGTTAAATAAATGTGGTTATGTTATACATCATTTTAATGGGCATTTCTCGCTTTGTTTTTTTGGTAATGACTTACTACTTGCTGTTTATTTCATGTTTATTTTATTGTATTTTATTTTTGAGACAGAGTCACACTCTGTTGCCAGGCTGGAGTCAGTGGCACGATCTCGGCTCACTACAACCTCTGCCTCCCAGATTCAAGCGATTCTCCTGCCTCAGCCTCCCGAGTAGCTGGGACTACAGGCGCATGCCACCACACCGGCTAATTTTTTGTATTTTTAATAGAGAAGGGGCTTCACCATGTTAGCCACGTTGGTCTCGATCTCCTGACCTCATGATCTGCCTGCCTCGGCCTCCTAAAGTGCTGGGATTACAGGCGTGAGCCACGTGCCCAGACTTCATGTGTATTTTAGACAATGAAAATGATATTAGACAAGCAAATTCGAGCAGTTTTCCTTTTTGAGTTAAAAATGGGTTGTAAAACAACGGACACCATATCAGCAATGCATATGATTCAGGAACTGTTAACTTACAGTGCAGTGGTGATTCAAGAAGTTTTTCTTCTTGTTGTTTTTTGAGATGGAATCTTGCTCTTTCAGGCTGGAGTGCAGTGGCATAATCTTGGCTCACTGCAACCTCTGCCTCCTGGGTTCAAGCCATTCTCCTGCCTTAGTCTCCCCAGTAGCTGGGATTACAGGCACGTACCACCGCTCAGCTAATTTTTGTATTTTTAGTAGAGACTGAGTTTCACCATCTTGGCCAAGGCTGGTCTTGAACTCCTGACCTTGTGATCCGCCTGTCTCGGCCTCCCAAAGTGCTGGGATTACAGGCTTGAGCCGCTGTGCCTGGCAGGTTCAAGAAATTTTGCAAAGGGGAGGAGAGTCTTGAAAAGCAGGAGCGTAGTGGCTGGTCGCCAGAAGTTGATAACTACGAGTTGAGAGCAATCAGCGAAGCTGATCCTCTTACAACTACTTGAGATGTTGCTGAAGAACTCAATGTGGACCATTCTACAGTCCTTCAGCATTTGAAGCAAATTAAAAAGTGAAAAAGCTCGGTAAGTCGGTGCCTCATGAACTGACTGAAAAAAAAACTCATTGTTTTGAAGTGTCGTTTTCCCTTATTTTATGCAACAACAAACCATTTCTTGGTCAGATTGTGATGTGCGAGAAAATGTGGATTTTATACGACAACTGGTGATGGCCAGCTCAGTAGATGGACAGAGAAGATGCTCCACAGCACTTCCCAAAGCCAAACTTGCACCAAAAAAAGGTCATGGTCACTGTTTCGTGGTCTGCTGCTGGTCTGATCCACTGTAGCATTCTGAATCCCGGCGAAACCATTACGTCTGAGAAGTATGGTCAGCAAATCAATGAGATGCACCAGAAACTTCAACGCTTGCAGTCAGCATTGGTCAACAGAAAGAGGCCCAGTTCTTCACAATGCCCTTCCGAATGTTGCACAACCAGTGCTTCAAAAGTTGAACAAATTGGGCTATGACATTTTGCCTCATCCGCCATATTCACCTGACCTCTCTCCAGCCGACTACCACTTCTTCAAGTATTGTGACACCTTTTTGCAGGGAAAACACTTCCACAACTAGCAGGATGCAGACAATGCTTTCCAAGAGTTCGTCAAATCCTGAAGCATGGATTTCTACGCTACAGGAATAAACAAACTTAAAAATGTGTTGATTGTAATGGTTTCTATTTTGATTAATAAAGATGTGTTTGAGCGTAGTTATAATGATTTAAAATTCACGGTCTGAAACAGCAATTATTTTTCCACGAACGTAAATGTTGAATTTTAGATGCTGAAATTTCGGGGCATCTAAATCTTCCTTCACACCCCTGATTATTTTTGGAATAAACTCCCAGAAGTGGAAGTACAAGGCTGAAGGCCTGGTGTGGTGGCTGAAGCCTGTAATCCCAGCACTTTGGGAGACTGAAGTGAGCAGATGGCTTGAGCCCAGGAGTTTGGGACAACATGGTGAAACCTCATCTCTACAAACAGTGTGAGAAATCAGCCAGCATGGTGGCGTGCACCTGTGTTCCCCACTAATCAAAAGGCTGAGGTGGGATGATCACCTGAGTCCAGGAGATCAAGGCTCCAGTGAACCATGATTGTGCCACTGAACTCCAGCCTGGGTGACAGTGAGACTTCATCTCAAATATGTAGATGTGTGTGTGTGTGTGTGTGTGTGTATATATACACAAACGTATATGTGTGTATATATGTGTATATGTGTGTATATATACGTGTATATGTGTATATGTACATATGAATGGATTATGTATTTAACACTAGGGATGCTTGTATGGTCCATCAGAAAGCTTTTTTTTCTTACTGCACTTACATTTGTTTTCCTTTTTATTACTGCCCCGCCCCCCAAAAAATTTCTGGTCTGTCTTTAGCTTTATTTCTGAACATTTTCTCTTGGACCTCTCTTTCTTCAAGTAGAAATAATCGGCTGGGCGTGGTGGCTCATGCCTGTAATCCCAGCACTTTGGGAGGCCGAGGCGGGTGGATTACCTGAGGTCAAGAGTTCAAGACCAGCCTGACCAACATGGAGAAACCCCGTCTATACTAAAAATACAAAATTAGCCCGGCGTGGTGGCGCATGCCTGTAATTCCAGCTAATTGGGAGGCTGAGGCAGGAGAATAGCTTAAACCTGGAAGATGGAGGTTGTGGTAAGCTGAGATCGTGGAATTGCACTTCACCCTAGGCAACAGGAGCAAAACTGTCTTAAAAAAAATAATAATAGCAGTCTTTAAGTTACACATACCATAAAATATATGAGAATTTTTCTTGGACCCTAGGAGTGATTTTTTTTTTCACTTTAATTTTTTTTTTTTTTTTTTTCACTTTAGGTGAGCATTTGTACAGTGAAACATTTTGCTACACAGAAGTGATGTTTAGGAATACTAACAAATTATTTTCATGGTCTAGTTAGTTGTGTTTAACTACTTTGTGTTTCCCTGTAGTCTTCTCTAAAGTTTCCCCTTCTTGTGTGTATTCATTCTCTCAGTGCTTTTGTAGCCTGATAGGACCCCCTGTACGTGTGCCTCTTTGCATTTATTTGACTCTTCCCAAATTTGAAATTCTGTTCCCAGAAAGCAGCAACTGTTTTATTTAATCACTGTTAGGTTCCCCCACCTGATAGGTGCTCTGTTGTAGATACTTCTTTTAAATCTGTGTGCACATTTGTATACAAAATGCGAAATAAGCCAACTTAACATCTTTTGTTTTCTTAGGTTTTGTTGTTGTTGTTGTTGTTCGGGTTTGTTTTGTTTTTGAGACAGGATCTTGCCCTGTCACCCAGGCTGGAATGCAATGGCACGATCATAGCTCATTGCAGCCTCAAACTCATGGGCTCAAGGAATCCTCCTACTTTGGCCTCCCGAATAGCTGGGACTACAGGTGTATGCCATCAGGCCCGGCTAAATTTTTTTTTTTTTTTTTGGTAGAGATGGGGTTTTGTTAGTTGCCCAGGCTTGTTTTTTCAACATAATAATAATTCTTTCTTGAAAATTAATGTTTCACAGATGCTGTCTTAACCTTAAAATTTTAAAATATTCCAGATACTTAGCTTAATACCAAACTGATTTGTAATTGCTAATAAAATGTAGATTTAGAGGACCATTAAGAATGTATCATGCTCACTTTGGCAGCTCACCTACTAAAATTGGAACCATATGGAGATTAGCATGGCCTCTGTGCAAGGATGACATAAGAAGCATTCCATTTAAAAATAAAAAAAAGTAAAGAATGTATCAGAGTATTAGTTTCTTCAGACCTCTTTTTGTTCTCCAATCCCTCTTTAAGTATTTTATAATATCTTAATGGTAACTATAGATGAATATTAGTAATTACCAGACAATGTTTTGGGTATAAATGAGTGAAATTATGATGTAATTGTATTTTTGTAATCAGTTAAATGAGCCCAAACTAATAGGAGTCATAATTATCAGCTTTTTAATGTTTCTGTGACATAAGGCTATATTAAAGAATGTTTTATTTCTTTGATAAGAGTTTGAACAATAATACATAATTAGCTTCCCAATGTATTTTAGATCGAAATCTCAAAGTTAGTACATTCTTACGGATTCGTGTGCCCATTTGTGGTTTCCAGTTTTAAGTACTTGATATTTTTATCACAGAACACCATGAACATGTGTGTGATTTTTTTTTAACCAGTCTTATAAATGAGAGTGTTTAGGAAGGAAGCAAATTTGTGTGTGTGGTTTTTTTTAATCAACAGTCTGTATTCTGAACGTCTGAGCTGTAACATACTCAAAATTTTTAAAGTCTTTTGTCTTTTAGAATAAGACTGATTTGATGGGAAAATTAAGCAAATGCTCCAGTTTGAAAAACCTGGATCTGCGATCTGTTTGTGGTAAGTAATTTTACTTAGCTACTCTTAGGTAATCAAGACAGGTCATGTTGCTCGTGTGTCTGTGTCTGTATCTGTGTATCTTTTGAAAAATGATAACTGGGCATGGTGGCTAACGCCTGTAATCCCAGCATTTTGGGAGGCAGAGGCGGGCGGATCACCTAAGGTCAGGAGTTCGAGACCAGCCTGACTAACAAGGTGAAACCCCGTCTGTACCAAAAATACAAAATTAGCTGGGCATGGTAACACATACCTGTAACCCCAGCTACCCGGGAGGCTGAGGCAGGAGAATCACTTGAACCCAGGAGGCGGAGGTTACAGTGAGCTTAGGTCGCGCCACTGCACTCCAGCCTGGGCAACAAAAGTGAGACTCTGTCTCAAAAAAAAAGAAAAAATATATAGAATTCATTCAACTGTGCAATTGTTTCTGTACACCTGCGTGTATATTGAGAAGTGGAAATGATTGCTGTGTTGAATGTAGCAGCTTTCCTAAAGATTTAGTTATTTTATGGAAAGTTACATAGTTTACTTATTTTGTAACCAAAAGAGACTTTGCAATTTCTATATTGTCTTTTGCACTATTCAGTTTTTATTTATTTATTTATTTTTTGAGACGGGGTCTCGCTCTGTCCCCCAGGCTGGAGTGCAGTGGCATGATCTTGGCTCACCACAACTTCCACCTCTCAGGTTCAAGTGATTCTCCTGCCTCAGCGTCCTGGGTAGCTGGGACTACAGGTGCACGCCACCACGCCTGGCTAATTTTTGTACTTTTAATAGAGATAGGTTTCACCATATTGGCCAGGCTGCTCTCGAACTCCTGACCTCGTGATTCACTCGCCTCATCTCCCAAAGTTCTGGGATTACAGGGATGAGCCACTGCGCCGGCACCGTGTCAGATTTATCTGCTGATTTTATGGCCACATAGAGTCATAGATAATGGTTCGTATAATTCAAACTGGAATGACAGCGTATTTTAGGATTCGGATTCAAGCAAATATGAGTTACATAATGGCTTTCCTACAAGGATCTATGCTCCAGAAGCTTAAGGTCAATAAAAGGGAGAATGTAATTACACGTGTGGAAAGTTAATCTAAATAGTTATTTCAAAAGATTTAAGCAATCTGTATAACCTTATTTATAGACTTAAATGGCTCCTGATAATAGATTTGTCAAAGTTCTGTATACAATCAGATTTAGTGGTTCTTTTCAAAGAGACAAATTGCTTTAGAAAGCAGAGCAGAAAAGAAATTTATAATGGTGGCTTTTCAAGGATAGCGAGATATAATGTGTAAAAGTAGAAGGAGAGAAGACATTCTAATTGGATGAAAGGTTGTGAGCAAGAATACAAGGAAATAGGTATTTGGGACAGAGGGTAAACCAGCTCAGAAAGGATGATTGGCTGAAGATTATGTAGGGAAAATTGTGTGTGGTCAACCTACCCGTTTCTAGAGTTAGCTGCACATCAGAATCCAGTGGGGTATTACAGGGTTCTAGAGGGTCTTGGAAGATTGGGTTTAAGCAGAAATTGACCATTATTTTTGTCTTGTCTTATTTCAAGTTTTACAAATTATAATGGAACTAAAAATAAAATGCAGCCATGCATGATGGCCCACACCTGTAATCCCAGCACTTTGGAAGGCCAAGGTGGGCGGATCGTTTGAGGCCAGGAGTTTGAGACCAGCCTGGCCAATGTGGTGAAACCTCATTTCTACTAAAACTACAAAATTTAGCCTGCTGTGGTGGCACGTGACTGTAATCCTAGCTACTCGGGAGGCTGAGGCAGGAGAACCTGGGAGGTGGAGGTTGCAGTGAGCCAAGATTGCACCACTGCTCTCATGCCTGGGCAACAGAGTGAGACTGTCTCAAAAGAAAAAAGAAATCCCTTTTAATGCCATCAAGAGATTTTTAAAATTTCTTTCCTCCTTGTCTATATGTATTTTCTTTAGTCTTAGAGTAGTTTTTGGTTTTCTTTGTTCCTTTAACATTATAACAAGCGTTCAGTGTAACGGACGGTCTCTATAATGATTTTAATGTCTGAAAATATTCCATCAAGCTTTTTTATCCTTTTCATTTTTCTATTGCATGACTATAGGTTTCATAGTCCTTCAGTATTGTGCTTCAGTTATCTTCTGCATGCATACAGTATTTTCTCTTTTGGACTGTTCTTTTAGGAGTACATTTAAAGAGTCATTGTATGAACATTTTTATGACTCCTGAAACATTGCTGTGTTGTTCTTCAAGGTGCTTATAACTTACACTATCACCCTTCCTGTGAGTTTAGCTAGTGGCATTAAATAATCTATAATTTTCATTTTTACTAATTTAATAGGTGCAAAATATATTGAGCTCTTTTTTTCTTTGTAGTGTTTTTGTTGTGAATTAGTGAAATGGGACCTTGTTCTGTAATTTCACATACTGATTCTTTTACAGGTTGTCTGTTCACATTTCTAATTATGTATTAGAATCTTGATATTTTATTTCTTAATTGGTTGAGTTTATTATATAATAGTAGTAACTTGCTGCACATATTTTCCCATACAGATTTCCCTTTTAGTTACTTTTGCTGAGAGTTTTTGAATAGACACAGAAAGGCATGGCATAAACAAAATACAGTGTTGGAAAATTATTTAGAAACAATGCCCAATGTAACTGAAGAAATGACACAGAAATTGGAAGTAGAGAGACAAGATACTGTTGAAGTGGTATCAGCATGAGATGAAACTAGAGTAGGATCTGGAGAGAAAAAGGAATAGGTGAGCAAGGAATTGTTTTGCGGGGGAGGAAAACTTGACGGCATTTGATCTCTGATTATGGTAAAGAAGAAAGAAAACAAAACATACTCAAGATTTAAGAAAGAGGGAACAAGCAGTACCATTCACTGATTTGGCAAGTCAAGAAAAGCCACTGGTTGGTAAAGATGATGAAATCTGTTTTAAACATGCTAGTTAGAGCTTGAAATGTCCAGTAAGCATTTATTCTTCGTTTTTTCAAAATCTTTGTGGGTTCCTTAATTGGGACAAGGCATTAAGCTGGACCTTACATTGTTTCTAGATTGTGACTTTTAATTCCATTCTATTAGACTTAAGTGTAACTGATAACTTTAGTTCAACTTGAATTAAGAAAAAATAAGTTCAGGAAAACCAGATGATTCTCAAATTAAGGAGAGATTTGTTTTTCATTATTGAAAAAAATACAGTTTTGTGAGAACATAAATTTTCTTGCACCAAAATAAATTCATACTAAATTGTTATAACATGTCTGAACAGGATCTAGTTTGAGGCACTAAGAAAGATAGAACATCAGTTTGCAAAGAGCCCCTATCAGGGCAAAATCAATTCTGCTAAAATTGTAGAAGGACAAACATCAAATTGATGGTGAAAGTTGTGATGTGGAAGAATGGTGAAATCATTGATACTTTACAAATAGTTTATGGGGACAATGCCCCAAATAAATCACTAGCAGTTTACAAATGCATAACTAGTTTAAGATGAAGTGAAGTTTTAGATGAAGCCTGCAGCAGCAGACCAGTCACATTGATTTGCAAGGGAAAAGTTAATCTTGTTTATGCCAACATCTCAATTGGTTCAGCTTACACAATTTTGATGGAAAAATTAAATTTGAGCGAACTTTCCACTCAATGGATGCCACAACTGTACACCCAGATCAGCTGAAGACAAGAGCAAAGCTTTCAATGGAAATTTAAACAAGTGTGATCAAGACCCTAAAGGATTTCTTTGAAGAATTGTAACAAGAGATAGAACATGGCTTTACCAGTACACTTCTGAAGACAAAGCACAGTCAAAGCAATGGCTACCAAGGGGTGGAAGTGGTCCAGTCAAAGCAAAAGCAGGCCGGTCAAGAGCAAAGGTCAAGGCAAAACAGGTTTTTGGAGTGCTCAAATCATTTTGCTTGTTGACTTTCTGGAGGGCCAAGGAACGATAACATCTGCTTATGAGAGTATTTTGTTGAAAAAAATTAGCCAAAGCTTTAGCAGAAAAATACCTGAGAGAGCTTCACCAAAATGTACTCTACCCCAACAATGCAGCCAAGGCCCTTCATCACACTAGGGCAGTTTTGCAAGAATTTTGATGGGAAAATATGAGGCGTCTATCTTACAGTCCTGATTTGGCTCCTTCTGACTTCTTTGATTCCTAATCTTAATTTTTTTTAAGGGCGCCCATTTTTCTTCATTTAATGTAAAAAAGACTGCATTGACATAGCTAAATTCCCAGGACCCTCAGTTCTTTAGGAGTGGACTGAATAACTGGTATTATTGTTTACAAAAGTGCCTTGATTTGGTGGAACTTATGTTGAGAAGTAAACTTTATGTTTTTTATCATTTAATTCTATTTTTCCACAAATTTTTTGAAGTCCCTTCATATATGTATGTTTTAAAAGGGCTCAAATATGTAGAGTGAAATATCTTTCCTTTTCTTCTCTTCCTGAGTGCACTAATTTTTGTGTATTCTGTTTTAGTTTATTTTTAAAATAATGTCTAGAGGGAACAGATATTTTTATGGAACACGAAGTTTAGCCAAGATTCTTTATCTGAAATCCAGGTAAAGGTATTAAATGTCTTGTTTTTATAAATCATTTTTATTTCAACAAAATGTTCAGTATAGGAAATTACTTTTAATAATCATGTCAAAACATGCAGTAGGTGGACTTTTGAGCTAACTCTGGAGAAGGAGCTGGATTTCACCAGTTAGCCTCCTATGGATCTGCCACCATCATCACCCTCCCACCCCACCTCCACTGCCTTTTTTCCCAAGACTTTTTAAAAAACGTTTTATTGGCTGGGCACAGCACTTTGGGAGGCTGAGGCAGGCGTGAGATTGGGAGTTTGAGACCAGCCTGACCAACATGGAGAAACCCCATCTCTACTAAAAATACAAAATTAGCCTGGCATGGTGGCGCATGCCTGTATGTAATCCCAGCTGCTCTGGAGGCTGAGGCAGAAGAACCGCTTGAATCCGGGAGGCGAAGGTCGCGGTGAGCCGAGATTGCGCCATTGTACTCCAGCCTGGCCAACTAGTGAAACTCCATCTCAAAAAAAAAAGCTGGGTGTGGTGGCCCACGCCTGTAATCCCAGCACTTTGAGAGGCCTAGGCAGGCAGATCACCTGAGGTCAGGAGTTCAAGACCAGCCTGGCCAACATGGTGAAACCCCGTCTCTACTGAAAATACAAAAATTAGCTGGGTGTGGTTTCAGGCGGCTGTAATCCCAGCTACTTGGGAGGCTGAGGCAGGAGAATTGCTTGAACCCAGGAGGCGGAAGTTGCAGTGAGCCGAGATGGCACCACTGCATTCCAGCCTGGGCAACAGAGCAAGACCCGTCTCAAAAAAAAAAAAGTTTTATTTGCTGCTCTCTTTCCTGATTTTGTTTTAGAAAAAAGCCAGTCTTTTTCATTATCAATTACATACCAATCACAATATTAAATATATATATTTTTTCTTTTTGATTCCACTTTTTAGTCTGCTTTTATGAAACCTAACTTTTTTGGAATTTTCCTTTTGGGATAGTATGTGAGCTTATGAAATTTGAGCTACTTTTCTTATATTTATCAAGACAATCTTTGATTTGATTTAAATAGGTACTTGAAATTTTTTCTATTGTAGTGCTAGCTTTGAGTTATAAAGATACCTGTTTTCAGATTCAGGAAAAAAATCAGCATATTTAAAAACCTAACATTTGTGCATCAGTTTACAACATTCTGAGTTTTTAATAAATGTGTGGTTATGTGTATGTTTTTATTGCTTCACTTTTTATCTCTTTTGATACCTTTTGTTATTTTTTTCTGATAAAGTATTTACTTAGAAGCATTCAGAGTGTCAACAAAACAGCTGCAACTTTTTTTTTTTTTTTTTTTGCAATTGCAGAGTGGTATTCAGTTAACAGAACAACAATTATTTCGTATAAGCCACATCAGAGACAACTGAAGATGAAAAAACTACCATCCCTGTATATAACTGATTTCTGCTGTGCACCAACAAGAACCTGCTTTAAATTTCCATGCCAATTTACAACCCCCATACTGTACCAGGCAAGGTTAGTGGCTACTGAAAATACCACCAGGACAGGGCTATCTAAAGACACATTTGGTAGTGTGTTAACTATACAAAAAAAGACACTGTACAGTTTAAAACATTTTACACAGCCTTACATTTCAATTTTTTTCTTTAAAAAGAGTGAGTTGTGTACAGGGGAGTTAAATGCTTTATAGACAAAACCACTAAAACCAGCTTATTCATTATCGTCATCCTCTTCATCTTCCTCCTCATCCTCTTCCTCCTCCTCATCCTGTTCATCTTCCTCATCCTTCCTTTTCTTTTTTCAGCCTTGACATCTCCCTTTTTCGCTGCATCAGGCTTTCCTTTAGCTCAGTATGCAGCAGTATCCTTTCTGTATTTTTCCTTCAGCTTTGCAGCCTTCTTTTCATAAGGCCATTTGTCATCTGCAGCAGTGTTAGTCCACATCTCTCCCAGTTTCTTTGCAGCATCACCAGTGGACAGGCCAGGATGTTCTTCCTTTGATTTTTGGGCGATACTCAGGCTGAAGAGAGGCCTCTTGGGTGCATTGGGATCCTTGAACTTCTTTTTTGTCTCCTGTTTAGGAGGAATACGGGTTTTCATTTCTCTTTCATAATGGACCTTGTCCACCTTTGCCATATTTTCAAATTTTCCTTTCTCTTTAGCAGACATGGTCTTCCACTTCCCTGAGCGCTTCTTAGAAAACTCTTTGAGAAGTTTACTGAGGCATCTGGGTGGTGGTGCTTAATGCTCCTCCCAACAAGTTTGCACAAAAAATGCATATGATGACATTTTGTCTCTTGGCTTCTTAGGATCTCCTTTACCCGTGTTCTGTTATTTTTCCTCAGCGAGGCACAGAGTCACCCAGTGCCCATCTGGCTCTCACTTGACACCTTTTATTTTTTAAGGATTCTTAAGTCATTTAGGTTACTTTGTAGGTTTTTCCTGTGCCCCCATAAGAATGATAGCTTTAAAAATTATGCCAGGATGGCAAAGAAGATACTTCTAGCTTTAGAATGTGTAGGTATAGCCAGGATTTTTGTGAGGAGGGGTGATTTAGAGCAAATTTCTTATTCTCCTTGCCTCATCTGTAACATGGGGATAATAATAGAACTGGCCTGACAAGGTTGGAATTAATATTACATGGTAAATACATGTAAAATGCTTAGAATGGTGCCAAGTATTTAGGAAGTACTTGGGTATGAGGTGGTGGTGGTAACATATGTAATACTCTTACATGCATATCATTCCAAGAGAGTTTTAAATGTATACATTTATTGCATTGATATACAGAAATTAAGCATCCAGACTCTTGTCTTGATTCTGAGACCCTACTAAAGTCATATCCACCTCTCTCCAACCTTGTTTTTTACTACTTCCCTTCAAGCATCATATGCTGCAGTCACATTCAACGATCATGATTCTCTTGTACAAGCCATATGTTTTCTCATTTACTTATGTTCATAGTGTTTTCACCGATTTGAATGTTATCCCATCCCCATCTCCCTGTGTTCAAATGCTACCATTTAAGTGAAGTTTTCTGATAGTTCAATACGTAGAACTATATAGGTAATCATCATGTGAATTTGATATTTTCCTCTTACACGATTCTTTACCACTTTCTGTATTGCACTTTAGCCTTTTATTTACATGTCTCTTTCACTGTGTTATGCAATCTTTACAGGCAGAAAACTACCTTTTTCTTTGTAGGTTTAGAACCTATCGTAGGCCTTGGGACTTAGTAGGTATTCATTTGTGTAGTGAAAATTTATAAAAGGTATCGTAAGCTAAAAGGTTATGTTTAATGGACAAATGCATACCAGTAAAAATGTGTTTTGTCAGTGTTTGTACATTCAAGAATGTCCTGGCTAGTCACTTAAAATGAAATCACTTTTTTTAAAAAAGATTGTGTCTACAAATAACCACCAGAGAATGGTTTTTCTGCTTGTTGTTACCTCATTTTTCACAGATCTTCCTAGTAATTATCAGTGGTACAAATTTGGGAAAAGTTCATCCAGGGCTAAGGGTTTGTCACCTGCCAATAGTGGGATAGATAAGCCACGTGGCTCAATAAATTATTGAACCCATAGTCTCACCCTCCAAGTACTTTTCTTTTTTAATCACAATACCATAATGCCTTTAGGCGTGAAACTGGTTATAGCCTGAGAATAGGAACTGGATGAGATATTTCACGAGGACACTTGATCCTTGCTTGCTGTGATATTGCTAAGGGCGTGGCATCATGATTTGGACGAAATGAGAATGGCAGGAATTGGGGAGATAAGTTAAAATATCAGGCTCATAGTAGGCATTCATGGAGTTAAAGCAGTAGTTGTGTGCACTTAGCTCCAAAATTCTCAGAATTTTTACAATAATTCAACAGGAGGTTGGATTGAATAATCACTCTAATACTGAAACACCAGATTTGAAAACCGGATGTTATGTGTTCTACTCATAAGCCTGTTACTCATTGGCTGTGACCTGGGATACATCACTGCTTTTGCTTTTAGAGAATGAGGGTCATTGGGCTAGGTATTTACAGCTCTTAATATTTTAGGGTTGCAGTCTAGCACCATATTTTTAAAACAAGAATTCTCAACTTCTAATATCCACCTTTTCCTTGCAAGGTTAACTTTTTTTAACAAACTGAGAATCAGAAGTCTTAGACATTTACTTGATAATTTTAGCATTTGAGGAATTGGCTGATGTTCCTAGAATCAAATTCTGACAGAAACTTTAATGCCCCCTCTATCTCACTGTTTTTTTACTTAAGAGTTCTGATTGCTTTCATTGGTTGGTAAAACAGATATTTCAAGTAATAGCCACACTGATTAATTTCATTATGGTGACATTTTATTAATGTCATTATAGTGACATTTCAGTTTTATGTGTGTGTCTATGCTGCGCACACACAAAAGTACTACAGTGTGATTCAATATTTTCTTCTGTAATTTATTTGTATAAAAAAATCAGATGTGGGGCCGGGCGTGGTGGCTCACGTCTGTAATCCCAGCATTTTGGGAGGCCAAGACGGGTGGATCATAAGGTCAGAAGTTCGAGACCAACCTGGCCAATATGGTGAAACTCCGTCTCTACTAAAAATACAAAAGTTAGCCGGGCGTGGTGGCGCGCATGTGTAGTCCCAGGCACTTGGGAGGCTAAGCCAGAAGAATCTCTTGAACCCGGGATGTGGAGGTTGCAGTGAGCCGAGATCGTGCCACTGCACTCCAGCCTGGGTACAGAGCAAGACACCATCTCAAAAAAAACAAAAAAAGTTTGATGTGATCCACAGAAGTGGTTTCGTGACTTACTGTAGGTCTGTCTCAGCCAGCTTTGGACGGGGTGAGGAATCAACTAGATAATAACGTTTTAAATTTGTTTGGTACTTTAACATTTGCTGGGCACTTAGATATACTACTACACTTATGTGTAATAGCTTAAAAGTTAGATACAAATTAATCATTACCTGAAAAATTCCTAACAGCAGTGGGTTGAGTGGGAAAAAAGGCATGGAGGATGAATTCATGTTCTTTCTTTTTTTTTTTTTCTTTTTGTTGGCGTTTGGTAGGTTTAATATGTTACTGAGTCTGCCAGTTTAAATAGCCCACTTAGGGAACTTAGGGATTTGTATTTATTTACATTTAGGGTTACCTCAAATCCTATGGCAAGCAAAAAAAATAAAAATAAATCCCCAATTATTTCCCTCAAATCAAACCAGAATTCCTGCCATTTCTCAAAAAATCTTAGTCTATATATGCAATCATAAAGCTTCTTCCAGTGTTTGTATAATTTTGGTGGCCTAGATCTTGGTCAGATGGGACAGGGAGGGAAATTTTTGTATGAAGGAACATAACCAAAAAAAAAAAAAAAGCACCACCCTCTTGTTTCTTATTCCTCTGTGTATCATGTGATACTGCTTTTAAGGCCTTAGAATTGCTGAGGCCTTGGTAACCCAAGGCAAACTTGCTGTTTTCCTCTCAAATTTGAAGTTCTGCATTTTATTAGTCACGAAGAACTAGTCTGTTACGAGTAAATACTTAAGCCACAAAACTTGCTTCTCTGTGCTGCTGTGTACTTCCTGTTTTGTCAGATTTCCATTTAGGGAAAAGAATGGATTTTATGCTAGGCTAGCTTCTCCTGAAATTCAGTTTGGAAGCCATCCAGATATCTAGGGCGGGTGGTGGGGGAGAATGGCATGTCTTGTCTACATATGATGTCATTTGTCAGAAAGATTCATTTGGCTGCTTATCATGAAAGAGAGGGTTGCCAGGAAGGAAGAGAAACCTTTTGGTGTCAGAACTATTTAGTGTATGACTTGCCTACTTTGTGGCTTGCCTTTAGGCTTTCCATGTCAAATGTGTTTGAGGTTGTGAATGAATTATTATATTGCCTATGAAGGAAGGATCTATGTTCATTTCTGGTAGACTTTTATTCCAGAAATATGTAAGAACTGCATTTAGACACATTTGCTTCACTTATAGAAGAGACAAGTCAAAGGTTAGATGGTAATTAAACTGGCTACATTGTAAATGTTGAATCTCTTTTGGGGGAAAGTTGCAGTAAAACCATTTTAAGAATCTTTTGCAGCTAAAATAGTAAATAGAACATCTAGTTATAAATGATGAATTTTCTGTCAGTTTTTATCCCATGAAATGAAATTCCAATTAGTTGTTAATAGAATGTGTGAGTAGAATATGCTTTCAGTGTAATCCTGAATCCTACTAATACTGCTGGTGACAGAATATTGTTTTGCAATGGTGGAACCAAAGCTCGTCTATAAAATTCTCTTTGACCAAATTGACCCGGTCTGCATTAGGTCAGATCCAATTTTCTCTTTTTTGACCTGTCAGTAAAATATAAAAGATGCTTTTCAATCCCTGACCGTTAGTGAACAGTTACAGAATTTCTTCTTTATTGGCACCCTGGCTCTTTGTTCACTCGCGTGTTGGAAATGTTCTCCTAACATCTGTATGTTTTCTTCCTTGGGAGCTGATGTTGAATTCTAAAATATTTGGAACCATCCCTGTAAGTTTTCTGCCAGATTATTCCCTCCCCTTCCCCCCCCACCCCCCCTCTCTTTTTTCATCTAGGTGTATGTATGCTGCTATTTCTGAGACATACATTCCTTACACAATCATGAAAAAAAGTTTTCCTAGATGCCCATCATCCCCTACTGCTTCATCCCCCATTTTGCTTTCTAAATGTCATCTCTTTCTTTTTCTTTTTTTTTTTTTTTTTTTTTGAGACGGAGTCTTGCTCTGTTGCCCAGGCTGGAGTGCAGTGGTGTGATCTTGGCTCACTGCAACCTCCGCCTCCCAGGTTCAAGTGATTCTCCTGCCTCAGCCTCCTGAGTAGCTGGGATTACAGGCGCCTGCCACCACGCCTGGCTAATTTTTATATTTTTAGTAGAGACGGGGTTTCATCATGTTGACCAGGCTGGTCTCGAACTCCTGATCTCAGGTGACCAACCCATCTTGGCCTTCCAGAGTGCTGGGATTACAGGCGTGAGCCATCACACCCTGCCCTAAGTGTCATCACTTTAAAAGTAACCTTTTCTGTTACCCTATTCTCCTTTTAGTAACCTGTTTCCAAATCAGTGATTCTCAAATTTTAGAGTGTTAATAAGAATTACCTCAGGTACTTATTCAAAATACAGATTCCTGGGTCCCTCTTCATACCTAGTGAATTCAAATCTGTAGAATTCTGACTTAGGTGATCTTTGAACCACACTTTGAGAAAGTTGTCTGTTGCATGTATTCCCACTATCATGCAAATTCTGTCCTTCATATTTTTACATAGTCTACTTTGTTTTAATTACTGGAATCTCAGAAGTTTTTTACTCATAATTATTGATATGCTTTTTCTCCGGAATTCACTCATTGGAGGGGTCTTCCATTAGGTGTCCAGGAAATGTTCCCAAATTCCCTTCCATATTTGTCAGAATTTATGTCCTCTCCTTCCCAATGCACACGTTTATAGTTCAGTATAGACATACAAGTATATGTATACACATCTCTTTTTTATATATTTTTTGAGACAGGGTCTCTGTTACCCAGGCTGGAGTGCAGCAGCACCATCTTGGCTCACTGCAACCTCTGCCGCCCGAGTTCAAGCAATTCAGCTGTCTCAGCCTCCCAAGTAGCTGGGACTACAGGTGCCCGCCACCATGCCCAGCTAATTTTTGTATTTTTAGCAGAGATGGGGTTTCACTGTGTTGGCCAGGCTGGTCTCAAACTGCTGACCGCAAGTGATCTGCCCACGTCGGCCTCCCAAAGAGTTGGGATTACAGGCGGGAGCCACTGTGCCCAGCCTGTATACACGTTTAATAGACCCTGCCAGTGATTTTTAGTATCTGCTTTTCTCACTGGGGAAAGAACTATATCTTAACTTCTTAAATTTTAATCTTCCTTGGTGATGTGATACATCATAGGCATCCAAATGTTTGCCTTGAATTTTTGCTGCTATCACTTGGTTGCTGCTGACAGTCAAACCAGTCAGACCTACTAAATATCATATATTATTATCTTTATACCTGTAATTTTCCTATACCATTTTCTCTAAATTATCAGAATTTTCTTCGGTGCTATCTTAAGAATAATTCCCTTATATTAATCTTGAATCCCATTGGCTTTTCCTGAAAAAAGAAATTAACTCCCATTTCCACATGGATCTTAACAGTTCAACTCTTTATTTACATGAATTTTTCTCAAAACTTTGTGATTCCATGTAGTAGAAATGAAATATAAGTCCAAATGATACACTTCAAAGACGAACCCAAGATACATGAGTAAGGAATCCTGCTCATCAACTATATGTTAGTCACATTATACTAGTATTTATTTCAAAGAGATATATGGACTGGAAGGATACACTTTAATAGAGTACCTCTTGAAGGGATTGAGTGGTCAAAGAAGGAATATTACTTTTATTTGTAATGTTTTAATATATGAGGGATAGTAAATACATAGGTACGTATGAACATACCACATAACTTAAGTACATACATTGCAAAAACAGTGGAGGCTGGGCAGTGGCTCACACCTGTAATCGCAACACCTGGGGAGGCCGAGGTGGGAGGATCACTTGTCAGGAGCTTGAGACCAGCCTGGACAATATAGAGAGAGCGTGTTTCTTCAAAAATTTTAAAAAGATTAGCCAGGCATGGTGGTACATGCCTGCGATTCGAGCTACTCGGGAGGCTGAGGTGGGAGGGTAGCTTAAGCATGGAAGGTTGAGGCTGCAGTGATCTTTGTTCCTGCCATTGTACTCTAGCCTGGCAACAGAGTGAGACCCTGTCTCTGGGGAAAAAAAAAAAAAAAAAAAAAAAAAAACAAAACCATGGAAGCAAGCAAAAAAAAAAAAAAAAAAAAAAAAAATCCTAAAATAGTTATTCCAGGTTGTGGGAATATGGATGGCTTTCTTCTTTGCCCTCTCTGTTATTTTTGTTGTTCAGATGTTGTTTTGATGTTGTTGTTCAGCCTATTGCCCAGGCTGGAGTGCAGTGGCACGATCTTGCCTCACTGCAAGCTCCACCTCTTGGATTCAAGCAGTTCTCCTGTCTCAGCCTCCCGAGTAGCTGGGACTACAGGTACCTGCCTCCACACCTGGCTGATTTTTGTATTTTTAGTAGAGATGGGGTTTCACCTTGTTGGTCAGGTTGGTCTCTAACTCTTGGCCTTGTGATCTACCTGCCTCAGCCTCCCAAAGTGCTGACATTACAGGCATGAGCCACCATGCCTGGCCTTGTTATCTTTTTTTTTTTTTTTTTTTACTTTATACAGGCAAGGTCTCGCTGTGTTGTCCAGGCTGGAGTGTAGTGGCTATTCACAGGCACTTTCACAGCTCACTGCAGCACTGCTCCAGCAATCCTTCCACCTCAGCCTCATGAGTAGCTGGGACCACAGTTGGACACCACCACGCTGAGGTCTTTTGGGTTTTTTTTTACTTTTTTTTTTTGGTGTTGGTGGTTTAGTTTAAGCAGCAACATGCGAAAAGGTATCTTTAAAATTCACCCCAATTTAAAGGAGGGTAAGATACAATTTAGTGGTTTTATAAGGAAACAGCTTCTCAGAATATTTTGTAAAGGGCAAGAATCACCTTTTCTATTTCCTGTGTCCTTTAACAGTTCTAATAGGCAATTAATGTTTATTATGATTGAGGTATGCCGGGTGCAGTGGCTCATGCCTGTAATACCAGCACTTTGGGAGGCCTAGGTGGGTAGATCACCTGCAGTCAGGAGTTCGAAACCAGCCTGACCAACATGGTGAAATCCCGTCTCTACTAAAAATACAAAATTAGCCAAGTTTGGCAGTGCGTGCCTGCAATCCCAGCTGCCTTGGAGGCTGAGGCAGGAGATTGCTTGAACCCGGGAGGCAGAGGTTGCAGTGAGCTGAAATTGTGTCATTGCACTCCAGCCTGGGCAATAACAGTGAAACTCCGTCTCAAAAAAAAAAAAAAAAAAACCGGCGCAGTGGCTCCCCAGCACTTTGGGAGGTCGAGGCGGGCGGATCACAAGGTCAGAGTTCGAGACTAGCCTAGCCAACATGATGAAACCCCGTCTCTAGTAAAAATACAAAAATTAGCGCCTGTAATCCCAGCTACTCGGGAGACTGAGGCAGGAGAATCACCTGAACCCAGGAGGCCGAAGTTGCAGTAAGCCAAGATCGTGCCACTGCACTCCAGCCTGGGCAACAAGAGCAAAATTCTTTCTGGGGGGCGGGGAGAAGAGGTGTATTTTTTGGATTAAAATGGAATGCTTTCCTCAAACTGTTAAAATTAGATAGTGTTACAAGTTTAAAGAATAGGTTTAGCCAGTGCGATTATTGCAGTGTAATAAAAAGGATCCCAGGTGGCACACATGCTAGTGTGGCGCGCAGATGCTCAACTGAAGTGAAGGATAACGTGCGTTTCAACATTTTCTATATTCTAGGCAGTTTTTCTTAAGTCTTGGTTTATTGTGATATAGTAAAATTTACTCTTTATACGTATGATTCCATTAATATTAACAAATTTAAACAGTCTTACAGCTAAATACAGTCAAGATATAGAACATTTCCATCACTACAGGAAGTTGTTTTGTGCTACTTTAACAACTTCTTACCATGCTCAACCCCCCACCCCCACCCTGAGAACCACTGCTGTGTTTTTCTGATCATATAGTTTGGCCTTTTCAAAAATGTCATACAATTGGAATCATATAGTATGCATGAATCATGTAGCTGAAGTTTTCATTTCACTTAGGTAAACACCTAGGAATAGGAGTGCTGGGTTATATGCTAAGTGTTAAACTTCATAAGAAGCTGCTAAACTGTTTTCCAAAGCATCTGTACCATTTTCCTTTCCCACCAGCAATAAAGCATTCATTAGTCTACATACTCACCAATGCTAGTGTGGTCAGAATGTATAGTTTTAATTGTACACATTCTAACAGATGTAGAGTGGTATCTCATCGTGATTTTATTTTGCATTTTCCTAATGAATATCTTTTCTTATATATTTGTCATTCATGTGTCTTCTTTAGTAAATTTTCCTATTGTTTTGCCCATTTTTAAAAGTTGAGTTTTCATATTGTTCAATTTCGAAAGTTCTTCATATATTCTGGACACAAGTCTTTTGTCAGACATGTGATTTGCAACTATCTTCCCCCAGAGTTTTTCCTGTCTCGTCAGTCCCTTAATAGTGTTTTTAGGAAGGAGAACAGCTACTTTTAATTTTGATAAAGCTTGTCAATTGTTTTTCTTTTATGGATCATGCTTTTGGTGTAGTATCTGAGAACTCTTTTCTTAAACCAGTCACACGTCTTCTGTTTTCTTTGAAGCTTTATAGGTTGAGGTACATTTTGGTCTATGATCACTTTTGAGCTACTTTTTATATATAGGTAGTATAAGATATGGTTTGAGGTTTTTGTTTGGGGTTTTTTTTCTTCCTGCATATGAATGTTCAGTTGTTCCAGCACCATTTATTGAAAAAACACTATCCTTTCCCTAGTAATTTGCTCTTTTACTTTTGGCAGTTGACTGTATTTGTGGGTCTATTTTTAAACTCCATTCTATATTATATCTACATCATGAACTTTATAGTTAGTCTTGAAATTAGGTAGTGTGGGTCTTCTCACTTGTTCTTTTCAAAATTGTTTTGGCTCTTCTAATTCCTTTACTTTTCCCACATAAATTTTAGAAACAGCTTATTGATTTCTACCACTTTCCCCTAAAAAGCCTCTTGGGAATTTGACTAAGTTTACATCGAATCTAATAAATGATTTTGGAGAGAAATGATATCTTAGCAATACAGTCTTTTCTGATAACACTTCCTGTTTTAGTTCTTTTTCTTATTTAATAATTTTCCAACATTAAAACCTTTGACAAATTTAGATTTACATCTGAATAATTCCAGTTTTGTTGCCATTTAAAATGGTACATAATCCTTATTTTATAGATGAGAAAATCAAGTAACTTGCCCAAGTCACACAATTACTAAATGACAAAGCTAGATTAAAATCTATGAGCTTATAAACTAATGTCCTGTTTTGAACTACAGTACTAGTTTTCTTAAATTGTTGTGGTTAAACTGGGGTAGAGAGGAAGCCCTGACTTCTTTTAAGAAAAAAAAAAAATCCCACTACTGTAGTTCATAAAAGAATTGATCCCCCCACACTTATGTATTTTCAAAGTTTCAATTTTCCAGATCTGTTCAGGTGATAAACCATGCTTTTTTTTTTTTTTCCTTCCTCTTTCTTTGAGACAGAATCTTGCTCTGTCACCCAAGGTGGAGTGTAGTGGTGCTATCATAGCTCACTACAGCCCTGAACTCCTGGGCTCAAGATATCCTACCACCTCAGCCTCTTGAGTAGCTGGGACTACAGGCGCATGCCATCACGCCTGGCTTTTTTATTTTTTGTAGGGAAAAGGTCTCTCACTATGTTGCTTAGGCTGATCTTGAACTCCTGGGTTCAAGCGATCCTCCTGCCTCAGCTTCCCAAAGTGTTGAGATTACAGGTGTGAACCACCACACTCAGCCTCCGTGTTCATCTTAGAAGCCTTCGATTGACACATTTCTGAATCAGTGATTTTCAAATAGTATACCTTGTCCAGCAGTTAATATGATTTCAGTATGTGTACCTTTAGCATGTGAATAGTTATTTGTGCTCACCAGTTGAAATACAAGGACAGGATTTTTTTTTTTTTTTAAACAACTCTCAGTCTTGTGCGGGGTTGGCGGGGGGGAGGTGGTGGTATATACTTTATTAATATAGTGAAGTCATAATAGATACATATGGTCAGTTGGAACAACAAAAAAAAGCTGTACTTGGTTGGGGTTACAATAGCTGCATTTCATGTTTTGAAGTTCCTTTGATAGGTGGATATTTTTACAAAATGAGAATATTTGTAATCTTAATTTGCTACTTTTCCTGTGAAATGAAGAATACGCTAATGTTGAGATTTGTTAAACATTGATAACCTACAAGTTGATTTTATTTTTTAGGTCTCTATGAGTAAAGAAATAAAAGCAAATAGAATCTTATCAGATAAGTGCTTTTATAAGTCTAAATATATTTTATTCTTTGGAATCTCTAAAGCAAAATTTAAACTTTTTTTTTTTTTTTTTTTTTAGGTACCAGCATCAAGATGATTTATGGTAATAAGGTACTCAAGTCTTTGCTTAAAATAAATTTTACATTTATCAAAGTAAAATTTACCAGCTTTTTTTCCTAAAGAGGCTAGTCATATCTCATCAGTGGTTACAAAGTATCCTTACAATTGAACCTACATTTGTTAATCCTGTTTAGTGTGTATGAAAATCACTTGGTGGCTCATGCCTGTAATCCCAGGACTTTGGGAGGCTGAGGCGGGCAGATCACAAGGTCAGGAGTTCGAGACCAGCCTGGCTAATATAGTGAACCCCATTTCTACTAAAAATGCAAACATTAGTCAGGCGTGGTGGCAGGTGCCTGTAGTCCCAGCCACTTGGGAGGCTGAGGCAGGACAATCTCTTCAACCCGTGAGGCAGAGGTTGCAGTGAGTCGAGATCATGTCACTGCACTTCAGCCTGAGCGACAAGCAAGACTCATCTCAAAAAAAGAAAATCATGTCACGTGATATTCTTTCATAAGAGTTGAAGAGCTAGGTATATCTGCCTATGTTATGGCATCTATAGTAGCTTAGCTGCTTATATTTAGGACTCTTTAGAACCAGTGTCTTTCAAAGAGGGTTTTAACTATGCTGGTGTAAATTTTAAGAATAGATACATTCAAAGAAGAATTCAAGATTCATGTGACATTCATACTTTGGAACTTTGGGAAAGTATAGGAATGACAATAGATTGGCTTAGGGATAGTCAATTTACCTGTCTGTAAATGGATCCAATTTAGTATTGCTCCTGAATTTTTCTAAGATCAACACTTGTGTCATTCACAGTTAAATATATGAGTTGTGGCCAGGCCCGGTGGCTCATGCCTGTAATTTCAGCATTTTAGGAGGCTGAGGTGGGGAGATTGCTCAAGTCCAGGAGTTCAGGACCAGCCTGGGCAACATAGTGAGATGCCGTCTCTACAAAAAATTTTTAAAAGTTAGCCAAGCATGGTGGTGCTTGCCTGTGGTCCCAGCTACTCGGGAGGCTGAGGTGGGAGGATTGCTTGAGCCATATGCTCTAATATATTTTAAAATACATATTTTAAATATATTTTGAGTGGTAAAATATAGCAGATAATGTTACATAAAAGAAGGCATGGTAATGACATATGACATTACTGGTTTTGAGTTGTTTGTGTAGTAGTTAGCTATTAATATTCAGGTATAATGATTTGCTATTTAAACTACACAAATGCTCAAAGTCCAGCAATACCCTGCACCCAAATTCAGTGGCTGGATTACCTTCTTAGGAAAGCACAACACTTGAATGGAGTGACACTGGCATGAGTCCACTAGAGGGTGTGTATACGTGGCCTGAGTTCAAATTGTTCCTGCTGTGAGTACTGCTTTTCAGCTTCAAGTCATTCTTCTCGGCCACAGTACTGTTTATTCCACTTAGTAACAGTTCTGTTTACAGAGCACTTTCACATAAATTCTGATTTTTAACATGAAAGCTGTCTGATGTTGGATTTTTATTTTAATCTTTAGAGATCAAGACATTTTTTTAGTGACAGAATAGGGACTTTATTGATCCTTAAATCCACCCCTCACCACAATAAAGAAAAAAAGCAAAAACATCCTTGACTCATGTATTGAAGGGTCTTTTTTGAGAAGGGTCAGTTTTTGAAAAATTATCCAAAATTGAAATATCTGTCATCTGTATCGCATCTAAAGATTAACAGTGACTGATGACCACCAGTTATTTCATATGAAAGTGGGAAATCGTATCAGTTATTTGTCCACTAAGTTGGTAGGTGCTTTTTGTATAAAAGCCCAGGAGAATATGATCTGTAAATTCTAGTTGAGTGATGAAGATGGGGATTTCAATTAATCTACAGTCTTGGAATTAATTCTGCAGCATTTTAACCAGGGAATTTTTTCAGTAGTCATAAATCTATATTTTAATATTGAGTAAATGTCCTCATTTACCCCCACCAATTTTGTAAAGCAGATATTAACCAAACTTCAATAGTTATAAGACAAAAATTTAATGAAAATTGGACAGTATGTATAATCCAGGGCTAAATAGTTACATTGGACTGGAGTAGAAATTTAAAATACAATAGATGCTGGAGTAAATGTTACATATTATCATCATCTGATTCATCTTCTTCCTTGAGAGATTCCTGTTAAGAGAAAACAGGTGTTTAAAATTGATTTTTAAAATTGTTATATCCCACACCTGTGGGCAAGTTAAGCTACAACAACCTGAATTAAGTGGTTAAATTCCTTTACTTGTAATCGAATGAACAGTTTTAGAATAAGATACCCAAGCAAAGTTAAGCAAATGTTGCTCTAACATGCAATGACTATATCTTTGATAGAATATATACTTAAGAGACCTGGTGCAGTGCCTCATGCCTGTAATCCCAGCACTTTGGGAGGCCAAAAGGCAGATCACCTGAGGTCAAGAGTTTGAAACTAGCCTGGTGAAAACCTGTCTCTGTATTATTGGTGAAGCCAAAAATACAAAAAGTAGCCAGGTGTGGTGGCATGCTCCTGTAATCCCAGCTACTTGGGAGGCTGAGGCAGGAGGACCAGTTGAACCCTGGAGGCAGAGGTTGCAGTGAGCAGAGGTGGTGCCACTGCCTTCCAGCCTGGGTGACAGAGCAAGACTCCGTCTCAAAAAAGAGAACAAATATTTAAAGTATTAAAAGTCCTAAAAAACTCTTTGCAATCTAAAACTCCCAAGTTGTTTTTTGGAATCAAAGCAACTTTACCCACTAGAGATAACCTAGAAAATTTCTATCCTTAGTTCAACTGAACTATCAGTGTTATTTAATAGAAACCACCTCAGTTTATTTATATTATTCAACACATAATTTTGGTTAGAGAATTTTTTTTTTTTTTTTAATTAGGGATGGGGGTCTTGCTATGCTGCTCAGGCTGGTCTCCAACTCCTGGGCTAAGTGATTCCCTGACTGTACCTGGCCAAGAGAAGTTTTTGTGCTGTGGCTTACCTTAGCATATTTCTCTGCTTCTTCCCGTATATCTTTTGGAACAATTTCATGTCTTCCATTAGTTACTGTAAATTAAGCCACATGTGTAAATGAATTTTAAATTGAGTGCCATATTGTAACTTGCAGTATACTATAGGATCTACCCAATCCACATACCTGACTCACCTAAGGTTGCAAAGTTGTACTATGAGTAATACTCAAATATTTTTGTGTGCTGCTTCTACATGAGATTATATGTGCCTACATATTAAGTTCTTATGGAAATAAAAGTATGCTATAATTTATAAATCCTGAGCATTAATTTATAGCATAATATCTTAAAGCCATGAAATGGATGTTTCAAAAAATAACCTGTTCACAACTTAATTATTAAGCAGAACCTTCCCTTCATTAGACAACCCAGTAAATTTGTTTTAGCTTTCATTATATTAGAAAGGACACTCAGTTGTAAATTAGCTGTGGTACAGATTATTCCTAAGGCAAATAAATGTACAAAAATAACTTACATTCACCAACCCAGCTGAGTTCTAGTTCAAAAGCTTTATCCTTAACTTCATCATGTACTATGTAAATTCTAGGATAGAAAAGGGAAAGGTAAGATTTTGGTAACCTCCAAACATTGTAGTTCACAGACCCATAGTACAAATTAGAATGTCCATCCATAATAAAAGTATCTATAAAATTACACAGACACATTCTACATAGTATTTAACATTAGAGAAGACAGATTACACAGGAACTGAAATAAAATGAAACATCTACTCTCCCGACAAATGTTGAATATACCTAATCAACCAAAGTTCAGTTTATTTTTGCACATTGCTTTAGAGATATAACTTGGCTGGGCACAGTGGCTCACACCTGTAATCCCAACACTTTGGGAGACCAAGGCGGATGGATCACTTGAGGTCAGGAGTTCGAGACTAGCCTGGCCAACATGGTGAAACCCTGTTTCTACTAAAAAACAAAAATCAGCCAGGTGTGGTGGTGGGCGCCTGTAATCCCAGCTACTCAGGAGGCTAAGGCAGGAGAATTACTTGAACCCGAGAGGCAGGGGTTGCAGTGAGCCAAGATCACACTACTGCACTCCATCCTGCACTACAGTAGAGCGAGACTCCGTCTCAGAAAAAAAAAAAAAGATACTAACTATAAAAGATAACTCATAAAGAACACGGATTCACTAGGAAGAGGCGTCATTAACTGTGCCCTTTTAGAATATTTTTTGTCCATTAATTTAAATATTTTTAAAACCAACTAATTGGCTGGGCACGGTGGCTCGTGCCTGTAATCCTAGCACTTTGGGGAGGGAGAGGCGGGTGGATCGTGAGGTCAGGAGATCGAGACCATCCTGGCCAACATGGTGAACCCACGTCTCTACTAAAAATACAAAAATTAGCCAGGTGTGGTGGCATAGGACTGAGGCAGGAGAATTGCTTGAACCCAAGAGGTGGAGGCTGCAGTGAGCCAAGATCACACCACTGCACTCCAGCCTGGGCAACAGAGTGAGACTGTTTCAAAAAAATAAAACTAATTTATGTGCTTGCAATTATTAGTGGTCTCTTCAACCTACTTGGCAGTAGTCTTTTTAAGCTCCTTGTCCATTTTATAATGGCATATATGCCACATAACCTGGACTTCACATTGTAGTACTTTACAAATTACAGCAAAGAAGGAGGCACTGTCATGCAACGTATTAAAGTAACATAAAAAGTATCAAGAGGCTGGGTGCAGCGGTTCACATCTGTAATCCCAGCACTTTGGGAGGCCAAGGTGGGTGGATCACAAGGTCAGGAGTTCAAGACCAGCCTGACCAAGATGGTAAAGCCTGTCTCTACTAAAAATACAAAAATTAGCCAGGCGTGGTGGTGGGCGCCTGTAATCCCAGCTACTTGAGAGGCTGATGCAGGAGAATTGCTTGAACACGGGAGGTGGAGATTGCAGTGAGCCAAGATCGTGCCACTGCCCTCCAGCCTGGATGATGGAGCAAGACTCCATCTCAAAAAAAAAAAAAAAAAAAAAGTATCAAGTACAGTAGCAGAGTATAGCTTTATCTATTACTGTGCACTGAGTTACATACCTTACTTTTTGGAGGGTCTTCTAAAACCTTGCTATAATATGAGAGGATCTTGATTTTCTAGAACTAAGTAAAAGATAACATGCTGCTCCATTTTCTTAAATGATGAAGGGATGGCTTTCCTAACATGGAACACTTTAACAGATGACTACCATTATACCTATATATAAAAGATGGTAAGGAACTGATTTCCAGAAGCACTTCAAAGGATTGGTTCAGTGAAGGAAACAGAGTATATCATGATAAAATACTATACAATTCAAGGAAGATATCTGACTTCCTTTCTTAGCAGCTCTGCTGTATGTTGGTTCCTAGTGTTGCCGTTATTAACTGACAATCACAGAATGGCTTCTGCTTGCTTCACAACTGAAACTATGAGGGCGGAGGGGAGGAGGTAGCAAGAGGGATAAAGGCAGTAGCAGTAATGATGGACCGGTTATAAGAGACTGAGCGTCATGTAAATAGTATGTTTATTATACAATAGAGCCCATTGGAATTTTTTTCTTCCACATATTGTTAGATATAAAACCTGATACACTACCGTACGGACAGCTGATTGACTAGACTTTGTTCATGTAGTTCTAATGTGGAACACTTAGAGTTGTTATGAATTATGATTATAACTTTTGAATCTAAAAAGCTGACTACACAACATATTTTGTTGGAATCTTTTTGTAATACCAGATGTCTACACTCTTTGATCTAGAAGAATCACAAAATTTTAGAAACATCACTACCCAGGTTAATTGACTTTTTTATTGTTTACTGTCCAAATACCTGTTACATATTAATAGTATTCTACGTTATATATCTGTAATAAACTATTCAGGGTTTCTTAAGCTGGTTTTTGAAATGTTTTGTAATACTGCTCTTCTTACCTTGTTATAGGAACTTTTATAATAAACCTGAAAAAGTGAAACATATCTTTCCCAAATAAATAGCAGATTATATAAATGAGCCAGCTTCATAGATCATGTATTGAAATAATTAGTTGTAACCTATAAAGTTTGTAAGCATTCTTAGAGGCAATCTTAAGATTACTATTATTAGGACTTAAGAGATTTGAGAAGTTGGGAGCTAACAAATTAAGACTCTAATGGTACACTGTATGTCCTTAACCTATAACAGGAGTTTATTTTGTCAAAAGCTATTTTTCCCATCCTATTCATTACTACTAAAAAATGTTGCTTAAAAACATTTTCTTCCTTCGTGAGGCTTCTTAGAATGTTAAATTTACCTTCTAAAAATTATACACTAAGTTACTTGACAGGAAAACAGCTTCTTAGGATCAATGTAATATATATATATGCAAAGATCAAGTGAAATATTTTTGTGGATGGTAAGAAAAATTTCAACTTACATTTTTGCAACTTCTTTAACAATATCACGGCAGGTCATTTCTTTCATCTATAGAAAATAAAATGTATATTGTTCATCAGAAGAACATTTTCCACTTGTGTAATAACTATTTTCACTTTTATACTCAGATATAAAACCAAGGAAAATAACCTAAAGTCTGAAAAAGACCAGAATCGAAGTTTTCCGATTCATATTTTAATGTTTTGAAATTTATACTCCAGGCCGGGTGCAGTGGCTTGCGCCTGTAATCCCAGCACTTTGGGAGGCTGAGGCGGCCGGATTGCCTGAGGTCAGAAGTTCAAGACCAGCCTGACCAACATGGTGAAACCCTGTCTCTACTTAAAATACAAAAGAGCCGGGCACGGAGGTGGTGCGCGCCTGTAACCCTAGCTACTCAGGAGGCTGAGGCATAAGAATCTCTTGAACCCAGGAGGCAGAGGTTGTAGTGAGCCGAGATCACACCACTGCACTCTAGCCTGGGCGACAGACAGACTCTGTCTCAAAAAAAAAAAAAAAAAAAGAAAAAAATTTATACACCAAAAAGGATATTCTGAGATAACCTGTAGTTACCACTAACTTTGCAGTAAAATTATAAAAATCCACAGCCATCTATGAATCTGTAGGCAGACCTGAAGTTTGAACGACTGGTGAAGACATCTGATTTTCTTTATAGCCAAGTTAGGATGACAAAATGCAAACAATCATTAATATCTACTATATGCAAGATACAGAAAGATGAAGGAAGGAGTAAGAAATTATCCTTCGTGGAACTATTCAAAGCAAAAATGCAAAATACCAGGGAAAGCTTTGAAGAACCAAGATTTGAGCAGGTTCTTAGAATACAGATTGGATTGGATTTGATTTCAGAAAGATCAATGTGTAAAGCAGAAGTGGGAAGCCAAAAGCTTTTTTCCAAATTAGAATTAAGCATTCTTTCAATGAACACTTGGAAATCAAGGTAGAAAAATACCCCTAGGGCCTAGCTGAGGAGTCTGTATGTTGTTGGGTTTTGATAGTAACCAGTGCAAGATTTTATTATTAGACATGTGGGTTTCTGAATAGACAGGCATTTCTGAACAGACATGACAGGATCCAAACAATGTTTGAGCAAACTGCCCTTCATCTATTGTGGATACGTTGGGGGATGATGGAATATAGTGAAAGATAATGGGTGCTCATACAGCAGTCTAGACTTAAGATGATTCAACTGCTGTATATTTAAACTAGATTATCTTTTTTTTTTTTTTAATTTTGAAATCTGGATGCTCAAGCTCTGCCTGCACAACCACATGAGGAAGAAGGAACAATGACAACAAGAAAAATAACACTAAATTTAAATTTAAGAATACTAATCTTAGGAAATACACAAACCATTATTTGGGTACAACTAAACGCAACCGGCATAGACTCAAATATTTTGGGGAAGAAAATGTGAACCTCGATAGTTTGAAACAGTTAAAAAGACAGTGTAGAAACTGCTTAGGCAGTTTGATTATGGACTATTAGATGATACTTGGGTCTGATAATGGTATAAGGAGAATAAAGTATTTAGGGATACAATATTACGCCTGCAGCTTTTTTCAAATAGTTCATGGGGGAAGGGGATGTGTACGTGGTTAACTGAAGTCTAACTAGATAGGTTTGTTGTAAGCTTATGATGTTTACAGTTCTTCATGTTAAGTTGAGGGTGATGGGAAGGGAAAGAATACTGATCTTTAAATTTTTGCCCTTATTAGTTCTGTATTTAGTGAATTAATTGCATTCTAAAAAGTCAAACTTGAAAAGCACATTTTAAATGGCAAATATATTTTTTACATATGTTTGTGAAGTTTTTATTTTTTGGTAAACAGACCATCAGAAGAGAACAATGATAGGGCAGGGGTCAGCAGATGGATTCTGTAAAGCATCAACTTGTAAATATTTTCAAGTTTATTAGCTGTATGGCTCTGGTTTCTGTTCCCTGTTCCAAATGTTAAAGTCTACTGTTGTATTCTAAAAGCAGCCATGGACTGAATGTAGCTGTGTTCCAATAAAACTTACACAAAAGCAGGCAGTGGGCCATAATTTGCAACACCTGATTCACAGCATAATTTTGTCACAAACTGAAAGTGTTCCTCAATTAAAGTGACTATTTTTTCTTGATTTTTCTCTGGTAGTTATCGTTTTTCCCATTCCTTACTAGGATTTAACTACAGAAAGACAGTAACTGCTCTAAATAGTCTAACTTCCTTTATTTTTTTGAGATAAGGTGTCGCTCTGTTGCCCTGGCTGGAGTGCAGTGGTGTGATCATAGCTCACTGTAGCCCCCAACTCCTGGGGCTCAAACAGTCCTCCTGCCTCAGCCTCCCAAGTAGCTGGGACTACAGGCACGCACCACCTCATCTCGCTAACATTTTGTTGTAGGAGATAGGGTCTCACTCTTTTGCCCAGCCTGGTCTTGGAACTTCTGGGCTCAAGCAATCCTCCCAACTTGGCCTACCAAACTGGTAGGATTACAGGGGTAATCCCCCTCAACTGACATAAATATTCTGATCTTCAAATTTCCATATAATAGTACAGAGAGATGAAAACAAAAGGAAAAGAGTAGAAGATAGGAACCTAGCATCATACTAGTAAGTGTGCAATGGAAAAGAACATAGGTCTAAGACTCATAAGGTCTGGATACTGTTCAGAACCAGCTGATTCTGTGGTCCTATGCAATGTGTTTAATCTGCAGTTGAGCTTGGGCTAAATGACCTCTAAGATCCTTTTGTCAACTTTACTAAAATACAAAACAAATTAGGTTTTATAGGGGGTTCTAGAACTTAACATTGTATAAATGCCAAGTGCTAATAAATATTTTCTAGAAGCTGGTCTTAAGTTGAATGAGTAATTAGTTGAGCAAGGTTCTAGTACAGCATTAACATTAAATGTATGTGAAATTGTATCTCACTTCAGTTTACCAAAACACTGATAAATGGTATGCCTGCTTTTTAGGCAAGTTTCTGACAGGTAATCAGTAATATTGAAACAGTATCCATGAAGTCTTTAAGTTGATCAACGTATGGCTAAAAGGAAAACCAAGTTTTTAAGAAAACTTTTTCACACTAATAGCTGAACTTTGTGAAGGAAACAGTGGGTAGTTTTAAGAGTATAGGTTTTATGCCTTATCTGGCTAGGAGCAAAGTTAAGAGAACCAGTGGAGCACAGCCAGACATAAAAGCTGTGTTCCAAAGAATATAGGAAAAAGACAACTTTTTATTAACTCAAAATTTTAAACAAAATTTTCAAACTAGAGCTCACAGAGATTCATAAATAGGTTTCAAGGATTTTGTGAAATCATATCAAAAGTTGTGTTTTTCTAGATTGAGGCTTTATAGCAGTTACTCAGAATCATAAAGGGATGTAAAACACAACTCTGTAGATAATATGTTATCAGCTTTCCCATTCAGTGACTTAGCAGCTTCATAAACTCTCAACATCAAACCACACTATATCCTTACACCAAGCTTCTCTAGCCACAGGCCGCATGGGGCCAAAACACAAATTCATAAACTTTCTTAACACATTATGAGATTTTTTTTTTTTAAGCTCATCAGTTATCATTAATGTTGGTGTATTTTATGTGTGGCCCAGGGAAACTAAATGTTTGGACATCCCTGCCTTAGACTGAAATGTCTGTGGTGATAAAATTTCACTGCATTAGGATGACGATGCAGTAAAAATTCAAGCATTAATTATTACCTGAAGCTTCTCTATTTCCGTCTTTGCAGCTTGCCTGGCTTTGCCAATGGCACAGCCCCAATAACCCTATTTAGAAAAAAATATATATAATCACTGAATTAGTACACTATCATATATAATTAATGACTAATGTTTCTATAATCTCGTGAAAGGATGTTAAATAACTTTTAAAAGCAAGTATAGAAAAATATAGTCAAACATTCTGATGAATGCCAAAGGGCTCAAAAATATTAAAATACCAAACAATTCTAAAACGACCTATATTTTTAATAAAGGTATATCCAAAAATATGTAAATTATGTAATCATACACACTTTAAGACATTTTGGGGAACAGGAATGGAAAAGATTTTAGCACTATGACAATGAAAAATGAAATTATATATTCCTGAGAGACAGAAATAAAGTTAATTCCTATGAGTTCAGTACTCTAAACCCCCAATTTTATTATTTTGTAAATTTTTTTAAAGATAAGGATGCACAGCCAGGCGTGGTGGCTCATGCCTGTAATCCCAGCACTATGGAAAGGCCGAAGTGGGCGGATTACCTCAGGTCAGGAGTTGGAGACCAGCCTGGCCAACACTGTAAAACCCTGTCTCTACTAAAAATACAAAATTAGCTAGGTGTGGTGGCAGGTGCCTGAAATGCCAGCTACTCGAGAGGCTAAGGCAGGAGAATCGCTTGAATCTGGGGGGCAGAGGTTGCAGTGAGCCGAGACCACGCCACACTGCACTCCAGCCTGGGCAACAGAGTGAGACTCCGTCTCAAAAAAGAAAAAAAGGATGCACACATATATACTTCTGTTGCAGCAAAATGTATTTAAGAATCTTCATTTTCTTCAATTAGTAAAAACGACAAAAATGTAAGGATAAGGAAACAGTTAACAAACGGTAACAGGCCGGGTGCAGTGGCTCACGCTTGTAATCCCAGCACTTTGGGAAGCCGAGGCATGTGGATCACTTGAGGCCAGGAGTTCCAGACCAGCCTGGGCAACGTGGTGAAACTCTGTCTCTACTAAAAATACAAAAATTAGCCAGGTGTGGTGGTACAGGCCTGTAATCCCAGCTACTTGAGAGGCTAAGGCACAAGAATCCCTTGAATCCGGGAGGCAGAGGTTACAGTGAACCAAGATTGCACCACTGCAGTCCAGCCTGGGCGACAGAGCAAGACTCTGTCTCAAAAAAAAAAAAAGAAATGGTAGTAATTTAGGGGAAGCTCTTAGAAATCACATTTAAACCTTCTCTTTAAAAGGGAAGGCAGGGCAGGGTGGCTCAGGCCTATAATCCCAGCATTTTGGGAGACCAAGGTGGGCGGATTACTTGAGATCAGGAGTTCGAGACCAGCCTGGCTAACATGGTGAAACCTCGTCTCTACTAAAAATACAAAAATTAGCCAGGTGTGGTGATGCATGCTTCTAATCCCAGCCTACTCGGGAGGCTGAGGCAGAATTGCTTGAACTGGGGAGGCGGAGGTTTGGTGCCACTGCACTCCAGTCTAGGTGACAGAGCGAGACGTTGTCTCAAACAAAATTAGGTCCAGTGCTGTGGCTCACACCTGTAATCCTTGCACTTTGGCAGGCCTGGGTGGGCAGACCACCTGAGGTCAGGAGTTGGAGACCAGCTGGCCAACATGGCAAAACCCCATCTCTACTAAAAATACAAAAATTAGCCAGGCATGGTAGTACATGCCCGTAATCCCAGCTAATCGAGAGGCTGAGACAGGAGAATTGCTTGAACTTAGGAGGCGGAGGAGGTTGCAGTGAACCAAGATCGAGCCACTGCACTCCAGCCTGGGAGACAGAGTGAGACTCCATCTTACAAATAAATAAAAGGGATGACATGGCTGGACATCAATGCTCACGCCTGTAGTCCCACCATTTTGGGAGTCCAAGGCAGGAGGATTGCTTAAGGCCAGGAGTTTGAGACTAGCCCTGGGAACGTGGAAAGACCTTGTCTCTATAGACACCAAAAAAATACAAAAATTAGCTAGGCATGGTGGCATGAGCCTGTAGTCCCAGCTACTTGGGAGGCTTAGGTAGGAGGATCGCCTGAGCCCAGGAGTTAAGAGGCTGAAGTGAGCTATGATTGTGTCACTGCACTCCAGCCTGGGCAAGAATGAGGAAAAAAGAAAAAAGACATTAAATACAGTTTAAGATAGTGTTTATAGTAGTAAAGGAAAATCATATTCAAAATACTATATGCACTATATAGTTTCTATAAATAACATACTGAAAACAACAAATCTTTCCTCTGCCTCGTATCGGTTATTAATGATAAACAAGAAAACATGGCTGGGCACGGTGGCTCACACCTGTAATACTCGCACTTTGGGAGACCTGGGTGGGTAGATCTCTTGAGGCCTGGAATTCAAGACCAGTCTGGCCAACATGGCAAAGGCCTGTCTCTACTGAAAATATAAAAAATTAGCCAGGTGGTGCACACCTGTAATCCCAGCTACCCGAGAGGCTGAGGCAGAAGAGTCGTTTGAACCTGGGAGGCAGAGGTTGCGGTGAGCCGTGATCATGCCACTGTGCTCCAGCCTAGGCCACAGAGTGAGACCCTGTTCCCCAAAAAAGGAAAAAAAAAAAAATTCTGTTGGACAAGAGGTTGTTGTAAAAAAAAAAAAAAAAAAAAAAAAAAGAAAAGAAAAATTACTTTCCTTGAATGAGTTTTTTTAAAATTTCATATAATCTTATGAGACTTCAATGCTAATGAAATACTATTAAACTAAAATAGAATTTCAAATGATTCGAAAGTACTCACATATGAAACACCTGATGGGTCAATCATGTAGAGTTGCGCACCGTCATTCACACTGTAAGACCCTAACATGAAACTGCATAAAAGTATACAAACAGCTTAAACCATGGCAATAACATAAAAGTATTTTTGAAAAATGATTAAAATGCAATTATATTGTTTCTGAGATAAATTACTAATACACATATAACTCATAGTACGTTGAAACAGTGGTTTCAATTAATTAAAACTAGTACAAGAGATTATTCAAAATTCATGTAGCTTTTGTTTAGTATTAATCTTTCTGATGAAGGTCTCCTGGAAAGTCTAGCAGTACGGGGAAAGGAGTAATGATAGATAGATGAAAATCACAACTATGAGAGGGCCCAATAAATAAGGCATAAACACAAAAAGGTCAAGGGAACAAAATTCCTGATGGAGAGTATACTGAATCCATGTGAAATTCTTTCCACCCTTCATTCTATTTCCCAATATCCTGCCAATCATTTCTCTGCAATAATCAGAATTGGTTCAGTTTATTTTTCTATGCCCAACAAATTAGGCTATTAGCTGATTGTAAGAAATACTGACTTTCTGAAATTGCGACATACAGTGGGCACTGTTTCCATGAGTTCTGCATCTGTGGATTCAACAAACCACAAATAGAAAACTTTCAAAAAACATTGCTTCTGTACTGAACAACTGTGATTTTCTTGTCATTATTCCCTAAACAATACAGTGTAACAGCTATTTACACTGTGTTAGGTATTGCAAGTAATCTAGAGATGACAACATACAGGAGGATATGCACAGGTTATATGCAAATACATATCAGGGACTTCAGCAACCTTGGATTTTGGTACTCATGGGAGGTCCTAAAACCAATCCCCCACAAATACCAAGGGACAACTATATTTGCCTTACAGCAGAAAAGAAATCAGCATCATCTTACACATCATCTCATATGTGGAATATTTAAACTATTCAATTCCCATCCCTACCGTCATTTCTTTCCATTTTCTACCCTGATATGAGACTTATCCTTCAGAATATATAGCTCACTGTCACTATTTTAAAGGCTTTCAACATTTCGTTTGAAGAAAATCAGCATGGAGCACAGACTTATATGACTGGACCCCTTCCTACATCAATATCATCTCTAAACCTCATACTCTACACACCAAGCACACTTAACTCTCTTTGGCGCACATATTTTCATACCAGTTCCTGTGCTTGCAACTACCAAGTCTCCCTACATCTCACACTCTTCCTTGCCTCCTGTCCAGAAAGAGTCCGTTCCCTAATTGTTGTCCCTTTATCGTTTCACTAATATTTTATCAATGTGACTTCACACCTGTGTCTCCACATTTATGACTAACCCAGTGCCCAATAGATGTTTACTGAAAAAGTTCTCTCTGGCCCAGTGCAGTGGCTCACGCCTGTAATCCCAGCACTTTGGGAGGCCGAGGTGGGCGGATCACTTGAGGTCAGGAGTTCGAGACCAGCCTGGCCAACATGGCGAAACCCCGACTCTACTAAAAATAAAAAAATTAGCCGGGCGTGGTGGCAGGCGCTTGTAATCCCTGCTACTCAGGAGGCTGAGGCAGGAGAATGGCTCGAACCCGGGAGGCGGAGGTTGCAGTGACCCGAGATCGTGCCACTGCACTCCAGCCTGGGCGACAGAGCAAGACTCCATCTCAGAAAAAAAAAAGTTTTGAAAAAAGAAAGTTATCTCTACTATTCTTACTCCCTTAAAAAGAGTAGAGAAGTTAACTGATGAACTCAGAGCTCAGCTGAAAGGTATTTTACATAGTCTGAAAAGAAAGTGTTTCATAACGTAATTTAACTGAGAAGCTTAAGAATGACTAATGTCAGCCTGGGCAGCATGGTGAGACCCCGTCTCTACAAAAAAAAAATTTGTTAATTAGTCAGGCATGGTGGCCCATGCCTGTGGTCCCAGCTACTTGGGAGGCTGAGGTAGGAGCATCGTTTGAGCCAGGTCAAAGCTGTAGTCAGCCATGAAGGCACCACTGCACTCCGGATCAGGTGACAGAGCAACTGTCTCAAAAAGTAAAACAAAACATAAAACACTAATGTAATATTACCAATAGAATAAAACTCAAGTTTTCTTTAATATCTTAGTAATTAAATATGACTGATGATAAACAACTCAAAGGTAGGACTACAGTTGAGCACTCAGATGTTAGTATATGTATTATTTTAACCAAACATGTTTGACTGTTTTAAGTCATAAGCCAAACATGTCTTTTCATTTTAGAAAAATCTAGTCACAAATCTGTGAAGCCAAATTTGAATATTTATACCTATTCCAGGTCTTTATGCAGCTGAATCCCCACTTCACCCCAAAATATCAGCACTTCACTTCAACAGAAAGAGAAACTGTGCCTAATGGGAATTGTGAGACGTAATTTTTAAAATTACCTAAGAATATCAGGGACTAATACCAGAGAGCTTATTATAATCAGATTAAAGTCATTATTATCAGTTCTTTGTTTTATAATCACTTCAGATCTATATAGTCCTTTTCACTATTTAAACCTTTTTTTTTTTTTTTTTTTTTTAAAGAGGCAAAGTCTCTATTGCGCTGGCTAGAGTATAGTGGTATGGCCACAGCTCACTCCAGCCTTGAACTCCTGGGCTCAAATGATCCTCTCAAGCAGCTCCTAAGTAGCTGTGACTATGGGCATGTGATACTGCACCTGGCTAAATTTTAAATTTTTTTGTAAAGATAGGTTCTCACTGCGTTGGCCAGGCTGGTCTCATACTCCTGGGCGCAAGGAATCCTCCCACCTCAACCTCCCAAAGTACTGGGATTACAGGCATGAGCCATGGCACCCAGCCTCAAGTAGTTTCTATGTACACTGTTTTATTTAATCATTGCCCTAATACTTCTCGACAAGAGTTCCTATTTTTAAGTATGTAAAAGGCTAAGATGCTGGGGAACATAATAAATATCTATAGTACAGATCTGCCTTTTGAATAATTCACAAAATTTCATACCTGCAGCCAAAAGGTCTAACAGCACTGTAGAGTGTATATGCATGCACATACATGGCCACTCTGTCTGCAAGATGCTATGGAGGGAAGCAGAAGAGCTTATTAATAAGATTCTATTACCGTCCAAAAGGTTCCTCAATATGTTATCAACTTACTTTTAGTGGAATGTTGTAGCCAAAGTTAGATCTAAAGTTGGAAGCTTCTTCTCTTGCTATGTCTGCTAAAGAACGAGCATCTGCCAACAAACCTGCTACTGCCTGAAAAAAAAGCACCGATTTACTAGAGGAATGCATTCCTATTACAAATCAAAGTCTGCAATTAATATAGACCTATTGAACATTTTTTTAACAAGTATTACCATTTAAAACTTTTTTGGCTTAAAGGTCTCTCTACAAGGCATTTTGATGCTTGAGTATGAAATTATAATTTAGAAATTTACTAAGTATAACTTCATTGCTTTGCCCAATGTTCATATTCAGGACATTTCCTTTTTTTTTTTTTTTTTTTTTGATATTGAGTCTCGCTCTGTCACCAGGGCTGGAGTGCAGTGGCATGATCTCCGCTCACTGCAAACTCTGCCTCCTGGGTTCACGCCATTCTCCTGCCTCAGCCTCCTGAGTAGCTGGGACTACAGGTGCCTGCCACCGCACCCGGCTAATTTTTTTGTATTTTTAGTAGAGATGGGGTTTCACCATGTTAGCCAGGATGGTCTTGATCTCCTGACCTCGTGATCTGCCCGCCTCAGCCTCCTAAAGTGCTGGGATTACAGGCGTGAGCCACCAAAAATACAAAAAAATTAGCCGGCCGTGGTGGCGGGCACCTGTAATCCCAGCTACTCAGGAGGCTGAGGCAGAGAACTGCTTGAACCTGGGAGGCGGAAGTTGCAGTGAGCCGAGATCATGCCACTGCACTCCAGCCTGGGCAACAGAGCAAGACTCCATCTCAGAAAAAAAGGAAATGCACAGTAGAGCTTTTTGGATTTTGAATTTTCAGATTAAGGATGCTCAGCTGATGAGTATATAATGCAGATATTCCAAAATTGACAAATATCTGATATACTGCTGGTCCCAAGCATTTTAGATGAGGGATACTCAACCTGTAACTGTTTTGTTCTAAAAGGCACAATCGCAAATCTTTTTCAGCCTATTGGCTGAATAAACTACAATGATAAGCCATTTGTCTTTCAAGATTTGTGGCTTAGAATTGCAGTTACTAGGCTGGGTTCAGTGGCTCATGCCTGTGATCCCCGCACTTTGGGAGGCCGAGGTGGGTGGATCACCTGAGGTCAGGAGTTTGAAACCAGCCTGGCCAACATGGTGAAACCTTGTCTCTACTAAAAATACAAAAATTAGCCAGGTGTGGTGGCAGGTACCTATAATCCTACCTACTCCCAAGGCTGAGCCACGAGAATCACTTGAACCCGGGCGGCAGAGGCTGCAGTGAGCCGAGATCATGCCACTACACTCCAGCCTGAGCAACAGAATGAGACTTTGCCTCAAAAAAGAAAAAAAAAAAAAACAACAAAACAAAAAAACCAAAAAAACAAAATTGCAGTTACTGTGTATGTGCCGAGAGGCCCTCAGGCACTGCAGTGAAATCACGTTAGTGTGGCATATTTTTCTTTTTTTTTTGAGATGGAGTTTTGCTCTTGTTGCCCAGGCTAGAGCGCAGTGGTGCAGTCTCGGCTTACCGCAACCTCCACCTCCCGAATTCAAGGGATTCTCCTGCCTCAGCCTCCCGAGTAGCTGGGAGTACAGGCATGCGCCACCACGCCTGGCTAATTTTTGTAATTTTAGTAGAGAAAGGGTTTCTCCATGTTGGTCAGGCTGCTCTTGAACTTCCGACCTCAGGTGATCCGCCCGCCTTGGCCTCCCAAAGTGCTGAGATTACAGGTGTGAGCCACTGCACCTGGCCTAGTGTGGCATATTTTAAGTTTAGAGAAAAATGTCCAAGTAGTTCTGTTTGAACATTAGATCGTTTTACTACATTCCTTTCAATGCTGTCACATCTTTGAGAAGCTTGGCTGTTAGTGGTTGCTGTGAAAAAAAGTAAGTACTGTGCAAAAATCAGTGTGGAACAGGAAATGACAGTGGCCGCATCCAAATTTGGGAGGTTGTGCAGTGTACATACTAGAAATTTTGGTTGCTTAAAACATTTTAATTTTTAAATAAAAATATTTTTCACTATGTGTGTATTTGTTTTAAAAAAAATGGCTACTAAGTTTTTAGGATGTAAACACTAAGTTCTTTGGACCTAAATACTTAATAAACGAAACTATTAGGTATTTTCGGCCTAGGGAAGCCATGAGAAAAACTACTGAGACACTTAAGGTACCATAAACCAACCAAGTTTTTGAAACCCTCTAGCCTAGGACAGTTACAGAATTTAAAAGTGGTATCAAAATCTTTAATAGCCTTTTTTTCTATGCTACCCAGTAATGGTAATAATGATAATTACTAAGAGATACTGAGCACTCATTACATGTTAAGCATTTTACGTAATAATTTTTAACCTCACAACAACTGTATGTGCCAAGTACTATTATCACCCTTGTTTTGCAGACAAGGAAATGGGTGTTTAGAATAGCTTCCCCAAGGTAACCCACGCCAGTAAGTTATACCACTTAAAGAATCTTCTACTGCTTTAGAGAAAGCTTACTGTAAAGTCACATAATTCTCAAATCACTTGAAGATGACAACTGTGGAAGGAGGGAGGATATTAAGTCTTAATTTTCTCCAGCCGTCTTCAATGTCTAATGCTGACCGGGCACATTGGCTCATGCCTGTAATCTCAGCAACTCAAGAAACTGAGGCGGGAGGATCGCTTGAGCCCAGGAGTTCAAGACCAGCCTGAGCAACACAGCAAGATCATATCTCTTAAAAAAAACAAAAAGTTAGCCAGGTGTGGTGGCACACTTGTAGTCACAGCTATCTGGGAGGCTGAGGCAGAAGAATCACTTGAGCCCAGGAGCGCAAGGCTGCAGTGAGCTATGATCATGCCACTGCACTCAAGCCTGGGCAACAGAGCAAGGTGTGTGTGTGTGTGTGTGTGTGTGTGTGTGTGGGTGTGTATGCATAATTTTTTTCAAAATATAAACTTTTTCTAGTACATAAAAGAATACAAGATCACCTCCTACTAGCTAGGTTACAATCTAGCAAGTTTCATCAAAACATATCAGTTTCACTGGCAATAATAAATCTGTTCAGCATTCTTAGCAAACTAACACAAGAACAGAAAACCAAAAACCACATGTTCTCTCTTATAAGTGGAAGCTAAATGATGAGAATTCATGGATACAAAGACAGGGACAACAGACATTGGGGCCTACTTGAGGGTGGAAGGTGGGAGAAGGAAGAGGATCAGAAAAAATAACTATTGGGTCCTAGGCTTAGTACACGGGTGACGAAAAAAATCTGTACAACAACAAAAAAAAAGTAAAAAGAAAATGTATATATACACAATGGAATACTATTCATCCTTTAAAAAGAATAAAATGCTAGGCTGGGCACGCTGGCTCACGCCTATAATCCCAGCACTTTGGGAGGCTGAGGCGGGTAGATCACTTGAGGTCAGGAGTCCAAGACCAGCCTGACCAACATGGTGAAACCCCATCTATACCAAAAATACAAAAATTAGCTGGGTGTGGTGGCGTATGTCTGTAATCCCAGCTACTTGAGAGTCTGAGGCAGGAGAATTGCTTGAACCCGGGAGGCAGAAGTTGCAGTGAGCTGAGATTGCGCTATTGCACTCCTTCCTGGATGACAGAGTGAGACTCCGTCTCAAAAAATAAAATAAAATCCTGTCATTTGCAGCAAAATAAAAAAATCTGTTCAGGAGAAACATATTGTTGAGATAAAATAATCTTTGAAGAAGAAAAAAATTAGCTTTATGGTTTACTGGTTATACTTTACCAGTACTTTTTGTGTTTGTGTGTAACATTAAATCTCATTTAGATATAAGAAAGCTATCAGCTGAACGATGTGGGTCATATAAGGTGTCTTTTCATTTAGAAAGGGCTCTCGAGTAACATGCAGACCCAAGTTTGAATCCCAGCTTTTCTTTACTAGCTGTGCATCTATTTTTTCACCTGTGAAAATGGCATTAGGCCGGGTGCAGTGGCTCACGCCTGTAATCCCAGCACTTTGGGAGGCTGAGGCGGGCAGATGGATCACTTGAGATCAGGAGTTCGAGACCAGCCTGGCCAACATGGTGAAACCCTGCCTCTACTAAAAATACAAAAATTAGCTGGGCATGGTAGCGGGCACCCGTAGTCCCAGCTACTTGGGAGGCTGATGTAGGAGAATCGCTTGAACCCAGGAGGCAGAGGCTGCAATAAGCTGAGATGGCGCCACTGCACTCCAGCCTGGGTGACAGAGCAAGACTCTGTCTCAAACCAAAAAAAAAAAAAAGAAAATGACATTGATATAACCTTCACTGGGTTGTCAAGATTAAACAAAGTAATTTATGTAAAGAGCTCCCAGCATAGAACCTAATATACAGATATTCTCCTTTCTTCCTTTCCTTTTCAGGTGGCAGGGTTAGAATCATTTCGTTCTTTTTGTTTTTTCTTCGGTAGTGGTTCTCACTAAGCCAAGTCTGCCATCTATGTAGGGTAACTTTAGTATATACCAGTTGTGTATTTATGGCTTGGCTTGCAATTTAGTCACAACTTAGATACCAACTGCATGAATAACTAAATTTCAGTGATGCCCTATGAAACTATTATGGATGTGTTCACTTTTCATTAAACATCCTTTCCTGATGTTCCACCATATATAAAGGTGTTCGCTATCTGATGGCATCTTTGACAGTGATCCCCACAAAAGATACAGAAAGCTAAAGATTCTTCACGTCTCAAGCATATACCTTCATTAGTGATGTGTGCTGCCAAGATCTCATTTCTATGCATTCTCCCCACCCCTCTCCCTCACCTGCTCTTCTTTCAGCAACTTGGTTTTTCCCCCATCACTAATAAGGTTATGAGAATGCTGCCTTTCTACTGGACAGTGAACTGGACAAATGCAGTAACTTGCTCTGATTACTTTGTGACTGCACAGTGATCTATTCCAATCAGTTACTTCAAAAGAAATTGGACAAGACAAAAAGGAACATTTTAAACATGACTTACCATTCCAACATGCCGATCAACATTAAAAAGTCGTTTGTTGGAACCTTCTTCATAAAGTTTAGAAAGGACTAATTTTTCTACCCCAAAGACAACACCATCTTTGCATCTGATACCAATAGCTGTACTGAAACAAGGAGAAGAAAATCAGTTTTTTAACTGAAAATAAACTTCATAAACTTAAGTTTAACAAAAAAACAAAATAAGTAACATTTAAGGCATGCCAAATACCGTAAAACATTTGAAAACCAGGAAAACACACTAAAGTGTAATAAATACATTAAATCCATATAAATATCATGTGACCCTCCCTCCAGAATCTAGTACATCATTTGACTAAAAATATATTAATATATAAGTATAAAAATGATGCTAACGAAACAATATGGCACAGTGTCTGGCTTATGATAATGTTATAAACAAATGTTGACATAAATTCATGTCCATTAAAAATGGTACATAACAGACATAAAAGGTTAGATACAAACTAAAAAGTTAACAGTGACTGCTCTGGGTAGAAGGATTATGATTTATTCTTCCTTTTGCTCATCTCTTTCTTCCAATTTTTCCATAATAAACATATTGCTTCTAGTAAGTATATAAATATAAAATATATGTTCTGCTACAACTGTTTAAAATAAAAAGATCTTAAAATAACCTCTTAAGACAAGTCACGGTTGCTCACAGCTGTCATCTCAGCACTTTGGGATGCTGAGGCAGGAGGATCTCTTAAGCCCAGGAGTCCAAGACCAGCCTGGGCAACATGGTGAAACCTGGCTTAGCCAGGCATGGTGGTACACGCCTGTAGTCCCAGCTACCTGGGAGGCTGGGGTGAGAGATTGCTTGAGCCCAGTTAGGTGGTGGCTGCAGTGAGCCAAGATTGCACCACTGCACACCAGTCTGTGCAACAGTGAGACCCTGTCTCACACACACACACACACACACAAGTAAAATGTGGAGAAATTACATGTTGCCATTTCAAGATGAAAATGTGTTACACTTTATTCTTCTATTCCTTTTTAATAAAGGTAGTTCTGATCGGAAACAATAGAGACAAAATAAGCAATGCTTGATTGTACAGTTTTCTGGTAAAATCATCTCAACTTTCTCTTCTTTATTTTAAAGAAATGGAGTCTTGCCATGCTGCCCAGGCTTGAATTGAAGTCTGGGGCTCAAGTAATCCTCTCACCTCAGCCTCAGTAGCTGGGACTACCGGCACAACTTCTCTATTTTGGATAATAGCATCACCAAGCTCTACATCCTCCATGTTAAGCTTCTATTTACTATTAATTTTTTTCTTCAAAATTTCCTTCATGTCCACTTCTTTACAATAATTATACCAGCATTGGGATCCTTATAATTTCAGGCCTAGATTACTACAGCATCTTTTCTACTTCTCTAATCCATTTTATCTAAGACCAGCCTAATTCCTAGCTTTGTTTCATTTTGCCATAGTCATAATCTAAAAAGGGATCCACAACCTGAAAAGCAGGGGAATTGTGTTATTCACAGGCCTGTTAAGATCTGATGAAACTATGGCATTTCTTCCCAGAAAAATGAACAGATGCACACAACAAATTTTCTAAGAATTTCTGACACTCCTTCCCCAACACTTCAGGTGTCTTCCATGGCTCCCCTTGCAAGTTTAAACTCCTAAGAGTCTGGCAGAGCCCCCTGAGCATATTCAATTTCCCGTTATAAATTCTGTACTCTACTGGTTACCTCACTGTCAACCTTCAAAAACCTCATGTTCATTTTTGATTCCATGTCTTTGAGGTTATCCTGGATGCTAGAATACATTTCCTCTTCACCACTGCCTATTTAAATGAATTTCCCCAAAAGGTTTGCAAACTTAGTTGAACTCAAGCTCTACAGTAGGTCAGCATGTAACCTCAGGACTTTGGACGGCCAAGTGAAAGGATTGCCTGAGGCCAGGAGTTCAAGACCAGCCTGGCCAACATTTTGAAACCCTGTCACTATTTTTTTTTTTTGGAGATGGAGTCTTGCTCTGTCGCCCCAGCTGGAGTACAGTGGCATGATCTTGGCTCACTGCAACCCCCGCCTCCAGGGTTCAAGTGATTCTCTTGTCTCAACCTCCCAAGTAGCTGGGATTACAGGCGTGCACTGCCACGCCTAGCTAATTTTTTGTATTTTCAGTAGAGACGGGATTTCACCGTGTTGCCCAGGCTGGTCTCGAACTCTTGAGCTCAAGCAGTCCACCTGCCTCAGCCTCCCAAAGTGCTAGGATTACAGGCGTGGCTCACGCCCAGCAGGAAGCCTGTCTTAATTAACTCAACATCTTCCACACTGTTTAAAACATTCTTGAAAATCTGGGCTGGGCGCGGTGGCTCACGCCTGTAATCCCAGCACTTTGGGAGGCCGAGGCGGGTGGATCACAAGGTCAGGAGTTCAAGACCAGCCTGGCCAAGATGGTGAAACCCCGTCTCTACTAAAAATACAAAAAAATTAGCCGGCCGTGGTGGTGGGCGCCTGTAATCCCAGCCACTCGGGAGGCTGAGGCAGAGAATTGCTTGAACCGGGGAGGCAGAGGTTGCAGTGAGCCGAGATCGTGCCACTACACTCCAGCCTGGGCGACAGAGCGAGACTCGTCAAAAAAAAAAAAAAGAAAAGACAATCTGGAAATCTCTGAGATCCTTTCAGGCAGGCTTCGAGGTCAAAATTATTTTCATAAGAATTCAAAGACTTCAGCTGGGTGTAGTGGCTCACACCTGTAATACTAGCATTTTGGGAGGCCTAAGCAGGCAGATCACTTGGGCTTAGGAGTTCGAGACCAGCCTGGGCCACATGGTGGCCACCCTGTCTCTACAAAAAATTTGCCAGGCGTGGTGGCACATGCCTGCAGTCCCAACTACCTTGTGGGGCTGAGGGAGGAGAATAGCTCGAAACCAGGAGGTCGGGTCTGCAGCGAGCTGTAATCACACCACTGCACTCCAGCCTGGGTGACAAAGCGAGATCCTGTGTCCTGCCCCCAAAAAAAGTTTTCTTTAAAAAAAGGAATAATAGGCCGGGTGCAGTGACTCACACCTGTAATCCCATCACTTTGGGAGGCCAAGGCAGGAGGATTACTTGAGCCCAAAAGTTCAAGACCCGCCGAGGCCACACAGTGACAGAGGCCATGTCTCTTTTTTAAAATAAATAAATAAATTTTTTTTTTAAATAAGAAACTATCATTTGTTCACTTTGGGTGTAGTATCAAAGGACAGATTACATACATCTTCAAAAAGAAGAACTTTTAGGCCGGGCGCCGTGGCTCATGCCTGTAATCCCAGCACTTTGGGAGGCTGAGGCAGGCGGATCACCTGAGGTCGGGAGTTCGAGACCAGCCTGACCAACATGGAGAAACCCTGTCTCTACTAAAAATACAAAATTAGCTGGGCGTGGTGGTGCATGTCTGTAATCCCAGCTACTCGGGAGGCTGAGAGAATTGCTTGAACCTGGGAGGCGGAGGTTGCGGTGAGCCAAGATTGCGCTATTGCACTCCAGCCTGGGCAACAAGAGTGAAACTATGTCTCATTTTTAAAATCCTAGCTTTTTCTTTTTTTGAGACAGAGTCTCTGTTGCTTAGGCTGGAGTGCAGTGGTGCAATCTTGGCTCACTGCAACGTCCACCTGCCAGGTTCAAGAGATTCTCCTGCCTCAGCCTCCCAAGTAGCTGAAACTACAGGCATGTGCCATCACACCCGGCTAATTTTTTTATTTTTTTATTTTTTAGTAAAGACAGGGTTTTACCATGTTGGCCAGGCTGGTCTCAAACTCCTGACCTCAGGTGATCCGCCCGCCTCAGCCTCCCAAAGTGCTGGGATTACAGGCGTGAGCCACCATGCCCGGCTGCATTTTTTCTTCATTCAGGAAAAAAACACTCGTTTTTAAGGTTTCAATTTTTAAAGATATTTCCTCATCTTTGCATAAATCTGACTTTTTAAAAACATATTTAGGCTGGCCGTGGTGGCTCTGGCCTATAATCCCAGCTCTTTGTAATCAACGAGAAATATAGGACTGGGGCTACTCTCTGGGAGTCCGAGGTGAGCGGATCACTTGAGGCCAGGGGTTTGAGACCAGCCTGGCCAACGTGGCGAAACCCCGTCTCTACTAAAAATGCAAAAATTATCCGGGCATGGTGGCATATGCCTGTAATCCCAGCTACTGGGGAGGCTGAGGCAAGAGAATCACTTGAACCCAGGAGGCGGAGGTTGCAGTGAGCCAAGATCGTGCCACTGCACTCTAGCCTAGGTGACAGAGTGAGACTCAGGTCTCAAAAGAGAAACAGACATAGAAAAAATCTTTGCTGAATCGAACACGTGACTAATTGCGTAAGACATTTAAAACACAAGATATATGAGAAATAAAAAATAACAAGGTCACAAACCTAATGGCTAAGGAAGCCTATGATACAAATCAAGAATTTGAAAATGGAAAACAAAAAGATGATAATGAATGTGATTTATACACTCTGCAACATGGATAATCTAAGTGGATAATCCTGGAATCAACGAGAAATATAGGACTGGGGCTCATGGAAAGCATCTGGCCTAGAAAGAGATCTGGAAATAAGTTGAGATTTGGGGACATATACTAACTTGTACCAAAGTAACATAACAAAGCCTAATCACCAAAAATATATAAAATAAAAGGAGACATGTAATACCTGGTTAACTGTTTCTTACCTACTATTTTCCACAGCCTTCATAGCATATTCAACTTGAAAAACTCTTCCGTCAGGAGAGAATGTAGAGGCTGACAGGTCATACTTAAGGAGAAAAGGGCAACGGTAAGCTTGTATCTTTGGTAGTAATGACCATACAGTTTCTTCCCCTCTAAATGGCTTAAACATCAGGAACCTGTTATATCCCAACAAAGACCTTGCTTTCAAGAGAGGAAAGGGAAACTTGTCAGGGCAGCAACAGTAGCTAAGATAAAGCTATATACCTTAGATTTCAGCTGTTGAAGAGTAATGGATACAAGTCCCAGGTGAAGTCAGAACACTTTTCACATAGACTACAACTCATTTTTGAAAAAGATTAATATGGGGCAGTAGAACCAGCACTGGAGTTTGAACATTTAAATTTGTAATGATAACTCTGCCATTAACAAACTAAAAGACTTCAAACAAATGATTTGGCATTCACCAAGCAGTTAATGAGATGTTAGTCACTATACGGAATACAAAGGTCATCACTCATTCATTAAGTCCTTCAATTTCAAATCAGACATGAATCTAGGTGCTAGAGATATAGCAGTAAATCAGAAAAGGCACTAAGATGAAAATAAAAGAGTAAAGCAATGGAAGGAACTAGTACAGACTACATTATCAGGGAAGGCCTTCTGGGCAGTTATATTTAGGCTGAGTCAAACCTAAATGACAAGGAGCTAGCCATTTAAGATATGAAGGAAAAGTCTTCTTGGCATTTGGCACAAAGATCTTAGGGTAGAAATAAGGCTAGCATAGTCAAGAAACAGAAATAAGGTCACTGTGTCCCAAGCACTGTAAGCAGCAGAAAGAAGAGAAAACTGTGTTAGGTAGCTGAGGGCCAGATTATGTTGGGTCTTCCAGGCTGGAATAAGGACTTTGTATTTTATTCTAAATGCAATGAGAAATTTAAGCAGGGGGAGTGGTATCACCTACATTTTTAAAAACATCATTCTAGCTTTATGTGGAAAATAAATTGTAGAGAGAACAAAAGAAGCAAAGATAAGGTGTTCCAAAGATAGTGGTAGTAGCTTAGATGAGAGAAGAGGTAGAAGGGAATATTTTTTGAGAGTAAAAAAATAAAAATAATAAAAATAAACTTGCTAGGCCGGGCGTGATGGCTCATGCCTGTAATCCCAGCACTTTGGGAGGCCGAGGCGGGCTGATCACGAGGTCAAGAGATGGAGACCATCCTGGCCAACATGGTGAAACCTCGTCTCTACGAAAAATACAAAAATTAGCTGGGCGTGGTGGTGCGCACCTGTAGTCCCAGCTATTCGGGAGGCTGAGACAGGAGAATTGCTTGAACCTGGGAGGCGCAGGTTGCAGTGAGCCAAGATCGTGCCACTGCACTCCAGCCTGGCAACAGAGCAAGACTCTGTCTCGAACAAAATAAAAATAAAAAAATAAACTTGCTAAAGCGTTGGTTCTGGGAGTAAAGTAAAAAAAGGAATTAAAGATGAATCACAGATTTTTTCATATGACCATTCACTGAGCTGAAGACTGTAGTAGATGCAAAATGGCAAGGTGAGGAGAAAACCCAGAACTCTACTTTCACATGCAGAACGAAATGACTATTAAACGATCAAGTGGACAGACATGTCAAGCAGACAAACAAATGTTCATATCTGGAGTTCTTGGGAGAAATGAAGACAGAAGATAAGCCTTCAGCAGTGGTACTTTCTGAGTCTGTTTCCTGATCTGTTAAACCCAGATCATTAACCCTACCATTGTTACTAAAATATCCCACATGGTTACATTATCAAGTATTCTTTAAAAGGTTTGTAGAATGAAATACTATTAATTGAAGGTAATATTAATATAATTGCAAAGTCAGTTTGCTACAAGATTTAATATTGAGCATTTACTTATCCAAGAAAAGTATGGCAGAACTTTAGCATTCATAACCGAATGGATTAAACCATTCCAGACATAAGTTGCCTATTATCAAATTTAGAACACCAGTACTTGAACTTAAGGCTGAGCATGAGAATCTTGTTAAGAAGTAGAAATTGAGGAACTGAGAAACTCATTATTCAATAACTCTAGTGCAAAAACCAATAAATCTTTTAGAAACTGTATTTTCTATATAGAGAAGTACATAAAAGGAGTAAACTGACTGCACATACGCAATACGTTTAACAAAGGAAAGCCAAACAAGTTAACAAGTCCCACTGCAAAATCCTCAACAGTCTATGAAAAGTCTGAAGCTGTTAAGTTCCTAAGTAACCATTTAAACGTTTACGGAATAAATGCCTACAAGCGCTGTTAGGTAATTTGTACAGGAAAAACGAGAAAGGAAAAACTGAAGGATTCATCAGATTGTTTTTCAGACCATTTTTATTAGTTCTGTTCCGACAGGGTTTCCAGTGACTCAAACTAAGAGGTCAATGATCTGCACACTTAATGACAGAGAAGGCCCGTGAATCAGCAGCACCCTGGGAACTGCAAACGCAGTCCACAAAAAGCACGATCTCCAGACCGTGGAATCCCAAATCTCACTGCCTCGGTGTGAGAATACTCAAGAGAACACACTATTTCAAGCCCCACGAGTTTCCACTTTCGGTTTCCCTAAGTGGCTGAAGAAAGTGACTCAGCAATCCAAAGCGGCTCCAAACCTCACTGCGGCGACGCCAGGCCGGCTACACCTGCGCTGAAAAGCTTCAGGAGTCACGGTCACCTGAGACGCAGGCCTAGCATATAGGGGATAAAGACGACCGGTCTCCAAACAGCTGCAAATGGCCCACCCAGCCGAAGACGGTCTCAGAGCACCCCGGGTCCGCGAACCCCATGTGGTCTGTCCGAGTTCCCTTCAACCCCAATCCTTAGGTTAAACTATTACACCGACAGACAGCGAACTCACCCCGGTGCCGATTGAGCTCATCGTGCTAAACCCAACGGGACGCGTAGGGATTCCAGGCCTGGAGCGCTTCCCCTATACCACAGGATGCCGCAAACTAGTAACAGGCCCGCTCATTGGCTGAACCGCCAACCAATAACCTTTTTCTCTGTGGCTCGTTCCGCGGCTCCGGCCCCGAGGACGAGGAGTATTGTGGGAAAGAAGCGGGACGCCAGAGGCTGGCGGCGCGCATGTGCAGAAGCAATGGAGGCGGGGTTGGGGAAAGCAAAGGCTACTCCTTCAGTTCACGTACTTTGAGCCACCTGGCGTCGTGGTATCTGAGAAGCTGCTGTATTCCTTTCCTTGGAATTATTATTTATCTTTTATGTTATTATTCTCTCCTGACTTTATTCTTTCTTTAGGCCAAAGGGAGAGATGCTCGTATACTCTCACAAAAAGTAGAAAAAGCAGTAGGCGCGAAGTAACCTGTCTTCCTCCGCGTCCCGACCCTGACCCCAGAATCTTGATGGCATCTTCACCTTCTTATGCTCAGGCTTTCGTGAAGTTTCACTTCAAGGGTATCGTCTTTGAATTCAGCTTAGAATTTTACAGAAGTATTAGTGCTCTTTCTATGAGTATAACGCTTTTTGGTAAGAGTTAAAGATAAGTCTGACTAAAGATATTTTTTGAGCGCTAATATATTCCACGTGTTCAAGAAAAAGCCGTGAACAGAACATACCCCCATTTCTAATGGAATTTCCATTCAGTGGGAAGAAATAGGTAACAATAAATAAGCAAAATAGTAAGAAGGAAGAGTGCTTTAATAGATAATGGAGGTACTAACTTTAGGCAATGTGCTCAGGGAATGACTTTCTGAGTGAGTGATATTTAAAATAGGGTAACAAAAGACGGTGGTTTAGGGAACAGTAAAAATCTTGGCTTGCGCTGGGAACCGTCACGTCAGTGACCTCTCATAATGATTAAATGGGGAAGAATGACAGGAAGAGAACAAGTGCACATGAGACCAAATCTTGAAGTGGTTTGAATTTTAATCCGATTGTAAATAGGGCATCAGCATTTTTTTTACTCCTAAATATTAATACGTCTGTGTGTATTTTCCCCCAATACAGGAACATTATTTCACATAGACACAGTATTATTGTGAAAATCAGAAAATTAGCAATACTATGATCTATCAACTTTATGCATTTTTTTTTTTTTTGGTAATTGGCCCAATAACGTCCTTCATAGCAAAAGAAAATCCAAGATCACACCTTGCATACAGTTGTCATGTTTCCAGTCTGCTTTAGTCTGGAAAATAGTTGCTTAGTATTTCTTCAGTTTTCATGGCATGAACATTTTTGAAGAATACAAATCATTTATTTTGTAGAATATTCCTTAATTTAGGTTTGTTTTTTTGTCATTTGATTCAAGTGATGCATTTATGGCAGGAATACTACAGAAATGACCTTGTATTCATTCATGTCAGAGCATTATATTAGGAGGGACATGATGTTGTTTTATTGCTGATAGGGTTAACTTTGATCACTTGCTGAAGATTTATCCCTGATAATGTTTCATTTTTCGCTTTGTAATTAGTATCTTGTGAGGAAATACTTTGAGAATATGTACACATCCTGTTTATGCCTCAGCATTTCACTCATTAATTCTAATATCTGATGATTCTTATTTGAATTAATTATTACAATGGTTGCCAAATGGTGATTTTCTAATTCCATCATTCTTTTCACATTTATTTTTGGTTTTCTACTGTGAGGTTATCAGGAGTTTTTAAAGCAGGAGAATTACAGGATTTGATTTAAATCATTAAATGAGCTCTTGTTTCTGTGTGAAGAATGATAGCTAAGGGAAAGAAGAGAGGCAGGGATACTAGTTGGAAAGTTATTGCACTTTTGTGAGCTAGCAGTAATGGAGAGTGATTTGGACTAAAGTGGTGGCAGTGGAGGTGGAAAAGTGTAGATGGATTTCAGATGTGTAGGGTGCTATGGTTTGAATGTCCCCTTCAAAACACTTGTTGAAATTTAATTGCCAATGTAATGGTATTGTGATGTGGGGCCTTTAAGAGGTGATTAGGTCATGAGGGCAATATGGATGAATGATATTTTCAGAATGGGTTAGTTATCTTGGAAGTGGGTTCCTAATACAGGGATGAATTTCACTGGATTTCAGCTTTCTCTGTCTCACATATTCGCTTGCTCTTCTGATCCTCTGTCATGGGATAACACAGCACAAGGCCCTTGCCAGATGTCAGTGCCATGCTCTTGGACTTCTAAAACCATGAGCCAAATAAACTTTTCTTGTTTATGAATTACCTAGTCTGTGGTATTCTGTTATAGCAGCAGAGTATGGGCTAAGACATAGGGCTTGCAGAATTGGATATAGAAAGTAAGGGAGAAAAAGGAATTTCAGTTGCTTTTTCCTGCTAATGAAGCATTACAATTAATGTTTTTATTCTTGAACAAATCAATAGATAAAAGGACTTGAATGACTTGGAAGACTAGCCACTTAATTTACCTAACCCTTGTTAAAACATTCCAGTTGTAACTTTTTTTTTTTTTTTTTTTGAGACTGAATCTTGCTCTGTCACCCAGGCTGGAGTGCAGTGGCATGATCTCTGCTCACTGCAACCTCTGACCTCCGGGGTTCAAGCGATTCTTCTGCCTCAACTGCCCGTGTAGCTGGGATTACAGGTGTGCACCACCATGCCAGGCTAATTTTTGTATTTTTAGTAGAGACCGAGTTTCACCATGTTGGCCAGGCTGATCTCACACTCCTGACCTCAGGTGATTCGCCCTCCTTGGCCTTCCAAAGTGCTGGGATTACAGGCGTGAGCTACTGCACCTGGCCTCTAGTTGCAGTTCTTTCCTGGGGAGTTCGGATTTAGACCAAGATAGTCCAAAAAAGTGGTGAAGAAAGCTAAAGGTTAATAGTTGCGGAAGGGTTGGCCTTGGAGGTAAACCGTAAGTACTCAAAACTTGTTTAGGTATCCAGTTAATCTTTTAATTAACATCATTACTTGTGTGTGATAAACACTATTTGAGTGCCTAGTGCACTCAATATTTATTAATAATTAAGAATTTGGGGGCTCTTTCGGCTGGGCGCGGTGGCTCACGCCTATAATCCCAGCACTTTGGGAGGCCAAGGCAGGTGGCTCACCTGATGTCAGGAGTTTGAGACCAGCCTGACCAACATGGTGAAACCCTGTCTCTACTAAAAATACAAAAATTAGCTGGGCGTGGTGGTGCATGCCTGTAGTCCCAGCTACTCCGGAGGCTGAGGCTGAGGCAGGAGAATTGCTTGAACCCGGGAGGCAGAGGTAGCCGTGAGCTGAGATCACGCCACTGCACTCCAGCCCAGCGAGACTCCCTCTTAAAAGAAAAAAGAAAAAAAGGCCAGGCGTGGTGGCCCACGTCTGTAATCCCAGTCCTTTTGGAGGCCTAGGCGGGTGGATCACCTGAGGTCAGGAGTCTTGAACTCCTGGCCAACATGGTGAATCCCATCTCTACAAAAATTCGCCAGGCATGATGGCGGGTGCCTGTAGTCCCAGCTACTTGGGAGGCTGAGGCAGGAGAATCGCTTGAACCTGGGAGGCAGAGGTTGTAGTGAGCTGAGATCATGCCACTGCACTCCAGCCTGGGTGACAGAGCAAGGCAACTCTAAATGTATACTATTTTATGACATACCTTATTATTTTTAAATTGAATACCTCAGGAAATGTGATGCCCAATGTTTCTAGCTTCCAAATACTGTGCTTTGGGGATACTATCCTAAGAATTCTTTGTTATTTTCAGGTTTACAAATTGGTCTTTAACGTGCACTGCTAAGTAGTAGTATAAACACTACACCCCCCTCCATTATCACAGAAATTAGAAGAATTTCTTTTTCTTTTTTTTTGACATGGAGTCTCGCACTGTCGCCCAGGCTGGAGTGCAATGGCGTGATATCGGCTCACTGCAACCTCTGCCTCCCGGGTTCAAGCGACTCTTCTGCCTCAGCCTCTCGAGTAGCTGGGATTACAGGTGCCGGCCACCACGCCCGGCTAATTTTTTGTATTTTTAGTGGAGACGGGAGTTGGGGGCGGTGGGGGCGGGGGGGGGGTCACTGTTTTGGCCAGGCTGGTCTCGAACTCCTGACCTCGTGATCCACCCGCCTCGGCCTCCCAAAGTGTTGGGATTACAGGCATCCCGCGCCTGGACAGAATTTCTTGTCTAGAAAGGTTCACCATCATTTCAGAATATATGTATTTCCATAAGACATTATTCCAGCATCTCCTATGGTAATTTGATTAAAATCAGGTTTCTGACCCTTTGCCTCTTAGAGTTCACATTCTTTACCATTAGATTCAGAGACTATAATTCTTTCCTCCCAGCTTCTGTCACTTGAGGAGAATAATAGCACCCTCCAAACGTCCTATCTCTCATTGTCAGACAGTTACTCTAAAGAGACCTTATATTAATTCACTCGAAGCCCCCTTTTCTGAATTTAACTCTCCTTCATCAGACCATACTAAAGAAAATAGCTCCCTTCCTTCCTTCCTTCCTTCCTTCCTTCCTTCCTTCCTTCCTTCCTTTCTTTCTTTCTTTCTCTCTTTCTTTCTTTCTTTCTTTCCCTCTCTGGCCCACCCAGGCTACAATCTACTCGGCTTGCTGCTGCCCGCGCCGCGGACTGCCTGGGACTGCCGGCGCCCGCCACCGCTGCCTGCCTTTTCTCCTTTGGATGCAGGCACGCGTTCGCCATCTTCGCCACGCTGCTCGCCAGCTCCTGACGCCGAGTGCTCTGCCCGCCTCAGCCTCCCGAGGTACTGGGACTACAGACGGAGTCTCGCTCACCCAGTGCTCGGTGTTGCCCGGGCTGGAGGGCGGTGGCGTGGTCTGGCCTCGCGGCAGCCTCTACGCCCCGGCCGCCTGCCTTGGCCTGCCAGGGTGCTGGGATTGCAGCCCCTGCCCGGCCGCCGCCCCATCAGGAAGGTGGGGGGCGCCTCTGCCCGGCCGCCCCGTCTGGGAGGTGAGGAGCACCTCTGCCCGGCCGCCCCGTCTGGGAGGTGAGGAGCGCCTCTGCCCGGCCGCCCCGTCTGGGAGGTGAGGAGCGCCTCTGCCCGGCCACCCACCGTCTGGGAAGTGAGGAGCGCCTCTGCCCGGCCACCCACCGCCTGGGAAGTGAGGAGCGCCTCTGCCCGGCCACCCACCGTCTGGGAAGTGAGGAGCGCCTCTGCCCGGCCACCCACCGTCTGGGAAGTGAGGAACCCCTCTGCCCGGCCACCCACCGTCTGGGAAGTGAGGAGCGCCTCTGCCCGGCCACCCACCGTCGGGGAAGTGAGGAGCGCCTCTGCCCGGCCACCCACCGTCTGGGAAGTGAGGAGCGCCTCTGCCCGGCCACCCACCGTCTGGGAAGTGAGGAGCGCCTCTGCCCGGCCACCCACCGCCTGGGAAGTGAGGAGCGCCTCTGCCCGGCCACCCACCGCCTGGGAAGTGAGGAGCGCCTCTGCCCGGCCACCCACCGCCTGGGAAGTGAGGAGCGCCTCTGCCCGGCCACCCACCGTCTGGGAAGTGAGGAGCGCCTCTGCCCGGCCACCCACCGCCTGGGAAGTGAGGAGCGCCTCTGCCCGGCCACCCACCGCCTGGGAAGTGAGGAGCGCCTCTGCCCGGCCACCCACCGCCTGGGAAGTGAGGAGCGCCTCTGCCCGGCCACCCACCGTCTGGGAAGTGAGGAGCGCCTCTGCCCGGCCACCCACCGTCTGGGAAGTGAGGAACCCCTCTGCCCGGCCACCCACCGTCTGGGAAGTGAGGAGCGCCTCTGCCCGGCCACCCACCGTCTGGGAAGTGAGGAGCGCCTCTGCCCGGCCACCCACCGTCTGGGAAGTGAGGAGCGCCTCTGCCCGGCCACCCACCGTCTGGGAAGTGAGGAGCGCCTCTGCCCGGCCACCCACCGCCTGGGAAGTGAGGAGCGCCTCTGCCCGGCCGCCCCGTCTGGGAAGTGAGGAGCGCCTCTGCCCGGCCACCCACCGTCTGGGAAGTGAGGAGCGCCTCTGCCCGGCCACCCATCGTCTGGGAAGTGAGGAGCGCCTCTGCCCGGCCGCCCCGTCCGGGAAGAAGTGAGGAGCGCCTCTGCCCGGCCGCCCCGCCCGGGAAGAAGTGAGGAGCGCCTCTGCCCGGCCGCCCCGTCCGGGAAGAAGTGAGGAGAGCCTCTGCCCGGCCGCCTCGTCCGGGAAGAAGTGAGGAGCGCCTCTGCCCGGCCGCCCCCGTCCGGGAAGAAGTGAGGAGCGCCTCTGCCCGGCCACCCGGTCCGGGAAGAAGTGAGGAGCGCCTCTGCCCGGCCACCCACCGTCTGGGAAGTGAGGAGCACCTCTGCCCGGCCACCCACCGTCTGGGAAGTGAGGAGCGCCTCTGCCCGGCCGCCCCGTCTGGGAAGTGAGGAGCGCCTCTGCCCGGCCGCCCCGTCTGGGAAGTGAGGAGCGCCTCTGCCCGGCCGCCCCGTCTGGGAAGTGAGGAGCGCCTCTGCCCGGCCACCCACCGTCTGGGAAGTGAGGAGCGCCTCTGCCCGGCCACCCACCGTCTGGGAAGTGAGGAGCGCCTCTGCCCGGCCACCCACCGTCTGGGAAGTGAGGAGCGCCTCTGCCCGGCCACCCACCGTCTGGGAAGTGAGGAGCGCCTCTGCCCGGCCACCCACCGTCTGGGAAGTGAGGAGCGCCTCTGCCCGGCCACCCACCGTCTGGGAAGTGAGGAGCCCCTCTGCCCGGCCACCCACCGTCTGGGAAGTGAGGAGCGCCTCTGCCCGGCCACCCACCGTCTGGGAAGTGAGGAGCGCCTCTGCCCGGCCACCCGTCTGGGAAGTGAGGAGTGCCTCCGCCCGGCCGCCCCGTCCGGGAAGAAGTGAGGAGCGCCTCTGCCCGGCCGCCCCGCCCGGGAAGAAGTGAGGAGCGCCTCTGCCCGGCCGCCCCGTCCGGGAAGAAGTGAGGAGCGCCTCTGCCCGGGCGCCCCATCCGGGAAGAAGTGAGGAGCGCCTCTGCCCGGTCACCCATCGTCTGGGAAGTGAGGAGCGCCTCTGCCCGGCCACCCACCGTCTGGGAAGTGAGGAGCGCCTCTGCCCGGCCGCCCCGTCTGGGAAGTGAGGAGCGCCTCTGCCCGGCCGCCCCGTCTGGGAAGTGAGGAGTGCCCCTACCCGGCCGCCCCGTCTGGGAAGTGAGCAGCGCCTCTGCCCGGCCGCTCCGTCCGGGAAGAAGTGAGGAGCGCCTCTGCCCGGCCGCCCCGGCCGGGAAGAAGTGAGGAGCGCCTCTGCCCGGGCGCCCCGTCCGGGAAGAAGTGAGGAGCGCCTCTGCCCGGCCGCCCCGTCCGGGAAGAAGTGAGGAGCGCCTCTGCCCGGCCGCCCCGTCCGGGAAGAAGTGAGGAGCGCCTCTGCCCGGCCGCCCCGTCTGGGAAGTGAGGAGCGCCTCTGCCCGGCCGCCCCGTCCGGGAAGAAATGAGGAGCGCCTCTGCCCGGGCGCCCCATCCGGGAAGAAGTGAGGAGCGCCTCTGCACAGCCACCCATCGTCTGGGAGGTGAGGAGCGCCTCTGCCAGGCCACCCATCGTCTGGGAGGTGAGGAGCGCCTCTGCCCGGCCACCCATCATCTGGAAAGTGAGGAGCGCCTCTGCCCAGCTGCCCCATCTGGGAAGTGAGGAGTGCCTCTGCCCGGACACCCATCGTCTGGGAGATGAGGAGAGCCTCTGCCCGGCTGCCCCATCTGGGAAGTGAGGAGCGCCTCTGCCCGGCCGCCCATCGTCTGGGAAGTGAGGAGCGCCTCTGCCCGACCACCCATCGTCTGGGAAGTGAGGAGCGCCTCTGCCCGGCCACCTATCGTCTGGGAAGAAGTGAGGAGCGTCTCTGCCTGGCCGCCCCGTCTGGGAAGTAAGGAGCCCCTCTGCCCGGCCGCCCCGTGTCTGGGTAGAAGTGAGGAGCTCCTCTGCCTGGCCGCTCCGTCTGGGAGGTCTACCACGGAGGCCAGAAGCAATGTGGGGGCTGGACGTGGTGGCTCACGCCTGTGGTCCCGGCACTCTGGGGGGCGAGGCGGGTTGATCACTTCGGACTAGGAGCTCGGGACCAGTCTGGCCAACTTGGCGAAACATGAAGAATACAACAGACAAACCAACCAACCAACTCAATGACAACAAAACAGGTCTACCCTGGAGTCATACTCTAATTTTTTCTATTTTCCTCCCTTTCTGATCCTTTATCCCACTTTCTTTTTCTTCCTCTTCCTTCTCCCTCTTCTTTGTCAAATAGAGGATTGAGTTATTATCACTGATCCATATAAAGTCCCTCTCTCATTTATTTTAACTCCCACCCCCATTTCTATTCCCCGACTTCCCATGTGCAACCTTCCTAATATGTTTGATACGCATCTTTTTGTTTGTATGTATTTTTAGAAAATGTTTATTGTTTTTGTATGCAAAAAAAATTAATAAAAAAAAAAAAAATAAAATAAAAAAAAAAAAAAAAAAAAGAAAATAGCTAAGCCTCCCGGTTGTTCAGGGAAACTAACCTCTGAGAGACTGGACTTTGTTTCTAAATGCGGAGCCCAAACACGTAGGAATCCGGAATGCCATTTGATGGAAGTTGGATGGCCTTGATATGTTTATGTAAACAAAACATATTGGTTGGTAAATATTTTTAAACACTTTTGTTAAAAAGATTCAATGACTCTAAAGATTCGCATGTTTTCAATGATCTTTGGATACATATACAAACATTCTTAAATCTAAGTACAATTAAATATTTAGAACGCTCTTAAAAATAATTCTGAAGTGCCGATCTAATAGTACGTTATAAATTTTTTTAGAAAAGAAACTACGCGAGGAATATAAAACCATGTAAACACTCCTCAAGAGGTAAAAATGCAAGCTGTTTTGACAAGCGCCCGGCTAGCTCAGTCGGTAGAGCATGGGACTCTTAATCCCAGGGTCGTGGGTTCGAGCCCCACGTTGGGCGGGTAGCTCTTTTTTTTTTTTTTTTTCTGAAACGTAAACGGTTTCACTGAAGCACTTAAACTACAGAGTTCTTAAGCAGAATTAATTTAAACACTTTCAATATTAACCAGATTCTCCAGTAAAAAGTTAACCTTTTGTAAACGAAACAGGTCACAAACTGCGCAATTGAAATCACACGTCCTCCCCGTGTTCTCCTTAAAACACAGAGGAAACCAAATGCCCACTGTTAAAGACTAGTTTTTTGTGTTACTATGCATACTTGGATAGTTGGTGGTAGAGGGCAGTTTTAATTGTTATCTTAACAAACCTATGAGCCCCTCATTTTGGCTGCTCTTCTAAAATTTAAGAGACCGGATGTAAAAACATTCAGAGGCACCTGGGGACTCCGAAGAAAAAGAACCAATTTATCCTTCTCTGTTTTTCTTCCTCTCTCTCTCTCTCTCTGTCCTTTTTCCTCCTTTCAATATGGAGTGTATCCCTGAAGAAATATATAGTGAAAAATAGTTCTTTTTGTAGTGAGATTTATACCACTAGTGCATACATCAAGTTTTCTTCCATTTTTCTTGGGGATGGATACTAGGAAATTAAGATTCTAGTAAAGGCTCTTTAAAGACGTACAAAACAACTGAGATGTGAAAATTAGGATAGGCAATTGGATATGTGAGGGAGGAAAGGTTTCCGCCTTCTCCCCTTTGCACTGAGAACTGTGAAGTCAGCAGAATGTCCTCGCCCACTCGGACCACCACAGCCAGACACATTCCAGGATCTCACCCGCCAGACCACGTAGGCGAACGGTTTATGCTCCTTCCTACCTGAAGCCAACCCTACCTAAAGCACTGGATCCTGTACCCTCCACGTGTCATCCCCCAGCCCTCTACTAAAGGATCACTTTTTCTCCCTTCTTGATTTTTCCGTTCAACACACAAACATGCTGTTATTTATCTTAAAAACTTCGACCTAGTTTCCTCACAGGCTGCCATTCTATTTCTCGGTTCCCCTGTGTAGCAAAAGCCCATCCCCTTTTGCCTAAGCTCGTTTCCCCTCCCTCCCATCTCTTAACCCTGACAATGCCCTTCAGCCATAGACCAAAAACAAAACAAAACAAAACAACAAAACAAAAAAACACCCAGAAAACCCCCACACCTGTTGACAAATACGTTTAGTTTATTACTCATGGCAACAAGGGAGAAGTGTGGGGTGATTCAGTAAGATGGTGATTATAGGATCTTGGCTTTTGTTGGGTAATTTGGGGGAGGGTCTAAGTAAGTAGGGGTTCTGAATTGGGTGCTCTCAGAAAACCAGGGCAATTCTAGGATCTGAAATCTTATCTATAAGGATGGCAGACTAAAGGAGGGATAAAGGTGAAACTGATAAAGTAAGTCACTCCTTTAGCAAGAGGGATGCTTGGTGTTTTGAGTTGGACAGTGACCAACTTGTCTGAAGTGTATGTTATGTGAAAAACAGAAGAAAAGCATAGTTTGCTGAAAGCGTCATATCAATCTGTAATAGCATTGAGGCTTACCTGTATTAGATTAGTTCCCAGATGTCAGGCACTTCTTGCTCTTCTCAACCCACCGTAGTCAGGACTTCCTGCCCCTCCCGGCACACCCCACTAGTCTACTAAACTGTACATGAAAAGGTCATCATTCATCTCCACAAAATCGAATTGTTAATTGCAAGGTCTAATTTACTTGGACTATCAGAAATTTATTACAAATTTGATCACTCCATGCTGGATCCGCATCCCCCTTGGCTTCCAGGACACTAACGCTTTCTTGTTTTCTGCCCTATCTCTCCAGCTACTTCCTTTCCTACTCCTATCTCTTCACTTGGGAGTGCTCCAGGGATGGATGAGTCCTTGGTCCTCTTCTCTATCCACACTCATGCACTTGGTCATCTCACAGTTTTAAATACCAGATACTTGCTGATGATTCACAACTTTTTTTTTTTTTTTGAGACGGAGTCTCACTCTGTCGCTCAGGCTAGGGTGCAGTGGCATGATCTTGGCTCACTGCAACTGCCGCCTCCCGGGTTCAAGCAATCCTCCTGTCTCAACCTCCCGAATAGCTGGGACTACAGGCACCCACCACCACACCCGGCTAATTTTCGTATTTTTAGTACAGATAGGATTTCACCATATTGGTCAGGCTGGTCTCGAACTCCTGACCTCGAATGATCCACCCGCCTCGGCCTCCCAAAGTGCTGGGATTACAGGCATGAGCCACCGTGCCCAGCCGATTCAAAACTTTTAAGAGGGCCCAGATCTCTCTCTTAAATGTTAAACGTCTATATCCATTTGGATGTGTAGTCGATATCTCACACTTAACATGTACAAAGCTAATTCTTGATCTTTGCCCCAAAACTTGTTTCTCCTGTAGTTTTCCTTTTTTTCCCCATTAACGGTAACACCATCCTTCTAGTTGCATGGATGAAAAATATTGGAAACATTATTGACTCCTATCTCTCCAACCCCATTGTGAAAGTGTCTTTCAATATTCCCCTCCCATATTGACTGTGAGCTTGGCCATGTGACTAACTTTGGCTAATAGGACAACAGAAAGCATGATGCAAACAGTGTCTTGAGGAGAACTCACACAATGGAGCTTGGATCCAAGCTGCCAAGTAACAAATCAGTATTCTGAGACCACCATGCTGAGAGAGCCTAAGCCAGCCATGTGGAGAGAAGCATGTGGAAGACAGAGAAGGCATGTGGAGAGCACTGACACTGAGACTTGTAAACAAGGCTGTCCTAGACCTTCCATCCCAGCACACCAATTAAATACAGCCAGGTGGCTATCTCCAGCTCATACTACGTGGAACAGAACTGCTCACCTGAGTCTTGCCTGAATTCTGACCCACAAAACCATAAGCAAATAGGATTCATATTGTTTTAAGCTACAAACTTTTAGAAGTTTGTTACATAGCAATAGGTAACTGAAACATCCACGTAAGATCTATCAGGAAATCCTGTTGGTCTACCTTCCATGTATCCAGAATCAGGCTTCTCATCTTTATTGCTAGCTGGTTTAAAACATCATCTCACTGGGATTACTGCAATGGTTTCTTAACTGATTTTCCTGCTTCAGTTTGTCTGTCTAAACTCTATTCTTAACGCAACATCCAGAATAATCCGGTTTAAACAAGCCAGATCTTGTCATTCCACTCAAAACCCTCCAAGGGCACCCTGTTTCACTCAGTAAGATGTATCCTTACAAGATATCCACCCACTCCCCCATCTACTATTGCTTTTCTTCTCCTTGCTCACTCTACACAAGCCAAATTGGTCTCCTTGTCAATCCTGGAATATGTTAGGTGTGCCTTTCCTTAGGAGTGTTTTTTTTTGTTTCGAGACAGGGTCTCACTCTGTCACCCAGGCCGGAGTGCAGTGGTGCGATCTTGGATCACTGCAGCCTCCGCATCCCGGGTTCAAGCAATCCTCCTGCCTCAGCCTCCGGAGTAGCTGGGATTACAGGCATATAGGACCACACCTGGCTAATTTTTGTATTTTTGGTAAACATAGGGTTTCACCTTGTTGGCCAGGCTGGTCTTGAACTCCTGACCTCAAGTGATCCACCCGCCTCAACCTCCCAAAGTGCTGGGATTACAGGGATGGGCCACCACAACCAGCTTCCTCTTCTTACAAAGATGCCAGTCTTACTGGGTCGGGGCGCCACCCTAATGATCGCATCTTAATTTGACTACATCTGCAACTCTATTTCCAAATAAGGTCACGTTCACAAGGTACAGGGGTTGGGACTTCAACCTATCTTTTTGAGGGACATAATTCAACCTATAACAGAGGGCTACATTCCTTAACTTCAGCCACTAGTTGTCTGCTACTTTATAGCTAGTTTTAAAGCTCTATTTCAGTCACAGATCCTGTTTTTGATATTATTCAATGATGAAAACTTCTCATAAATAATCTAAATTCACCAAAATATGAGATCAATATAAATGTAAAGTTCATGTTTACTGAAAAAAGAGATGTTAATAAAATAGTAAATCCATCCAATTGGCAATTAATACCATACCTATTCCTGGCAATCCTCCTGGGAGGTTTCAAAGTTAAGAAATAGACAAGCCTTGTTCCAATGGAGCTTATATTCCAGAAAAGAAGATAAAACCTCTGTCGAAACGATTACAAGGTAAAAGTTAGAAGTGCCCCAATTACGGATACTGTGCTTAAGGAAAGAGTGCTATGGAAGAGCGGTAGGACTAGAGGACACAGGTATCCCGAAAGAATGAAGCCAGCAAAATTTCAACAAGAGGTAGTTCATTAAAAACAAATGAAAAAATAAAATAAAAGTTAAATGATTGAGTACATATGTCAAGAACCTCTGCCTTGAGAAGATTATAATAAAGCACAAACGCAAAAATTAATGGCATTGTGACTACATTTTTATAAAGCAGCTGTAACCTTATATAAAAATGAAGTATCTTTTTTCTTAGAAATGTAGAATTGCTCATTAAACTGTAAAGTTAAAAAGTGAACATTTCCACATTTTGCTTAACAAATGCTTGACTATGTTACCAAACATTCTCAGTCCAAAGATCAAATATATTTCTGGAAAAACAACATTATTATAATATGGACACCATAAATATATTTTTTAAATGGACCCATGTTAGTATTTGAAATAACTGGTAATGGTTAACACTATTTATGCTTTAAATGGAGTAACTGCTGGAAACACATTTAACGAGCCCAGAACAGGTTATGTGAACTGTGGAGAAATATTATTCTTTTCGAAAAACAAGCAACATAGGCCAGGTACTCTGGTTCACGCCTGTAATCCCAGCACTTTGGGAGGCCGAGGCGGGTGGATCACGAGGTCAGGAAATCGAGACCATTCTGGCTAACATGGTGAAACCCTGTCTCTACTAAATATACAAAAAATTAGCCAGGTGTGGTGGCGGGCGCCTGTAGTCCCAGCTACTCAGGAGGCTGAGGCAGGAGAATGGCGTGAACCCGGGAGGCAGAGCTTGCAATGAGTGGAGACAGAGCCACTGCACTCCAGCCTGGGCAACAGAGCAAGACTCTGTCTCAAAAAAAAAAAAACAAAAAACAGCCACATAACAAACTTCCAAAATCAAACTGCTTTACTATACTTTATTGATATAAATACAACAAATTTCAATAAGCACCAGCTACCATTTTACCACTACACAAGAAACAAAGCCAAAAGAATTATATATTAATGCAAAGAGTAAACACACAATGCTTTCACTTCCACTATAGTCCTCTATAACAAAACATCCTACATACTTTGTACAATTTGCTTATAATTGGTTAAATATTTGATATGAAGCAAGGTTGATTTTTAATCAAACTTCTATTTCTCAGTGGAAAACGCTCTCTTCATCAGAGGTGGTTGAGTTTTCCCGACATCAAACATCATTTCCAAAGGTGGGTTATTGAGAGAACACCAATCAGGTATACGGCCCGTCTGATTATAATATTCCTTTGAAACAGAACGGCTCCCAAGTATATCTTGTAATGCTCCAAAAATAGCCCCTGTGTGACAAAAATATTTTTTATAGCTAAGATGAAAACTTTTACCCCAGAAAACTTTATGTACATATACATCTACTTCACTATATGACAAAAGTGGACTGGTAAAATTCAGCAATGCATAGCCACAATCTTCAAAGTAATTCCAGTTAAGCCATTCTTTATTTTACATTTTGAATAATAGGGTAAGCCATAACTCCATGTTAAAGTAATTGAAATGGCCTTTAGCAAATAATAGTGAATATGATAACAAGTATTATTGCATTTAAAAGCAAGTGAGATAGAGTGGAGTGAAAGTATTTTCAACTTTGTGTAAATACAATCAATAAGATTCTGAGTTTTCTCTCTCACAACTAAGGTTACATATCAATAAATAAAATGTTACTGCAAAACCCAATACACGTCATCATAATGTCCTAACATTCTATACTGAAGACCTTATTAAGACCCACAAGGCAGTCTTTTAAAAACAATTCCGTTACTAAATCAATTTGTCCTAGATCAAAACTACGTTGACCAAATTCTATTTTACATGAAATAATATAACATTCATTTTAAAATGTCATACTACTTTGTTTTTCTCTCTGAATGTACAATCCTGATACCTTCTAGCTCTAACTACATCATAAAACACGTATCAGAACGTATATAAACATACATATTCATAATTGTTTTTCCCTTCAAAGTAGTTACAGCTGACTCTTGAACAATGCAGGGATTAGGAGTGTGGACCCCCAAGCAGTTGAAAATCCATGTATAATTTTTGACTTCCCCAAAACTTAACTACCAATAGTCTACTGTTGACTGAGAAGTCTTACCAATAACATGAATAGTCAATTAACACATAAACAGACCAGTATCTATATATATATTTTTATACATTCATAATGTATCTGTTTCTTAATTTTTTTTGATATTTCTAGGCTACGTGGTTTGTCTATGTTTTTTCAAATTGTTGCAAATCTCCAAAATTTTTCCAGCATATTTCCTAAAAACAGCATATGGGTGGACCCACATAATTCAAACCCATGTTGTTCAAGGGTTAACTGTACTTATTAGGTTAATTGCTTATTTCAGTGAAACCATCACTACTTAAAACATTTAATGAACTCAGTCACAAATATAGTCATAAATTAAGGGGCCAATTTTCATATGTGGCTCACTAGCTTTGGAAGACATTAAAATAAACATTTTAAGAAATGGTTGGGGCCGGGTGCGGTGGCTCAAGCCTGTAATCCCAGCACTTTGGGAGGCCGAGGCGGGCGGATCACGAGGTCAGGAGATCGAGACCATCCTGGCTAACACGGTGAAACCCTGTCTCTACTAAAAATACAAAAAAATTAGCCAGGCGTGTTGGCGGGCGCCTGTAGTCCCAGCTACTCGGGAGGTTGAGGCAGGAGAATGGCGTGAACCCGGGAGGCGGAGTCTGCAGTGAGCCGAGATGCGCCACTGCACTCCAGCCTGGGGGACAGAGCAAGACTCCGTCTCAAAAAAAAAAAAAAAAAAAAAAAGAAATGGTAAGCCGGGCGCAGTGGCTCATACCTATAATCCCAGTACTTTGGGAGGCCGAGGCGGGCGGATCACCTGAGGTCAGGAGTTTGAGACCAGCCTGACCAACATGGAGAAACCCCGTCTCTACTAAAGATACAAAAAACTTAGCCAGGCGTGGTGGCGGGCGCCTATAATCCCAGCTACTAGGGAGGCTGAGGCAGGAGGATTGCTTGAGCCTGGGAGGCGGAGGTTGCAGTGAGCTGGGATCACGCGATAGCACTCCAGCTGGATGGGCAACAAGGATGAGACTATGTCACAAAAAAAAAAAAAAAAAGAAAGAAATGGTAGCATCACTGGAATGAATTCATAGCTTTCACTATTTTGAGGGATGACTTTAACTAAATGAGGATGTTTACTTAATATCACAGTGCAAATGCCAAGAGAAACAGATATAAAATTCTGAAAATTAATATAATTTAAGAAAAAGTCAGCTGGGCGTGCTGGCTCATGCCTGTAATCCCAGCACTTTGGGAGGCCAAGGTGGGTGGATCACGAGGTCAAGAGATTGAGACCATCCTGGCCAACATGGTGAAACTCCGTCTCTACTAAAAATACAAAAATTAGCTGGGCGTGGTGGTGCGCGCCTGTAGTCCCAGCTACTTGGGAGGCTGAGGCAGGAGAATTGCTTGAACCTGGGAGGCGGAAGCTGCAGTGAGCCGAGATTGCGCCACTGCACTCCAGCCTGGCGACAGAGTGAGACTCCGTCTCAAAAAAAAAAAAAAAAAAAAAAAAAAAAAAAAAGAAAGAAAAGAAAAAGTCAGTGTCAGTTCTATTTATAAAGTGGGCAATTCTGAACCCTGAATGATTTATTCTAATATATCCATTAATAGTGTCATTCAGAGACCAAATACTATATAATCATTATATTTTAAAAGTGAAATTCTTACCTCCCAACCAGGCCACACAATTAGCTTTTGCAGGTGGAGTATGAATTCGAAATGTCTTAGTGCCAAGTGCTTTTTTATATTTTGGTTTTTCTACCAAATACCTTATTTCTGCAAGCAATCTGTGGAGAAATCCTGGCAACATAGAAGTGCCACCTATGACTACCAAATTCTCTGCTAGTTGCTTCCTGGTGTCTATCGGACACTGTTATTAAAAAGAAAAAAAGAAGGATTTATTCTGAACTGTACAAACAATGCTTGACTGAACTTAAGAAAATATACATATTATATGTACTATTATTATACATATTATTATTATTATACTACAGATTAAACAGGTGATCGTTTGTATCACAAAAAGGGCCACAGCAAGGTTTCTTTCATGTAGCAAATATAACCACCATAAAAATACTGCCAAATATATACATAAACTTTAAAGATTTAAAAATATTTTAAAGTCTAAAAGCATAGAATTTTACATCCCATAGGGCATATGTGAGTGTTCTCACTGTCAGGGTAGCAGTGATTAAGTAGGGCAAAGAGCATGAGAAGAAATAACTTCTCTTTTTTGGGGTAAGGGAAGTATGTGGAAATTTAATTTTTCTAAGGTGTATTCACAGTGCCAGTTGTTAAGTGGGAAGATAACACTCCTAGAAAAATTATGGTTCTACATTAGTTCTCTTTAAGAGTTAGCAATGATAAGGTCCTTCAATGAATGGAGCCCTAGAGGTAAACATATCTTCCAAGGCAATGGTATTTCATGTGAAGTCCTATAATTACATAGTCATTAAACAAAAGAGACATATTATTACCATATGTCCTGTGGAATTTAAAATTGAATACTATACAACCCTGAATTGGAAGGAACCACAAGCCACACTAGGTACAAAATAAAAATCTGGTCCCTGGTCTTAAAAGAATGCACATGTCGCTGGGCTTGGTGGTTCACGCCTGTACAGCCCTTTGGGAGGCCGAGACAGGTGGATCACCTGAGGTCGGGAGTTCAAGACCAGCCTGACCAACATGGAGAAACTCCATCTCTACCAAAAATACAAAATCAGCCAGGCATGGTGGCACATGCCTGTAATCCCAGCTATTCGGGAAGCTGAGGCAGGATACTCACTTGAACCCAGGAGGCGGAGGTTGCGGTGAGCCAAGATCATGCCATTGCACTCCAGCCTGGGCAACAAGAGCAACACTGTCAAAAAAAAAGAAAAAAAAAAAGGCCAGGTGCGGTGGCTCACGCTTGCAATCCCAGCACTTTGGGAGGCCGAGGTGGGCGGATCACAAGGTCAGGAGTTCAAGACCAGCCTGGCCAACATGGCGAAATCCTGTCTCTAAAAAATACAAAAATTAGCCGGGCAAGGTGGTGGGTGACTGTAATCCCAGTTCCTCAGGAGGCTGAGGCAGGAGAATCACTTGAACCCGGGAGGCAGAGGCTGCAGTGAGCTGAGATCGCGCCACTGCACTCCAGCCTGGGTGACAGAGCGAGACTTTGTCTCAAAAAAAAATAAAAATGCACATGTCCATGGCACTCATTATCCTGGGGTTTGGAATGTTGTAGATGCCCTTTCTCAGTGCCAGAGTAAAACTCATGAACTATAAAATTTTAAAATGAAAGTTTAAAAAGTTAAAAAAAGGACCGTATTCTGTAAAAATAAATAAAATTTAATAAGCAGATTAGTTGTTGACCTATATTAAAAATAATACGTGACAAGGATTGCTAGTTGCCTAAAATAACATTTAAAATTTATATTTAAAGGACCGTGATAATAAAGGTAATTTTTTGACAAGATAAAATACCTGTATAAGGGAATCCAATATTAAAGTGGCAACTGATTGCTCTTCATTATCTTGTTCAAAAAGAATTTCCACAACTGAATCCCTAATGGGATTTGAAAAAGAGAGCTTTCTGTTGGTGTCACGTATTATAATATTACACAGAATATACCATTATTTCCATTTACATAGTATTTTTAAGTACCAATACTACATTAACAAAGAATAATTATTAAAATACAAGGTGTTCTCATTTGTAAATGGAGAGGATAACAATGCCTCCCTCACAGGGGTTGAGGTGAAGATGCAATGAGTTAATAGAACAGGGTCTGGCACATAGAAGGCATTCCCTAAATTGTTAGCTGTTACTATTATTATGTATAGATTTACGTTTATTTGGTGTCCAATTATAACTCCCCAAACCTAATAAGAGAAAAGAAATAGTATTCTATGGAAGTTAGTAAGATTCAACAAGCAGATTAGCTAGTGATACAAGAGATTTACAAGCAACCACCCCCCATTTCTTTGTTTTTTAAAATACAAGGATCACTAGTTGCTTAATAAAATATCCATTTTCCAGTTTAATCTCAAATTAAAATTACTCTATTTTTGGTAGCATGAGGAAGATCTTTGTGGTGATGAAAGAGTTCTATATATTTTTTTTAAATTATATATGTATTATATTTAAGGTACACAACATATTTTGATATATACATATATATACACACACATAATAAGTAATTACTACATTCAAGCAAACTAACCTATCCATCACCTTCCATAAGTAGTAAGAGCACCCAAAATCTATTCTTTTTTTTTTTTTTTTTTTTAGACAGAGTCTTGCTCTGTTGCCCAGGCTGGAGTGCAAGTGGCGTGATCTTGGCTCACTGCAAGCTCCGCCTCCTGGGTTCACGCCATTCTCCTGCCTCAGTCTCCCGAATAGCTGGGACTACAGGTGCCCGCCACCGCGCCCGGCTTATTTTTTGTATTTTTAGTAGAGACGGGGTTTCACCATGTTAGCCAGGATGGTCTCGATCTCCTGACCTCGTGATCCGCCCACCTCGGCCTCCCAAAGTGCTAGGATTACAGGCGTGAGCCACTGTGCCCAGCCCCAAAATCTATTCTTGGCAAATTTTCAGTATAGAATACAGTGTTACTAACTAAAGTCCTCATGCTGTACATTAGATCTCTAGGCTTATTCAGCACTCATAACTGCAAGTTTGTGTCCTTTGACCCTCTCCTCATTTCCTTCCCCTCCCAACTCCTAACAACCACTGTTTTACTCTCTGTTTCTAGATATTTGACTTTTTTTTTAGATTCCACGTATAAAAGTGAGATCAAGCAGTATTTTTTTTTCTGTCTGGCAATAGTTCTGTATCTCCATTGTTGTAGTGACTGTAGAAATCTACACATGATAAAATAACACAGAACTGACATATATTTTATGCCAATGCCAACTTACTAGTTTTGATATCATATTATAGTTATATAAGATGTTTAACCATTGGGAGAAACTGAAAGGGTATATGGGACCTCTCTGTATTATCTTTTACAACTGCCTATCTGTAGGATTTGAAAATAAAAAAAGATAAAACTCCATTTTTAAGCTGGATATATTGTGCCTCCACCCCATCCCACTAGTTAAAACATTGTATTTACCAGCCTCTGGCCAGATGCAATGACTCATGCCTATAATCCCAGCATTTCAGGAGGCTGAGGCAGTGCAGGGGAATGGCTTGAGGCCAGGAATTCGAGACCAGCCTGAGCAGCACAGTGAGACCTCATCTCTTAAAAAAAAAAAAAAAACAAAAAAAAACAAAAACATCTTTCTTGCAACTAGATGTAGTTAAGTACCAGACAACGAGATGGAGGCAGAAGTAATATGTCGGACTTTTTTTTTCCCTTTTGAGACAGAGTCTCGCTCTGTGCAATGGTGTGATCCTGGATCAGCCTCCCAGGTTCAAGCGATTCTCATGTCTCAGCCTCCCAAGTAGCTGAGATTACAGGCCTGTGCCACCTCGCCCAGCTCATTTTTTGTATATTTTCAGTAGAGATGGGGTTTCGCCATGTTGGCCAGGCTGGTCTCGAACTCCTGGCCTCAAGCGATCTGCCTGCCTCAGCCTCCCCAAAGTGTTGGGATTATAGGCATGAGCGGTGGCACCCGGCCTATGTTGGACTTTTAATTAAGAGTTAAGTACTTTCTTCTTTCCCTTCTTAGGACTACCTGCTTGAAACAAAAACATGGTAGCTACAACTCCAACAGCCATCCTGGACCTCAGGGACAAGGGCTACATCTCAGAGATGATAGATGGAAAGATGTTTGGGTCTCTAATATGAGATGATAATATAATCCCTGGATGATCTACCTCTGAACTTCTTTTTTCCTTTAATTTCAAATTTTTTGAGATAGGGTCTTGCCCTGTTGCCCAAGCTGGAGTGCAATGGCACAATCTCAGCTCACCACAACCTCTACATCCCAGGCTCAAGCAATCCAACAGCACTGGCATCCCAAGGTGCTGGGATTACAGGTGTGAGCCACTGCGCCCAGCCTTGAACTTCTTTTAAGTGAGATAAACTTCTAACTTGTTGAAGCCACTATTTTCAGGTTTGTATAACTGTGGCCAAACCAAATCCTAACCAACGCAATACAAAATTAACATACATATACAGGTATAAACTCTATTTTTTATAAAATTGGGATATTATGCATAACTATTTTAAAGCTTTTAAAAATCCTTTTCAAAACATAAAATCCTCTTCATGAGACTCAATCTACTAGCTATTTTTTTCCACTTCACCACTAAAGTATACTAACTGAGGCCTGCAGTATGCTGAACAGGCATAGCTGGTCAGGCCCTTGCCACTATGCCTGCAGACTTCTTCCACCAGTTGAGCTGCATGCTTACAAAGAGTCACTCTTCTTTTTCCAAATCTTTTGTCAGCTGATTTGATATTAAAATTACATAACTTAACAATTATTAACCAATGAAATATTAAGGTAGAAAACAAGTTGTTCTTTCTATGAATGTTGAAAGCTTTGGAAAGACAAGTTAATTTTTAAAAATATTTGTAACATAGATGAGACAACTGTAAAAGTCTAGAAGAAAATAACTAGATGGATTCTGTTTATTTTTAATAGAGATGGGGTTTCACCATATTGGCCAGGCTGGTGTCAAACTCCTGACCTCAAGTGATCCACCCACCTTGGCCTACCAAAATGTGGGGATTACAGGCATGAGCCACCACGCCCAGCCAACTAGATGGATTCTGTACCAAGACTGATTCCTAGTAACTTTAAGCTCTTACTGTACTTATAAAAAGAAAAAAAAAAGCTGGAAATCATAAATTATGAATTACTGGTTTATATAATTTTAAGTCAGAACTCTATAAGCAGACTTAGCCTCAAAGAAAAGGTCTTGGAAAAACATAAATACACATAAATTTTAAGTTAAAATAAAATGTTTAGTATACGATTTTTTATAATGGTCCTTTACTTTAAATAACCCTTTTTTTGCTTCACCAACCAACTACTGGTCAGTATTGTGTCTAATTAGAAGGTTTCAATGGAACTATACCTTTTGGTAGAAACAACATGTTAGGCTGGGTGCGGTGGCTCCCACCTACAATCCCAGCACTTTGGGAGGCCAAGACAGGTGGATCACCTGAGGTCAGGAGTTCGAGACCAGCTTGACTAACATGGAGAAACCTTGTCTCTACTAAAAATACAAAAATTAGCTGGGGGTAATGCGCATGCCTGTAATCCCAGCTACTCGGGAGGCTGAGGCAGGAGAATTGCTTGAACCCAGGAGGTGGAGGTTATGGTGAGCCGAGATCACATCATTGCATTCCAGCCTGGGCAACAAGAGCGAAACTCCACCTCAAAAACACACGCGCGCGCGCACACACACACACACACACACAAACAAAACACAAAAAACATGTTAGTAAACGTAAATTAATTGGGTTTGGAATGTAAGACATACTGGCTTCCTTTATTCATAATGCATTTTCCTATTATTTTGGAACCAACAATTCCATGTTCATTGAATTTCCTTTTTTTTTTTTTTAAAGAAAACAGAGATGGGGAGCCGGGGGTGGTGGCTCATGCCTGTAATCCCGACACTCTGGGAGGGCAAGGCAGGAGGATTGCTTGAGTGGGGTTCGAGACCAACTGGGCAACACAGTGAGACTCCATCTCTACAAAAAAATTTTTTTTAATAAGAAAAAAAAAAGAGATGGGGTCTCACTCTGTTGCCCAGGCTGAAGTACAGTGGTACAATCATAGATCACCGTAACCTCAAACTCCTGGGCTCAAGTGATCCTCCCACCTCAGCTTCCTAAAGGCTAGGACTATAGGTGTGTACCACCATGCCTGGCTAATTTAAAAAAAAATTTTTTTTTGCAGAGACAGGGTCTCAAACTATGTTGCCCAGGCTGGTCTTGAACTTTTGGGCTCGAGATATCCTCCCACCTCCACCTCCCAAAGTGCTGGGGTTACAAGTGTGAACTACCAGCCAGGTGCAGTGGCTCACGCCTGTAATCCCAGCACTTTGGGAGGCCAAGGCGGGTGGATCACCTGAGGTCAGGAGTTCGAGACCAGCCTTGCCAACATGGTGAAACCCATCTCTACTAAAAATACAAAAATTAGCCAGTCATGGTGGTGAGTGCCTGTAATCCTAGCTACTTGGGAGGTTGAGGCAGGAGAATTGCTTGAACCCAGGAGAAGGAGGCTGCAGTGAGCCGAGACCGCGCCAGTGCACTCCAGCCTGGGGGAAAAGAGCAAAAATTCCCTCTCAAGAAAAAAAAAAAAAAGTGTGAACTACCATGCCTGGCCTCTGTATTTCTTTAAATAGTTGTCTTCTTCTTTTATACTGAGATCCAAGAAATAATCAGGAGAAAATTTTAAAAAGTAATTTAATAAATATAACTTAAATAAGAGATTAAAATGATATAAAAATAGCTAGCAAAAAGTACTACATTCTTACTCTTTTGCTACCCTGTGCTACCTCCTTTAACTTCTGTATATTTATGTTCATTCTTTTAATACTTCAAGCTCTACATTAACACAAAACCTAATAGGATGTTCAATATGTTACATAATAATAATTTTTTGTATATCTTCTGACCTTATATTTTACAAGGAAACTTTTATAATATAAATTTTATAAAGTTGCATTATAAACAAATGTTGTATTGTTACTAATATGATTATGTAAGTCTTAACAACAACTTATATTGGATCATCAGACAGAATAGTCAAATCAATAAACGGTGAATTACTAAGTCCTAAAGACTGAGTATATTTGGAAAAATGCATTCTTTCAAACAAAAAGTTTTAAAGCAGGAGTCAGCAAACTATGGCCTGAGAATGAAATCCAGCCACCACCTGTTTTTGCATATAAAGTTTTACTAGAACACAGTCATGCTCACTCATTTACATATTATCTATGGCTAATTTTGTATTCCAACTATAGAGTTGAGTAGTTGCAACAGAGACCATATGGACCCATAAAGCCTGAGCAATTTTTTTTTTTTTTTGGAGATGGAGTTTCCCTCTTGTTGCCCAGGCTGGAGTGCAATGGTGTAATGTTCGCTCACCGCAACCTCTGCCTCCTGAGTTCAAGCAATTCTCCTGCCTCAGCCTCCTGAGTAGCTGGGATTAAGGGCATGTGCTACCACAGCTGGCTAATTTTGTATTTTTAGTAGAGACTGGGTTTCTCCTTGTTGGTCAGGCTGGTCTCGAACTTCCAACCTCAGGTGATCTGCCCGCCTCAGCCTCCCAAAGTACTGGGATTACAGGCATGAGCCACTGCGCCCGGCCAAGTCTGAGCTATTTACTTTCTGGTCCTTTACTGAAATATTTTGCTAACCCCTGTTTTAAAGTGTCATACTTCCTGCCCCCCTTCAAAGAATGGTTAGTTTCATGAATTGAACTAATTCTCAATTACCTTGATAAATAGGAAATAATATATTTTTTTTAATTTTTAAAAATTTAAAAAGCTGAATAGGCAGGGCACGGTGGCTCACGCCTGTAATCTCAGCACTGCTGGAGGCCAAGGTAGGTGGATCACCTGAGGTCAGGAGTTTGAGACCAACCTGGTCAAAATGGCGAAACCGTGTCTCTACTAAAAAATACAAAAATTAGCCAGGCATGGTGGCAGGCACCTATAATCCCAGCTACTTGGGAGGCTGAGGCAGGAGAATTGCTTGGACCCAGGAGACGAAGGTTACAGTGAGCCAAGATCGTGCCACCGCACTCCAGCCTGGGCAACAGAGCAAGACCTTGTCTCAAAAAAAAAAAAAAAAAAAAGCTGAATAAAATTAATCGTGAATAATGAGGCTTAACAATAAACACTTAACTGTTAAAATGGCAATAGTGAAATAAAGGCTCATACAAATATTCTTAAAAGCCAAAAGTTTATTTTAGTTTACTACTTTGCCGTAAAAATTAAGATCTAACCTGATTGATCCAAGGACATGTAAAATCTTCTCTCCATCTAATGGATAGTCAACATTTGGGGGTGGGGAGGGACGCTGAAATATAAATATCATAAACATAAGTCCACACATGTTGTAACCTTTGCAAAAAGATGCTTTTTTTTTTTTTAAACTTACCTCATTATTCCCATCAATATTAAATTTTGCTGCTTGGATTTTTAGTCCTCGCTTCAGATCACTTACAAAGCAAGTACGCACTTAAAGGAAGAAAAGGAGACCTTGTTATGGCTAGTTATTATAATTGAACACAGTGTACCTACACCCCAGTCAAAACAATTCTATTCAAGTGAACATGCTCATCATCTATTCCTTTGGATTTTATAAACTCTATTCCCATCTTTAGTTAGCTAACAATAATTTGTTGATTAAAAAAACCTGTTTTGGCCAGGTGCAGTGGCTCACGCCTGTAATCCCAGCACTTTGGGAGGCCAAGGCAGGCGGATCACCTGAGGTCAGGAGTTCGAGGCCAGCCTGCCCAGAGTAGAGATGGGGTGAAACCCCATCTCTACTAAAAATACAAAAAATTAGCCGGGTGTGGTGGCGGGTGCCTGTAATCCCAGCTGTTCCGGAGGTGGAGGCAGGAGAATTGCTTGAACCCAGGAGGTGAAGGTTGTAGTGAGCTGAGATCGCGCCACTGCACTCTAGCCTGGGCAACAAAAGTGAAACTCCGTCTCAAAGAAAAAAACCAAACCAGAACAAAACAAAACAAAAAAACAACCTTTTTCACTGACTAAGGTGTCATAAGACATGTTGTACATTCATCTTGCATAAAATCTCATTTTAAAAAAAGCACCTTTGAGGAAACTGTTGTTTGATATCTCTTGTATAAGGAGGACCACAATAAAAGTTAATTTTACCATCACAAAAATGTAGCTATTCTAACTGAATAGCATATTTCTTTAAACCAGATTTTCTTTCTCCCTCTCTCTGTCTGATTCTTTTTAAGGAATCTTGTTGTGAAAAGATGTTACCAAAAAGAAATTGGAAAAAAAAAAAAGAAATAAAATTAATAAAAATCTTGGTTGGTCAGAGCACAACGCCAATTTTTTTTTTTTGACAGAGTCTCACTCTATTGCCCAGACTGGAGTGCAGTGGTGTGATCTTGGCATACTGCAACCTCCGCCTCCCGAGTTCATGCGATTCTCATACCTCAGCCACCCAAAGCAGCTGGGATTACAGGCACACGCCACCATGCCCAGCTAATTTTTGTATTTTTAGTAGAGACAGGGTTTCGCCATGTTGGTCAGGCTGGTCTCGAACTCCTGACCTCAAGTGATCCACCGGCCTTGGCCTCCCAAAGTGCTGGGATTACAGGCATGGGCCACTGCGCCTGGCTGGTACAATGCCAAATTTTGCTCTTAGTTGCAATTTAACATTCCTTAGTTTTGGGCTTTTTGTAATGACTGTTCCTCGTTAGCACACCCCAACACTACCACTTTCTTTCTACTGTATCACTTTACTTTTTGCATTTTGAAAACTTTTTCTTTTAAAAATTCTATTGCAAAGTATTTTTTATAATAAGCTGCTTAAAATTATTTCAAGGTAGTTAAGGAATACTTTTTTAAAGTAGAGACAAAATTGATGTTAAATGCAAGAAATCTGACAACTTTGTTGTATTACTTGTAAAGCATGTTAGCCATATATATTATGAAAAGAATTATGTATAATATATATGATGTAATGCATATTGATATGATATATATTATACACAATTCTTTTCATAATACATTATGCAGTGAAGTTCATTCACTAATTCAAAACACATGTGTTGAGAATCTACAATATGCTACTATGCTAGACAGTGAGCGAGGCGCTAAAGCTACTTATATGTTTTATATTTTATTCAAGTTCTCGTGACTATCTAAGCAAAGTAAATACCTGGCCTTGAGATCTTTTTTTTTTGTTTTTGAGATGAAGTCGAAACTCACTTGCCCAGGCTGGAGTGCAGTGGCGCAATCTTAGCTCACTGCACCCTCTGCCTCTGGGGTTCAAGTGATCCTCCCACCTCAGCCTCCCAAGTAGCTGGGACTAGAAGTGTGCACCACCATGCCTGGCTAATTTTTTGTAGTTTTATTTTTATTTTTTTGAGACAGAGTTTCACTCTGTTATCCACGCTAGAGTCCAATGGCGCGATCTTGGCTCACTGCAACCTCTGCATCCCAGTTCAAGATCACACAATACAATGAATATTTGTATGCTGCATATTAGTTTTTGTTTTTGTTTTCTTTTGAGACAGTCTTGCTCTGTCACCCAGGCTAGAGTGCAGTGGTCTGAACTTGGCTCACTGCAGCCTCCACCAGGAGATCCCAGGCTCAAGTGATCTTCCCACCTCAGCCCCTCTAAATAGCTGGGACTATAGGTCTGTACCACCACACCTGGCTAATTTTTGTATTTTTTGTAGAGGCAGGGTTCATCACGTTGTCCAGGCTGGTCTTGAACTCCTGGGCTCAAATGATTCACCTGCCTTGGCCTCCCAAAGTGCTGAGATTACAGGGGCCAGCCACTACACCCAGCCTGCATATTTGTTTTATTGTTTTGGTTTTTTTTTTTTTTTTAGACAGAGTCTCGCTCTGTTGCCAGGCTGGAGTGCAGTGGCGCCATCTTGGCTCACTGCAACCTCTGCCTCCCAGGTTCAAGCAATTCTCCTGCCTCAGCCTCCCAAGTAGCTGGGACTACAGGCGAGCACCACCACGCCCAGCTAATTTTTGTACTTTTAGTAGAGACGGGGTTTCAACATGTTGGCCAGAATGGTCTCGATCTCTTAACCTCGTGATCCACCCGCCTCGGCCTCCCAAAGTGCTGGGATTACAGGCATGAGCCACCACGCCCAGCCCCTGCATATTTGTTTTTAACTTAAAGGGTTTCTACTGAACATACCTTCAACAACATGCTTTCTTCGTTAACATTATGGACCTTCTTCCAAAACAATACTCTAGCTCTTAACAGCTACATAACATTTCTTATAATGAAGTTACCAAACTTCATGCAATAACCCTTTTTAGATGGGATGCAACACTTTGAATTTTAATAAATATGCCAGATTGCTTTCCAAAAAGGTTAGTTTGCAATCCTTACTAATAATAATATTCATTTTCCTACAATCTCACTAATACCAGATGTCTTTCAAATTTTTGCCAATCTGATGTCTCCCTGACTAATGGAAGAGTTAAACATCTTTTCACAGGTTGGAGGTCATATGAAAAGAAAATACTCCACATGGTCAACAATTGTTATATCATGGAGGATAGAAATGGAAGAGAGGAAAGGAAACCATTTTACCTGAGATATTTCTGTATTATTTGAACTACTATAATAAGCATTACAAATGATTGAAATTTTATAACAATTGAAAAGAATTTAGGTAATTAAAACACATAAAAGATAACAGGTAATATAATGGAAAGCAAGATCTATTTTGTAGCCCGAGCTCTAACCCTACCTACTTGTGTGACACTGAACAAATAACTTAACATTTCACAGCCCCAACTGTATTAGATTATCTCCAGCTCTATTTAACTCTAAAATCCATTACTGTCTATCTATTAAACACCCTAAATTATTAACATTAATGACATGCCAAGTATTGAAGTAGATTTTATTTTAAATGTATCTTATTTTAGTGAATAAAAATACCAGAAAACCCAATTTGAACATTATCATAGAAATTCACTCTAGCAAAGTAGAAGCAATACATTTCACTTAGGTGAATCCAATGTACTGTATAGTACTTTGGTCACAATTCCGGAAGTTTTTAGAAAAAGGTATAAAGAAAACTAGAGTAAAAAACATTATACTACATCAAACCAGTAGCTTTCTTAAGCAATTTAACTGTTCTTTCACACTGCAAAATACTAGTTCCCTGGTAACCCTGTATACTCTGTATACAATTGAGAAGCTGCTTCAGTAACACATCACTATGCCACAGCTTACCTAAGTGTGAAAAAAAATTGGAATTTGTACTTACAGTATCCCATAGCCTATATATTAAATATTTTTAGGATATTATATTATGAATATATTTTCTATCTGTGTAAATGTTTAGAAGCATATGCCCTCCAAAGTAACACTTAAGGATGAAAGGGACAAAAACGAGAACTTAGTTTACCTTTAATGTCCTCTAAGACACCTTCTGGAACTGAACCTAAAACAAATATTTCATTTAGAATTATACAACTTTAATAATAATTAAAAACAGTCTATTAAATTGCCTTCACATTTCTATTTTTCAATTTAGAAAAAAATTTAAAAATACAACTACTATAATTTTCTCAAAAAGTCTAACAGAAAAATTTAATTTTGTTTTAGGGAAGAAATATCATCATTCAAAGCCAAGACAAACCATGGAAATTGAAGCAAAAAATTGAAGTTTCAAGTTTATCTTTCTGGTGATAATAAATAGTTGTCAGTAATGTGCTAACATATGTTTAAAAAGTACCACACACAATCTTTTAATCTTGTCCTTCAAGGTAAAGGTGACATTTAAAAAAACAACTGAGAAAGTACCTATTCATTCTTTTTTGAATTAGGTTCTAAATACTAAATGAAAGAGGCTCATTGAAAGTTCACCTAAAGATACCAAGTATATCTATCTTCATGCAATACAGGGAGCCTTTGGAAAGTGAATGTTTGGATATATTACCATTGTTATAAAATTTTGTTGCCAAAAATCTGTCTCAGAAACAAAATTTTCTAACCTAAAGTCTTCAAAACTAAGAATTTTTAACCTTGGGGCCAGGTGCGGTGGCTCACGCCTGTAATCCCAGTGCTATGGAAGGCCAAGGTGGGCCGATCACCTGAGGTCAGGAGTTCAAGACCAGCCTGACCAACATGGAGAAACCTCGTCTCTACTAAAAATACAAAAAGCTGGGTGTAGTGGTACATGCCTGTAATCCCAGCTACTCAGGAGAATGAGGCAGAAGAATCGCTTGAACTTGGGAGGAGTTTGGGGTAAGCCAAGATCGTGCCATTGCATTCCAGCCTGGGCAAAAAGAGTGAAACTCCGTCTCAAAAAAAAAAAAAAAAAGAATTTTTAACCCATTGTAAAATATGTAAAAATATTTTCATTGATTTATGAGAACAAATTATTGATATCAGGGAAGACAGACATCTATAGCTGAAAAATAAATCATTATTTAATAAGCATAATTATGGCCTTCTTCCACCTGGATCTACGTTTGTTGTCAACTATAACTTTCAGTTCTGAGAGCCATTAAAATTAAGTATTAAAATTAGGTAAACTTAGAAACCACACCATTAAAATGTTAAGCCATAATTTTAAAAAAAAGCATATTTAATATTTAATTATATTGCAAAAGATTTTTATCTTTAGTAAGTATAACTTTAGAATTATTTATTATTTTACCTTTATTATCTCATCCTTTCCAAAGGCTTTTGTGTTTCATAATACAGTAACAATAGAACATATATGGTTTATAAATAAACAAACAGATATACTAAAGATAACATGTTCAAAGTTTTATTTTACCTGTGGGGCCAGTACATGATAAAAAATTTTTGAAGATTTCCTATCTTTAAGTGTTAAAATTTATCAAGAGGATAAAGATATGCCAGAAGATTTAATCCTGATTATAAACAGATGAGAGAAATGTAACTTGACAGTAAGAACCTGCAATTTAAAAATAAGTGCTAAAACCTACAGCATTCCACAACTTCAATGCTCTCTCTTGGAACATTTATATAAATTTTAACATGTGTCAAAGAAATTTGGTAATATGAGAAACTGTTTTCTTTAGGCAAATGTAAGGCAGGCCTGGAAATAAAGAGTTTAATTTAGCTAAGAGTAGATGCTGCTTTGGGAAAGAGCTACTTAATCATAAGGAGCAAATAATCATAAGGGGCAAATAATAACTATTTAAATTTTGCAAGTGAAGAATAGAAACAATAGGCATTCCCTGGCTCTGGCTCTAAAAAATCACTTACATTTCAGTTAGGAAAATAAGAAGCATAACATATTAATATAATTTAAACTGTACATTTTTCCAATCAGTGTACTTAGGTTAGCCTTTTTGAGTTACTATGATATATTCATTCTTTTTTAAACTAAGTTCTAAATACTAAATGGAAGAGGCTCATTCAAAGTTCACTTAAGGATACTCAAGCATATCTCAGACTTGCATGTAATCTTTGCTAAGAACCTGGAAAAGAGACATTTTAAATTTGTTTGCATTTCTTTTTGTTTTTTTTTGAGACGGAGTCTCCCTCTGTCACCCAGGTTGGAGTACAATGGCTCGATCTCGGCTCACTGCAACTTCCGCCTCCTGGGTTCAAGCGATTCTCCTGCCTCAGCCTCCCCAGTAGCTGGGATTACAGGCCTGTGCCACCACGCCCAGCTAATTTTTTTTTTTTTTTTATGTAGAAACAGGGTTTCACCATATTGGTCAGGCTGGTCTCGAACTCTTGACCTCAAGTGACCCACTCACCTTGGCCTCCCAAAGTGCTGGGATTACAGGCGTGAGCCACTGTGCCCAGCTGTATTTGCGTTTCTGATCCTACTAAGTGGGTGCTTCAGCAAATATTTGTATGATTTGATTCCACAATTTTGTAGGACTGCATGGCTATCACAGACTCAGATTGCGAGTATTAAAAGGAAAGGTTAGAATCAGTACAAGGTTGACTAGAAAAAGAATATCCAAGAATGTATCATTTATAATTTTATGGAAATATTATTGGGTTTAAAGACCTTTACAAAGAACATCTTGGGATGCTACATTGAATTTATTATCTTTGAACACCTTTTGTAAATCACCTGTCACCAAAATATACTAAGACATCACAAAGTTATCTGGAATTTGAAAGCTATAATTGGATCTACAGAATGAAAAATGCTATTAACTTAACTATCAATAGGGAACAACAGGAAAACATAGGTATGCCTAAGTGTCACAAAAATCTGGCTTTCCAACATATATTCAATGCCCCAGCACTACACTAGGTGCTACAGATTGAAAAATAAATAAGACAGGGATCCTCAAAGTCTCCTGGGGGAAACAAGTAAGTTAACAGGCAAATGAGAATGTGTCATATGTGCTATAATAAATTACTGCCGAGGGCTTAACAGAGAGGAGCAATTTATTCTGCTTAGGGAAGATGAGGAAGGCTTTACCATTAAGATGCCATTCCAGCTGAGTCATGCAGAGGGATCAAAAACCCAGCTAGGCAAAGAAAAACATCCCAGGGAAGGAAAAAGAATAAATGAAGGCACAGGGCTGTGCTAGGACTCACGGTGTCTTGACAACTGGAAGAAATTTACTGTAGCTTTAATAAGGAACAAAGGATAAAGTTTAGTGATCTAAGGATAAGAGGTAGAACAAACTCAGATTTGAAGAAACATTTATATCCAGCAGATAATTTGGATTTTAACTTGTAGAAGCTTACAAAAATTCTCAAGCAAAAGAGCAATGTAGTTATATTTATTCTGTGAAAAATTGGCTGAGCACAGTGGCTCAGGCTGTAATCCCAGCATTCTGGGAGGCGGGGGCTGGTGGATTGCTTGAGCTCAGGAGTTCGAGACCAGCCTGGGTGACGTGGCAAAATCCCATCTCTACAAAATGTACCCCCAAAAATTAGCTGGGTGTGGTGGCTTGCGCCTGTAGTCCCAGCTACTCAGGAGGCTGAGATTGGAGGATGGTTTGAGCCCAGGAGGTGGAGACTGCAGTGAGCCAAGATTGCACCACTGCCCTCCAGTCTGGGCAGCAGACTGAGATCCTGTCTCAAAAACATAAAAATATTTGTGGAAAGTTATTCCTGGCAACCGTGTGAAACAGACCGAATCCATCCAGAGTAGACTTCTGTAATAATCTAAGCAAGAAATGAGGGCCTAGATTAAAACAATGTCTTTGCTCTCAGGTATTCAATGGTGTGGAAGGTTAAAAAAAAAAAAAAAAAAAAAGAAAGAAAAATGAGATCTGAAAGAGATTTCTGAAGAATTGAAAGGCTATAATAACTCCCAGTTTTGTAAAACGGGAGACAAGGAAGATATTATCTTTATCTAATAATTGAAATGAATTTGAGGAAAGACATAATGTGTTCACTTTTGGAAATCTTAAGTTTGAGGTGCCTAGAGACATGCACAGTCTCTAATAATCAGTTGGAAATATGAATATCAAGCTCAGAAGAAGGATCAGGCCCAGTGACACATTTCAGAATCAACAGCACGCAGATGTAGAAGTTGTGGGAGTAGATAAGATCACATTTAAAAAGCCAGTAGAGAAAAAGGAGGAACAAACATTAGATCCCTAGTGGAATACCAGTAGAGAAAGCAAGAGCAGAGGAAGCCAGAGGAATATTTGGGGAAATAATAGACAACTACTAAAAGAAAGAATCCTGAAAGCCAAGGAGAAGAAAGCATTCAAGAGTACATGATGATCCACAATGTCAAAAGTTCTGGAAAGGATGACTAAAATCAAACTATCAAACTATTGAATTTAGTGATTAAAAGCTCAATGGTGAGCTTTTTTTTCTTATTTTTTTTGAGATGGAGTCTTGCCCTGTCGCCCAGGCTGGAGTGCAGTGGTGCAATCTTGGCTCACTGCAAGCTCCGCCCTCTGGGTTCACACCATTCTCCTGCCGCAGCCTCCCAAGTAGCTGGGACTACAGGCGCCCGCCACCATGCCCAGCTAATTTTTTGTATTTTTAGTAGAGACAGGGTTTCACCATGGTCTCAATCTCCTGACCTCATGATCCGCCCGCCTCGGCCTCCCAAAGTGCTGGGATTACAGGCATGAGCCACTGCGCCTGGCCAATGGTGAGCTTATAGTTGAAGCAGTGCCAACAGAGTGGCATGGGGAGAAAAGAGAATAATCATGCAATGGAGCAAAGACTAAAACACAAGTTGAAGAAACAAAAAGAGAGTGTAAACCACTCCTAAACCACTTAAAATGAATTTACCCATCACTGAGGGAAGGCTCTGTTCTTTAGCAGCACTTGTGTCAACAGTACATTGTTCCAATAGTTGAGTTTCCAACTCTCTGAAATTAAAAAAAAAAAAGTTACTGGAATGAAAATATGGAAACTGATATCCTTACTTGATACTTTTAACTACATAATAGATTATTATGCTTTTTTTTTGGAGACAGTCTTACTCTGTCGCCCAGGCTGGAGTGAAGTGGCGCAATCTCGGTTCACTGCAACCTTCACCTCCTGGGTTCAAGTGATTCTCCTGCCTCAGCCTCCCAAGTAGCTGGGATTACAGGTACCCGCCACCATGCCCGGCTAAGTTTTGTATTTTTAGTAGAGATAGGGTTTTGCCATGTTGGCCAGGCTGGTCTCGAACTCCTGATCTCAAGTGATCCACCTGCCTTGGCCTCCCAGAGTGCTGAGATTACAGCTGTGAGCCACCACACCCAGCCCGAGTATTATGATTTAAATAAAAATGATCTTCCTGCCAGGCACGGTGGCTCACGCCTGTAATCCCAGCACTCTGGGAGGCTGAGGCGGGTGGATCACCTGAGGTCAGGAGTGTGAGAACAGCCTGGCCAACATGGCAAAACTCTATCTCTATTAAAAATACCAAAATTAGCCAGGCGTGGTGGTGCGTGCTTGTAGTCCCAGCTACTCAGGAGGCTGAGGCAGGAGAATTGCTTGAACCCAGGAGGTGGAGGTTGCGGTGAGCCGAGATCACGCCTCTGCACTCCAGCCTGGGTGACAGAGCGAGACTCCATCTCAATAATAATAATAATAATAATAATAATAATAATAATAATAATAAAAATAAAGGTCTTCCCCATGTCATAAGTTTACCTATGTAGTAAACCTGCATTTGTATCTCTAAACAAATTAAATTAAGTTAAAAAAAAAGAAAAAAAATGTGGTACATATACACAATGGAGTACTATTCAGCTATAAAAAAGAATGAGATCCAGTCATTTGCAGTAACACTGATGGAACTGGAGATTAAGTGAAATAAGCCATGCATAGAAAGACCAATATTATATGTTCTCACTTATTTGTGGGATCTAAACAGCAAAACAATGGAACTCATGGACAGAGAGAGTAGAAAGATGGCTACCAAAGGCCAGGGAGGATAGTGGAAGGATAAAAGGGAGGTGAGGATAATTAATGGGTACAAAAAAATAGAAACAATAAGACCTACTATTTGATAGCACCACAGGGTGACTATAGACAATAATAACTTAATTGTACATTTTCAAATCATGTAAAGAGTGTAACTGGATTGTTTGTAACTCAAAGGATAAATGCTTGACAAGATGGATACCCCATTCTCTATGATGTGCTTATTTCTCATTGCATGCCTGTATCAAAACATCCCAGGTACCTCATAAATATATACACCTACTATGTACCCATAAAAATTAAAAATTAAAAAAAAACTGGTTTATTCTTAAAAATGAATATACTCGAAGCTAATAGAGGGTGAAATGAATAAAATTCACTGTCCATATCACAAGCCCTCTATTGATCACTGATCAACAAACAGATTAGCAACTGTTTTTGTGGCACAGGTGAAATGAATGTGTTAAATTCCAAGAAACTTACTTGTGAAGAGCTTTTCCTCCTAGGGGTAGTGCTCCCCAACAATTCAGAACTGGGATTCCTTCATATATCTATAGAGTAGTCAAGGATACTATTATTTTAGGAGATAAAATGTGGTTTCCTTGATATTTTCCTCACCTTCTGCAGTATTGTTCTAAATATGCTGTAGTGTCAAATTTTTATTTCTTATTTTTAACATAGTTACAGAAAAACCAAAGAGTAAGTTTTTTTTCATATTCTTCATCAAAGAAAACAGAATAAAAATACACATATGCACAGGACCACACACAATTCATTAGATACGGCTGGGGCATCTCATAAAGTAGCCACTAGGCCTGTGTAGCTACTTAATACATGAAATATGGCTAGTCTGAATTGAGATGTGCTCTAAGACTAAGCTACAGCCCAAATTTAGGTTTTAATACCAAAAAACCCCACTAAAATACCTCATTATAATTTTTGTATTGATGGAATATTGGAATATTTTGAATACATTGGGTTAAATAAAATATACTATTAATTTCATCTTTTCTGGTGACTTTTAAAATATGGCTCTTAGAAAACTCTATTAACTTTATTTGAGACAGGGTCTCGCTCTGTAGCCCAGGCTGGAGTGCAGTGATGTGATTTCGGCTCAGTGCAACTTCCACCTCCCAGGTTCAAGTGATTCTTGTGCCTCAGCCTCCCAAGTAGTTAGGATTACAGGCATGTGCCACCACACCCGGCTAATGTTTGTATTGTTCGTAGAGATGGGGTTTTGACAAGTTGGCCAGGCTGGTCTCGAACTCTTGGCCTCAGGTGATCTGCCCACCTCAGCCTCCCAAGGTGCTAGGATTACATGTGTGAGCCACAGCGCCCAGTCTAGAACACTCTAAATTGCATACATGGTCCACATTATATTTCTACAGGACAGAGCTGAGAGGGAAGTAAACAATATTTACTGTGGGTTTGCTAAGTATATTGGTAAGAGCATCAGCTTTGGAAACCAACATGGGTTTATATCCTGGCTACATGTTTATAAGAAGAGGAGTCAACTACCCATCCCAACTCTCAATATTCTCATTTATATAATGAGAATAATAATACTCATGTTGCATGGTTGTTTTAAGAATTAAACACAAAGTACTTTATACTAAAAAACACTACTGCTTGATTAAATTCCTTAGGAGTTAATGATTCTTAATTTCCTTCCATGAATATTTTTTCTAATAAATATACATGTAGATCTCAAAATTGCAAGAGTCTTACATTCATGCATGTCAACATCCTTTTCAATAAAGCAATGTCCACTAGGACAATTCTAAGAGATGCTTATCTATACTCTGCTTAAATATTTATAATGAAAAGAAATGTACTAGTTTATACGGTCAGTAATTCCATTTTGGGACACCTTGAATTATTAGTAAGTGTGGCCTATGGTCAATAATATAATTGTAAAATATAATAAAATAATAATCAATAATATAATAAGTATGGCCTATGGTCAATGATATAAAAACCACAGCACGTACTGAGAAAACTACTATGTGCCAAATCCTATGCTGAACACTTTATATATATTACCTCACTCAACTAACACAACTCTTCTATGAGATGGAAATATTATAATCCCCAATTTATAGATAAAGAAACTGAGGCCCGAAGAGATTAAGCTACCTGACCAAGTAGTAAAAAGCATAGCTGAGATTTGCATTGCACTTATTGTGTATTTGATTCTAAAACCCAAGCTTGTAAACACTAAGGCATAATGCCTTCAGGATAGCCTCTAGAGATGTAAAAAAAAAAAAAGAAAGAAAATACATATTCTTTTTTTTTTTTTTTTTTTTTGAGACAGACGCCCAGGTTGGAGTGCAGTGGCGCGATCTCTGCTCACTGCAAGCTCCACCTCCCGGGTTCACGCCATTCTCCTGCCTCAGCCTCCTGAGTAGCTGGGACTACAGGCGCCAGTGAGCTCTTCAGCTATGTGAAGGCTGATTTCATGTTGCCATTAAGTTTTGAAATCTTTCTGGATTGAACGTTCTCATTTCAGTTTCTCCAATTACTCTTTGTATGATTTCTTTCTTAAAACTTGACTATCCTAGTCAACTTGACACATCCTGATTTTTCTTTTAAAAACTGAACATAATATTCATGAGTTATACTCCTGGAGTATATCCTGGGACCAAATGATAATGATAACTTCTACAAAAAGTAAACTTAAGTCTTAACAATCCTGTGAACTTTTTCCACATTGTAATTCATATTTGTACATAGTAACCCAAAATAGTTCAGTACAATACAAATCATTTATAATTAGCCTAATTATTTAGTTAAAGTAGAGTAAAAACTGCAAAGGTGGCTGGCTGACAAAAAAGATATGGGTAACACCAGGCTTTCCCTATATCCACAATCTAGGACGATGGCAGAATTAATTCCAAGCGTCAGAAGAGCCATTAGATGACTTGGAGCAAGCAAGACAGATGGAACCTAGAAAATAACAAAATCAAAACAACAAAACCAGAATGAGTGTCATTATTTGAAGGCATTTGCCTTATATCCAAATCTATTTGAAAAAATTCACAGGAACATTATATTAATTTATATGGTAGTACCCACTCAACCATTTTATGAGGGTAATTAAGAACTAGTTTGTTGATTTATATAAATTCACTCAATAACCAAAATACACTGTAATAAAAACAGCTCAACTGTTTCATTCCAAAATGACAATTATGAAGCATTTTTCTTTATTCTTGTCCTCTTTTGGAAGGGAAAATTGAAAGGGATAAAAGAAGAGGTCTAGAGGCTGGGCGCAGAGGCTCACGCCTGTAATCCCAGCACTTTGGGAGGCCGAGGCAGGTGGATTACCTGAGGTCAGGAGTTGGAAACCAGCCTGACCAACATGGTGAAACCTCGTCTGTACTAAAAATACAAAAACTAGCTGGGTGTTGTGGCATCTGCCTGTAATCTCAGCTATGAGGCAGACTGAGGCAGGAGAATTGCTTGAATCCAGGAGGCGGAGGTTGCAGTGAGCCGATATCGCGCCATTGCACTCCAGCCTGGGCAATAAAGCAAGACTCTGTCTCAAAAAAAAAAAAAAAAAGAAAAAAGATAAGAAGAAAAAAGAAGAGGTCTAGAAACATAAATTTAGAGGAAGATGCTCAATTTAAAAAATAGAGAGATGCCTTTACCATTAAGATGAAAACAGAGAAAAAAAATTCTTCATTGTCTTTATTTGCAGTTTGTAATATGAACTATGTATTTTTACTTTTTCTTTTTATTTAAATTTTTATTTTTAACTTAGAGACAAAGTCTTGCTCCATTGCCCAGGCTGGATTGCAGTAGTGCAATCACAGCTCACTGCAGCCTCGACCTCCTGGGCTCAAGCAATCCTCCCACCTTAGTCTCCTGAGTAGCTGGGACTATAGGTGCATGCTACCACGTCTGGCTAATTGAACTGTAATTGGCAGTTAAAATTAAACCAAAGAACAAAATATACAAATAGTTGGCTCTGTGCAACATTTTTTTCAGTAAGAATTTGCCAGATCTGGTGGCATCCCAAATACTAGATATTCAATCAAAATATAAGAGTCCATCATAATCGAATGGCAGACAAAATAATGGCTGTATTTCCCTTATCTAAATAGATAAAGTAGGTATTCTAGTCATATAGAAGATAAGGATATTAACACAAACTCTAATTATAAATACAGAGAATATTCTACTTTATTCAGATAACAGCTGACACGACTTCTTGTTTTGCTTTATGTTCTCCCTACTGCAAATGAAATTCCTGGACTCATGACATCAGTAAGTACTGGAGGCTATGCAACCTGATTCCCTGTACCTGCTTTACAAAAATATAACTTAGAAATATTAAGTACCTTTACCTCATAAAGACATTGTGATTTTTGGTATTAGGTATGTTTTGAATTCAGTAGAATTTACGAAAATACATTTATATGTGCTTAATTTCTTATACACTTAACACATATAATCTTCCATTTTCCCTTGCTGATAAAACCTAAATTTCAAGGCAGAGATTTTTAAAAATTTAAATAATGAAGATTCTGGTCTACTATGAAATATACTAATCTTAAAACACATTCTTGGTCATAAAATAATCCTGACTCCTATAAAATCAAAGCTACAGGTAATATTACTTATATCAGGAGGTAAGACTCATTCCTGGCATTACCGACTTACTCTAAGGGAGGCACTGAATATTCCATTTTAAAGGAATTTGAAGCCTAAAATGACAGAATTCAGAACAGTACAACTAAACAATGGAAGCTAGAAAGATCTGGAAGAAACACATCACAAAGTCCACAGCACAGAATATACCTTTTAATTCTGAAAAACAAAAAAGTCCCCAAATAGAAAAACCTATATTAAAATAAATAAACAGTAATAAAAAGAAATCTCCAATTATGTAAGCATTGGATGAAATGCTAAAGCATGAAATAACCATACAAAGGAAGAAAATAAATGGCCAGTTTGAAGAATCTTCTGTCATCTGGTTCCCCAACTACACTGCGTGCCACATACAATAAGAGACAAAATAAGGGCTTTTATTAGTTTAAGTTTTGAATACCTACCAACAAAAAAAAAAGAGAAGAAAGAGTCCCTAAAAATCGGTAAGAATTTTATTGCTTCTCTTTTTATTTCAAAAGCAGTTTACTTATTTGATATAAAGACAGGTACCTCAAAATATTTGAAAAGAACACGAGTGAGTGTCTCTCTGAAGTGAGAAGGACATAATACTGACTCGATAATCACAACTCGGCGGTCTCTGGGATTCACCAATAGATGCCTGAAAAGTGACAGTTTTGGTTTTAAAAATAAGTGAAAGTTTTTATTCATTTTGTTAAGTCATACAATTTAAGAATAGTGAAACTGTACTACCTTAGCTTAAGATACTTTATCACAAAAAAAAATCTTCATTTTATTACCCCAGAAAGATAACATTTCTGACCTCTTACTATGTACCGTGCAGTGTGCTAGGAACTTCATTAACTTATTTATCTCAGAAACCTAAAATTATAGCCTACTATGATTACCCAACTTGAGCCATTATATAGATTTTTTTTTTTTTTTTTTTTTTTTTGAGACAGGATCTGGCTCTGTTGCCCAAGTTGGAGTGCAGAGGGGCAATCTCACCTCACTGCAACCTCGGCCTCCTGGGTTCAAGCCATCCCCAATCTCAACCTCCCAAGTAGCTGGTACTATAGATGTGAGCCACAGCACCTGGAGATATTTTCTTTATTTTTAGGTTACAATAGTAATATACGCTCACAAGGCTCCAAATATTACGACATGTAAAACCTGCAAAGTACAAGAACCTTATATTCCTACTACCCAGAACTACCACTGATAGAAGTTTGTATATTTTTTTCATTCTTTTGGATGTATGGGGGTATGTTTTAACAGAAATATTCATTCCATAGATGTGGTTCTTTAACTTGCTTATTTCAGTTATCAATATATCCCACACACCTTCCTGTACTACTACATACAGATGCAGAACTCTTTTTAAAGAGCTACCTGGTATTTCACTGTATGAATGTAGAATAATTTAATTATCAGTTCACTTCATTAATGAACATTTCATTTTCAATATTTCTTTATGTCTGCCAGTTTTCTAGTCTTCAAATATATTTTTGAAAAGGTTGAAATTAGCATGTAAAAATGGCAATAGAAGTCAATTTTTTTTTTGGCCTCAGATGTAATTCAACCAATTATCACTATGGCATTAGGAAAATCTATCTAATCATAAAAGCTAGAAAACAAAATGTATCTTACCTGAAATATAGTATGTGGATGAATTCCTTTAGGTAGGAATATAATTCTTCTGTATTGATATTATACTGAACAACTCTGACAGGCTGTAAAAAATTAAAATGATTTATTAATTTATATTAATAAAATAACCTCAAAATTAAGATTAAAATGTAATTATTTACTAATACATTTTCTGGGAATAAATTAAAAGCAATTTGTATTGAGAACATAAAAATTAAATACAGAATAATCTCTTAAATTAGGAATCCTTAAGAAATGGAATGTCTAAGATGGCAGAATGTTTTAGTCTGTGGTAATGGAAGTGTGTGTTCACAGGAAGTAAAGAGCATGGCTCACATGCATTTTTCCTCCATCTGACTTACCATTTTGGCTTGACTGATAAAAATCAGCATTGAGGCCGTGTGGTGGCTCATGCCTGTAATCCCAGCATTTTGGGAGGCCAAGGTGGGTGGATCACTTGAGGTCAGGAGTTCCAGACCAGGCTGGCCAACATGGTGAAACACTGTCTCTACTTAAAATACAAAAATTAGCCAGGCGTGGTGGCACGTGCCTATAGTCCCAGCTACTCTGGAGACTGAGGCAGGAGAATCACTTGAAAACCCTGGAGGAGGCTGCAGTGAGCTGAGATGGCTCCACTGCACTCTAGCCTGGGCAACAGAACCAGATTCCGTCTCAAAAAACAATCAAACAAACAAAAAAATTCCCAGCACTTTGGGAGGCCAAGGTGGGTGGATCACCTGAAGCTAGGAGTTCAAGACCAGCCTGGGCCAACATGGTGAAGCCCTGTCTCTACTAAAAATACAAAAATTAGCCAGGCGTGGTGGTGTGCGCCTGTAGTCCCAGCTACTCGGGAGGCTGAAGTGGGAGAATCGCTTGAACCCGGGAGGTGGAGGTTGCAGGGAGGCAGAGGTTGCAGTGAGCCAAGATCATGCCACTGCACTCCAGCCTGGGCGACAGAGTGAGACCCTGTCTCAAAAAAAAATCAGCATTGAATAAAAAGCATCAAAGGCTTCCTCAAATACTCAACTTGGTTCAGTCCCTGTTAGTCCAAAAACACTGATATCTTCTCTTTTGCAACATCGCCACACTGAATTACTTGTAAAATGTCCCCCTTTCTGCTAGACTATAAGCTCCATGCACAAGAACTATTTCTGGCTTGCTTATGATATCTCTTTCTTCAAATAATACAGTTCCAGGTACATAGTAGGTTGTTAATAAATATGTGTGATAAAAATGACAACAAATACCATTAGCACAAAAGCAGCCTACACACATATTACCAAGCCATGAGTGCTAAGTCAATGCTAATATATAACAATGGCTTCACTTACGATCCTCAGAAAGCTCTCAGTACTCTGATGCATCATTGGCAGACCTCTCTTCATTTACTCTTTCAAAAGTACCATCAGCCTAGCTTCTTGATTTTATGTGGCTTAAAGAAGATTCCAAACCATATATAGTCAAATATAAATAATTTTTTAGGTATCTGTCTTTTCAAATGAAGATAAAAGTTCATCTGGGCGCAGTGGCTCACGCCTGTAATACCAACACTTTGGGAGGTCAAGGCGGGTGGATCACCTGAGGTTAGGAGTTCGAGACCAGGCTGGCCAACATGGCGAAACCCCGTCCCTACTAAAAATACAAAAAAAAATTAGCTGGGTGTGGTGGCGGGTGCCTGTAATTCTAGCTACTTGGGAGGCTGAGAGAGGAGAATTGCTTGAACCAGGGAGGAGGAGGTTGCAGTGAGCAGAGATCATGACACTGCACTTCGGCCTCGGTGGTGATGGAGCAAGACTCCACCTCAAAAAAAAAAAAAATAAATAAATAAAAGCTCAAAGCACTAAGAAAAGTGGCAACAAGACTGTACAGGGTCTAATCCAGTCAGAAATCTATCTGGTAACACAGTAATGCCAATTGTTAGAAAGCAAAATGACATGAAAAATTAGTAAACAGCAACTTCCATCCCTCCTCCCTTTTTTTTGACATGGAGTCTCCCTCTGTTGTCCAGGCTGCAGCACGGTGGCATGATCTCAGCTCACTGCAACCTCTGCCTCCCAGATTCAAGTGATTCTCCTGGCTCAGCCTCCCCAGTAGCTGGGACCACAGGTGCCTGCCACTACACCTGGCTAATTTTTGTATTTTTAGTAGAGATGAGGTTTCACCATGTTGGCCAGGCTAGTCTCAAACTCCTGGCCTCAAGTGATCTGGCCACCCCAGCCTCCCAAAGTGCTGGGATTACAGGCATGAGAGACCACACCTGGCTTCCATCACATTTTTGAGAATCAAACCACCAATATCTACCATATTTCTGGCTTGTCCAAGGATTTGCAGAAAATTTTAAAATCAATGAAATGATTCCTTAATCAAGTGTAATTAAAAAGATTTCTGGGCCAAATGCAGTGGCTCACACCTGTAATCCCAGCACTTTGGGAGGCCAAGGCGGGCGGATCACGAGGTCAGGAGATAGAGACCATCCTGGCTAACACGGTGAAACTCTACAAAAAATTAGCTGGGCGTGGTGGCGGGCGACTGTAATCCCAGCTACTTGGGAGGCTGAGGCAGGAGAATGGCGTGAACCCGGGAGGCGGAGCTTGCAGTGAGCCCAGATCACGCCACTGCACTCTAGCCTGGGCGACAGAGCAAGACTCCGCCTCAAAAAAAAAAAAAAAAAAAATTTCTGATATATGTAAATGCCAAATATAAACTGCTGGTCTCATCTATTCTGCTATAACGTGTTTTTGTTGTTGTTGTTGTTGTTGTTGTTGTTGTTTTTGAGTTGGAGTTTCGCTCCTGTTGCCCAGGCTGGAGTGCAGTGGCACCATCTCGGCTCACCGCAACCTCCGCCTCCCAGGTTCAAGCGATTCTCCTACCTCAGCCTCCCGAGTAGCTGGGATTACAGGAATGTGCCACCATGCCCGGCTAATTTTGTATATTTAGTAGAGACAGGGTTTCTCCTTATTGGTCAGGCTGGTCTTGAACTCCCGACCTCAGGTGATCCGCCCACCTCGGCCTCCCAAAGTGCTGGGATTACAGGCGTGAGCCACCGCATCCAGCCAACATGTGTTTTTATAAAACCAAATATGCTTATATGCGATTGCTAAAAAAGGAAATAATGTCAGAATAATGTTATAGTTGTATTAGTTAATATTAGGCAAGACAAGCTAAAATTATAATAGAAGTATAACCTTCATCAAGAAAAAGAAAGTCATCAACTCAGTTATCACACAGGTAGATATGCTTTCAGATCTATTAATAAGAAAAGTTTCAATAACTCCCTACACCAGCAATTCGTGCCTCAAAGTGGATCCATGACTCTGTTGGGTTGCATTTCCTCCCAGTTGCCACTTAGTAACAGTCCCATTGGCTCAGAGCTTGCTACCATCTGCACTGACTCAGAACCCAATGGCTAACATTTTCAAACCATGACTTTATTTTTATTTGTTTATTTTTGAGACAGGGTCTCACTCTGTCGCCCATGTTGGAATGCAGTGGTGCAATCTTGGCTCACTGCAGCCTCAACCTCCTGGGCTCAAGTGATCCTCCCACCTCAGCCTCCTGAGTAGCTGGGGACTATAGGTGCGCACCACCTCCACGATTTTATTTTATTTTCTTTATTTTTATTTTTTTGAGGCGGAGTCTCGCTCTGTCGCCCAGGCTGGAGTGCAGTGGCGCAATCTCGGCTCACTGCAAGCTCTGCCTCCCGAGTTCACGCCATTCTCCTGCCTCAGCCTCCGGAGTAGCTGGGACTACCAGCGCCCGCCGCTATGCCTGGCTAATTTTTTTTTTTTTTAGTAGAGACGGGGTTTTACTGTGTTAGCCAGGATGGTCTCGATCTCCTGACCTCGTGGTCTGCCCACCTCGGCCTCCCAAACTGCTGCAATTACAGGCGTGAGCCACCATGCCCAGCCCACGATTTTATTTTTAATATTCTCTAAGATAGCCTCCAGCCACACTCAGCTGCCTGCCAATCCTATTTAAATTTTGTGGAGGCATCAATTATTGTTTTGCTAGTCCTCTGATTACAAAGTTACACAGGTTTTGTATGGACTACCTCAATCTTATTTTTCCCATAAGCCTGTTTTGTTTTGTTTTTTAAAAATGTACCATTTTGCAGAACAAAGGTATTTTCTGGAACGCATATATAATGTTACTATGGTAACAGCTACATCTAATTTTTTAACAAGTGAATTTTATAACATGCAAAATCATTCTTTCTACTGGTTGTAATTTCTAATCTGCCAAATTAGCTGTGGCAAGAAACTTTTTAAAAGTTTGTTTTCAAAATTCTTTGGGTTTTGAAACTATAAATAGGGAATAAATATCTGATATATTATAAATAATAAAATAATTCAGTGGTTCTAAGACTTATAAAAGTATTTTACTGAGGTTAAAATTTTTCTCTTGATATATGATTCCATTTACATAAAATGTATAGAAAAGACAAATCTATAGAAACAGAAGGTACACCCTAATGGGCTGAGGATAGGAATGAGGATTAATTGTAAACGGGTATTAGGGATTTTACTGGGGTGATGAAAATATTCTAAAACTGGATTGTGGTGGTAGTTGTACAACATGACATACTTATGGTGTGCAAAATTAGACCTTGATAAAGTTGATTTAAAAAGAAAAACTGTTCCTTGGAAATATAGCCACAAAGTATATATTTAGTACTGTGTCGTTTTTTTTTTTTTTTTTTTTGAGACGGAGTCTTCCTCTTGTCCCCCCAGGTTGGAGTGCGATGGCATGATCTTGGCTCACTGCAACCTCCACCTCCCGGGTTCAAGCAATTCTCCTGCCTCGGCCCCCTGAGGAGCTGGGATTAGAGGTGCCTGCCACCGCTCCCGGCTGATTTTTGTATTTTTAGTTGAGACAGGATTTCACCATGTTGGCCAGGCTGGTCTCAAACTCCTGACCTCAGGTGATCCACCCGCCTTAGCCACCCAAAGTGTTGGGGTTACAGGCGTGAGCCACCACGCCCGGCCTTTAGTACTGTTTTAATCAATCTTACTTGAAGTCATATTTTAAAATATTTTATAGTACAGTATTTATTTTGCTAATTTGTTTTTTTTTTTTAAATACCTTAGGCATCTCAGCTCTTTTTATCACACTAGGAATTATACATCTTGGACCAGTTTCTCCAGCAAATCCACACCTGCAAATAAATGGAAAATTGAAACAACTTACAGTATTCTTTTAAGTATTTGTCACAGAAACCAATTTTCTCTGTATTTGTTTCAAAACAGTGGCCACAATAACGTTTGAAAATACCTCTGATGTATTTAATGGGATCAAAAAAAAATCACTCCACAAAACTAATAAGTTAATACTATTTATTAATGCTTGTGTATTAATAGAAAAAAATTATATCAAATTCGTGATACTGAAAAAAACAAATGTATTATTTTAGGCAGCATTTACTTTTATTTTTTATTTTTTTGAGACGGAGTCTCGCTCTGTCACCCAGGCTGGAGTGCAGTGGCGCGATCTCAGCTCACTGCAAGCTCCGCTTCCCGGGTTCACGCCATTCTCCTGCCTCAGCCTCCTGAGTAGCTGGCACTACAGGCGCCGGCCACCAGGCTGGGCTAATTTTTTTTTTTTTTTGTATTTTCAGTAGAGACGAGGTTTCACCGTGTTAGCCAGGATGGTCTCGATCTCCTGACCTCGTGACCCACCCGCGTCAGCCTCCCAAAGTGCTGGTATTACAGGCGTGGGCCACCGCGCCTGGCTAACTTTTTTTCCTAGTTGTTAATTTTAGCAGAATCTTAGGCAAGACATATCTACAACTCTGAATCTGTACTACATTACGTGACTTCATTCATATAATTCATCCGTATCACTCATAATTCCATCATTCTAATATTGTTAGCTTCCATACTGGTGTACTCACTTTCAGTCTACTTATGATTATGCATACATATTTGACATAGTTATAATCACAATTCATACATAATTAACTCATACAGTAAGCTTCTGCCCATATTAACATAATCTTCATTGCCATCATTTTTACTTTTTTTTTTTTGAGGCAGGGTCTTGCTCTGTTGCCCAAGCTGCAGTGCAGTGGCACAAACTCAGATCACTGCAGCCTCCGCTTCCCAGGCTCAAGCGATCCTCCCCCCTTGGCCTCCGAAAGTGCTAGGATTTCGGGCACGACACTACCGCTGGCTAAATTTTGTATTTTTTGTAGAGCTGGGTTTCCCCATGTTGCCCAGGCTGGTCTTGAACTACTGGGCTCAAGTGATCAGCCCGCCTCAGCTTTCCAAAGTGCTGGAATTACAATATCATTTTTAAAACTGCATTATTATTTTAAAAACGATGCTCTTTTCTTGAGTATTTAGGTATTTCCATTTTTGTTTCATGTTAGTAAAACTTTGCTAAAAACGTTGCTAAAAATGATCATCATACTAGTTTAGTCTTAACATCCTGTCTTCTTGTCCTGTCTCGTTTTTGGTACTGCTCTCCTTGTACTCCCAAATAATTCTCTCCATCTCCTCCTATTCCCGTCTCCATGTTTACTTGCATCAGTGCTCCTCAAACATCTCAGAATGCAAGCCATTAGATTTCAATTCCTTTTTTTACTTCATACATTTATCATCCTCCTGCTTTTTCAAATACAGCTTTTTGCTTATTTCTTCCAAGTACAGCCAAAATAATTACCTTTGAATATAAGCCTCAAACTTTTTATTATGCTTTCAAAATAATTTTAATAAGAAAATATAAATAAGGAAGGGCCTTGCATAAAACAATAAGAGAATGTCAGTAACCAAGGACTATGTTTAGTCCAATTCTGGAGTTCCTGGGGTCCAATTTTTAAATAGGCTCTTTTAACCACTTAATCAATAAATAGTTATTAAATACTTACTATACGTCAGGAAGTGCCTAGAGATACAAAAAGATTTTTCAAATGTTTCATTTTCATAAATATATATATGATGTAATTGCCTGTTACTTCCCTCTCTATTGAGCCAATCACTGGGACTCTTAATCTGGGGTACCAGGACCACAATGATTGTCCGCCAATTCCCTGAAACTATAAGTATCTTAAGATTTGTGCATTTGTGGTTTTCATCCAGCCATTAAAGAGATCTATGCCATCCGAAAGGTTGAGAACCTCCTCTCTATTGTTTACAAGTTGGTTTGTTTAAAACATGTCAAATCTAACCTTCGAGTTTAGGGGAGCCAACAAAGGATTTCCAGAATCTTATCTATAGGGTTTCACCTCTTAATGTGCCCAGTCTCCCTAATTCTTGAGGAGCGATAGCCCTGTCTTAAACATCTTTGCATTTTCAGCACCAAAATAAGCTCCGTTCAATATTTTATGATGAAATTCGTCATCGAGCATTTACATTCGGTTGGCTGCCTTCCTCAACTGATGATCCCAGGGTAAGGGGGGTCTAGGTCACGGTTGTCATCCCCTACACAGATGATCCCAAAGGGTTTGTTGGGTTTGGGGTGATGACAAGGGGCGGCGACGAGGGCAATTCAACCGAAGCTTCCTGGGCCTCTCTGGGAGTCAGACCCCGATCCTCGGATTCGCATCGCCCAGGGAGGAAATAATAAGAGCTGTTATTTGCAAGGGCGCTGGTTGAAGAAAAGGGGACACCCGGAGCTGCCCAGCGAGTCGGCGATGAGGACCCAGGCAGTACCTGGGGCTCGGCCACCCGCCCTCCCCTCGGGTCGAACGCAGCTGGCGTCACGGCCACTCACTTGGTAAAGGCCTCTCCCAGGTCGATCACGACCGCCGTCTTCTCCCCGCCGCTCCCCAGGCCCTCGTAGAGCGGCATGGTAGTAAGGAAGACCGGGAGAAGAGGGTCACAGTATACGCGGCCAACAAGCCTCGGCGCTCGGGGGGCGGGGCCGGGGCTCCGGCGCTCGGGCGTCGGCGACGGCGGGGGCCTCGCGCGGCCGCGGCGCGCCGGGCCCGGGCTGTCCCAGGCTGTGCCTCATTCCGCGTTGGAACCAAAGCCTTGCAGATGCTGCCTTCTGCAGGACTAGGGGAAAAGAGGCGCTGGTGGTCGCGAATCCGAGTGCGGGAGCGCGGAGGAGGCGGTGATCAGGCGCGCCGGGCGCCCCGAGGGGGCGGAGCCGGTCCGCCTGTTCCTCCCACCCACCACGCCCCAAAGCCGCACCCACGCGCGGCTGTGAAGAGGTTCGGCCTCAGCTCACTGTGAAGAGGTCCCTGAGGACCTGGCTACCAAGGGGCAGCCGAGAGACCACGCAATTCCGAAGCTTTGATTCATGCTGTTGGGGGGCAAAAGGTGCTGAGACTCTATTGTGTGCTAGGCGTTTTGCCTAATATTTAATCTTCTCAAGAAATAACAAGAATACGTGTTTTCTTATCTTTGGGGACCGACGCTCAGAGAGATTAACTTTCCCAGTGTCCCACGGCAGAGCCAGGAACAAACCCACAGACTTCCTAATTGCAAAGCCTATGCTGATGATGCTTTAGAGAATAATACGTACAGACAATACTTTAGTTAGTAGTCTTTCTGAAAGTTTTCATTTTACTCCAGAATTAAGCAGCTGAAGTAGCATCTGTGAATCCTGAATCTATCCATGGAGGAGCGGTCGGAATGGTTTAGAAGAAGAGACAATGAAGCAAAGGCCCCTATTAGGTTGGTGCAAAAGTAATTGCTGTTTTTGCCATTACTTTTAACATTTACATTACTTTTTACACCTTTGTCACTTCACAGCTTTCTGTGAAAATATTTTTTTCCTGCAAATATTAGCTCTAACTGTGTCTATGCATAGGAGTGGAAAAGACTGTCAAAGGAGAGGCTGTGCAATAAGAAAAGAGGTTCAAGGGTAAATCGGTGAGGACTAGCAACATTTAGTTGGTGTACTGGGTTGAATGATGTCCCCCCAAAATTCTTGTCCACTGGGAACCTCAGAATGTGACCGTATTTGGAAATAGAGTCTTGGCAGATGTCATCAAGTTAAGATGAGGTTATACTGTATTAAGATGGTCCCATCTGTCCGAGCGCAGTGGCTCACACCTGTAATCCCAGCACTGTGGGAGGCCAAAGCAGGAGGAGCCCTTGAGCCCAAGAAGTCTAAGGCTGCAGTGAGTCGGGATTGTGTCGCTGCACTCCAGCCTGGGCAACAACAGAGTGAGAGCCTGTCTCTCAAAAAAAAAAAAAGGCCCTACTCTAATGGTTGGTAACAAGAGTTAGTGGGGTAGTTGGGGATAAGCTATTTCCATAACAAAAACTAAGGCTGTAACAATGCAGAAATTTGTAATGTGATATTAGTAAAATTCATGTTTAAGTCCAAATTACTGATTAATGATCCTCCTTGAAAGCAAATTGCTGGAGATAGGAGAATGAAGTTGGAGTTGTGATGGGGAAGAAAACTTTAAGAAACGTGAGAAGAGATTAAATTTTTTGCTTAATAGGGTCAGAGTATTTGAATAGGACTCCTTACTTGAGTTCAGATTCTGTTTCTGCCACTTTCTGTCAAGTCCCTAATACCTCTGATCATCCACTTCCTTATCTGTAAACTGTTCTGCTGCTTCACAAGGTATTTGCACGGATCAATTTGAAATTATGTTTCTGAAACTATTGAAATTATAAAGTTTGTTATTACCCATTCGATGTTTTCCATGACAGCTCACCGGCTGTATTTGTTTCCTAGGGACTGCTGTAGCAAAGTACCACAAACGGTGGTTTAAGGAAACAAAAAATTTATTCTTTCACAGTTCTGGAGGTGAGAAGTCAGAAATCAAGGTGTCAGCAAGAGCAAGGTCATGCCCTCTTTGAAGGCTCTTGAGGAGGATCCTTTCTTGTCTTTTTTTTTCTTTTTTTGAGATGGAGTCTCGCTCTGTTGCCCAGGTTCTATCTCAGCTCACTGCAGCCTCTGCCCCCCACCAGGTTCAAGTGATTCTTCTGCCTCAGCCTCTAGAGCAGCTGGGATTACAGGCACCTGCCACCACGCCCAGCTATTTTTTTTGTTTTGGATTTTTAGTAGAGATGGGGTTTCACCATGTTGGCCAGGCTGGTCTCGAACTCCTAACCTCAGGTGATCTGCCTGCCTTGGCCTCTCAAAGTGCTGGGATTACACCACGCCCAGCTTTTTTTTTTTTTAACAGAGTCTCGCTCTGTCATCCAGGCTGGAGTGCAGTGGTGCAACCTTGGCTCACTGCACTCCAGACTGGGCTCAAGCAATTCTCCTGCCTCATCTTCCCAAGTAGCTGGGACTGCAGGCATGTGCCACCTTGCCTGGCTAATTTTAACATTTTTTGTAGAGATGGGTTTCACCATGTTGCCCAGGCTGGTCTTGAACTACTGAGCTCCAATGATCTGCCAGCCTCAGCCTCCCAAAGTGCTGGGATAACAGGCATGAGCCACCGTGCCTGGCCTTCTTTCTTGCCTTTTCCTGGCTTCTGGTGGTTGCCGGCAATCCTTGATGTGCCTTTGCTTGTAGATGCATAACTCCAATCTCTGCCTCTGTCATCACTTGGCCTTCTTCCCTGTGTCTCTGCATTTTTCACATTATGTACTCCTCCCTGTGTCTTCACATCAGTTTCCTTCTGTATGTGTCTCTGTGTCCAGATTTCCCTCCTTTTTTCTTTATTTATTTTTATTTTTTCTGTATTCTGCTGAACAAATTTCCCTCTTCTTGTTTATTTTTATTTTTATTTTTTTTGAGACGGAGTTTCACTCTTGTCGCCCAGGCTGGAGTTCAGTGGCGCGATCTCAGCTCACTGCAACCTCTGCCATCTGGGTTCAAGCAATTCTCCTGCCTCAGCTTCCCAAGTAGCTGGGATTACAGGCACCTGCCACCATGCCTGGCTAATTTTTTGTATTTTTAGTAGAGATGGGATTTTGCCATGTTGACCATGCTGGTCTCGACTCCTGACTTCAAGTGACCTGCCCGCCTCGGTCACTGAGTTTAGGAGTTCAAGACCAACTCCCAAAGTGCTGGGATTACAGGCATAAGCCTCTGTGCCTGGCCTCCCTCTTCTGAGGATATCAGTTACTGGCTTAGGGTCCATCTTAACCCAGTATGACTTCATCTTAACTTGATTACATCTGCAAAGGATCTAATTCCAAATATAGTCACATTCTAAGATTCCTGGTGCACACGAATTTTGGGGAGGACACTATCAACCCAGTACACAACCTAAATGTTGTTGTTCTCCATGGTTCTGCTCTTGAACCTCTTTTCTTATTGTACACCCTCTCCTTTGCCAATCTCTTCCACTCGCATAGATACAGCTAGAGATAATATTTGTTGACTTCTATTTGCTAGCTCTCCTTGCTATATATAATCCCATTTATTCCTCACAACAACTTTATGAGTTAAGTGTTACTGTTACTGGAAAGGGGTCTCAATCCAGACCCCAAAAGGGTTCTTAGACCTCGCACAAGAAACAATTCGGGGCAAGTCCATAGAGTAAAATGAAAACAAGTTTATTAAGGAAGTAAAGGAATAAAAGAATGGCTACTCATAGGCAGAGCAGCAGCGTGAGCTGCTTAACTGCTTATACTTATCATTACTTCTTGATTATATGCTAAACAAGGGGTGGATTATTCATGGATTTTCTGGGAAAGGGTTGGGCAATTCCTGGAACTGAGGGTTTCTCCCCCTTTTAGACTATATAGGGTAACTTCTTGATGTTGCCATGGCATTTGTAACTGTTGTGGCACTGGTGGGAATGTCTTTTCAGGTGCCTTGACATTCTTCATGTTTCTTTTGTTTGGGATTAAGTGAACTTGGACCTGTCGTTTTATAGTTTTCATCAAATTTGGAATATTTTGACTTTTGTTTTAATTTTTCTATACTGACTCTTCTCCTTTGGGTAGTCCAAGTACATATGTTATTAGGTGGTTTAAAGTTTTCTCATAGCTCACTGATTCTTTGTTCTTTTTTCTTTTTCTCACTTATATTTTTTCTCTGTGTTTCTTTTTGTATAGTTTCTACTGTTTTGTCTTCATGTCTATTAATCTTTTGCAGCATTTAATCTGCTGTTAATCCCATCCAGTGTATTTTTCACCTCAAAATTGTATTTTTAACTTCTAGAAGTTCAATTTAGGGTTTTTTTTTTGTATCTTTTCTTTCCTAGACAGAGTTTTGCTTTGTCACCCAGGCTGGAGTGTAGTGGTGTGATCTCCCCATTGCAATTTCCGCCTCCTGAGCTCAAGTGATTCTTCCACCTCAGCCACCCAAGTAGCTGGGACTACAGGCACATACCACCATGCCCAGCTCTTTTTTTTTTTTTTTTTTTTTTTTTTCTGGAGAGACAGGATTTTGCCATGTTGCCCAGGCTGGTCTCAAGCTTCTGGGCTCAAGCAATCCACCCGTCTCAGCCTCCCAAAGTGCCGGGATTACAGGTGTAATCTGCGCCCAGACATTCTTTGTATCTTCTATGTCTCTCCTTAAACATGCTTGTGTTTTCCTCTACCTTCTTGAATGTATGGACCATAAATATAATTATTTTAATGTTCTTGTCTACTAATTCTCTTTTTTTTTTTTTTTTTTTTGAGATGGAGTCTTCCTCTGTCTTCTAGGCTGGCGTGCAGTGGCACAATCTCGGCTTACTTCAACCTCAGCCTCCCTAGTTCAAGCAATTCTCCAGCCTCAGCCTCCTGAGTAGCTGGGATTACAGACATGAGCCACTGTGGCTGGCTAATTTTTTGTATTTTTAGTATAGACGGGGTTCACCATGTTAGCCAGGCTGGCCTCGTACTCCTGACCTCAGGTGATCCACTCGCCTCGGCCTCCCAAAGTGCTGGGATTATAGGTGTGAGCCACTGTACCCAGCTGGTCTGCTAATTCTATCACCTGTGCCCTTTCTGGTTCTATTTCTATGTTTTCTCCTTGCTATGAGACATATTTTCCTTCTTTTCTACATGACTGTTAAGTTTTGATTAGATGCCAGACAGTGTCAATTTTACATTGTAAAGATGCTGTTTTTTTTTTTTTTTTTTTTTTTTTAATTTCTTAGAATATTCTCAAGCTTTGTTCTGGAATGCAACCAAGTTACTCAAAAATAGTTTTATCCTTTTGGGGCTTGCTTTGGTAGGTGGGACCAGAATAGCCTTTAGGCCAGAGCTAATTTTTCTCCACTAGTGAAGTAAGACCCCTCTTTTACTATTCTACCTAATGCCCAAGGTATTACAGGGTTTTCAACTGTGGTTGGTGGGAACACAAACACTTCCCAGCTGTATGTGAACTTCAGGGAATTAATCTGCCTTCGCTTTTCTGGTGGTTTTTTTCCCCCAGCCTTGAGTAGTTTCCTTACATGCGTGTAGCTAAAAAATTCAAGGAGAACTCTGTGCAGATTGCCAAAGCTTTCTCTCTTTTTGTGCAGCTCTTTCCTTCTTCTGCAGCTTTCTCCCTTTGGTACTGTCTTCTGCGAATCCTACTGCTTTAGCCTCCCTGAATTTATGACTTTGTCCCTAGTGGGAGCAGTGTGGGTTCGCTCTCCCTGTGCTGCATCCTGGCACCTCCAGACCACAGGGTGAAGCAATCACAGGGCTTACCTTACTTGTTTCCTTTCTGTCAGGGATCACTGTTTCACACTGCCTATTGCTTCCTATCTGCAAAACTTTGTTTCATGTATATTATGTGCTGTTTTTTAGTTGTTTTAGGTAGGAGTCCCTGTTATTCTATCATGTCTTACAAGAGAAGTCCCTCCAGAAACTGATTTTAAAACCAACATTTTGTATAAATAGTTGTTCAGTTATCTATTGCTGCCTAACAAATTTTCCCAAAATTTAGTGGCTTAAAACAGCCACCACTTATTTGCTCATGATTTTGATAATTTGGCTGGGCTAAAACAGGTAGTTCTTACATTCCACATGGTGTCAGCTAGGCTCACTCATGTGTTTGCAGTCAGTTAACAGGTCAGCTAGGGACTGGCTGGTCCAAGAAGGCCTTAGTCACATGTCTGGCAGATGGTGATGGCTTTCAGTGAAGCCCCTCTCTCTTTGTGACCTCCTACCCTCTTGAACATGAAACCAGTTTTATTTAATTGATAACAGAAGCATACCAAAACCCTGAAAGCTGAAGTGGCAAGGTTGCTTAAGGCCTAGCCTTGGAAGTCACACATCACTTCTGTCTCAGGCTATTAGTTAAAGGAAGTCACAAGCCCAGCTTAGATTCTGGGGTGGAGAAATAGACTCCATTTAATTGGAGTGAAGGGAGTGAATTCACACAGCAAAGAAGTACAGACACAAAGAATTACAATTCTTTGTAGTAGATTGTCATAGTAACTAGTCAACAAAACATGTATTTAATGGCATCGTTTGTTTTGAAACTATCTTCTGGGTTAGAGGACAGTCTATTATATGGAAATAACTAGTTTATTTTGGCCCAAAAACCTTATTGT